>NC_083617.1:8191657-9524157 GCF_963584025.1 Labrus mixtus | reverse complement strand
TTATGGTTTTGGCATTCACCCCTAAGCCCATCCGTCATCCCTTTTTTGCCCTACCAAGCCCCTCCGGTCCCGACTCCCCAGTGCTCGAGCCAAGTCCCTCCCCCTTATACCCCACCCCCACAGCCCGGATCACAAGACCTTCAGCTGAACTACAGCCGACCTGCTGGATCCGAGGCCAGCTGGGCTTCAGATGCCATAATAAGAAACGCTCAGGGCCTTCAGTGTTTGTGTGACAATCGTACAGGTGCTGTTTCATCTTTCCGCTTATCTTTATTACCAACCTATTGCTCTTAATTTATTTTCTTTGCTGCTTTTTTCCCTCTGCCTTTTCGTTCTTCCTTTCTCAGCTTGTTTTGGCTGCTGAGGGAGGGAGGGGGAAATTGTGCCGACGTTATTTGGGAGGTCTAGTGGGACATGTCGATTTTCGGCTGTCTTCCCGCTGGAGCGATGTCACACCACAGTCTGTGTTCACTTATTTACGGCTCTGCTGCTTGTCATACCAGTGTTTGACAAAATTATCAAGACATAACAGGACTCTTGTCATCAACTGGGATCTCAGAGTACAAACATCTGACTGTTGCGCAATCGCTGTTTTGTTTTTTTGCGGAAAAATTACAGCTGTCGAGCTAAATAACAGCATAGCTCAACAATTTTAGAGTGGGTCCTACATATAAGCCTAACCAACTGTGAATTAAAGTCCTGCAGTTTAGTAAAAACAAAGAATGCTGTAGAGCACTCTGCTGACATGATTTTCATTTTGCACTATTTTACGCCCATATGCTTGTAGATGTGTCATTTGGGCATCAAAGTTCTCAATTTGTAATGCAGTATTTGTCATTTGAAAATGATGTTACTGCATATCTGAAATCAAAAAGAAACTAAGACACACTGATTATTTATCCTGTTAAAGTTTAATGAGGGATAAACAACAATCCCATCCAGCTTTACACGTCGCACTTCATTCAACATAACTTACTGTAAACAAATCCTCTGATGATATGCGGCTCCAGTTATGCCAGGCGAACAATCCTGCGGTCCCTTTTCTTTTTTTTCCCCCCTTCAATAGCTGAGTTCGTGTACTTGTCCCGGCATTAGAATACGAGAGGACACCTGCCTAAAATGACTGAGGCTCAGCTGGGAACCGCTTTGATCTGTGTGACAGTTTGACTGCCTCGATGGGAGTGGCACTGATAATCCCTTTGCTTAACTCGTGCTTTTTGGCCCAGCCGGGGTCCTGTCCAGGGATAAAGCAGTGGGCTAAGTCTTAATCAAACAGCAGGGTCGGTGGCTGCATGAAGGGAAAGGGTCTTTGAGGGTTAGAGTGCGGAAGGGCACATTTAGGACAGGGATGAATACACACAAATGGAGGATTAGAGTGTTTTGCCTACTTGCAAATAGGGGAGATTTAGCAGGCAGTTGTGCGGTATTGAAAGAGTAAGTTATTGGGTTTAGGAAAGCTGGGAGTTGTTCTCTTCTAAACAGACCTGAGTTCATAAATCCACGTTGAAAACAACAACACACGCGGCTCCTCACCTGCTGTCGTGAAAACAGAATCGCTGCAGAAAAAGTCCAAAACTCAAGCAGTGGATTTTTTGGAGCAAATTTATAAAACATAGAACTGATGAAGACAGTCAACAAACAAGACACATAAGTTAACGGGTAGAACCGCAAGAAGAGGCCAGTGTGTGCGGCAGTATGGGGGGGGGGGGGGGGGGGGGGGGGGGCAAAGGTTTAGACGTGTATGTGTGGAGAGGAGAACTGGAATGAAAAGAAAAGAGAGGTGAGCCAGTCAAATGAAATGAATTAGATGGAGAAGTTTGTCGAAATTAAATGGTTAAATTAAAAAAAATACTTCCACACCTAGAGTTATATTTACTTTTATATCTAAAATAGTCAAAGAAGCCTGAATGTATATCATTACATTTTCAACGAGTCTATTTGAATAGCTGAAATCTTTACTGAATTTTGGGGGAAATAAAACAGAATCTAGGTGAAATGAAATCCTATTTCAAAGGTTTTACCTAAATAACCCATGCTGCCAGCAAAAAAAAAAAAATGCATCTCAGTTCTGTTGCATCCTGACTTTCTAATAATTGTGGCCCTCATTCTTAGTTTAATGACTTATTCCTTTCTGTGACTTGTAATAACTTTCAGATGCACGAAAACAGTCCAGCTTTACATAAACCAGCATGCTCTGCAGATTCCACCTGGTTGCAGTCATTGCAGATAACCATCAGACCCCCATCACAAGCGGTGGTAAACACATCACAAGAAAGTGTCAGCGGTCAGTTATGTGATTCCTGTTTAACAGTGGGAGCACGCTGAGCCCAGCATGCATGAACTGTAACAAAGAGACTGGATGACCTCTTTCAGTGTTATCACCTGATCTGCCTGTCTTTGTTCCTCTAAGTGAGGCCAAACACAGGTAGAGGTGAGCGCGTTTGTCTGTGGTATTAGATCACAAGTGGTGGATCTTAATGGACCGTTTACAGAAAGCATGGGAGTGAAGGGGGGTGGGGGTGGGGGTCAGCGGAAAGGCTACAACAAATGATTACTTTCTTGTCTGGTCTCTCGAATGTCAAACTTATGGTCCAAACGGGCGATCATAATTTCCAAGTACCAAAATGTATGCCTTTAAATTACTTCTTTGTCCCACAAACCGTCTAAAACTCGAACACTCATAATTTACTCTCATTAATAACAAAGAAGAAGAAATTACCCACATTTGAGAAGCTGTAACAGACAAATATTTAACATTTCTAATTGGAGAAATAACTTAGTGTTATATAAATTGATTATACAACTATATGATGAAGACATTTGTTTTTGTCGACTAATCATTTTATCCATGAATCTTTGAGCCCCTCCTAAGCAGCTATAAAGGGCCGTATGTTAGCAGCACGTCTTGGTACAATATTACATTTCAAGAACCCGTACACAGGGAAGCGGTTACCTATACGAAAGTGTAGCCACCACAACATCCTGACATTTTTGAAAACTGGCAATAAATTCCCAGCCAGGACAGACAAACCATCATCCCTGTAGAAATGAGAGAGACAACTCATTTAGAATTATAAACCCTTTTCTCTGTTTGTCACTTCTATTGATTTTTCCTCTGCCCGCGTCTCTCATAGTTTATATCTCGCTGTAAGATATACTCCTGAAGAGGATTTATTGTAGCTATAGGCCTCGCCCGGCAGGTCTGCCATTACCGATAGATGAAAGGTGGTGGTGGTGGTGGGGGGGGGGGGGTGGGTTTAGAGGAGGGGAGGTAGGGGCGGGCAGTACAGCAGTGCAGTATTGGATATTGCTTAAATACCGTAAAAAGAGCCTGCTCATTTACCCAGTGAGAGCCTTGAGAAGCAGACTGATGGTATAATCCTGTGAGTAGCAGGTGGCCATGCTTTAAACAAAAATTGCACTTTTTCCATTTCCAATCCAGTCGTTATAATCTCTAAATGAGACGATCGATCTCCTGTTGGCAAGAAAATAGTTCCACCAGTTTTTATTCAGAGTGGACCTGAGGAGAGGATGATGGTATACTTGCAGGAAAAGAAAAAAACAGACCCATATTGTCTTTTTTTTTTTTTGTTACTCTCTATCTCCTATTTTTTCCACTCTCAGACTGGGCTGTCAGGTGTGAGGAAGAGGAGGAGGAGGAGGAGGAAGCAGGCCTTTTTTCTTCTTCCCCCACCACTTCCGAATTACCTGCTGGGTCCGAGCTCTTTTATGCTCTTGTTGTGACAGGTAGATTTATAAGGCTTGAAATTTGTACAAATCAGTTGTCATTCAGCGGCAGCTGTCAATGTGTCAAGCTGTCAGGGCCTGCTGTGAGGGAGATGCCTTAGGGGGCTGAGCGAGGGGGCAACCGCCCAGAAAAGAAAATGAGTTCAAACAGACCTGAGAAGCTCCTCTATTCCACGGGCCTCCCTGCCCCTGTGGAGACGCCATCGATTTCTCTTGATGTTGAGCAACAGCGCGCCCAAAAATGACACGCCACACCGCGCTCAACCCAGTCAGGCTGCGACACACCAACACGTGCTGTGCCAATCCTCTCAATCTGCAGATGCTTCTCATTCTCCACTAAATGGCTGGAAATGTGTAATCTCTCAGAGGAGGGAGAACACCAGAGTCGTGTTTAGAGCTTGTTCACTATGGTTGTCTTTTCTTTTTTTTCCTTTTTCTTATGTGCCGCTTAAGTAGCTGAAATGGAGATCTCTCCGAGGAGAATGACAAGCGTGTTTAAAGATTGCTGTCGATTGTTGTCTTGTTTGCTTGTTTTCTCTGGCCCTGTCTCAGCGTGGGCCTGCCTGTGTGTGATTGGCGGGCCTGCTGGGGCAGTGATGGGCATGACAGCCTCTCTCCGTCAGAGGACCCCAGGTGACACACACCTTCTCTATCCTCTATCCTTCTGCACGCTCTTCACAGAGGAATGGGAAAGACAGGTGCTGCAACCAGTATGAGGTGTGTGGAAACAAAAGACAACAGCTGACAGAGAAGCGGTGCCATCCGGCGCCGTACACGCCAAGGTGTGGGATGACACAAATATGCTCATATTTCTCGCATGCACATGTCATTGGCGGTGTTATTGGTGCTGTTGTCACATCCAGTCTGTGGGAGCAGATGGGGGAGGGCAGGTTATTACTGATAACACATTATTATCACATGTGGCAAGTCTTTGATATCAGGTCTATAATCATTATATTGTGATTTTACAGTACATGTATAAAAATACTAAAAAAGCAAATAGATTGTGGGTTACACATCTTTTAATCGTTCCTATATTTGTCGACAGAAATTATAATTATTTGTTTAAGAGTATGTAAACCCTTATGACTCATTGAATGGTGTGTAAAAAAAATCATTTTTTTCTCTCTAAATACAACTGAAACCTTTGTGTGCACCAACCGTGTTTTGACTTAATGATGTTGTCACATTTGTTGCCAGCATTTTGCAAGTTGTGAAACACAACATGATGTTGATATTCAAGGCTTTTGTCACCTCTCCTCTCCAATTAAATGACAACAACAGTGGAAAAAGCGCTCGGCTGAACAGGACAGTTTAGATCCAGGTGTGTCGGCCAAGTTTGTTTTCACACCCTTCATGTCTGTGTTTGTTATGTATCACAGCCAAACCCCCCCCCCCCCCCCCCCCCCTTCCCCTGAGACTGACCAAGTATGGCGTGCATGGGAGTCAAAGGTTGGACCAACTGGAGGCTCAGAATGAACACGAGGGAAGTGATTTGAATTCTGCTCGGGAGCTCGCTAATTTGAAAGCTGAGGTCTCAATTCCTTGACATATAGCATGCTACTGCTATGCTAACCTGGCTGCTGTCCAAAACCTTCCTCCTAAACATGTGTGCACACAGGCACAGACGTGGACATGCATCAGAGCTGCACGGCTACACTGTAATTAGCCTGATGAGGTTTTAGTGGGGGATCCTTCTAACAGATTGATCATCTCCACCTGGCAGAGCCGGGGTCCCTGAAAGAAAAGGTTTCATGGGACACCCTTTGGAAGGTGACACACTTGCTCGGCAGCCCGGCAACAAGGGGTGAAGTATTAATCAAAGTTTTCCATGCAGCTATTAACAGCTGCTGGCCTTGGCCTCCGCGCAGGTCTGTGTACGTATGCATGTGTGTGTGTTTATCATGTGGCAACGAGCAGCAAGTAAGTCCGCAGAGAGACGAGTGTGACGTGTCTGAGTTTGTCTTGTAAAAATGCAGCTGTCCAGGACATGACAGCTACAGCGTTAGAGGGGCCATTATGGGGTGTAGAACATTTCCTGGGAAATGGCTTGAAAAATGACAATGCAGCCTGCGCAATATTAATTGCTACACAGTCCCCATAAATAAGTCAAAAAGCTTTAAGAGAGGAACAAAGTGGAACAGTGCTGGTTATCCATTGATCATAAAACAAGGGAACAACATTAAATCTTATGCACCATTATTTTTATGATGTTCTTTTCTTAGTAATTAGATTTTAGATGCAGTTTTATGTTCGGCCTGTGGCATTATAATTCATTCTTCCTCCTCTGGGTTATTGTTTTTTATGACGAAAACTAGTGACTGTTTAAGGATTTTAGTAACATATTGACCGGACTCTTTAAACGACTCCTTTTGTCCTCTGTGACCTTTGTGACTCTGACTTGTTAAATGTGGGATATTTGTACTTCAAAGGAAACCGGCTTTGGTTTGCAAATGATATCCTGAATGCGATCAGGACTTCTATTTAGTTGCAAATGAACAGTTCATTGTTGGGGAAGCTGTTGGCACATGTTTTTGCAAACCGTTTTCACGTAATGAATAGCTTACACATGTCATCAGCATGCAAGGAAAGGCTAGTTAAAGGAGCCTGTTAAGTTGTTTTATTGGCAATAACAAACTTGACAATAATAAAACCAGAAAATAAAGGTAGCAGAAGGAACTTTTAACTGTGCGTATTTAATTCAGTCTTTGAAGTTAGTCTTGTTAGTAGAGGTTTATCATTCATAGTCTTGTTGGTACATAGACAAACCGTTACTGTTAGGATACAGTACAAGAGATTAACATCAAATATTCCAATCCAGGGTTGATACCAGATCTTTAAACTTTGATACTATTATAGAGAAAAACAATATTGATATGTTTCAATACCATGGCAACAAAAAAACAAGTTCTAGGCACCCAATGTTCAGTAACTTCTTGTTTTAAATAATAACCAAAAAATGCAGGCAAACTTCTGCACATTGTCTAAATTGCACAAATACCTTGGCAACATTTCCTTACTGTATATGTGCAATTAAGAAGTTGCTCTTTTTTTTTTTTTTTTTTAAAGATTTGTTACTTTTCAATAAACTAGAGCCAGCAGCAGATATGAACTGATATTACTAGATTTCTTCAGTAGTCAAAAAGCATTTCATTTGAGTGTCATTGTAATACACTATCCTTCTCTTTCTGCCTGTCACCAGCAAAGTGTGCTTATATGGATTACACAACAAGCATTCTCATTCTCTTGCATGGGTTCTCTTGAGAACTGCATTTAGGGATCAATGCAGAAAATGCATATCTTTATATATATCTAACTGTCTATACAGATCAAAGATAGATCAAAGAAAGATATCTGCGGATATGTCTGTTCTTAATATCCATATCGGTATTGGCCCCAGAAATCCAATATTGGTCGGGCCCTGCTATCAACCATTAAAATAACAGATTATAATAATTCCATTTTAAAACGTGGTAAAGTATGAAGTATAGAAAATGTTAACAGCCCTATTCTAATCACACACTGAATAAAGCTGTTAGATCTTAAATTATATAACCCTGACTTACATGTCTTTATTTTCTGAACATATATGGTGTGTGTGTTGTAAACACTGCAGCAGCAGAACAGGTTGCTCTACAGTTATTGTTTTCACATCTTGTGTCTCAGTGTATTTTTTTGTCTGATTTAGTAAGGGACATATGTTGTTTAATAGGAAATTAATTCCCACCCCTGCCGCCTTCTCCCCCAGTAAATCAGGCATGTAAACCAAAAACCTGAACACGGTGACTAATTAGAATCAAAAGGGCTGGAATCCATAATGGCCCTCCTTCACTCAAAACACTACTCTATAATTGGCCATAAATAAACCCTTGCTGTTTTTGTGTGAGCTGTAAACAGCTGAATGCTTCAATTAAGCAGAAATACACCCGCCCCATGTTAAATGCAGGGCGCTGGGGAGCTGCTGACATATGGATATGATCTGTGCTCTCCCCCCCTCTGCTACAATTCAGGCCCTTTTTTCGTAGCATGCGTGAGAAGCACAGATAATTTCTTTTTGCCGGTGTAATACTATAGTGACTCATAAATAGATGGTTACCCTTTTGGTACTAAAAGTTTTCATTAAAAGACGCCTGAGTTTTGTTATTGACACCGCGGGTTGCCTATGCAGGGAAACACAGTAAAATTTATCTGTGCGCTTTTCCTCACCTAATAAATCATCCAAACAGGGCAGACCATATGGCAGATAAGACCTTGGAAATGTGGCTTCGGCATGCGAAGAGTCAAGTTGCTTGAAATCAGGAATGATCACGGACTGTTCTTCCCTCTCTCACAGAATATCTCCCAGTTATTTTACACGCCATTTTCTTGTTCACCTTATCACCTCTTTGTCACTTGTTTTTTTCACTTTCCCCCAAGAAGAGAGAGAGAGAGAGAGAGAGGCAATTCCTGTGTGTAAAGGAGTGGGAGTAGATAACTCTCTCTCTCCTCCTCCTCCTTCTCCTCTGTCTCCTCTCTGTTTCTCCCTCTCTTACTCTCACTTCCACCCCTCCTCCTCCTCCTCTTCCTCCTCCTCCTTCTTCTCCTCTCCCCCCTCTGCCGAGAGGGTCCTGGGAGGTGCACTGACTGATGGGAGAGGATGATATATGTAGCGTCTGTGTCCCGGCTCTCCTCTGGCCCTTTGTCATTAATCATAGCCATTAGCTTTTCTCACTGCAGCCTTGTCTGTGCGCCGCAATGAAAAAGCAGCCTTTTCTCTCATATCCCACACCAAGCGAGCCCCACTAATGCCTCTGCCTCACTGTCACACGGCTGCATTTTCAGCACACGACAGACAGACAACTATTGTTATGTAGAAAATGGATGTTATATCCAAAACATGTGATTCTTCACCAAGCAGGACAGGGGCAATATGGGAGGAAATATTGAGTTGCTGTAAGGTAGAATTGATCGGAAATATTGATTTTTGCCAATATACTCTGCACTGTGTGCCATTTAATGTTGTTGTTTTTTTTCTTCTCTGCCTTTGCATTGCAGCTTTTTTCCCCCCTCATATAGTGACTGTTAAAAATCCCCAAAACAACACACTTCAAACGCTTCTACATCTGTTTTTGGACCGGTTTAAGCTGGACCACAACAGACTTTGGCTTCGTGCGAGGCTGTGGAGAGTCGGTTTGGACGGCCAGCGTGTGAGCTAATGAGAATAAACAGCTGGCCACTGTGGTGACCATCTAGTGTAATAGAGATGTATGGCCACCGGCTCCTGAACGCCTACTCCTCCAATCCCCAAACTGTGCCTGACAGATATACTAAAGCCTCATCAGTCTAGTCCCAGTCACACCAAAAACCACACGCGCACACACACACACACACATTTTCCGCACACACACACACACACACACACACATGCTTGTGCTTCATGCAGGAACATTTACATGCGCACACAGGCCGAAGCTAACAAGTAAAACAGTACAGATCTGCAGTCACAGTCCACATATCCACTTGTCCACACGCACACACAGGCACACAGCCAGCACTTTCCACATTAGAGACTCACCCCTCTTTTTCTCATTTCCCTAACTGTATCATCCATACTGTACCTAATGAAATGATTGCAAGTAGTTATTGCTGACTTATTATCTAGACACACAGCTTTATCAAAATGCTGCATTGATTTAGTGGACTGTGTCGCTGTGAAAACTCCAGGGATATTTCATTTGCCTGGCTACGCCATAATAATGGGACCCATCCTAGTATGCATAATGCATAGATAGACCATAGATAATTCAAACAGGAGGAACACATGCATTACCTCGGCGCTGTAACCTCCCAGTCTCATACTGTCTATTATATTAGGGCGCGGTGTTGTTTGTTTTGCGCTGAACCGGGATCCCATTACGGTGAAATGATAAGAAGCTACAGTGCAGCCGGCTACATGTACAAATTTGTGTCATAGTTTTCAGCTTTGATAAATCCCAAACACCTTATTCAGCAGGTATTTGTGCTTCCTCTCATTTGACGCTGCTTTGTCCTCACAAAGAGAGAGCTAGCTCCAGGTGGCTCCGTGCCTCCCCCCAGGGTTTGTGGAGCGAGATAAGCGTTTGTCTTTCTCATTCTAAAGTGGCTCCTGTTAAGCTCCATACCTGGAAGATGACTGATTTTGACAATGCAATTTACATCTCTGTATAAAACAATCTCACACTGCGCCTGCCGATTTACACCGGATTAAAGTGTTTGTCTCCGTCACGGGGTAACCACACAATCTATCAGGGCCCCTGTGCCTTTTCCAATACCACATTCCCTCTCCTGTCCCTGGAGAGCAGGAAATTGATCCAGAACGCAGAGCGGGGCCTCCCCCCTTTTAAAATTGCTACAACAGCTTTGCAGGACCTACAATTATTGAAACATGCAGATGTCAGTAATTTCAATAAAACTGATATGGTCGTAATGAAAACATCTGACTGAGGGGGCGGCGGCGACACGATTTATGGCTGCATTAGAGGAAAAAGGCTGAGATGACAGTTTTGCAGCGTTGCTCGGCACTCCCGTGTTTCACACGCATTAAAGGCGCAGATCAATTAGCGTCCGACACCGGTCGCTTTACCACAGACAGTCCTTTTACGGCGACATGAAAAATGCATGGGTTCCTCAGAGATTTTGGAGCCATTAGGTGTCTTCATCCTCGCATGTTTTCATGCAAGTGTGCATTTGCAGTGATGGATGACTGTACAGTCGAGCTTAGGTCTATCTTTATAATCACAAAAGCACTGTGACATTCCTTTGTGTTCTTTTCTTTTGGCCCCGCTTTTTACGGAAGTATACATGCTAATTCTCCGAAAACGAAACAACTTATCGCATCCCACCTGCATTAAAGCCTTTACAACACCGATATGCCCTTAATATCCTTCAATAAACCTGTTATGATACTGAATTCCAGACTAATTTCAAGCATGCAGTTGTAGTCAACCCACACAGATCAAATACCGCCATGCCTCCCATTATTGCACTCCTATGATCTCATGGTGTCTGAGTGCTGCCTCTCCATTCCCCTCAGGTGAGTCATTGCAGGGCCTGTCACCCTCTCCGCTCCATACGCCATATGTCTAATTCTAATTAAATGAACATTAAGATCCCAGCTTCCTTCTTCTATTCCTTTCTCTTCTCACCCCCACTGATGCTATCAGAGCTAGGAGAGCTCAAATGTTAAAGTAATGAATATGTTAGCAACGTGACAGGAGCAAGAAGAAGAGGAGAAGAAGGAGGAGGAGGTGAAGAGTGTGAGGAGTGACTGTGCAGTGCAGCTATAGTTTCCCTCCTAGCCACCATGGCGGAGACGGGGCTTGGTCACATTCGATTTGCATAACCTGCTAAAAAGCTATCAGAGGCCCTGCAATTGATTGAATTTCACCTCAGAGAAGTGCTAATTAATAACGCCATGGATCTGACAGGCCTTTATTATGTGCGTGGGACAGGAGATGATGTCTGTATTAGCAGCCTCTCTGGAAGCTGTGGAGGAGAATATAGAATGATGAATTAATGGAACTACGTCCTGGCTCTATCATCATATCATTAGGAGACCATTGATGGTTTCACACCACAGGTAGAAATCTATAAAAGTGTAATGGCACTGTAATATTTATACTGCAGCTTATATCATCTGCAGTATATCATGGGCACAGTGTTAGGTTCATATTTTCCAAGAGCGCTCAAGTGCAAGTGACCTGGGACTTTTTGGAATTGTGGACTAAGCAAAGATTTGTTTTACCTCGAACACACACAAGACTAAGACATATTTTCCAACACCAGTAATCTGTTTGTGTATCTATGCACCAGTTTACGGTACTGCTGGTTGTATTGACTAATGTTGTTAATTTTTACTCCCAATATAAAACTTCTGTTCATGATATGGACTCTCGTGTACATATAAATAGTCTGAAGTGAGCCCATTTAAGAAGCACCAGGTGGCCGACCTGAAACCCAGCAGTTTGAAAACACACTGAACAAAGGCCAGAGGAAATGGTTGTAGAAATGTGATGTGAAAGTGCCAGACCATTATTAATTGAGTAAATCTTATTGTTACGAAATCCTCCTGGATAACAGAGTTAAAACTACTTCAGCCAATTCTCCCTCCCAGGTAGTCAAGTTAGGCAGCTTGGTCAGTGGTCAAATGTGTTTGAGTAGGATGCTGTAGGTAACAGTCTATAGTGTAATTTTTGGATTCAATCCACTTCCATATTGTTTTGATGTTGCTCTCTCTTTCTCTCTCTCTCTCTCTCTCTCTCACACACACACAGACACACACTCAGCATCCATCACAAGCTAGCTAGCAAGCTAATTCATAACATATATTCTCTTGCAGCTTGATGTCCGCAGCGTTTTCCTGCCAACGTTTCTCTAGTTCATAGTTTTTGGTGATAGGAGCAGGAAGACACATCAGCAGGCACACCTGCTATTGCCATGGTGTCTTCAGATTGGGCCGTAATCAGCCCTTTGCAAGGCATAAGATGCACATTCGGGCTGAAAGTCGGCCTGACTTTGACATGAGTTGTGCAACTCAAATCATGAAATCATAAAGTTGATGCCTGACTTATGTGAAGAAAGTTAAAAACCATTACAAGAAAAAAAACACAAGTCAAGAAACATTATGAGATCAAGGAAAGTCTTTAGTATGATCTCAACAGGGACTTAGCTTATCGAAGATCCTAAGTTCCCAAGATGACTTCCTAAACTGAGATTTAGGGATCTATAGTTCTTTCCAACAGCTGCTCAAGTAGTGTTTGTGCCTTAACAAAAACAAATTGGTGACCTTTCTGCATCTAAAAGTTCCAAAAGTTTGACACGATTGGTAAAGACATTTGGTACGCTGGCTACAATACGTCTTCCTGTACTGTCTCATATTTCCCTCATTTAAGCATCAACAAAGCCTTGTGATGGAAAAGCCCCTTTGTTCATGTTGTTGCTATGCTTACTTTTTTTTTCCGTCTAATCCACAAGTAAGTATCTTCTATAATGAAAATGGGATAATAAACAGAAAATTGGCTAAGCCCAGTTTGACAGAGGAGTTTCTCATAGTTAAAAAGATTAATTTTTCCAAGTCTCGTTCTGGGTTTTAGCTTTGTTTCACCGAATAAGCTCCTCATGGAAAAGCTCTGATTGGGATCTGCCAAGGGCTTTGCTCATTTTGGCCAGAATGCTCCCGCCACCCCCACCCCCCCACCCCCACCCCCCTTAGCCTGGCCAATAATGCTACAAAATCACTCTCCGACGCCATCACAAACTGCCAGAGCGGTGCGCCGTGTTGTTGCCAACAGCAATTACCCTGGTAGAAACAACTTAACTATGTGTAAATGACCACTGCTGCTTGGTGAATATCATATTTCCTGAATAACTTATTAGATTAAGAGACTGCATTGGGAGTAGATTGAAAATGACAGATAAAGAAATCAAACCCAGATTGCGCCGCATATCTGACCAGAAGTTGTTTCATAACCTCGCTCGACTAATAAGATGAATTCCTTTTGTTTATCCCCACGAACTCCATTGCAATAAAAAGCAGTCTTTATTGTCGAACCAGAGAGTGGTTTTTGTGTTATGAATTGCAGTTCAGTGGTGAAACAGATACAATAATGTAAGCATCTCCCTTTTTATGTCTTTTATTAAGGTGCTATATAAGCACACATATATTAGATACAGCGGTACTGTGTGAAAGAAAGATTAGAGTATTCTGCAGATAAAGAACCCCATTATGTTGCTTTACTACTTATTCAAGGTCATACTGTATACATGTAGCGCAGTGATGCTTTCATGGTGTTCAATGCTTATTGCTCTAAATTAGCTCTCCTAAATCATAGCGGCCTTTCGGATGGGATGCTTGAGAGTCCTGCATGTTTTAATGTTGTATACGCCCCACTCTTCTACTTGAAGCAGAATTGCTCTTCATCACTCCATGAAACAGGGAAATGCCCCGTGGGTAATGAGACTGACTGCAATTGAGAATAAGTTATGGTGCTAATATTCTATATCTGCACATAACCAGGGCTCTACAGGACGTTGTAAACATACACTTGGTTGTGTTTTCCCAAACATCATTCTGCCGCGCATATTATTTCCCTGTCTGTCTTCACGGTGGTTTCGTAATTGTTGGGCGACTTGATGAATTGCATTTGATATGTCAGAGTAAGTTCCCCTGAGGATTTCCTTTCTTCGGTGGCAGTGTAAGCCTTCCTCTATGGTTTGTCTGTGTGTGACATGCATTAATGCACTCCTCTGATCTGGATCCAGGTTGTTAAGCCACAGTGCCGAATGAGAAGTCAAAAGCGGCATGGCACAGGAGTCTGTTGTCTCCTTGTAAAGAGCTGTGCTATCAGATAGGAGTTAAATCCTTACTCAGGACCTCCCAGAGAGTCATTTATCCAAATGAGCATTAGTCATTATTTTTTAAGCCCTCATTGGAGCTCATGGATCTCACAACAAATAGGTGGCCTGTGGCAGAAATAAGGTGTAAGCGTTCAATATCCCACCTCTTTACTCCACTCTCTCCTCCCTCCCTCTTTGCTCTCTACCTTTTTTTTCTCCCAGTGTAACACAAAGACATGCATAATGTGGACTGCAATCTGATAAGTGTTCCTGCATAGTAGCCCTCCCCTGCTCCATACATCACAACAGTTCCACCGAGTGTGTATATGTGTGCGTGCAGGGGAGAGTGAGCAGATCAGAGCAGGGGGAGCTGCAGTCGGGATTGAACTGGGCTGTCTGAAGTTGATTAATCGGCCTGTGAGGGTGAGAGACTCCCGGGCCAGGCAGCAGGGTCCATCCCCGTGGCATGTGATGCTGATTGGCTTTGTCCTGTGCGTCTGCGCTGGAGGAGCGGACATTAAGATTAAGTGATGCTGTCGTGTCGGGGAGCACTGCACTGCATCATTCTGGGAAGAGACAGCTGTGCTGCTTAATCCTTCATCACCAGGGGAGAGCTGCCAGGGCCCAGATATACAGCCAAAGATAACCCTCCATAACTTCTGCTAAAGATCAGGAAACTTTGAATTCACATCCATCTGCTCGGCTCTGTTCGGCTCAACCCCCCCACCACCAACCCCCGTCTGAGTGCTTGAAATGAGCAGTCACTAGGAACGCTAAATAAAAGGGATGAGGAGGAGGAGAAAGTGAAGGATGGCTGAAGGGAGTAATCTTAGACCAGTAGTGTGCATAAGCTCTGTGTGGATAACCTCTGGCACCAAGGAGTGCCTTTTGTCTTCTTAAATGAAAGATTCATAATGCATAATTTATAACCTATGTTTATGTGCCTAATCACTCATGAGAAAATCAGTTGGAATACCAAACCCATACTCTTCAACTTCATTCATCTGTTATAAACTGTTTCGTGAACTCATTTATACAATACAGAACAAGAATACAAAACATGGACTAAATGATTAGTTTCTTTTTCCTTTAGATGTCTTGTGTGAACACTTTGAATTTCCTTGTTGCTGAAATGTGTTATATAAATACACTTACTTACCTTGCCCAAGTTACTGCATTGATTTAAAATGTACATAGCTCATATTTGGAACAGTGCGTTTTCCTATTTAGCCTCCACCGTTGCCACTTAAATATCTTTACTTCTCTTTGTATTTTTTGAACATATGTATCCTTTTTTTCAGGTATGAACTGATGCATCGGTTCAACATCGGTATCAGCTGATATCGGCATTGTCGATATTGGCAAATATCAGAAGTCAGTAGCCGATGTTTTTTTGTTGTGCTATATTAATTTAAGGCTGGCTGTGCACTTGACTACTGATTCAGAGAAGAGTTTTTTTTACTAGGCAGATGAAGTTACCTGTTGAACAAACTCTGACTTGCTTTCATTGTCAAACATGAGAAGAAATGGTGGCATTGTGAGTCTTACACCTAAAGAAGTCATGAAACACTAACAGATATCAGAATTGGCTAAGTTGTTATGTCACACATCGGTATCAGTGTCCGCCCTGATTTTCCCAACCGGTGCATCTCCACATTTTTTACATTATATTATTCATCAATATGTACCTTCATCTAAGACAGCGATCCTAATAAGAACTTGTTGTGGTTGTTGTTGGTGGTGAGTGGATGTAAAGTCTCCACAGAGCTGCAGCCATGTGATGTGACAGTGCAGTTAAAGCCTGCCACTGTCGCCTGATAAACCAGCCAGTAGACTTCAGATCAGATGAATTCCTGGGCAAGTGAGTCAGTTTGCAATATGTCTCAACATCAGTCATGTTCGTAAACTTTTTCTACTACTTTTTTACTAAAAATTTATTTATTTATGTACAGATGTGGAACAGAGGAAAATTAAATTTAGCTGCTACTCTCTCAAAAATGTAAATATGTTTTATTTCTATAACTAAATGTATTTTCTTCTTCTTCTTTATACAGCTTATATTATTTCATTTTTGATATTGATTTAACTGTTAACTACAACAGTGAAAACATTGTTATTATTTATTTATACATTATTATTATAATATATTTTTATTATTTTTTTAAATTATATTGCCATATGTCGTAATTTTTTTAAAAGTATTTTTGAAATTATAGGCATTGATCTATTTCATTATAATCATAATTATTTGTATTTCCTATTATTATTTCTTAGTATTATTGTTAGTATTAGTAGTATAGGAGTTGGAGTACTTCTCTCAAATAAATCTAGAAAATGTTAAACATTCAAGGATTACATGGCCAGTAAAAAAAAACTCATGCGATCTACTTTTCTTACAATGGATTGTATTTACTTTTGGGTTTTGCCGGAGAGCAAAGCAGGCTGCTGTGTGTTGTGAGAGCAGATAAATCCTGGGTGGAGGCCGAGAAGCTGACTGATTCCTCCTGTATGCAGCGGTGGGTGGCGTCAGCAGGTTTCACACTGCTGGCCTTTGCATGTTTGCAGCTGGCTTGATGCAGCTGTCAGGCCGTGATTGATGAGTATCATCATTTAAAGTGTAAAAGAAAACGTCTCTGTGAAGGGAGACATGATGAACTGCCGCCTGCTGGCGCTCTCAGAGACACGCATGGCGCTTCCTCCACCCTCTCCCTTTTTCTCCTCCTTTCTACTTCACTGCTCCCCCTGTCCATCCCTCCGTCCTTAACTCCTTTTACACTTTGTTTTCTTTACCTTCACCATTTCTCCGAGTCTTAAAGCACCTACCTTGCTGTCTCCTCTTCTTCTGTTACTCCCACTTTTCTCCTCTTGTGTTTTCTTCCTGTCTCTCTGCTGCCACCGTCATTTTCACTTCTTTCTTCCCTCTTTTCTTCAGGTTTATTTAACTCACTTTTGCTGGGTCACCCTTCTGTCTTTGATTTCTCTCTCTTCACTTTCACCCCGTTTCCTCTACCTTTATACGCCTATCTGAGACAGGGAAGTTGTCAGACATGAACATTACTCGGCTTCATACTGTCCATGTGTCAAATACTTCCCTGATCATATGAAATGTCAAAATTGATACGGACCCTAGAAGGTGATATATTTAGTCCCTGCCTGCTGCATACCTCCACAGCCACCATGACAGTGACATATTAGTTATGCCGTCTTTTGCAATGTGATATCTTTAAATTTGCCACCTTGTTAAGTTTTGATTAATGCGATTCCATTTCAGCAAAGTAATTGGCTTGGCCCTGTTGTGAGCGATACACAGGCGCCGCGCCGGAACAAACGCTGCAACATGGTAATGAGGCAATGAGTTTGTTCTATAGTTGTTGGCAAGTGACAGTTATTAATGATTGTTATGATAAACAGACGAGTGCAGATGGGTGGGGGTTGGGGGGGGAGGGATGAGTCGGGGCTAGACTGACAGTTTAAAAATAGCGCGCGCTGGAAAGTACTAACGAAGTAATACAGTGTTAGGAAAACAATCATGCAGGTTGTCAGAGGAAGAGGTGTAATTACAGAGCTACACCGGCCTGCTTGGGAGGAGCCGGCATCTAATAGAGCCGGAGGAATATGCACTGACAGAGGAGAGCGCAATGATATACAACTTTAATTGGATCTTCTTTTTTTACCCCCCTTTTTCTTTTCTCAGAATACAAAGGAGGTCTGTGCTCACAGCTGTGTTATGATAGGTTTGGTCTCCTGTGAAGACTGGTGACCCTTTGTAAATGACTGTATAGCACAGGGAACTGCTGTGTTTGTGTGATCTGAACATGGACTGTATTACTGTTGCTCTCCTGGTCTCTGCTCAGTATCAAAGCTTCAGAAAAGTGTATACAGTGTGTTTAAATGGTGCGAAGTGATGTAAACTTAGAGACACTTTCTCTTTCCATACAGAGAACAAGTCTTTTGTGAGAACAAAACTACCTTCTTTTAATTTGCGTGCTTTAACACAAAACTGTCACACTTTGTTAATGTGAGTTTTCTTCACAAAATTGAGTACGAATGCTTGTATAAATAATAAATAAATGCCATGTGTCATACAGATTTTTACGCACTTGCTGCACGAACAAAACCACGTTTCCGCCATTTCTTATTTACTTCACTTCTGGGTTTTTGTTGAATTTGTCCATCTTCCGTCGCCATGCCTGAACTTTCGGTGACACTTAACCTGTATCAGTGCAAGGTGAGGTTGTCATGAAATACTTTACTTTAGGAATGTGACGATCAGATGACTTTGCCGACCTTTGCGTGAACCTTGTCTGGTGTTGATTTAGTGAGGCACAGAGATCAAAGCGATCCCTCTCAGCTTTTGTCAGTGGGCCGTTGGTGTATTGGCCCCAGAGTGTGAACAAAACCTATCCTACACAACACTGAACTAACTGTGAACTAACAGCATGCTGACTGTACAGAGGTCACCAGTAGATTCAAGGCTTTATTGAATTCTTTATCATCCTGACAGAACCTTATATATTTTTCTTTCATTGTTGTTCTTGAGGTACTATGCTAAGTCCTCTCTAAGCAGAAGCTCTTTTATTTGACTTTAACTATTATATCAATCTGTGTAGACAATGTATCTTTTCCTTACTACCTTGTGAGGTACCATGATAACAGAATTGTTTACCATACTAGTAAAAATCGAACTATATTAATACCGGTTTTGATACCAGGGCATCTAAAACAGAAGTCACATGGAAGTTAAAAGAAGACACCCAATATCTAGTTACCAAAATTTGCTTAAAAAACTCATGCACATTGTTTAAATTACACAATTACATTGGGAATGTTTCAGTATTGAAACATTGCCAACATATTTTTTTAACTTAGACAGTGCTCTCTGTATTTAGACAAAGTTTGCTGTAGCCTTTGGTTGAAAATAAGACTGGAAAATCTGTTTTTTTTTTTTAAACATCAGTACCTTTAGATACTCATGATCATTAAACTAACAGATTGCATCATTTTAAATCACTGGGTGTCTACAAAGTACGAATGCATCATACATTTTGACTTGGATTTTGGACACTACTGGTTTGCTTTCGAGGTTGATAATAAATGGAAAAACCAATAAATGACCAAATGATTTAAATGATTAATTCAGTGTCTTTGTAACCTTAAATTCAGGGCAGCTACCTCTTAGTTGTACTCCACTATTTGTACTATGTTGAGATGGTTAAAGAGTTTTTTATGGTGTCGTCAACAATAGAGGAAGAAAAAGGTTCTTACTAAGCAAGTCAATATGTCACTCTCCCTATGTAATCTATTTTAGGTCTGGCTTTGGAGATTGAGTGTGGTTTGATGGTCAGAGAAGCAGAGGCGATTCAATGCAATTTCAAATAAACTGAAAAGGTATTGTCATTCTCTAATGGTTTTAGTTGGCGGTAAGTGGCCGTGGTTGGAATTTCAGAGACCTACACAATCCATTATCCAAGTTTTCCAACACCCTGTCATTGTTGACAGGTGGATTATAATTTTTCTATAGCAGGACAATTGAAATGACAGCGGTTTAACAAACTTGGATAGGACAAAGGAGACACAGGGTTCCAACAGGAAATATGCTGCCAACATTTGTGTGCACTCTGTGTTAGGAAGTGAAGAGTCCTGCTTTCTATCTTACTCAGGAGTAAGAGTTTTCCAGATTGTCCAAATATGCACTGAACAGGACTGGCTTTGATGAATGAGTGGTTAAAACTGTTTCTACACGAACAGTCATACTGGAAACCCGCAAAACTTTGACCTAGAAAGTATTCAACAACAGAACGACAAACGTTCAATACACTCATACGTAGAATTTATTTCCCTAGATTTAAAACATAAAATTGTTCAAGTAGTTTGATCTCCCCTGCACTCCTGTGATTATAAACAGCTTTAGCACCAATTCAGTGTTGTATTGGCTGCACTCCCATTTCCATGCTGCTTGCTTCTTGGCGCTGTCAGGCACATTCTCTTCACGGTTCCATTCTTTTTCTTTCTGAAGGCTGTGATTCCTGGCCATATGGAGCCCATCCCTTTGTCTTGTGTGGTGCTATCACATCGCAGGGCCTCGTGTTTTTCCAAAGCTGGGTTAGCGTGTGGAGCTGCTTGGTGACTGTCAGCCCTGGTAGTCTTCTGTTTGTTGACATGTGAAGCCGGGCAGCATACTGTAGGCCTGATGTTGGAACTCACTTACAATTAAGTTGAGAAGACGCTGACACGGGGGCCTTCTGCCTCGACAAGTATCAGGAGGAGACAGCTGTGTGTTATCCCATAGAGCATAAATCAGTTATTGCTGTGCCTATTTAAGAGGACATTATATTGATGTTGACATAACTTTACAAGAATGCATGAACTTAAATTTTTATTTTTTTGTTGTGCTTGTGAGCAAAAATACAGATGGGTAACAGGAAGTGAAGGACGGGGGCGAAGTACGAAGAGTGTGGCGAATGGTTGTGTCTCTCCCAGCTGCACACTGTCTCACTGGGCATGTATCAACTCTTGCCTCCACTTCCCCTCCTTGGAGTCCCTACTTCCCTGAACTTTTCAACAACTACAGCCCCCAAGCCCCCGTGCCTTCATAATGAGTTTAGTCAGAGTGATTATAGCTGTACTATTCTACTGTCAGTGATTATTAGACACAAAGTAATGCTGAAGACCTTTGTCAGCTATTATTGTAATGGTGCTATTATAATGAGTCCTTGGTGGCCATCACATCCGTCATCATAAACCTAATTGTGTTGTGCACATAAAGAATAGTGTCCTTTAGATATTAGATCATTTTTTTACCAAAACTATTATCAATTGTAGAGATTTGAATAAAAAAAAAAAATGAAATAAATATTAATTTTAGCTGGGAAAAATTCTTCAACTGCTAATAAAGTTCTTTATTTAGGCAGTCTTAGCAGGAATGCAAATATTTTCTATGTTTGTGGGTTGTGCACGGATTTTGCACCATAGTGTCTTTGCAAAGTCATTCAAAAGGCTGTTCTCCCAAATAACTCTACCAAAGTATATTATTATACAAAGACAGCCAATTCCAGTTTGAACCCCTTCAGATAGAAAGTCAGCACTCTGCTGATGGTACTGTTATCTATACAGTTGGAGAATGCTCCGGGCAACAAAACTATGTAGATCAACCAAAGCATTGTTTTGTGCATTTTCCTTTCTTTAAAAAACAGGTTTCATATTTGTGAAAAACGTCTACGTCAATACTAATATTGCCTATATCGGCCCGATAATACTAGCTATCTAATATATCATTCAGGCTTTAGTTAGCATAACTGTTACCAATGTTATTCTTCTGTTTAAACATTAGAGACAGTTTTATTTTTTTATTAAACAAAAAAATAAATCTTTTCCCTTTGTTCAAGTAAACCTTATATCAGCGTTTCTCAACTGGGGGGTCGGGACCCAATAGTGGGTCGCTTAGCCATTTCCGGTGGGTCCCTAATGTGGGCCTGGAAAAAATATTGTGTCAAAAAGTATATGAAGCGCTTTTTCAACATGCTTGTTTTGTTTCTTTGTTCGGTCACATGTTTTGTGCCATCTGAGGTCCAAACTGCACAATTTTTCATTGAACAAATCCGGTTGGTTGAAACATATCTGCAATCCGTGTCATGTTAAAGGAGATCTCCTAATCAGTTGTGAGACAGCAGACGGAGCAGAAGTTAGTTTTGCTTACTGGAGTGAAGTGACACCTGTCTCCCAGACTTGCCTAACTCATTTGCACAGTGAAGTTAATCCTTCTGAATTAGCTCGTCCCATGACAGAGAAGACCACCGTGATGTGAGAGTCCTGAGTTTTACTTCTTTGATTTACTTTTTATACTTTTAACAGGTCTGAAGCAAAAAATACAATTTGTTATCCAAGCATAATTCAAGATAAAAATACCTTGATTATATTCAGTCGAGGTGTCCCTCCATTTGTGCTTAGTGTTCTACTCCATCATTATGTTTGGATGATAATTATGACAGTTTTGTGGTTGCATATTTGCAACCTGATGTGTTACTCATGAGTAAACGCTATATGATACATCGAGGCTCGTGCAATACGAGCAGGCTTAAAAGCTGGTTACAGGATGTGCTGATGTGTTCTATCTTGGAGAGGACTGTGGTGGGAACATATTGATGTTGATTGATTTTCTGTGGCACTAGGTCATCTTAGGTTGGCTCTTCTTAATTTCCAAATGCTACTCTGAACTGCTGTAGCCATGTAATGAAGCCTGATCCTACATCAATCATGGACGCAGGAGCATGCCAGACTTTATAAATGCTTGTCTGGAAATACACAAACATGCTAATAACTAAGTTGTATGCCATAAACTGAAATGGATACAAATATTAAATACAACTCTCTCTTTTTCATGTCTGCCTGATGCATTGGATCGTCTACGCTGCTGGTTTGGTCAATTCCTTGGAAATAGGTAAGCTGCCAACTTTTTACCTCAGTTAAATCTTGTCCAGCATGAAATTGCAAAATTATATAACACTTTCACTATTAGTTTTCACTCTACACGCCAATATAGCTAAAGTCCATAGCTCTACCATCTGGTTTCCTTGTTTACCATGCTCAGCGTCAGTGTAAGCGTATTAATCATGCTTACACAAGTGTCTTAATTACTCCCAATGTAGCTGCTCCCTCCTAAACCCAGGAGATGACCTTTCTTTCCCTGTTCCTTTACGCCATTAATCATCCATAATCAACACCTTCAGAGTCAAGGAGAGGGCCACTCAGAGCTGCCCAACACTGCCCACAGACCTCTGTCACACACGCACTCAGGTCTTTATTAATGGCCCACACATGGACTAGACACAAGCGGAATTACACACATAAATACTAACTTTAACACTGCTATTTTAATGGGTGTATCTGATTCGCCTATAGGAGACATGTCATGAAAATATACCCTGATGATGTATTCTTCTTCATGAAGGTCACTTTTCCATTAATATTCAGGAGTCAATTGTCTGTCATTTTGATGCTCTCCTATATCCTGTATGAAACCGGAGGAGCATGCCCACAGGCCTAACAAATGGTATTTCACTTATGAATGTGATACTCTGACATTCATGGCAGACAGTGATTCATAGCCGTCACATGGCTGATATGTCTAAGTGCCCAGGACGCACAAGGAAGTGAAAAACTACGGTGTGCATGGGCTTTTAACATTTCAGATCTTGTTTAGCCCTGCCAATGGCAGATTGACAAGTGGAGTTTCAGCTGTAGCAGGTAACTGACATGCCTGGCTTCTCCCCCCTGCTGACTGAAAGCTTAATATGTCATTTGTCAGTCAAGGATGGGCTTTCATTCAATCATGGCTTGGCATCCACTCAAATGCCAGCTGGGGCTTCGATTTCATGCAAAAAAGAAGTTGAATACGCACTAAGGCCGGCATATAGTGATGTGTGCATTTTAAGAAACACTATTGTTCATTAAGAGCCGATAAGATTATCTGTCGGTAGGATTCCCATCTTTGGTACACACTGTTTCCACAACTAGTCACTGGTTGTCTTTTTTAAGAGGAAAGTTATTTCTGTAACATTGGATCATCTTGCATCACTTATATGCGAAAGGACAAAACGCCACTTCAAAGTTCTGTAATAGTTTTATGACTGCCCACAAATTGCTATCATAAATTTTTCATTCTTTTTAATTTACTGTCATAAATCACGGACGCTGTGGGCTCTCGGCTCTAAATGGGATTGCTCCATAGTTTTGGCATGCGGCAATCTGGCTTTGGAATCTCTGAAAAACAGACAGCACACGGAAGGTAGTGCATTAATTTAGGCCCATAAATTATGCACTTACTTTTATAATGTCAAACCATAAATAATGTTGATGCATTGGGAACTGCAACACATCACCCATAGAAATTATGCATTTGAGATGAATGGGGATGCTGTGATGGATAATGGTTCTCAACCAATGTGATCTATTCAAGTTTGCTCCCTAGAGGAAATGATGGTACAAAATTAAGGATATGAGTTCTGGAGCAGCTGTTTGGTAATTCATGAAGCATATCGCCGGACTTTGGTCAGTTTGAGCCTTGGTTATTCATGCCAACATGTGTTAAATGTGTCAAACTTTTCCTGTCTTATTTGTCTTTCCTAATCTTTAGCTGTCCTTCAATTTCCAAAATGTTGCCAATTCCAAATCACACAAAACACATTTTCCTTATTCTTTATTTACAACTTCTACAGAAACAAAAATTACAACCCCATCCTGCCTCTTCCTCGTGCTTCTCTGATACACATGTGTAGCTTGGCCTCGGTGCTAACAGAAATGTTGCCTCTGGTTTATCCAGCCTACTCCCTGGAGTACCAGATGGATGATTAAGTGTGGGACTTTACTACGGCTTGTGCAAATGCTTAGTACACTGAACTCCGGAATATTGTGTATTATCTGCCATTAGCCAAGGATAATATTCGCCATTTTGCCTGTAATGGCTTAGGAGAAGAATAATTGAATGTGCTCATGGGCTCTGGTTCAGTGGAGTCCTTCGTGAAATGGAATGCATCACTACTCATATGGTTTTGATATCATACCACTGTATTCCTCTTAAAACTGAACATCATGGGAGTCCTGGCTATTGAGCTGTGAACACATCTAATCCAGTTTTGTGCTTTTGTGATCTTCTAGATGTATTAATTATCTGCAGAGAAGCTTGTTTGGGCAGCTCATTCATTTTTGCTTGATTGTATTGACAAGTCTTTCTTAAGAAGTCAAGGTAAATGCCATGATCAATACTGCAGTATTGGCTTTCATTATCATGATAATCTTGCATGTGAAAATGGCAAAGGAGAGCAGGATCGTTGTAACTCTGAAAGGGTGAACCATCCATTTGAGGATCTGAAGGTTTTGAAACTGCTTTGTTTCCCATTCTATAACACAGTTCTGTTATTCCAAGTTTTCTGAAAGTTTGGAACATTCCTCAGTCTGAGTGATCAACATTAGGTTTTGACTGTAAACGAGATCGCTCAGTACGTTCACATGCTGTCAAAAAAAGTGGATTTATTGTGTAAGTTGGACTAAAACTGGACCTTTAGAATGCATGTACACATGTTGAAACGGGAATAAGTAAATCTTAAGTAAAAAGTTGGACAAACACACCTAGAAAATGAGGTTGTGGATCGATTTACTCCAACATACGTACACACCTCAGTCTGACCCAAACTGGCCCAATTGTTTTGCACATGCTCCACAGTACACGTTCTGGGCTTTGGCCCTCAAATCAAACATCATAAATGCCTAGTTTGCATTGTCTTCTGTCCATGGATATTACCATAAGCTAGGGGGGTATTTGTATTGCATTTGTACCAAAAGTAAAGTGTTAAGTTTGAACACAATGTAAAGCTGTGTATTAGCCAATGTTTTCACCGCTCGACATAGCTGAAGGGGGGAGGGGTCATATTGAAATGTAATTTCTGATAAATGGCTGTCTAAAATAAAGAAAGACCATCACAAGTATGTTTTAGTGGATTGTGTTTAAATGTGACTCTGAGGTTTCTTTTAGAAATGTTCTGATAATGATGCCGGTATCTGAAATGCTCCAGATGGTATCAGGAAAAGGCAAATCTCTAGGTCCAATCATTAATACTAATAAAAGGCCAATTGTTTCCACTTTGCTGAAAATCCCAACTAGGGACTGTCATGGATGATTTTTTTTTTTTAAATATACAATTTAAACTGACAAAAAACAAAAATTGTAGAAGTTTTATATTAAACAAAAGTGTTTCTTTATGCTCTTTGGCACTCACAGAAAGTTAGGAGCCACAAGTTTGTGGTGAATGTTTTTTTTTTTTTTCGGTGTCTGTTAGATTACTGAGTCAGGCCATAAAAATATAAAAGGAATGGATTTAAACACACATAAAGTAATAGTATACAGCTGATTAATAATAATAATTCAATTTTATTTTTGGGTGCCACACCAGTATGGGACAGATATTTGGTATCTGTGTTGGTATCAGTCGGTTTTACATGTTTTTAATGCCCCAAGGATTTGTTTTTGTTTTTGATCAATGAAAAGTACAGGCTATGTTATGAGAAAACGTATTCCATCAGTGTTCTTTCTTGGTATTTGATTCCACCAAGAGGCATGTGTGCAGACGAAGGCCTTCATTCTGCATGGAGGGTAGACATCATCTTGACATTAACATGGTGGTCTTGTGTACACTTTAAAAAGAGAGAGATGCCACATCAGCTGCACAGTGAAAGTTATGGACCATAGCAAAATAATTGAACAGTGGACCATGGGTAGAAACATAGAAAAGCTCATTTATTCCTGCCTTTTTGGTGTTCAATTCTTCTACACTGACCTCACTGCTGAAGATCCAAGAACTCTGGTGATACTTTCTTCAAAAGGCAACACCCAGTTTTCGGCAAGTATTTCTTATTTACCTCATTTTCCTCACTGGGATAATAATCTCTGGCACTCGCAGTAAATATCTTAGCATTCCCTAAACTAGCCATGCAGGCATATCAGTGTTGGTGCGTTTGCTAGCTTCCCTGTGGTGTGCCAATATAAGCCTAAAGGGCGATACACAGAGATGTACATTCCTCAATAAACTTTTCATCGTAGAATTAGTACCAGGAGCTCCTGCAGTGAAAGAATCACACCGTTTTTTAGGATGTGAAGTGTTGGAAAAGTGTCTTGGAATAGTATATCACTGAGACTTTATAGCTGCTATGGAAGGTACTTTATTGCAGTGGGCACTGTAGGAGTACAGTATATCCATGTCTCCAACCCCTTTGCTGCCCTTGCCACAAAGTCAACAGACTGCAGGGCTGAAGTCAGCTTCTCTGCCCCCTTGATTTAAGACTGCACTTACCAGAACTCGACGAGGCTGTTGGTCCCGTCTTTCTCTGAGAGCTGTCACTCTTGTGTGTAATTTGCCCTGCTGAAGGGGGGAAAAAAAGCCCAACTCAAACCGTGAATAATGAGTGGTTGTTAGCTTTTGAGACAGAACAAGTAAAGCGAAACACAAAACACTCCAGCGAAAGAACTGTAATTACCCACAAGCCTGTGAGTGCACTCTTAGAGGGATTGTTATTGTGTGTGAATGACCTTTCATGTCTTTGGCATGCTGCTCTGTGGCTCTGAGTTGGACTGTTGCAGTGCCATGTAATGTAGCAGCGTGTAGCAATAAGGGATAAAGATGTAATTTATGGATGCTTTCACAAGACAGGGCAGTCAAAAATAACTTTATTCTCCTTTTCATGCAATACTTGTTTTGTGTATTCTGAATGCTGTTAGATTGATGCAGCTGTTAAAGCGTTCTCCCCCCTCCCCAAAAAAACAGGGAAACTGTTCTTAAAAGCACTATTTTAACAAAGATTTACTACTTGTTTATACTTGACGGCTTGTAATTTGCATTTCAACACATTAAGCTGCTGATTCTGAGTTCAACATGAGCATTGTTTTATAAAAGGCACCTTTAGAGACCACCCATTGCAAGATGGATTACTGGAAGATGTCAGTGTCACAAACACCAGGCCCTCCCCTCAGCCTGTCCACATCTTCAAAAGTTCTTTCCAACAACAACAAATGGACGGATTACACAGCGACTACAGGATGACAGATAACGTTGAGCAAGCAGAACTGCAGTGCAGGAACCTCCTGTTCCTTGCCTCACTGCCACAGACTGACTTCTTTAAGATTTATTCCATCAGTCAAGTAATTAACATGATTTATGGTGCTTGGATGACTGTTAGTGAGACAACAAAGAGGTCGGGCGGTTCCTCCCCCAAGGAGATGCTATCAGGTGTTTTCTGCTGTGCTTGCAATGCAGTCAGCATGCAGCAGTAAATCCAGCCTCTCTGCATTGAAGAGGGATGACCCCCCCGCCCCCTCTCTTCTTTTCTTCCCTCTTCTTCTCCCCCCTCTTCCTTCTCACTCCAGGAGGTCACAAGTTCACAGCTCGGCCCTAACTGTTAAAACCTGGGGGCTGAACTTCTGACCTCACCTAGTGTAAAAGGGAGCACAGTGAATAGTGTTTATAAGGGCTGCCATTCTCAGAGGGGTTGTTTCACGAGGGGGGGTTAGGGCAAAGTAGTGGCCAGGGAAAGGCCCACTCGTCAGTCAATGTAGCCTAGACACAGAGGCCTTTTAAAAGTAGTGAAGTAAGTGAAGACTGCCTCTTAAGGCCAAGGAGGGGTACAACACGGGCTGAGATGTGATTTGGTTCTTTTGATGCCTCTATCAGCCCAAAAGCTTTGTTTCCACCAAAAGTACCCATGCAGGCCTTTTAGTTCCAGAAGCTTATTTTTAAGAGACTGAACAGTTCCTGCAGCCCATTGTAGTTTGAATTTTCTACTGAGGTGCAAAAACCTGTGAAATTAAGGGAAATGAGTCTGCTGACATGTGAAAAAGCCACGCCTGTAGTTCAACAATCAAAAATATTTAGTGCTGCAAGGCCCACCCCAAAAGTCCCTGTACTTTTGCAAAGAAGGACCCACAAAACCCGGACCTTTTAGAAGTGAGTACATAGTATTGGGACATGATTCTTTTCACCCTTCTTCCTGAAAAAGAAATGCTCAGATGCTTCGCCGGTTCAGAGAGGGATATTTAAGTCCCTGTTACGCCTCATTACTAAATTATGTAACCCATGGAGGCAGAAAGGTAGGCCAAAAATGGTTTTGGCCCTACAGGGGCGAGACGGGATCAGTTGAGCCAGAGGGGTAGAATAGCTGTTTCCAATTGCGGAATTTAATATGGACGTACAAAGATGAATTGGCATCGAAAGTTTGTTATGGCGCTGTACGTGTATGTGAAGCTCCCACGGTGTGTTTACTGTCACGCTACTGAAACGCTGCAACACAATGTATGATTTCACACTGAGAAACCATCACTGTGCTGTTTATGATGCAATGTGTAAGTACAAAGGTGAAATGTCAGCAGAGCCCGTCACAGAACTGTTATGAAAAGGGCTGGGGTTCTTAGTACCGGGTTACAGTTCTAGCAGTGGCGAGGCAGATTTAGCAACAAAGTTCAAACTATCTGTTAGACAAGGTCACCAACAGAGAGATTGTGGTTTGAAATTCCTGTAAAAAGGTTTAATTTGAAAAGCTTTAATTTGAGGCCTCGAGGTT
Source organism: Labrus mixtus (assembly GCF_963584025.1). Lineage (NCBI taxonomy): Eukaryota > Metazoa > Chordata > Actinopteri > Labriformes > Labridae > Labrus > Labrus mixtus. The sequence continues at coordinate 9,494,955 of NC_083617.1, read as the reverse complement.
TCTCATGAGATATCTCAATGGCACTATTGGGTTTTCTTTGAAGCATTAGCATAGTAGTAACTGTTTGAAAAGAAACATTCATTTGCAATCTTCCCTCATTCATCTGTCAAGTAAAATCTGTAGAACACTCATACCTGCTTTCACAAGAGTGGCACGCCGCCTCGCTGTCGCTCGCAGGCAAAAACAAATCCATAACAAGTGCTCGGCTTAGCCCTGTTTACACACACTTATACTTTTCCTGTAACCTCCATAAAAACACAACATAGTTTCTCTAGGCTGCCTGTTTCCCCCGTTAAAACAAGAGGGGGGAAAATTAAATGCCTACAAGCAGATTTTATGATCTGATAAAAGATGGCATTTACTGTTGACTGATTTACTACCTGCCAGAGTTTGTGAGAGTTGTGTAATACAGTTCCAGCTCCACAACAAGCACAGCAGGCTTATTGAGAGGGCTTTCATCACTGGGAATTTCTGAGAATCTTTTTTTTTTTCTTCTCCATCCATTAAAGTAAGCTGTTGAGGAAACCCCTTTGTGAACAGCTTGATTTTGAAAATGAAAACCAAATGCAGAACAACGGCCCTCCTTTTTTTTTTTCTAAACGATACCTTTTGGTAGATATTATCTTTTCTCCAGGTCCTCGGGTGTCTTAACTCATTACTGTACATGCAGTACTATTTGTCTGAGAGCACACGAGGACTGGCAGCAGAAGAGGCCGGACTCTCTTTCACTACCGAGTGACCCGCACGTGGTAAAACAGAGCTTGAGTGATTTATCTTGGCTGAACAAATATTAGCTCAGCTAAGCCAGTATTGCTTTGGTTCTAATCAGGAGGAGCGATCTGCCCTGTAAGTGACAGCGCTGAGATCTTGTAGAATGGTGTTTACATTCGCTTCTCAGTCCCTAACATATACTCTTGTTAACAAAATAATCCTGGCAGACTGGTGAGGAATTTAGGCCTAGCTTGCTACCACAGCACTGAGTGACAGAATTGTTTGTTAATGGCAGATTTATGGCTTCTCAGAGCTTTGTTAATTTCTCATTGTACTCCAGCTCTGTTGATGCATTTCTTTGCAAAAAAAAATAAATAAAAATCTGCTGAAAAGATATTTCCTTCGCTGTTTCCTGTTTCCTGATCCAGGGGATACTCAGTTTGCTAAGTGGCTTCTTTAATTAAAAGGGAGATGATGAACTATCAGTCGCACTGCTAATAACTGGGACCTGAATCTCTGCAAATGGACTGAATGATTGCCTCTGCAGCGGTTTCTTTTTTTAGTCTTCATTTATTTAATGTTGACTTGTAAATGGAAAAGTGAGACGCAAGTAAACCCATGACACCACAGCACTTTTAACCTCTAAGCTAAAAATATCCTTTTATTTGATTCCTGCATATTATTACCTTTAAAGTATATATTTCCCGACACATTTTTTGCTTTTATACTTTTATGATATCTTTATTTCTGTTTAAGCAGTTACTACCCTACATTTTCAGCAACTTCTCTTCATTCAGAAAAATCTGGTCATGTTTTTACGAATGGCAGCTGCATTTCAACCCTGTACATTTGGTTTCCCCCTCATTCCTTTCTTCGTGTTCCCTTTCTTGTCGTCTATGTTTCTGAAAAAATGCATGTTATGTGTAATTAGGGATATGTGCATTTACTCGACTAAAAAGTTAAACTTCACCCTCAGTCGGCACCGCAGTCGCTAGTTGGTGGATAAATCATTATTTTTTAATTATTATTATTTAATATTTTCATATTCTGGCCCCTGATACCGATGGATGTTTACCTGCAGGGAGGACTGAAGGCTGGTGGTGCTAACATTGCTAACGTTAGCCACACTCTGCCAACCAAATTGTTAACCTGTAGACAATTTTACATAAACTGTGCCCAATGATAACTGTTTTCTGAGTGTTTTTCTGCCTTTACATTAGTCTGTTAGTCTGATTTCAATGAAATGAGTTGCCTAGGAACATCCCGAACTGTTTTTGTTTTTTTCACAATTAATAGCATACTAAGAGTCCTGCCAGAAGTGCCTCCCTATTCTGCTGCACTTTTCCATCTCTGCAGCAAAGTTTCTGCATTTCCATTACGGTTTCTCAGTAAGATGAATGTTTTGTTTAGTTGAAGCATTGTGAATGGTCCCTGGGAATATGTTATGCTGCTACCTCAAGCTGCATTGCCACTCCTCTGTTCTTAATCTTGTTTGCATCAACCTCTTTTTTTTTTTTTACTTCAAATCCATTGTGTTACATTTCATTCTTTGTGTTTGAGGTTGCCTTTGGTCAGTTTCATGTTACAAGTGTCGAAAGGCTGTTATGAATATCTCGGATCTCTGGAGAAAACATGTCGATGTTGTAATGTGCCGCAGAGCTGCCATGGACTTGGGAGTTTGTTTTGTCCACAATATAGTTAGCAATGGACAGCATGCTATCAACAACAGGATCTCTGTCTGTGCAGATCAAAGAGCATGTGTAGCAGGGGGTGAAAAACTTCCACCTCATTCTTTTCAACCTTAGCCTCACCTCCTCCCATTCCTGCATCCCTATTGGAGGAAACTAAGGTAAAGGAAGTGCTCCATGTCAGTTTAGCATTCTTTGTTGCTTCTCCTTTGTGCCCGTTTCACTCCTCCCTCCTCTCCGTGTCCTTTGCCGGCCCAGTGAACTCTGCGTGCACTCTGACCTCTCAGTAACTACTTCTTAGGCATTTTGGCCTTTTTGTTTTTACATCTATATGGAACCTGTCCCTCACCTCCTGCCTAACCATGAAGCAGTTGTTTGACCCTTCATCTGGCCTCCTCCCTCCCAGGTCATGGAGTTTTATAACGCAGAGCAAAGAGCTAAACTTGGGCAGGGGTCAGGCATAGTTCTTGGGAGTCAGGAAATCCTGACCACATGACAACAGCATGAGTGCAGAGTTTGAAGTTTTTTTTTCAACCATCTCTTAGTTGTTATCACACATGCACTCCTTAAATAATAAGTAATAACATCCATGACAAATTTTCCTCAAAACAACTATTAATCCAAGTGTCTCTTTTGATTTGTTAAATTGTCGCCAAACTTTGGACCTCGTCTCTCATTAAGCACTCCTCGCAAGCAACTGGCCACAAGAATTGTTCTATTATTGTAGTTTAATACATGTTGGCTGGTGATTCAATTTCATTCAAAAGATTTAATAAATAACTGATGTATGTGAAGCATCAGAGATTTGATGTAAATTAAGTGAATCGACTTAAATAAAATGTTACGTTATTGGACCCAAGAGACTTAATAACTGTATCGATGAGCTCCAACAATATTAATAATAATAATAATAATAATAATAATAATAATAATAATAATAATAATAATAATACATTTAATTTGTAACGCACTTTACATTTTTGCCCAAAAAAATCTCAAAGTGCTACAGGAAGAAAAATAAAATAGAAATAAAAACAAATTTAATCAACTAAGCAACAAACGAAACTAAATGCACAAGCAGAAGGCTTTGTTAAAAAGGTGGGTTTTTGGGGCCCTTTTAAAAGCGTCAGCAGACTGTGGAGCCAGGATATTGATTGTCAGGTTGTAGAAAATGCATTTTTTAAATCCCTGCGACTTCTCAGGAGCCAAGATATGACATATAAAAGACGCTGTGGAAATCCAAGATGGCGGACAAAGCAACAGAGCCTGACTTTAAAATTGTGTTTTTTAAAGTTTTTTTTTTGCCTTTTATATGCCGTAAAATCCAGAATATAAATCGCACCGGTGTACTATCAGAGGTGTGTTTTGAGGTCTCCCAGGGAGAAAAAAAAGTCAAAGTCCACAAATTGCAGTTTCTGTGCAGCTGTGTTGCTGTTAGTACCATCTGTTTTCATCGTGTAGAGTTAGCAATCTTGCTCGACCCAGGAACAGTAGTTTTGCTCTCAGCCTATGTTAACTTTGATAGTTGTGAAGAACGGACCCACAGCCTGTGAGCAATTTGACCGGAGTCGCGCTCCCCACCTCCGCTGGACACTTGTTGTATTTAAGTGAGGAGTCTGTTTAACTAAGCCAGCACGCCACAAGGTTCATTTATTTAACAATATACCACCGTTTTCTTTAAATGCAGGATTATGACGAAAGGAGGGGGGAAAAGATGTTAAAAAAGTGACGCCGTCAACGTTGTATGTGTCTTTATGTATCCCAGCATGCATTGCACAGGGAAGCATTTCTGCTGTACACAAAGAATGAGAGTTCATTTCTTATGGCATGAGGTCGCATGTAGTTGGTGATGGTGGTGGCTGCACGTGTGGTCATGACTGCACTGGTCTCGTCGTTTTATACTTGTGTATTGGTCGCACCAGTTTATAGGACGCAGCCAACTTTTTAGATGAAAGAATAGGTATTAAAATTGTTCTACAACAAATTTTATGGAAAATAATACTTGCAATTTGATGTATTTGCAGTATCAGCGAATAAGAGGAAAATAAATATCGACAAGCATGAAGTTAAAGCCAGAAGCAGCTTCATTTGCACGAGTACACATGCACAAAGATTGCACCTGTTGTTTGCTACAAATGTCATCACACCCCCTCCTGCCTGCCCAACCACTTTTCCTGAATATTTCCTACTGCATTAACACATCGGCTGTCCCTGACTTAATGCAGAATTTACTTTGGAGGTGGAAGGAAACATTATTTTTGAAATCATAGCCATTAGCGTTCACATATGCAGCTCACTCCAAACCTGTTTCAGGTTTTGTGCACGTTTGAAAACAGCATTGTGAGTTTAATGATTGGGTTTCAAACATCTCTAAAGGTATAGAGTTGTGATGTCAACTATCCTTAGATATTACTGCACCACTTTAACTTCTAAACCATTTTCCATGACTGTTAAAACAAAGGAGCTTAAATGATCCTTTAGAGTGTTGAACCACTTTACTCCATGCTCCCATGGAAACAACCTGCAAGTTATTATAAGGCAATATATATTCACTTAGTCAAAAAGGAAAAGAACAAAACAGAACAGTGCTCATTAAAATGGGGCATGCATCCAGTTAATATTCCCAAATGCTTTAATACAATATAGAGAGAACAAGAGGAACATGTTATATATGAGACCAAAGGCCTAGCAGTCTTGAATAATAGCCTATTTATGGACTATTAACTAAATCTGAACAGACTTCATGTCATCAAAAGTCATTAAAATGAGATACTGTATATTTTGCTTGCTAAGGAAATAAACCAATGATGTATTTCTGAGAATATCAAAACGTCTTTATTCAACCCGGAGTACATGGCGAATATAATTTCTCATAATCACACCCCATTACGTTTGTTTCTTTGTGCGTTATATGTGCACTTATGCATGCCTTTTGGTGCATTCATGCATGTGTTTACATGAATGCACAGATCTGTGGATACATTTTTGCGGGTTTGTTATGTGTGGGGGGTGTCGTGTGTCTGTGTGTGTGTGTGTGCGTCTGCGGGATTAGCGCTGCTTAAATGACAGTGTTTGATCAATGGTGCCATGCTCTGCCCTTGGTTCGTTTGCTTTTTGCTCATCATTACTAACGCGGGCTGAAATATCTGGGTAACAAAAATTGATATAATGACGGAGTGTGCCTTATTATCTTCAAGCTACATCAGATTGGCAAACTTCTGAGGGAAAGCAAAATGTCGGGCAAATATTACGAGTCATTTATCAAGTCCCTCTCATTAGCATATTGCCTACAGAAGCACTAGCAGAAATCTAAATAAAAGTGGCCGATCGGGAGCTGGTTCCATTTTTCTTACAGCTGAAAAAAGCTCTCTGTGAAGCTTTTTGTGACCTTGGCGTCAGTGTGGCCTCCAACTATTGACGTTCAAACGCTACCACTTATAAGCCAGTGATCTTGATGCCATCGCAGGTGACAAAATAGCAAAACAAATTGCATGTGGGTGGCTAATAGAATGGTTCCTCATACGTCTCTCGTGCTCCGTCAGCCCTGGCCGCTGCTGATGTCCCTGTGTGTGATCGCTTGAGCACGTTTATGATCAGTTGTGAATGTCCTTAGTGGTACAACAATAGTGGCAGAGCTATATTAATTAGGAGGTGACTGCATACTCCATTTTTCCTTGTCACATTGAGCTCGGTCCCAGGTGTACTGTGACAGAGAGCGAGAGCTGGTGGAGTCCAGATGAGGCGCGCCCAGCCCTGCATCCTGCACACCGAAATAATGAGTTTCCTTCCCCCTTTAGCCACTGTATGCACCATGATATACAACTCGCAATTAAGCATGGCTTGGTGATCCAGTGATTAATGTCTCTTGTGGCGGCTGTGAAGGGACTGGGACTTCGTCTGAGACTGGGGGACTGGCTGCGACTCCCTGTTTATATTCCTATCATGGTCTCTCTCTCTCTCTCCCTCTTAACCAGTCTCCATTACAAGGAAGATGGAGAGCACCATTTGCAATTCAGTAACCTTTATGACAGTGCACTCTTTAATCAGAGGCCCCTATTTCCTCTGTAGAAACACACACACACACACGCACGCACACACACTTGCATACACATCTAGAGGGGTGTAGAGGCCCAGGCTGGGTGAGCCGGAGAATGTGACGTACCTGATTTACAATACCCCACTGCGGTTTCATTTGTTGTTGTTGTTGTTGTTGAAGGCTTTTAATTTTTATGGTGGGACAGCACTAAGTAAATTGTGTCTTGTTTAGAGAGGCTTTTTTTAAAGGGAAATAGAGGGAGGTATTAAGCAGTCAGACATGTCTGTCCTGTCTTTTCTTTTCTTTACTAAGTGTTGTTTAGTTGGATTATTCACCACTGTTGTGCACAGATTTTTTTAAGTATTATTGACCACTATGTTGCTTCATGTTTAGGCTAATGTATTAGAAAAGAAAAGGCCAAGAATTTGTATATTGATGACAGTGAACTAGTGCTAAGCTTGTTATATAAGAGTGTCTCTACTCATAGTTTTCCACCTTACTTAGTCAGCTCACAGGGACTCATAATAGAATCTCTGCAGAGGTCATTTTCCTATATCAATGTTTTCTGTCCCCTATTGTTCCTTTCATTGTCAACATGTACTTTTTGATTAAAGTTCCATCCAAAGTCTAATTCACAATTATACTAATAAGAGGTACGTTGAATTCTAACAAGTTGTAAGGATTTAATGGTATGGTAAGCGCTTCCAGCCTAAATGGCGAATGCTGTTTGCGGCCACTTTGCCGCTCCTGTTTAGTGATGAAGGCGTTTGATTTACTTTATCCTCCAGAGTCCTATTCAACTGAATGAGCGACACTCATCCAGCAGAGCACAAGGGCAATTCTCTCTCCCCCTCCACACTCCACTTCCCCCCCCCCCCCCCCACCCCCCCACCTCTCTTTACTGGATCATTTCCCTTCACACCCAGAAAGGCTTTGTAGTGGCAGCATCATTCTCCTAGCCCCTGCGTTTTTTTTTTCTCTCTCTCTCCTTTCATTTTTCGCCGCCCTTTCCTTTTCTCCCCCCTCTCTCTCTCTCTTTCACTCCAACTTTCATAAGCTCAGTAAAGCATGGCCTTCAATTCCCTTGTTCTAGTGTTTTCACTTAAGATCAGGAGTGATGAGCAAAAGGTTTCTGGCTCAATCCTTGAGCAAAGGCCTGGCGTGACAGGGATTATTATTTATTTGTCATCTTGGATGTAATAAGCTGTAGGTACAGACTGGAGAGCCGGTGATTTATTGCTCTGTCGAGCGCCAGTAGCAGTCCGGCCGCTGGGGCGTGCAGGATGAATACCGGCCTGTCACTCCCGTCCATCCGTCTCCTCGCGCCTGCCGCCCTCACAACACCGCCCCATTTCATGCCAGAATACATAAACAATCTTTCATTACTCCCCAGCCTTTTTTTCATATTTGCTCTTCACAGGACACAAAGTTTGAATTTATTCACTGATTTTCCTCTTCCCTCCCTCCATCCATTCGACACAAGCTGTTGTTTTTGTTGTCCATGCTCTAAATGTGTACTTTCAGAGTTAAGAAATCACACGCCTGTGCGATGTTTCCCCTTCTCCTCCTGATTCTTTGTCATTTCCGATTCCTTTTTTTTTTTTTTTTTTTTTTTGCCATGACTTCATTTTTCTTCTCCAAACCACTTATGAGAGAAACAGCTGAACACACCCACTTCCACTTCATCTTTTCGGAATGGATTATTCTCAGTCCGGAAGATTCTTGAGCCAGGGGTGATCGGACATGAATATGTTGGTGTGCTGTCAGCACCACGTCCTTCCAATGCATTAGTGTCAGTCTCCATGCTGCACTAAAGCATGAAATGAGTGATAACATATCAAATCTTCTAACTTCAACCCCCCCCCCCCCCCCCCCCCCCCACCCCCCTTTCCCTGTCCTCCAGAGCAGAAGACATAATATCGACCCCGGGTCCATTTAGACAGGAATTTAATATTTTTCAGCTAAACCAATCACGCATGGTTAGCGCTCAGTGTAATCCAATCACATTCCATCATAAATGCTCCTCTTGTGAGGCTATTCACAGGCCTGATAAACTGTTAGAAATCAAGACGTTGAAAAACATGGTTTTTATAGATTGTCCTAGCTGCCTTAGAGGAGCTCGTCCCACTCCTTTTTTGCCGTTTCACATTTTCATTTCTCCAACTTTAACTGCTCTCTCCAGGCGCAGATTGGCTAAAATGGAGCTGACTTTGTAAATAGGGCTCTCATTTATTAGGGCTGTTATCTGCAAGCTGGACCGGGAGAGGTCTCAAAGAGGGTGCTTAGTCCACCTCATACAGACAGAGGAAGAAGGAGGTTAATTATGAGACATTTATTCTGGAGGCCTGATTAATAGTAGGTGCTGTTTTCAGTGCCTGTGAAGCTGTGAGAAGGATGCTTCTGCTTTCTGTGTCCTCTGAAAGACTGGACACCGTATGTCATTACAGTCAGAGACAGTATATTACAGCCACAGCGAGTGTGTGTGTATGTGTGAGTGAGAGTGGGGCCAACACTATTAACAGTACGGTGAATAGTGAACATTTGTTAGAGGACATAGGTGGTGATGCTTCACACAGGCACTGAACTGAGAATACTCATTTGGTTCCTGAATAAGGGCCTGACAGCCACCATTTATATCTGGCTCGTTGTATGCTGTCCAGCCGATTAATAACAGTTTATTGCTGTCTAATTAGTGTCGGCTGATTGGAAACTGCATCAGAAGAGAGAGAGAGAGAGAGAGGGAGACTGTATGCTTTGTTAAAGTCCAGCATTAGAAGGCAAATTCACAAAGGCTCAAATCAGCAGAATTGGTCGTTTCTGAAAGTGAATAATATACCATGCAGCAAAAAGGGTGGGGTTCTGTACAGCTAGCTCATACTGAATAACATCACTTGATGTATAAAGAGGTAAAATGAGTGAGAAAGTCGCTTAAGGAAGGTTAGTTATGGTAGATGGATGGGCCAATTAAACCCAGAGCTTTCATTTGGCTGGCCAGGATTCACACCCACCCAAAAAAAACATGTAACTAAATATGTAACTAAAGTAAATGGTAACTACGAGGCATGCATGATATCACAAAACAACACAACTCTAATGGTTCAGATCCGATCAGGGATTTTTGGTACAGAACAAAAGAAAATAAATTGTGACAATATGTTCTCCTTCTCAGCAAGCCATGGCTCAAATTGTATTTTCACAGCACTAAAAAGTAACTACAGAACGATATCGGAAATATCAACATTGCACAACCCATTCCAAAGCCTGAATTGCGTTCCTGTTTGTAAAAAACATGATGCATGAACATGATAAACATGATGCTCACCTTCTTCTTCATTGAACATTTTTCCATTGTCTTTTCCAAACATTTGAATACGTAACGATGTTAAGTAACATGCCATTGCTCCCTGGCTGTTCAAAGTGATGCTTGCTTTTTAGTGAGACACATCTACTCACTACAGATGTTAATGGTACGTTTTGGCATATTACCTTCCCTAATTGGACTTTATTGTGTGTGCTGCTTTCAATAAGAATGTGTAAAGTTGTGCTTCTTGTGAAAGTGTTTGTTTTTTTAGATGTAATAAAGCACACATATAATCCTCCGAACATCACCAGAGTCTTATTAAACCTTTTTATTTCCTTATAAAATTCATCCCTGCAGACCTTTCAGTCTAATTTCTACATACAACATGTTCTCTTATCCCGACATTTCTAATGATCTTACCATAAAGTTGTGTTGTAACTGCCCTTTGATCAGCACCAGCAACATTACAGCATCATCAGCATCACCAGATTGTGCCTTTGAAGATGCACATGCTCATGTTTGATCATTCCTCCATGGTGCCTGGTTTGTGATGATGCTGTTTTCATTAGCAGTAACAACCTGTAAACCAAGATTAGGCTTGGATGTTTGTATGAATTAGAACCACACGTAGTGACTTTGCTTCATGAGTTGAATACTAAGTTAATGTATGAACGCTAATGTACGCTCAGGTTCCATCCATCCATTATCTATACCGCTTATCCCAGGCGGGGTCGAGAGGCAGGGTACACCTTGGACTGGTCTCCGCTCAATCACAGGGCTGACACATAGTGACAAACGTTCATTCTGCCACACCCACAGGCAATTTAGAGTCACCAGTTAATCTGACGAGCATGTGTTTGGATTGGGGGAGTAAACCGGAGTACGGTCCAGAGAGATCACATGCATGCACAGGGAGAACATGCAAACTCCCAGTCAGACTGGGATTTTGAACCAGGAACCTTTTTCTTGCTGTGAGGCAACAACGTTAACCACTGCACCACTGTGCTGTAAGCTCAGGTTCCTTAGTGAGGACTGGAGAAGGACTTTAGATTTGGTAGCTTTTAAAAGATGGTTTGATTTATGTAAAGCTATGTGGCCTGTTGCACCAGCTGTGACTAAGTTCGACCTTAAGTTAGGGTGTAAAGTTTGAAAGAAACATTGAAAGTAGTTAGTTTGTAACTTAAGCTGTGTCATTGTTTGGTTGCACAACAGAGACGTAAGGTACATCTCAACTAGTAGAGTGTAACGTCCAAAATAACAGAAAATATTGCCACAGAAATGATGTATTTCACTGGTGAGGCAAATCAGCGGAAAGCACTTCTCTCAATGAAGAGTTCGTTATGTGGCATATTGTGCCTAATTGTCTCTGAACAGACCAGCAGCTGAAAATAATGACTATTAACTGCTGTTAATTGACATCTAGCGTTTTGTGGTTAAATAATCACCTGAACGGTATTATATTATTGTGCAGAGGAGATTATCTCCACTCAATTTTAATGGAAGCTAACTGTAGGCTAAGGACAATATGCAGCTAGAGACTTGGATCAAAGGCGTAAAAACAAGATCAACATGTCCCTCTTTCTAACACTTTGAAGTGAAACAAGTTGCATGTGCTTTTTTTTTAATACAGCTCTTTGTGCAATCGGTGATGGAGTGTGAGAATCCTCTTCTCATTTGCGTCTCAGCTAGACTAAGTGGTTAGGTCAGTGAGGCTCCACAGCTCCGCTCGGCCTCCAAACCACCACTGACATGTAGCTGATCAAGGCCTAATTAAGGAGACATTTTCTCCCTGTGAATTCTATTGATGCAAGGCGAAGAAAAAACACAAACTGAGCTACTTCCCTACTGGGCTGCAGGAAAACCGACTTTGGATTTGCTTTAACCCAAGTCGCTATTAGTTGTATCACTAACTATATCTCTGCATAGGCTTAATAATTGGCGATTTCCTAATTTTCCTGCCTTTGCTCCATTGTTTTCTACTTTTCTCTGGCTGTTTTCTCCTCCTCCCGTTTCTTCTTTCTTCTTCCTCCTGCTACCTGTCCTCACCTCCATCACCCATTCAGCTCCAGCCACCTTCCGCCTTCCCCTTTGCCAGCTGCCTGTCCTGGCTGTCTGAGCTGAGGTGAGTGGTCTAGGTAGGGTTGGGCGCGGCATTAGTGTTTCTGCTTGCCTGTGCAATAGAAGGCGACGCACGTCAGGGCTTCTGTCAGCAGATCAGCGCCGATGCAGATGGGAGGTGAAAAGCTCCCAAGTGACGAGGCTTGGAGGCAGTGGCCGCCCCCCTCTGAATCTGTCTCTTGCTTTATTGCGAGCACCTCTCTTTCACACCCTCTCTCTGCTCAGTCTCTCTCTCTCTCTCTCTCTCTCCCTCTCCTTTGTTATTGCAGCAGCCAGGATGGAGTGGGCTCTGACAAAGTGCTGGGATTGATAGATGGACAGAGCTGGAGACTGGATGAGAGGATGGATGAGGGCAGAGGAGGGAGTTTAACACAGGCAAACACAGAGAGACAGAGAGGAACGACCTGCTCGGCTATGCAGCCACTCACAGCCCCACAGCAATTTAGCCCTCCACTAACCCAGTGCCAGTGGACTCTCAGCCTCGCTACCTGTTTGGTCACAGTGCATATGAACAAGTGTGACAGCATGCGGAGGCTAGAGGAATAGAGTAGCCACAAAGAACAATACACAGGCCTGCATTTACCCTTAGCATAAAAACACTGTAGGCTCATTCAAGTAAACACATTTTAGTGATTTTTACTTCCACAGTCTAACAAAAATTTGATTTTTTTTTAACTCACTGTTTTCAAGAACTGCACTAGTATTTGGTGCAGTGCTTGTTCTTGAATGAAAAAAATGCTCAAATTTGAATAGCTTTTCATCCTTGTACCCAGATGTCCTTGCAGTAGTGTGTACTAGTGGTGTGTAGGAGGTTGCAGCCATTTTTCACAGCCCCTGCATACCTAACCAACCCTGGAGGAGAATGATGGGAAGGAGAGCGTCTAGTAACTGTGTTCTTATTACAAAAGCCTTCCTCTGCATCTTGGGTGGGGTAACCTGTGTATCTACGTCCGCGTGTGTGCGTCCTCTCATTACGCCCCTACCTGCTCTGCATTACTTGTCAGTGGTGTTGGAGCGCCCCGCTCAGATTAAGACTAATGTCGATGGCCCCAGGAACTGCGATTAGAATCACACTCATTACTCAGGGCCCCGGTGACGGAAGCAATTTAAAGCCCTCGTCTTTACAGTACAAGAGGCAGGGCAAGCCCCCACTGTCAGAGGAGGTGAGGCACTACCCTCTGCACACACATCAACACACAGCAATACAACTGCGCCGCTGCCACTCCCTGTCCTCCAAGGACACCTGAAGGCCAGGCCCTCAGTGACTTAATAGACTGACTCTCTCTCTCCTCATGGCTTTTAATTTACAAACAAAATTGGTTAAAGTAGTTCTGTTTGCATGTAGCTTCAGTGTCTACAGAACCCAGAAGTTCTGGAGATTTGTTGTACAGGAGAGAGTTTATAATGTTGAGTAAGGAGATGTGTTTGTGAGAGGTGCTTTCACACTGCAGACCCCGATAAAGATCAGGTAGTCAATATGTGCCAGTCGAATGTCATTGAGACTGATTGAGTGTGCAATCCCGGCTTAGTGTGTTGCTTGCTGTATGAAGGTTTTTGTTGGCTATGCATGCATGGGTGTGCCTGTGCAAGTCTGTACATGCTTGTCTTTGTTCTTGTGCTAATACTTTTGTGTGTGTGTGTGTGTGTGTCTGTCTGTGTGTGTGTGTGTGTGTGTGTGTGTTAATGTTTTTTTTTTTGCATGTGTGATTACATGTTTGTGACTCACCTCCACGGTAAGGTTACAGCTGCTTTTAGTTCCTCTGTGACAGCTGTCCAGAAGAAATGCCAGTCAGGGCCAGCGCTAGGTTGGTCTGTCACTCAATAATGAGTGATAGGCCCATCAATTAGCACCTGTCACCATGGCAACTCTATCATTGTAATGACAGCGCTGCTCAGGCTGGAGGAAAGAAGGGAGAGCTTCATCCTTGCTTCTGTCAGGGAAAAGAAAATCTGTCTTTGTAGAGCAAGTAGACAAAGTTGTGCAATTGTTGAGTTGTAGTTTTGGGGTAAATCTTGAGCATTTTCATGACTTTCACGTATACTGTAACAATGTATTAGTTAAAACCATAGACTGTATAAAACATGGACGCAGTCACAGTGACGTCACTGATTGGTTTCAAAAAATCGCATTTTGAAGCCAAATGATGGCAGTCATCATATTAGAAAAATGGATTCTAGTTCACTTTCGGTCAATTTAGTAACAAACAAAGAGGTGGAGTTGAGCGTTTAGTCAAATGGCTGCAACCATCTGTCAGTCAAATCAACCATCCCCCGATTATGTAAAGTAATACAAAACTCTTGTGCTAATATGTTACAGTTTTAACTAATAGACATTAGTAAAAATAGACCATTTTTTTAACAAGCCTGTAAACATGCTTATTTCTGCTGCTTAAATAAATTGGCATTTTAACATGGGACCTAATAGGGGATTCCTTGGCTTTTGGAGCTAGCCCCAAGTGGACACTCAAGGAACTGCAGTTGTTTTTGGCACTATTGCCATGCCTTCATTTTTCAACAGCAGAAGTTCCTGTTTGGTTTTAACAGGCTTAAAACTATACCAATATTATCAGTTGACAAAATAAGGGGAGTCAGAAATGGAATTGTTTGACATGGAAACTCATCTCTGAAAAAACCCCTCAGTTTTCCTTGGTGAGTTGTACACCAATGTGTATGTAAGGGATGTAAGAAACTATCAAAACCATTGAGTGTTGTTGTATTATGTTGTGTAATAAGATTTAACAAAAACAACAAGTTCAAATGCAAAGATGATTTTTAATAAACAAATGTTAACAACTCTGCCAAGAGTGTAGAAAACAGTGTTATGATGTTAAATGTTAAAGGAAATTTTGAAATTGTGCAGATCTCCCTGTTCTGATTTTCCTGAAAGAGTTAAAAAAAATTACTCAATCTTTATGCCCAGTTTACATTTCTTACAGTATCACAATGAATAGCAGTTTAAGACATAATAGCTCAAGTATCATAACATGTATCTCTTTGCCAGATCCTTACCAGTACATAGACCCAGTATCCATCAGCAGTAACTTATTATTATTGGTCAAATCTGACAGTAGAAGCTCAAAAACGGATGAAAAAACTGTATAGCCCCTCCCGAGAAATGTAAAATCTTTGGGTAGGCAACTTTGCTACTTATCAACATGTGCTTCTTTAATGTTTTCGATCTAACTGAAAGTTTAACCAACTTCTGAAATGCTGTCTAGCAGAATATGTATGGTCACTTTTTCTTAGCCAACTCAAATAACATTTTTCATTCTCCTTTTTCAATTAGCTTAAGATAGCTGCTCAGATGTTAATGGACCTGTTGAGAGAAGCAAATGATTAGCTCACACTGGTGTGACTTTTCAAGGTAAAACTTGACATGTTTAGTTAAACTGCAACATGTTTTTATTGATGTTTGCTTTAATTTTAATTTGCATTTTTTAAAAAATCTGTTATTCTAAATTCCTTTTTTTAACTAAGTCTTTACTTTTCTGTTGTATGTGATAGATTTCCCTAACAGAGTGAGAGTTTTCCATGACATAGCATTCTGAACACAAATGACACCTCCTGTATGTTCTCTCCCTGTTTGAATAGAAAATGGCATTGACTGATTGATATTGTAATTCTAGCTGTGAAGTAATGTTTTACAGCATGCTTAAAGACAGACCTGTAAGGCCCTCCCTACCGAGCACCTTTCTTCTGTATGGATCTGCCAAGTGCTGAGGACTGGTTAAATGCTGTCAATCATTGATTTCTTCCTTCTGACAGCAGACTGATGGCTGCCGTGATTGAAGGAGTCAGGGTTTTGTCTTTCTCTCCCATGCTGAAAGGATTCAAGTGAGAAATCCTCGCACCTTCTAAGCCGGCCCATCACTTCCCTCCTCCTCCTTTCTCTATACTCCCCCCCCCCCCCCCCCCCCTCTCTCTCTCTCTCTTTTAACAAATGGCATCAACAGGCCATGAAATAATCAATGCTGATGATCCATCTTGGAGCCTGTCGATATGTTAATGAGCACGCCTCATCGTTATTGCTGCCGGGTCATAAATCACTGCCTCTTACCAGAATGCACAGCAGCTGGTGCAGCAAACCCCAGGCCAGGAATAAAACACTGTCTTTTAACGATTAATGTCCAAACATTCTGCTGCCCTGTGCCTTGATTGTTTTCAGATGCCAAAAAAGTAGGACGGATTGTAAATCAATAAAACAATAAGACAAAGTGTTTTAATAAAAGGAGAGGTTGCGAGTAAATCATTGCAGTGCTCCATTTAGCACTGCTTCCTGGCTAAGGAATAATTGGATACCTGGTACCCAGAAGTCATTTTTAAGGTTATAAATGCCTGTGTCAGCTTGTAGTGAGAAGCAGGCTAGCTCGCAACCCTACATTTTTCAAATCTGCTTTTTTTTTTTTTTAGGGACACGAGCAAAGCAAAGGGTGGGTTTACTTGTTATTTGTTTCACTATGAGAAATGAAAAGATAAGATGTTTGCATAGAGTACACTGTAAATCATGATGATGAGATGCCGCAAAGAGAAGCTCTATTATTCCCTTATTTCCTTGGCTTGAAATCTCATTCTCTAGCCAATACATTCAATACAGCTCCCACGTATAGGCTGAAAGTGCATTATATGCAGTATCTCATATATGCATATTTGTACATTGTCCAGCATGTTGTCTGCCAATTTTTAACAAACAAAAAGTATATATGCAAAGATTTATTGGTTAGTTGGTGTTCTTTTAACAGCTCATATGTTTGTTCTTATATTAAAGGTAATGTTTAAGTAAAATAGAACCTAAATTTAGAGTGGTTAATGAACTTACTTTCTAAGACTGATTGTGTTAACTCGGTCTCACCGCAAACCTCTGCAGTAAAAATGTCTTCAAATAATAAACAACATTGTTTTTCTCTTCCCTTTAACATTCAGACAGGCTTCTAAGTGCAAGATGTCGACAGTAAAATATAGTTTAAACCTAGAATGTTTATAAAGGTTAAATTAGGTTGTGTTTATGTGAAAGTCAATGCTTAAAAAGTGATCCCATGACAGTGTGCATTAGATTCTGGATTTCACTTGGGGCGCATGGACACATAACAGGTTAATCAAGTAAGGTCATCAAAAAGAATGATTATTAAGTATTATTAGGTTGTTTTGGGCTCAGCTTGGTTTAAAATGAATTATAAATTACCCTGCTTTTAACCATGCTTCATGTCTCACGCAAATCTGGAGACACTGGTATTTGACAAATTCCTAGACAGACTGGAATTTGGCATCCCACAGGGAAGGTTATTGGGTCCATTTATTTTACTTTTATGATCCAAGGCTTAATGGTTTGGTTATCCATTTTCATGCACATATTTCAGCATTAGCATTTCAGCTGGTATCTCATAAAGATGAATGGGAATTGGGGGTTTCTTTGAAGAGTTATCCAGCTGAGAAAATCTGGAGTTCTGCTCCAAGAAAGATAGTAAGCATATGTATATGTGTATATATATATACATATATATATATATACATGCATAGGAATGATGGTTGTTTCCCTTTTAAACAGCAACTATCTAGACATGAAGAACTATGTTTGAGCTATTGTTTGGTAAAGTAAAATGTAAAGTACACATTTTCACTTGGTACAAGTGACTTTCATACTGTAGTTTAATGTTATGGTCTCACATATAAGCTTTTTTAGATTACCGTAGGACTTGTAGGCTCTGTCCACTCGAAACAAAGTATATTACTTTGGAATAAAACCCTTGTTTGGTTTAATATTGGTATTAACTGCGGTATCAGTCTTGTGACCTTGTGCTCAGGGATTCAGTCAGGCTTGTAGATTGCAGTATAACCTCTGTGTGTCTCTACCAGACCTCTCAGAGCTGAACAGTTTTTATGTTCTAGCCCTTGGACTTCCTGCAGATGATAAATCATAAACCAAGCGTTTATAGCAATGTAAGCTAGTTGGATATACGTGTACATGAGTGCTTTTTCATTCACATGTCCTCACAATGTCAGTGTTAGTTGTTACCACTGCAGTTATGGAAACATTGTGCCTTATTTAGTGAAACTATGCCATCATAACTGATTGTAGCCCAGACAATCTTCTTGGTTGCAAAAAGTAATTGCCAAGATATGACAGTTTAGACGTATCTGAATATTTATTATGTCATTGTGTTGACAGGAAAGCTGTATTTTGTTCCCCCTGAAAATTATCTGTAGCTTCTTTTTACACATCCCCCTTTATTGTGGTCTGGAACAGAAGGAAAACATGGCCATATTTTCCCAATCTGTTTTTATTCTGCCTCACACACTCACTAATATATAAGAACACTACTGTAGTCAGGGATCCTCCCTTTGGTCCACAGAAACAAATAGCATGAGCAAGTATTGGACACCCCAATTTATTCACAGGAACTGAATTTACTTCAGACTCTGACAGCTTGAATTCCTGCGGCCTCAGTGGGGCCTAAATCATGCTCACGATATAGTGCAGCTCTGCATTTTTTTCTCCCCCAGTGCTAAGTATTATAATGATGAATCTGCTACTCTGGCTTATGCCAGCTCTAGGCGGACATAACAGCAGTTGTTTAAGTTTTCCAAAATAAATAGAGAATATTTCAATGGAGACAGATAGCAGAGAGGAGCCTGGGAAATGGCATAGTTTGACTTGTGGAAGTTGCCTTTCTAAATTGTTTTTGTTACCAAGATAAGGAACATTAACTCCAGATGTCAGGGAAAGTAAATAATATATCAGTCGGCTGCAATAAATGCCATGTGCTGAAGAACCAAATGGAGATTTTTATTTCTTGTAACTGTCATCTATCAATAGCTACATTCTTACACCAATCTTCATCTTCCATATCCACATATGTATGTAACCAACCATCCATATCAAATATTCTCTGTGTTCCCCCTTGGAGTTCAGATCACATCTGTGTGTCTTACCACGTCAGAACAGATGGGCCCTCTGCATCCCGTTATTAGGGTGAATTTATTGCCTTCCAACTTACAGTTTCATTAGACAGGGTTGCCATTTAACATAAGTTGAAGGGAGGAGGGTTCACATTTCTTTCCTTCAGTATTATGTATTGATAGCAGCCCATTCTGGGTATTCATTATTGGTTAGGCAGGAACTGTTGATTGATTTTGTTGTATCATACAGGAGGTAACGTTTTTGTCGCTGTTAAGTGACAAAGTTTGTTGCGAGAAGATGCAATCCATACTCCCCATTGAGATTCCATATGGTGAATCTTATTTTAAGACATTAAACTTGGGAATAAGATAATGAATGCATCTTGTATCAAACTTAAAAATCTTGTTTTATTACTAAAATGATAAATTCTTGAATATTGAATCTTAACTCCTAAGTCTCATTAAGCAGCTTGGAAGGTTCACATCAACAAACATAGCTACCAAATGTTTGGGAATTGGGTTAATTTGGTGGTTAAGGCTCCAGAATTTGTGACATTTTTAACTGGTTACTGGCAATTGAAAACTTCCAGTTTTCTTCTTGCAACTTGAATCTACCACATTTAAACTTCAGCGTCACTGTATTGGTAATTTAATAGTTATCCTAAGTATTGAAATCAAATTTAAAAGTAAAAATTCTATATCTTTTGCAAAAATCTTAAACATCTCACGATCAACACCAACTACTTCACTCCATCCCTGTGGAAAGAAAACTCCACACCAGTATCCTTTGGGGTCATTGGCCTAATAATTTGCTAAACCATTTTGTGAGAATGCTGATCATTTAGGCTTTATGATATTAATGAGAGTATGTGCTTATTAGGGTTCCTGGGAATAGCTGTTGATAGGAACAATCTGGAAGGAGTGAAAAATGATTTAACACGCCCAGCAGGAGTGCAGGATTGGCCCATTGCAGTGTGTTGCGATTAATTCTTATTGCACAGCAAAGCAGCTTGTAGGTGTAGCACCGAGGAGGTTTTATTGCGGAATTAGTGTGATTTTGCTGCATTTGTTGTGGTGTTATACTAAATGCTAATTAGGCTCTACAACCATAATTAGAACCTCTTTCTAGACAGACCAATTTAACTAGTCCCACTGTAAGAGCATTGAGAAGATTAACACACATTCACACACTCGTATGCACATGTGACATCACACATGCATGCACAAACATCTCACCTTATAATTACACTATTGCTAACTATCAGACAAGACAAATGTGGGGGGTTGCAGATGCTCTTTTCCCCTTATAGCGTTATAATTTCTTTGTTCTTGGGAGCTTATAGAAAAGACAGTATATGTGGTCTTGCTTGGTTAAAAAAACGGATCTTATAAATGGATGAATACAGGTATGAGGCTCCATAACACTCAAACAGAAAACGCTATTCCTCAATAATCTCTGGCGCTTGCATGCGAACGTGAGCAGAAAAGCTTGTGAATGTAAATGTTTCCTTTCATTGCGTGTAATCGTGCTCATTACAGTGATTGAGTCTCACATGTAGGATCAGAGTGCAGCATGCACATCAGTCTGCAGCCTCGCCTGCCAGTCAGGCCTGCATTTTGCTACAGCGTCAGTGGCATGGCATCCAACTTTGGCTGAAGGCAGCGTTCTGGCTTCTCACAGCAGACACACTTCTCAATCATCCTCTGACACTTAGTTGGACAACAACTAAAACACATAGCAAAGCAATCACAGTGACGTGTTTCTTTGTCAGCTCAGACTCGAGATGACTTTCAAACAGTTAGAAGACTTTGTAGGTAAGAAAAAAAAATGTTTTATGTGTGCTAAAGGTATGTTTTGCACTCTATTTTAGGTTAAGTCCTTTATGCAATTAGCTGTAGTGATTATTTCCAGCTCATTGTAATTGAGAATGAACAGAATGGCTGCTTTCAAATTGTTATAACTGGATTATTGTCCAGGAGTTTAAATAACTATTTAAGATAGTGTTTGGTAATTACATTAGTGAAAAAAACAATTATGCGTTATTAATTTCATGATTATTTGTCATGTAAAATATTTTTTTCAGCCGACTCTGTAAAGCAACTAGCACTTCTACGTGTTGGAGTTTATTTCAATATTAGCCTCTAAAATTCTGTGAAATAAAAGTATTAACTTACACAGCTTGGAATTGCAGTGTTTATGAGGATACCATTGCTGTAAATAACTTTAGAATATGTGTTAAGCTGCTTTCCATAAGAGGTGATAGAGGTTATGTTAGACAGATATTACTGCAGACACTTACTAAATTGTAACGTCGACTGTAATTATAGAAGACCACTGCTAAACATAAAACTGCAAAAACTTTGAAAAAAACTGCATGATTAGGGTAATAACTATTATTGTAAGTAGTAGTATTAGAAGTAATAGTAGGTGTAGTAGTAGTAGCAGTAAAAGCAGTTGTAGTTTTTCGGGCTGTAGAATATTGGTCTTAGTAATTGTTATTTTGTTAATAGAAACATACAGCATAAAACACTTGTCATGTTATGTTTTGACTACTTCCTGTTTGTCGGTGGTGGGCGGAGCTTTGATACTACAGGGAATGCTGTGAATTTTTGTGAATCTCGCGTCCCTAGTGACCTAATGTATGCATGAAAAGGTGTTTAAAAAGAGGTACAGTAAACAACACTGATGCTAATGTTTGATGATAGTGATTGATTAATGCATTCATGTGCATGTGCTCTGGTGACTCATCACACTCATTGTTCTCTAAGCCAACATTGACTCTCTCTGGGCCATGAGGGAACAAAGGAGAGGGTAGGGGGGTTGACCTAAGATGCAGGAAAATGTATGTAAAAACATTTATTATTTATATAAGCACCAGGAACTGCTATTGTTGTCTCCGAACACATTGCGCTTTTGGCTACGGCCCCGGGGCCTTTTGTGGAACACTTTATCATGTTTTTAGTCCTTATGAATAATTAAAAACTTAAATTACTTGCCATGTACAAAATTCATATGCTGGGGGTTGTGGGGGGGGGGGGACAGATACATGAAAATTAATTTTCTTTTCTCTGAGAGTGTGACGGGAAATCAATTAATCTTGATGTATTATTTCATGCGGGGCAGGGTAGCAGCAGCAGCAGAGAGAGTGGCTACAGCTGTTCTCATTGGAGGGGCCATATATTATACTTGGCGGCTTTGACAGCCTCTGAAGGAAAGGGCTGAAGGATATCAGGCAGGTGAAGAAACTGTAAAATATATATATATATATATATATATAGAAATATTAGGGAGTACAAACTGTTTCCAGGGAGTGTTGTAATCTCTACAGCAGCAGGGAAATGTATTTAAGTCATTTTTTCCTCAGACTCACAAGTGTATTTGCAAAATCTGCTGTCACTCTTCGCAGACATTATTAGAGGCCTTCCCTTTCAAAACATTGTGTTCATTTGATTAACTAGTGGTATGTTTTTTATACCTCTATCTGCCTTTCTTGTGTGTTCTCTCTTTGGGTGGTTAAGGGGGGAATTGAGATTTACCACCCGTCAGATAAATGTGTCCAGGTAATATAACACCGGGGATAGAGTGACAGAGCTATTTACTGCGTGCTTTAAAGTTTTATAACTTGTCACAGTTTGCAACTTGTTGTCTGAGGCTCCTCAATTTTTGGCCACAGTATCTGTAAATAGAAAATCTTACACTATGATTACTCTTTCAAGATGAAGGCAGGAACATTTAGGAAGCACTACCATGACACCTCTGTTAATGGAGGAATAATACACTGTATGCTAAACTGTTAAACTAAAAAAGTGTGATACAATGTGATGCGCAGATCTAAAACTTGATGTATTTTGTCAACGCTACAGAAATATAGTAAACTGTGTGATCATCGCGAGCCATCAATTTATGTCAGCATACCTCGGGGACAATTAATTGTAATTTTCTTGGAACTTTTCGCCAAAGCGATGTGCAGGCCATGAGAAATCTGTCATTGTCACCTGCTCACTGAAAGATTGATCACCAGTCTGCCAGCTGTGACTGCTGATGAGTGACATGTGAAATGTGTCATGTCGCTTCCCAGCGACGTGTTTGTCAAGAAAGTGTTTGTGACCAAACACTCACTTTGTAGCTGAGCTATCATAAAAGGACAGGAAAAAAACGACTGTAAAAGAGAAAGCTGTTAGATTACCAGGTTGTTTCAGTCGTAAAATGTCATGAATCTACTTTTACGCACAAAATAAACCTTTCAATGAACTTAAATGCACAGTATGTAAATACCGCCGCCAGGGGGCTCTCAATCAAAACAGTAACAAGTAGATGACATTGAGGCTGGCGGGGAATCATGGGAGTTCTCTCTGCTCCCCCCTAACAAACTCAGACTAGACCGTAGTAAAGACGAACGGGCAAAACAGACCTGAGGAAGAGAATATGTTTACTGACGATGTATCCAAGTTTAATTTACAGTACATGACACCATCAGTAGTTCCACTAGGTAGGTTCTAGGTATAAGATGTGATCTGAAATATTTCTGCCTGTTTACATTGTGTGGGTGGCATTATGGGAATTATGTGCTGGTGGGTTGGTATATGAATGCCTTTGTATGTGTTTTTGAATGTGTGTCTGTGCCACTTGTATTGTATGGTTTGTGTTGGACCCCATTTGAAAACGAGATGATTCATCTCAAGGGGCTATCCGTCAATAAATGTATATAATAATATGGAAATATACAATTTAGCAGAGAGTGTTTGGTCAATGTAAAGATTAGTATTGGGAGACTATATCTGTAGTTAAGTGGAGATGGACAACAAATTCTGAATAGCACACTGAGATAAACAGACGAAAAGGAAGATAACAACAAACCTAAAAGGCATGACTCTACCATAGCACAGTTGAGTTGTATTATGCCTGTAGCTTTATAACAGAGCTTTCTATTAATAGGTTATTCTTAAAATGTTGGTTTATTTCCCTCTAAATCCTAAAATTCCAAAACACAAGAGAAAGGAGAGCTGCATTTAATGTATTCTTTGTTTAATTAGGTCTGAAAAGGACACAATGTGGCGTTGCAACACCATGACATTATTAGCCTTTTGTTGTCCTGATTGCCAGTAATTTCTTTTATCCTGGAGCTACATGAAAATCAGGCTGTAATTTCCAAATTATATTATTTTTAAAAGCATGGCCACTCCTTTTATTTTTGACATCATTCCCATCTGATTATACCGTCCTGCTCTTGTCCTCTTAAAAGACATCTGTTTGCTTTCTGTTGTCTGCCTGAAGCCATGTTAATGCACTATAAGAAACTTCAGTGTGATGACATTGAGTTTAAAAAAAAAAGGCATTCCTTCTCCATTTTCCCTTTCAGAGGTACAAATGTGTCCCTGCTATAAATCCCCTATCATTTATGAACAGATTTCCCTGGTCAACAAGACTGGTAATCAACGATCAGTAAACATCTGTTACTATCTATTAATAACCCGACGTTACAGATTTACGGCCGGCCTGACTGCTGGTGAAAATGTATTCCTGCCGCTGACGAGGGGCAGCTTGGAACGGGCGGCCAATGCCATTTGTAAATGCGAGACAAATTAGAGAGCGCGAGACAACTAAATTAAAAAGCCAAATGACCGAGGCCAGATGGAGCTCAATATAACAAATGGAACAAGTTGTGGAGCTGCCAGTTGTACAGACGCTGAGGGACACTGAGGGGGAATTGATTCAGGAGAGCCATTGGGCAAGCAGATGAAAAGGTTATATTAACACTTACAGGAGGCAGAAAGTAGGCCTCTGTGCCCTCCAGCTTTATGTCGCAGTCATTCACACATATGGACGCCGCTGTCCACATCATCTTTTAAACGGTGCTGTGTGAATGTCAGTGTGAGAAATAAACACATTTAGGGTTGCTCCCAGTGGCTCTGACACAGGGCATATTGTCACCACATGGCTGGAATCCCACTGTCAACTGACACGCCTTCATTCAGATGTTGTTTAACGCTGTCTTGGTGTTTCTATTGATCCTTATAGACACATGCAGAGCAGTACTGCAGCCTGTAAAAGCCTGTAAAGAGTTGTTCAATTGTATACCTGCAAAAAATACTATGATACAAACTAGAGCTACGAGATTTATCACAAATTCATCGTTATCTGGATAGGAGCATTTGCAATATACACAATATTTAGTCTGAATTTATTTCAGTAATATAGGAAAATTGTTTTAAGGAATTGGTAAATGCTCTTTCAATCGGCATGTGTACATTTTAACTGTTGGAATAAGACCATAGCGTAATGCTTTTACACCATGTTGATGATGTCAAATGAAGCTCAAGCCAGCTACCAGCTACCCTGAGATTGGTTGGTGCCAAGTAAGAGGAGGGAAAAAAAATGCTTTTGGGATTTTTTTTCTATATCCTGGAGGGACAAGTTGCACCCACAGGTATTGCATTAAATATGAACAACAGCAGCTAAAATGAATTATAGTTAATATGCACTTTATTTATCCAACATTGTCACAGTACGTAGCAATGTTTTCACACATATTTTTTTCGTATTGTGCAGATCTAACAAAAACCATCGTATCAATACATAAATATGTCATTTAATACCATCTCACCCAGAAATACAGAGCATTAATGTTCTTCATTGTAATGTTCAGCAACACAGTGCACAGTGACCGGCGACATAGCTTCACTGTGGCTGTTCTCTAGTGATGCATCACACCTGCAACTCTGCAGGTTAAGACACATGAGCACATTTATATCTCACAAATGGGAAAGCAACTCGGGGTGAGGAGCACATTTGTTTGGGTTAAAGACTGCATGTTAATGAAATAGATCATGAACGTTGCCATTAGAATAATGGATTACAGCACTTTCCTCGCGGTGTAATATTTTATTTATGACCTTTTTGGATAACTTAAAAGAATTGCGCACCGTGTTCTGCTCTATGGCTCCTTTCCAAACACAAAACAAGCAGTATTTACTGAGTGCATTTCTCCCCGTGGCATGTGGAGATCAGGGAGTTTTGAGTGGGAGATTAGCTTTGGGTTAATGAAGTCTGGAGTCGGAAGAAGAATGGTTATTACTCTGTAATGTAGAGTCTTTTAATTTCCACTGTGGCAGTCAGGCCTAATGTGTTATTTTACATTCTGTTTTAGATTGCACAAAGTGGTCACTGCTATTTGTCTTACTCATTTAAATCACCATTATTCAGATGTATTAGTAGATGATGCATTAGGCTGCACTCCATGCTGCTCTCCTTCCTGGTTACTGAATGATAAAATATCCCCTCGCCTGCGACAGTAAAGCAGCAGTAATATTCTCCTGAAAGCCTATCGCAGTCTTTTTCTTCCTCCATGACATACATAAGCTGTTAACACATAATGTGCCACCATTTGTTTCTTTAATCTCAGCCTTTTATCCTTTTTCTTCTGCTCTTGAGGCATCATTATGGGAATCTCTGTTTTCATCACTCACGCTGAATCCTATTTTTTTGTTTTTCTGCAGGAGATTTCCCCCCTGTGCAGTTCCTTACAGTGGCCCTCGCCTTACCTCGTGCTTCTGATAAAGGAAGCAGGAACTGACAGGGGCTATTTGTTATGGGGATGAGACAGGGGTGACACACACTAGATTATAAAATGCAGAGACGTGCAGAGGTCAGATAAACAATTTGCCACCAAACTTGGCTACCCATGATGCTCTCTGCTCCCCGTTTGCTCAATATCAGAGGAGAGGGAAGAGGAGAGGATCTGAGGGAAAAGGAAGGTAGGAAGGATCATGTGAGTAAGGAAGGGGAGGGCAGAGGAGCACAAAAGAACAGTGAGTGAGCCCCCCTGGCTGATAGCAGTCAGGTTTGCATTTTTTCTCACTCTCTCTCCCCCTCTCTCTCTCTCTCTCTCTCTCTCTCTCTCTCTCTCTCTCTCTCTCTCTCTCTGGGTTAATTCACAGGATGAAAAGCTGCTCTGTGTGATGTGTCATATATCAAAGACAGGGCATCAGTAATCTTTGCTCAAGGGCACAGATAACAGACAGATAGACATGTGAATGAGATGAAAAAAAAGCAACTCATCCTTTTCTGCTACCACCACGGAGGAGATAAAACAAGATTTATGACTCATCTCAGACCACATACCGGCAGCGCGGACCATTTTTCACATGCTCCAAAAATTGGTACTGGAAAGCAATCTGCTTGTCAGTGTGTCCATCAGGTGCTTCAGGAGGAAATTGGGTCCTTCGGGCTTTTTGCTCTGCAGTCAGCTATTTTCTTTATAGCAGTTTTGTTTTTAATGGTATCCATAAATATATGTAGGGTTATAAGTACCTTTATCACCCAAGGAGCTTTTCCACATGATGCAGCCCGCTGTGCCCTGGTGGTTGTTTTTGAACTGAGTTTCCTCTGTGTGGACACAGCAGTCCAAAGAGCTGCACTGTTGTCAATGTTTTAATAGACAGTGATGACAGCTCCCTTGTTGAGTTTGATTGACAGATTTTTTTTTTTGATTGGCAACCAAATCACTTTTGTTCAAACAATCAGAGTCATATCAGGGTGAATTTGAAAACCTTGAAGTGGGAAGAGTGAAATGTATTCATCAGTGCTCTATTATAGAGATGAGAAAAAATATCAATTCATGTGAAAATCGAGATTTTTTTGGCTAATCAGTCACTCCCTGCTAAATGCTCAGGCTAGCTCTTTAACTCAGTAGTATGTCAAATGGAGCAACAAGAAATTCAGCCGGTCTCACAGATGACTGGAGTAGATCCTGAATTATGTACTAATTCAAAAATAGACTTTGAATCCATGGATCCATGAATCCAGAATCATTTTGCATCAAAAATAGATTCTGAATCGAATTGTGACCCCACGAATCGAAATCGAATCAAATCGTGAGACCCCCAAAGATACCCAGCCCTACTCTATTTTACCTTTCTCATTTAGGGATGTTCCTAGCAACTAATTTCCCTGCCAATTAAAAGGAAATTTCCATTCAGACTAGTCGACTGTTCTAATGGTACGAAAACACTCAGAAAACTGTTAAAAGCTAGCACAATTATCTATCAGTCTGAGAAGTCTCACAGCGTACGAGGGTAAACAATGTCACGTTGGTTTGCAGAGTGTGGCTAACGTTAGCAGTGCTAGCACCTCCAGCCTTCCGTCACCCTTGCAACTTCATATTATTGACTCGATGATAATAATAACTCGACAAGCCCCTTTACCAGGGGCTCCAGTCCTGGCTAGTGGTGGAGTGGCTGCGTTACAGCTTAGACACAACATTCAACCTGGCATTGTGGGCCTGTATGAATAAAAATATATAGAAATAGTTTAAGCTACTACTAATGCTGGTGCCAATTAGCAAGGTTGATGAGGTTTAATCCTTTAGTTGGAACTCTAAGCTAAACATAAGAAATAAGAACATAAGAAGTTTAGGTGCAGCAGTGGTAGTATGCCAGTGTGTAGTAATGTGAAGGCTATAAATAGGCCACTCTGTCATATGAATAGTTGATGTAAAAATGTTAGATTTGATAATAATCAGCTGATCTGCAAGGTGTGAATGAGGTAATTGTTCTGTCCACACCTGTAAGCTTCATTTCATGTACATGAATATCACTCCTTAGCACTGCAGGTTACCAGCTCTACCACTACTCCCCTACTCTCCTCAATGCACAATGTTAAATGGTAAAAACCTGCGTATGATGCACAGCATGGCAAAAACTCATAAACAGTAGCAGTGGGCAGCATCAATAATAATATACACAAAGTATCAGGGACACAACAGCGTGCATGAGACTCTTTAAAAAACAACAACAAAGAGAAGCTGAAACACAAGAACAACTAATATCGTTGTGTGCTTACTTGCTAAGTTTGATCATCGCGTAAGACACTTAAGAGATTAATTCGATGTCAGTGGTAGAGTTGACTGCAGTTCAACAGGTGGTAATAAGTTAGGACTTCTACATTCAGTACAGAGGCTTCTACTGAGCTGTGTGATTTTTCAAGTGCTGGCTGCCATGTTGGAATGGGGCATTAGAGTGGCCCTGCTGTGCATGGAGTGTTGATAGCACCGGGAGCTGCACGACTCTGCCTGTTATGGATCAGGTTGCACTTGGGGAAACATTTGAAGGCTCCTTTGGGCTTTTACAGAGCACAAGTTTTCCCGGGGACAGAAGGATCAGCTTAAAGCAACAGACTTGTTGACTTTGATATCCTATCTGATAGCAGCATTTCCACAAGTTTACACCCGTGCAAACAGGCCCGCAAATATATCATCATTTATGCTTGCAAGGGGATTTGGCCCACCACAGGGGGCTTGAGATTTTTTTTTTTTTTCTGCCTGTCATAGATGAGCGAGGGTTTCTATAAATTTGACTCTTCTTTCCTCTCGTGCCAGAGCAGTCTGTGGGAATGAGAAACAGGCCAAAGAGAGGGGAGGGCACTGATACCTGCTCAGCACAGCAGGCAGATGTCCTACGAGGGTCATTGGGAGTTGCAGCAAGTGAAAGATGACAGACTGATGTAAAACATACACTTGTTTTGCACATTGTCACGTCTGCCTCTTGTCTCCAGTTGCCCCTTGAGCTCTGTCCTACCTGCTGTTCCCGTCTAGACGACTTGCCAACTGTGACATCTGTTCTAAGATGAAAGCCTAGGCAAAATCTGAATGTCAATATCCTCGCCGCGGACAGACAGAATGAACAAACGGAGGAGTGTGTGTCACTGCGCGGCAATCATCCTTCAAATGAAAGGTTACAACGCCGCATTGTGTGCTGCAGAAATGACCATTTTTAATCAGACAGCAGGGGACACATCTGTCAGGAGCTCAGTAAAGCTGCAGTTAAAAGCCAAGGAGAGCTGGGACTGATCAGTACAAATCATTTTCCCTTTCCCCCGCTGACAAACCTGGCCTAAATGTGAAAAGGCCACCAGGGAATTAAATATGAGTCTTCTAAGATTATACTTAGGATGACAAAATGTGGATAATAATTCAAGGCTGACAGAAGATAACATTAGGGATGTAATGATAGGATTATTTCATGTTGGATGAGGCAAAAGGACTCTGGTCAAGGTAAAGTGGTGTGATTTAAGGAACCCATGCTAGACGTCTTTGTTTTTTCCTTGAGCCTTTGTGGGTGTCATGAAGCAATCCTGTCATGACTGAAAGAATAAACAGGTTGCTTATCACACTTTTATCTGCAGAAAAAAATATATTAAACTTAACATTCCCAACACAGTTGATAACCTCATTATAATAAGATAAGGGCTGGGTTTGTCATGCATGAGCAACCATATCCATGATCGCAATCCACAGTGTATGTTGGCAGGCTTAGACAGCAAGATCTAACGGAGAATTTCCCCATAAATGGGTGAACTAGTATCATCTTAGCGTTTCCTGTGTTCTCCATGCTTTGTCTGATTAGCGTCCATGTGAAAGTGTAAGCTAAGACCTTGGGGTTTGCCCTATCCAGGGGCCTTAGCCTTAAGATTACATCTACAGAGAGGTTGAAAATGTTCAGAGCTGGAAAAGTAATTGCAAAGCTAAGGTTAGTAATTTTGTGGTATTAAATTGCCTGTCAGAACTAAATGAAGTAGGGCTTCTGCACTGCCAAAAGCCATACGTGCCTATGCGGAGAGCGGTGTAGCTTTACCCGGAGAAGGTAGTATTTTCCTCCACCACATCATTTTATCATTCAGCTGAGTTCATGGTGTTGTTTTAAGAGATTTAAGTCTCATTACCCCAACCTAGGCCCTTTGTGATTTATATGGTTATTACAGCACTCTCTCTCACAATAGAAATGATGCATGAATCACATTTGTACTGTAAGACAAATGTTTCTCCAAGGGAAAGAGAGACATTGTAGCTAGTTAAAGGGACCCTCATTAAGCTCTCGTTATTGGATAAGTGGCTCTCATTTTCTCTGTGAGATTCCAGGCCTGACTAACTGGTCTTTATACCTCTCTGAAGATTACAGTGTTGCGTAGCTGCAGTGTTAATTTGTTCGTTGTGACGTGACCGGCAGTTACACGTTTATTTTCAGTGTCCAAATCCGTGTCAGTGACCTTCAAGTCCTGCTGAGTCCAACACCTGCTGACCCAAGCCCTAAACTTGTCAGAGGCGGCGATAAATATGTGCAGCTTCTGTCCGCCCCATAGTTCAGAGCTGTTCTACATCTTCTTTTATAGACTCTGCTCCTGATAAGCCTTGACCTTTTCTTTTTTTAGGAGGCCTTACAGCAGTTAAGGAAGACATAGTAGACAGTTGATTGAGTTACAAAAGAACATGGACAATCCTATACTTTAGTTAACCATTATTTAGTTAATTAATAAGTAGATTTTTGTTTAGATTACTGGATTGTTTGGTTCATAAAACTTAGAAATCAGTGGAACTTACAATTATAACTTCCCAGGGGTTAGTGGGACATCTTCAGATTGTCTTATTATCCAACCAATAGTCCAGAAGTATTCAATTAACCTACATGTAAGCTAAAGAAAAGCCAATAACCTTACACCAAAGCTTCTATAACCCAGGGGCTTTTTTGTGGAAAAATAAGTGAGGAATGATGTGATTATAGTAGCTGATTTATTTTCTGTTAAGAAACTGATTGATTGACTTATCATTTCAGTAATATTATTTAATAATAATATTAATATCACTCCGATGTGATAGTAATCTTCATTATTGAGTAATAAACTGTAAAAATAATTAATGACAAGACTACAGCAGTACTTCACTAGTAAAATCCATGAATCCATCACTAGGTCAATCACTTATCCTTTGAGGGTCTGCAGTGGCTGTAGCCATTCTCGGCTGGAATTGCGTGAACTTCTAATGCTAAAAAATTAGCAAATTGTATGCAAACTCCTGCATACTGTATAACTTACCAAAATACATTCATTGGCAATGCTTCGATACTGAAACATTTTTAGTTAGTTCATTGTAAGTGTGTGTTAGTTTGCATGTAACTTGTATATGGGCGTATTCCTTTTTTAAGCACCTGTCAAATTAAATAGAAATGAAAAGTATTTATTTATAATTTAAAGTGCTAAAAAAATGCTACATTGACATGTAAGTAAACTAGTACAAGGTTTTACTTCAAAAATAGTTAATTTGAACCCAAGTTCCGCCTCTGACAATGCAAATAGCCAATCATAGTTGGTCCCTCTGGACACTGCACTGGTCAGCAATGATTTGTCAATATTATTTACAATGTTTGCCCTCTTTAAACTCAAACCCAAAATAATTTGATTTGAATAAGCCATAATGTTCATATTAACAAAACAAATACAATTTGTATGAATGAAGTTGGCTAAAAGGTCTAACACAGAATTTGTGTGTATCTACTATTCTTAGGCTTTATAAACAGTCAAATTAGACTGGGTCAGCATGGGCCTGCATGTGAGGACAACACATGTATAATCAAAACAAATCAATTACAAGTGTATTCAACAATGACTGATGTTTACATGTCTGGTGAACTGAATCATACATCTCTGAAGAATCATCACTGGTGAAAGTTTTATATTAAGACTGTTTCTGTTTAAATGTTAGCAAAAGAATCTCACACAAAATGTTTGATAAATGAGTAACAGAAGTTAAATGTGAAGGTATATCTTCTCTCTTCGTTTTTCTTCTTTCTTCTCTTCTTTTATATCCATTACATTAACTGAGTCAGAGTTATCTCTGGCACCCTTCAAATGTTACGTACATGCATCTACTACGAGTGCTTATCTAAGGATACCAGTCTATAATACTATTTCACCAAGAGAGAAAAACCATCATTTTATTTTTTTATTTCCTAACTTTATGTTAATTGTTTTAAGTGAGAGCAAGAGAAAACTGTATACCTTAAAGAAATACTATTCAACAATTGTTGATAATAAAATGGCTATAAAAAAATTGAATTGAAGAAAACAGATGGGATGCAGGATGGCTTTGACTTGTCTCAAATTTTCTCTCCTGCAGTTTGAAAGCTATCATTTTCTCAAATTCATAGCTGAAAATTGTCATTGATTCACAGGATGACGGATGCTAAGAGCCCCTCTATCGACATAACTATTGACAGTTTCAGCAAATTCCCCTTCTAATTATCATTCCTGGCCAAATGATACACCTTTGTATTCAGTGAGAGGATGTCGATCGCACCGGGTGCATTGTTCTAGAAAGACTTATTGAGCTGGATGTCATTGCAGCGTAATTTCGAACATAACAAAGAACACTCAAGTGCATCATAAGTAAAACCTGGTATGGACAATTCCCAGACTGCTTAAGACATCACTTCAGAAAGGATCCACATTGTGGAAGGCCTTTGTGCTGTTTTCATCTTCAAACAAATACCCCTAACATCCTGTTTCTTCTTCTTTAATCCTTTCCATCTCACCATCCTCTTTTCTCTTTTCCGTCTGGCCATGCCAAATAAGTTTTTGCTATGGGGGAAATTTGATCAACGGCAAATTGAGATCATAGAGTATCACGGCATAGCCTCCCGCTTAAATGATTTATGACATCAATGATCACTGTTGCTGCTATTAATAGCAATTTAGGAAGGAAATCCAGTGGTATTATAGATAAATCAGTGAATGGTTTACTTGTTTCAGCAACATGTTTTATTTCCACTGTAACTTAAGAAATATAATAAGGTTTTGTATTCAACTTACTGCATAACTTCCTCTTAGTCACAAAATCCTGTGACGTTGACAGTATGAGGTTTTTTTTTTTTTCCCAGTTGAGGATATTGCCTTCAATTGCTAAAATAAACTATAGCAAGTGAACCCTGTTGACCACAGAGCTGCTGACAGGCTCTTTGCTGGAATGACATCTGAACCTGCCAGGGGCATGAACCTGCCAGGGCCTCCAGCAGGTGCCAGAATCTGACACCTCCTGAAGGCACTGGGAGCAAAGTGGTGGGTGGTGGTGATGCTGCTGGATGGGGGCTTTTGGGCTTTATGTGTGGAGGGCTAGTAACATGATGCTGGAGTCCCCTGCCTTTTCCCACAGTGGCCCTGAACTACCACTCAGCGGCTCCACTGGCTAACTAACAGCTCACTTGACCGTGGTTACAGGAAGCTCTTTGTTGGGGAGGACAAAATTCAGAGGGGGAAGTGGTGTAATCCTGGCTCTGTCCTGGATCAGTCAGTTTGGATTTCACACAGGCCCCACGATCAGGCCCAGTGCAGCCAAGGGCCCCTGGGCACCATGTTCCTTAGGGACACCTTTTTCCTCTCAGCGGGATCAAAAGAAGTACATCCCTTAAGAAAACACTTGTTTAACAAAGTTTAGAATTAAAGTAAGCACATATTACCCATTAAAACTGTTGATTTTCATTTTAAATTTGTATTTATGCATCTTTGCCACCAAAGACTTCAAGTCTCCTGAAATGACCTGCTCTCTTACTGCAAAGTATGGTAATCCTTCTTTGTGTTATTAAACCTGCATGATTCACATTTCCCTCTCGAGTTGATGGACTTAAACTCAGTAGATACGCACGTAGATATCGTAAGGATTGGTTTACCTAACAAACTAACTCTACCAGCTGTCTTTAAGAGTTACAAAGTCTTCCAAAGCCTATGCAGATTTTAGAAGTAGCCCATGATAATATTACTTTTCGCAGCTTAAAAGAAAATCACTGCAGCTCATGTAAGCTGGCTGACATTGTTTGGACTTTGCAGTAAAGAAGTAAAGTCAACTTAAACAAAGTGGGACTGAGCATATACACAACCAATCTGTTTCAATGCCTATAATTGCTTTCAGTAGGGTTGGACATTTCATTGAAAATTACTATTTGAAAGTTACTGGCAATTATTAGAATTAGGGTGGAGGGAATTCTCACAGATTGATCGGTATGTACTCATGTACTATCTTTTAGCTTGATGCTAACACATAATGGAAATTGCCATTAAAGGGCGAACACATTTAGCATCACAATATCACGGTACCTTTAACTTAAGCAACAATCTATTTGACTTAACAATGTCTAGTAAAATCATAATAGATATTTTCACAAGTTTAGAGATGCTAAGTTAGTCTGTGACGCTACAGTTGTGTCACCTGAAATGAATGATTTCTTCTTCTTTTGCTATTTAATGTCTGTTAGAAAACAGCTTTTTAAATGTTTTACAGACACAATTTGGCTAGCAAGTCCATTTACAATTTACTTGCGAAAATTTAAAAATCATGACCGATCCCTAGCTTAAAGTAGTAGCACAGCACTGGCAACATATCCTTCTCATTAGTCCCAAAATGGAAAAGGACAAATGTCATGACAGCACACCAGTACAGCCAAAATACTAGCACCATGACACTGATCCACTGAGCAGTATCTACCATTTTCATCCCACTATGTCACAGCTGGGCAAAGAAAGAAACCAAGACGCACAGCACATCAAACAGTATTTGTCAGATTTTGTCATTGTCCACATCTGCAATGACAATTTATCATGCCGAGGTCAGCCTGGTGATGAAAATAAAGTTTAACCTCTTCATGTGGAACTATTCTTCTGGAAGTCGTACTTCGAAGACCCTCTCTACAGACTATGACAAAATGTGGACTGCCTCGATTGTTTGCTTCAATCTCCCAAATGATTTGATGCTTCAGATTATCTTTTAGGAGAGCTATCTGAGCTCAAACTGTGCTGTTTTATCATCGGTACAGTAGGTAGCTTGGAAAGGGCCAACAATGTCATGTCCAATGTGAGTCATGTTGTCTTTTATAAAATTAGACGGACTCTAGCCCACACAAATGACTTTGAAATAAATTGATGTAATGACAAGAATTCATGCCTTGCAACAGTGAGAAGTGAAAATCCACCCCTGCAATTTCAGGCTTTGCACTTGGCATGGCATGTAATGTGATCTCTGCTGAGTCTGAGTGAGAAAAAAAAAATCCCTTTTTCCTTCTGTTTTACATACCAGTGTACAAGTATGTAAGGCATTTGTAGTTATTCCAGGAGACAGAGAGAGAGAGCTGCAAGGGTTAGTGGTTCATTCTTCACCTATGCTATGGAGAGCAGATAATTGCTCCATGGCCAGAAGGCTTTGATTGGCTTGCTAGTTAGTGATCAGAGCAGCGAGTTTGTCTGGCTCTCTGTGGACGCCAGGAACTCTGTAACATATGGCAGAAAGAAGTGGGCGGAAGGTTTTTTTAAAGTCGTTCTCATCCTCATTTTCTTTATGACCTCTCACATGGGTTACAGTGTCATGTAATGTCATACAATTTGAAGTTAGCCATGGGTATTTCTAGCTCTTGTGAGGATTGGAAATGCAAGTATAGATTTGACCACAAAGCATGCACCACATGTCAGGCAAAACTAGTTCAGACAGATTCAAGTTCTGAAAAACTTAACAACATGAATATTTTTCAAACAAAAATATTATTTGCTTCAAGGTATTAGCCAGGCCTTCTTAGAAGAAAGTTTTACAAGATCACTTGCTTGGACTGTTTGAAAAGTCAGCGGCTCAAAGGCTTGGAATAAATAATTACAATTTGAAAACCTTCCATTCTATCTGCCTCTTTTCATGCATGAGCCCTCCATTGTGGAGGCTGTGTCACCTTCAAATGTCTGCACTTGTACTATAACTCAGCTGATCCACAACTTGCTTTAACTAAATAAATTGTCCACAGGATTTTTCAAAACCGACACGTAGTTAAAGTTTCTCACAGTTGCCTCAAAATGCATGCTACCTTTGCCAAATTATTTGAAGGCACAAACATAAAGAGCTGTTGCCCTCTTTTGCTATGGTTGGTCTTCTCTTGGATGGGCAGATTCCATTTAAAAGCACAGAAGCTGGCACCACCAAAAATATGATCCTATTAGCTATTTTCAAAATGTATCATGAACATTTAGAAAGGAACATGACATGTAACATTATAGCTACCCTTCATACTAAGATACTATTATGTTTAAACATGATTTAGTACTTGACTGAACTTATCAGGGTCACTTGCCTTCTGTGCTTGGGTTGTTCGAGGTGTTCACCAGCGTCTGTGGAGAACCAGCTCATTGACGGGGTGAAAATCTTTCCAAAAGCCCCAGGGGGTCCTCAGCATTTAGTGAGCTTGAAGCAGCAAAGACGACCTCTTTAACATTACACACACACTCCACATTGTTAAAACAGTATCATGTTGTTGTGGACCCCCTTTGTCTCCTCTCTTTGCCCTGTCTGTAAAGAAATTCAGGCTGATGTTTGCGATGGCAGCGGTCCCTCTCAACAAACAATGTCGAGAGTGAAAGGATGATTCTTCCTCTTTTCACTCCGGAGCCTTCCAGTCCGCTGCAAGTTTACATGACCCTTCAACTCCTCTCCACACAAGCTGCTGAGTTTTGTTCCACGGCTTCTGTTTGGGGATATAAGGAGGCATTGTTGCCCGGGTCACAGCCGAGGGATGCTAAGTTTAGGAGTTTATGTAAGAAGGCCTTTCTATTTGGCTCTGCCTGCAGGTCCTTTGACAGATCATGTGAAAAGACACCGGGCGACAACAACGACTCTTCATGTGGCAGCATGTAGGAGTATATTTTTGTCTGCCATTTGAACCAACACAAAATACCTACTTGAGAAAAGATGTTCTTGATGTCTGGCTTGTCTTAAACAAACAAACAAAAACAAAAAAAATCTACTTTTTTTTCCTAACTTCTTTTAAAATGTTTGTAGGTAATTTATATCTCTCTAAATTGTCAACCCACCCTGTCCTGTCTGTCAATTTTGCGCTAGAGTGATGTTGAGTTGTTTACTCAAGCAAATCAACTCACTTTTCACTCTCACTTAAACTGAATGAGCTCTCTGCATCTACAATATTTCACTTAGCCCGTTTGCCAATGTTGGATGTGTCCATCACTGCATTTTTTGTTGAAGGAAGACAAGACAATGGATTTATTAGGGAGACAGATGAACTTCTTTTCAAATCACATCATTCTGTTGAGTGTCTAAAACCTAGACAGTTGACGTGCATATGACAGCTGTCACACTCATCACAGTCTAGTCACAAACAAGCAGGAGCATGTAGGCTGTTGTCACTGAAAAATCCACAGTGCAACATAGCTTTTTGTAAAATACTGCCTGCCATCAGGGCTCTGTGTAGGATCATGAAACGCTTGGCATTTTGACTTGTGCCTCGTGATTTATCTTGCCTTGAGACATAATTTGGTCGGTGCCCGCAGCAAAATATACACTCAGATAAATGCTGTGGCTTTGAGTTGAAATAAACAAATCCCTAATGCCCTATCAATGTCCTTCCTGTTGGAAACAGAATAACTCCTTTCACTTACCAAAAGGAATATATATCATCAGATAAATGCTCCCCAGAAATAGGAAACCAGGGACAGGCTTAACCACTTCTAAGTCCTGCTTCCCTGTAGACTTGTGTTTATGATAAAGGGTAATGAATGGAAAGTGGGTTTTTATCAGTGAAAGATGGAGGAATGGTTAGCTTGAGTGATGGTTTTTGTCCCACACTGCACAATCAAGGCCTATTTTTGAAGTAGAGTCCCTCGTGTGTTTGTAGACCATTTTTTTCTGGATATTGGCTGTGGGATTTTGCAGGCCCTGTTGTACAGTACTGTATGAAAGGCAGTCCAGTTATCTGAGGATACAGCAGAATAGCTTGCTATGCAAATCACAAAGATCACATCTTTGGCTTGTGTTAGCCAAAGACGTACCATCTTGGTTTTAAAAGTAAAGCAAGCATGTCAGTTCCTTTAACCTGAATTTGTTATATTCACCAGCAGGAGGCAACTGCACTAGTTGCCAGATAGTATCATACCAGATGAGGAAAAAGCCCCCCAAGTTGATTCAGTTACTCAAATAGAATTCTCCTTGATATGTTTAAACTCCCAAAAGTGTTTTAGGATGATGTTCAAGCAGTAAATTATGGTCTTGCTTTGGGTGTGTGACTAACAGTGATTGACCAGTTACTACCACAGCAACATGTTAACCAGGTTGGAGAGAAGTAGTAATGTGTCTTGTCCCCCAAAAATGGCCACCTGTACTCCTAAGAACCACGATGGCGACGGCCATTACGACAAACTCTTTGCTTTTTTAAGTTAGCCAGAAAAAAATTAGTAACTTCATCCTGGCTTTGTCCAATTCTTTCATACAGCCTATTGGCTGCATAGAATTAAAACGTGTTGTCTGCTAACTGTATACCTTATCAACTTTCGTTGTACATTTGAAGAGGAGAAGGCCGATAAAAAAGGCATCTCTTTCATAATTTACCTGGTAGCCTCATGTTTTTAAGAAATGGCTTTAGCAGGATTCGTGTTCCGTATTAGGTGTGTTTGTACCACTGTGTTGTCGCTTCACATGCCTCTGTCTGCTTGATTTCTTCTTTATCTTGTCTTGTCGCCTGTCTTTTTCTTTTAACCTGGCCTCAGTCCCCTTTCTCCACATCGGACCTGGCAGTGACTTGATTGAAATAAGGCTGCTCAGTTGGAATGGACACTCTCACGGTCTAGATTGGATCACCATCAGGAGAAGGTTTTCCTATCGTACTGACAAATTAATATGCAAGCTCAACCGCCTCTGCAATGATTTCTACCACATGAGCATCAATGAAAACATTTTGGCCTTCCAGAGTAAAGAGAGCGCACCCTAATACTGGAAATTAGTGAGTTAAACAACTCTCATCTGTTTTAATCTGCACTCCTAATGGAGAAAACAAATAATAAAAGGTTACTGCTGATCAATAGGCTGCACAAACACAAGCCATCTGTCTGAGAGATTAATAAATAATGGTTTCATTCAAAGAGAAAGGATAGACTTTCCAGTTTTGGTGATTTATTTTTCTCTCGATTATTAACACCTTGTGTTGTTCCTGCACAGGACTGGTTTTTCATCAAGCCCTAATTGACTGTAGGATTTTGCTGAAGTGTATTATCAATCTTTATCTGTTATGTGTGGAAGGACATTGATCAATGGAAATAGCTTTCCTTTGTTGACTGAATTGGACATTGGTGCCGGCTACTGCTCGGGCCATGTAATAGAGCTTATGAGAACCAAGCAACCCGATCAATAAAGCATTGAAATAAGAAGATGAAATTCCCCTTTTCTCAATGATTACAGGCTCAATGACCGAATTTGTTAGATTTCAAAAACTTTTTATTTTCCTTTCGGTGCAGAAGTGATTTACTAAAAAAAAAAAAAGCCAAACAACCATCTCAAAGATTTTTCTCTCCCTTCTCAGCCTCAAGCCCATTAAAATTCCTCTGAAGTTTTTTACATATCACTACATCAAGTGCACATAAATTATGAATGTCTCATATAGCAGTCTTGCACTTGTAGCCCCCGGGTTCCCTTGAAACTGATTTGGTGTCTATGAACTTTGTTGTTACAGGGCCCAGAGAAAATTGGACTAATATGCTCTCTCTGTGATTCATCATTCACAGCTCATAATGCAGAACATGCCATAATAAACATATCCACCTCCATGTATTACTTTGAGAATGTGTTTGTTTCAACATTAATGAATGTACTGTCATAAAGTCGGTTTTAATATTTATGCCGGGGAATGACTTTTGCGTAATAGGGCTACACATTTGGATATCCAGCAGGGATGACATGTGCTTTTTTCAGACATCACAGGCGAGCTGGGGTTTTCTTCAAGTTGCAAAAGGCTTTGGAGGTCAGCTGAGTGCACATGTTCTGGTTATTTTTTTTTTGCAGCAGTAATCATTTTCAGCATTATTGCTTTAAGTAGAGCGGGACCTCTAATTGGCCCTGATGTATTTGGGGAATCACACCAGCCCTGTCTGCCATCTTTGTTATCATAGTGTGGGAAATGGAACAGGGATACAGTGTAAACTTGAAGTCAAAGTTTCCACACTTTAAACTTGCTGTACAAGTTATGCTATTAGAAGAAAATAGGGGATAAGACATGTATACATTTCACTAACAGAAATACAAAATTTAACAAAGCTAACATTACTGTTAGAAAGAGGTAATGGGACCT
The DNA here is from genome assembly GCF_963584025.1 of Labrus mixtus. Lineage (NCBI taxonomy): Eukaryota > Metazoa > Chordata > Actinopteri > Labriformes > Labridae > Labrus > Labrus mixtus. The sequence goes on along the minus strand of NC_083617.1, from coordinate 9,454,286 downwards.
GTCATATCACTCCAAGTTTTTAATGGGTTGTTTCCAACTACCCAGTTCACTTTTTGCCTTGTGCTGCCATCTGTGTCAAAACTTAAGTAAAAACTCTGATTAATGGGAAACAATACAGTGTTAGAAAACAGATAAAGCATGATTCAGCAAACAACATAAGCCTTCACAACTTAGGTAGTCCAAAGGCCTTTTAGTCAAGGTCGACCGTAGCCAAAAAATATTTAACATTGAGCTTTTTTTTACCTTTTACTGGACACAAACTACAAAATTGCAACCAATACCCATCTGAAGTGCAGTTCCTTTTCTTGTGAATAACATTCAACTATTCTTAGAATAAATGCTTCTTATGCTTGACATCAAGGTTTGGCACTGATTTCTAAAATGTCCTAAATGATCAAAAAGAGACAGTTAAACAATGATAAGGCTTGCAAAATGCTCCTGTTCTAAATTGTTCAAAAGGCGCCCTGTACTCCGTCATTTTGACAATTGCCATGCTTTGACCAGACAAAGGTTCTTCATAGTTTTTAAAACCAATGTTAAATTTAATCTGCTGTCACTTGGCCTTATCGCACTCATTACGTAGCGCATACACGTTTTACATCAATCATCTTCACTCTTGAAATTGTAACTGAGAGAGTAGGATCCTGGTAACTGTTGGCAGCAGCTGACAATTAGTAGCTCGTCTGCATTTACTGTCCATTTGTCAAGACTTTTAGCCCTGGGCTCGGCATCACGCTGCGTCTGTTTTGGCTTCCTGGATATGATTTATCCTCATCAGTCCAGCTGAGGTTCTCCAGCTGTTTGTATGACGAATACTTTTACACTGGCTCATGCTGAATATTCTTTTCATGAGCATTCATCTCAGCTGCTGCAGGACTATTTGGCTTATCCTGATCTCCAGAACATGCAGGCAGAGACCCCTGTATTTTTAAGGGTCAGGCCAACCACACTTACTCCCCTTATAGAATGAATGCAACATAACGTGAAAGATAAGCTATGAGCAGCCACATTCTTGTTTCTTGAGATGTGTCAATACCAATTTTTCCTTCCTGATACCGATGCAGATTCCCACACTTTAGTATTGGCAGTAACATGTACCCATCCAATTCTAGTGCCACTAAAATGTACAAAAAAACAAAGATTGGTAATTCTTTGCTAGCTTTGACTTCCACATTTTTCCTAGAATCGTCCCTTTTTCTATAATTACAAGATATGTTGGACTGATGAGCTATGTCAACTCAGTGCAGAATAGATATCAAGAATACAACAAATGGTAAGTCTGCATCTTTTCAGATCAGTCATGTTTTCAGTGTATCAAAACTATCAATATCAGCTATAATCATATGTAATGATTGACCTGTGTAGTAAAACCTTCACTTTTTTTCTTTTCGAGTCACCTTTATCTAGTTATGTCAGCACATTACCTACTCAGGCATTGTTTTCTTTTTCCACTACAAATGTTGGTCAGAACATCTGAAAGTCTGTTTTCGCTCATGACCTTATTTCTAACGTATTTACTACCCTCACATCTCCCTAGAGTTTCACTAAACTTAGATTCCCAGGCTTTGAGAAGTGCAGGCGGCGTGTCCTGGTGCCTGACTCACGTCTGTTCTAACCATCCCCCTCTTCTAAACTTGTAACCAGCTGCACATCAAAAGGAATATGATTTATTAGGGGTGCAACTCCCCAGGACTTTGAACGACCATCGACTTGTTTATCCAAGTTAACATTCTTGGCCATATCCATATATTTTCTGTTTGCTCTTTCATGTGGTTCTGCTGGGATACATCCACTGGCTGCTGGGGTTATAGTCCACCTTCAGTCAAAGTGTGTCGGCTGCTAATGTCACTCATGAAGGACTCGGGTTCGGCCATGGCAGTGACATGTAACTGTTTCTTGAAGGCATTACATAATTGATGTATTTTCATGGTGCTGCGGTTAGTTGATGGCACACGGGTGGTGATTCTGTTAAGAGCAGGCATCATTGACTCTTTTCCCTTGAAGCTGCCCATCTTTTAGCCCTAAGAGTCCCTCGACCCCATTTTTTCCCCCATGCCTCTCACTGTATCTCCCAAATGGAAAACATGTGGCAGGGGTTGTCATTTGTTAACGTATGGTAGAAAGAGTGAAACAGGCCAGGGGATGGCTCATCAGGAACACTCATTCAGGATGATGAATGTGGCCAAATACACATTTGTCCGTAAAACTTGCAGTGTGGATCAGCATCATTAGGCATGAGGAATAGGTGGAGCCCGCTGAGAAGTGAATGCAGCAAACAGATGTTGCAGATTTTCAGCAGCATCTTTCATCCAGAGTACTGTCATTAATAAAGTTGAAGGTGATCCTCGTGTTTTCATCGAATAAGACCAAATAAAGTACGGTGTGTTTCTCTTGAAATTGCTGAATAAACTGAATATTGCCATGGCTTCTTAAACAAAGAACCTTCTTGATTTGTTTTTATAATAATTTTGCTACATGGCACAGTCTTTTGAAAACTGGGGGTGGTTCTTGGAAACATTTAAAAGGAATAATCATATTGTGTTGGATTTGCATTGTGTATTTTTAACTTACATTCTGGAATTTGAACTAGCTGTTTTAAAGCCGTTTTTATGATGTAGGATTTATAAGTCAAAATAAATGAAGATGCATTGACTAGACGCTTTCTGCTATATTGCTTTAGCACTGATGTTCAAAGTTGACCGTAAATTTTACAGTGCACAAAATGCTCACTGTGGTCAAGTTTGACATGATTTGCACTTTCCTTGGCATGTCTCTGCTTTTTTGTCTCAATTTCTTTCCAAATCAAGCATGTTTTTGCTGTGTTTTGCATTTTAATTCTTTATTTGAAATACAGAGAGCTATTTAAACATGGAGTAAACAAGGCTAAAAAACATTTATTTGTGATATTAGATAATCAAGTGAGGTTAATCTAGGACTTGTTGGGGCCCTACCTGCAAGGCTACACCTTTTAACTCCAGGCAACAGAAATAACCTGGAGCTTGTCTTGTGATAAAAACGGACACATGTGCTTTGCGCTGTAACATTCTGTGTCAATCTTTAGCCAGCCTCTGTGTTTTTCTGTGAGATGCTGAATGGTTGCAGCTGACTCCATGGGTATGTCAGGTGACTGAGCCCCTTGTTCAAGCAGCTTGGCCCTGTTGTAAAGGGCCTCCATCTTAGTCAGCCTTGTCTCATCTTATAAACAGGCCCAGACAGAGAAGCTTTACCATGAATAATGCCTCAGGTCTGTAGAATCCCAACACCTATAAATCTTAATAGAGGTTCCCAGATTCCAATGGGCGGCCACATCTCTTTTCCACCCTGCCCGGCTCTATTCCACCTCCCATGCGGTGACTCCAATTTTCTCTCCCCAAAGTAAACCCACAGTTACTTGCGTTTGCCCATGCCATGATTTACCTACACACAGGATTACATGCATATAGTTCATGCAAATCAATAAAAAATGTCAAGAATGCTTAGCCTCCTGCGGTTTGCTAAATGCAATTTATCTTTCTGGGAATCAGTGTAAGGAAGGGAATTGGCTAACAAATGGAGTCTGATCATTTGCGTTGGGCATGTTGTCAAATACTTGAAGAGTGCATTTTTCATTTTCTGTACAGTAAATTGCACTTGGTTGTGTGTTTATTTCAAAGGGACTAGTAGAGTCCCTGCTTACTGCATTAAGTACGGAAACGTGCTCATATAAAGTGCTGTATGTTAACTTTCCAAACATATCATCTAACAGACTCTTCTAGAATTGATTTGTTATAGAATTGGGTGTATTTTATTATACAAAAGGGTTGAACTTAGAACACATTGTCATGTATTAGCTGTGTGTTGCTATGATTTTAGCATTTTTGTGCTAATGTGTTCTTGAAACACCCAAACAAAAACATAAAGAAGTCATGGAGTTAGAAGTATTCCCTCTGTGTAGCTGCTTGACCCTCAAGCTTGGGCTGCATCAGTCAATCTAATATGAATTACATGTTGCATTTTTCATGCACGCCAACTGAATTATATTAACTGGCTTTGAAGTGAAGGAAAATATACTTATAAATCAACCGATCTCATGTATATCAAGCTTTCGCAGACAGCGGACAGCAATCAAGAATGCTGTGCATCATCCAAGCCGAGATTGTGGTGTGTGTTGGCATGATGAGCACAGATATTGACACTTTGAGAGACGTCTTGCTTTGATATGTCCATCTGTGCCTTTGGGCTGAGTCTGGTCAACATGATGCCCACTGATTCCACCAAATTGAACCTGCTTGATATTCATCATTCATAAATTGGGAATCTGTCACCTTTGAAGTGCAATTACACTGCATGCTGAGGAGGTGGATTTTGTGAATTTACTATTTCACTTCTCCACCCCAATTTACTTAATAGTGTAGACAAGTCAGGCTTAATTTATAACCAACAGATTGACCTGCTATTTTACATGGGCAAAGGTTTGCTCTCTGTTTTGGTGGGCTAAGTTTTATTAAATACTGTGCAGTTAAGAGCCTCTTTTGAAAATGTTTTTGATCCCTTTTGCATTTTATGAGCATAGTCAGCCAATTACTGAAGTCAATAACCTGGTGCTTCAAGAATGTTGATACTCTACTCCCCATGCATTATGCTGCCATTTAATCTTAGACTTTTATCCTTGATCGGATTCATCAGGACCACTTTATCTTTTCTAACAATCAATCGCTCTTTATTTGTATTGCACCAATTCATATATATATATTTTTTTTATCTCAAGACACTTTATAAAAGAGAAGGTAAAATACCTTACTCATTGTTATATGATGGTACCAAAGAGCAGATCAAATACCAAACTTATATACTTATATTATCTACAAAGACCCAACATTAATCCATCCTGAGCACTAAGCAACATTAAGCAAAGTTACAGTGGCAAGAAAAAACCTTGAGCATAAACAGACTCACGTTGAACAGCCATCTGCCGAAACTATGTTGGACTTGGATAATGGGCTAAAGGGTGATGCAGGAGGAAGGACGAAAAATAGGGATAAACGATAACAACTATGAATAAGATAGATGTATAGCTGCAATGTCAGTTATAATAGTAAAAATAGGTGTAGCTTTAGCAGTAACAACTAAGTATGATCAGTCTAATATTAAAGTTAGCAACTATAATGATTATAGAGGTTGAAGTTGATTCACTTTATTACTTATGTAAAACATAATAGATGTCAGAAAGGGGGGTTCATATGAGGAAGCTGTCCCCACCAATGATACAAAGGAACCTGAATGCCATAGATATTCAGTTCCTTTGGAATTGTTCACGCAAACCATATCAACAAACACCTTTGGACTATTCTCTCATGCTCATAAGTTGTTCACAGTGCAATGACCGCTTCCTCTAGAATCACTATGTTATACCGCAGCAAGTGCTCCCACAACTATCCCTCTAGCCTGGTTCAAAGATAAATTAGCAGCTCCTAAATAATGCAGTGAACCCTAATTCTCTTTGATTAGTAGCAACTTAGATGATAGCGACCCATTGAAATTGATCATCAGCATAAATAATGACTGAATGAACTGATAAAATGCAAAGTTGCCGGCCATCATAAATCAAATGCAAACCACTTGGTGAGGAAGTCATTGGAATTAGAAGTCCATGCTCCTATTAATTATGTTGCCTTGCCAAGGCGACAGTGTTATAAATCAGTTGTGAAAGGTACTTCAGCTGGCTGGCCTGCCCAGCAAGGCCTGCTGCCTGCAAATGGCTCTGTATACCCCCTTAATTGTTTCTTAAACAAGCCACCTCCAGAGGCTGAGGCTGATGGACACAGTTTAAGAACAGAATAGGAAATGTGGAAGAGGGTTTCACTTAACATAGTCTGTACTGTTACATTAGAATACACAAGGCTGAGGCCATGACAAGAACATCTTTTGTTGCTCAAATCTAACACAAAGTTGTAGTCAATTTTCAGAGAAAATGACTTTAAGTGTCTTTCATAAAGTTGAGCCAAAGTTTGTTCAAAAGTCTGTCCCTGAGCCAGAGTTTCTCAATTCTTGGTAATTTTATGTAATCCGTCTTGTAGAATGTGGTTGTTGAAATGTTTCCAACAGACTGTCTAACAATGCACCAGTATGTTTCATATTGGAAATATGTTCAGATGTTTCCAGAGATCTTCGGTGGAGTTGTAAAGAGTCGTAATGCGTAATGCTGAAATCAACTTTGACTACAATATGCTTTGTCTGTAATAAAGTCTCCAGCAGTGACTTTTACCATTATTAAATTAATGTGCAGAAAATGTGTGGAAATAACTTCAGCTTTGTTTTATGTTTCACTTAATACAAACTTTAATTAAATCTGAAAGGTGTATTTTTGTCTGTAATAAATTGAGTTTTTGGGGGTCAATACAAATAGTTTATAACCTAACAGTTGTATCACTTTCTGATATGGTTATATGCTTTGTTTCATTCAAAGAGCATTCAAAGAGAATCTCATATGTACATATATGTATATATATATATCATATCAGTCCAGTTCTTGTTTCTGTCTTTTCCTCTTTACCTAACTGGTGGAATCTGCTTTTTGACATCTTCACCACATCGTTGCCCTGACATCTAGCAAGGCTTTCAGAACTTTCCCATTTCTTGGAGCTGTGAGTGTTGAGCACCACTCCACCCCAATAGAAACAGAGGAAGGATTGGTGTGTGCATGCATGCTCCTCTCTATAAATGCTCCATGATCCCACAATCAATCACACACTCCTTATTAGGTTGTCTATAACTGACTGGACTTATTTTTGCTGGGGATGCTATTAGAATAATTGCATTCCTATGCAGTCGGCTGTTCTGCTAGATTTATTTGTTTTTACAACACCAAGCTCGTATGAGGTCAAACAACAAGTTGTGATGCTGCCTATAAACGTCTGTGGGGAGATGTCAGTGATGTAATGAAGCAGTGTGAGACAATAGGAAAAGATTGTGTTGAGTTTGTAGGGTGTTCTGCTTTGTTGTCACTAGTGGGGGAAATCACAGGGTAACTCTCGATATGATACAATACGATACAGTATAAGATACGATACAATACCATATAATATGACAAGAAACAAAATAAAAGGTTACGTTACGTTGCATTGCTTTGGGTTATGTTACATTACGTAAAGATGCGTTACAACACCATATGATACGAAACAAATGATAAGATACGATACAATACCATATAATAAAAGAAACAAAATAACATTAACAAATTACAGTTTGTTACGCTATGTTATGTTATGTTATGTTGTGTTACATTTTATTATGTTGTGTTACGTTACGTTGTGTTACGTTACATTGTGTTATGTTACGTTGTGTTACGTTACGTTACATTGTGTTACGTTACATTGTGTTACGTTACATTGTGTCACGTTACGTTGTGTTACGTTGTGTTATGTTACGTTACGTTGTGTTACGTTACGTTGTGTTACGTTACGTTGTGTTACGTTACGTTGTGTTACGTTACATTGTGTTACGTTACTATACAGTACCATACAATAAGAAACAAATGATACGATAAAATGTACTATACATTGCCATACAATAAGATATGAAATAATCAAAACAAGATATGTGGCCCCATCTATAGCTAGTGCACAGAGATTATTCCATAATTAATATATTGCAAGACAATCATATGTGGATAAATCTTGATATCTGATGAACATAATATTATAAGCCCCAGTCAATTGAAGGGTTTATGTTATTAGCATTACCTCTTATCATGCTTCATCCTTTAACGTCTTTTCTGTATAACATATTCCTGCTGTCTTTTTTTTTATTCAGCTGTCAACTTCTTCTTTGGCCAGTTTACTTCTGTTGTTGTTACGTCACTCATGTCATATGCGCCACCATGAGGCGTCATGAAGTAATGATGCTGTGAGTCAAATTGGCAGAGAACGTTTTTTTTTGGCATAATTTTTTAATTAAAAGTATTGATTTTTGGCACCAGTGATTTGTTAATTGTATCACGAGTCAGGTCGGCGATGTTTTGACATAGTGATATTTTGCCCGAACCCTCGCCATCGTACAGGCTGAGCTGCCTGGTGTAGTAATGCTCACTGTGGACTTGTGAAGTTTTAAAACTGAAGAGTCAGCTGGGTAAATAAAAGCATTATTTAGTTTGAAGTAACTCTCAGCAGGTGTAATGGGTCTGTAACCCCTTGTCCCTCTATGAATACTTCTCTCTTAGCGTGTTGGTTATCTGAAATAGGCTTGTAATCTCAATCATCTCATTTTCTCTTGGATTTTCCCACTCTCTTTACATCACCGGTGAATTACTTCCCACACTAGTGACACTGGACGACTCTGGACTCACAATCTATTACACGGCAAGGACAAAATAGCTCTCTCTTTTTAAATGAGGCCCTCTCTGTCAATCCATTACCCATCTCTCTGTTTCTCTTCCCCTCTATCTCTCTTAGCCTTCTACATTGTGCTCTGTTTGTGTGTGTGTGTGTGTGTGTGTGTGTCTGTGTATGTGTGTGTGTTTGTGTGTGCATTTGTGTTGGAAAGTCCCCAAGAAACCATTTAGGCGGTAGAAATGGAGCGGGCCCAGGCCTCAGGTGTCCGTGTCACGGTGATGAATCACATAGAACACATATTAAACCTTCCTCATGTGAGAGAGACCTGTGTTGAGCTGCAGCCTTTCCCCGGCTGCCCTCTCCCTCTCCAAAAAATGAGATCCATTGACGTACAAAAAAAAAAAAAAAAGAAGAATTATAAATATGACTGTGTGCTCTGCACATAAAGGCCGGCCTGTCCCTGAGAAATTGATTTATTGGATTCCCTGACATTTTAGTTGTGGTCGTTATGTTATATTTATGGGGGAATTGCTGGAGCCTCTCATTATGCTCTCCTAATTTATTTTACATACTTTTATGGCCGCTTGTGCTCAGCAGGCCTTTACGGCAGCTGTTATTGAAAAAGAGAAAAAAAGGCAAGTACATATCGATCAAGATTTACATGTTTATTGCCAAGATTGTGATTTATTTTACTGTGGTTTCTTCTTCAGGCTGAGCTGCTTCTTTAGTCTGTTGTCAAAACCAAGTAACCGCATGCAGAAAGCTTTATTACCCCTATATTTTACACCGGGCATTAGGCTTCATTCTATTCATTAATGTATTATGTCAACAAAGAAATATAAGCTATTGTGTGCAGGCTGTGACAGATATGTAAACTTTGATATATGTTTATAGTTTAATTTAGCTTTTCCTTTTATGTCAAGGCACAACCAATGAACAACAGATTCTTTCCTGCCAGACAACTCCTACATCTGGACTTGTAGTGTTGCCATATACTTCATGTTTTAAGCAGGCCTATATTTTAAAGTGCCATCAGTGAAAAATAACAAATCCTTTGATTTTCTTTGCTTAAAGGTCACATATTGTACTCCTTTTTCAACAAGTTTAAATAAGCCTCAGATGTCCCAAAAACATGGGACGTGGCTTGGCTTGGGCTTTCTCCTGCACCATGCCAAATTGTTTACAGTAAGAAGACAGAAAAGCATAATATGTAACCTTTAATACATGTGATTATTCTCATATTTGCACAGTAAAAAGATCATAGGACTCCCCGTTGGCTGTTTTTATTATAGAGATACAAGCTCTTTAACACCAAAACATAATCACTGAGCTCTGAGCCAGTCAAAGTAGTGTGTGAAGGGCACATTTGTTTAACAGCAGTCCATTTATCCTCCTTTCAGAATGACACTCTCAGATACCTTGTTCAGGTTGTTCTCCGTCAAGTTCTGTGGCCTTGGACATGATTAAGTAATAAAAACAATTAAATTAAATTACTTAAACTTTTGATGCATTAAATAGTGTCCCAAGATCATTCCTCAGCATAAAGGATGTGTAATTAACAGCTGAGATGAAGCGGTTATGAGCTGCTTCTTATTAAATTAGAGCCTGGAAAAAAAAAAGCGGTTCTTTCAGCGAAGCTCGAGAACTTGATATATGCTCACGCGGCTGTGAGCATCACCTACCATGAAATTTAGTGTTTCCAGGATATTTAACATTAAGACGTAGTTAAAATTAATTCCATGTGCAATTTCTCAAAAAGAAAGCTGACAACTAATGTCAATAAATCGTGCTGGGCCTGAAACTGGTGGATCGTAAATCTGTTGCGTGGTGCCGCCCCTCAATGTGGTAGTCAGGGGTCGAATGGGGGTGTGAAACAGGGTGGAGGAATGAGGAAGATGGATTTGTCGGCCAGGGAAGGAGAAAGGGTGATTTGAAACCCTGGACACTGATTGGTGGAGATGAGGCCTCGGTGTCCTTGCGGTGACATTCAGCGCCTGATATTTGTTTGGCTTTAAATAATACCCTGGACACGGCCGGAGAGTGATGGCCACCGGGTCGGCTGACATTGCAGCCCGTGCCAAGGTGAGCGACTTCAGGACACTTTCTCTCGCTCCGTCTTCCCCTTCATCTCTCCGTGTCTCTCTCTTTCTGTCGCTGGCCTGTCAATACGCATCCGCTTGTCTGATGGGTCCTTCTGAGGAGCTTACAGCTGACATGCTGGTGTCTTTATTTCCACCAGCAATCCTTTTAGAGTTGGCCTCGGTGATCAGTCATGCCACTGACAAGCAGCTCAGGCCTCAGCACCTCAGCAGCCCTCCATCCACTCCTCCTCATATCTCTTTGTCACTACAAAGGATAGGCAGAGAGAGACTGTGCCCAGAGGAAGAATTTAGGTTGACTCCATTTTTCAGACATTGCAAGACATCTTATTTATCTCTATGTCCCAAAGATGTGATGCCTTGGTAAAATTGATACAAAGCAACTACTATAACCCATTTTGTAACTACAATAAGCTTTAAAATGTTCATCATTGAAGCTCCTGTGATGAGATTTTAGCTGGTCACACTGCATATTTTGAATGCAGTGTCCTATTTTGAGGGAAATTTAGGAGAAGGTGTGACATTGTAGCCATCTTTAACATGAAATAAGTGTAGGAAGGCTGCAGCAAACAGGAGATTCTACAAAAGTTAGCAAAGTCTGCAAAATAGATGGGTGGATTTCTCGCACCCATTAGTGTCAGTAGAGTTATTTACATCATTATGATAGATGAAGTTGGTTGTCTAACTTTAGCCCATGTGGCCCTGAGATGAACACATACATATTGACACAAACACACACACACTGGGTGGCTGTGTCCTCAGTCCTGGGACAGCCTTTAGTTCCTGGGCGGAGTAAGTGTGAGTAGTTTTCCAGCTCGTAGGAGATGATGTGCTGTTGATTACACTGGGCCGCAGTAATTATGGGCGAGGGCTGGTCCTGGGTTATGGCCTCTGTGATTAGCGGCTTACTGTAAATGACTTATTTACAGTTTTGTTGATGCCTCTAAGAGAAATGACTGACTAGCTCCCCACAAACGGGCCCTTTTACAGCCCTGGTCCTCTTTAATTAGGAAGACTTTGGTGACGTTCAAATTTACAGCTGACGTGCGGAATTCCCATTTAGACACTCAGCCAGAACCGATGAATGATTAGTGAGAAAACAACATATTATAAAGTCCTTGAATGCTGCAAAGTGTGGAGGTTCATTTATTATCATTCCTCTTTGTTTTATGCTCAAGGGCTGCTTTTCTAGAAAATGCCATGTAAAAACTGTACGGTCAGTAATGTAGTATTGGATCGGGCAAACTGGACCTAACTGATTATCTCCCATATACATATAATTGTATCATATAGCTCACTGATAGTTTACCAGTTTCAAGCCCACACTTTAATAAGTGGCGATTAAATCACCATGCATTGATACCTATTTAAAATGTTCTCTCAGCTTAAAAAAAGAATCTTAACATCTACAACCCACAATGTTTTCATTGGAAACTCTACAATGTCAATTCTGCATCGAGGCTAAGTACTTATTTACATATTGCCATTTGTAGTTGAGTGGTTGTATTGTATCTGAGTTAATGCTCTAACTCTAACCCTAACCCTAACCCTTTGTTAGCACAAATATCCATCCAACACTGTAGCCTAAAGGGAGAAATAAAAAACACTTATTCTCTCGTCTTACAAAAAAAGTGCAAATCGTTTCCTCTATTAGGCGAATATAAACACAAATATCATATCCAACCTTCATAAATGATTTTATCTGATATTGAATTACATTGTTTTTTTTCCTGTATTGCAGAGCGGACATTGTCTCCTCCTCCTCAGTGATCTGTTTAAATAAAACCCATAGCTGTCCTCTCTTTTATTGTGTTTATTTGTGTTTCTATTTCATGTTTTGTCCAAATATATAAAAAAAAAGATTGAATTTGAGTTATTATATATTTAAGTCACATGTGTCTGAATTGTAATGCTGGCTAAATTAGTGTCAGCTTCCAGTGACCTTACATTTAATATAGAAAACATATATGTACTTTTGAAGATCTTAAACCAGAGCTTGTGTCACGCAGCATGAAACTCTGATGTGCTTTAAAAAAGTTATTTAATCAAGCAACTGAATAACAAGCCTTGTCTTGTATTTGGGCCAAAAGTACTACTAAATCCTACCATCTTCTTATTAATACTACTTATCTAAGCGGAGCTCCAAACTTCTTGAAGAGGCTGATTATTTTTCACATCAATAAAAAAAAGACTGTAACACCATTTGCAAAGTCTAGCATCAGTTTGCCAAAACACATCCATTTCCCTCACTCCTCTTCAATGGGCATTTTGACACTTCTACCTCCTTTTCTCCAAATTTGTCTCCTATTCCTCCCAGCGTTTATCTTCTTTACTTTTTCCCTCTTCCTCTCTAGGCCTTATCTCCTTTTCTGATGTCTGTTTAACAAATTTACAGCTTTAATTTCCCCTACAAACATGTATCGCTTCCAGGTGTGTATAACCAGTGGTGGCGCTGGGACTTGTGGGTTGAGGTCGTGGGTCACTCTGATTAACAGCCATCCTCTCCCTGGAATGACAAACTTTCCCCGGTGCTGTCACCAAGAAGTATGAAGCTCCCTTTTGTTCCCCCCTCAGGCAGCTATGACAGGCTGGCCAATCAGAGTCCTGCAGCTTTAAATCTGCCAAAATTTCCACAAAACAAAAGGCTCTTCAGACTAGAAAGCAGACACAAACCTGCTGCTTGACTGGCAGAGATTACACCCAAGTGCTTAGTGCATATAATTACAAGTAATTGGCAAATAGTAGGCTCTGACTAAACAGAAATTGTTTCATTATGTCTAATTAACACCTACTTGATTATGGTTAATTACTGGTGTTTGATAATGGAGGAGCAAAGTTGTCAGTCTAGAAACAAGCAGGAGCCATCTGGATCATTGATAACCATATGCTGGTGTCTTGCTTCCCTTTGCTGGGACCAGAGCTGTCAGGGCCACCGACAGTGGCAGGTGTCTGCGGTGCATTAGACTCAGCATCTGCACAATGTGTAAACACAACACAGCTCAAATAACCACGACAATACAAAACACACAAGGAAGTGCCGGTGCATGCACAATGAAACGCATGCCTGCACACATATAAGCATGCCATTAATTTTCATCATTTCATTTCATTTCTGTCAAAATAGCATCTTTCTATAATAATGTCAGATCCAGTTTCCTTTCTTATATTTGGTAAGGGGGGGGGCTTACTCATTATTGTTAAAGTGGTATGTGTAGTTAAAATGCCAAACATAATTAACAGTGAGAATTAACGGCGAAGAAATGATCATTCCAAAACTGAAGGGGAGGTTGGAACAGATACCATTAGCTGCAAAAAAAAAAAAAAAGAGTTCCTAAGAGCCTCGAAAATTATTCGAAAACAGAAGGCTCCCTGCTGTAAACAAAAGAAATTACCTTGCACTAAAATTGTCTGTCTGTCCCGGTTAATTAGCGACACGAGCAATGTGAAATTAGCTATGACGCAGGAGGAAAAGAGAAAGATAAATAGTCCCTCATAGGGAACAAATAAAGTCAAGACTTGCCTTTCGTAGCATTTGTCATGTTTAATTGTGGGATCAATTAAGATTTGGGGGATAATGATGATTTATTAGTGTTTGTGTATAATTTGATATTCATTAAGTCAGCCAGACACACGCTGGTATCAGCTTGTTAATTGTGTTTCCTTTTTGTTGAAGGGTGGCTTTTGAATGCAATTGGCCTAAAGTTTTACAAACTCACTTGGCTGAGTGGTTCTGCAGCGTGGCAGCCAAGCTCCATTGTGCTGCTATAGCAAATTTGTCACTTCTTGTTTTCCTGTCTTCACTATCATTTATGAATTGCCAGTGCAACTGTGCAATCCTTTGGTCCAAATCCATTGTACTTTTAGTTTGGAGTGGATAACCTGTATCGTTTAAATACTTAATGCTAAACTCACTGACCTTAACTTGTTTCTCCATCCTTGCCCCCCCCCCCCCCCCCTATGTCCATGAAATTCACAAGCTGAAAGGTTTGCTTAATGAATTGCACTGCTTTTTGATTATTAATTTGAAGGTCTACCATGGGATAAAAAAAAGTTATCTCAGAATGCTTTACAAAGACCTTACTCTTTGTTGTATTTTTCCTGCATCATTTTGACACAAAATGTGTCTAATTAAAAAAAAAAAAGGCAGCCCTTAAAGTGTGTTTAATGTGTGAGTTGAAAGACACATCTGCGTCAAATGTAACTCCCAGACTCCTCAAGGCCATACTGATGCCATCCAGAGTAGTCAGAATATGGAATAATGTATTTCTTGGGCGTTTTGGGCCAATCACAATAACTTCAGTACATTGCACATTGCTCTTTAATGTATGTTTCAACTTTGGTTAACCAGTTGGTTTCATCTGCCTTCAGCGATATAAGTACAATCAAGTATTTTCTGCTTAAAAATGAACATTTATGGAGTGTTTACTCATGATTATTATTTAGAGGAAGTATACTGTATAAATGGCTAAAATAATCCAACCTTGTAATGAACCTTTTGAATCACTTTGGTGTGCATTAGCATGTACATGTAGCATGTATTGAACTTATAAATATGATTTAAACTAAATAAATGTCGTTCCTGTAATGCCAGTTAATTGTTCTAGTCCCTTTTTACATGATGTGATGGTCAACTGTGCCAATGCAGCACTAAGATCTAACATGACAATTAAAAGAGCAACAGAGGAGTAAGAGATCCATGGTGACATTAAAACAGCTGCTTTATGAGTGTACATAGAAAATACAGTTCATAAGATAGAATATTCATGACAGGAAGCCACTGAGAGTGATTTTAATTGTGCTGTTGGGGCCTCCACAGCCACATTCACTCTCCACTCACAGCATCTTATTGTTATAATGGAGGCATTGGTCAGATGAAGAGAACAGTCATTTGAGCTGTGCATAATTCAGCCAATTCATCATGCACATGTAATGTGTGCAGTTTGAGCGCACCAGACAGCAGTGATGGGAGAGCACTTTGTTGTCATGCCCCCCTTTTTTTTTTCTACAGCAAGGCTAAGATGTAGGCCAAGTGGAAGAGCGCCAAATGATTCAACACGGGACGAGATTCCAATTCAAAATGCGCAGAGCTTTTCCTCCTTATTCATTTTCTTAGATTACCATCAAATTTGTGTCACCAGCACGGCAGCGTTATTGACTCGCTGCGATGCATTCCCTTTGCTTTCGTTGTTATTAGTTGACATGCTGACATTTTCATATGTGTCTTTGCTAATGCCTGCAAATTGCACTGACCGAAGAACGTGAGAATTGAACAGATAATTTTAACAAGATTCAACTGCAGATGGTGCCTTACACATATAGAATACCAATCGTAACCTGTTTTCAGAGGAGACTAAGGGAGCCAACTCTAATGGGTTTTGACAACATTGTATTAGGCACAACAACTACGCATAATGTACCGAAAAATTGGACGTGAAATTGGAAACATAGCGGAGAACAAAGTAAATTTACATGCTTTGGTAGGTTTGGTGATGTCTGATATCATACTCTCTCATGCAAGCTCTATCTGGAGGGAGAAGGCAGGAGCTGCAAAGGGGGGCTTAACAATGGATATCAGTGGAGAGTGCTTTTAAAGTTAAGGCTGATGGATGGCTTGTCAAAAAAATAATTGCACTGGTATGGAAGTGGGCTCGCGAGAGCTTGCCGAGGAGGGGTTGGGTGGGTATGGGGGGTGTCAGAGTGGCGGAGGAAGGGAGGCGCGATCAGCAGAGAGCATGATGGGAAGTGACAGTGGTCTGTCAAGAGGCAGTGGCTGCCCAGAGAAGTGTGAAGCCAGAGCTATGAGGTGGCAGGAGAGAGCAGGCTGTCAGAGCAAGAAAGTGGCTTTAATACGGCGAAAAGCAAAGGAATCCGCCTGTCAGGCCTGCTCAGCCAAGCCATGGCACGGCAGGAACGGAGGAGAGAGAAAGGAGAGGAGATGGAGAACGGATACGGGTGAAAACAAAGGTAGAGAGAGAGAGAGAGAGAGAGAGAGAGAGAGAGTGAGTGAGGGAGAGACTAAAGGAGGAGGGAGGTGGAGGACCGGGGTACGAGTAGCGAGAGCTGTGTGGCAGCAGGAGAGGCATGACGGGAAATTGTGTGGGACAGAGGAACAGGCCCAGCCGTCAATTAGAAGTTCCCGAGGAAGGCTTTGGCGAGGTGATAAAACTCATCAGCTCTCCTACTCACTCTCCAGGTGGCACCGGACTAGTTCTGTGCTGCCTTTAACAATCTGCAGAGCTACTTCTGTGTGTAACTATAGCCTGTATGACTCCACACCGCAACTCTACTGTGTCCTTGACTTCTTCGTCAAACATTTAGATCACTCCGCCTCCCACTCCTACGAAGAAAATGATGTTTCTGTACGATATTGAGCCCACGGAGGTAACCGAAGACAACGGCAGGCTGATAATAACAATGGTGTATCATCCCTTTGCCATTTACATGAAGTGGTGGAATATATTTAATAAGGCTTGTCTGCTCAGTCTTGACCTTGAGTGAAAGCCACTTTAATTCTAGCGACCCATAAGGGGAAGCTGAGAGGCCCGGCGTTTGATTACTGACATGAATGTATGCTCAATGGCTTTTCACACTGGAGCAATTGCCTTTGTTTTGCAGGGCTTCTGTGATGGGGCTTCTTGTATGCTACCCTGATATGCTGCATGATTGATGCAGCGTGTCAAGATGCAATAATGACAGTGTCACTTTTCCAACATTGCTGTGGTGTTACGTGATGGTTTTGGCCTCATTTTATGGACACCGATTTTAATGACATTTTCATGATGTGCCTTTATTGGGTGCCGTATTTTATAAGCGCACATAATGATTTGTAAATGCAAACTGAGCAACAAAGCAGTCCACACATGAGAACCACGCAGTAAAAATGCGCTCTCCGTTTTCGCCGTGGCTGCAGTATGTGCGGCGCAGCGCGAGCCATGATCTGTGTCTTCACATTCATAAGCAATTAGTCTTGCCATAATTTATTCGCCATTAAAGGCCCATAATTAAAGTTCTCTGGAGCTTCTTTGAACATTAAATTACACTCTCATTTTCTACAAATATAAACCGTGATATTTAAAGGGCCACTAACCACTGACTCACATAATCAAAAAAAAGAGCTATTCTGAGAACTTATCATTACAGTTCATCATATAATGATACGTTGACTTGTGAACTTCATACTTCGTCAAGCCCCTGAAGAGTTGCCAATTGATTGAGCGACTGAGTATGGATTTTAATGAGGATGTTAGAGGCTAGTCTTGTTGGTGCTGGTGAAAACTCTTCAACAGCTTGACGTTATTAGCGGGGGCATTTGACATTCATGCAATCTTTAACTTTCGCAGGATGCTAGGTTTATGAAAGACACGGAGGGCTTCTGGCTTTGACATCATGTTTGTGTTTTGTCCTACAAACAAATTGTTTCTTTTATTTACAGGCTAGATTACTAGAAGTGTTGTAATAAATAACTGATGTGAATTCTGAAAAAGTATTTTTTGTTCAGTACAATTTTTTTTTTATAACCATTCAATGGAGAAAAGAAGAATGGTTGCTCATTAAGTTAATGTCTTAAAACTTGGAGTATAGTAACAAACCATAATTCATCTGATGTATTTCATGTTGCCTGAAGGAGAACGTTCACAATATGTGAAGCCACAGCCGACAGCAGGTTAGCTTACCTTTGCACAAATGCTTATAAAGCATCTAAGCTAGCTGTGTCCAGAGGTGATTCATTCTCCCCAGCAGAACATCTAGAGCTAACTAAATACCATGCTATATCCCATTTCTGACAAGTGATGAAAGGTTTCATAGGAGTGAAAGACATGATGTAAAAAGGAAGCGCCAGGTTGGTGGCTGAGCAACAGAGTCTGATGCTATGATGACAGTTGCTATGTTGAATTTTACATATCACCAGTGCAAACGAAAGAGCAGTATAAAATTAATATTGATCCTTACTGCTTTTAAAATGTCTCTTTTTAAGTCAGACTACTGCTGGGATATTTTCTAATTACAATTCAAAAAGCGCTATCCATTAGGAACATTTTTGGGGTAAAAAAATATTGCAAGAGAGAGAGAGAGCGCACAAGATTGGCAAAACATTGAAAATTTATTTTTTGCAGTCTTCAATCACCTTTTTCAAATACAAGTAAAGTTTCAGTCTTTAACATACTTATTCTTTCACTTGCTAACAGTTTTAATGTTAAAGGTTTGGTTTGTCAAGTTGGAAAAAGCAAGACACAAATCAACAGTGAGAAGCTGTGACTCTACAGCTTGGTGTTTTCAATACCTGAAAGCGAGAGACTGTGTCAGCACTGATTGGGGAGAGAAAGATATATAGACTACCAAATTGATGAAGTGACTCAGGAGAGGGAGATGTAGAGAGAAAGAGGCCTGTATGGATACAATGGATGGATGGATGGAGGGAGAGCCTCATTTAGCTGAGAAAAGGCTGTTTGGCCTGCCCGTACAACAGAGGGAGAGTCCGAAGCCATTGATCTCTTGCAGCCAATGACAGGCCAGGACTCAGCAATAATCATGACAAATGAGCGGCGCTTCCACCAGATGAGAAACTGCCGATAATCACACAGAACCACCACCCCCCCACCCCCACCCCACCCCATCACCACCACCACCACCAAAGAAAAGAAACTAGCAAGGTCGCAATGGAGAGCTGTGGAACTCCAATACTTCTTAATACTCCAGAGGAAGATATTGTTGGAAGAAGACGGATACAACTGAGAGGAAGACTTTATTGTCATTGTATCGGACAATGGCATGAATAGGAATATATCGTGCCCACAATGCACGCTGTATGAAGACATGGAATTTCTGGGCATGAAAAACGTATTTCACATTGTTGTTGATATAGTATTAATTATGATAAAATTGGGACTGTTTTGATGTTACAGCAGGATAATTAAGTGTGATTTTCATGCATGTCAAGGTCAATGACTAGGAGTTCAAATTAATCTCTGTTATGTGTTTGAAGTCTTAAAACAACGGTAACACAGGAAAATGAATGAGGCTGATGACACGCTGCTATAAAGACATCCGTGCCTGCAGTGTTCCTCTTTGTAGATTAGAGCTAAACAATAATGATTAAATTGCCGCAGCCAATCAATCTGGCTCCAGATAAAGTATGATTGGTAGCACATTATCCCTTTTCTTTCCCCTCTGGAGGTCTCCTTGTCTCTGACAGCAGCCCCTGACAAGCAGACATCCCTGCCTCCCTGGGTGAAACATTTTCTAATCAGCTTTATCTCGCACATCTGAATTTATCTTATTCGTGGAAAATGCCAATATATTAACCAGCTTGTATGATACACAAGGTGACCCTACGGACTTAATGACATAATACATTATCCTTAATGAAGTCAATATCTCGTCTTTTAGCTGTCTGTCTATTGGGCCGATTAATTGCGGTGTCATTAAAGTTAGCTCTCTTTTCATTTGAGCTTGGCAAGTGGCATAAAACTAATGTTCTTAGTTATCAAGCGCTGGAATAGGATGGAGGGTGGAGGAAATTACACAGAGGACAAGGGGGTTTCCGACAGCCCACTCTAATGTTTTATTCTCAGTGACGCCACACACAGATGCATGTTTTTAACCATACATCAGATATTGTTTTAATGCTTTCATATTAATGTTATGCTTTAATTTCACAGTACTTGGTAATCATTTTCCGGGTTTTATCCTTCATTATGATTCTTGCCTAAAGATAAAGCAAGTATGACTACCATAAAAAGAAAGGGAATGACTTAGCAAAGCCGTTTTCACATATGCACTCCTGAAAATTTCTAGAGAATTTCTGAGTGGAGGGGACAGAAGAGGGGGGATAGTCTCAGGACGTGACGTCAAAAGAACAAAGCAGAAGTAGTGGACGATGCAACAGAGTTTGCTATAAACTCGCTATAAAGAGAATATTTTCTTTATATCAATGCTATGTGTAGGTCAACAGAATCAGAATATAAACGTGTACGGAGATGGTGTTGCTCGCAAGCATAAAATCTCTGTCATGCAACGATTTCAAGTCATAAACGTCCCCAGCCCCTCCCACTCGCTCCATCTGAATTCTCCTGATTATATCCTGCTGCGTTCTCAGGTCACTCGGACCTAATGCAGAAAACAATAGAAGGGGGCTGGCAGGTGAACCTCTGGAAGTCGGGCTGTTCGCGTTCACACATGCAGCTCACTCTGAGTTTTGTGCAAATTGTGTGAAAGTACTATGTTTTGATTTGTATGTTAGAAATTGTCATTTTTCGTTCATTTGTCTATGATGCAGCAGTTTTTCATGTGATTGACAGGCTGAAAAGTGCTTTCGGTAGAAATGTTCGCCCTGTGGCTGTGACTGTGTGTTTAAGGGGGCAGTAGGGGCCAGTGGCATGGTCTTCCCTAAACTCACACGATTCTGTCAGAAGAAGTCAGAGGAGTCATAACAACTTGCAAGTCTCTGCCAGTGGGCTGAAGGCTGAAAATGACACCTGCTCTACAAAACAATCGTTTTTTTTGTGATGGACTTTTGTTCCCAACATATGCTCCACTATGCCTTTTCCCTTTTTTTCTTAAACTAAGCAGATTTTAATTAGGTGTTCTAAAGGTTAGAGATGTAGTTTTATATATTCAGTGCTTATCGTTGAAAATCACTTTTTAAACATACCAGTAAGATACCAAACAAACAACAATTATTTGAAGTACAATAATGTATGATACATGAATGTACCATACTATTAGAAATGATGATAGGATGAGATATGGAACAAATGGATATGATAGGATACGATTCCTGACCTATTTAGTTGTCTCAACATTAGGACTAATACATTTCTTCAACATGGTCATTCCGTACTATTTATAGGTGCTAACGTACAACTCAGTCCATGGAAGAAGTTTGACAAAGACAAAACAATTCACTGTGACAGAGATACATCTCTGTCAGGGCAAATGCACACACACCTGAGCCCCCCCTCTTGCTGCCACTGCCCCCTCCCTGTTTTCCCTTTACCACATCCCCCTCACTTCTCTCAGCACCCCCAGTGCTGAAACAAGCAGACAGGATGGGGGTAATTTACAACGTGTTATCTTTGTCTATAGCTGCGAAATGATATGAAGTAAATCAAGGCAGGAGTAATGAAAGACTGGGAATTCATCCCTGTGAGCACATTTTAAGTGTAGTATCCGTTATGGTGGCAGCGCCTGAAGAGGCTGGAATGAGACGGGCTGAGGGGCCATAAAGCAGCGGCGGGGTCCATGTTAATGCTGTCTGTCTGGGGTTAGTAATTGGGTTGCACTGATGAGTTGCTTCAAAGACAAAGTGTAAATCCCCCACGCCTGCCGTAAATCTTACATTGTTGGAACAAGGTGCAATCCCAACAAATATTGATCCTGCCTGGAGGCCTGCTGTGCGTGCGTGCGTGTGTGGGAGTGTGTGTGTGTGTGTGTGTACCTCCAATTACTATAGTCAAACCAGTACACCCCTGTAGGCTTGTTTTACAGTACTCTTCTATCCTTGTGGTTACCTCCGATTTGGCCCCTGTTGTTTAAACTGCTGTGCTCGTTTTGTGAGCGAGATTGTCGCTGCATGCTGCACCAGCTGTGTGTTAACGCTCTGAGAGTCGGTTGTTGATACCTTATGACTTTGAGTTCTCTGGATGAAACGTGACTGCAGGTAACTCATTGAACAATGAACATTTTTTTTGTAAATATTACATATACATTTTTATTGAGACGAAAACCCAGTTTCATGTTGTCATAGTGCATTCTGGTTAATTGATCGGCAGTCTGCAAAACATGAAGCTTGACAATTTGACAATAAAGCCATTTTTTGAAGAATTTCTTAAAATGTTCAGTTCAGAAATCTGAAATTTAGGATGTGCTGCAGATGCACTTCTCAATTTATACAATTATACATTCTCTATCTATGAGTGTTGGAATGCTGGTACACAAAGCAAGACACTTGACAACATTGGTTTGTGTCTAAGGACTTATACAGTGAGCATCTTTCAATATTTTGTGACACTTTCTGGACCAAAATATTCTCAGATCATGAAAATAATCATTGGATGCAGACCATAATAATAAAATGTCACTAAGTATCGTTATATGTTTGTGAGGCTCATTTATGACTATGTGAAGTATGTACTTAATCAAATGATCCTCTGAAAGTAATGACAGTTGGTATTTAGGTAACAGGACTCCGATCACATGTGCCCTCCTTTTTACATCTAACCTTTGAGGTTTTGAAAATGTCATTGAGCTCTCCTTAATCTGGGTTGTGGACTAGTGTGTGTGTTTTTGTGTGTATGTGTGATCCAAGCAGACAGCTTATCGTTAAACACATCCTATCTGGCTTGACAGGTCACTGTCAGGTACAGCTCCCCTCCTCTCACACCCCTACTGATACAGGGTGTCACACACACAAATCTACCTGCAGGAGTATGCTAATGTGATCTGATGGGGAGAGCTGTTAAAGCTGTGAACCACTTTTTTACACCTCATAGTCTACCTTATTTTTGCCTTGTTTTCACAGTGACAGAGCTGGATCATACAGTTGTTGTTTTTTACATTACATTCTAAAATATATATATATCAATAGAACTCATTGAATCGTAGCTGGGATGGGGAAGGTGATATGCTGAGAAGCAGTGACATGCCAATGACTTTCACAGTGAATATGTTTGACTTCCAAAAAAGGTCACGTCATTTAGAATAGGAGTCAGCTTGTCACCCTAACCTCACCTGTCAGTCCGTTACATTAATCACACTAATCTGCACAGGCATGCAACCCACTGCTTTACCTGAGAGCACCCATGTGTTGCACATCAACCTGTTTACTGCTCTTGTATGTTGGTTTTATGTGCCATGAGTGTCAGATACTTAATGACATCACAAGTTACATTTCCAATACAGAGATGGGATTTATGAAAAGGCTACAGCTATATAGACTTTTTCTTTACATATGTCTTGAGCTTAAGGCCCTGTTCACACAACAAAGATTTCAGCAAAAAACGTTCACCTTTTGATGCTTCTCTGCTCTTTCGTTTACACGACAACAGCCTAAAAACATAAAGTTTGAAAAATCGTTTCTAGAGTGCAAGTTAATAGCCATGTTCAAGTAGGTGGACAACAACAACAACAGTGGCGCTATCCCGAGTTCTACTTGTGCTGGCCACTCTAATGAATTTAACAATGCTTTTCCAGCTAGTTGTAGATGAACTCTAGCATCACTTTGATCAGTGAAGCTGCATTACTTCTATGCACCAAAACATAATCCGACTGTACGCCTGCAAAGGGCAGCCAAAAGGCGTTTAGCCACTAGCTATTTTAATATGTTTACACATCAATGGTCTGTAGAAGAATGAGTATTTGCCATGCATGTGTTTCATTAAAAAGTCACACCGCCAACTACTGGCCTGGCCTGTGTACTACAGCGTTTTTAGTTGTTTTAATGGATCTGTGCATGCTCGAGCGTGGAAAAATGAATCCGTTTTCAGTGAACGGTTTTGTGTATGTTTGGTCTAAAATTGTTGCCAACAATTTTCTGATAGAACAAATCAATTACCTGTAATTAACTAACTAGCTTCAACCAATTTTTAGCAAGTGATTCTAGCCTTCAAAAAAAAAAAGAGTTGTTTTTTTGTGTATTGGCCCAAATTTGTAAAATAAATAATAGTTTCACATTGCTATGATTCAAAGAGGACATAACATCAATATCATCTTCTCTACCTTCTTAAAAATAGTTTTTTTGTGAGTTTCCCAAGTAGCAGAATTATGGTGTTTATAGTTGGAGCTTTAGAGTTGTTTTGTTGCTACTGGGTGCTGTGTGGATAACTCATAGCCCCGGCTTTCTGTGTCCATCTGTAAAAGAGGGAAACCTGGACCTGGTGTGATGGTACAAGATAAACCAGCACCAAGGAAAGCTCCATTAATAATTCTCTTATTTGGGAACAGGGCCCTGTGCTTACAGAATACAGGGCAGTCCATCTCATACAGCGAGGAGGGGGCTGGAGGAAAAAAAAAAAAAGAAAGAAGTATAAGGTCAGCGGGGAGAAGCTCCCTCTTCCATCTGCCCCCTCCTCTGCTCTCTTCCACCCCTCCCCTGTTTTTAGAGTGATGGGCCCAGGTTTTCCAAGGTAGTGCATTTGTCTGTCAGGAGTCTTGGCTGGCTGGCGTGATTTAGCTGCTGTCAGTTGATGCTGGTGTCCAGAGGATGATAGCGGCTGGCTGGATGGGGGGAAATTTGTTACCTTTAGCTCTGACAGGGAGATAATTGCTGATGGTTAACAGAACGGTATGGAATCCAAAGGGTTGGAAGCAGCGAGCAAAGTAATGGGATACACAGCCAACGGGTTCAGCCCATAATTCTGCCTACATGCACCTAATCTAACACTTACTCTGTCTCCCTGCCTTTTCTCTCTAAACTACACTTAGCATTTTTAATAGTCCTGTTAGGGCTCGGATAAAAGCAGACAATCCTAAACTAATGCTTTTTTTCTAACAATTTATAAACACGATTATATAACAGTTATTTCCAACTGAGTGCTTTGATTGGACAAAAAGCATTCCATGAGTGCCAATATAGAGAACACCAGCACACCCTTTTACATAAATGTATTAATCCAATGTCATTATTAAATAACAATACAGCAATTACACAGCATGTTTTGTGAAAATTGATCAAGCTGGTACCTTTGGGTCACTTTTGACAAATGCAACTGTGAGTAGACTCCAATTCCAACAACTCCAACAGGATAAATGGAAAAGTAAAGGTGTATTTCTAAAGACCATGTAGATGGTCTGACGTTGTTGATGGACATTGAAAAAGTAGCAAGAGTGCACGCCTGTGTTGCTTTCAACAGTCCTGTTAAAATGAGGAATAAGTTAAACTCTGAGTATACCTGCTTTTAACTACACATACGCGAATGCATGACGTCAGCCTTCCGTATCCTGCGTTGTTTTGGAGCGTTGGCTGTGCACGTACTCAGAAATAAATGCTGCGCGTCCATGAGATGCAATACAGTATGCATATAACCGCTCGCCGCTGTCTGAAGTTGTATGGTGATGAGACTGAAAATGACAACATCGGAGACACCGGAGAGCCGCTACAACAATGGCTGAACGTTTTGAAGAAAAGT
Source organism: Labrus mixtus (assembly GCF_963584025.1). Classification (NCBI taxonomy): domain Eukaryota; kingdom Metazoa; phylum Chordata; class Actinopteri; order Labriformes; family Labridae; genus Labrus; species Labrus mixtus. Next base: position 9,428,753 of record NC_083617.1, on the reverse strand, counting down.
TAATAGATCAGGTCCGCAACTACCTGCACTTAAGCATGCGTGCCAAAATAGCTGGTGAAAGATCATCTCTACTTCGGTGTTTTAAGCCGTCTGATTTATGTTGTGCTCCCTCTAGAGGAATCCTCCAGTAACAAGCGTTGTACATTAGCAAGTATGTGAACATTTACGCTCATGACGCAGCAGGTTGTCCAAGCATCCAAGCATGTGCAGCATTTTTGCTGTCTCCTTATATATGTTGCTTGTAGAGTCGTATGATAGCGGTATCATACTCCTAGGTCATGCTGTTGTACTAAATACCCACATTGCTGTTAATTGTCTTCAGTAATTGGCCTGTGGTCTAATGGCTATAACCAAATGTCCAGCCATGCTGATATTCAGTACAACAGCACTCCCTCTCATGCAATATTTTTGGATGGGTTGCTTATGCAGATATGTTTAAACAGAGCAGTTGGATATACTTTGAGATATATGTATGTATGTATGTATGTATGTATATGTATGTATGGGTTACTTAGCTTAGCTATGAACATTTTATTTCCATTTCCCTGTTCATCACCTCGTTGTTTGTTGTGTCAAATGCTGAACTAAGTGCTAATTTTCAAGTCAATAAAAGTAGTATAAATCTGCCCCACTCTTCTCCCTCTCATCATTACAGTGGCAGAGCGTCTATGCTGCTTTGCACATTTAATTAAGACAGAAAAGCAAATTTCTGACACTCCCTCTATCCTTAAGGCCTAAGCACTTCACCCTCACACGTCCGCCCCATTCTCCCTCTCTCATGTCCAAGACGTCCACAGAGGCGCCTCCCAGTGCCAGGATCAGGACGGCCGTCAGTCAAGCCATCCAAACTGCCAGCAGCATATCACAGAGGGAGTTAAGTAGGAGGCGGACCTGAGAGTGCAAGTGTGATAGGTTGACAGGGCGCGATTGGCAGGTTAAACCCCTGGTTAATTGTCTTCTCCTTCTCACATTGATCTGGAATCTACTGGGTTGTAATGCTGAGGGTGGAGTTAAGCAGCTTACTTAGGTTTGGATCGTTGCATTTAATATCATCTGTTTTCAAGGCAGGCTCAGTCTGCTTTGAACAGTAGAACTACTACTACTACTTACTACATGCCATAGCTTAGTCCATTCTGTGCTTTAAAATTTGTGCTTTAAATATGAACTAATAGCGGGAGTACAACATGTCTTTCTAACACTGCAAAAAAAAAAGGAATTGAAAGCTGTCTAAAGTTTTTAATCCATAACTCATAGCTTTTATATTTCATGACATAATTTAGTATTTTGCAATAGAAAAACCTTGAATGGGCTTCACTGGGCTTATATCGTCTCTATTTGTGATGGCCCATCTGCATTAATAAGCGGCACTGATAGGGCCTTAATGCCCTGTCACTCCCCGGTTGACCTCAACATCATATTTTTATTTTCTCTCTGACAATGAGAGTAATAGGAAATATTGATTGGCAGTGCAGTTAAGTTGTCAGCATAGTCATTTAATGTGTCAGGAGAACCAGTTAAATTGTCAAAAAATCACTTGAGGACTCTGCTCTTCCTTAACGGCTTTCTATAAAAGCATCTCACTCAGAGGGGAAATGCTCCCATCCCCACTGAATTACAGAGCTTTTTTTATCGACTTCTTGTTCTGTATCGGGTCATTCATGCTCGTATTGATTCTAATATGAGACCAGTGATGTTTTCTTTTTAATTTGCAGACATACTGAACACCTAGGAATACCTCGAATGCTTATAATATGGTATGAGACCAATCGAATCTTGGTCTACATAGTTATAGGGTTACATTTTATAACAATATCAACAATCAGAAACTATAGCATAAAGACAACATGGAACCATCATACCGTTATGGAACCTTTATAGTGTGTCTTCACGTACAACATACTGCAATGCTGTTTGGATTTGTTTGAAAAAATACACAATGGTATACATTTTGATACGTTGGTGATTTATGGGAGCAGTCGAGAAAATCCCCTCCTCAGATGTTATCTGTGCTGATGTAAGGCTTGTAAATATTTCCCATCAGTTTGATCCGTCTCGTTGGTGTTTCTTGGGCAGCCCTGCCTGTCAATTAACTGTCTCTTTAATCTTCAACACCCCCCCCCCCCCCCCCCAACACAGGAGGATGCATGATGCAATAAGTGATCTGCAGAATGATCATCAAGCGTGCATTGATAGCGATTTGGGAGGAGTCGGAGATAGCTTTTCATTAGGATTATGTTCGACAACATTCCTTGTGTAATAATATATGTTTAACATCTTAGAAAAGGGTTGTTTTCTGGTACAGTATAAAGAACGACACAGCAGCAGGAATGTATAAATGAACTTTGCATGAAATATTTTTCAAACGATATTATAAATTAATACATTTCAGTAGCTGCAGTACTAATTTACACATTTCAATTCATTTTTGTTCTACGATTCAGTAATTCTCTGTCCACTAGTGCCGTGGGTCCCAAAGTGGGGGTCAAGACACTGAGAGGGGGTGTCCAGAGATTCCTTCCAAAAAGCATATACAAATGGAAAATGGTTTTAAATAGCATATTTTATCAATTCAAGAGATTACGTATTTTGATTCTAGCGTTTCTTACAATAAATGACAAAAAAATAATATTACAGTGTTTTGGCTGTTGTATGTTGTTCTAATGCAAGTTTTTGAATATGCCTAATAGTGCGCGTGTCTGTGTGCAACATTAAATGTCTAAACCACCTCTAGGGACAATGGATGTCCCCAGTCTCTCACACCGTTATTTTGGGGGTTGCGGGCTGAAAAGTTTGGGGACCCCTGCTCTGGTGTATTATATTCATGATGTACAGAGTTGCAGCTACTGAAGATGCAAGTCTATTATAGTGTGCAGACTTGTTAAACTGCTCAGCAAATGACTTGATATAGTGTTTTTAGAGCTGTAAATTATAGGCTTACTGTGTACAGAACAGTTGTTTACCTATATCTTAGGTTTAGCTCCCATAAACATATCGTCACAGGGCTGCACAATAAATCACAATGATATCATTATCGCAGTATGAGCATTCACAATAGACAGATCCCTAAAGTCTGAATTTATTGCAATTTCAAAATTACAAATATTTAAAGAAGTTAGCAGCAATGTTAATTTTCCCACAAATCTGAACTAATGTACTTTCAAAATGTTCAGTGAAGGACTTGATTGAATTTGTCCCTCGGTACAGAGACAGGCTCCATTAAGCATCGGGCTAAAGGGTTGGGGACAGATCAGTTAGAGATATAAGAAGGGGAGCTGCCAGTCTAGTCTGGCCTCAGACCCAGATCAGGGGTTAAGGGAATAAAGCTCCACGATAAGAGGTCCGGGGTCAGGTAGACAGCCTCCTTTTGTCCAGCCCCTTTTTGGTTAAGTAACATTCAGCAGTCCAGAGCAGGGCACACATGAGACTACAGAGTTAGAGGATGGATGGAGGGGAGAACAAGGTTGAGAATGGGAAAGAAAAGAGGTATCTGTTTGTACATCAGGATAGTGCAGCGATTGCATCTCAAGCAAACTCTGCTTAACTGTCTTTGTGAGTTTGGCATATCTGATTCTAGTTCTATCAGTCAATGACTTGGAAATTGTTTGTGACAGTAACAAGCTGCCTAATCAGTTGATTGATGGATGGGAGGAGAGCTGTTAGATTGTTAGATTGACATTTCCATGACAGAGAGATAGTGGTTTCAAAGTTAATCAGACTAAATTGACCGACAGTTCCACCTCACTTCTCTGCTATATTTATCTTTTTTTCCTCCAAAGGCCTCTTTGCTCTGTGACAATGTGTACTGCAGTTCTCTCTGCTGTGGGAAGTGGATGATCGTGACAGTTGGCTGTCTCAGTGTTTTATGTACCTTAAGTCTGTGTGTGTATCTGACTACCGACTACCCTTTCCTCCGGGCCCTTTGCCCCCCGGCCTCTATCTCCTGCTCTCCCTCACAGTAATGAAGCCTGCCTTTAAGGAACGGGGTGCGGGCAGCGAGGCATCACAGATTAGGTCAGTGGAACGGCTAGCGGGCTGAGCATGATGGATGAGGGCCAGAATGAGTTTCTGCCGCGGCTGTATTGTGAAATCTTTTCATTGTCACCGACGGGCCTATGAGGGCCTGATGAATGAGGGAGCAAGTGTCAGAAACGCCCTTCCACTGCTCCCCCCCCCTTTTTTCCCTCCTTTAATATCTCCCTAAGCTGCCTGCCTCCCTTTTCTGCCCTTTCTGGCCGGGTCACAACAGTATTGATAAAACGTGTTGCTAAAAATAGGAGAATAGAGGAAAAAAAAGCACTAATGAGGGAAAAATGGTGACGCCGACGAAGTCATGGAAAGGCTTAGAAACTGGTCTTAAAGTTCATAACTGCGCAAAATAAGTTTCCTTGCTCTCTCCCTCCATGCGGATGGACCTCCCACTTTTGCAGATGAAAATCGAGAGGCAGCGAGGGGGCTGGTGGTGCTGGTGGAGGTGGTGGTGGGGTGTGTCTTTATGGGAAACGTTTGTGACCAGCGTGACAGCTCTGCTTGATGGATGGGCCGCCTCCATCTGGTTGCAGTGCATGTAATAAATATCCATGCTCGTGTTTGACCTCTCTCACTTACCAGACACATCTTTCACTTTTGGGACATCCAAGGGGGACTCACAATTATGCTCTGCGCTCTCCACTAGCCAGGGTGTGGTGGTGTGGAGAGGAGTGGGGGTGGGGGGGTGGGGGGGGGGGTAGCAGCACTGTTTATGGGCCGCAGCCCAAGGGCAAAGAGTCAAAAAAATAGATAGCTGTAAACAATGCTTTCGCCGCCAGGAGAATTCTCCAGCATTCAATAACCTTTAACACCTCCTAAGCCCTCATCTCCCTGAGCTGGTTGCCTGTGCCCCCAGAATGCACTGCAGCGCGGCACAACCCGCCTCCATCTTTTGACCAGTGATTTAGCTCGGTGTCGGATCACGGGTCGAGGGATCAAATGCCGGGGCCTGTGCAAAACTTGTGCAAAAGGCAGAGGCAGGGTACAAAAGTGGGAAAATAATCTGACCAAATGGAATCCAATTACAGCCTGTTGAATCTTCTACTCTGTTGAAAAGATTTAATCATCTCTCATATGCAGAAAGGTTATTATTGAGGGCTCGTGGGTATGTATCTGAGCTTCTCTAAGGTCACTAGCCTAGTTATGCTCCCATGACTGTTTGCTAATACAAATAGAGAAAAAAAACATATTTTCAATAGCCATTACTATTCCTCTTTCAGCGCTCATAAACAGCAGTTAGTGTGTTTGCCCTTAACAGTGACCCAGTGCATTAGACTGGTCAGCTCCTCAGTAATAGAAACAGATAGGGAGCCATTGGATTTTAATAAACCTGGATAATAATGAGGCTGAAAAGCTGAGTGAATTGTAAAGCAGGAGGCTAATGAAGTGCCTATGAGGGCAGTATGTGAGAAATAACCTATAACCTATTAAGAAACAGCCTAACTCCCTCTGCCTGAGTCCTAGCCCCTGATTGAATTAGTGCACTCTTTAATTACTGAGCATCCAAGATGGGAGCTCTGAATCTAATTGAACTTTTTCATGCTTGCTGCACCCCAGCCAAACAATTTGTTCTGTAAAAAAATTGAATTAACAGTCTCACTTTGTCTCCTTTTTTTTCTGCATTGATTTTTATAACATTAGGACTGTCATTAGGCTGTAGAGAATCAAATCGCAGGGCATTATTCACAATAACGCATATGTTATAATCGCAGGGAGAACTTACTTAAAATTCAATCCACTTTGGCATCATTATCATGTATCAACATAATAAATGAGCCCTTCAGAGCATGGTAATTATAATTTGATAAATCATCAGCAGAAAATTAACTGGATGTCAAAACATTCATTGGAAAGGGTGATGAATGGAGGATGATTGTGGTGATGAATTGTGTTAATCTGCGCAGTATGAAGCCAGCGAAATGGCTAAGCAGCCTAAGATGGATGGGCCATAGAAGCTGCAAGGTCAGGACACACAACTGCAGAACGGAGGGAAGAAAAAATAGGAGGGAATGAAACAGGGGGGGGGGGGGGGGGAGAAGGAAGGACTCTCTCTCTTTCTCTCTACTCAGGCCTTTATCTGTTTTCTCACCACTGCAGTTCTTTATGTTGGGTTTAAGACATAACGAAGTCGACCCTATTGCATCTGTTTTTTTTATTACTTATGGAAGATGATTAAATTAAAGATTGTTATGATTATGATGTTGATTAGCAACACCAAAGTATTAGCCATGTATGTCTTATAATCTTGTTAGAAGAGGTTTTTTTGTAGCTTTTGCTGCTCAACACTATCATTGCACACAGAAATACACAATTGCCATTAAATGATCAATCGCATGGCAATGGTTTTAGGTTTAGCTGGTTCTTGATAAAGTGATAAAAATGATCACACGTTCAAAGGAAATCTTCAACCAGCATGTTCTCCATAGTTCAATGTTCAGTTTTCACTCACACCAACAGTCAAGCTGGGTTATTTAGGTTGGCTTCCTACATGTTTGCATACAAAGAGTATTTTCAATTTCATCTAGGAGACAAAAGCGACAAGTACATCTGAGAGCACAAAACAAGCAAGGAGCCAATTCACAGGGTGTATAAAATCATCAATATCATCATCATCATGAATATTCTAATCAGAAAAAACACCATCCTCAACACCATCATAATCAATATCACCACCATCATCATCATCATTAATCGCATTATGTACATAGGTGTTCATGATAGTGCTGGGTCTTTATCTTTTTTGTAAAGGTCACCACCAGGTGACCACAGATGACAAGAGTCTATCTTGTGACTTAGGGCCTTGTTGTGAAGGTAGGACCAAGCGCCTTTCATTGGAAGAGCATAGTGGGCGGGAGGGCCGGAGACCTGGATGAGGGAGTTTAATGAAGGAGCAGTTTTTGTTGCTATTTCGTGAGCAAGGAGCAGGATTATTTTGTATTTGATGCAAACAGCAACTGTGAGCCAACGGGGGGCTATGAGCAGAAGTGGCGTGTGCTGTTTTTTTAAAGAAGTGCTGGTTGAAGACCAGTCGTGCTGCTGCATTTTGGATCATCCGCTCGGGTTTCAGTGTGCATGCAGAGATACCTGCCAGTAAGGAGACAAGAACCCTGAAGGTTAAATGGTTATAAATCATGACACCCAGGTGCCGGGCAGACTCTGTGGGCATGAGTTCAGTTGGTCCAAGCTGTATATTGAACTTTGGTTTCATAGAGGGACTAACTGGGTTGAACAATAAACCAGTCTTTGATAGGTTGAGTTTAATGTGGCATTCTTCAACTAAGAGGTCCATTAAGATAAATCAGCAGGGAAATAAATGGTACTGGAACTACAATAATAACTTTCGTTTAAAGGTTGTTAGGTCATATACATATTTGATACCCTCTGATAAGTATTCATTCTCCTATGGTGTAAGTGTTATGATACAATAATTTACCTATCATACACTACGTAACTGTACAGAACATGTATCAAGTGAGTTCAAAGTAGTGTGTCAGTAATAATACAAGAGACAGCAATTAACAAAACAGTATCAGTAATAATGCAGAGAATAGTTTTTCTTAGGAGTTAACCTTGTAATCTGAATTTAGCATGGACAAACCAAAAAGTCAAAGTAATAACAGGCTATTATTATCAAGGAGCTCTGTAGCCATTATTTGAACTTCTCTGACTGAGCATCCAGTAAGCTCTACCTTTCTAGGTTAGGATGTCAGCTGTGGTTGGTAATTTGACTCTTAGTCTAGGGAATACAAAGTACATGACCCTAAAGGGTGAGGAGGCCCATCTGAATGTAAAGTTGAGTTATAGATAAATACATGGTTTTAGTTGGGTGTTCTTGCAGGTCTTTCTAAAGATGCCTTCAGATGCTTTTTCATAATTCAGATTGGGTTATATTATTTAAGTATACGAAAGTAGTTAATAAGTTGTTTACTATCAAATGTTGTTGTCCATTCTGTTGCTAAAGTAATCATGTCTAGTCTTTCCCAGATGTTTTTGATCAGGGTAGAAAAAGGGGAAAGTTTGATCTCAAAGTTGGTTTGCTATGGCATCAATTTATCCCAATTCTGGTGCAAATTAGATTGCCTGGTCCTTCACTGATAACAAACCCCAAAATACAATTTTTACATTAGTTTAGAAACTTTAAAATAGAGGACAATGATTGCACCAAATGTTCTCCGCAACAACCTTCAGTAAACACAGAACAGCAAAGATATGTATTTTCAAATTGGTTGGGCGATCATTTGATCAACAGTAATGAAACCCAAGAACCTGAAATTGACCTTTCACAGTTCTTCTTCCAACTCAAAACCTCCAAAAAGCCCCTTCACAGATGGGATGTTTTGTTACTGTAAATGTAATTAGTGTACCTTAAGGGGGGGGTAACCTTTACAACACACTGATAGAGATGCATATTTAACTGAGTTTCTCATAATCTGACTACAGCCTTAAATACATTAGTCTAATCAAGTTATGGTGTTTCCATGTCTAGCCTTGAATCAGGTGAGTTGATAAATGTAGTTAAGAGCAAAAGTCCCCTTCAATCCTAAAAATAACCTCTGACTATTTTTAGTATACTGTGGTGTCGAAATGTTTTTAGCACAGTTTATTATTTATTGTAGTTAACCATCTCGCTAGTTACTTCTAGTCTTTACACAGACACTCATTTACAGTATGCTTGATATACTGTAAAGCTGTTCTTTTTGCTTGTGGTTATTTAGCAGAAGAGTTAGCATCTACATTCTTCAGTTGAAATGTACTTGGTTTGCACATCTGTTGCGGCTCTCAGACCCTTGGGAGACATTTTAAAGCATAAACTTCACATGAGGATGGATGGTAAAATATTGAGAATTCTAAGTGAACCAAGTCCTCAGTGGTTCTCAACGAGCCATTTTCAGTGGGTTGCGAATGTGTGCATGGAAGAAAAGAATCTGTCAATAAGACTATGTAGCATTTTGAAATTATTTGTACAATCTGAGGTCCGAAACCCACAAGTTTTTCAATAAACAAATCCTATTGGTTCGAAAAATATCATAAATTTGTGTCTCAATTTGTCATGAAGGAGTTGGTGGTGGGTCCTGAGGCTAGACATGTTGAGAACCACTGCTCTAAAGTGTTTACTCCTTTTTACTATTCAGCTAAATACAGTAACTTTGTTTTCTTGAGCTATTTTGTATTGATTAATTAAACACGTGACGTTTCCAGCTCCTTATAAGACTGCAATATCATGACATATTTCCATTAAAAGGTTGTTGAGCTTCTTTCCTGTGGTTCGAGAGGAAGGGACCTCGTGGATGGTAATGAAGGCTATTTCTACAAATAACAGTAATTACATGTCAGTGCTTTTTGAAATGTGACAAAGCAGACAATGTTGCTTTTATTGAATTCATTATGTTGACAGGCACTTCATCCTTTTCATTTATCTCCTATTCGACATGGCCTGAGTGAACGTGTGTAAACTGACAACTACGCTTTAATGTTGTTATTCCCCAGTTGTGGTTTAACTGTACGGCATGTGTTTGTGTCAGTGCTTGCCCATGCCCATATGTGACTGTAGTAAGAAGTATGCCTCTCCTGCGGTAAGTCTTGTACTGTTGTTGGAGTGGCTTTACCACACAGAGATCAAAAGTCCCCCCCCCCCTTCACATCCTGTGGCATTTCTAGCTGGGGAAGTATTAATCTCGTACAGAGCTTCAGACACCTCTTATCTCGCTGGCAGGTTGACATGTAAGGGGATATTTCGTCTTGATTCGGGCAATGAATGCAGCACGCAGGCTATCACTGGGCCCACACTGCATATAGAAAAGGAGGGAGTCACACCTTTTTTTCTTCCACTTCCATTTTCATTTGTGCTCCCTCCACTCACTCTTTTCAGCCTCTCTTTCTTTTCTTTTTTTCTCCCTCTCTCTCTCTCTCTCTCCTGGAAATTATCACCAACCATGTCAGGAGCCCTGTCGGATGGAAAAAGGGGAGAAATGTGTCACACTGCCTCTTAAGTTTCTGATTGTCTAAATGACACAGAATCTCATCATAGAGCTGTCTCCCTCTCTGACACTACAATTACCCATAATTCCCTCTGTCACTCACTGTCTCAAGGTTACTATTTTATATCTTGAACATTGGGCGAGGACATTTACATTTGCAGGCTAGAATAAAAAAAAGGGACTAAGTTTGAGTTTGTGATACTTTGTATTTTAAGTGGTAATGGTAAATTGACTGCATTTATAAAAAAGGGCTTTTTTTAGTCTTACGACCTCTCAAAATGCTTTTGCACTCTACATGTTACATTCACTTTTGGACATTAACATTCATACGCTGATGACAGAAGCTTCTCTGCAGCTGATCTCCAACTAATGTCCTTCACAAATATTCATACACTGTTGACGATGCTTTGGAAGGAATTGGGGGCTCAGTATCTTGTCCAAGTGCACTTTAATGTCGGTATGCTGCAGGAGCCGGTTATCAAACTGCCAACCCTCCAATTAGAAGACGACCCGCTCTACCACTGAGCCAAAGTCTCTAACCCTTTCTTTAAAAACTCAGAAAAAAATCATTCACTTATTTAAATTGTTTTACGATATTATTGCGATTTTCTCAAAAACCTAAAATCATACAATACATTGAATGGAGTTTGGTTGAACCCCAGGTCAGGTAGATCTTAAAGTACACATTGTTAATTACCTTTCCTCATGACATTAATGACTATGCTAACAGCCAAGCACTTTGTTTCAAGCCTGTGCCATTCATCAGCTTCTTCGGCCACCATTATATTCCCTCGATGCCACCCTTCAGAAAGTGGGTGTAGTCCGTCTCTCTTGACAAAGTGTGCTCAGTGAAAATGGTCCATTATCATGCCACGTTTTTTACTCCATCATCTCTGATATTCTTATGTGGTCTCTGGGTTAAACAGTACGTCTTCCCATCCTTTTTACCCCATCCCTCGAGTAAAGTGTTCTTCAAAGGTATATATTTCATCATGAGCTGACAGACTTGACACCATAATTGACCTGAAAGCTTCCGTCTCACTCTTTTGAAATTCTTCGTTGTAATGTGTGTCAACTAGATAAAATGATTCCCATCTCCACCTTTCTCTAGATTTCCATTTGCAAAGACGGCTGTGCTGGCTGTACTGACTGACTGACTGACTGACTGACTGAGTGGTGTAGGCTCCATTATCAGTCTGTTTGAATGTCTGTGATTGACTCTATTGTTTGAAACAGGTGCTCTCCCTTTAGTCCTATACATTAGCGAAACATGTGGGGCCTTTAGATGGGTTGAATAGTTTGCGATAATGTTGGGATTTAATGCTCTTTGTGAATAGTGCTTAGCTCTGTGTGAGGAACCGCCTCGTCTGTCTGTCAATGTGTCATGGTTTCATGAAGGCAAAATTGGTTTTAGGCTTTCATTAAATTTGCTAATGACCTCCATAATGTTCATATTATTAAACGGGAAATGATCGAGATAGGGATTGTAATGGACATTTTAACCTTTGATGACTGCCAATTCTGCAGTTTTCTGAGTACAGAAAGATCCTTTTCAAGAGATGGTAACCTTTCCTGCCTTTAAATTGTTGCATTTATCCCCTTTATGTTTATTAATGTCACCTAAATACACTTCCAGAGAAAAAAAGCGACAAATCTATTCTTCCATCATGAAGACAGTGAACTTTCCTTTGGTGCCTTTTCCTTAATTTTTGCTTCATTTTCACATGTGTCTATAAAAAGACATGCTCTGTTTTTGTATGCCATGTCATGTTATTACTTTTCACGCTTGTTCTGTGAGGTTGAGACATACCCCCCCCCCCCCCCCTCTCTCTCCCTCTCTCCCTCGCCCTGTTTAATTGGGAGATTGTTAGGAGTGTCTGATGCACCCAAATGTGTCAATGTGCTTTTCTGCTGCTGCTCGACTCCATGTATTTTGGTTTGGGGACATGTTTTTTCCAGAGCAGTTTGTTATTTGATTAATTAACACTGTATTGACTAACTGTGATCAGATCGTGTGATCTTCTCTCACCTTTGGAGACACTTCTTTTCTTGGGTGTGTTTTATATTTTTTTAAATCAAAGTGATAATGACAAAAGACTTTCAAAAGAAGTACAATTGGAAAGTAAGCGGTAACACTTCAAGACGCATATCTTTTTCTTCCAGGGATTTTTATTAGAGCGGTGTACTGTGTGTTGAACAAATTTGACCCATCTGTTTATTTTACCTTTGTGCGAGCTAACAAAGTAAAGGGAGGCTTTATGTGCCTGAGTAAAAAGGCTTCAGGGTAAGCGGCACTTTTTTGTGGTAAAGATGGGAGGCTAAAACAAGCTTCTAAATAGGGTCCAGTCCCACTCAGGTTCACTGGTAAGCCTGTTGGACATCCGGCTTTGTTCCTCTTATAGGCTCCTTATCAGAGCCCTGATGCGGTTGTCCCCTCATATGTTCCTCTTGTACCTCAGCTGGGCCAATTCGATGGCCTAAGTGCTCAAATTGAGCCATTTTGTCTCACTTTGAAACAAACTAGGACCTATTATGCGTGTGTTTTTTTTTATTTTATTCATACCCCTCCTCCTTGTCTCCCTATCCACGTTGGCCTTGGTCTATGTGGTTTGTCAGTCCCCTTTGCCTTTCTCTGCTCTTAAGTTCCAAGCTATAGCCTTGTGAGGGGTCAGTGTTTCCACTCCAGCAGTGTCAACTTCAATCTGGGGTGATTTGGTGTGAAATGTGTGCCATGGTGTGGGGGCTTGCAGGTCAAAGCCCCAGTAATTGATGTTGCTTATTCATCTGCTTTTCCTTGTCTACTCTCGGCGCGGCGCAGCAGCCGTTTTTGTTTGTCTAAATTGTTTGAAGATTTACTGTAGGTCTTAGGGCCCTGAGAAGCATCCCCCTGCTGCACTTTGTCTATGTTCCTACCTAGCAGGGGGTTCAGCACTGGGGCCACACAATGGCGCCCGCACAAAGGAGGCTTCCCCCCAACACAAGGCCTGGAGGACATCTCATAGCAAGATACTGAGCACTAGGGGACACACAATGGTGGAGGCACAAAGGAGGCTTCTCTGAAGACAGGACATCTAGCATGACAAGCAGGGCAGCTCTCACTGTAATTAGCCATGGAGCCACTCTGACCAATGGCCTTATGAGATCAGTGAACTATCAGTAAACAGTATTAACAAACAGAAAGAGAGAGGGTGAAGATTAATGGCAGAAATTTGGTCATGTGATACAGAAAACCAAATAAAAATCATGCACTTATTTGAAAGAGATATGGCTCTACAAAGTTAAGAAAGCCATGTTAAAAATCCTCCTCTCTGGGTCTACTGATCCTCTCTTCCGCTCCATTCCCTCTGAGGAACGGTGCCTGCTAGCTGAAGCGCAGGATGAAAATGCTCAATATGTTTAAGCACAAAGAGGGCCGTAATGACGGAGCCACGTTTAATCTAACCCTGCTAGCATGTCAGGCGGCTGCATGGGTGGTACGTCCTCCAGGGCCTTTGAAGAGGGCCGATTTAGAGCAGAGATTTGGATCATTACACAATAAAGAACACTTCATAAGTACTGGAGTGAGTTGGAGAAATGACGGTTAATGATGTTGACAGCAATTCACCTCTGCTGAATTACAGAAAGATTTGACTCAACTTGCCTTCTTTAATGAGCCTCACTCTGTAAAGGTAATGGGCCAGCGGTAAGACACGGAGACAGGCGGGGAGGGGGAACAGTGGGGAGAAAGTGAGGGGGAGTGAGAGGGATTTATTCTCTTTTTTTCCTTCTTTTCAGCGAGCTGAACTGTCGCCAGTGCTTTACACTGGGCAGAGGATATCATATACCTGCCTTTGAGCTGTTATATCATCAAACATGAGGGAAAAAAAACTGTCTTTGAACAGACTGTTAGTGCACGGTTGAATAATCTCCATTGTTTAAACCGCGATTTCATAGCTGTACAGTATGTATCATATTACATATACATTGGCTCTGTATGGCTGAATCATCAGCCTAAAAGTTTAGGTCTATTATTGGACAAAAAAATGTTTTAATATTATCTTAAATTTTTAGATTTGTAATAGTCTGCGGATAATTGAAGGGCCAATTTGAGTTTGTTAAAAGCGCCTGTTTTTGCCGATGTTCTGTTGATTGAATGGATCTGCTTAACTGTATATAAAGCCTGACACAAACTCGAAGACTCTTAAAATCTTATTAATACTTCTTACTATTTTAATAATGTGAGAGACCCCAGACGACGACAAATAATGACAGATTTAACAGTTTTGTTATTTATAGTGTTTGGTGAGCAACGAGATAACCAACTCAGCACACCAAACACTAACAAATAAATTCACCAACAACCAGAGCCTCGACCCTCTAAACTCGTAATCGTAAGAGTAAACAAACATGGTGGACGAAAAGCAGGAAGAATTGATGATGGTGGCTTTTGGACTCCTGTCGTTGAATAAACACTTGTGTTGTTTCCACAAATAAACAACTTGGTCTTCCATTTCTGACGTCCATCTAACTCTAACATGCTTCACATTTGCTGTTTTTGCCATGGCAGTGTGTGTGTTACTTCCTGCTCCTTCGTGCTTCCTGATTGGCTATTGTTTTGTCCAACATGACAATCCATAGAGTGCTTGCTCGGCTGTCCTCGGTGTCCTCCCCACATAACATGATTTCTGGTCGTGAATATCAAACATCCCCAATCGTCTTCCAAGAAAATCAAGGCGGGTAGAATCACTCTTTACACACCTCACACCACAGGAAAATCTGGCAAAATCATCTTTGTAACCATCGGGTGATTGGGTCTTTGGTGACCCTGGTCGGATGTGTTCCTGCTTTACTCTTGAGAATGTGGACCTTTTGTGTAATAATATGCCATAACATGATAAATTAACTACTTCACACTGTGAAGTTTGTCATACAGTTAAAGGAGTTCTTCCAATAAGTGTCCATCATTTACTAATTGATCTTCTTCTATGTCTCGGTGCTGACTTTCATTCCCCTTTCTTGGTTCGAATAAGACTATTTATGCACTTCTGGAGCACAGACACTGATCCCAGCCTACAGCTCGTTTGCTATTTCTAATCATGCATGTTTATGTGCAAGTTTGTGACAAAAAGCTTAACTGACAGCGCGACAGTTGATTTGCAGTTCTATTTTTTTCCCCCCACATCTGACTGTCATCCCATCAAAGAGACATATCTGTCTGTGTCTTTGAGTGTCTCACGCCGAATGATAAATATGTACATCCAGTGCCAATTATGCATTCACAGGGAATGTAACATTTAAATTAAAATGATGGCATTCAATTTCAAGATGCCTTGTGCGGTGACATGTTCTATTATCTCCTTCCGAGGTGCAAGACGAGGCAAAAACAACAGCGATGAGTGAAGGAAGTATCCCAAAGGTCAAATCAATAACTTTGTTTTTTTCTCGACTTCTTCTTGTTGGCACACCTTCGTGTCAATCATTTAGACTATTAATAGGCTTGTCAGAGCTAAAACATACTCTTGGTTTTTACTGTCATCTTGTTAAAACTTGTCAGCATTAGAAGGCCCTAAAAACCTTCCAGCTTCCGGTAGAAATTGTAGGTCAATGTTGGTATTATGTTTCTACAGTTCTATTGATTTCTTTGGGGATGATTTGACATGACAAATATGATCACATTATGTCCTACGCTGAAGTGCACCAGGCACTGTCTCACACAGTGGAAAAAATAAAAGGCATGATACTTTAATTGGCAGGAATACTTGTCTAATTATCACTTTTCTGCTTGCGCTCCACGCAAGGATTATGTAATTATCTCCCTGAAACATTGTGGAGCGATATTGCTTTTTTTGTGTGTCATTTTCTGAGACGCCTCTGTACCTGACACTCAGCGAGCCACTTAATAATATGCTAGAAAGGCAGCTAATTATATTATAATAACGGCCTGATGAAAGCAATTCATACGTGAATGAATGATAGCACGGATTGACTTTATCTCAAATTATTAGAAACACTAAACAGGAAGATCTTTAATTGCAGATGTGTTTATTCATTATGCAACAAGAGTCTTGAATGTTTGCATTTGTAATCGTTATGCAAATCACAGCTTATGCTAAATAATATGCTTCTCTGCAATGATATTTTCAGCAAATTGAATCCCTTATCAAGTTAATTACTCCACGGTTACAAGCCCCCCCATGCTAGGATATCCCAATTAAGTACTACACCTGTTCCATTTGTGGGATTTGTATTTGTTACAAGTGTCATTACACATCCTCCTGCAGAGCACAGGTTTGTCAGGGGGGCAGAACCAGCAGTTAGACCCCTTACTGGGCTTCCATCCTGCCTCTACAAGCCTCCTAGGCTCACCGGTGTCATCTAGTTATGGGATCCTTTGCAGAGAAGAGGCAGGAACACAGCTGACACACACATCCACAGCACCTGGGGGGGGGGGTGTGCAGATGGGTGATCTGCCCGTGCATCACCAGCAGCGGCAGCATCAACAGCAGCAGCCGTAGACTGCTTTCGAAACTTTTTAATTAGCACTAATTACCTTTGCAGGAAAATGTTGAGGCTTGAAAGGATTTGTGTCAGCAAGTGGGGAGATCAAAGATTGTGGTGCTGTGCATTTTAATCTGAACACTGAAGGGTAATAGGGAGCTGTTTGTGTGTTGGAGAGGGGGAGGGGAGGGGGAGAAGCATCCCAGGTGGTACCTGAGGAGTCTACTTTTTGTAATACTGTCTACCAATCACACCACAGGTCCTGTCATATTAGAAAATTCTCCACTAATGTAAAGAAATTAACTTTTTTTATTTTATTTTGCACTTCAACACCAGATGAATCATAGCTTTCCCCCCCCTTACTTTGTTCATTCTCGCTTTAATCTGTGCATGCTTTCCTCGGCGTCACTTTGTGCACACGCGTGTGAGTCCTGCGCCGCCTCATCACACTGACAGGCATTTCATAGAGGTGGTTTTTAATGCATGCCTGGACATCACAGTGGCAGGGTCATCCATCAGACTTCAAGACAACATCGATCATTTGCCATGAAGAGAGCACGGGGGTAGTGATTATTTGCTATTAGGTGGATGCTGAGGCATACAAATGGCTGGCAGTTGACAGTTGAACTCACTCAAACGTAATGCGGGATGGCTTCCCCCCCCCCCCTCTCTCTCTCAGGGAAATGTTGACAAGCACTGAGCCTGAACACTGTAATGACAGAGTACACAGGCAGACACGACACTGAGGGATTCTTCCTCAAGATAGCACCCTCTATTATTTAATGGTTCCTTTATTTGAATGCAAGAGAACATGAGTTTATTTCCACTTAAGCAGTCTGTTAACTTCATGGGTAAGTACAGTTGACAGGAAGATATAGGTAGAAAAAAAGAAAAAAATGTATATAACATTTTTAAATATAATGCAAAATAACGCTGATATGCATTTAGGCCCCGTGTCCTCCTAGCGGTTTTTTTTCTGAGCGCCAGGGTCTTTTTTCTATTAGTTTCAATGAGTAGAGAGCGTTCGCAGCAGCAGGCGGTCACCCGGAGAAAGGGCGCAGGGTCCAGCGGCTTTTTTTCCCTTTTCTGTTCGGCCGCTCCCACCGCTCGTGTTGAAAATATTTCAACAACGTGTCTTGTACCCACATCCTCTTTGCTCCTTGTCTGATTTGGAAATAAACTAAATGAAAAACTTACGGAACAGGGTCGGTCATACAGCGGCCGCTGTCAACAGACTGTTGCCATAGAGACAGGAAGGGACGTGCAGCGCTTTTCTTCTCAGCGCTTCGTGCAAGCACTCCTGAGCGCACAGCCAGCGCTTTTCTGCCCGGACAAAAACCACGAGGTGGACACGGGGCCTTACAGTTCATATCCAGTTTGCAAAAGTGAACCGCAAAGTCCAAAAATTTGAATGTAAAGCTATAAAGTAAACTAATATCATGTCTAAATATAAGCTATAAGTAAAACAAGGAATATAATAATATGTATGTAAACTCTTTCATTTATGAAAAATGTGCTCTTTAACAAGAAGCATGCTTATTGCAATCTGCTTCGGCCGACTGACCCTGTCACTGTCTCTACAGTATTACAAACACTTAAAGATGTGTGAGCCTGTGTAGCATGCATGAGGAGCCTGTGTGTGCTTGTTTGTGCCGCATTGATGGCCTCACTGTCTGAGATGCCATCAGGGAATTGATTTTCAGCTCGCGCTCACTGAGAGAGGAGGCTGTTTGTCATGTGGATAGACAACTAATCTTTCAATACAAACATTCACAAGACGCATGGTTGTACTGTGAGCACCGTCCAGGCGCTATGTGAGGAGGGAGGCGTTGTGAATGCTGTGTAGACGCTCGGATTCACGAGTGTTACCGCTTGCCTTGCGTGATGATGTATTTCACAGTTTACAGTTTAGTGTTGTACATGGGAAGCGGCTGTCCTTTCTTTGGGCCATGCACATACCTCGCTTTCTGAAACTTTATAAAAAACATGTCCAACATCTGTGTAGGAATGTTCAGATATAACTTCTTCCTGATCCTGATTCAAGGAGCTTAACTTTCAGCTAATGTTGATTATGGCGCCCTCTGTGGACAAAGCAGTAAATCTTCTCTCTTTGTTGGGGCTGCCCTGTACATGAGTAATAAGGGTTTATTGATGGAAAATGTAATGCTACAAATGTAGGACTCAATTGATACCTTCCCAGTGGAAAAGCACTGAGATAAGTGTTTAATGCTGTTAAAAGCTGAATAAAAGCTTAAAAAATTACTGTAATTAAATATTCTTGTTGCTGGTAGGGTTGTCACGATACCCGTTTTAAACTTAGATTTAAAACTAGTAAAAATCAAACTGTATCAATACCTATTTCAATACCACAGCAACAAAAATACAAGTCGTTGGAAAGCTTTTATTTTGTCGTTTTTAAGTTTTAAATGACCAAAACATTGCAGGCGAAACTCCTGTACACTGTCTATATTGCACAAATACGTGCTAACATGTTTGTGCAATGTAGACATTGCTCTTTCTCTTTCGACCAGCGTTTGTTTAGAAATATGACTGAATATCTAAAGGTTTTTTTTAAAGCTTTGGTGCTTTATGATACTATCGATTGTGAAAGTAAAGAGATTGTATCATTTAAAAAACTTGGTGTCAAATCGTATCAAAGTATCAAAACTTTTGACAGTCTTAGTTGCTGGTGGTTTTGTTTGCTCTGAAGAGGCATCAGTATTAATTCATTCTGTTTCATAACCAGCTAAAAACATGCAACACAAGTGATAAGTATCAGCTAATACCAAAGAAATGATAACAACAGGATAAAAAAATGCACTCGCGTCCCAGTATTCATATTGGGAGAAACTCATTATTTGGAGAGATTACGCCTTTCTTTTTTCTTCATCTTTACTGGAAAAGAGGCGGTTCTCCCTCCTCTCCATCGGGTCATTGTTGCAGCTTAGACTTCATCCCAGGCCAAGCTGGGGTCAAACAAGGCTTAGGAGGGTGGACCTGATAGAAATGTCTGTCAAGTCCTTATCCTCTGGTCAGAGTTGATCCAGGGTCATTAATCAGACACAGATTGGAGATGCAAGGGGAAGTGTGAGGCCAGGTGATGCTGACCTCAGTACAGTCGCTTTGATTTTGTCTGGCCCTGGCTCTTTGTGTGCATGTGGGTGAGTGTGTGGATGTGTGTGAATTGACAGGATCAGTCCCTGTCTGATTCACAGTGCTCTTAGCCCCTCTGCCAGCACTAATGACATTGAGAGAGAATATTAACCTCACACACTCAGCAGGAATATCCACAGGGGTAGTCTATAACTCAGACACTGCAGGATCCACAGTGGTAGTATCACTCACACACACAGGATCTGGCTTTAAACGTTCGACAGGCGCACCATGGCGCAGACATTTCCAACAATTTAATTTGCACTTCTCACGTAATAGCCTCATATAGCATGAAGTAATGAGCGGCATTATTTAACTTCTTCGTGAACAAAGAACTTTGCTAATTATGTTTCACAGATTTCTTCGTGCTCTGATTTGTTTACGCTCCCTAAAAAGATATTTTTGTGTATTTTTTTTTTTCCCGCAAATGATGAAACCCCGTGTAAAGTTCAATCAGACACGCCACCTCCAATTGACAGCTTTGTAGCTGGTGATGCTTTTACACATAGCCTGTCAGGAACAAGCATAGCGCAATATTCAAAACAGATTAAGAGTGAACCCACATAAAGAGGAAATTCGCTGGCGGCGCCAAATGTACTCTAATGATTTGCATCGCCATTAATAGTAATTTGCAGCTGCCTAGGAGGAGACGTGTAATCCCCTTCCCATGTGTGAATTGACATGCATTCAGGGAGGGCTGTGTGTGTCCTGGACGTGTGATCTTTAAATGACTGCCACCTGAGGCCTGGAAACACAGAGAGAGGAGTGCCACACGGAGCATGGACTGGGTGAGAAGGGAGAGCTGTGGGGGGAGATAGAGACAGATAATGACAGTCTAATTCACCGCCGCCATCACAGATGCATGTACAGAGACGTGTTTAGGCCATAAAGTGTAGCTGCAGGGGAGAGTGCTGGAACAGTGCTGATCAGCACTGTGTGGAGGTGGTGGGGGGGGGGGGGGGGAGTGTTGTGTGGGGGGGGGGGGGTTGAATGGTTGCAGGGCATTAATTTGCTTTACTGATAATGTCGTCTTATTTAACATCAGCTAATCCTGATAGTGTTTTGATGCTATATTTTGGTATTTTGGATGCTAATTTGTGTTTTCATAGGGGTTAGAGTGATGAAATGCAGCTGGTAAGAACTAATGGTGACTAAGTGGATTAATAGGTTTATTTATCCGGACTTTTTTTTCCCCCCTTTATGTAAAAAAAAAACAGAGTATTAGTTGTCATAATGTGCCACTTTACACCCACATACACTTTGGAAAACCTACAACACAAACAGTCCTTGGATATCCTTTAACATTTTTTAAATCAATTTGTTATTTTGTCTCTTTTAACAAGATTATTTTACAAAACTTTGTGAGATAAACTTACGTCTTCTAACTGTATTCTTTATATTTCAGAGTCCCAGTAAACAAGACAGAATGCTAGTATTCTATCATTACACTTTTTCTACTAAAATCTATCGTTTTGCGACCTTTGATTTTTTCATTCCCCTTTGGGAGATTGGCATCAACAGTTTGGATTGTGGATAATACTGATAGTTTACCTGCATATTGATGAAGACAAAGGGACATTACTTAGGTTTCACATATGAAGTTCTGTGGTCTTGGTGTGATTCAGGAGTGAAGTTGTAACATTGTCGCATTTTTCATTTGATTCAGTTTGCTGTCACACTGCCCTTTGTCAAGCGCACCAAAGCCCGTCAAATGTTCTGTAACGTAGCAACCCACCACTAGTTTGAGCTATAGCTCCGGTCAGTCGCTACTGCCATCCGGCATAATGCTTCACTTTGACCCATAAGTAAACAACAGGACAGTGGAAGAATGGCATTCAGTAGCGCGGCACAGTTTGAGAGTATTTTGATCTATAAAATGGAGATAAAGTTATTTGTCGACTGTGTCAGGTTAAACTGGCATTCCGACCTGAGTGATGTGTGACCACATATAGCACAGGCATGTGGACGTTGACCTTCTAGTAGGATTGAAGGCTGGTGTTGTTACCAATGCTAACTTTGGCCACGATCGGAAGACCTATTTGACATTTTTTGTTTGTTCTGGATTATCTAGCCAAATTCAACCCAGAATGCACTGCTTTTTGGTTCACTTACCTTGTTTGGCTCGGATCACGTTCTCATCTACGGTGAACTGAACTCTGGTGCACTTGGAAGCGAACCAAGAGCCCTGTTTCAACCAGCCCAAAGTTCACATATTTGTTCCGCACCAGTTTATTCTAGTGTTCACACCTCCAAACTGAACGAGCTGTCCAACAAAGTGCGCAAGAGTGCTTTACAAATGAACCAAACGGCTCCGGTGTGAATGCACCCTCAGTAGCAGTAATATTTCTCGACTAATTTAGTCTGAATGGCCAACCAGCCTCCATGTACTGCACCTTAATAGTTTTGTTAAATCCAGTCCCTATGGTGGGTTTCCTTTTGGTCCAGTTCCTTTTCCCATTCATTACTGAACCTTATCCTGGCATTCAATCTGAATTGTGCGCTGAATAGTCCATTATGCATATAAAGGCCATTGCAGCCTCAATATTGGTCGATTCATCAAACATTTATCTGTTGCCTTTTGAGCAAGATGTCATTATGGCTGTCACTCTGCAGCTTCGGCCCCTCTGTATGGAATAACAGTGCATTACTTTTCTGGACCTCTCTGATCTCCGAGAGAACATCACACACGTGTTGACTGTAGCTTTGACGGCCCCACAAGCTTTCAAAGTACATGTGTGTCAGTACACAATAGACTCAAGAACTTTTCCCCCGTTGCTGTGCTGGCTGCTGAAATGTCGCATCTATAATCTCTGTCATCTTTGGAGGAAGAGAGAAGGGCTTTAGTTCTTTATGTATTATTTCTCTGCTGTGTACGACTAAGACAAACTACATATTTGATCTATCACCCTGAGAGCTTCTGAAAATTGCCAACAGTTTTAAAAGCAGCCAAGCAAAACACAAGACGGGACTCTGCAACACATGTAAAAGAGCCCAGACTGCCGTTCTCCATTTTTCATGTGTTGCCCTGAGGATATCTGACATGACACTGGTGCACACCATTGGCAGGAGTGACTGACATTTCAGCCAATAATGGTGGAGAGTTTTCTTCCCTCTGTTGTCAGCAGTGGTTTATCAATCACTATGTCTGCATTAGTATTAGTGTATTGATCTGGCAGGGCTGCTCTCTGGGTCAGCGTCTCCTCTCCGGTGTCCTTGTCTGTGTTCCTCACATCCTCCAGTTCCTGCTCCGGCGTCATATCACTGTGTAGACTCTGTATGTTTAAACAGGATAATAAAAAGAACTCAGCGCATACATGGGCCTCTTATGTAAACTCTAGAGCGCACACAGACTGAAGCACACTGGGGCTGTATGATGTATGATGGCGAGCTTACACGGGCTAAGTGGCAGTCAAAGCGTACAGACAGGCCGTGTGAAGTATTAGCTCTGACAATGAGGCTGATCATAATTATCTTAACAAGGAGAGGATTCATCGCCTCACCTCGTTAAAGCTACCGCCTCACCCTCTCTCTCTCACCCTCTCTCTCTCTCTCTCTCTCTCTGTCTCCGTGTCTCTCTTTCTGAGCTAGTGTCTAGGTTTAAGAAAACAAATGTGATTTCACTTTTCAGTTAAAATATGTTTCTAAATTGGTTGAATGAGGTTTGATCAAGAAAAATATTCAACAATTGTTAGAAGCTTACAAATAAAAAGATTCAGTTTTTTGTTTGTTGTTGCTGTTGATACTGATACAGAGAAGCAACTGGAACTTTCATCCGTGTAAATCCCAGTATGAGAAGTAGGCAAAATGGCTGTAATTGTTGAAGTAAAATTAACTTCAAATAAACTTAAAATTGAGTAAAGATCCCGTACATATTTGCATAATCGTATAAACTTATTAAATGTTACAGAAAATTGTTATTTTATGTTTCCCGTCTTTAAAACTTGTGTGTTTTATTTGTGTTTACCCTGCATTTCCCATTTACCAAATCTGTTCAGCACTGGGACGCAAGTCAATTATGCTCATTAGTTTTCTAAAAAGCGAAAGCTGCTCTGTTTATTTTTTTTTTGTTTTTTGAAGTGAGGTACTTTAACTGCAGTGCTTCAACTTTGTTAGTTTTCCAAGCCACGCATTAAAAACCAGAAAGCTTATAAAAAGTAATGAAAGCAGCTATGGAAATGTGCAGGGGGAGCACAGAAAGCTGGAGAGTATTAGAAGTTCAATCCCGGCTGCACTGTAGTTAATGCTGGATGGGACTCAGTGGCTCTCCCCTGGCTGTGAATTTAACTGATTAAATCAGCCAGTGCACGCAGCAGTGGTGACATGAAAACAACAATTAATAAGGCTCCCTCCTGTGCCACGAGGCTCCCTTTAACCGAGCAGCTAATAACATAACCCACAGGACTGCAGCCCATCAAGCACACACACGCACACACACACACACACACACACCAACACACACTCACGCACACACACACTCAAACATATGCACACTTACAGGTGGCAATAGTTAGCAACTTCTGTTAACAGCTAATGTAATGTTTAAACTACTAAATTGAACTTGTAGATTTATTTCATGTTGTCCAAAAATAATATGGTATTTTTTTCAAAACACAGTTGAATTCTCGCATACTGCTTGTGCTACCTACACATTTCTGTACATTCGTACGAAAGCAGAGCGAGACACAGGCGGCACTTTTAAGATATTTTTGTACAACAACAACAACAACATCTGTGATTCGACCACAGAGATACCCAAACAATAAAAATATAAAAAGTCAGTGTGGACGAAATGCAAAACTCTTACTAACACTATAGATAACTCATGAAATGTGCCTTTGCTTTCATAACAGAGCAGCACCATGGGACCAAAAAACAAGCAAACAGAGTAGGATTTCATAAAACTGGCACATCCCTCCATTCATCCATCTTGCCAGTGCATTAATCAGACTTGATAAGAGGTTGTCAGCTAGCAGCTCTGCCAGCACACAGGCTGGGCTCTGTCGAGCTGCTGTTGTTGTTGGTATCAGGTGTTTGTGTTTGTGCAAAATGTTGATGTCTTTAGAAAAAGAGGTGGCTCTCTTTGCCTCAATTTGCACGTCCGGGATGCATTGCTGATTTGTACATTTCCGCTCGAGAACATAGCGGCAACGTTTCGCGACAGCATTTCAGCATTTGGTTCAAAGTTTCTGCCAGTTTGAGGCTCCATGGTTCTATGTTTGTTATTGTATAAGAGACTATGTTATGGTGTAGTCCATGCTGGCTGATCAAAAAAGACCACACAAGTAACAGCAGCTGGAGCACCAGTACTTTGTGCACTACCTTATTTTGCAAAAGTTGCATTTTTAAATATATTCATCTCTTTTTTCCCATACTTTTCCATAAAAAATGGGACTGTAAATTATGCCCCGCCCCCTGCTGCTTCCTGCTCCCCGCCATCCATTTGCAGATTGTAATTTAAAAAAAAGGTTTTATATTCACACAGCCCTAAGTTGGTGTGTATTATGGCAGCCATTGAGGCTGTGCAGATCCAGGGAGGAGCAATAGTTCACGCTGCAGATGTTTAGACCTCACTGTACCTTGAGTTTGTCATAATGCAATGTGACACTGTTCAATGGAATTTATATTTACCTAACCTAATGTCAAGGTTATCCGTCTGCTGTCGATGCCAGAAACACACTGTGATATACTGTCAGTTACATATAATGTGTTTGATTACCAAATACAGTGTTGACTTAACTCGTACCTGTTGTACGAGCTGTGATTCTGAAAAGTATACTGTCTCTATCAAATGTCAGTGAAGTCCCCCAGGATGATCTAACATGGCATACTGACAGTGTGAAGGATTAGACACAACACACACATTGCCGTTGTCCACCTTCCACGACTTGAACTTTGCTCGGCCCCCAACATTACTCCTAACTCCACCCTCCATCATTTCAATGCGTGTGTGAATGTGCATGTGTGTGCGAGAGAGGGACACCGTTGAGTAGACCCTTCACCTCTCTGTGCAATGCGTCATATAAACGGAGCAGAAAAATGCAGAATTTCTCCTGTGAAAAAAAAAAAAAAAAAAAGGACGTCTTTGATGTTAAAAGGCTGACACTAAACCCCTATCGTGGCACAGTCGCAAAGAAAAAAAAGTTTCCCCTCTGTTCCATCTGTGATTGTGAGTGTATTCCGGTTCCTCTGTGAAAATGATGGATGACAAGTTAAATTTGTGTCTGGGGAGTGAAGGTGAACTGTGACAGAGTGATTTGTCTTGGGAATGGAGGGTTAGGGTCAGGCGAAACTGGGCGCCTCAAGGCACAAGACATTGACAAATTCATCCTGCCCGCCGCATTTCTGAAGCCTTTTGTTTTGAATCCTGGCTACTCACAAGTGACCCCCATCCCTCATCCTGCCAGCCGCTGAAGGATGCCTCACCATGCCAGGGGAGCTCAGCACCACTAATTCTTGTCATTCACTTCCCTGACAGGCCCGGACCCATACTCTCCTGGCGTATGAAAGAGGCAGGCTGAAATATTTATTTCTGCACAATAACGGCTGAGCAGATTTAGAGCCATAACAGTTTTTCCTGTTGCCTTGTCATTGCAGGTCGCTGGCAGGCCTCAAAATGTTCACTGAGCTGGAAGAGCTGGTCGTCGACAACAATCTTCTCGGAAATGACCTCCGGTTTCCCAGGTTACCCAACCTCCACACCCTCACACTCAATAAGAACCAAATATCCTTTCAGACTGTGTAACTCAGTCTGTTTCTCAGTTTGATTTAAGGTCTTCATGGGTTACAGGCATAAGTATCAGAATCCAGTTTATTTTTCTTGCATTCAAAAGGTAATACAATCTTCCTGTGTTGCAAAAAAAAAATTATTTTTTAAATCCAATGATTTTGCAGGAAGCTATGTGTGCTGCAAAAGAAACTAGAAGAACTTGTGTCGCAGAGATCCACACAGGACTAGTTTTTGAACCACAGGGACCTCTAGTGGAATCACATTTAAGAGTCAACAGAACAGATGGGGCTTTTTTTATTTTTTAAAGATATTTTTAAAAAATGTGGGATTGAAAATACATTGCAAGAATGAGACGTAAATCTATGTTATGTGTTTGCAGTCTTGTTATATATCAATTAGTTTAAATTAAAGGGGTAAAATTATTCAACTCATATTTTCTACATTTGCATTCAGCTTTATTATACTGTTTTAACACTCTGAAGTAAAATAAACTAGTTACTACATTTGTCACTAAACACAGCAGCACATGCTGCACAGTTTTGGCTCATTGGTTATAACGGCCCTGTGTGTTCCACCGCCCAAAGTAAACACATTAAAAGCAGAGCTCTGCACAGCCACCCCTAAATTCAAGACACAGACACGTTGAGAGGCTGTTTATGATCAGTCAAAAATGTGTGAACTTCCCCTCCAAGCTTCAGAACAGGTTTAGCAATGTGTCCTGTTTTTCTCTGGTTATGCAGATCCTACTGGGTAACGATGCTCATGCTCCCTCACAAATTCACGCACACACACACACACACTTCCAGAGTCAACATTAAATCTGGGGCTCCTTGAAGTGTGCGTCTGGGACTGTGTGCTGGCTTTTTTTTGTGAAGTGGTCGGCACATGCTAATAGGCCAATTATGTACATCCTGTCGTGGCACGGTGCCATTTTAAAGCTCGGGTTCTGCATTAGTGCAGTTGTATTTTGACACTTTGGGGCTCAATTTTCCAAGTGAATGTATTAGTGATGAATGTGCCTGCTTAGGGGCTGTTTGTTTTTTCCACGTTTTCGCAAAAAACTTTTCCACAGCACAGCTCTGGGAAGCACGGACTGTTTGAACCACAGGGCATCCATCATTTTGTCACTGTTCTGCACCCGGCCACCTAGGAAATGAAAGAGATCGAGAGAAAAGGGAGAGAGAGCGGCAGCCAAATTGTGTCACTGCTATATGCCAAAGCCTGCACCTTAAATTGCCCCTCTGTCTGCCCGCTTTCACAAAGCCGGTGACTAGGCCCTTTGAGCAGCTCGCTAAATTTGACAGTGACGTGTTTTAGCGCAGACAGGCGCAGGAGGGGCTGTACTGGGAGTAAATGCTAATGTAATTAACAGCGCTAGGTCCTTGACATCTGCCCTTTGACACCTGACTGATATCGAGGCCCTGCTGGAACACTTGGCTGATGTGACCCCGTCACTGGAGTACCTAAGCCTGCTGGGAAACGAGGCTTGCCCCAACCAGCTGGTCAGCCTGGATAAGGACGAGGACGACTACCAGAGATACAGGTCTGTAAATACATGGACTAAGATGATGTTTCACATAAATAAAGGAGCAGGTATTGCTTTAACCTTTTTTTTTTAGAAAGATTGATACACATAAAGATTGTGTTCTGTGTGTTTTGGTTTTGTGCTTTTATTGGGTCGCCTCACAATTTTATTAGCACGGAAGATCATAAAAACCAAATATAATTTCACCTGTGTGTGCACATTTCTTATTGCTGAATGCTGCTAATTCATTGTTTAAGGTTGTTTCCGTTTCTATTACCTTTTTTGTTCTTTAAAGCTCTCATGAAGAGTTTGTATCTGTTTACTAAATAGACTGAAATTAATATCAATGCCTCTTTATGACCTACAAAAGAAAATAATGTACAGTAGATCAACTGTTTCTTTAAAGTCATTCTTAAAGTCTAAAACCGTCACTGCAGGGTAGGTGTCAGATAAAGTTGTTAACAGTACACTGGTGAAGCAGCTTCTTTAATTTTTGTACATTTTCCACAATTAATATTCTCGGTGACTGATAGATTTGACTGTTAAAATCAAACCAGGATACCGTTTTTGAGAAGAGAGAAGATCAGCAAAGAGATGAAGCTGTACCACATTGTCCACAGGGGGCGCTAAGACTCTCACAAACCGTAAGTTCCTCACAGGAGCTTTAAGATGCAACTTTTTATGCTGCTGTCTTTTTCTGGAATTGACAAGATAATATTTTTTTTTATCTCAATGGGAATATTCCTGGTAAAATAAAGACTAAATAACATAAAAATAAAAAAAAAAATTTCAGTCAGACAGTTCAGAGTGGTACTTTTTGTAAGTAATGGATGTGGAGATGTTCCTTTTTTTGTTACAACCACCCCCCTAAATTTTGCGAGCAGACCGTGGATTCAACCACATCACTCTAAAAGCTTTGTCAACCGGCCCCTCTACACTCCAGTTTGCAAAATGGATTTCATGTGTGACTAGTCACTACCACAAATGAGTGTTTACTACCCTGCCTTACCAGAGCGGATGATGCATTAAACATCAAGCTCGGCCTCAAGCCATGCAATATGACCACCATTTGTCAGGGTCCTTTACATGAAATGCGATAAAAGGCGAAAAGCATACTCTCTTTTGTCTGTTTTAGCCCTAAGTGCTTGTTTCTGACTCTGTGTTGCCTATTAATCATTTACCACCCATGCCTTTCTTGAATAATCCTTCCTCTCTCTTTTTGTCTACCTCCTTTTTCTCTCTCTTTGCCTCCCCTGCTCCCCCTCTCTGCTTATCTCACTGGTGAGGGAAGCTGTTCTGTTTTGACTGACAACGTCTAGGGTCCTGTAATGTAATATTCATAATGTGTCACATAGTAAAACATCAATTTGAGCGTGATGCAGATTTCATGTCTGACAAGGTTAGGCTGTATGCAGGTCGTGACAGCATTGGCCTTGGGCAATAAATACCCAGCCCAATGCCTCGGGAGCTCTCGGCCTCTCAAGTGAAATAGCCTGGTGCGTTGCATCGGTGCCCCAATTAGTGCAATGACATAGAAACATAGTATCCGTTCACACAGTGCTGTGTAGTCTGCACAGAGGTTAAATGTCCTCTTCTCAAATCACAGTGCATACACTCAGTGGTCGTTTGTAGTACTACGATAACGTAAGAACACAGTGCTCTGATGTCATGTTCATGATAGGTTCCAATAATGCAGCATTGTACTTGTATAGTTCAGTGTCTCCACTAAAAACTGTTCTGTTTGTTGAACCGGAAATATTGTAATTCAGAACTTTGCTGTGATGTATAATGATTAACACATTTTGACGTGACATTTTAACCTCTAATCTCGAGGAAAGTTATCAGCCTGTCAGATCTTCTTTTGTGGCAGATCAAAGAGTTTGTGCCTGAGGTGCCTCAACAACCGGCTGCACTTTGTGTTCGCTCAACCTTTATTCTGAATTCCATTAACTCAGCCGCATAATTGTCAATGACTTTTTTATTATCTTCCATAAATGTAGTGTAAATGTAATGTGGTAAGACTTAATTTATGGGACCCATAGTCTTGGAACATCTCAGAACAAACTGATATGTACGTGTTTGTCCAAGGAAGGTCCTTGGAGTTTATTTGGATCAACTGTTTGTTTGAATCTCACATCCATCTACATATACTAAAACTAAATCTCTATATTCATCTATATCGTAAAAAACAAAAAAGTATCACTGATGTTGTTTCAGTTATGATGATTGCACTTCTGATCATCATACTTCTGTGTGATTCTAAATAAAGTTAATAAAAGAAGGAATTGGTCCTGGGGCGCTGATGGTCCAGCGGTTTGGTCACACCCCATGTAAGGAGGCTATAGACCTCCAAGCGGGCGGACCAGGTTCAGGACCAACTTGTAGATCCCACATGTCATTCCCCACTCTCTCCAGATTTTCTATACTCTATCCACTGTCCTATGGAAATAATGGAAAAATCTGCAAAAT
This sequence comes from Labrus mixtus, assembly GCF_963584025.1. Taxonomy (NCBI): domain Eukaryota; kingdom Metazoa; phylum Chordata; class Actinopteri; order Labriformes; family Labridae; genus Labrus; species Labrus mixtus. The sequence goes on along the minus strand of NC_083617.1, from coordinate 9,398,398 downwards.
ACATTAAAAAAATTAAGTTCCTTGGAGACGTTTGTGAGGAGAATAGAAATGATGGTCGATTGATAGACCTTCAAACAGTATATAGTTTACCTTTAATGTGAATCTTTTACTAAAGGAAGTGGAGAACACGTGCTGAGGGTAAAATAGTTTTCTATTTTGAATGTACAAGCGTTATAAAATCCGATTAAAAATATATCCGTACACGTAAACTGCATTTAAATACAATTTCATCAGTTTTTAGAGTCATATGATTCACGGGGAAATCAGGGAAATCTTTCTCGATATCACTCAACTGTCACTTCTGAACATTACGCTAAATAACCGATTACATAACTCTGATTGTGACATTGACAAGTATTAGGATATCATGTAAGCCATTATTTAAGTCATTTTGAACTATGATAATCTAGCTTAAGTTGCGGTACGTCTCCTATATCGACCACTTCCAATGGCAGCAAAACACATGTTTGTCACCACTAAATAAAGCACAAGGGTCTCCCCCCCACCCCCTCAGTAATCCTGCCCTCCCCTCCTGTGCTCTCTTATCCTCCCTCCCTGGTTGGCTTGAATCATTAATATCCCTACTGGCTGACAGAGCCTTGTCATCTGCTCTGACCCTGTGATGGTAGGTTACCTATGGAGAATGACCTCTCTGCATGTCTCCCAAGGGCATCTTCACATTTCATCATGGAAATGCCTCTGAACAAAGTCCTTTTTTTTTACAGGGAGGGAGACACACAGGATGGGATTGGGGGCCTCTTGGATTTGAGTGCTGGAAAGGGAGCTCTTATTAGGGGTCAGGAGGAGGTCATTTTACTCTAAGATAATGTTCCAATAAAAGGTGTTTGAAGCCTGTGGGATATTAAAATGTTTTCTTATTGCCTGTAATCTCTCCCCCTTTTCTGTTTTTTATTCATTTTGCATTTTCCTTATTTTTTTTCCTCAAGATATTTTCTCTACCGTGTCAGTCTTAACGGGACCCTTGCATCCCTTCCTTATAATCTTCAGGTGTTGAAAACTTGACACAAGCTTCACCATCTCCCCTCATCGCCATCGCCATCATCAATTTGTCATGGCTCTTTGCGCACAGGTCTTGTCTGTGCCCATACTCCCACCCCATCCTTTCTCACCCTCCACTTAGGTGCTGCATACATGTCCTCCTTTCTTTTCTTTTTCTTTTTTGGCTACCACCTCAGCTCAGCCCTGACATACTGGTTCCTCTATCCCTGCCTGCCTGTGAAAGGATCTGTTGTCATCTATGTATTCCGACCATTATCTTTTGACGTTTCTCTCCCTCCCAATGAAAGACAGAGTGTGTCTGAAAGCTTAGAGAGATATCTGTGATGCTGCCAGAATGACAGCTCTGGCAGGCGGGTTGTATCTCCTTTCGTGCTATTTATATGTCGTACTTATTCCTATCAGCTTTGAAGCTTATAACATACAAGAAAGTATCGCCATTAAATCTGCATCACCATTAAATCTCTGTAAACACGGCTTCTTTTCAAGTTAAGTTGATGCGTGCATTTACATATTAGAAAATGTGTCAGTTTGATTAGTATGTGACAGTTTACACACTTCCTCAGATTCTCTGTTTGTCTCTTTGTTAAGAACAGGCCTACAAGGAGAACTTTTAAAGGGAAGCACTTTTGTTAAAGGGTTGTTGTTTTTTCGTCCTCTTGCAGGTACTTTGTTCTGCACAAGATGCCCCAGCTGAAGTTTCTGGACACGAGGAAAGTAACCAGAAAAGAAGTGATGGAGGCGCAGGCAAGAGGAGCCTTCATGAAAGTGGTCAAACCCAAGTCGGAAGTTGTAAGTTAAGCCTGATTTTTGTTTTGTTTCAAGTAGAATTTCCTCTTTCCCTTTATCCTTTCTTTCTTCCTGTGCATGCTTGATTTTCAGGCTTCCTTTAAAAAGGTCTCAGTATTCTGGCCCTTCACAGAGAGTCTCTCTTTCCTATCGCTTCAAGTGTGCATGTGTTTGTGCGTTGCGTGTGTGAGCACATGTGTGTAAATGTGTGTGACCACGGCCTGACCTGATTCCGTATGCATGAGCCCAGATCAAAGACGACGGGCGGCTGTCCAGTCGCGCTTGTGTCGCCAAGTGTGACATGGCTGGCGATTGGAGTGACAGCTCACGTACACGCTCGCTCACAATCGCTCAATTATCCCGAGCCCATGCACTTATTCCTCCCTTTCTTGTTTCGGGCCACACAGACTAATTAGAGTTTGGGAGGTTCATAGACACACCCCACTACCCCCCCCCCCCCCTTTTTTGTCACCCCTTCTACTGCTTCTTTGATAATGCAATATAAATGAACAGCTTTTGCCCAGATTTGATTTCATGTAATTGTAAGGTCATGAAATATTTACCGTTCGGATCAGCTAAGCTTTGTCGTTTCAAGGTCTCTGGGGCTCTGACAGTGAGCCTGGGAGGTTAAAAATGGATCCAGAGTAGCAGGAGTGAAGGCATCCAATGACAAATCAGAAGCATGTGAGTCAGCATCGGGGTTTAAAAGTACAAAAAAAAAAATGTTGTCACAGACAATCAGTTAAGATAGTGTACTCTCTTAGTGTCAGATCATGCAAGAGAGCAAAACACTGAAATAATTTAACCTCCGTCTGGCTTGTTTGGTAGATAGAGAAGAGTGAAATGAAAACACCGCTCATCCACTTTATATGAAACGAAACCAAGGACCTCTGCAATGCTTTTTGGCAGGGTGAAGTCTCTTTATACGATATTATTTACATAGCTTGTCAGTGAGTAAGAAATGTTTGCCTTTGTCGCCACAGCTTCAGATGAAAGGAGAGATAATCATTGATTCTAGCTGACGTGATGTGTGTGTGTTTTTGTGTCTTCATGTCTTTGAACCTGCTTCAACGGTAATTTATTCCCCATGCAAAGTAAAAGGTTATAGCTTTGATTTAAAAAAAAAAAAAAAAAAAAACACTTCCACCCTCCAATGCACACAGTATTTTATTCGACTGAACATACTTTTTCTGTTCTGTACACGGTTTCTTATTAGCAGTGTTTGACCTGAAAAGTCATCACTAAAGAAGAAGAATCTTTGCCTGGAAATATCCCCGAGTCTGGGCTCTTAAGATGTCACAGCAGCATTTCCATAACATAGATGAGAAGTGATGTGTCAACTACCGCTGACTTGATGAGCCATGAGTACCTCCCGGCTCTAATTGTCCACATCATCACAGTGATTGTGAGCTGACCAATAGTGCGGGCCGCCAATTAACGAAACGTCTGCAATAGAGGGAGGAACACGAAGTGAGATGATGGAATAATTAGATATTTGTGTTTGCTTTTATGTCTGCTACAGCAGGGTGTTGCTCAGAACAGTGGCTCAGGGTACACTGTCTGCCATTTGCTTCATTACAAAGAATGGTAATTAGCTGTCTCACTGTCACTTGTGCAATTTGAGTCTCAATTAGTGCAAGTACTTGAGGGGGGAAAAAAGCATCGCAGACTTCATTTAAAAGGTTTACTCGATGAAATGATTTGACTGTGGGTGTATCTTCTTAAGTTCTTTGCCCTGCACACAGTTAGTTTTCCTCTCAGACCTTATATGTCAATTCTCCTTCCTCATGTTTACACAAAGATAAATTGAAACCATAGAAACAGCAGCAACTGCAGCAGGGTTACAGTTAAACATGCCCACTTATGACAGCATACGAGTGAAGAAAGAGCCCCTTCTATCAGATCATTCCCACTGCATGATGTATGTATTGGAATAGTTAATGGACTCGCTATAAAAGAGACACAGCTGAACTTTTAGACCTCTCTTGAGTCATATCGGAGCAGACTGTGACCACGGTTGTAACTCCTTTTCAATCATGCCATTATGGCATGGCACTGAGCGGCGCCACATGGTTCTGATAAAGCAGTTATGGTCTTTAGCACAATCTGAACGCCATAACTTTCATACGTTTCCAATGTTTTCCATGTCGGCTGAATCACTACCAGACACTCAATGGTTAGTTGTTATGCAGGAAAGGCCCAAACACACACAAACACACACAAATACACACATGAATTAGTCTGAGAGGAGATGTGCAACTAAAAAATTACCAAAGAAATTGCAGCCTGTAGAAAAAAATAGGCTATCAATGCCACAAAGTTAAACCATTGTTGCCAACACAAACATAAGTTTTGTTTCCATAGATGTATTTTCATGCATGTTTTTTAGTTTTTAATTAAAAAAAAAAAACAGTTAACTAAATAAAATATAACTTATAATGTAGTTCCAAAACGTTGCGGTTAGCTTGCCGTGGTATTTGCCTTTGTCATAAAAGGAACATGCTATCATAAGTTCTAACGTAATGAACATTTAACTCACATGATCAGCTGATCTTGGCTGAAGCTGTTTTAAAAAATTGCATTTTGAGCAATAAAAGCTTACATGAAACAACAATTAGAACTTATTGGCTAGCCACCTTATCTTGTTCTTCCAAAAGGAAATCCGTTTTAGCATTTATTTGATACCCTTACCCTTGAATGCTAAAAGACTTACTGGATAACTGTTCAACATTGTTAGTTAGTTAGTTAGAGAGTTAGTTAGTTAGTTAGAGAGTTAGTTAGCTAGCTAGTTAGTTAGTTACTTGCTTACCTACTTACTTTCTTACTTTCTTATTTACTTACTTACTTAGCTAATAAGCTAGCTAGTTGGCCAGCTAGTTAATTAGTAGGCTCAAAATGCTTCTTTCTAGTATAACTAGTAGATTTTGGACCTGAAATATATTTCAGTGTTTAACTAATACACTAGTTCTGTCAAAGACCGCACTAGCCTACTACTATCTAATTAAATGCTCATAGGACTTTCCACTCTGTTTAACTGCCACATCTTAGCAATGCAAGAATGAAAATCTACAACTTCTGACTACAGCATGCTCTGTCATGAACCTAGTTTACCAAACCAGTTCACAGAAACATCTTACTTCATTTATTTTTGCGACATTTCAAGAGTTGTCTTAAAGTTAGCTTGATGATTTAATGAAACCAGACTAATATGACCAAGAAAACAAAGAACTGTGGTCAGATAATGATCTCGAGGTAATACCCTGAATATAATGTTGTTACTTCTTGAATTATTGCTCCGTGTGTTCATGCAAAATGTGTTTGACACCCTAAGTGCATGACAATAAGCTGTTCCTCATTTGTATGTTTTTTGTGTTTGCTACAAAGTCAGAAGGTGTTAATTTACTCTCTCTGGCTTTTGTTTTATTGCATGTCTGAGTGGAAAGGACAAGTTATCGGACAGATGCAGACACAAAATGACAAAGACGAGACAGTGAAACAATCTGTATAAATACCTGAAAGAAACAAAAAAAAAAAAGACGGGCCGACTGAAGTGTTTTCCCAAAACCACAACACTAAACAGAGCCGGAGTGGGAAAGCCTTGAGCTGTATTTTGGGAAATTGGGCGTGTTGGAATGCTATAATGTGATAATTCTTTTTGAGGACTTAGAGGTCATGGAATGAAATGGCGTTAAACCACGTAGAGCCATTTGGGCTGGTGTTGGGGCTGCTTTTGGAAAATACATGTGGTGTTTGTTGGCTTGGTTTCCTCCACCTCCTTCCACTCTGCCACGGAGGCCACATTATGCTGTCGAACCCTTGGGTTAAACTGGCCATGTCTATCAAAACACTGTGACAGCACGTTCTGTTTTCACGTACCAAGTTCTGCTAAAAAAAAAAGTGCGTAGCAAATTTAACTGGTAGAATAACATTTGCTCCATGCCACATGTTTAAGAGTGTTTCACAGTGAATGAACTAACTCCATGGTCCCCCTCTTTAAGCACAGCTTGGTAGCTACGTCAGCGGGTATAAATGTTCCTCGGATGTCACTTAGATTTCGCCTGGATCAAGTATTTGACTTGATTTTCTAGCATGAGCACACGTTTTTTTTTTTCTCTCCCCACATCCTTCTGCGTATAATGTAAAGCAGACTGCATTGCAGGGTGGCTTGAGCCAGCTCCGGGGTCCCATGAGTCTCTGCACACAGGGTAACGGTTCTTCAAGGGAATGAACAGTGACAGAGCCAGGAAAGTCCTCAAGTGGATCTTTTCAGTTCAGTTTTTTCTTCCCCGGACACTAACCTGTTTCACTCCGTAGCAGACAGCGGTTCATTTTAAGTTTGCACTGAAGGAAGCAGCCCAAATTGAAGATAGACTGTTTGGTTTTGGATCCATGATTGTGCATTATGTGATGCACGATTGTGGCTTTTTTTTCCCCCTCCCCCTTTTTTTTTTGTAAAGCAACTCTGGAAACAAGGGGAGGCATTTTGCTTTAGGTTGGGTTTGTTTTGCTTCCCTTTCAAAGTCTCAAATGTACAAATGTACGTTGCCACGTTCATCTCTGTGCTCGAAGAGTTATGAGTTCCCCGAAGCTCTCAAACATAACAAACAGCATGCAACATAGCTCTTTGTGAATGCGCCTTCAGTGGGTTTGCTGAATCATTTTACTGAACAAATGTGTCCTCAGAGAAAACTCTGAGAATATGGTTCTCAACAGGGGAAGTAAATGTAACCCAACAGATTGCTGTGTAGGCAAGTTTATTACCCTCTTTGCTAGATCCTCTATTTCCACCAGCTATTATACATACACAGCCATGATTTGTCTCCTTTCTCTGCGAAACATTCCTAAATCAATACGTATACAGTAGGTCGAATGAGGACAGCACTGCAGAGTCACATTTGTGGGCAAACTGTAACCATACGATTGCCTGTCTGCTTTATGTTCCCACAAATAAACTCCCTGACATATTGTGATCTGCTTGCTTTCAAATTATCCCCTGTCCCCCCGCCTTACATAATGTCATGTTATCTATTAATTGCATCACTTGAGACACTGCTGTTCTCTGTCTTTCCATGACAACATATCCTAAATGTTAAAACAGCTGTTTATAATTGTTTGGACGTGTTTGGTTTGCATGATTGACGAAAAACACTGTGTTTGCGTCAGGATATTTCCAGAGAGCCACATGTTCATTCTCTCAGGTATGTGTATTTGACTGTCGTTATCTGGTATAAGTGCATGCCTATGTGTTTTTCTGTAACTGCTTTTCGAATCCTGAGGTCTGTCCAAGTGTTTAGAGCCATGCGACGGACCCAAATCTGAGCGTTTTGGCAGTGAATCTGGGAGGTCACACTGGGGTTATAAGCTGGGGAAACAACAGCAATTAGAGGGAGTGACTCACACTGTCCACATAAATCATCCAGGCCCTGCATATCATAAACACACAGTAAAACTTTAAAGCACAATTAATTGCAAGCAATAACCCCAAGATTGATTTATGGCCTCTTTCAAAGCCTGGAGACACGGGGTGCATGACCCGAATGTCACGTCACTCTCGCATGCAAGAAATGATCGATGTATCATTCCTTTTTTTTTTTTTTTTTTTGGCAAAAAGCAGAGCATAGAAACAAACATGTGTTTTTGCAAGCGCTTTTTATGAGACAAGCGAAGTGGCCGTGTTGCATTAACTGATTTTCCTCTCCTTCTGTTGGCATCCAGTACAGAGGAGGAACGCCTCTGTGGTGAAGCATTTGTTGTCTCGACATCTCTCGTGTTTTAGCGGTGGAATTTGAGGGCCTGTCAGAAAACAGGCCAAATCTGGCCGGATAATAATGAGACGTCTCCCTCTCCCCATTTTGACAAAAAAAAAAAAAAAGTTTGACAAATCATGTGATTGTTCACATAACTTTTCTCTCTTATTTCTGTCTTATATGCAAGTCTTTGTTAAGGTTTTATTAGTGTAATAATATTGAGTGCCTGGGGTTGGCACGCTCCAGAGCATTTGCTTTTACGCACACTGTTCCAACCAAACCCTTTATTTGCCTTTGGGAAGGAACAAGTTTTTATTAGTTTTTTTAAAAGTTCTTTTTAGAAACAGAAAACTACAGGGACATAACACAAATCCACCTTCTAGTATTATTGAACACTCTTCAGACATATGTAAAGGAAACTCTGCACTCACAGCCCTACTTTTCACAGTCATTATGTTCCTCTATAAAACTGAGCCTTCTTTCTGTTAATGCCAAGGGGTTGCACAACTCCACGATCCCTGTACATGCACTGTAGCAACAACATGATAGCCACTAAGGCATCTCTTCAATTGCACCTCTTATCAAATGATGCTTTTAGCTATTACATAGTGCAGCTTCCCAGTGCGTCGGACTATCAGTCCAATCAGAGCTAATCCTCCCTGTTGGTCTCTTTGGTGACAGGAAGATGCTGCTAGCCTAATGAGAGACAGCTGGCTTAGTGTTTTCTCCGCTCTAAAAAAGAAAATCCATCTATCTTTCTCTCTCCCTCCCCCCCTCTCTTACCCCACCGGGTGTTTCCACAGAAATGTGCCAAACTTTAAATCTCTCACAGAGATCAGTTATTTCTTTGCCTGTCTCTTTTAGTTGATGTTGACAGCACACATTAATCACTGTTTCAGCCCTCGCGTTTCTAGTTTACTTTGAAGCTGATTGTCATGTGCGCCCTCACGAGGCAGCTTCCCTTCAATTCACTTTCAGATTGTTATCAGATAATTCTGGTAAAGTTGTTGTTGTTTATGACATGCAGCTGTTAATGCAGTATTAAAAGTTAATGAGCGTAAGGGCTTAGAATCTGTGATGGATGAGCGGGATACAGTTTATACTAAAGTGTCACATTTGTTTTTTCCAGTTGTCGTAGTAAAACCAGGGAAAGTTTGTGTTAATTGGTGTGAAACTCTAAATGTTTTTTTGCACAATCATGGTGGCAGTGAACTGTTCCCTCGACTCCTTTGAGCTTTAATCCATCATACTTTTGAGTGGTTTTTTTTTTTCTCCTCAGTTCAGTGTTAACGGAGACGGAGTCTTCTTTCAGCAGCGACTTTCATGAGCATGCAACAGAGGACGGAGCCAGCGCTGAAAGTCCCTCCACTGAAGTTTGTGCTTACACAGACCTTCTTTGTGGTTTTTCAAGCTTGTCAGACATGTCAAGCGCGGGGCTAGAAAAAGAATATTGTTTCCAGCCACTTGGATTCCTTTCCTCCCTGACATCTGCCACTCCGGCGAGATGATAAATTCTTGCCTCATTAAGCGTGGGTGTGGGATTACAGGCTGACAACACATTAATCACTGGGCTGGGTGGCAGCAGCCCCGCACCAGCTACAGGCATTGTTAACCAAACTTTTCTAATGTGTCACTCTCCTCCCTGACAGCCCATAATCAATCATCCTGATTGGCAGGGCTGATAGATTACACTATTTATACTTTGTGTAATGAAAGCTACCGTTTCCACCTACTGTCATTGTGGAGACGATGATAGGCCACACCGTCCGGCTGAATGGGAACACAGAGTGAAAGAAAGACCTTGGTGCAGCATTGTGAACTTAAAAACAGACACTGCTGAGCGCCATGGCGGGAGGGAGGAGTGTTCTGTGTGTCTGTATTGTTTCCCCTGCGCGGTATAGCTTAAAGGCAGTCTTCACACCATCACTGAGCTATTGTCATCTTTGTCGCTATCAGTGGCAGGCCGAGCTCTCGCAGGTAAAACTCTGCTTTGTCTGCGCTGGGATTCAGTTTCCCCGTGACCCCATTGTTGAGGTGAGGTTTTGTTGTCGGAGCCTCTTTTCTGACAGAAAGTGAATGATTTACACATGTATAACAACAAAATGACAGGACACCATATACTGTATGTGTGTGCTTGTCAATGTGCCGGGGTCAAAAGGATAATGGATAATGTATTTTCCCTGTTTTCTTAGGGGCCTTGGCCCGACGTTACATCGCTTTACAACCCCCCCGAGCTGATTTTTTTTTTCATGCATGGGAACTTGTGGATGAAATGACACACTCCTGGTAGCCTTCAAACATAATAAGGTTATGTTTCTTTTTTGTTCATTTTCAGCCGTACGTCTTTGTCTGGAATTAGAGATGTCCTCGGCACGCCGGGAGAGGATATTGAATATGAGCTCTTAGTTGAGAGACTGCCAAGCCTTCGGAGAGAAAAGACAAGAGGGGGGGTGGGGGGGGGGGGGGGGGGGGGGAGTCCATCATGGCTTTGACAGGCAGTAAATCTGAGACTTTTTTTTTTATGAAACAATGTGCTGTCAGGAAATTAGTTAACTAGACCATATTATGGAGAGCCAGGTAAATTACCCTCGGAGATGCAATCGCAAATAACTAGCGGGAGGCCGCATCCCTGACCTGACATTGCTTTGTGTATAATGCAAAATCTAGTGACATGCTCAATGGGTTCTGTCAGCTGCAGGATTGAATTCTCTGCCTACTGCGTCTCAGTTTGGAGCACGCTGGTCAATTATTTCTGAGGCTGTCAGTGCGTAGGGAGACACTGTTATTTAGTATGTGTTAACTTGGCATCATTAAGACACTCACCTGACAGGGAATAGCACACCTGAACGTTATTTATTTTGATTCCCCCGACAGGGGTAACCTTCAAACACGTTGACCTCTCCCTATTTTTGCAGTTTTGTGAAATCCCACTCGGTCCATTAGAAAGGGGAGCTGTCGAGACGGCGGGGAATCAAATGACCGAGAGTCGTCTAATCTAACGCGGTAACACGCAAGAGAAGCTTCCATTTGTTTGGACAGATCGCTGTGATCACTTGGTGGCAGTTCAGTGTCTATTCACGCTTGTTTGTAGACATTGCTGTCCACACACTATCTTAAAAGAAACGTCATTTTGTCGTACATCCATGTTGGGTTTTTTTTGCCTGCAAGCTGAGGCATGAACACAGAGAAATGGATGCAGCAGTTTAATGCTGTGTATGTCTTTAAAGAGATGCTAGCTTTGCAATATTGGTTTAACATCCAGATCTTCTTGTACAGATAATCTAACAGTGCTCATGAATTATCCCCATTTTAGCCAGCAGGGACAGAATACGCTTGACAATCACACCAGATTATGACAGAATTAGAGTATTTTGGGGCTAATTGAGTAAAACAAACTGCTAGGTTCAGGGAAACCAATGTTAAAACATTTGAACTCTGTGGGAAAATGAAAGTTACCATTCTACATTTAGCCTCCACATCCTCCAACACCAACACCAAGCAGGCATGATGATGAATGGGAAACCTGATCGAGTAAAACCTCAGCATCACCTCTGTACAGCAGGATGACATGATTAGGAGGTGACAGCTTCTGTAACAACATCTCTGCATTTATCTTTTCTGCTCTCTCTTCCTCTCTCTCCCTGTCTGTCTCTCTCCTCTCAACAAGTCAAACTACTCTATAATTAATGTCCCTGAGGGCTATCCGCAGGTCAGGCGGCGGGGGGGGGGAGGTTGTCTGTTGAGACAGGTAAGTCCTGACACCTCCAGCTTTGTAGCTTATGCATGCGGGTGGGGAGACGGCTGCAGAGGGGGTGAGCGAGGCCAATGATGAGGGGGCCGGAGCATGTTTAGGTTGGAGGCTAAGACTGGAGAATTACTGTAGGGTTGAAGGAAAGGCAGGCCTGGCTGTGCGACCTTTCCACCGGAGAGACAAAAAGGACGGTTTCTCACCGGATTAACCAGTCAAATCTGGTGCATTAAGGGCTTAGCGTGTCAGGAGCCTCACTTTTGAGTGACAGAGAGGGGAACATACAGTTTGAACAATGTCAGCATTGAACGCATTTAGCCCGAGGAAGGCACTTTAAGTAACAAGATGAATTGCTACGGGATGGTTTTTCAAAGAGCGCTGAACTCGTGCAAAGTCAAACAGAGAAAGGTTGCATTGCATCTTGCCTGAACGCTTTCCTTGTCAAAAGTTTGCATAGTATTTTGGGTGTTGTGCATTCAGTCTCATGCTTTGTAACATTGTTTTTTAGAAAGATTTAAGAGGCTATTAGCCCGTCTGTTCCTATATAACTTTGAAGTATGCCCTTACATTTGCACCTCTCATGCATCCGTCCAGAATTTACACTCAATCCCACTCTGAATTTCACAAACACAGCAGCCCCCCCCCCCCCACAACAATCACGCTCTGAATAGCCTCTCATCCCTGTGTTTTCTGCTTGTGGAGAGGCCTTTTTCTCCCTTTTTTTTTTTTTTCCCCCTTCTCAAGTTTTGAAGAGCTAAAGCAGACAGGAGAAAAAGGGTAATGAACGGGTTGGTAGGAGATTTGGTCTGTGGTAAAGAGGAAATTGAGTAGAGATAGAGGTGGAGAGGGAGACATTCATGTTTAGCAGTAGAAATATGTGAAAGAGTGAGGGGCTGCCCAGGGTGCGTGAGAGGTCACTGCGGGGGCAGAGGGGTCAAGTGACACTCAGACTGCATTCTTCTGTCATTCAAGGCAGTGTTGGAGAGGGATGTGAAGGATGGGCATGGGGGCGACAGGGCACAGATGGACAGTGAAGCGGGTGAAGATTCTCTCTGCAGTAATGTTCCAGTGTCATTATCCGTCTTTGTTGTATTTTGTTGTCTTGATGAAAGGTAGATGCATGCACTTTAACAACGATTAAAGTAAATATCAAGCAAAAGCAAAGACTATAAAATCATAATCTCATCAACCTGGCCTTTTTTTATAGAATGTTCAGTGTCATTTTCTGTGTATCTTTCAGTGGTAATCAAAGGCAATCTAACCTCTGACTGCTTCACTCGGATTCTATTTGCAGTTTGCAATCCGCCGCAAGCTGACGGATTTGTGTTGCCTCTTCCCATAATAGGTTTGACTTCTGTGCACTGTATCAGCCTAAAATAATTCCATCCCGGGGAGCTGGTGGCGCAGGGGTTGGTGCGCGCACGCCATATGAGAAGGCTGTGGTCCTCCAAGCAGGCGGCCCAGAATCTAAAATCCGACCTGTGGCTCCTTTTCCCCCACTCTCTCTCTCTCTCTCTCTCTCTCTCTCTCTCTCTCTCCCTGATGCCCTAAAATAAATCCATCCCAATCTCACTCCAGTCGAAGTTAATTCATAAAGAACATTTGAGAAACTTGACCAAAGTAAGGCAAAAAGGCAAAAAAAAAAAAAAAAACACTATAAAAGAAAAAAACATATTTAATAGGTCTAGACCAAAATAAATAAAAGTGACCTCTCAGGGTTAGCTTGAAGCCCAGGATTGAAAAGGTATATTAAAACAGGCAGTGTTTACCCTTGTGATTTTACATTGCCTTACAGCGTCGTCATCGCGAGTGCTGCATACTATATAGGAGTGATTTGTTGGTTCAATGTTTACTCATCTTTAGGCATAGGGAGCTTCTCAAACCTCTATAAATCCTTAATGTCTCACGTCTGCTATGCTTCTTGTACTTTGGTTCCGTTGATGCCGTCAACTTCCTCTCTTCTTCCCCAGTTGTCGGTCGCACAATAACATGTCATCAGACGTCACAAGTCTGTTCTGCCGACTCAGCTGTTTTCTTAAGATTATGATTTTTGGGGCTTTTTGGTCTTCATTTAATGGGACCGCTTTGGAGAGAGTGTGAGTGGGGGATGCACCAAACGGCGTCCGGATTGGGAGTCTAACCTGCTACCAGAGCAACAAGGACTGTAGCTTCTGCTTGAGACACCTGCTCTACCAACTGAACTATACTCGCCCATAGGATCAGTTGTTTTACACCGAAACCGATTCACCTCTGTCTCCCATCACTTAGAGGCAATGGGATGTAGAAGTTTCGATGGTCGCCTCTGTTCTATACCGAGATCTTGGCAACCAAAAGCAAGTAGTTAGCTGATTGCATTCAGTGTAAAGGTGTGTAATATGATATCCTGCGAGATGTTCTGTAAGTCAGGATTAGTGACACACGTTTTATTTCCATGATAACTTTTCCAGGCTCTGTGGAACAAAGGTTTGTCATTTACTTGAGTCTGATCAAGTGATGCAGGAAGTAAAAAAGTTTGGTGATGGAAACAAAGGATCTCTCCTTTTATTCACGTCTTTTCATCTTCCATGTTCTCACAGTGATGAACAGCTCCCCTGTTTGCCAAAGATGTCCACAGACTAACAACGTCGACCTTGTTGCAATGACCCGTTGTGTCCCATTCTGTCAAATCAATTTGTTATTTTGTTAAGACAACTGTAACCCATAGCTCAGACATTTAATATGATATGATAAAAAGTATCCCTCGGGGATCACCGGATCTGCTGTCTCCATGCAGCAGGCAGATGGGCAGGGCAAATTCTGGGCATCGCTTCCCAGCGGTCTTCCCTGCCAACTGGCAGCGTCCGTCACCAGACGTGTTCGATGTAATCCGAGAGACGGCCCGAGCTGCGGCGGCTCTGACTTTCATCACACCTGTGCTAAAAGCGTTGGTGAAGAGCAGCCCCGTCTTTCCCTCCCCTGCCTCCACCTCCATCCCCTGTAAGTGAACATTGAGACGGCAGTGGATCAGATGGGCTCACATCCTGTCAGACTCATCAGATTTCAAGACGACTGAGTGCTTTTGTCAGCTGGATTCCAGACATCTTCTTTCTGTCCCTCTGGAAAGGCTATGACAGATAGTGTGTCTCAGGATGTGACCCCCCCCTGGAAACAATAGAATCATTGATACCCCTTTAGGCCGTAGGCTAACGCTAAAAGTGTTTGGTACATCATTCATGTGATTTAAAAGGGATACAATTATAAAGTCCTAGTCTAGAATCCAAACCAGCAGGCCAGAAAGAGGGAGACAAGAAGTCTGGTGCGCCTTTCATGGGAAAAAAAAAAACCCTCATCTTCAGCTCCTCCGCTCATCTCCTCTCCCACTGCCCTCTGTCACACGTGTCATTCTTTCCTGACACCTGTCTGCCCTTCCCTCTTGTCTCACCGTCCTGTCTGCCTTCTCTGTCGGGTGAAACTGTTTTTGTTTTTTTTTCGGAGGTTTGTTTATGGGGGGAAGGAATACCCCGCTGCTCCAGGCCTCCTCTAGTCTTTCAGCTCATCACACAAAACATGACAGGCCTCCTTCTCTTTGGTGCCGAGATGAGCTGTTTCTCCTGGTCCCTGTGGGGAGTCAAAAAATGTTCTGCTTCTCACTCTCCTTCTTGAACTTCACTTCAAGACAGCGGATCGATACCGTGTGCGCAAGCAAGCGGCTACCTGCTTTGGGCCGTGTACACAAACATTGTGTAATTTTGCAGGGCCGATGCTGTTGGAGGTTATCTGTCCAGGAGGAATGAGAGTTTTGTGGATGCAAGTATTTTTTCTTTGTATAAACTGTACTGAAATGGAATTGTGGTATTAACTAATACAAGAGCTTTTGAAATGAACATAGAGGCGCTCCAGGCTAACATTCAGAAACCAAAGTGCAAGCAAATTAGCAGTACAAAATCCCCAATTTGCACATACCTGTCTTGTTATTTGCTTTAATTTCATTACCTCTGTGTAATCGCCTCTGTTTTGACGACAAAACGTGTAATTATTGCAAAAAAAAATGATCCCTTCATTCTGGCAAGCATGTGGCATGAAAAGGACTTTGATTGGCCTGTAAAAAGGCACGATGTGAAATCAGACACTGACAACTTGCAGCTTGTAATTATGCTGTTTTGCTGACACACGGTGTAATTATGTTGCTCACTTCAGCGATGATGCGTTTAACTCTGAAGTGCTCACATTTATAATATCTGTAAAACAAATTCGACAAACTGCATGGCGGAAAAAATTCAGCGACCTGTAAAGGCAATCTAAGTGTATTTTTTGCAGGCGTGTGTGTCATGGCCACCCTTATGACCAATAGGCTCAAATAGACGGAGGAAAGTGAGGTCGAGAGAAAACATTTTTAATACCAATTATCATACTGGGTGGTCTACCACTGGTCTTCTGAAGCCTCCAGGACTCCACCCAGTAATCCTCCACTAAGTTTGACTTGTTTTTTTTTTGTTGCCTATTTCTGCCCTTCAAACTTCTCCTTCTCTCTAGCATTTAGCTTTTCTCTTTTGAGTGTATCAGCACATCAGAAAACCTCCAGGTAAAACGGTAAAACCTTCTGAGTTCACACACTAAAACACACACGCACAGTCAGGAGTTGTTTTGTTTGACGGCTGTGTGCAAGTTATGTGTATTTTTTCTTCCCCTTTTTGTCTCTTACAGCATGGAGTTTAGACTGAATCAGCTGTTCACACAACCGGCACACATGCACACAAACACTCAGACATGCACAAAAGCCCAATTGCACGCTTGCAAACACACACTTTTTTTGCACACACTCACACACCTAAAGAGGGGGCTGTGCCTCCGGGGGCCACGTCAGTTACCTGCTGACACACGGGCTAGTGATTGATGAGACGCCGGGGGCGCTGGAGTAGACTTTGTCAGCTGCTCATAATTTATACATCTTATCTCCATCAGAAGAAAAGACAGAGTGCCGCGTTGTGTATATGGAGATGAAAACACCGGGCTTGTTTAGGCAGCGGTGACAGGGTAGCTGCTAGCTGTTAGCCGCCGCACGAAGTGATAAACTCAGATTGCTATCTGTTAGCTTTCTCACCGGGTCCCTCTGTGGCCTGAGCCTTCACTCTTTGCCTGTGACGAACCCTCCGTCTGTCACTCATCCTCACTCACTTTCATTGCCTCTCTTTCTCTCATGTTCCCCTCTCTCTTTGTGTCTCCCGTCCTCGCCTCTGTCTCTCTCTCTCTCTCTCTCGTGTCTCTATTCCTCCATCCTGTGACCCTCTCTTTTCTCTCCACTGTCTATCTCCTGTCACATTCTCAGGCCAGACAGACCCAAGCCTCTGCTGAAAGCTGCTGGCTCTTCCTCAGTCCGCTCACAGGGCGGAGGTCAGGTTACAGAATAATTAGCTCTGTCAGCGTCCTGTTGAAATCAATGTTCAGATGTTGTGTGAGGGTGGGCTGGGGCATTTGTTTTAGTACTGTACAGGTAAGACTGCTTTTCATAATTATTAGAGCACAAGTGGGGCATTGGTCATGTTATACTGTATTTAGCTGCATATTTGGCATTGTTTGTAATAGAGAACGTCTTTTCAGTCTTAACTATTGTAGATTAAAGGGACAGTATTAGAGAACAAAGAGGCTACTGTACTTTGTCTAAAAACAAATGCGGCATCTTTTGATTTCAAATGTCTAATTTATATTTTTATTTTTTCTGCAGTTCAAGCCAAGAAACAAAGAAATGCATCTCTGATCTCCACATAGACCTTGTCAGTAGTAAATGAATCTGACTCCCGTTGCCCTTTACACTTAGCGTTTGATATTGTCTCCCTGAATGTGAAAAGAAAGTTTACCAACCCCACAGAACTTCACCTCATCTCTCCTCCGATTGTGTTTTTAGCACGCTTTGTTCTCCCAAATTGTGTTCAGATGTTTTTTTTTTAAGAGTGTCAGCTAACTACTGCATCAGCAAAACAACTTTGATTCCATAACCCCTTCCCACTATTGATCTTGCCTTGTAGATAAAAGAGCGCTCTCTCTGAAATCATGCATTTTTCATTGTGGTATCAACGGCAGCCTTTGCATTTGGCATCCCACTTAGCTTAAAGCTATACTCACAAATGCTGTCTGTTTTGCTCTATTGATTCAGAGGGTTTGTATCTTGTATATTTGAGAAATCCGTCCCTTGGTATCATTTTAGTTTGTCTTTGATCAGGCTGATCGCTGTAAACAGACACAAAGAATCGAGCGTGTTATTCTAATTAATGTGTTTTGGTGGAGATTAGCATTATCCTTTGTATTCAACTTGGAACACTTTGACATAATTAAGAAAGTGTGTGTGGTAATTTTAAATCCCCAGGACTGCTGAGGCTATTGCTGCTTTGTCCGTTCTGACACACATCTCACACACGCTGAATGCAAAATCTCCTTCTTTAGAATATTCCTGTTACTCGTATTTTAAAACGTTCATAGCGCGCTCTCACCAGCGGTACACCTTGAGAGAAAAATTGAGAATAGAAGTCCGATATTACCTTTCCCGCCAAATAGTAGTTGGCATTGTGCTGCTGACGCTTGTCAGGTGTTAAACAACACTTTGGACCAAGGACAGACAAATGAGAGAGTCCTCCTCTCTAATAGAATCTAAAAAGATGAAAAATATAGTGCAGGAGGCAGGAAGGACTAGTCAAAGAGGTGACCATCAGCATCTCAGCGACGTGGTTTGGCAGCCTCCAGCCTGCCATGGTGTAATTGGAGAGAAAACATATATGGGAGCAAATAACCCCCTGTCAGGGGCATTAAAAGGAGATGTTGTGACGACTGAGAGCCCTGCCAGCTGAGCGCAGCAAAGTGGAGGGGAAGAATAAGGCCCATCAAATGGAAAAAACCTGCTCGGAGGAACCGTACATCCAAATATTCCAGATAATTGTCGAGCGGTAGAGGAAAAAGAGCATCCATGTTTGTTTGTGGAACTTTTTCCTTCGAGAGAAAAACAGATATTTGTCAGTCACTGTTCTTATCGGGAGCTGTCATCTTTTGATTGAGTTGACATGTTGACTTTGAGGAGTGTAATTTGAAAATGGAAGAAGTAGATGTGCTCGGCTCGTATTACTTCTGAAAGATATAAAGGTAGGTGATGGGAACAGGAAGGAAGAATTTGATTCAAAGCCAAAATTTCAAACTAAAAATGGCGAGGAAAACAAGCAGGATACATTTAAGGATTTTATCGCATGTTTTTTCTCAATGTAAGGTGACATTATCAACAATTTGAGTTGAAATTAGGAGCACACAGCTTTTCCCATTATAAAACAAGCTTGTATTAAAAACTGAGTCTGATTTTACCACTCATACAACGTGAAGTGTTTGGACTTGTATAAAAGCCCTACCATGATTAATCATTGTGTATCCAGGGCCTCTGTGGTTCAACCAAACTTTTTGGACACTACACATATTCTTAGATTTTGGCATTTTGCATCAAATTATTGATTTAACTAAGGTCCTCTGTCGTGCTCTTTTTCCATTTTTTCTCGCATGCCTTTTTCTCGATCGTCACTAAAGAATTTGCCCGTCTCTCCTGAACCTCCTCTGCGTTTGGAACCTCCCTGACCTCGCCATTCAACTGAGCGTGTCAAAATGTTAATGAGGATCCCCCCCAGAAGCGCTCAGAGGTTAAATAAAGTCTTCATAAGCTGTCGGTCAGAATTCAATAATTTACTTACTTGGCATGTTTCCACTTTCCCTGCCACTCCGCCTCACTTCTTGTTTCTATCCGGGGACAGGGCTTGTCTTGTTGTGTTTTGTTAAATTTGTGTGTGTGTGTGCAGGCAGCTGTGCAGGCAGCCTTTTGTCTGTGCGCGAGATTGCTGCTTTAGCTCGGTGGCCCCGCTCATTAATCATCCGGTCAGACTATTTATAATGCAGCAGCCAAGCCGCCACCTCGGCTGCCATTGGCTTTTGTCACCGTGGCACTCTGTTTTGAGGCAGGAGGAAGCCTAATTATTAACTGTTCAGATGACAGGCAGCGCTGTTCCATCAACACGGCTGGCTGACAGTCAGACTGAGGCGATAGCCCGCTGAGCAGCAAAAAAACCAACAGCAAACTGTACGGCTAATTCTAATTTGCTTGATCTTAAAAGTGTGTTTTGACACTACGAATCACAGTTTGTCTTTTTCTTTTTAAAACTGTATATTCAAACTATTCCAGAACTTGTGTATGAAAATCACCTAAAGAAAAATATTGAAAGTGTCAAAAGTATGTCTCCAACATGCATGGAGTTGCACCTTCTGTCAGCCAAGTATTTGTCTCAAAACAAGCTGCAGTGTTTACAGTAAACACACATGAACTTCAGGTAATTATTTTCTAATTAGATTCTGAGGTAAATCACAGCCGTCATTATCGGTTCTCAAGCTACCTCAACAGCGGTGCCTTCTAATTTAGTATAAACTGGTTGTGGCAGACGCTGCCAGTCATGAAGTGTGTTTTCTTATTATTAATCACTTATGTTCATGCTGGGTACAGATATCAAACTAGCATGAATAATTAAATCACTCCCTGCTTTGCTTTGCTACGCAATTCCATATCTTTCAAATCCAAGGAAGATTAAGATGGCGCTGGACTTGAAGTGTCAAAGGGATATAATACGTTTCCTTTTTGTGGTAGAGGAAAAAAAAGAATTAGTGAAAGCCTCCTGCAGAATGACAGTCTTTGTTATTTGTCTTCTGACTTCGTAGCAGACAGCTATCAGGAAGAAAGAGAAGTCACTGTGCACCGCCGAGAGAAGAAAATATGTGAGTCAGACTTTCCCCTCCTCCCTTCTTTCCCCAAAGCTTGAGATCCCCCTTCCAAAAAATGAAAAGGATCAAGTTGCTGTCACTGTCACCGAACAAACATAAACTTTTCTGGCACCCAATAAATAGGCAGTGTGGCATTGTTCTCAAAGCCAGACAGGTGTGTCTGCCTCAGCGATGATGGATTCCATTATTCTGTATGGAAAGCCTGTTGGCTTTCTTGTCATATGTTGTCACACATCTCTCTCCGGAGAGAGAAAGGTTTGAAAGATGGCCAAAAGTAATTACACAGACGCGTCCCTGATGCTGTTGCTGTGTGTTTTCTCCTGCTCATCACCGCTGAAGGTAGAGAAAAAAAAAAAAATCTGTTACCCACAGCTATATTTCACAGGGAGACGAGGAGTGCAGACATGTCGGTGCTCTGCCGCTGTCCTTGTTGTGTTGATTGCTAGCTCATTAACCCGTCAGCCTTATTTTTCCAACCTCTGAACGTGAGCTTTGGGAAAGGGCCCTGGGCAGTTTTACTCATCACTAAGGTGGAGCAGCAGACCCTGATCCGGGTGTGTGGTGATGACATTATTTGCACCTGAATGGCAGGTACATCAACATCTCCTTGTAAACGTATCAAAGGAGAGACAGTGGCACCTTTGTTCTCCTTGCAGCCCACTTGGGTTGCTGACAGCCTGCTGATTGATATTATCATTCTTAATGTCAGTAAATAGTGCCATGCCAGATAAAGAATCTGTTTCCTCTTGGTCCTGGAGAGCTCATTTATCTTTCCGCAGCTCGCCCTGGCATCTGCCGAAATTGGAGCCGGAAGTAGTCGTCCATTTCAGTCAGTAAGGGATGTGCGTGTGGTGTTTTGTTTTTTTCCTCCCTCACCGTCTCCTAATCTGCTCCCTCTGTCTCGCTTTCTCTTCTCGTCTTTGTCTTGCTTGTAATTTTGATTCTGAGTGAGTGAGACTTAACTGGGAGGAAAGATAGAGCTTAAGTCAGTTGTAATATGTTGGGACAACTCTTGATTAGATTCCGTCAGACTGAGGTCTTTCCTGTGTCTCTCCTGCTGCAGTCCCCCACCCCCCCCCCCTTTCCTGGAACAGCAGCTTAACCATGAACAGGTAGCGGGCCCCGTAAGAGCCCTTCCATGAACGTGTTACCGGGAAATAAAACCCTTGTGAGGGTGATACTTCTTCAAAAGGGTGAGCTGCAAAATTATCTCGTGCCTCGTGTGCCGTGTGTTTTTCCTGCTTTGACTGGGTCATGCATGTCATGAATTATTGCGGAGGATCCGGGAAATAAAACATGCAGACAATAAGCCTTTCTAGAGCCGTACGGTGGCCACCAAAGGTCTTTGAGACATCATACTGAAAAGGTTAAACACTGACAGTGAACAAGCCTAACATGGTGGGTACACAACCTCGACTGAACAGCAACAAATGATGGCATTTGGAATAAGAAAAGAAAAAAAGGAAAAGGTATAGGAGGAAGGAGAATTGGTCAAATCAAGCCCACATCACAGTCACGCTCCTCAGAAATTAAACACAAACTAAGTGCCGTGCCATAAGAGCACATTTCAAAGCACCCTATCTCCCTGTTTTCCTCTCACCCCTCCCCTCTCCAATCCTGTTACCCCCTACCCTTCGCTATTATGTTGACAGACAGCGCTGATATCCCCGGAGCTGCTGATGGATACGTCATATCTCAGGGAGAAACGGGTTTGTCCTCGGCAGGTGAATACGCGGCTCCCTCATCCTGGAAGCAGACAGACATGCATGACACTTTTCGACACCCCTCTCCCTGATAGCACTTTGGCATGCAGGCAGAATCAAAGGGGGCATCTTTCACATGCAATTAGAGCAGAAAATAAAGACGATGAAGTGCGGCGCACAAAAGGAGAGCTGGGGATCAGACGGCTGTAATGAAAGGTGATTAGAAAGTAGAGACCCCAGCCAAAGAGCTGCAGCGAGCCGGGGAAACAAAACCATGCTAGTAGGGGTCTCTGTTGAAGACGCTGATTTATTAGACATTATCAAAGCTGATAATGACAGACAGACATGACTCAAAACTATGCTAGATCAGTGTGGGTGTGTTTCTGTGTGGGTGTGTTTTTGTGTGTGCGTGCGTGTGTGCGTGTGTGTGTCAGTGTGAGAAAGAGAGAAAAGACAGAGAATGTGAGTATTGACTTTGACCATTAGTTTGAATTTTATAATATTCGGTATGAACAACAATATCGGTTAACATGCAACATCTTCTTGATTTCATATCAACACAAAAAATGATAATTAATTGTGCTTGACAGTGAGTACAAAATACATTCATTTTTTTGAAAAGAAGTAATTTGCAGTCTTCCAGTAAAGTTGATCGTTTGATTTGTATTCCAGAGTCATTACTTTTAAAGAATGACATTTGAATTTTGATCATTTCTTGAGGTCACTCAGAGGAAGTGACCCCTCTTCACTCTAAATTGTGTTTTCTTAATACTTACTCTGATAACTTTGTTCTTTCCAACATTGTGAAGTCTCTGCTCAGTGTCTGTTTTCTGGAGGTCTAAACGATGCATTACCTGCTCATGGTAGAAGAAGCACACATCCTGTGGTGTTCCAAGTGGTTGAAAGGATTGACTTCCTGTTTGACTCGTGAACGTTTAGCTTGACAATTTTTGCACCATTTTGAATATTTTTTCTAACTTCTTGGAGCATAATGACGTAATAAACAAGGTATGGTCTTATAAACACACAGATCTACAGATACATATTTCTCTACGATCTTTTAGAGGAACATCTCTCTTTTAGGAAGTTTATCAGTAGCAATCCAAAGTTACAATTTGACTGATATCAATCTGTGCAAGTATGAGATTTCCTGTAGGTACAAAAGTTGAAAGTTAGTTGGGTTTTTTTCATGTTAAAACTACACAAATTGTGTATATTTAAAGTTATTTTATGATTAGGATGTGTGTGGACAGTCAAACAGTGACTGTATGCACATCATACTCCAAACAACGTTTACAAGGATAGCTGTGTTCCTAATCTGCTTTCTTTGGTTTCTCCCAATATTTCCTCTTTGATCTGACTTCCTGGATCATCATCAGAACTTTGATAATTCTTCTTTTCATCTTATAAAGTCTGTGCGGAGCTCTTTTAACTTCAACGTGAACATCATTTTCTGCTCCTTCTCTGCATCCTAACTTCTTTGTCCTAAAAAAAAAAAGCCATCCATCCTGAGTGAGTGAGTGATGGGCGTTTGTTTCACTTATCTCTGCCTAAACTGAAGGAAAGAAGGACCCATTCCTTCGCCTGCCATTGCCAGCTGTGAGTGGTTGTCAGGAACGGGGCTGGCGCAAGGCCTGCTAATGGTGCTGTCTGTCTCAGTCAAGTCCTCGAGACATCGGGTCCCTCAAGAGACGCCAAGCTCCAAAGTTTGACTGGAATTAAGCACCTGGTGGATTAACGGAGGGCAACTAAGCTGTCAGGGATGAAATCATTGTGACAATTACAAATACAGTTTACATCTTAAGAGGCTGTATTTGAGTAGGTTTTCATGCACTCCTAGCAGGCTGAATGTCGGGATTAATCATTTCAAGAGCCAGTGGATTTGTGAGAAGGACGTTTGTATACAATAGCTGCTTGTTTGCTTTATACTAGTTGGATTAGATATTGATTATCATACCAAAAGGAACCTCGACCAGAAAACACAAAAATAACATTGACACAGAGGAGGATCCCAGGGGCTTCCACAAACAAACAACACTAATTCAATGCTTCAGCAGCACAAAAGCCCATTCAATCAAAGCGCCAAATAACATCCTTGTCAAGCATCTGGTAAATGGGATATTTGGCACCTTAACAACAAGTTGCAGTTCAGGCCCATTCAGATTGTCAGCAGACACTACAGGCACGCTGTCTGAGAATGAGAGGCTTAGCGAGACGGGGGCTGCAGGGGAGCGCAGGGGGCTGCCGGAGAGTTTTAAAACCAGCAGCACTGTAGCTATTACGGGATGTCAGAGAATATGCTTAATTGAAAATGATTAGGGCTCTCGTAAAAGCCGATCAAGTCAGGGTTTTGGGGAGAAAGCACAATTGTGCCGCATAATCCTGCCTGCCGCTGTTCTTTCATCTGGATGAAGAGATCAAAAAAGAAGGGATTTGTAAAGGCCAGACCTCCCTGTGTCGCAGCCACTGAGCTCAGCTCCCCTCTTCGGTTTTCACTCTTCTTTTCAAACACATTTCCTCTCTCACTCTACTTCGCCTTCCGCTGAATCTTTTGTATCTTTTTTTCACACAAATGTCGTTTTTTTTTTTTTTTGGTCACAAGGCACATGTAGGTCAGCATGCATAACGCTCTTTTTTTTTTCTTCGTCTACTCTAATATCAGCCTGCTTTGTGTTTCTTATGTGAATCACGGCGAGGGCTTGTGTGACAGCATGTTTAGAGATTGCACAGTATTGCCCTTCATTATCAGACATCAAAGAAAGACACACAAACGCACTCACCCACACACAAGCTGTGGGCTTTACTTCCATGTCTCTCTTTATCCGTCTTCCAGAAGAGAGAGAGGGAGAGGGGGGAAAAAAAACAACAAGAGGCTAGAAAGGGTTCTGAAATGAAAGCTAGAGGGGCCTAGAGAGAGTCAAAGTGAGACACACATAAACACTCGCACACATAGAGGAATCAGCTGTGAGCCCAATGGATCTGAGTTGGTAGGGGGGGGTTACACTGCCCTTATGCCCTCTCTTTGAAGTGAGGCACAGGCCGTATGTACAGGCCCCAGAGAGGGGCATGTCTACATCCCCCCCATAGGCTGGCTGAAGGCGGCGGTCCGAGCGGAGCAGAGGAAAGGAGGGAGCTTCCTAACTCCGCTGCTTTCTCTCCACACACTTACTTCAGTGATGTTGTTGAAACAAAGACTGCTTAAGGCAATAAAATTCTCACTCAACTTAACGTCTGAAATGTTTTAAGCATAAAAGATCCAATTAAAGCAAGTAGTTCAGTGTAATTTTTACCCGGTGGTCCTGATAAAGTTGTTGTAAAGATTTTCTAACAACCTGCGAACGCCGCTATCAGTCACTGTGAAAGTGAACGCATGCAGCTCATTCAAGTCGCCCTCTGAAAGATCAGTAATGGCCCTCACTATTTATCTTAAGATTGATGTAAAATAAATTCCCCCAAAACATCAGCATGAGTGATTGCTGTTTAGTTCTAGTCTCAACAGTTATGTTTAAGTCAGCGGATGAAGAGGGATCGTGTCCATTTGTGTTGAGTGCAACGCCATTAACCTCGAGCCAGATTAGCAGGACGGAAGAAAAACTCCGAGCAGACGATTTCCGTCACTGTAATGTCACACTGTTGTTCTCAGCTGTCCAGGCCGCACTCAGAGAACACTCTGTAAACACGCGCACATTTGCTTTGATGGACCGTTCCCAGCCTGCGCAGCCCCAGTGCGCTCGGCTCACAGGTTTGGGTGGGAATCCGGTGAGACGGTGTGAGGTCTTGTCTGGTCTGGTCTGGGGCCAGTCGCGCTCTGCTCTGGCCTCGGGGGAATGTTTGGCGTGAGATAAGGCTGTGTTTGAAGAGGAGCTCCAGATGCTCGTATATTACAGGTTGTCTTGTCATGCCGCAGATAAAGCCTCAGAGAAGCTCCTGTCGCCAGGCCGTACCACACACAGACACGCACTCACAGGGGAGATAAATGTTTACAGGAGGCATTCACCCTTCCACGGTGTCGTGCTGTGGACGGCCGGGGCTGTCAGAGCTCCGCCATTTTCAGTCTGTGGCTCGTGTCTGCAGCTTCTTGGTTTTTGACAGCATGTTATATGCTGTGCATCACTTCTTATAAACATATTATTACATTCCCAGAGCCTGCGTGGCGATGCTTTCACAGTTTCATATTATCAAGATCTTGTGAACCTCAACACACACTGACACTTAACTGTTAAAGGTATGAAAGGATAGGAGGGAAAACTGGGACGTGCAAAATAACATTTCAGAAGTCATCAACAAGAGGGGGTGCTGTTTTACCAAATAATAGCATTGCTGTGATCTCGGACAACATCAGGAGGCCGCAGAGTGCTGATATTCAGTACAACAGTATGACATTTAGTGTGTTCTTTTTTTTCACAATAGTTCTACATGTCATCTCTCAGTAAAAAGAAACTACTCAGTAATTTAGGTCCGACAACCCAGCTATTTCAGCAACTCAACCCAAACTGGTCTTTTCCAAATAGTGTTCCACTGTACTATACCAATACTTTATGAATGGCAGCATTTTATTAAAAGCTGTGTTTCTCCACATGAAACAGTGACGCTGTGTTTGTCCGTGTGCGACCTGTTCAACGCTCTGCTTTCACTCCCACCGGGCATTGCGGCCGTGCTAAACAACTTCCATTGCGAAAAGCAGAGCGAGCTGCCATGGCTGCTGACGTTTCAGATACTAGTCCTGCAGAACGTCCTACGGCTTGTTGACAAAGCAGACGCAGGGAGCACAGTATGGCATTATTTCATTACACCGCCGACAGTCAGGGTAACTCCACAGACACCACAAAGCCTGGGTGTTAAAGATGTTCTAAACCCGCGCAGACCAGGGGAGCAAAAAACGTCCAGTTTGGCAAAGCATGCTGACCTGTTTAAGGAATGCAAAGAGTGACAGGTTGTTTATAGAATGCGATAAATAACATAATTACATGCCACCATACGGGCATACAGAGCGGAGACTACCATTAAGAAGGAACACCTCCTTCTTTTTGTGGTTTGTCTACTTCAGTGCATCGCTGAAGGTTTGAGATTTTGGGGCCGGTATCGTATCAAAGTCATAACTTTGGTATCGGGACAACACTAATTGCAAAGCAACACAAACATCTCTTTGTAGAGTATATTTTAGTGTTTCCCAAACAGTCTTTTCAATGTTTTTATCCTCTTGTTCAGACCTCGGTTATGAAGAAAAAAACTATTAAGTGTGCATCCCTACAGAGGTCATGCATAAAAAACAGTCGTATGTTTGGATTTCTGAGATTAGATTTTAGCCTCACTGCTATCCTTCTTTTCTCTATTCATACTGCTGATAGGACTCCCAGTGTGTTCCTCTCTTTCTTTACACTCTGTTAAAAAAAAAAAATACAAGGTTTTAATGTTACTTCCTAAAGGTGAGATTGTGAATTTGTCACCCTGATAAAGATATAAAGTCCTGCCGCGGTGTTCTCTACCTGACTGTCACGCCTGCCTTAAGTTTATTGGGCCTGGAAATAGCTTTTACTGTAGGTCAAATCTTTACTGAGCAAAGCTGCGGTTTGACTTTATCTTCAGGACGTAACCTGTTGAAAAGGCGCCGTCTAAAGACATAACGCTGAATGGGTTCTTTGCTCTTATTATTTAATTTAGCAAACCTCTATATCTTTTAATTATAAGTATTGTAATCACATATCCTCAAGGCGGAGACTGTGTCCCTGCTCTCCATCCAACCTTGAATGAGCTTATTCTTCACTAATAAGACAAGAGACTGTCCGTTTGTGTAATACAGAGGCAGGTTTCCCCTCCGTCATTAAGTCATGTGTTTGCTAAAGTGGAATGGTATATTGCCTGGCATAAAACATGGCGTGTCTTCATTTGTCAGGCTCGTAGAGCTGTGAGACAAACGGCGTTCAGAGTGTATGTCTGAGGGCCCTCTGAGACCACAGTTGAGCGGCTGCTCACTGGTGCGTCTCTCATGCTAATGTCATGGTCTCCCAGTCTATCTGTCACCCCATTACGCTAACATCATTATGCACAGGGGCCTGTCTCTGGCGCTGAAAAGAACAGAATCATTCCTGTCTCATTTTGAAGCAAATTGTTTGGGGAACATTTCTCTTCTTCTTCTTCCTTTTTTTTTTTCTGAGTGGTAATGGTGGGCCAATCATTTTGCAAGGCTCCAGGTATGCAGATGAATGAATAGCTATTTGAGCTGTTTGGTGAAAGGACTTTTTGTATTATTCATGAGAGGGATGGTGTGTCTGAAAGAGAAAGTGTGTGTGTCTGTGTATGTGTGTGAAGGGACCATTGTGTCCCTTTGAAACACATGTATATTCACAGCAGTACAGTGTACATACATTGTACAAGCATGCCTACATTAACGGTTACAAACACTCGGTACGATCATGCTTTAAAAATTAGACTGGTGACGGATGTGACTAAGAGGAAAGTCATTGCTTTTCTAAGGAAGTGAGTAAACGAATTGATTCTAGGAGCACATTACACTTGATTTTCTTTGTCATTAATCAGACATCCAGCACTATGTTTTGTTGATTTTGGCAGCTTGACTTTGTTGCAATTGATTTGAGGACATTGTAACTGTTGGTCGTCAGTATTATTACATTTAAAGCTGACTACTTCAGCATCAGACCAAGTTTTACAAACACAAGTTAACACCCTGTACCATCAAAAATGACAATTGTAAACAGATTTTGTGCAATTAAATGTCATAATGGTGGCTGATTTTCATGATATATTTCATATGAGAGTAGTTTTAAGAAAAAGAGTGAAAGTTCAAATAAGTTCAAAAACGACACCCAAAAAAGCAAGCAAGAACAAGATTATGCTGGAAACATAAAAATATAAAAAAGATGATGTAACAAAGGCAGGCTTGAAATGTGTAAAGACAAGCATAAAACCATCATGACAATTAATTACAATTCCACTGGTGTCTGAAAATGCTTTAAAAAGTTTGCATGTCTTATAGCCTTGGGCAGGGACTTCCATCATTTTGGTGCGTAGTTAAAAAAGCTGGTTCAATATTTTTCTTAGAGTGACAGTTTGTATGGAGAAGCTGAGTTAAAGGTCTAAGAAAATGTCAAGAGTTATAAAATGAGGAAGAAAAGGTTATGTCGGCAGGGCCCAAACCATTGGAAACATTCTAAACAATCTCTTTTTAATGATTTCTAAAAGGCTCAGGAAGCCGTATTTTCACATGTCCTGATTTGTTTTTGTGTTTTTTTAAACCCATTGCCACCTCACACTTCTGATCACAGGCACAGCATGGCATTACTTCTTCCCTCTGAGCTGTTTGGTGTTTCTAAGTGACTCTTATTCTGCAGTGATCGTCTCCCTCTCTTCACTTGGAATCTTTTCATCTCACCCCAGCGCAGGTTCAAATCCAGGTTAAAACCTTTGTCTCAATCTAAATCTCCCCGTCCTGGCAAACAGCACAAAATTCCGATCTGTCAGCTCAGCAGATTCCTTCGAGCTGGCGTGCAACGCTCCCGCATGTGTGCTGTCTCTCTCTGTGTGGGAGGTAGAGCTAGTCGTGCACCCACCTGCTAATTTAAAAGCTTCAATCAGCTCTGCTAACTGAGGAGACAACCCCGGGTTCCTGTAATTGCCCTTGTGACGGCGCTTCTGCAAGAGGAAAAAAAAGAAGAAGACCTTTCTGTGTCATCATTTACACAACATTATGGATGAATAAAACAAAATACTTTAATTATAGCTTTGTTGCCGTAATGTTAATGGTGCCGGTGCGGCTCAATTGAACGGTACAGTTTGCACTATTAATTATCTGCAAGTGAACTTGTTTAAATGATATTTTACAGCCCCTTGATAAAATTACCGCTAGAGGCAATGTAATGATAGACAGACAAAGGCCATGCACGAATTATCATAAACTATTAGCTTGTTTCCAAAGGGTTTTATGTTAATCTTTTAGCGCTTAAGTACCCTGCAATTAACATATCAGGAGGAGCTGCCTTCCAGCTAGGCTTGCAAATTGAAGTCCTCAGATAAAAAAGCTATTGAGATGAAACCCTGAAAGAGAAGAGGAGCTATCTCACTGAAGTGTGCTGGAATTTTTTTACTTGTGTGTGTGTGAGTGAAAGAGAGAGAGAGAGAGAGAGAGGGGCAGAGCGACAGAGAGACTTTAAGAGCACTGAGACAAAGGATGAGTGAAAAAGAGAGCAAGATGCCGTGAGAGTGTCTGTGATCAAGGATGTATAACAATTCCATTATCTCTCTTGGGTGATGACACGAGATGTCTCTGTCGGGGCCTCCTTCGCTTTGTCTGTAATTCTACACAGCCGATGCGAGCTATAGGAGGACTGAGACGGCTCTCATTGGCTGGGATGGCGACATCTGATGGAATGTGTTTACATATTGAGCTAGTGGCTTGATATGTAAATGCAGTGCGTTGAAGGAAAAAAAAGAAAAGAAAAAAAAAAAAAGGGCTACAGGGAGATATGGTTCATTGTTAGGTCTTCACAGTCTGTGTTCCCTTTTTATGCTAAGCACAATTGTATTCACTGAGTGAGCATCTTGTAAAACGCCCGACGCCTTTGGTAGGTTAAATCCACAAAGGGGAGCCATGCTTTGGTAAGATATGCATGTTTTATGGGATAATTGGCAGCTTTGGTCTGCTGTCTTTGTAGTCGACACATAGCAGCTGACACAATTAACATTTACTACAATTAAATTAAATTACCTCTGTTATAAGTTCAGCTTTTCACTTACTCAGAACATAAAAGGGGTCATTCCTCTTCGGGATGTTATTCTCACTTACTATTAAGAAAACATATAGTTTGTGTCAGTTCTCTAACACATATACTAAGATAGCTTATATTAAGTTTCTTCAATAATTAGCCGCTGATTCCTGATTTTACACGGCTGATACCATCTTGCCTTTCTCACTATGGAAAATCCACACGACATGAGAATAATGAATTGTTCCACCATTACCCATGACATTCTGTACATTCTGGTGCACATCAGTCCTGACTCAGTGAAACCATATTGCCCATAGAGCGCTCTGATATTTTCCTCTATCACCCAGAGATAGATGATTCCGCTGAGGCCTTAATCTCATGTTAAAGATTTGTTGGCCTCTAGAAGTCAAGCCATAGCATTGAGGTGCCTCGCCTGATTTATATTCACTAGCTCGGAAGGGAGAGCCAAGTGCACTATCTGCAAAGCAGATGCTGCAGCAGCAGTGCCCTTGTAGTAGGCTTTATATTTCACCTGGAATAAAAAATAAAAAAAACACCATAACAAGGTCACATTCGGGAACCCTCGTCTCTTTTTTTGGACGCACTCTTGATAAATTATCACATTAATAACCCGACTACAGTTTTTTTGTGTGTGTGTGTAATAAATAGAAAAAATAGCATAAAAAAAGGGCACAATATTCTAACTCCGACACCCAGAGCATTCAGTCTCCTCCACAACTGAATATTAGAGCAGAAAGCTGGGAGAGAAATGAGGAAAAGTAGCCGGCCAAAACCCTGATGAACGCTGCCTTTAAAACAAATTCCTGTCTGTCAGCCCCTGTAATTTATGGGCCAGAGATTACAAAGCTACCGATACAATAAATTAAGCTGATGGACAGAATTATGCCCAGTGCTTCCTGCTCTCCCCAATGACGCACACTAACTTAGCACTGCCTGACAATGAGCGTGATTTACCACCCGGGCAAGAGTGGAGAAGGGGAAAACATTCACAGGCAGAGGCACCCAGGCCTCACTCTGGCCCAAAGCCTAGTGAATAAAACCCAGCTTTAATTCACCCACAAACGTGTCGCCATTAAAGGACTAAGAATAGAGATTGCAGATCATAAATACTCCCTGATTTATTAGCTAACAACAAAGAGCAAAAGCCCGGCCAAGGAGAGGGAGATTGTTTGACAGAATGCTGTCAAGGGGAGAAGAAGAGAGGAAAAACACACTCATTCCCTCGTTCTCACTCACAGACACTCCAAGCTAAATCTGACCAGGGATGTAGCCCAGCCCTATCTCCTGCAGCGGCGTAGGAGCAGATGTGTCTGCTCTCTTCTCAATGTGTGACAGACAGAAAAGATAAACAGAGAGTAAAGCAGAGAGAGAGGAAGAGACAGAGGGAGGGAAGTAAAGAGAGTAGGAGCTGGCAAGGCACTGGCTAATTTATCTCGCTGAGAGACAGATTAAAGAGAGAGGAGAGTGAAACAAAGTTCCACTGGCTTAATCAGCGGACAGCCTGCTAGCAGAAGACATGATAAATCAGAGCGGGCTCGGTCCAGGAGAGAGCCTTTTGCTCTGGGAGGGAACGGGAGACATCCTCGGCCAAACAGCAGTATCTTTTACATGCTCTGTTGTGAATAGCAGCTCGTGAACTCGCTATGTGTATACTCGCAATCGATTCTCAACGCCATTGTTTGAGCAAACACTGTTATACAGTAGCCTTCCGCTGCTACTTTGTTCAGACTGTTATTTTTAGTATAGTGCATGAACAATCCTCCTCTGTTGTGTTGTGTAAACAGGACAAAGGGACATGAAGGGCCGCAAGTTTCCCCCTTGGTTTCTCTGTGTCTTTCTTTAGCTTTGAGACTGACAGGAGGACTAACCTAGGGGCCTAACCCAGGAACAGGAAAGGGGACTTAGATATCCCTGTGTCATTAGTTCACTCCGGGGTCACAGCTGGGCCACTCAGAGCATGATTACACCCCTTGATTTATCTGCTTTGGAGCCCAAACACAGATAAATCTCGGAGCTCATCCGCGCCATGGGATCCTCACTGTCTGATAAACGGCCCAAGCTGAATAAACAACCACCGCCCCCACAAACACCCAGCCCCTCATACTTTATGAATAATTCATTCAGATTGTGAGCTCTGTTAAATGTTTATATTTTGTATCTTAAGTGGCAAAAAAAAAAAAAAAAAAAGGTGCTTCCGTGATCTCGATCTAGTCCTCGGTGCATGTCTCTGATGAAACTCTACAGATGCAGAGGTTGGCGGGTATTCGGTTTCCTAGCTGTAAACTTTATTTCCTCACCTCGGCTGTCGTCCTCCAGCATCCTCACATAAATAAACTTTATGCAAATATGTCATGTGTTAGTCCACACAGCAGCTCCTGTGGATATTGGCCTGTCTGAGACTTTATGACAAAGTTTAAAATCATTCATTACACTGACCCCTGCTGTAAATTTTACTCCCTGGAAAATTGCCCCCGGCTCTCCTGTTTTTGTGCGCTGATGCGATCACGAGTGCATTTTTAACTTAATTAATTGGCCGTTTGTGTTGACATGAAATTTATGCAGTAATAATTTGCTCGAAAATAGATGCAGAGCGCAGGAAATGAGATATCCATCAGGCCGCTTGTGTTCCGCCAGCTGCACCGCGGCTAATATGAAAGTATTTCAGGCTGCTCAGACCCTGCTGTTTGCACAGTCAAGATTATATATACCCACGATCCATTGCCTGCCTCAGAGGCGCTCATGGAGGTCTATGATAACAAAGACTATGTGATTTATGGCCTGCTGTGAAAGCAGAACTTGATGAGATTAAACAATTTCATAGCACGAGTGTTTCTCAGAGGGCCTTCTGATTTGTGGCAGCAACCGCCGACAGTAAATCAGGTTTATATATCTGAAAGCATGCTCAGCAAAGGAGTGCAATTACTGTTTAAGACAGCTACTTTTTATTTAATTTTTATCCCTGGTTTGTCTCTTTTATTCCCGGCCTGTCACATAGCCACTCACCTTCATAAGTCCTTCTGAGGGAAGGGTTGAAGAGGAGAGAGAGGAGGGGAAAGAGAGGAATGCACCTTCGCTATCTCCCCTTCACAGCTTTTAGAGAAACAAGAAAAACAACAACAACCGAGGGGACGACGACGGCCACCGGCGGAACAACACGGGCATCCACAGAGCAGGGGGAAGCACTCCATTTTTAATGCATTGTTTGCCTGCTGCTCTCGCCCTGTCTGGGTAAATGGAGTAGGCAGAGTGTAATTAGAGAGCTGGGCTTTGCTCCGTGCCATAAAGATGACATGGTGTAATGATACAGCTTACAGGCCCGCAGAGGCTTGTGTCTCGCGACGGAGGATCTGGGTCGTTTGCCTGTGACTTATGATAGGTGTGGAGGATGACAGTGTTATCATGGCGACGTGGAAGTCAGAGATGTGGATGGGGGGGGAAAAAATTCTCGTGAAAGGTTGTCAAGGATTGGAGGCGCGGAGAGACGGATATGGAGCAGATTCTTTTTCTGTGTTAACACGTCTTATTTAATGTCTTTCAATGGAAATAAAGAGGAAATAACAAGTTAATTTTCCTTTTTCTGCATGTTCATAAGTCTTAAATCGTTGACTGTTACTGTTTTATTGTACATAATTAAAACTGATGTCTAAAACAGTTTTCATACGCTTACAGAATAAATGTAAAAACAAACAAACAAGTCTAGATAACATTTTTTACAACATAATTTAGAACACTGTATTGAGTTGAGGTCAGAGTGGTTGTGCTTTATTTACATCATACAAGTCTGCATCTGTACTAATCAGCTAGTCATCTTAGGTTGGTGCATGATTAGGAGTGAGCATGTAAGTACATGTGCATTACTGTTTCATGCACTCAAAGATATCAGGGTGTGTGTGTGTGCGTGTGCGTGTGTGTGTGTGTGTGTGTGTGTGTGTGTGTGTCTGTGTGTGCGTGTGTGTGTGTGTGTGTGTGTGTGTGTGTGTGGGTTTGTGTTGAGCTTTTTAGTGTTCCACACATGCAAATTTGTGTGTTTTGAAGTTGTGTTTAAATGTTCCACTGGAATGTGTGTGTGTGTGTGTGTGTGTGTGTGTGTGGTGTGTGTGTGTGTCTGTGTGTGAGTCCTTGGGTGAAGATGTGAGTTGTGCATCTGTCTGCATCATCCCATATCTTCCCAGAAAACATCAAGAGATCTCATTATTTCGACACATCTCAGGTTTTTTCCTTCTTCTTCTTCTTCTTCTTCTTCTTCTTCTTTTTTCTTCCCGCATGCCTTGAGTCAAAATTAGTTTTCATTCCCTCTGTGATCTTACTGACTGAAGCCGCCTCAAAGTAAAGAAAATCGCAGTCTTCGCGTCGTTCGTAGCGCGCCTGAGTCAAACACACACTTCACACAGCCGCAGTCTGAGTTAAGCATTGCTAAGTAACCTTCACATTTCACTCGTGTGAAGAGCTAATTTCCTTTAAGTTCACATGTCACTTTTTGTGCCTCTTTTTTGTGGGTCCTCTTCAAATGTCTCTCGGCATCTAATTGCATAGGAAACATTGGAGACAAGCCGGTGTGACAGGCCCGCTCCCGGAGTCTTCAATTATTAAACATCCTACACTCTAGAAAACAGCCCTGACGTTAGCTACAGCCCCTAATCAGAACAGAAAGCCTCATGATATGTCACACTCCGTACTTGCGGTGGGTTTGTGTATGCGTGTGTGTGTTTGTGTAGTTTATACTTTGTGTGTGAAAAGATGAAAATACTTCCTTTCACACCGGTTAAAAAGCCAAAACTCTGACAAAAACGATTTTTGTCAGGGGTAGATGAGAACACTCACATCTTCCTCTTTTCTCCTGTTTTGGAGATAAAAGAAATTGTTTGTACTTATGAAAATATACGAAACAATCGGTTATGTTTTGCTTAAAAAGTTTGAATAAGACATGCAATCATTGTTTTAACTAATACATACAACGGTTACTTTTCTATTTTTGGTCTTCTTAACATTGCAGCATCACAATCTGCAGCAATGGAAAGGTCATACTAAAGCAAAATAAGACATAGCCTCGAGGTAATTGTGCTGCGTACCTGTAATGTGGGCTTACATTCTGCTTTAAATCATCTACACTTATTCTGCGAGACGCTCAAAGAAAAGGTCGAGTGACTCTTTTTTTTTTTTTTTTTTTTTTCAAATTTCAACCTAAAACAAATAGAGCCTTATTACCATCCATGAGTCATCGCTACGGGTGATTAACGTCCAGCTGCACTCAACCTTTGCCTGTCTGACGCGTACACAAAGCGGCCATGTTCACTGTTGCTGGTTCGCTCCGTGGGCCCTCGTGCCCCGAGCGAAAACATCTGAACAGTTGCTCTTGTGATCAGTGATCATATGATACATTTACTCCGAGCGGGTTCATTGGAGTAGAACTGGTAAATCATTAAACACACGCTCAGCGGTCGTCCTGCTGAGCGAGAAGACTGCTGAAGTACCCACAAGTGCAGGCACCATTACATCCAATGTGCTTCCCCCTGCCATTACCTAAGAAAACAGAATTAATATATTAGAGGCACACAACAGCATTAGACCTAATCCCTTAAACTACAATTATTAGGGTTAGATTTTTTTAAAGGGAATCTTGAACTACTTTTCCATTTTTTACCTCATAGTCTTTTTTGTATGTTATATCACTAAGGGTAAGTCAATCTCTAGTGGCGAATTAGAGCATTTCTTATTTCATCATTGCTATTAAATGCTGTAAGATGCTGCAAGCTGGTGCTCCTTCTTCTTTATTTATTTCATTGTTTATTTCTAAAAGTGTTGCAGTGTTCGCAACCCCGAACTTCACAAGAATGAGACATGAAACACCCCCCCCCCCCCCCCCAAAAAAAAGAAAAGATTCCATCTAGTGAAGAGATAAACGTGTCATGCCAGCATTAAATGTTGACTCAATAAGTTCACAAGTTGTGTCTCCTCTGATCTCTAACATGATCAGAAAGCAGCACCAGTTTACAGAGACAAGACGTGCAAAAAAAAAAGGAAAAAAAAGTTCCATGCACAGACACAAAAGAAATATTTTGATATAGACCCAAAGAGAAAACATATCAAAAGACATTTTTATACATGTCTTTTGCAAGCACAAAAAGCAGAAGTGGTGTCAAGAGAAAACAAAACAGAAGGCTTGTTTCTTCCAACAATTGCTTTAAGCTACAAAAATCTCCTTGAGTCCCTAGCCTCCCCTCAATGTCAGCCTCCCCCCCCCCTCCTCCTCCTCCTCCTCCTCCTCTCTTCACCCTGCCTCCCTCTCTCTCTTTCTCTCTTCGTCTTCTCTCTCTTTTTCCCCTTTTCCCTCTCGAAGGCAGGACAGGGCCCTCTTTGCACCCTGATAGGTTGCGGGCTGATGCTTAGCAACAACATTCCTGTGCCCTAAGTAGCAGTAAGCCTCTGGCTGAACTCTTTGATGTGGCTGTCAGGCCACATTTATTTCCTTTTAGCACTTTGTCTACTTGTCCAGATGTATAAGGAGATAAAAAGGCCTGGTGTTTACACTGGTCTCCCTCTGTAGCGCGGCTGTAATTAGATTGTATTGCCGGTCAGTCTTGAGGAGGGAGGTGAGATGAGGCAATGCAGGAACCACCTGTGTCGGGATGACACCGGCCTGAGGTGAAACCTCAGAGCCAGGCTGCAAGAAAGGGAAAGTGTTTGCATAACACGTTGCAAAGTTGAATTTTTTGTCTTTACTTTTGTATATAACACTGTGGCAGCCAACTTCATAATCAAATTCTTGCAAAATCTCCCTCGACCGGTCGATGTCAGTGTAATGTTCTGTAATATAACACTTATCAAGATTGAAAACTTCTCAACTTTGTTGCTTAAAAAAATACACCAAGATATGAGCCAACCTTTCCCGACTCACTTTTTTTAGTATCTCATATTTTCAAGAACCCCACTGTGGAGGTGTTTTTGTGGTTCCATTGGGGCTCTCTTTGTGTTTCCGTGTCCTTCCGTCCCTCCCTTGCTTCTCTCACAGTGATATGTTGGAAGTTATAATCACTGTTGCCTCTGGGTTTATCAGCGTTTATTCGCATAACAACACCGAAAAAGGAGCAGACAGACAGCGCTGGTGTGATGTATTATCCAGAACAGGAATCATCTTTCATAATGACATCCAGCAGAGCTTCCTCTCACTCCCGCCACCCATTTCTCCCCATCACACACACACATACATACACACACTTTCTTCATCTCTCTCTCTCTCTCTCCCTGTTTCCACTCCCCTCTGTCCACCCTTTATTATCACAGAATCCATGGTGCTCCCCAGCCTGTAAATTTGTGCCGCATTATCATAAGCTGTGGTGATAACTCACATTGCACAGAGACAATAATGATGTGAACACTCAGCATATGCCCCGGGCCCAGCAAATTAAAACAATGCTCAGCTTGATGAGCAGACTAATCTGGACAGCAGAGAAAGAAAGAAGGAGGGGGGAAGAAGGGGTGTACAGGAGTATCTTAAATAGACGACACAGCAGCACCTCCCTCTGTTCAGTGTAGGAACAACCGGAAAAAACAACGGAGGGGGGACAGGGGAGAAAGACGAGATACAAAAAAAAAAAAGAGGGGAATAGAGATAGGAGCAGGCGAGGTTAAGAGATTGTTTAAGAAAAATGAACGGTGAGGATATTCATGGGACAATATTAGATTTTTTTAGTTTGGTACTTTTGTGTTTTGTGACTTTTTGGAATGGAAATTTGTATGCGCAAGTACTGTGTTCAACACTCATAGACCATATATATCCTGCAATAAATTCAGGAAGAGAAGAAGTGTTGTCACTTTATTATTGGAGGATCTGTGGGTAATCATACAATGTTGTATTTTAATTCATTTTGCCCTTACAGTACATGCATTATATAGGTTTAAAAAATGACCTGGATGACATTCAGTTTTTAACATTGGTCTGTCATGCCGGTATCTGTGGTTGTAATACTATAATAGTAGTGTTCTAGCCGTCCTGACAGCTGGTTACAAAGCATTCAAATATTTCTTCTCGAAGCTAGAGAAAAATCTCCCAATATGTTCCACATGCTTTCTTGTCATAAGCTCTGCTGCTTCTCTTCTTCTGGACAGGTCATTGGCTGAAGTGAAAGAGAGCAGATGTGAAGCGTTACAGAGGAAGGTCTGAGAGGAGAGAAAGGGAGGATCAGGACATGGGAAAGCTGGCTGATTGATGCTCTGTGGGAGGGGTGAAATGGTTTTGCTGGATGGGACGGGAAGTGACAACCACAGATGTTGAATGGGGCTGGCTGTTTGATCAGCAGGCATGATACTGGCAGCGGTGAAGCGGTGGTGTCATGCATAGCACGGGGGTTGGGGGGAGGGGGGGGGACTGGGTGGGTGGTGATACTTAAAGCAAGTCAACTAACCTCCCATAGGAGTAAAAACCAGAGCGGAGGCGGCCAAAGGCTCTATCCAGTGTCCTCCCACTCCTTCTCCTCCTCCAACACCCCCCAAACACAGTCTGTGGGTGGTGCTGTTAATGACAT
This sequence comes from Labrus mixtus, assembly GCF_963584025.1. Taxonomy (NCBI): domain Eukaryota; kingdom Metazoa; phylum Chordata; class Actinopteri; order Labriformes; family Labridae; genus Labrus; species Labrus mixtus. Next base: position 9,359,356 of record NC_083617.1, on the reverse strand, counting down.
GGCAACAAGGAAGATTAATTGTGGGCAAGCTGCAGGATTAGACGGGGCTTTTTGGGGGGCCAAGCAGGCCAGAAGAGGCCCGGGCTTGTGATCTTTCAAGCAGACCAGGAAATGAGGCAAGCAGGGGTGCCGCTTGGTGGCTAAGAAGAACAAGGAGGTAGATCAAATAGAGAAGGCTAACAACCCTTGTCTTTATGCCTGAATTGCTCTGTTAGCTCATAATAATGACAACATAAAGAGTCTTTATGGATAGGATGGGTGGTGATAAATGGCTGATTCAACAGTTCATAGCGCTGGTGCTTCAGTAAGAAAAAGAAGTGGGTAAGAATACCTGATTGTTCTTTTGCTCTCAGATTGAAACTGTCAGGTTTTACTGAGTACAACGTGTACATTTTCAGTCCATACTAGTCCAGCGTACAAGCATACAGTGATTTTCTTAACAGATTTCAGCCACTCCAGAGGCCGGGAGCAGCAGGTGTGCTGTCAAAACAATATTTTTATTCCAAACAGTTTCTTCCAAAAGCATGGGTCCACCAGCATATATGTGCTAAGGTCTCAAGATAGACTTATTCTGCCTTTTTTTTTTCTTTCTTTGCTGTAATATGAGACACATGCTGGCCAGCTCTTAATGCCTTTCAGAGATGCTATCTAAAAAGCACATTATGTGATCGTTTTCGATTCGCAGTGCTCTCTTCTTTGCACATGAAGAATATGGTTCCATTTAAGAGTGCAGACCGTTCCATTTCTCAAGGTTATGCATGGGCATGTAGAGGAACAACAATAAAAGTGGGGGAAAATGCAGCTCCAAACTGTCTCTAATATGTATTTGTCAGTTGAGTCTCTTGCTATGATTAAAGGCCTGGCGAATTCCTTCCTGCAGGAGAGGAAAGTATTTCTGCAAAGGCATCAGATATCGCTGTGTCATGATAAACTGCCTGCTCTGCTCGCTAAAAGGCTAAAGGAAGGAAGAGGATGTTTTGGACCTTGAAAGTCTACAAAATAGAACAACAACACAAGAAACTCTTGACCTGTATGGGAACATGCTTTGAGATCCAGGCCTCTGTTTTCTCTTTGTCTCAAAGCAGCATTTGTCACACTTGTTTAGCCTGAACCTCCAAAAGGCTTACAATCAACACAGAGAGAACAATAACAAGTTATCCACAATTATACAATGAAACATAGTAAGGCAGGAAGATTATGCCCTCTTTAGAAAAACCGTTAGTTAAAAAATTGCCTCAGTCAGAATCCGGTTTGGAGTACTGCAGGTAAACTATTTTGATCCCCTGGAAATAAAAAGCTGCTTGTCCAAGTGAAAGTTTATGAAAAAAAGCATGCACATTATAGTCCTCTTTAGACTTCCACTGAGAAGCCAGTTAAGGAGATGCAAAACCAACGCAGTGAGGTCATTTGTTGCCATTTGTGACTACCCTCATATAACCATGCTGCATTTGGCTGCTCAGAATGAGTGACGTCTACCCTTTGGTTGACCACTGCAGGAGGTCACGGCTGAGTGAAGGTTGAGACCTCTCCTCCCTGACCACGTCGTATATCAGATCATCAAAGGCTGGACTGCAGCTCCATAACACGTGAGACGTCATAAAACATGTTCTGATACATCTTCTCATAAAGCAGGAGCAGTGTTTCCTCTACCAATCCCAAACGATTTATAACAGTCAGCTGCAGTCATACTTGTCCTTTCAAACCTGTTAAACCTTTCCTTGCTTCAGATACTCATTCTATGTGTTTGTCTGCTTTCTCACAGCCGCCTATTGAGGCTGGATCAGAGGGTCAGGAGATGCCCTACACTCCTCTACCCCGAGGATCCAGAGATGCAAGAAACCACAAAGGTAAGGACGAGAAAAAGAGACCATTGGACTTCTTCACCTTTTAGTCAGGTGGATTATACACACATCTCCACAAATATACTTCCGATCGAGACAGTAAGCATCACAATTTATTATCATACATACATTCAATCCCAAACACTGCCCGAGGATTATGTAAATATAAGTCATAACCCTAAACGGCAACAGAGAGTGGGAATCTATTGACTTTGAGACGGGTTTGAAGTTATGTTCTCTATTCTTATTGATCTCATCTCATTTGTGTGATGTGTTCATGGTGCTAATAAATCAGAGTAATCTGGGTTAACTCTGTTCTGAATGTGTGCGTGGGAGGACACAGTACATAAACAAGATGAAGTATCCTTGATCTGTGGATACAAGACATTGATTATGCCTCTTATTGACCCAGTGCTGTCAGTTGATGTAATTGTGCAATAACCTCTTAACATCAAACACTGTACTGTAGTTGTAACTGAAAATGTATATTCATTAACAGATATAATGTTTGAAAGTGGTTGTACAGGCCACTGTAAAAACCTCAGACAATCCATTTTATTAGTCTATTGTATCATTAGACTTAAGTCAACGTTGATATTTTTACTTAAAGGTCACATATTACCTCCTTTTCAACATGTTTCAATAAGACTCACAGCTCCCCAAAACATGTCTGTGAAGTCTCTTGCTAAAAATCCACTCTGATCCTGTATTTGATCATGCCTATAAACCCCTCTATTTCAGTCCTCCTCAGAACAGGCTGTTATTGTGTCTGTAGCTTTAAATGTAAGTGAGCTGGGTTTAACCACGCCCCTCTCTGAAGGGGATGCGGCTCGGTCTTTCTCGCACCATGCTCTATGGTTTACAGTGAGAGGGCAAAACAACCACGTAGCTGTGGGAGTGTCACCCACCTGGGGGAGGGGTTTCTGCCCTTTGTGATGTCATTAAGGGAAAATCTCCAAATTACCTAATGAAAAGCAGAGCCGGCAGAAGACACAGAGGATGGACTTTTCTCATATTCTTTTTTTTTTTTAGATAGGATAGGAACACATATTAGTGTTTGAAAAATCATGGTAAAGTGTATTTTTTATTTAGCATCATTAGACTTTTTAATCAGAAATGTCTTTTTAAAATCCATGTTCAGCATTTGATCAGTTTTATCCTGGGATTAAAAGTTTGAATTGCCTAAAGGGGCTTGTAACTTCAAAAGGTACATTTTGAACCCACATATGTTAAACCTTGTTCGATCTCTTTATACTTAAAGGAGAGAAGTTAAACGCATTCCACGGTGCAAGGAAAGAAAAGCAACAGCACTGACAAGAAAACAGCAAGCACGCACACTCACTCCATGCAGCAAAAACATAGCTAGGTTTTGCTGAAGTGAAGTTCTGGCGAGGACTTCGCTGTTTTTAGTGATTGAAATAGTGTTGCAGGTGCTGTTTAAGTGTTCCCAGTGCCCAAAACTGGCAGTTTAGAGGAGATGGTAGATTAACAAGCCTGTGCTGCAGCTCTACAGTGTGTTCAATGGTGGCCGCCACCTGCCCTCCAGGCCTCCGCAACACTAACATTACTGAAGCTATGAATAGGTTGACAAGCTCGCTGATGGCAAATGTATTTAACTATCTGCAGCTTCCAGGGTAATAAACATTCACAATGATTTAATTGACATACACAGAAATGATACAGAAGAAAAAAATAATATTATACAACTACTGCGATCATTCGGCATCACTAAAAGTCTCCAGACATTGCATGCACATTTACTACATATAGGAACAAAATAACCATTTACATTGAATTGAAACGCTAGACTACTCCTTGGCTAATAAAAGCTTAAAAAACAGGAATCAGGTCTCTAATTTTCAATCAAATCCAATGTACTGTATGAATGCAGCACTTTTTAAAGAGAGCTGCCACGACCAAAAACATTAAGAAGTAGTGTCCCTGTTTTGGATTGCTTGATGTCTCAGTTCTGTGTTTTAAAGTTGTGAATCTGGTGTATTTTGAGGTTAAGCGTGTGCTAATGTGCTAATGTGGAGAGGGTTTCTGACCAGAATCTACTGTTCATCTGTAGTCACACTTTTTACATGGTGCAGGGTGGTTTCTGATAAACCCCCCCACACTTCTTGGACTGAGACATTCAACACTGTCTCATTCAAAGGTTGACCACCTCTATGGTAGCACAACCCCCCCCCCCCCCCCCCCCCCCCCCTGCATTTATGGTGCCAAGGACAGATCTATGTCATAAAGGCCTGGACGGTGGCAGCTCTCCCCGGTTGTAAGGACAGGAGGAGCCTCGCGCTTTGTCACAATCAGACCTGGCTAAGAACAGTACATTTAAAGGTGAGGGGATCTGACACATGAAATATTTCCCCCTCCGTCTTAGATCTGAGCAGCACTGACAGCCTCCATTTGTTATTTTTATGATGCAGCGCTGCAGTCTTAGATAACACAGCCCTCATCTTCGCCCTTCACCTCCTCTTCATGTCCCTGCCTCCAGCCTCTTTCCCGGCTCTTTGTTATTTGTTTTCTTTTATTTACACATCTTAGACATACTCCAGTTTTCTTTATGTGTTGGAGATGGTCACGGTTACTCCTCTTTCATAGAGAACAAAGCCGTGGAAAAGCACGGCTACAACAAACAAAATCTTTCAGACAGTAATTCCCAAAAACAATATGCTTACTGAATATAATTCAGGAAATAGACTACCGGGTTGAAAGAATATCCTGTAGGATTTGAATGCAGCACTTCCATTCAGTATGCATGGTCAATTTTAGAGATCACTACACGGTTTGTACAAAAGCAGTGAGGTTCTCCGGTGTTATATTCTGTTCTGTTTTTGTTTGTCCATGCATGCAGCCTACGTCTTTTGTTTGTGCTGTGATGCAGATAAAAAACACAAGCGCAGGAGAGAAAAAGGCACTTTTCTTTATATGAAATAAATGTAATATGTGGAATAAAACCAAAAAGGCAAGAAGCATTACACTGAAAGTATATATTTTTTGTTTTTAAGTTCAATGCAGCATGAAGTAATACCAGTAGTTCTTTTAAAAGCTAAATAAATCGGCCTTTTAAAAAGGGGAAAATGGAGGCTATAGTTTTATCCCAACTCCAGATCAGCAGCACTTCTGACATCGCCCTGTCGCTGCACAGAAAGAACCCCCCCTTTCCTCCTTTCAACCCCTCCGCACCTACTCCCCCAAACCCCCCCCCCCCCACCCTCCAATGTGTCACCTGTGTGGAAGCCCCAGAGCCTGGGTGCCAGAGGTAATTACAGCAGCTTGGAGCTCCCAGAGGAGGGCAGCGCTGGCAGGTCACTGCCCTGGGAGAGAGAGGTGGAAACCAAGGACACACAACTCCAGGATAAGCTCTTGTCTTTGGGTTGTGGAGGAGTCTAGCTGGTGGAGACGGAGCAAAACGGAGCAGGAGCAGAAAGACGTGCTGCAGTAGAAAGGTCTTAATCAAGATTTGTTCGCGCAGATAGATGGTTGGTATAAGAGCGGAAAATGGAAAGGGGGCCGGTATTAAAAAGTGGGGGAAAAAAGCAGGACTTAAAAATGAGAGTGAGCTAGACAAAAGACAAAGTAAAGGAGGATGGTGGGTGCTTCAGTGTGTCTTGGTGAAGGCGTGACACAGAGTGGAGTGGAGTATATAGTCTGGCAGAGGGGCCTGAGGATCCTCCACTACTGTCACCTTGGCTCTAAGTCTCAGTGCTGGTCCAACTGTCAGCTCAACTTTAAATCTAAACAGTCCAAAATGGAGTCGCAGCCTGAAGTACAGTTTGTCTTCATGAACACTGGCTTTTACCACCGTGTTAAACCACAGCAATGTGCTGCATACTGATTTATCATTTCAACATGCAAAACGATCGCAAGGTAATTTATTACCAGCTTGTCATTTGCGTAGGTTGACACAGTTTGAAGTGAGATGCACAAGATGATTTTATAGATCTAATTATAACTGTAGTTCAGAAGTATGTAAAAAAAAAAAAAAAAAAAAGAGGCTTCATACTTGATTGATATATTCATGTGCACAGAAGAGATTTTAATGAAATATACCTTTCATTTCCGCTGTACATTTCAATAAAAAGGCCAGACTCTAGTCGCTGTTTTTTTCAGGTATCAGATTAAATATGAGTAGGCCATCCCTCAGCCGTGACAGCAGTAAATGAAAGGGATATCTTTGTTCAAGCAGAGTAAACAGACGGGGGGGGGAAATGCCTGAAATCTGCCTTACAGTGTGAGCCCTGGGCCCTTTTAATCTTGATGTTCTGGGCCTGCTTCCAGCTACTTTGTATGTATGTATCTTAAATGGTGCACAACTGTTATTCTAATCCCAAGAGGGAAGCAGCCTTCAAAGCAAAAAAAAAAAAAATCCTCCTTCCTGATGAAGCCCATGGGGTGTCTCACATTTGCTTGGCGGCTTGCTTTCGTTACATGTCGGGGTGATCTGCACCGCAAGTCCTGCTTTGCTTCCCCCCTCCGCTCCGTTAAAAAGAGAAGAAATGGGACCAGATCCAAACTAAGAGTAAACTGTTTTATAGTTGCTGAACAACAAATAAACAAACATCTGGAAGCATTCAGAGCGGCCCATTAGAAGGGATCTGGGCTTTGCCAAAAAGGGGTAAATGATGAGGAATGGGCTGTCGAAAGGCTGGCGGAGACAGGGGAGAGGCCAGATGACGGAGCTGTGGGTGCTAAGCACTGCCTTTTAGAGCTCAGCTGGGCTCGGAGAGATCTACACCTGCTGCTATCTCACTCCTCCCCTCCTTCCCTCCACCCGACATCTGGATGGGATACATGACTAATGGATGACAAAACTGCTTGTGTTGAAACTTAGCTGTTGTCGATATGAAGGGAAAGGTTGTTGCTCTGACTGATCACTTAATGATCTTTGCACAGTACACTTTGTAAAAATGTAGAGTGAGTTTTACAGCTTAAAGAAAGTTAATGCACCAAATCAGAAATACAGTTGCCTGTATAAGAACAAGAGATGATGATATTATTAATAACACGATGGAGAGATGCTGGAGGGAAAACAAAATTAACTTTTCTTAAAATCCGGTTATTTGAAGTGAACACACATACTGGATAGAATCCTTGGTAAATGAATTGAAATATTACCTCAGACATCTGTTTCTTTACTCCCCAGTTGTTTCCCCGTGCTTATCTTGACTGATTCTGTCCTTTTCTGTCTGATGTCACTCTGCAGTTAGAAATAAAGCTCTCATCGTCCTACCGATAATCTTCCCATTCTGGTTTGGACTGCCTCGCCATGTTGCATGAGTATGGAAATGTCCTCTCTGGCAGGCGTTGAGAAAAGACAGAGCACCTTTGACGTTTCCCATTAGACACGTGTACGTGCTCTGCTAGACATTTCAGTCAGCCTCGTAATGATTATACCAGCAGGATCTGTCCCCTGATAAACATCACTCTTAAAAAACAAAGCCTTACACTGGCCCACAAAACTTTAAAAAGAGGCATATGGAAAGAACAAAGTGTAAGCTTTTCCTCTGCACTGGTCCAGAGTAGCCTTTCGCAGATCTGCTTTCTGTAAAGTTTTTATGTTGAGCTCAACTTTATTGCGTGCATTGAACATCAGAAAAAGATGGATGATGAAATATTGTCAAAGGGAATGATATATACAGATCTTACTGCCAGATAGACCATCAGCTTGTGTTGAGTGAGCCTCTGCACAAAACTGTCTGAGGTGTGTTGACAAAGTAAAGACGTGGCCTTCTTCCCGGGTACTGAGTTCATAAAGCTGTTTCCCCAGCATTCGTCACTGCATGAACGTTTTATTTCTTTGCCATCTTTGCCAGTTTGTAACTGATGAGGTGCTTAAGACAAGTTTCAAAAGACCCAGTGTTAGTTTTTTTCTTCCATATTTAACCACAAAAATGAAACCCACAAAAAGCTCTGTATGGACATGCAAACTTGCCCCCACAGGCACTTCTTTGATATTACATATTACTGCATTAACTTTACTGTTGGGTTACTTGTGCTACATGGTGTACACATGTTTTTAAAAAAAAGGACTCCAATAATAATGTTTAAAGATACAATATGTCAATTGCACCGCCAGGGGCCTCTCAATCAATACTACAATAACAAAAGATGAAGTCTGGGCTAGCGGGGAATCATGGGAGTTCTCTCGGCTATTCTCCAGGGGTTGTTACTGTACATTTGAGTGTATGAAGATAGATGCACAAGATTTTTTGTTTAAAAAACACAATTTACACATGTACAGGATAAGATCTGCAAAGAGGAAACAAACTTTATCTGTAAGGGTCGCCAAAGTCGATACAAACTAAAGTTCCTCACAGGAGCTTTAATCAAAGAATGACAAGATTTTGTTGCCATAGGAAATACTATAGACTGTATGCATTAACTGGACAGGATCAGCAAATTGAAAAGACAGGAGCTGCTAAAATCTGAAAAATAATCCTCATAAGTAAATAATCTGTATACTTCTTCTTTTCCCCCTTGACTGTTTCCGATATAGTCTTGGTTTTGTTGTTTTACTAGCCTTCAAGTAAGGATGTTTGTAAATAAATGTTTAGAACTAAGCCCAGTCACTTGTATTTATGGGTGATAAAAAGTTAGAAATGTACAAAAGAGAATTCTAAAATTCTGGCAGTTTTTTTTAAAGGAAGCTCAACTTTACCCTGAAGATGTTTTGATTACATTTGTTTGCCTTTGATGAATAACTATATGAATCAGGTAGTGTATCATATAAAGTGGTATGTGTCAAGCAGCAACCTCCAGTGTTAAAAATAAAGCCAAATTCATTTTTTGGCTGAGTTGACAGTCAGGCAGGCAAGTTGTAGCTGTTTGACCGGGGGCTAAAGCCTCAACTCCACCTCGTGTCTGTTTCTAGATTGATCCATCCAAAGTTAGGTGAAGTCAGCATTTTCAATATAGTTCTCTTTAGAAACCACTGGGTGACTTCAATGAAATTCAATCCAATATTTTTATGTGTGTGTGTGTGTGTGTGTGTGTGTGTGTGTGTGTGTGTGTGTGTGTGTGTGTGTGTGTGTGTGTGACCTACTCAAGCAGACAAAACTGGACACTCATTTCTGAACTTTTTCCATGAAACATGTTTTTAAACTAGACCTGTATTCAATAATAATAAACAGGAACCAGAAAATTCAGTCCCATTTAGATCTATCTATTCTTACAGGAGGTAGCTCCTGCTGCATATCACAGCAAATCACAATGGTATACACTCCCTGTTTGCGAGGACAGGCTCTATTTCCTTTTTGTGAGTCAGATGATATGGTATTATTCCTCCCAGGAGTGGATTGGCTCAGCTACATGAATATCCATTAATGCAGGTCTATGGAGATGGATGAGGCGAGAGGGGACGAGGCAAACTAGGCCTGCAATCCTTCACCGTGGCTTCCCATAATACTGCACTGTCCGCATCCAGAGTGATGAGAGCTCATTTTTGGAGGCAGGCCTGTCCTTGTTATAACTAACCCTGAAAATCACCTTTTATGCCTTCTCCTTCAGAACGAGGTTAGATTAAAATGCCAGGATAACCTCCTCCACTTCCATGACAGGCTTAACTGCCAAACGATGACGTGCCAGCTCAAAACTGTTTTGAGAAAGCTGCCTTCCTCCAAGTGTCATTATCTCTCCGTTATCCGATGACACTCCGCACGGTGTGTGAATAATTCTGTTTGTGCTGGGTTTGGGGAAATGTCAGTGACACTATTGTTTTTACCTTTCCTTTTGATGTAGCTGAAAGAGTCTCCTGAGTGTCTTGGGTTCTTAAACTGATGTTGGATGTATACAGTAAAAACTCAAAGTAGAAAGATGGGAATGTCAGCATCTGAGCTTTTCCAAGATATTTGTTTGTGAGCATTTCTTACGAGTGGATTAAAAGTAAGTATGTCTTTCTGTGACATTCTACCTTATTAAAGGATGTTTCATTGTTAATTTAAATTATACTGGATTTGTATTGACTTTAGTGATCCAAACTATTGCATAATGATGCCACATAAGTTAATATAACAACTGAGACATTTTCTACTTGCATTTAATTCTCACATCTGTTGTGCTGCAGTTTGGTGGAACACCTACATTGTTTGTAGTAAACAATGAGCCTGACATTTCCATCAAACTTTATAATTTCTTAAACCATTACTGTGAAAGTTGATGGTTCCAAATGTTGAATCGTTTTATTTGCAACAGGAAAATATCCATCTGTGACAATTGCAGACCAACCTTTGTTAATTATAATACAGTTGTCCAATTTCGATACCATATCAGTATCGGTCTCTGATTCCCACGAATGCTTTACCAGATGGTATTGCACACATTTGTCAAGGAACCAATCCAATATTAAAACCACCAAAGCCACAAAAATACCAACCAGTTTTAGGCTAATTAACAAGGCAAATTGGTTTCAGGTCTAACATTAGTAAAACACAAAACTACAGTGTTTGCAGAAAGTGGCATGTTAGTCAAAGTTAGCAAACTGTTCGCAATCTTTATATCTTTACCATTGGTGGAAAAATCCAATAATCAGTAAAATGAAGGACAAAAAATGGAATAGTTTATATTTTATATATGATGGTAGCATCCCAAAAGTCTAAGCAATATTCTGGCTTTTTCTCCAAATACTTCATAATGACAGAAATGTACATGAATTTCTTCCAAGCAGGCCCAGCCCTCTTGGAAAAACAAACCGCTGGTGCCTTGGACCTTGCTCACTCACCAGTTGTGCTGGTCATTTTCAAGAAAAAGTAACAGAACATAAATCACCCAAGTAAATTGTTCTGACTTTCAGAATTAGTTCTGAAATTCTGCTATTGCTTATGCAGCTATACTATTATTCATTTCCCACCATGATCTGTAGTAGTGGTTTGGGATATCAGCCTGTGCTTTCCAGTCGTACCTTCAGTCAGAAGTTGGTGCTGGTTTCTGTAGTCATCATGGTTTCCAAAGGTGGAAGTCCATCAAAGTAATTTAGAAGGGGGTTAGCTGCCAGATGGTTTTGGATATTTTTACAGCAGGATGGATGTTTGGTCAACCAGTTTTTTTCTGTGTCAGTAGCCCTTGAAACAAATTGCTTGGTGAGCAGGCGGAGTCTGTCGGTGTGAGGGTGCTCCCCACCCTTCATTCTGATGAATAGCTGCGAACATGCTGGCAGATGCTGGACAACTTGTCATGCTAAAGGAGACAGGGTCAGACCTCAGTTAGTCCTTGTAGCTTCGTAATCAGTGTGCATCACTGAGGATGTTTTTGCTTATATTTTAGGTTGTAAATTTTAATGTAGGATAAGAAAATGAGACAGTACTTTTTAAACATTTTGTCTCTTTGGTTTATGATGTATCATATATCTAAATCAGTGTGTGTTTAATGAATTATATTCTGAGTAGACTGTAGATCGTAATTCTTGGATAACTCATCTCACACAGTAATCATTCAAGATGAAAACATGCCTTAATGCTAGTCTGGTTAATGGCTCCAACAAATTAGATTCCAATTCACTCTGTGCCCAGTTTATCATGCCGGGTGACAACACATTCTGCATGGCTTAACAGCTGTGCTATATCACTAAACCTTTCTGTCAGGCATGATCGTAACGGAGCTATACATGCCATGGATTCACTAATACGCTGCAAAAAAAAGGGACCACCAGTGATAATTTACACCGCAACATAAAGTGGTGGGCTTTTAGAGGACCAGCTCCAAGGGATACTTAAACATAGTTACACCTAGCTTTCCCTGGTTTTACATTCACTATGTGACGACAAACCAGATGATCAATGTGATGGTACAGTAGTGATATGCATGCTATTTGGAACCACTGTATACCCATGCATAGCATAGTGGGAAGATCAAAGTCGACACCACAGTATGTAGACATAAAATGAAGATATTATAGGCAGGATTTATGTGCAAAAGCTACTGTCAGGTCGGCCTTTACATAGACTTATCATGCCTATACAATAACAAGTATCCCAACATACTAATTATTGACAGTGTGCACCGGTCTTTGCTTAAGATCTTAAGATTCTGAATCAGTATTTTATAATCAGAACAACTGATCTAGCCTAGACTAGATCCTTAAGAATGATCCCATTATATTTTTGTAGTTTTATTCTACTCATTTTTTGGTTATAACATTGTACTCATTAAAATACATACTTTAGTAATTACTCTTAAAATGATGAAGATGAATGATGAAGAAATGTGCACTGAGCTAGCTTTTACCCAGAAAAACAACTTTCTCGATAGTTAAATCAAAACGTGACTAAAATGTTGGTTATAGCCCATCATAGCATGAGAAATTAAACATGCCGTATTGAACTTCCCTGAACATCAATGTTAGAATGTGTTTTCCCAAAAATTATCTTTACACCTCTCAGACGTGGAAAAAAACTGCATGGTGAATGAGAAGACCTTACTTGACTTACCATTTGAAATTAAACTGTATTCTTCCAATCATAACGTTTCCCCCAAAACGAGTTCAACAGATCTACAGAAGGATTTAAACCAAACACATAACACCCATAAAGATGCACTTATTGATTCAAATTTACCTCCTCTGGAGAAAACAGGCAAATATATGTAAAATTAGACTTTAAACACCTCCACATAGCAGTAATGGAATAATCCTTGTGTTCGACAAGGTCATAAACTACAGTTTAAATTTCCCGAGGCCCTTATAAACTAAATGAAAATGAATAGATGAGTGTGTAAATATGAATAATTGTTTCAAGTTTTATTTTCAATGCAACTAGTTAAATATAATTACATACGCATCATCAAGTCGGTAGTGCAGGCATTCAAAGTGGGCATGACTGTGACCATAGTTTATTTGGACTATTGTTGGTTCTGCAGTATCATACAAACAGAAACACACACTCAGACACAGGTACCCCCAATGCTCCAAAGCCATTGTGGTGGAAAGAGCTGAACTCATCTGTCAATTACGGTAAGCTCCATTGGGCCGTTGTCTAAACTGTTTTCTCACTCACCGGTGAATCCAGTGATTTATTGTCAACTGCCTCGGCATCAATATACAATTGGGAGACACTAAGCTGTGATGTCTGAACACCAACTATTGTCAGACTATCAGCATAGCTCACATTAGGTGCCATTTAGATTATTCATTGCATCAGGCTGGGAGACGGCCATTATCCAACACACTGGGATTTCAGTTGTATGGATCTGAGCTTCTGTTTACTTTAAAATCACTATCTGACTGAATGAGCCACGTCTGAGCTCAAACTAATACAGGTAAGTGTCGCAAATTTTGAGGGTCAGCTAATCCTGGCTTCTTTATACTTCACAAGGTCATCTGGAAATAAGTATGTAAGCTATTTTCTTGAACTGACATGCATTATATCTCTCTTACAATATAAAGAGGAGCCAGTGTTAAAGAAAGTAGCCTCCCGTTGTGGTTTGTTCAGCATCAATATTCCAACCAGAATGAAAGGAGCGGGGGGTCACTGAAATGCTTGGAAGTCCAAAACAACCTTTTAATCTGTCACTTTGATTTCCTGATTAAGTCGCTTTAAACAGATGGAGCAGGTTTTCCTGTCCAGATAATACAAGCGGACAAGTTATTTCGCCATCATAATTTGACTCGAAGATAGTTGCTGGCATGTTATGTCGCTGCAGCGCACAATGATTGGATTGACTGAGTCATTTTGGTCAAACATGAATTCATCCCAGATTGTTGTGATTTAAAAGTCTGTTTGCTTTATTCCTCATCTCTCATGACAAAAATGCATTCAAAACTAAACCTTCAGAATTGGTAGCCATCAAAGTCTGTTACATATGCTCAGAAAGATGTTATTCTGTTTTCTCAGAAAAGAAGAACTCGAAAATTGAATCGAAATATTGAAAACTTTGAAAACTACATATTCAAGTGAAAGCAAGTAGAACATTTTCATTGTTTGGAGCGCTGAGTGCCTTGAGACCTTGAAAAGAAAGCTAAAATATGTCTCTCCATTTGACACCATTAGCAAGTGTTAACACATAACCTTTGGCAGCATTGGCCAACAGCTCTACACTGTTTTAGGCGTCTTCTGCAGCAGCAGATCTGAGATAAGGATTCGGACATAAATAGGGGAAGAGGGCATGATATCAGATAAAGTGAAATGAACATGTTCACATGTCTTGCGGTGGGAGTCTTTGTTTGCACACTATGACCCTGAGATTCAATGTCTCAGGGCTAGCCCACTGTTTTGTTTTGTGCACTCTGATCCATTGTGTTTCTGATTAAAATAACAAGCTTGGTTTTATTTTTCTCCTCCTTTAGCCCTCATGGTAAAGAAATATCTACATTGTTTTGCAAGAGTACACCTTGTTAAGAATATGCTGTATGATTGCCTGGGTTATTGTTTTCTCAGGCAGCTGAGAGAACGAAATTAAGATAACCTTGGGAGAGGAGCGATAACACAGCCATGGGCGTCCATCTTTCCTGCCATCACTAACCCCGTGCGACATTTCAGCTGAAGAACGACTCCTGCCACAGCGCTAACAGCTTATTTGGACTTTTTACACAATACTTGAAGGGATATCTTTTTTCTTATTGTATCGCCTCCTTGGTCAGCTTGAATTGCGGTCTGCTGTTAGCCATTAGACTATGGCGAGGTAATCCTGACAGATACAATGAACAAATCAAGGATATTAGCGCTGTGATGTGCAGTCGATAATATTTGGCTTCATTAATTCCCATGCCCTGAGATGACACCCAGCCCCTATTAGGTTTGAAATCTCATCCCCTTCTCCTCTATACCTCAGCTGTGGCTCAACCAAGCAGCCAAGCAGATAATACGCTCTGAGCTCTGAAACATGTACCATTATAATTAGCTTTGTCAGGTCCTAGCCCCTACAACCCTCATGCAGATAATATGATAATATGTCTTCATAACCGGCTGACCTTACATGCTCAATATTTCTCCCCTTATGAAGATTACATGTCAATAAAGTAATTGAGTCCCGGGGTGTGTGGCAAGTGAAGATTTAGGTTATTGGACTTTTCGGGGCAGTGATGTATGAGCGTTATTATTCTACCTGTCAGGGGATGTGCAGGGGGCTGGGGACTGTCCGAGAGTGTCATGGGGGGAAAGGAGAGGAGAGGGGCAGTGGAGAGTAAGAGAGAGAGAGTTAAGGCCAAAGAGAAAGACGGGAGAGTGCAGGAAGAGAGAAGAGAAAGTGAGGGGGGGGTGGAAATAAAAAGAAGAGGGAGGACTGCAGAGAGTAGAAGAGGCGAGATCATTTCTCACATGCAGGGGACAGATGCACAGTTAATCATCCCCTCATACCTTTATCTCTCCGCCCCCTCCCTCACTTTCTGCATATGAACGGGGGATATGTCATACTAATTAGGAGAAGTAGAGTTACAGTGGAGCCATCTGTCTACTTGGGACACACAGAGGCCAGAGGGGCATGAAATATTCCACACAACACAAACCTATCATCACCTCTGCCTCACACCTGATTGGCTGCTGGGGGTTCGTCAGTATAAATCCTGGCAGGGAATTACCGCATGCAATTAGGACAAACCATAATTTTTTTTTGGTGCATATGATGTCACCAGGGATAGATTTTTCATCATTTCAACCTGGTATTTACTCAATGTGGTGGTTTGCATGTGTCCCACATCAGCCTGTTTAGAATTTCATGTTTATAGTTTCAAAGTATTCAAATAAATGTGTATATTTTAATCTTATATTTAACAAAATCATCAGTATTTCTGTAAATGTTCTGGTAGAAGGTTTTTGTTTTGATTTCAACTGCAGTACAGGTGTGGGTTTCATCGATTTCTTCCTCTAAAGATGACATCACTGAAACAGTTTATCTAACAATGCACTTCTTGTTTTTTAGCTTCACAACATCAAGGTAGTATTCCTGATCTAAACTTTATACCAGTGTAGTGATCTGTACTTTTTATTCTCCTCTTTTTTTTTTTTTCCTGCCACATATTGTGACACGTTGTGCTAAATGCTCTATGTCAAGGTGCTGTTTTGTCCGTCATAATTTGACTGTCAGTGCTGGAGACAGAGGAAATGGGATGTGAAAATGAGTGTGGTCGATTGAGGTCCGACAATGAAGGTTGCACACATTTTCAGCTGCCAGAGAGGGAGAAACAGAAGCAGGGGACACACAAAGGCAGGGTGGGAGAGCAATGTTAAAGGATATTTTACCATGTCCTTTCGGATTAGGCCTGGAGATTGATATCTTCCAGTCAGATGAAGCTCTGATGTGAGTGATCCGGCCCCTCCATCATTGTGACATGCCGCTCTCGGCTAACGCTCATCCGTGTTGATGGGCACGCCCTGTGCCACAAGGGCCCCAGCTAACATACCCACCTTCCTCTCTCCCAAACTCTGTCCACCTCACTCTGCCATCTCTGTTCTTTTATTTCTATTGCCCTTCTCCCCTGTTTTCTGTCACCATGTCATGTCCAATCACTGTTTGGCTGGCCAGGCACTCAGTCGGGCAGGCAGGGAGCAGGAGCCCCAGGTAGAGAACTGCCTAACAGGCGTCAAGATGGGCACTGAAATGACTCTAATAATGGGGTCCCTGTGTGGCCCAGACAGGCCAGTCAGTTAGCAAGGCCTGGATGGGGAGTAATAAGTGTTTGATGTCTGCAGGGGAAGGAAGTGTGAAGGAGTACAGCCAACCCGGGCACTGCGGTCAGGCAGGTGCAGCCAGCCAGAGGTCTGAGGGGAACAACTGTGGAACAAGACGTCAGATTAGTATTGATATGTGTCACACTAGAGGTTGCTGGGCTGTTTGTTTAAGAGAGTGTCTCAAGAGTGGTGGCAGCCAGGCGGTAATTGATGTTGAGCGCACAAAAAAAGATAAGCTAGAGGACAACCTGACGTACCCGTTACTGACTGAAAGAACAACCATTGTCAATTTCATGGTGTGTTGAAGGAAGAAACTACTCCTCAATGCACGCCTTTATTATCCGTGCATGTTTTTTTTATGCATTTGTGTAAAACTCCAGCAGCAGTTCCTCTCATGGCAAAATTTGTCGGCCATCTTTGATTTGATGGAAATTGCCACTGACAGGTAGCGAGGTGCCGTTTTGTCCACTGAGGCGTGAAGTCCATCATTGTCTGTGTAGTTGAGTTTAGTTAACATGGCACTTAGCGACTGACATTGCTTTCCAGCCAGAAAAACACTGTCATTGTCACGTCATTCATCTTTTGCTGACCAATTTTTGATGTTGAACGCCTCACTGGAGGTTTCTAAGTTTTTTCTACAGTATGCTGGACACTTTGGGTGCCCTCTAAGTTTAAACTCCACTTCGACCCTTCGACACATTTAAAGCCCCGGTATCATAGGTTGAACAAACCTTTCCCTGATAAAGCCACTGCTGTCCTTTCTACCACGGCTATCTAGTAACAAGCGACTTCCCTTTGAACAGTTTTATGTGGTTGTAATTGACCTGACAATGGGGTTCATTATGCAGTCCCTTTCATGCTGTTTTGCCTGATAATTATTATTTAATGTGTTCAGATGGAGAGCATCATTAATTCATCCCTTCCTCCAATGTCAAAGAGATGAACAGTGAAGTTATCACTCTCTGGTGATTAATATTACGCTCTTTTGTTATTGAATCCTGTCCCAGTGATTAAACCTTCATTGAGTGACTCGCCGCCCGCTCTTATTAACGGCACCATTACCGAACACAGCCAAACCCCTAATTGCGGTTTTCACTTTTTTTCCCCCACCCTCTGTTTCAGTCAGAGGTTTGAACCACTTATCTGTGCTTTTCTTTTAATTAGAAATCCTGGGTGTAATGAAGAACACAATCGATCAGTGTCAGGAGGCGTGGTGTGCGTGCGTGGTGATTTGGGGATCCACATGTTGACGGAGAAAATGAGCGCTTATGATTACTGGCGTCATTAGTGGTTTCACGCGCCCTAAAGGGTAGATGAACCCTTTCAATAAGTCGAGCAGTAAATACTTGTCACGATTGTGCTTACAGGAGAGTTTGTGTGTGTTCTAATGCAAAGTGTGTGTCGCTTACATGATGTTCGATGCCCTGAGAAAGACGCCGCAAGGGGACTTTGTAAACTGACTCCCCCGCCTTAAACCTCCCTCGTCTTATCTCCAGGCTGCAGAGCTACTGTAGCCACTGTTCTCTTCTGGCTGTATATGGAATAAATGTCACTGAAATTAATTTCACCATTTTTTTTTCATTAGACCCCCCACAACAGTAATCTCTCCCCTCAGTCAAAATTTATGTGCCCCAGAATTCAATTTCCTTCCCATCCTCATAAGTTTAAAATACAAAGACTGATAGGCATTCGTGTGGTTATAACTGTAATTCACCCATCAATGAATAATGCCATCCTCAATTCAGAGTGTTGGATTATAGCCATTTAGTGAACTGACAGTGATAAAGTGTCAGTTTTTATTTGCTGATAAGCTATAAACATAACAGATACACACAGGATGCACTCCATGGCATGTCTAATTCTTGATTGACAAATGTAATTTGACATGTTGATTGCATTTTGGAGTTTTATTCTGTCTCATTTTTACGTCAGGTCTGTCCTATAACAGTTGCTTCCAGTAGCTGCAGCATATACAAACCTACACAGTGTGTTATTGTTGCACTTTAAGGAGAATCATGTGGTAAAATCAACCTGGTATTGATCAGAGCTGGTTGAGCCATGACCCAGCAACCTTCCCCTGACAGCCTATCAGCCTGTGGCAATAGCAAATCCTTCAACTAACCCCCCCACACACACACATACACACACAGACACACACAGACACACACAGACACATACACACTACCACTTTTTTTTTATCCACTGTTGGTGCTTGTGTGTGTTGTTTTTATCTGAGTCATGCACACAGTTCATCAATCTAACATTTGTATCTTTCTGTTTCACTTTTGGACACTTCTAGCCCGTTAGTTTAATACTCCCCACCTATGAGTCAAAGAGACAAAACAGACAAACAACAATACATCGCAAGGACTCACAGTCTTTGAATGTGTTTGAATCAGGGCTGCCCCTGACTCAAGAACTTCCTTGTCGACTGGTAGTCGTTAGTTTAGGCCAACAACCGTGTTGGACATATTTAGCCTCAACTGATGCAGCAGCATACATTCCATCTGCTCTGATGTCTCCTTTCTTTTCTGTTCTTCTTTGAAATCATTGCATAATATTCAACTCCAACATTATAAATGTATATACAGTATAAAGTTGCAGGGAGAATGCACATTCATAACAGCTCTGTAGTATGCCCGATTAGACATCATGGCTAATTTTCAGATGTAGAACTAAGCATGGCACGTATAGGACACAAAAAAAGCAAGGACAGCGATGTGTAAAATGCACGTAAAATGATAAAACTATATCTAGAAGCATAAATAAAACACATAAAAGCAAGACACACATTAAAACAATACACCAATACTGTACACCTACAGTTCATACTAGATCATAGGACATAAAGCAAAGCACGGTTTGAGTACGTCCACATTCTTTATTCTTTAAATCCAGTTTAAAACTCTTTTCATGGACTAACGTCTGGCTGACTCTGGGAGTATCCCTTGTTTGTATACATTGTCTGCTAGAATATTTACTGTGGTGAAGAAACATGATGTTTGAATGTGTTACAGAATATCAGCTGATTGACTGACAGGAAGTAAACAACATGCCAGGCTGCCTTGTGCAAACTATTTGAGGAACCTAACGTCCAAGCCCCAAATAATAATAGAGACAGCAACAGTTGTCTTTCTTAAGTTTGATGGACAGCCATATCATTATGGGGTTTTGTTCAGCCACGATTGTTACTGCAAATCATAATCAAGCTAATAGTGGGTACATTTACACATCCTTCTATGAAACAGCATCATTTACGGATGTTAAGCGTGTATTTTTTCAGGATTCATCTAAGTCTACGGGATATTTTACTATCCTGAATGCCATTCTGTGCACTCTTGGCTCGTTGGATTTCTTCCTGTTGTGGGCGGTGTAATCCCCTCCTTCCTGTCTTTCCTGCCCTCCCTCCAACCCCCTTCCCCTCCGTCGTCTCCCCAGCCTCTGCCTGGGTGAAAAATGGGGTGCATTTCCCTGATAGCCTGTGTGGATGTGGAGAGTATAAATGGCTAATGAATTACAGATGAACATTGACGCAAATTAATCTTCCTGATGTCCCAGGGTTATATGGCAGCTATTTAAAAGTTTAATCAATACGCTGAAGTTGAGAACATGCAGGCGCTGCAGTTGTTTGGCCGCAGTAAACAGCCAGGAGGGAAACAGGGAAGGCCTGAGCCCAGAGCATGCATCATCGTGACAGCTATTTATGTTTAATGGACTAAATATTTCTTATTGGCAGAGGACAAATGTCACTTTAATTTCCAAAGTTACATGAAGGAGTTTTGTTTGAGACCCAAGGGGTGACACACGGGTGACATCTCAGCTGTTTATACAGTTAATTTATTGACAGAAAAGTCTGTTAGTAAAGATGGAGTTAGAATGGATTTAGTTTCAACATGTCGTATTAAACCATCACTGCTTTTGTTCAAAATGTGCATCATAAAAATGACAATAAGATGCTCCTCATAATGGTGCCATCAATGTTCGACTTAACTGATATTCCCTCTTGCTGTATTTTCTTCTACCACTCACTCTCCTTCACTCCCACAGACAATGGCAGACATTGTAACAGCTCCTTAAACATAAAGCAAATGTATTCTCATATTCAACAAGAGACCTCCCCATAGTTAACATTGTTTTTTAATCAGTAAACACATATGCACAGTGACACATACAGTATATCTAGCATACCAATACAAAGTGAGAGAATTCCATTTTGGTCCATTGAAGTGTGGTGTGTGTGCCAGCCTGTCTCCCAGTAGGCTGAATCAGTCCACTGGCTGTTGGTTTATGGGACACAGGGGGGTTATCCATCTGCAGGCCTCCCTGTAGAGAGGAGGTGGTTGACTCCGTCTCATGACGTTGGGCTGAACTGATAAAAGGACAGCCGGAGATGGATTGTGTCCACAATAATAGCCCTGGCTCACAGCAGCCTACGCCCCAAGCCTATAAGTCACTCTTGCACCAACTCTTATGGATACCTGCCCCCCAGCCCCATCTGACCCCACCCTCTACTGGCCCAGCAGTGTTATTTCAGCGCTTAGAGATAATGCTGGACGTGTAATTGCCTTGTTAATTGGCTTTTTTTTCCTCATTGCATTTTTGCATTGATGGATGGCAGCACTGATGGAATTGTTGGTTAAGTGGCCAAACTAGACAGAAGAGGAGTTGAGGCACAAAAAAAAAATCAACTAACAAAAGCAATCAATTTGAGAGAAAGAGAGGAATCAAAAGAGATGGTAAAAAAAGTAAAGAGTGTGCAAAAGGGTAAAAAAAAGAGAGAGTGGAACCAGTTGAAATGAAAGGGGCGAGGAGAGATGTGCAAAGGAGATGGGATGAGAAACTAGGAGTGGAGGGAGGGGGATTCATGCCGAGAATAGATAACCTTGATGTTAAAAGCTACATCCGTCGGATGTGTCTCTCTGTGACATATTGATGGCCCTTGAAAAGAGTCAAGCTGATTGTATGCAGGGAACAATCATTAAACCCACTCCATCTCCCTCCTCTCTCTCTGACTTCTCTCTTTCTATCTCTTGTAAGTGTGTGTGCTTGCATGCACAATTGTGTGTGTTCTGATTTAATGCAGTGGATGTCCCTACAAGTTCATTCACATGAAGAGACGCCCTGCAAGGTAAACTCAACTTCTAAAAAAAAAACGTTTTTTTCTTGTGCATTACACCACCATCTGTAAATTCGACTTCAGAACCTGAAAGATGTCCAATAGTTTATGAGTGTTCACGCAGCATAACTTATACATACTTTAGATCTGTTTCACACCTTTCACTTTTTACTCTTGTCATGTGTTAGCATTTCTTCAGGTAGACCAATTCTTGCCCACACATTCAGCTTGATCAACATATGAAATAGCTGTTTGGAGATATGGAAAAAATATATAAGTCGTGAGCCATATTGAGTGAAATTGGCTCTATGCTGAAGAATCAAGTGAAGTCCTAGAGCTGCACTTTATATCAACATTTTGATTGTTCTTTATTTATGAGCGATATAATACAGTATATGCCTGCATGTACCAAGCCTTTTATAACCTGATTCAAACTGCAACATTTTAGACCCAAAGGGATGTTTCCCCCTCTTTTTTGTAACCCTTTTCTAACTTTACACTTTCAGGTCTAATGTAATGCCTTGGCCACACTCTCGGGTATTGCAAATCTGCTTGCAACACATGAGTGAACTGAGATGGAAGCATATGACTTTGTTGGGACCACTCAGGCTCAGGTTGGCCAGCAGAACTCGCTGTGTTCTACTGTCACTGATCATTTCTACTGTCTTATTATGAACTTACACTCAGCAGCATCTCAGCTTTCTCGAAGACAGAGAATAAAACCACCTATGCAAGAAATACAAATTTAAGCTTACTGTGTTAAAAATGTGACTTGTTATATATTCTGTAGATTAAATATAATAATATTCTGACTTAATTTCAGATTATTTTAATATAAGGTGTCCCAAAAGCCGTGAGGTATCATTGAGTATCCAGTGGGAAACACTTGTTATGTCTTTAAATACCCCAAATCTAAGCAGATGAATGTTTAAAATGAAGGAAATGCAAAACGTGAGGAGTCTGTATGTCAAAACAGAGTGGTTAACTTCTGCAGATTGACACCTGAAATTAACAGGAAACACTAAATTATTAAACTACATTGATCAATTACTTGTAAACCTCAGTTATTTTTCTACATGGCATCTTTGCAGGGATTGATTTCGGAGCTCAAGTGATAAAACAAGCTGACTTCCTGCCCTCATTGGTTATAATCTCTGTAGAAAAATGATATATTCACAAGTAAAGACAACTTTTATTTCCATATTGGTTGATGTGATAATGAAGCACTGTACATAGGAGGCTTTGTACAGCTGGTTTACTCACACTGTGGCAGAATGGCCCATCAAGCCCCCATAGAGAGGACACATGCTTTGGGTAATCAGCTTTGAAAAGACCAGACTGTCTGAGAATAAGCTCCACTGCAGCATTCACTGAGCGGAAGCTACAAGATACAAACTGTACGGCTCTTTAATAATGACAAGAGGGTGAGCTACTCCTCTTAAAAAACAACAAGGTG
This sequence comes from Labrus mixtus, assembly GCF_963584025.1. Lineage (NCBI taxonomy): Eukaryota > Metazoa > Chordata > Actinopteri > Labriformes > Labridae > Labrus > Labrus mixtus. Next base: position 9,336,343 of record NC_083617.1, on the reverse strand, counting down.
CTGCGAGACATATGCACAACAAAGGCCTGATTGTTCCTCTGCCAGGGCATGATGGAAACATTAGCCTCCACATTGCTTTGTTCATCTGTCACTTTAATGACTACTCCCACTGTTCCCACTGTGTGCTGTGTTTGTGTGCATGAGATGAAAGTGTGCATGAGTTGTGATAATGTGTATATGGTCGAGATTCTGGGTGTTGATTCAAGTGTGCTCAACCGTGGCTCAGGATACACAGAGGGTATTGTAGACCACCGGCTCTTGCACTGTACCACTTGTTATTTAGTATCAGTTCATCAGGCGGAACCCCACGGGCGTGAGCGCGGCCTCAGAAGGTGTTATGTAAGAGTGAGTGTGGCTCAGTTATTCCCTTCTCTATCTCAAAGCGCCCCATCTTTCTCACGGCTTCTCTCGTAATAAGAGCAAGCTCTCGCTGTGAAGGGGACGCAGCCAACTGGAGTGTGTTTATGCACATAACACACTGCCTAATGTAGTGCGGGATATATATGCAGAACTTGCGTCAGGTTGCACAGAAAATTAAGACACATTCATGCACTTTTTCACCCACTGGGAAAAGAGCTCATACTGGTTCTTTGTTCTACTCTTTCTGCTTTATTTACTCCTCTCCTCCTTAGGCCAGGCTCTGACTAGAGCAGTTTTAGGCAGATTCAACCCACCTGACAAAGACGGGGGGGATACTGTTGGGGGGCTGGGTTGGTTGTAATATTCAACCAAAATATTAGCTTTCAATGTGGGGCTTCACAGAGTCAATCTTACACCCTCAATGTAGAATTGTAAATGTTTATAATAATGTCAGTACTGTTTAAGAGAGAGTTCAAAAGAGTCAAACTGAGCCTTTAGCTTTCGCCTCTTGAACATTGTCAGTTCAAAGTGCAACTTCTACTCCTCTGTTGCGCTTTTGTCATTCGTGTCAATGTTATGGAGGCGCAATGGTGTGGCAAAGTAGTTTCACTACTGAACTAGCATCATAGGTAGCATAGGAGGTGTAACCAGGACGAGGCGGGATCACTGTTCTACAGCGAAGCCCGCAGGACAGAACAGTGGTTTGTGTTGTGTGTTTGTGTATGTGAAGCCCCTCTCCTGCTTCCATAATGCGATATAAAAATCACTGGGTCACCGCCTCACCTATATTATACCATGGCAGATTCAGTGTAGAATTACAAAGACGCAGGAATAGGGGGGACACTAGTGGAATGTAGTCAGTTTTATAATTTATATTTTATTGATTTTTATAACAACATTATAATGACAAACAAACAGATTAAAAGGGAACAACAAAACAGGCAGGAAACATAATAGACAATAAATGGATGACAGAAATGAGATACAACGATGCAGAAAGTATCAACAGTGCATCACCAGAAGGAGGACGTATGACATGTGCTTGCAAACAAACAAAAGTCAATCAACACCCCGGCAGTGATGTGTTGCGTTCTCCTGATATAAACTGGCTAAAATTGTCCCATTGCTCCTTAGAAATCCAAGCATATTTTCACAAGCAGCTATTGTCATCATTTCTTCTTTCCACATGTCAGTCTCAATTTTGTAAACATCTTCTTTCTCTGAGGGACGACGACTCTACCAACTGAGCCGCAGGATGTAAACAGTCTTGCCCTGAGGCTTCGGTCAGCTAATGTGGTACTGTCCACAGAAACTACAGTGACAGATACCACCTCCATTGTTGATTGTGTCTCAACTATCACCTTCTCATCCAAATGTATTAAACCGTCTGAATTTTTGTTCCACTGAAAGTTGTAGTCCTTCTCAATGTTATATCATTCTGCTTGTTTGTGAAATCAGGAGTTCTCAGGGGATCAAATGTGCTGGTACGTTCCTCCCTTTAGCACACACGATAATCGTTTGAGATTACAGAATATCTGTGAAGTTATCCTTATTGTATGAGCGTGATGCAGATATTGTAATGGATTTTAAAAACTCCAGTAATCAGAGCCCAGCCTGGTATCTTGTTTTTTTTTTAAAGCACTGTTATAGAGTTACAGATCACTCATCGTCCAAGCTTTCCGATTGGTCCCGGAGAATCTCAGAAAGTGTTGCCTCCCATCCTCCTCCGTCCCCTGTGGGCCCGTGACGAACTCAGCAGAGTGTGAAGGCTGGAGGGGCCTTTAGCTTTAGTTCCTTCATCTGTGAAGGTTATCTCTGAAAGGCTTTGGTTGCAACCTACAAATATATCCCCTCTAGGTAATACCTTAAAGGAGCCTCGGTTCTGGTAACTCGGTGGGTAATCTCTTTAAGGGTCCCACTCCTGGAGAGAGTGAGTTTTCTCGCTGGGTAAGCTGTGAATATATGAAAGATCCCGGTGCCCAAGTGATCAGAGCGCTGTGAGACACCCCAAGTCCTGTGGTGTCAAGCCCATCTCCAGCCGTGGCACCTATATCCCCAGGCGAATCACGGCAGCTGGATTTCTCCCCTCCCTGCCCAACCCAACCTGTCAGAGGCACACACACACTCTCGCGCACACACACACACACACACACACACACACACACACACACACACACTCTCGCACACACAAACACACACAAAACACACACGCGTGTATGTTTCCCTCACACACCGGGGGAGCAGGCAGGCATGGAGCTGGTCTCGGATTTTATCGGAGGTGACAGCTCCTCACACTTCAGTGTTTGGATCACCTCAAGTAGCTGGGCTATGAGGGGAAATGAGCACTGCTCCACTACAAAGTCCAGATTTAGATTGACTGAGCTTGTCCCCGGGCCTGTGGGCTGCTGCTGCTGCTGCTGCTTCTGCTGCTGTACTGCTCCTCCGCCTGACAGAACACCCACTACTGCTGCAAGGGACTGGTATGTGTGTGTATTTTTGTGTGTACGTCTGGGTGCTCTAAATTTGCGTGTGTGTGTGTGTGACTTGGTGGAGCCTACTTTGAAGAGTCAGAGGGAGTGGGGGGGAGAGAGCGATGTGTCAGGTTTGGTTAGAATTGAGGGTGGCATCAGAATATGCTTGGCACTAATATGGCACCAGTATCTCTGTCCCCGTCTCTGCTTTCTGTCACTTAGTTGCCATTCTCTTCCCGCCCTTGACAATGTCTCTTTGGATTATGTGATTGGACTTAGCGCTTGGAGCACCCCTCATCCCTCTGCGACACCGCCTCTCCCATAAGTCTCTTCTTTCCTTGCTCCGTCTCTCCAGCCTTCCCGCCCCCTCCCCGTGCCTTTTATTATGCACTTGATGTCTATTTAAGAAGCCCGGCGAAAGCTGGATCTGTTCTGCTGTCAGAGGATCATTGACAGCACTAATGCCACTTGTCCTTGCCTCATTTGGTGAGAGGTGACACCTAGCAGCAGCTCGCCACATTCATCAAGTGGCGATGGGAGCGCTGTGACATCAGAGATAGAACAGACCAGTCCCAGAGCTGTGGGCAGCACTCTATCTGCGCAGGAACACACTTTTTATTACATTAAGAGAGCACTGTTGGCCATCTTGGATTCACAATTTTATGTGAAAATCAGCATTTTGCTGGGGAGTTTTCTCTGGTTCATTGATTTTTACAGATTTTATACCTACTTTTTCAAGTAGCTTCCTGATAGTAGTACTACTTTCATATTTGTGATCCAACTAGTTAAAATACGTTTTGCCATTTTTTGGCCTTTATTTGATAAGACACCTTAAAAAGACAGGAAATCAGTGGTAATGGGGAGGGCATAACATGCACCAAATAGCATCAGGATCAGGAGTCAAACTTGTGAGCAGTGAATATTCTTTGTGCACGGGGTGCCTACTCTACCAAATATGCTAAATCAGGGGTTGAGGCTGTTGACTGACAGGTGAACGTGTTGCTGTTTGCCATGAGGCTGAAGGCCCGCCTTAACTCTAACTCTTTTCTTGTTACTAGACTGATGGAAAGTTAGTTTGCGATAGAATTTACAATATGACAGCCGTAGTCTGGCTTCATAGCACCTCTTCAGAAAACAATGAATGACATCACTGGCAGTACGTCCATGTTTCATACAGTCTATGAAAACCACTTTTTTATGTGAGTGTTGGGGAATTGCCTCACTTGTATTATACATTTTGAGTTGTTAAATCTCTCCAGAGATCAGCAAACTTTTCTACTCTGACTTTGTTTAACACAGTTTATAATAAGAGACAGAATCAAAGTTCTCTGCGATTCTACCGACTCTTACGTGATCTGGCTTTTAGGAACCAAGGGCTTTTATTAAGAGCACCACAAATGGACATAGAATGTGCTTAATTTACAAATACAAAAATCCACATAGACATGCCTCACGCATACCTTCTGATAGTTAGATAATAGCTCTTTTATTTGTTGTTGGCGGATGACTGTAAGCTTAAAGTTGATGGGACTTTGCCTTTAGGGCACATTGGTCATTCTTTGGAACAAGATGTTCATCCTTTCCAGGAACAACTCAACAAGTTCAGACCCAGACTCTGTTCAGTCCTGCCATTTAAAGTCACCCTGTGGAGTTATAGTACAAAAGTAAACAAACATGGTTTTGTTCATATTTGTGGACACTTTGTCTGTATCCCTAAAGTCTAATGAGCAAAGTAAGGCATTGCACCCAAACGTAGCTTTAAGCCTTGTTGTTTTTTATTCTGTATTTGCATCATTCTTTGTCTAATCATTTTGTCTCAGTGAGTTTGAGTCATTTCTTTTATTCCAGGATAAAGGACCCATTGTAACTACTATCAAGACTATACTATACTTCAGTATCAGATAAGATACAAATGTGCTTTTATTGCTACAAGGAAGTCATTTTGACTTAATAGGTCTGTCAAAATTATCTATGCCCTGTAGATAACAAAACGGTCTTTATTTTTTGTTATGACCATTTGAATCAGTACTTCCAAAAATTGTGTCATGGTCCCTTTAAATAAAGGACCACTTTGATCTTTTTCTTTATTTTGTTGTTATTGCTAACCAGTTAGCCAGATGAATTCATGATTACGTCTGCACAGGGGATTTTTTTTGTTTTGTTTGTCAGCAGGATTTGAGAGAAACTTCAGGCCTGATTTTCATCAACTTGGCGTTAAATTGTAGTATGGTATAAATAAAGAACTTATTTCTTTAGTGTTGAATGGATCTCTATCAGACTCAGAAAAATTACACAAGTTGAACACTGCAAACAGACATACAATACAATGAGGGCTTTGTATGGAAGCCCTATGTGGACATGTAACCATATATATTATTGACTTAATTTTCCTCTTGTATTCATTTTCGGCTAGTTTTCTTAAGCTCTTGATTTAGTTTTCTTAATGTAACGGGATGACAAAGTTTTCCCATTATGATGGATTAACTTATCTTATTATCTCAAGGTAGCAAGGCTTGTTTTGGGGCGCAGATGGCCTAGTGGTTAAGTTGCTCCCCATGTAAAAAGGTAAGAGGTAGCCCAGATTTAAGTGCGACCTGCAGCTCCTTTCCCACATGTCATTACCCATACTCTTTCCACGTCCCTGTCCAAATAAAGGCAAGCACCCAAAAATAAATCTTTAAAAACAGATTATCAGTGATGAGATGGGATGTAGTCTGTCTGTAAGTCACTCAAATATTTAAAAGGTCACTGTGTATTGATGCTACATGTGCATTACTATAACCAGGTGTGAACACAAGCAGTCTCTTATTCTCTGATCCTGAATGCTAGAAAAGGACGGGCACACATTTTTTTATCCCATAAATAATACATGTTTTTATATTTATTTTTAATACTACATGCATGACCCACATCTTACCTGACTCTCTCTCCTTCTGTTTTTTTTTTTTTTAGGGGTATTCGCCAAGTGTCGCTACGTCTACTACGGCAAGCACTCAGAAGGCAACAGATTCATTCGGAACGACCAGCTCTGATGGACAGCCGCTCAGGCAGAAAGAGGGACATGAAATACAATGGATGTTAACAGAAGGAAACAGATGGAATCTATCTCTTATTTATTGTAACCACTGCTGATATTTGAGTTGTCTGATTCCCGCTGGAAAAGAGTATACATATAGTTATGCAAGGGTAATGTTTTTTTTTGCTTTTTTTTTTGGGGGGGGGGGGGGTTGAAGTTTTTAGAGTTTTATTCTGGACTCATAGTTAGGACCTCCTCTGCTGAGCTCGGTCTGCTTCTGCCTCTTTGCTTCAAGCTCAGAGTCAGAGTCAGAGATGACACTGTCACTGACATGACTGCCTGGAAGCAACAGCAGCCGCACAATTCCAGACACACACAAACACAGGCAGCCTTTCTCTTTCTGTCCCTGTCTCTCTCTCTCTTTCTCACACAAACACAGCCTTTCTCTATTTCTCTCTCTCTCTCTCTCTCTCTGTCACTCTCACACACACACACACACACACACACACACACACACACACACACACACACACACACACACACACACACACACACACACACACACACACTCACACACGGTCAGTGACAAACAGACCCAGCCAATTGCATCCTTTTCTCTGACAGCCATGATGGATCACCCGTCCACTACCGCCACTAATCAAGGGTGAAAGGGGTGACGGTCACACACCTGGGGCCTGACATGGACTCATCTCTCTTCTTCTTCTCTGTCTTTTACACACACATAACTGCTGTTGTTCACATTAAGACATAGCAGAGACAGCAGGTTTATACAGTATGGTTGAACATTCCTAAAATCTCCCATCCAACCCTGAGGCATCCGAAGTCTTCCTTGTTGTGTTTGTTGCAGGTTGCAGAACGCTTTCCTTCTTCTTCTTCTTTTTGAATGAACTTTATTAAATGAATACACGTGTGTATATATTAGCATGTGTTATTTTCTGAAAGAGATATATTAAATGCAGTTGTGAGCATTCCAGCATGAGCTTTAATAAAGAACAGGGTCGTAACAAAGTATTTGTTCGAGGAACAGAAATATACAGTATATTATGATGTGATTTCTTTTTTGTTCATGTTTTTACTTTACACTCTTCAGCTTCTTCTTTAAAATGCATCAGTGCAAGGAACAAGTAGCTGGTACAATCTTGTGCTTGCAAGAAAATGAGAATTGAGTCTACAGTTGCCTTAAATGAGATCAAATGCCTTCTCTCTTTTTTAACTGTTTATATTTGATAATGTTTTGAGATATTTCATGGTTTTATGCTTTTTACTTGATTTTTAATGCCCTATCCAAACAAGGTAAGGATCTGTAAAGTGCCGCCATTTTTCAGTCGTACCTAAAGTTTTCTGGACATTATAACATAAATGAAATTATAGCATAAATGAATGATGTGATAAAGCTGGTCTGATGCTAAATTGTTATGGCTGAACGTCTTCAGGTGATTAAAAGGGTTCAATAACATTTGTCTCTTGTCAGATTGATATTGAGCTTTTTGTACTCTGATGCTTTCACATTGATTCCACCTGCCACTACAACACACTGCCATTACAACAGCAAAGACACACCTTCTCATGTCAACTCTTTTTTTTACTTGATCACATCACATGTTTCTTCTGAGGGTAAGTAGAAAAAATGTATTTATTTTATTGATGATGACAAAAAATTGGAGAGACTTGCAGTATTTGAGAGATGAAAGAAAGCATGTTGAGCTTCAGTCCAGCGTGTCAATCATCCACAGACAGATGAAGGAAAGGTCAGAGATAGCCTCATGCAATGTTTGTCCACATTGTCTGAATCAGTTTCTTTCTTGTTTCTCTTGGTTTAAATATTTGTGCTAGTCTGTGCGTGTGGGAGCGTGCTTGCTTGCTCGTGTTTATACACCACTTCCCACAGGACTGTGTGACCATATTCCAGCTGACATGCCGTTCAGGAGCCTGGTCACTAGTGCCGGCTTTTCAAAAATGACAAGGTTTATTTGTCTGTGTTTTGATATGCTCAGAGGAAAGTGGGACTGACAGCCGGAGGAGGCAGGAAGAGGGGAGCCACAACAAGTTCCCCCCCGCACGACACAAAATGTCATCCTTCCCCTGACTGCAGCGCGAGCCCAGCCATCCTGCTGAAAAGAGCAGACATTTAAAACTTTGTGACATGTGTCACAGGCACTGCCATTGAGCCAGTGCCACTGATGGAGCTGGAATTGACAGGCTCCAAGCCACCGGAGCTGGCTGGGGGACACACCGAGTTTGGTGTGTGTCACTTCCTATCCTCGTCAGGGACGCATCCCGAGCTGCCACACCAACACAAACTGCATTATGGGATGGGCGGAGAGTGCCAGAGCCGGTTGACATATGCCTGACATGCGCCTCTGTGCATGTGAGGGTATGAATGGAAAGCCTGGCATCATGCACAGTAGGTTAATTAAGGTGTTAGCCACAGATCTACCTGTAGGCGATGCTCCCTGTGACCCTCGGCTCTGTCACTCCTTGAGAACTTCCTGGGTGAACAAATGGCATGCTACTTCATCAGAGCAGATCAGTGACATTCTGCTGTAGCCCCGCAGGCTTTCTTCTAGCCACTGATAAAAAAGATACACATCTGTACCTTCACATTTTCTGTGTGCCTGCACTTCTGCAAACCCCAGCTGGATGTCTGTTCACAGAATGTGTTGTGAATATTTGTTGGTGCTTTTAATTTCTTACATCCTTAAATATGTCATCCTGTTGGTGTATCGACAGTAAAACAAACAAACAAAAAAACTAACCTTTGACCTGTGTTTGGGTTAGACCCAAGTTGCCACAGGATTTAGTCCTGTATTCTAATTATAATCAGATTTGAGTGTGGAAAAGTGAATGAAGTAAAGATAGTCAAACATATACTCATGATTTTTTTTTTACCTTGCTATTGAAGGATGGGATTTTCCCATAATGCATTGCATAAAGGAAACTTTATACCTACTAAACAATTCAGACAATAGTAAGAGAGTCTTTTATAACTTCTTGTAGGTTCAAGATGGTTAGAAAACACTGACTTCTTGTCCACCAACACTGAAAAAAGATACTAAGAACATTTACTATATAAAGTGCTTTCCTGTATTTTCACTGTGTGTTTGAAGCAAAGCAAACAGATGTTAACATTAATGTACAATACACAGTTTATTGTACAGGATAGAGCTTTATATTGCACAAGCACAGTTCACCTCCCCAAAAGGCACGATGGTGTCTGACTCACTGTCAAAAAAGCTAAGGCCCAATCAAAGCGTCACTACATATCATCCAGCAGTCTGATGACTGATTGGCATGAGCTAATGCAAATTTACAAGGAGGCAGAGGGGGCAGAAAAGACTTGTCTTTATGAGTGACAACTGGCCACTGATAGCAGAGCAGCAAACAGGATGGGGTGAGATTTAGATTTAACCGTCCCTCTGGCTCCAGAACCCCCTCCCCCCCCCTCGCTCCCTCCCTCCCTCCCTTCTTCTTCTCTTTCCTTTTTCTCTCCTTCTCTACAAACTGTCCCTTTCACCTAAAGACATTTGGCAGCACACCCGTGTCTCACTTGATCCAGAGAGGCCTAAGGAGGGGGAGGGTCGCCCCTTATTTCCGGGGCCCGGTCTTAGATGAGTAACATTTGTCATTCAGGGTGGTGCTGAGGTAATTAGCTTGTCAGTGGGCACCAGGCTGAGCTGGCTCTTTCTGCTAAGAAAGATGGACAGACTGACACAGGAGCTGACAGCCAGTCGATAATGTGGCAATTAATGTCATAAATAATTCCACTGCCAATTATATCAAAATGGACTCTGTTCATTCACAGGGCCTGGTCCTCCCTTATCATTTCCTCTGATAAGGGGAACAACCGTCTTCACCCCCCCTGTAATTATGGGGCTTTTTATATGGAAATACAACATGGCCTCACTCCCTCCACATGTTTATAGGAAAAGGGGAAAGAGGGAGACACGGACAATAAATGTAACCTGCTAATGAATCTGTGTTTTTATGCCCTTCACCTCGGGTATTTCTAGGGGGTCACATAGCAAAACCGTGAGGCATTCCAAATGTCATTGGCCTGAACAAAAAGGGGAAAAAAGCATAACTTGATTTGAAAACGAAGACAATTATGTGAGAGGGATCGATCAGAGCCGATGTTGTAAAGGTTGCAAAAGCTTAACCAACAGTGAGAATATTGATCCTGACGCCCCACCACTTGGTGGGAAAAATTATATCCATTCTCTGTCTCCAAGATGCAGGTCAATCAATCGCAGCGAGTGAGAATACATGATGAGCTGGAATCGGCAAGGGTTCACTGAATAGTAAATGCGCTGTGTATTGGATGGAAATAAAAAGGGAAAAGTGGGATTTTGCTTTGAAATTCTTATTATCCGCCGCCGTGGCCTGTTTCCACGGGCTCATTTGTCTCGACAAGTGACTCAGTCACTGTGAACGGTCCCCATCAGCCTGACACTAAACTCTTCCTGTGAAATGTATGAGCAAATAAAGTGAGCTCAGCACATGTAAAGGCCTCCTAATGCATTGTAAAACAGCCTTAAACACATCAGATGTATCTTGGGGACAGGAAGGTCGCTCTGATGGTAATATATGGTCTCTGCTGAGAAGTCTCAAGGTCGCGTCACATTCGCCTACATAATACATGATTTCCCGTTACTCTTAGAGACTCCAATCATGCCTGGCAAGTCTTGAGATGAAAATTTGACTAAGTAAATCAGCCACCTTGCTGGCATTTCTATTACCCCTCTGTGTGTGCTGACAGAGAAGATGAATAACACTAAATAATAACACGTGGTAATAAATCATATTTACTACTCGTACTGAGAAACACTGCAGCAGATATAAAACTGTTCGCTTTTTTTATTCTCTCATCTCGCCTGTATGGATTTAACTTCAGTTTTTTGTTTGTTGTGCATGTGTAAATGTGTTCTTTGTACTTTATGGAGATGAGTGTGTCACTCCTCCACTTGTCACTGTCATCTTGTTAGAGTGTGTGCGTAATTATTGTGTCATTTATTGCATGAGAATTGCTTGCTTTGAATAAAGCAGTTAAATGACCCTGTTAGCATAATTAATTTAAGCATCCTGAGGGGCTGCAAAGTCGCAGCCTCATGAATATTTATTATTGTCAGTGTCACTGCTAAATATTGTACAACAACAATGCAACATGTTTTTGTTTTTGAAGGGGAAAAGTGTTTGATGCAATTTTTAACTCTTTGTTTCTGGTTTACAATCTCTTCCCTAAATTGTCTTTGAACAGTTACGCGTCTACCCAGACGAAATGTGTAAAATACAAAATGACCTAAATGTTGGATGGATATTAAAAGGGACACTTTCTCTTTTAATCCTCATTAAAACAAAAGCTGCATTCATTTGGCAGAAAACATACAGTAATTATACAGAAACGTATGACAGAGAGTTTGCATTTAATGCTCTCACCCTCAGGCCCTACAGAGAATTATTAACACGACACAAATCATCCGCCGCTGATTTTACAAGCTTGACTTGAACAGTCAAACATTTCAAAGAAAATTCCTGAAATATTGGCATTTACCCCTGCCCTCTATACCAGGTCCTGAGGGTGTCAGATTGTGTGTGTTTGTGCGTATGTTTATCTACAAACAGGACATGCACAAGATCCAGAAAAAAAGCCCTCTGGAGGTATGGATGGTTTCTCACATGGGCAGTTCTGTATGACTCCACTGAGGCACGAGAGGATACTTGAACAAACAAGTGAACTGTACATTGAGCCAAGTGATGTGTAACCACTGCACCAATGATATCGCACTCGGCTGAAAACCGGCAGCTTAAGTTTACTGTATGTGACTGTCATTCTGGATCAGCACAGGAGCAAGGCTTGTGGATGCAGGAATTACACTCTGAAGAGATAATTTCCCATGAACGTCTTTGAACTGTAAACAATGTTCTTACATTTCATATGAATACCCACATTATGAGCCTCACAGTGATGTGTCCTGAGGGAGGAATGTGTTTTGTTGCGTGTCAGACTTGGTGGTATTTCCTGCGGCGGTCCCGATCCTATCTCTGGGGTCCTCTGGAGGGCAGCATCTCAAACTGCTCTGCTTGGCCTTGGACAATGACAGTGACATACAGACGCTGTCCATTTTTGACACACGGTGGTGATTAATTGTGAGGAAAAAGGTGAGCAGGATCTGTTCTCCGGCCATTCTTAAAGACATGGAGATCCAGCACTCCTCCCCTGGGTTAGGGCACAAATGAAATCATTGAATCATGAATACTCTGAAGGTAAAAAGCTATTTACTGCAGCCAGTCTGTTTTTTTTTTATGGAAGTAATATTGGTGGTCATTGTTAAGAGGCTCATGTTTTGTGCCTCTCTCTGAGGGTAGAATTTAAATCTAGCTTATTGACGTTCAACTGTCTTCAGTACTGAAACAACCTGGGTCCCTGTTATTTGTGAATTTATTTGAACATTAAATCTGAGCTACATTGGATCAAATACTTTGGTCATAATTGTTTCAACAAGCTAAGGAGGAAGCTATTCAATCCAAACAGCAGACTTACTCAAATTTAAACTTAAACCAGATGTTGCTACATCTTAAGCATTTAAAAAAAAAGATTGAGACACTATAGGATTTCATATATTTTTAACTGTTAAAGCCCCCAAGATTAAAAATAATAAAACAATATAAATATATATAAATAAATATCAACAAAGCATTATCTGAGTATTTTTACATCAAAACATCTGTATTTTGACTTCCTGTAAAACTTTTCAAATGTGTAAGACTCATCCTGCACTCAGTGGCGTTTACTAACTTTCGACCAATGAAAAAGCTTTGTCGAAGCTAACAATCCAATCAAATTCATCCCAACGTTATGTCCCGCTCTCTATCTTGTTATTGCTTATATTCTGTTTCCGCAGGAAAGACGTCACAGCGCTGAACTTAGATATTGAAGTTCTGTTTTATGGGGATTTTAAGATTTTAAAAAAGATTAAATAATCTTCACATATTACAGCAAGAACTAGTCTAATGTCATGCTACTTGGTCTGTGAGGCTTTGTAGCATGTTAACATCAAGCTGTTATATACCGTACCTTTGCAGCAGAGTTAGGCAGAACGAGGAAGGCATTCCTTTTCTTGCTGTTGAACAATAAACCTGAGAGTTTCAGTAGCTAACTAGCAGTTACTTTGTCAGCTAACATTAAATCGCCTCTTACATGTCCGGCTCCTCTCTGACTTATCCAGTGTCGCAGCTAGCTTAAATAAAACCTACTTATTGCCAACTGCTACACACTAGAGCTAACAACTGTTTACAAATTAGCAAGCTAACATTTTCTGATTAGCACTAAACAAAAAGTACAGTACCCTCACTTCCTGAAGAAAAGTCTTCAAGTCTTGCAGGTATTTGGTCATAAAAACAAATAATGTCAAATATCTACTTAGTGGATGTCTGGATCAGCATAATCACATACAGTAGATTGGTCTTCTTGGACCCGTGCATTACTGGCATTAATTTGATAGCATCAATGCTAAAAGATACAGCAGTTAACCTTTTTTTCAAAGTTTTTAAATGTATTATTTTAGTTAAATCAAAGTTTCGCTCACAACAAACTATACAAATAAGTCAACATTATAAATATGCATATTGCGATTTAATGCCCACAGCACAAAATATCGAACTACTCACTAGAGTTAGTGAGAAGGTCCCTGAGTTTAAGCTTTATTGGTTGTTTTTCTTCTTCTTGTCTATGTGTGGGTAAACTTCAGCCATGAACCTTTGCATTTGGGTATTAGCAATTTTTCCCCCCTCTCTCTCTCTCAGTCAGGCTGACAGGCCTAACCTTGTCTGCCTTTCCAAACATATTGATTAGCCTGTGAGAAGAGAGAGGCGAAGAGACCCCGAGCAGAGGCTAAACTTGAAGTATTACACTTTCTGCTAATGGTATCTAATTATTTCACAATGGGGGAAAGTTTCATGGTGGGTTTTTGAAAAGAAAACGATGAATTTGAAGAAGGCAGATCTGCATTTTTCAGGATAAAAACAAATAATGAAAAAAAATTATGTGAATGTATTGTTATTATTATCGGAATGGAAAGAGACCTGGAAACCCGTGCTGCCCTAATTTAAGTGCATAAACTTCATTTGATGATCACGCTACCAGTATTATTGACAGCCTTTCAAAAGTTAACTTTGTTTCAGTGTTAGATAGAAAATCCAGTCTTTAGTGATTGGCTCAGAGAGGAGGCTTCACCGACTTTTTCAAGCGAGGACATCCAACACAATTTCAAATGGCAGCTTCAGACAGAAAAAAAGAGAAAAGGCCAACCCCTGTGCCTTTGTTGTTCTCCTTTAATTCTGTTAATCGCCCCCAGGTAAAGATTAGCTGCTCTTGCCAATTTAATTCAGCCTCAAATGATGCTGCTACAAGGTCACTTTTTCCTCGTCTTCCTCTCTTCCTCTGTCTCTTTATTCACCCACCCTACCCTTTGCCCCCCCCTCCCTCTCATCCCATCTCCCTCTCTCCTCCATTTCTCTTTCCGTGAGCAGGATTGAGTTGTCATGTAGTTCTAATAGGCAGCACAGGGAATCATTAGTCCACCTCGGCTCCCTGACTGATGGGTATTTCACTCCAATCATCTGAGTACTGTGCGTGTGTTTGCGTAGGTGTGTGTGTGGAACGAAAGAGAGAGCAGGAAACCACCCCCCTCCACCTTCCAACACACACACACACACACACACACACGCACACACACACACACAAATCCTCCCTCTCCCTCCACTGCATTGTGCGCCTGCCGCTATTGACGGAGTGTCAGAGCTGAGGGGAGATGTCTTAATCAACTTGGACACACTGGGCATTGATTTGACAAGCTGCTGTAATGACCTTCTTGTTTTCGTAAAGGATCACTGTTTATCTGGGCCACAACTGATGCACGGAGCATGCCTCATTGTCATGGAAACTATTATCACGGCCGGATTAGGATGGGGCTCGGTCTTTGGGTCTCTCTTTTTCTCCCTCTGTCACTCTCTGTCTCTGTCACACACCAACACACTCTTCACACACACATAGATATTGATATGTTTGAGGTGATGTATTGCTACCATATGTGTGTTTACTGTATATGTCGGTGTGTCTGTGATCTTTAACACTTTCAGTGGAAATCGTCAGGGGTCAAAGGGAAATGCTATAATTGGTGTCAACATCTTTTTACATCAATGTTATGGGAATCGTTACAGACTGGATGGATTGACTGAGAAGGTTCAGTAATCCAAAGACAAATGATTCACTTATCGGCCCTCCAGCTCTTCTGGAAAATTATTTTAAATGTTGTCACTCATTGATTTACTGAATGACCCATAATGACATTTAAAAAAGACAGTTTATTCTCAAAGGCAGAATGAATCAGTAAAGAAAAAAATCCATATATATTCATAGATCATTTACCAAATCCACAATGGAATTCTTGCAATGTATTTAAGGTCCTTTGCACATAATAGCATCTAAAAGTATCAGAACTAAGTTTACATACATTCAAACGTTGTTAGCACAGTTTCTGAAAGCCTGTCTGATACTAGGTTTAACTTGGACATGGTTAATTAAGCTGTGATATTTAGGATATTTTACAAACATATCCAAATGTATTCAATTAGCCAATTGTCACAAAGCAGCAATTAAGCTGTGTAAACCTGGCATTAGCTGGAGTGTCAGTCATTATTTTCATTGGTGTGTGTGGAGCTTTGCTGGAGGGAGTTAAGTTTGTCATAAAACTACTCAGCTGTCAATTAACATTGCATTCATATGTTTGACAACTGGTCAGGGCTAACTGCTAACTACAGGGCTAGCGTAACATTTTGCATCAATCAAAAGAGGGGGATGTCAATCAAATTGTGATCTGCAAGCCTCCAAGCTTTTGAGAAATAACCTAAACAGCCTAAGAGATTCTCAACTTTGATACCATGAATGAATTTTAACTTTCCAAGCAGAATATCCAGAGGCTTTGTTTTACTACGAAAGGTCTGTGTGTAGAGGATGTGTGAAGTTGATTTCTTAATATAAATTACGATCCATCAGCACGTTCGTGCTCAAGATGAAGAGAAAGATTGCCTTTGTTTGTTTTCAGGCACTAACACATGAGCCGTGTTGTGCTCCATCACCTGGTTCATTGCCACAGGCACACCCTGCCGCCTTGAGAAGAAGACACTCTGCTGAGTCGATTTGCAGGGATCTCAGGTTCAGGGTGCTGTCAGCTTCTGTCAGGGCAATCAGCAACACTCAGCCTCCCCTGAATAGCCCGCACAGCAGACGGTAAATATTATTGGCATTCTGACACCCTCTCGCTGCGGCCAAGTGTGTAAAATTGTTAATAAGGAACATGATGGTGCCACTGCATGCTGTCGTGAGAATGGAAAAGCTTGCTCTCGTTGGCAATTATCCAAATAACAGGATGAGGCGTCTGAGGACAGGTGATTTAAGTCCTCGGGCGGAGTGGTGGAGAGGTTTGTTTTGGCGGGGAGGATGTGAGGAAAAGTCACAGGGGTCGTATTGTAAATAATGTCCTTGTGCTATAGCCATCAATTCAACTCCTTATAAAGCACACATGGAGACACTTGTATGCACTGTTTGGAAAAATTGCTAAAGACGCTGCCCACAGATGAGACTCTTTTGCACTTGAGGGTTGTTGTACATTATGTATGATAGTCATCTAAACAATACTAAAGCAGGTAGAGGCTGTCGTTGTGTCAGCTTTAAGTGTGACTGTGAATGAGCTGCTTGTTTGCAGAAATTCCCGGTTATTAGTTATTTCTACGCCTCCCTCTGAAAGTCTCAATGTGACTATGCGATAAGGCGAACAGCTTTCCTCCCCTTGCATTGCACACGTATGTCATTATTTTTAAAGGCGCAGTATCTCCGAGTTGCAGAAGGACACGTTGATAGCAGAATAAAGCACACACTCGTAAACGTTTATGCCAGTGTTTCTCACTGTATGATTACGTTTTTTATGGCTCATATTCTGATATGGCTTGTTTTTGCTGCCACTGCCAAAGCAATGAGACAGGCCCAGAGGTGGCATTTCTCCTTTGCTTTATGGGAAGGGAAAGAGGAGGGTGGGGTGGGGGGGGGGAGGGGGCGGGTGCCTGCAGGAGAGTCCTGCTCGGTTTCGTTCGGTAAACACACTGCCAAGCTAAATGGCTGATCAATCAATTTCGGTGGGATCGATCTGCATCAGTTCTGCCTGCATGCACACACCCGGAGCCACTTTATTGTAAATCAATCATTTTGAAAACAACTCACAGAGGGGCCCGTCCTCACTAACAAGCCATCAATTCCAGCTGCCTGTGTAGCACCCTTATCAGGCCACAAATCAGCGTCCACACAAACATCTGCTCCGTTTCCATCTTTTGCCCCGCTCCGTCTTTTTACCCCCACTGCTTGTCGTGTTTTTGATGGTGTGTCTGGCGAGAAGGAGAGAGGAGAGGCTGCGAATCTTCACCACACCACTTAAGATAACCCAAGGGTAATAGTGTTTGCACATTTGAGAGAGAAATGAGGACAAATGCCAGGGTGGGTCATACATTCTCCTTCTGTCCGGCTGTTTGACATTGGAGTGTGAAATTGCACACTTCAACTGAGAAGCTAGAGGAGGAGGAGGAGGAGGAGGAGGAGGAGGAGGAGGAGGAGGAGGAGGAGGAGGAGGAAAAGGAGCAGCGGGCAAGGCCGGGAGACGTATGAGATGTCCACTGATTTCTAGTTATGAGAGAGGAGAGGGTCGACGTCTGAGATGTCATCATAACACCTTAGAATTGGTGCTGCTTATGATGTTTGAAAGGAGTCTCAGGAGATATCGCAGTACCCTTGACACAGGTGACACATTGTTTAATGCAAAGTCTCTAATGCGGATATTCAGCTGGAAAATACGGCGTTATACACAAAGGTTAGAAAAACCTTTAACTTTGGCTCTGTTTAATGACAAGCTTATCACCGGCCAGGCTTTGCTCAGACAAGTTAAAGCTCCAACAGGGGTAGGGGGATTACTTTTTCAATATATCATTGCCCCCTGAAATAACTGTATCTGTAAACCAAATCCACATTAAGATGCTGCACACCTCGATGTGCTGCAAAAACATTTCGCAGCTCTGACATGACAGCACAGCGAAGATACCAGGTATGATGTCCTTTGCTCATCCGCTGTCACCGTCGCCAACGAGATATACGAGCCAGTGTGGACAGAATGTTATTCGAATGCTATTCCCACCCATCACTGTGGATCCCCGATGATTGACAGCCTGACAGGTGAAAGTGATGGAGCAGCTAATAGCATGTCAGTTAACGTAAATCAAGACTAATGCCGGGCTCAATGGATAAGCGGATTGGCGGTGCAACTTGGACCGCGGGGTCACCAACCCCTCCGCAGAGGGGGGATTGGTAAAATACAATTTACGTTTAGCTGAGGTTTCCCTGGTGATAGTCAAGGTCAGGCACTGGGTCTATTGGAACTTCACAGTATACCTTTGGATTTGATATACACTGTGAAGTAGTGAAGTGACATGTGAGCGCATGTCTTGTGATTTTTGATTTAGTTGTGTTTCAAAAGTGCTGACATTATAAATGTAATCCCGCAGTGAATTAATGCTTTGATGGTTAACCCAAAGGCACAGCTTCTCATGAGGAGCTGGTTCCTTTATGGACTCACAGTCTTTGCTTTTGGGCTCAATAAAGAACACAACTAAAAACATACAGTGTAATTCTCCCCAACTGTCCCAAGTGTGAGGCGATTCAGTAAATGTGTCAGTACATATAAACCGGTATTGTGATGTAGGCTTCTTAAGGTCTGTGTATGTTCTTGACAAAACTCTTTACCCTGTTTTTTGTTTGTTCTGCAGTAGTAACCAATTCCTCTCCATAGTAAATCAAAAAACGTAAGTAACCCAAAGAAAGAAGCTCTTGTATTTGTCACTCCAGTGTTTTTAAATGACAACAATGACTCACATAATTATAATATGCTTTGTTGATGACAGTTTTGTTTTTCACTTGCTCAAAGTGTTATATTCAACTTTTTTTACTTTCAAGATTCTCTTGTATCCACATGTTTTGGCACATTACATACTCTCCCATAACTTAGATTTCATATATATATGCATATAAAGAAAAGTGTGACATTCAAGTGTTACCCAAATGTATGAACTTTTTAGGACAACTTTTGTTATTTCAATTGAGCTTTCATTCACTTATCTGATTCAGAATATGATGGTGGTCACGTGTGTCTTCTTTGCTTTTGTTGCAGGGCCACTGTCAATGAAATCTGGGAGGGGATGGTGAAAAAATGACTCCCACATAATGGAAATGAATCAAACAATTTCAGTGTTTAAGTATAAAAGGATCTTAACTTACATTTTACAGCAGGGTTGACATTTTTGCATTAACCTTGTCCTCCTAATTGACTCCTTATTTCGAATGGACCCTTTCAAAAGATCATCTAAACCCTAAAAAAATCTATTATTTTTATTTCGTAATTTTTTGGCATTTACTGTAAATTGCATGTTATTTCAGGGTGATACTGATAGTAATTTCCTAATTTAAAGGCTTAATATGCGATTTTTCACTCTTAAATGTAATAGAAATCAAGTATATCCTCTGAAAATAACTCTGTGAGTCATGACTGTCTGCAATGGGTGTAACACCCGAGTCCCACTGTCTGTGATGCTTTCCGAGCTTTCCGAGTCCTATCTTCACTTTGTTTACATCGTCGGGACAGCCGGCCGGCTCATCCCCTCGAATATAAAAGTTGTTTAATTGAGGGACTAGAGAAAAGAAGAATAACATACTGTACTCACTGCTTAATTGAATGTCACATAAGCGTTTCTAGATCACGGTCTATTCCGGTAAATTTACATGCAGTGTGAAGATACGAGCATAATAAAGGTCGCTAGCATTAGCATGCTAACACAACAATGCAGCGCGAGTTGTTTTGGTTTCATGCTGGTGCTCAAGGGCGACATCTGCTGGATCAAAAAATCGCATATACAGCCTTTAATGGTGTGCAGTTTGTGTATAAATAAATACAATATATTTATGGATAACAAGGCGGTATACATTATAAACACATATCTCAATCTTCAAACGACATTTTCCTCTGAAACTGTAGCATCAAACGAAAAATGTACAGAGATGTTAGCATGTCTTTGTAGTTTGAATAAAAAGAGGAGAGTTTCATTGTTTAGAACACAAATACATCCATTTTAATTTGAGAAAATACAAAAAGAAACCATGTACAATCTATGTACAAACTTTTTGTACAAGACAGTATATTTATCAGCAGATTATATTTGACAGAGTCAGGTAGATCAACTCAGCACCATCAAATAATCCATTTATCCGTCATATCTAGAACACATCCAAACTAATTAGACTGCTATGTCGAACTCCTGTTTGCTGCAATGAAGATGTGCCAACAAATCTTATCTGTGATACGCAAGAGCAATGTCCTGAATGCTTCCTGAACTGATAGGCAGCCAAAAAAAAAAAAGAAGGAACATTTCTTAAAAAAAGAAACATCAAAATTGCTGAATGCAATCTCAATGTGTTTTTAAGACTTGAGACCCACCTCCCATCCCCCATAAGTATTATATGTTCTATTATATCTGGTACAATTCCCAGCAAATAAGTTATTATATCCATCCTTTACAGCAACAAATAGATTAACAAAAATGATGCAACATACTGTGACAGAAACGTACTACGCATCATAGTCTTTGATTTGTTCCGTGTACAAAAACACATGTGATGTTACAGGCACTGGGCCTTTAAATGCATCTTTCAGTCATCCGTATGTAAATACACAACATGACAACCTAATAACCTGGAAACAAACACAGTAGAGACAATATGTATATACCATATCCATCTCTCTCCGCTCCTGCAGCCCCTCAGACTTCCTGAATGCCACTTTTCGTTATAGTGGGACTTAATATGGGTCCTCCTCTTGACCTCGTGCACTGCCTGGCACTATACTGACATGGAGGCATTGATGGCTTGGATGTTCTCCATGTCAGTACAAGACACCGTTCTCACAGTGGAAAACACACGGACTCAGCTCGGTCATAGCGAGCTTGTGTCCCCTGAATGACTGAAGGATGCTTTGCGTAACTAAATTCTTCATGGCACTTCAAAAAAAACTCTAAAAATCTTTAGAGGTATACAATGCAAAACAAAAAACAAAAAACATCTAGACATAAAAAGAGACATTTGAAAAGGTGTAGGAAGAAGAGACATCTCAGTCCAGTGTTGTAAAATAATGCCTGTATGAGTCGCACAATGAGTGTTCAGGTAGAAAAAGCACAGTAGTCAAGTGTAATGAAAACAAATGGTGCATTACTTTGCGAGTTTGTATTGATGCCAGTTTGCAGCATGTTCCGTTTTATTTCTGAGCAATGCTATGTTTAAGTATCTCAAAGCAATACTCTGTAAACAAATAAGAAGCAGTGGTGACAGATGACAAGCTGACAAAATGGAATGTAAACCCTGTAATAACACAAAGTCATTTAAACAGGGAAATTAAGGATGTTCTCTCTTTTGATAACCTTTGCTGAATTGGTGCTACCTCCCATCGTTGTGATGGCCGATTAACCAGATCAAATCCCGCCTCACTTTTCCTACTCATAAAACCTCGACATCCCTACAGGAATCCAGGATCTTTCATTTTCAACATCGACATTAATCTTTTTTTTTTTTTTTTTTAGCTCAACAATCAGTTTGTCAATTCTATGTATAATGCGTCATTGCCATTATCAAATATGAGTAGTTCCTTATTTTTCAGGCTGGCAAACATGCCGTGAACGACCCAATTAAACATACATATTACTAACATATCTTCTGAAAAGAAATCTATTTGCTACAAAGTGTGACGACGATGTAATCACAGTTCAAAGTTCACTTCAGGACAATGTGTATGAGGCTTCAGTATAGTTGCAACACATCCAATAGACAGACATTGAAGCTCTGATCATTTGGTTTGAAAAAGAAATGTGGCCTATTCTCATGGGTTGAATTTACACAGACATATGTAACACATTATTATGTTCTTTCGCATAATCCTAAATTATTTATGTCAGTTTTACTTTTTACAGTCTATAGCGGAGACCTGGCAGCATCTCCGTGTCATATTCTGTTGATAACACCAGCACACTGTGCTGTAGAGTACACACTCTTTCTCTACACCAGGGACCTAATTTAGGTCAAACATATCTAATGAAGGTCATTCAGTTCTGGCCTGCACACACAGTCGTCTTCTCTTTATTCATTCTGCTCGGATTTGCGCTCAATTTAAACACGACATTTCTTTCCCTCCTCTACATCTGTTCCTCTGTCTGCATGTTGGTAGCTAGCAATGCTAAGCAGCAGACATACTATTTGGTAATTGCTCATCAGTGCGACTAAACGAGGTGAGCATTCATTGATTTCTACAAGCACTCAACAGAGCTGAGCTGCCAGGCTGAAGATGGTGGTTTCACAATGCAAGCTAGACCAAGCCTCACTGGCTCCAGAGTGACGCAGTTTGTTAACGTGGGGTTAGGTGATAAAAAAATAATCTTTTGTCTGAGTATGAAGTTAAATAAAGGTGATATAGTGGAACACTAAATCATTTGATATGAAGTCGTTAAAGATATCATTTAACTCTTTTTAAATCTTATAATACTTGCTTTTTTAATTACTTGGCTCTTTTCTAGAAAAATAATTACAAGTTGAATATGTGTATGGATACAAAATAATTATGTTTATATGTATAAATCCAACTTAATATTTTGTATATAAGTTTATGTTTCAGGATAAACAAGGCTACCACCTCAATCCTCCATCACAGCTGGATTTGGATCGATCAATTCCTAAACATGTGCAAAATACACTCTTCTGTGGCACACAGGCTGACATGAAGAACACCGGTTCCTCTCCAGTGTCCTTATTAGCAGTCTGTGGCATGGTTGCGTTTCCACCCAACTATGTTTGAGCGTTTTTTCCCACAATGGGGGACAGAACAGCATCTTTAACTCCTGAGAGTTTTGAGGCGTGTAACATCTGGATTGGCGACAGAGAACATCCAAGCGCTTTACTGCCTCTGTGCCAACCCTGTGCCAGGCAGTTGCTCCGATTAAAGGAGGACCCATTGATGCCCACTTTTACGCAATATGTGGCATTTCTCTTAGTCATTATTAACAGAAAAACATTCAGAAAATACACCACTCGTCTTTGTGATCCCAATTCTTGCCGCAGAATTCACGGCAAAGTGTTAACGGTGGGCACGCCGCTGCTGTTCGTGTTAGGCTCAAACATAGTTGGGGATTTTGGTTTTGATGCAACAGTTTTTTGTTAGTAGATCCAAACCCTCTAGATTTTTCTTCATAAATTCAACCTTGACGTTCATTTTTTTGAGCTGAAATCACACATGCTGTTCCTTCAAAGATTCACCATCACGTACAAGCTGATGGAGGAGACGACAGCACTGATCAGCGCAACACCAGCAGGACAAATGGCTGCGATGCATACACACACACACACAGCTTGTACATAACATAAAAGCTCCTTAACGCATGAAGGACAGAGAAGGTTTTTTTTTTTCATCCTTCTCAGGTATTCAGCTTGATCAACCACCCTGTATCTGTTATGGAGGGGGCTCAGGCACATATCATGCGATAGGAGCTGAAAACAGAGTCACAGGCATTATGATCTGACGTATCAGCAGAAGACATGTAGGTACAGGGTTTTCTCTTTCAGCCAGCAAACACCAACACTGCACCATCCTCTAAGTTGTTTAAGTCTACTGGTTTGTGAGATGAATTTCTTCTGCAGGACTGGAATGCTGCCACTCAACATGACGAGTCAACGGAGAAGTAGCAAACCTTAAGCGACGACATGATGTACAACAACCTAAGAACAAGATTAGTATGCCTTTGAAGCCAAGCAGCCCTCCATCCCTTTCTTTCTTCCTTCACAATATTTGATTTGAAGGGGAATCAGATGGTTCAAGTTGTTCTGTCAAAAGAAACTTATTCAGTTTTAGTGCAAATAGAACAGAAGCAGACAGGAGATATGAAGTCAATGAACCCAGCTGGTTTAACTTGAAGCATCTGGGCAGCTCTTTGGGAGATATGATATGATCAGCTCATCGCTGCAACCCTCATCCTCCGAGAACCAGTGGCCTCAGCCGTTGAGTCTGGTCACACGAAGAGGTGAAATATTGCAAAGAATTACAGGAAGTACTCTTTTTTTTTGTCAACTCTTAAAATAATTCCAAAAAGTGCTAGGGGGAAGGGGCTGTACAATCCTTATTTGATTGTCATTATGTACATCACTATGGATACATTAATAAATAAAACAATGTCCAAGAGCATGGAAGTAACATTAAAGGTATACACATAGGAGGTCCGTCCAGTTTGGGTTCCTGTCCGACTCTTGATTCGAAGAATGAGAGAAGAGAAATGCTTTAGTCTTCAACATCCCTGTGATCATCATCGTCACTCCTCCACAGGCGATCTTTTCTCGTCTCTTTTGAAAGCGCGTACAGATGTCTGGTGAGTCAGCAAGAAAACCCTGTCGTGTTCAGCATTCATCTTCAACTTCTCTGATTGGTGGAATCAGACTACTGGTGGATTTGTATTGGTTGACTTGGTTGGCCATGTGAGTGCTCATGGGCTTGATCTGAATGTTCCGTGGGTAGGCATTTTCTGGTTCATCTGTAAACCATTTCTTTTCTAAAGAGGACAGGGCGAGAGAGGGAGAAGAGGAGGTAGAGTTAGTTTGGAAAAGGATGAAACATGTGATTCCTAACAACCATACTGCCCCAGTTTAAGTGATAGATTTGCATAGCATTCTTTTTGATCAGCAACCAATATTGAGGTCCAGATTGAGTTTGTTTTCTGGTGGGCTGAGCCAATTTCAAATGTCTTTTTGTTGTTTCTTGTTATTGTGTAAAGCTCCTGTGAGAGTTTCTAACTGTTAATGAAACAGAGTGAAATAAATATTACTGTCTAAATGACCTACAACAGCAAGAGAGGCCATCAGCATACAGACTGATCATTTCTCCATAGGTATTTCAAATGTCTGAAACCACCACGTGTCAGTCAAAGAGATAAACAGCACACTGAAGAAACAGCCTTTTCTCACATTTTCCACAGCAAAGGTTCTCAATGCGTGATACATTTAACTTTTAAAGTAAAAGTTTTAGGGTTAAAAATCACTACTTACACATGTACAGGACGAGCTCAGCAAAGAGATAAGAGGTGCCGCTTTGTCTACAGGGTGCGCCAAAGTAGACACAAACAGAAAGTACCTCACAGTAACCATAATCAAATACAGGCTGGTAAGAAGAAATCTTATTTGAATTCACTGAAGTCAGTGAGGGCATTGTTTTAATTTGAAAGGGATTTTAGTCTATTGGACTTCAAAAGAAATCTAATTTTTGTGTACTATGTAAACCATGCAAACTATTCTCTTCAGCAAAGAGATATCTGATGCTATATCAGTAAAAAAAAAAATTAAAAAAGAAGGACAACAGATTTTAGTTTTTTGGTGCTCACAGAAACAGTTTCTTGAGTTTTCAGTTCAATTCTGTCTACAAAGGAAGTAGTCCCAAAAAATATGCTTCTGCTGATTATCCAAACTGGAATCCTGTCGAGATTTATAACAAATTCAAATCTAGAATAAGCGCTTTCACAAATAAAGTAAATGCAATGATGTCAACAGATATCATGCCCAGTTGCAACTTCCCTTGAGGCTGGGACACGTGCACAAAGTTCAAAGGTTTACACTTATCTTAAACAGTGTACCCTCTATGAATCAATTCATAAAACGATAGGGATAAAGGAAGAAGAAGAAGACAGGTGGGAAAAAATATTCATAAAGTTATCAAAGCCAGAGAAATCAGTAATTTTATAGTTGTAACGGGATGTGTCTTATCGCAGCAGCCGCCATGATGAGCAGCCATGACGGACAAGAAATGTTAATCGTTAATCGCCAAGGAAACACTGGATGTTACGTCAAAGACCGCTGCATAAGGATACATCGTCGGTAAACATCTTGTCTTACTCAGGTCGGAGAAACGGAGTATGTTTTCACCGGGTGGTCACGGGGGAGTCGCAGAGAGAATCACTACCATGATTCCCCGCCAGCCTTGACGTCATCTTTTGTTTTTATTTTGATTAAGAGCCCCCTGGCGGCGGAATTCACAACTGAACAGTTTTATTTCTGAGTAAGCTTGTTGTCTTATGAAGACAGTCATTATTTGAAAGAACATCTGAAAGATGAGGTCATGTTAGAGAAAACCTCTTCATGCTAAAATAGGCTACGAGAGCACTGTTTCAGAGCCGAGTTGGACGAAAGGAAAGGGAGTGTGCCAACTGTCAGAAGTTTGTAAACTCTCTGCCTGCACTTCAGACATCTGCAATGCCATTCAAGATGTCAGTTCCTCTTGGGTAAAGTTGTAATATCAAATTTTAACTTTGCTATGTGGAGCAGATAGTGTGTGCATGCTTGTGTGAATGTGTGTTCATGTACATGCAGGCTTGCATGTGTGGAGATTCATTTGTGTGTGCTTGTGTCTGTGTGTGTATGTGTATGTGTGTCAGCCAGCTTCAGGCTGAGGGGTCGTGTGTAACAGCACAGGTATTTGATGTGCAGAATTGTGCCTGAGGTGAAGCAAGATGTCTGCCATCTCTCTCCAGAGTCTGCTGCTGATACGGGGAACTTAGCAATGTCGCCTCAAACCTTCATATCAGGTGCACAGGGTTACAAGGAGGGGACAGACTCATATCCCCTTCAATTTAGGCTCTAAATTGGTCATGCCTCCCACTTTTTTAGTGTGACCGATGGCACAGGGCTGGACATATTTTGCTACAGTTCTGTGAAGAAGTACGCAATTGGCTGCATCAGGGGGATTTGAATCGGTCTGACCTACATGTGAGCTGTGATCTAGGTTTGTACAGTTGGGCAACATGTTGTTAATCTTTGCTTTATGCTGATGCCAGTACAATATTTACCTATTATTTTTCATAAGGATATAAATATGACACCTAAAAGTCTGCTACAGTCAAGAGCATTCACTGAGAGGGAAGATGCACAAACACACAGACCTCTCACACAATGCAAACCATCTCAAGTTGAATTAAATCAAAAAGGCATGATCAATGATAGAAAGAAAGTATATGCAGGAAGGTGTGTCTGGAGAAAAAGAAAACTCATATCATCGATTGAATAACTGAGATAAAGGCACAAAGAAAGGGGGGAGTGGGGTTCGTCTCAACCTCATGCGATGTGGAGATGGCCCTGATCGTGGCAGGGAGGAGGCAAGAGCAGCAGCAGACACTTTGCTTTCCATACGAAAGCAAAACTTAAACTGAGGCATGGTTTACTTAACATCTGAAGAACATAATGAATAAAGACAAACTCCCCTCGTCATAACAATACCCACAGGGGACATAGTTATGATCAGAACCCCAGGTAAAGGTTGCTAAGTCATGCAGAATCGTTAACTTGCATACCTTGGCCCATTCTATTCATCCTTGTTGCACTTCAGAAAGAGAGGTAAGTAATCTACTGTAAGTGAGTAGTATTTACAGTCAATACACAACTGACAAAAGACTATCAATCTAACCAAGGCTTACATATTGTTACTACGGTATATAGAATTTATCATACATCTTCATTTTAAGATGTATTGAGGGCTTATCGTCTACCATTAATAATTTCTATGTCCTATCTTAAGTAACAGTAACAAATCTGCATGCTTTTAGAGAAGTCACAATTTAAAACAATCTTTACGTTACTCTCCCAGATGGAAATTCAATTAAAAGAGTATATTTTGAGAGGGAGAATACGATCTAATATTACATGAAGAGCAAAGTATTTCACCAAATTCAAAATCATTAAAAATGTTTTGACAAACAGAACAGGAACAGGAACCTGCTACACAGGCTAACAACATGGACATGCAATAAAGCAGTACAGATGTACCATAAATAAATAAAAATATCAACACCACTTATGGATGATATTATGAGTAACAGCTCATAAGAAGCCAAATGAGCTCTGAATTCCCTATCAGCTACAGAAGGTCAGTCACAATACATTTCATCCATGATCATACTGATCATGTGCGCTAAGTGTGCACAAATATCCACCAAACAACAGTTATTTACTACACGTGTTAGACACCAAAATGATCCAATATTAAGACAGAAACAACAGATAGACTGAAAACAAACTGAATATGTTGTGTACCAGTATGTGATTATTTTGGGCTGTGGTTGAGGCCTTTACTGTCAGCTTGTTTCAACCACAATGGCTGTGCCATCCAAACAAGTTGCTTACTGTTTACAATGCCACAGGCATCATTCAAAAATAGGATTTAACAGTTATAAAGAAGCCCAGCTTTCCATAGAGTGAGTTAACCTTTTGTCATGTTATGAAAGCTGTGATGTGAGGGTGAATATCACATGCAGATGATTATGAAGAAAACACACAAACAACGGGCATGGATGCAAAACACAAGTCACACAAACACACCATACACAGTGTATACCAGTGCATGTGTCACCACAGACTGCACACAAACACACACACACACACACACCTATAATCTACAGGTCAAGTATAAAACACTAAACATGCAAGCTGCAACACGAAGAGACTTTTGATTGTACGTACTTCTGTTTGTCGCGGCCCTCCCGGGTCTTACTGCTGCGGTTCTGCCGGTTGGAGGGCGGGATGGAGTGGACAGAGGAGCTCTTTTTGCTGGAGGAATGGGAGGAGTGGGAAGAGTGGGACAAGCTTGTCCGAGACTGGCCTGCGTTGTGGTCGAACTGCATGAGGCAGAAGATCAGGTCTGAGGGAACGAGCTCAAACTCGTACGGTGGGTTCGTGATCACATACCTGTCAGGGAAACAAATGTTAAGAGAGATTAAACCTTGATGATCATTCTGCATCAAACAACAGAGGAGACATAAACAGATGAGAAGAATCATGAGTATAAATGTAATTGCTCCAACACTTTTGAGCAGTAGGCTACAGATTAAGACAACAGACAAAAAAATTGAGTTGATGTTTAAATGTGAAAAAGTTAAGTTCTTCATTCACAGAATTGGATCAATACAAACAAACATATGAATGTGTATGTTACTGAGCATGAACTTGACATTATACTCTGCTATTAACAGTATATTCCATGTAGAAATGAGTTGATGTTGACTTTGAGGAACAACAGAAATACGTGACACTTCATGTTTGTTTGGGTCGAAATGAAAATGATCACAATTAACAAGATGCAGAACCTCATATATGAAATGAAGAATAGGTTTAAACTGACACATATATAACTGTTACACATGACTTTGAATTCTGTTTGCGCGACCTTTAAAAACCTGAACAATATCGATTTTATATGATCATGTTTGACAGTATATGACTTTTATAGCATATAATATATTAAGTACAGACTTGATATTACATCACATGTATTTCATCTCGATTGTCAGTTTTGAATTTAATTAAATTTGATATATTTAATTTCATTTACTAGTTGCTCATTTTTTTTAATCACATCTGTTTTGACAGAGGGTATTGGCAGATAATGTACCGTTTTGTACACTGGCTCGGGGAACCGAGATGAGCGTCTCTCAATCTGTAGATTCCAAAACACAGCATGTTGTACGTCTTCAGTGCTTTACAGAACAAGTCCCCGTAGCAACCGCCGTCCTGAGGGACACAAAAGCAAAGACACAGTCAGAGTGGTACTGTAGGGCAGCCAGAGTAAATGTAATTTTCTGCTATAGTTGTGGTGAGTACTGAATGTTCTGCATTGCTTAGGATAAATTGCTTGAGAATAAGCTGTTAGCAATCAGCATAATCAGCAATGTAAAAAAGATGCCATAATTCATCTAAGGAAAAGCTAAATGACTTTAGTTTTAAAAGTTCTGTATGACAATAACAAAAAGCTGTAAAAACAAGGTTGGAACCAATTAAATTTGGAATTTCCTCTGTGGTGCTCATTGTTCTATGAAACCCACTTCCATCTATCCACATAGGCCTGCTTTGCGTGATCACTGTTCTTCACATCGGATTAAGGACCGCAAGGAGTGGAGGCAGCCAGATGTGTGCTGCTGGGTAGTGCCAAAACGTGTCATCTTTGCTTAAACATCCACTTACCCCCAAGTCAGCAAATGGCCCGTCGTAGAGAGCTAGCTGGGCCACGCGACACCTGTCTCTGTTGGCCAGTGTCTGCGGTGTGCTGTAGCCTCCTCTCAGAGCGTTCTCCTCAGCCAACAGGCCCTCCAGCTCTGGTGTGGCTCCCCCTGTGACCAGTGTCCGAATCAGCGTCAGGATGTTATCATTGAAGTACGTCTGGGGAGAAGGGACAGGGGATATGTGTAAGCAGATGCCATAAGAGTCACAAGTAGGGAGGTGGCAGATGTGGGAAGAGAGCACAGCCCCTATTATGTCGACCATCAGCCTGTCTCTTCACATAGAGCTGACTGGGCGAGGAGGACGGCCATGGAAGATAACAATAATACATTTATATATAAAGTGCTTTTCAGGTACTCAAAGACACAGTGCATTAGTTAAAGTTGAAATATCAAAGGATGACAAAGGACTCCGTCTGTGCAAAATGCCTACAGTGGCAATATTCTGTATGGCAGATTCTTGGCAAGAACATATTGTTTCATGCATTATTATACAATGGCAATGTAAAATGGAAAGCTGCATCATTCAAGAGAGATTGTGCAAAAAAAAAAAAAAAAAAATCCTTTGCCAACAACAGAAATAAATTCAACATGATACATTTGAATATTAGTGAAGTGGTTACAAAAAGCCTTTAAACAATGTCCACGTTAAGATTGAGGATGAAAGCTCCCCCCCCACCCCACCCCTTAAATACAGGAGGAAAATACACCATTGTGTAGATGGCTTATATCCCTGACAGTTTCCCTTTATTTTGTCACGCAGTGTTTTTGGTGAATGTCGATAAGACTGAGTAATGCTCCTTTAAGATATGTCTTATCTGTGGCCTAGTCTATTCCTGCCAGGTCCTCTTTTTAGAAAACCAGTTTTCAACACCTCTGTTATTTTGGTCAAAAAAATTATCACTGTAACAGAACATATTTAATTTACATCAGATTTGAAAATATATGTATATATAAGATAGTATTTAAAGCATCTAATTTAAGAGGTATGCACAAACAATACATTTTCTTCTATCATAGTTAAAGTGAGGTTATTGCCTTGGATTAAGCTGGTACTATGATTTTACACTGCATTTTTTCATGCTGTAGGGACACAGCTCCACACACTGTATGATGTCCGCCTCCCTTCTGAAACAACGATTTGACTGCTCTCTGCGGGTGTCAGGTTCTCTTGTCCTTCAAGCCGATCAGGACCTGCTTTTGCTTCGCGTGAAGACAGCCGATGTCACTCGGCAGCCGGACCAGAGTGGCAGCTCCTCTCCCTGGGCCCCTGACAGGCCTGCGGAGCCTCATGATGGATGAGCACTGTCCATTAGCCGGCTTCACCTCTGACCAGTGCCAGACTACAGCTGACGCCTGCTCTACTCCCTGCTCAGCTCGCCTCTGCACGCCCCTCTAACCCCTCACTCACCGAGAGGGCTGCTGGAATTAAGCCGTCACAGCACCAAAGGGAAAAACCACAGTTGGTCATGAGAGGAGGGGGGAGGAAAAATGAGGTGCAGAGGAGGATTTCTTTTCCAACCCTCCTCCTTCATCTTATCTCCAGTGCAGCAATGACACTGTCAAAAGATGAAAGGGCTTTTTTTTGGCCTTTAACAGCATAGCCTGAGTAACAGCCATTCGACTGACCCTTAAAACTTACTTTGTAAAAAAAATATAATCAGGCTATTTTAAGTTTGAATACATCTCACTTAAGATGCCAACAAATTTCCTTTTAGTGTTTTAAGAGATGCAGGTATGCGTAATGAATACCTTTTTAAAGGTTTATTTTTGGGTCCTTTATGCCTTCATTAGTGGGAGAATCTCACAGTCTGAGATGAATGATGATTACTCATCATTTTCATTTCCATAAAAATGATTGTGTGTTTTTATGTCTGTTTTCTTTGACTAGGATTTTCTTTTATATTTCATATAATGGAGCTCCATTTGTGTCTTAATGTGACATTCTGTCAATTTGTATGCTTATTTCCCCCTTTTGTTAACCATTTGGAGCTGTGTTTGTTGTAAAAAAAAAAGTGCCATACAAATGAAGATAATAAAGGTTATTACAATCAAGTATTTTAAAATGGTATTCCATTCTTTCTGAAATAAAAACAATATGATCTTTTTTAATTGACTGCTGGAGAAAGGGGCACCAATGAAGCAGAAGAAAACAGAAAATTCACAACTGTATATCCTCCGGTTAATATAAGGTGTCTCAGGTCCATCTCTTTAGCCTGTCTCACACCAAATCCCTCACCTTAAAAGTTGGTAAGCCTCCACTTGAAGTTTCTACAAGTGCAACAACATGCAACTGTTACCACGTGGGCGTATCATCTCCAGGTACTTGGTGCGAAACCTCTCTCTACTTTCTCTCTTTGAAATTCTGTTATAACATCCAAACACTGAACACTCAGGAAATCTAAATCATGAAATGTTTCCAGAATGGATTATTGCGCAAAGCAATTTGAAACACACTCCAGTACAGACGGCGTGCAGGCTGCTTGGGAACTCACCGCACTCATCAGAGAGTCGAGCACACTGACAGCGAAGGCGGTGCCGCAGGCGAAAGGCTGAGTGAGGTACAGCTCTGTGTCTGGGTCATCATCATCATCCTGGTCCAGGAACTGAACGTTTGAGTCGTTCACTGGGAAAGGGGAGATGGGGAGTTAGAGACTGGCGGTGTAAAGGAGCATTAGAAAAACACACACACACACACTCACACACAAACACATTTAACATCACCTGAGAGTTCAGAAATACATAGTTCTTTGTTTATGTCAAGTTTGATTAGATTTGTCTCTATCATGGAAATTTAACAAAACAGTCCACGGTATAAAGGTATTGATGCAGGATGGGATCTTGCAATATGATGTAACAATAAACATTTTATCCCATAAAAACTGTCCTCTAATTATCTTTTGGTTAATTTTAAAATAAATATAACTTTTCTTTTCATGTACAGTAAAATTGTTTGGATGGAGAAAAAACAATCCATGTTATATCACATGCAGGATGCATCTCACACATTTAGACAAACAACAACTTCAGAAGAATATTTCAGTATATTATGCACACACAGGAATGACCATTGTAGAAGTCCCAAATTATGATTAGTAC
This sequence comes from Labrus mixtus, assembly GCF_963584025.1. NCBI lineage: Eukaryota > Metazoa > Chordata > Actinopteri > Labriformes > Labridae > Labrus > Labrus mixtus. The sequence goes on along the minus strand of NC_083617.1, from coordinate 9,303,172 downwards.
ATTATTCTATTCTGCATAAATTCCTCAGTAGTCACTGTCACTTGAACTCTGTAGTTTAAAAATACTTATTGTCATTACTTTAAAACACACAAACGTTCAGCTTCTCTGTCTAGAAACAGTGACTTTATGCACTAATAAGACTGAATGAGGAATAAATAATCACAATTTCATCAGAACACCATCATAGTTACTATTTTAATGTGTCCACTTTAGTGATGAAAAAGTGAGACTTCAACAATGGCTTCAATGTCACATTAAAAACATGCATTTATAAGTTCATGCTTCTTTTCAAAGCTTTCCTTGATCAATGTGTTTGTCACATCATCACCTTTACAGAGATATTTACCTTTGCCCTGAAAGTCAAATTAAAGCCAGGTAACAAAACTCTCGTAACCCTTGATTCATAATAAATATGGTCGGCGTATCACACATAGTGCCACCGGGTGACGGAAAATAACAACTCAAAATTACAGGCATAGTTTTAGTCACCCCTGCATTGTGCAATTGGTAGACTATAAACACAAAATAAGTCTGATGCTGATTGTACTTTTTCCTTGGATTGTACAGCAGTGGGCTGTGAAGGGTCTATGAACCAATATTACTTAAAAAAGAAACATCATACAAGTTGTTGTTTGACTCTGATATCTGAGCTTCAGAGATATGGTCTGAAGGAGAAAAAAGAATCTGGAAAATACATTTTAAAAATAAATTAACAGCTTAAGAGATGGTTTGATCTGGAGTTTTTTTCATATCTGATTTCTTCCCAGGGTTCCTGTGCTCTGTGGAACAGAAGTGTCAGTCAAAGAGACAAGGGGCTGATGCAAACAGGCCTGGTCCAAAAGGAGTGAATTGGGGGTTGTGAGTGCGTGTGTGCTTGGAGAAGGAAAAAGGGGTAGAGAGTCAGGGGGGTGTTGATATGAAAACAGCCACAAGGACAGACTGAGTATGATCAAAAGCCTAGTGATGCTCGGCAAACGCAAGTGGAGAAAAAAAAAGCCCCAAAAAGAAAAAAAAAAATCATTAAAAAGGGGCCAAAACAAGACAGTCAATTTCAACCAGAAAGAAGAATAAAAATGTGTTCAAAGTGAAGCCATGGGAGCAGCGAGGGCCTTGACTGCAGCCAGATAAATCAAGACAAGCTGATGAGGAGCGGAGCGGCGGAGCGAGGGAACGAACAGCAGCAGAGGACAAAGGCTCAGCTTACCCAGCTCTGTTATCATTTGTATGTTGATTCCACTTTTTTTTTCCTGACTGAGTGAAACCAATGGCAGTAGTTTGCCAGGTTTAGCTAATGGCGATGAGACAGTGCAAGGAAGGGGAGAAATGGCGTCGTTATTGGAACAGTTTCATAGACTGCAGTAAAGGCATTTCGCTGTTTCAGAGTTCTTGTGTCAACTCCACAATTAAACTGACACTTTCATTGTAGAAACAAAGCAAGAGCTGACATGGCCTGAGACCACCACAACAACAATCAATTCTTTCATAGTGAGACAGGGAAAGAGATCAACCTGGTTTTATCCATTCACACACCTACTTGAAATGTTTGGCTAACAAAATCATGCAACTTAGATTAAGCATAGGTTTATGCTTTCACTTGATTTAAATCAAGTTCTGGCTCTGCAAACTAAAGATATGAAAATGTAATCAGTGCAGAAGGTTCCAGTGAGACATGCAGCCATTCTTTCCTCTGGATGTTGTTCATTTCCCAACCAACAATTTAATCACATCTACCGCTGCTGTAGCTGCGAAATTCGTAAACTGGGAATAAGCTACGGAAGAACTAAAGCTTGGCGTTCAGTCAAAGACAACAACCAACAACCGATTCCAACATACTGTAGGTAGCATCAAGTTTTGATCATTACGTATGCGGCCAGCAGTCTAATGGGAGAGCGTCTCTGCAGGTAATGGCTGGCCTGGTTACAAGTTACATTAGGTAGCTCCTTTCTCTTGCTGGCCTTTTCTTAGCTGGCCTCATGCTCCATTGCTCCCTAATTGGGTCAGGGGAGACAGAGTAGCCGGCCTCTGCTGCTTTAGAAGGCCCCTCAGAGATCTGAAAGTTTCATGAGTCCCCACCACCACTGGGAATACAGCCACTGCCATTGTTATTAATAAATGGACCCATTTTGCAACCAAGGCAGATTTTTTCCCCCTCTACCTTTTCACTCTGTTTCTTTCTCCTTTTCTTACCCTCTATATCAGGCAGTTTCTCTTGTGCATTAATGGACAAATTGCAGGGCATGTAGCTTTAGTCTTTAAAGTGCCTGTCTGACATGCTCAACTTACAGTAGACAAAACTGTCCTCCAAGCAAAGATATTTTCCAGTCCTAACAGCTAACATTATCACCACTTTAATAGAGCTAGCCAGATCCAAAAAAATGCACGTACAAAAGGGAACGTGAGTTGGGCAAAGCTACCATGAAAGTGAACAAAAATTCCACATCACGCATTCCTAAGTCCGTTTGACTTGAATGAGTTGGAACTTTTGGTAGCAGCATGACGCATAAATCTTAGATTATTGGCTCTATGTATCTGCAAATGAATTATGAGTTGATCTGAGGTTATTTGGTTTTGGCATGCTGTTTTGCATTAGGTGTAGTTGGAACCAATATTACCTAGTTCTGTGATGATGGGGATGTTGGATCCGGTGGTGACGGAAGCCTGACGCACAAAGCCATGTACTGGGCTGCTGTCTGGAGATGACCTGTCCATTCCAGGGGGCGTGAAACCTGAAAACATACACAGGTTTGTATAAATGAGTGAATAACAGAAGTGTTTGGTATCAGAAAATGCTCCTCTGTCCTAAAGAAAAAAACAGCAGAACAAAACAGAGAAAAGGATGTCATGTTCTCTGATCACACAATAACATATGGATTTGGATAGCTCCTGTCACTCTTCTGTACAATCAAAGTCGATTTTGAAAACATATAAAAACATTTTAAATTGTATACATTTAACACCAATGTTATTCTCATTGGTTAAAAGTAGAATTCCACCTATTTTCCTAAAATAATTCTTAATGGATGCTCCATTAAGTAATTTGAATATTTTATTTTTTTTGTATACAGTGCTCTTACTGACATACTGCTTTTTGGACTGTGGTTTGTGTTCTGTAAATCTGATGGTATTTACTGGAAGTACTCGTTTCTATGGCAGAAAAGAAATCAATACAAATGTTTGTGATGTGGTAGCTGAGTTTTGGCTTGTGGGGAAGTGTCTCAATCTTTTGAAGGTGGAGAAAAATACATTTCAAAAACAAATGTGCATTTCTCATAAGTGTGTTTTATCTGAGATGTATTATACGCATGAGGGAGTGACCTGGAACTGTGTATCACTGCCATTATACAAAGTGTATGTGGGCTCAGTCAGCATGAAGTTGTTGATGTCGCTTTTCCGTGTCACCAAGATGTGTGGATTGACAGAAAAAAAAGGAAGAAGCAGGCGAAAGCTAAGTGAACAAGGCACCTGCCTAAAAACTGCAATATGGATACTTTGCTTTTAGGGGTCAGCTATGACATATTTAGCATTCACATCCCTCCATCAACGGGCAGACATAAATTTTATATGTTGTTCATTTTGTTACAATAAAATTGGTGAAGTGGATCCTGAAAACCTTTTATCCGAAGTGGCGTGGCTGAGAACCATGAAATACAAGTGCAAGTGACAGGAGTGAGAATTCACATGACTTCACATTTTTGCATTTCCTCAAAGTGACAAGTAAACACCTTAAATCTGTAATGCTATATGCATAATGCATCAACTTTTGACATCCATCATTTAGTGCTGACTACAGCAAAATGCCAGCTTATAGTGCCACCACCAAGGAAACATAATGCAGGGAATATATTCAGGTCACAAAGTTTTAAAAGGATTGCAAATTCTCTATGAATGTGTACGCGCGTGTGCCTTCCCTGTCAAGAAACTCAATGAGCTGCTTACATTACAAAAGAGATCTCCCAGCTCTTTGCAACAGAAAAGACATCAAATAGTTTAGTACACAGCAGGAAGCATACACTGAACCGAAGCCTGGATAATCATAACTCTTGTTATTCCAATTACTGAACTTGGAAAAAGCAATGGTTTGACACTTCGAGTCAACCAGAGAGCATGAGCCCAGACAGTGTAAACATCATTTTGTCGATGTCCATAAAAGATGATGTTTACTTCTCTGTAGAGTGACAGCATGTTTTAGGATACTGCCTAAAAGACTGCTCTTATTGTATGATAGTAAACATGAAGAGAGTAGAGCTGCAGGAGAATAGCTTCTGTTCGGCACAGTGTGTGCAACAAAAAGTTGTTGGTGAAAACAGGGATACATGAGGCCTGTTGCTGTGCTGCTTTCAAAACCTGTTAGCTTACAAGCTCTTCTAAAGTTGCAATGTGAGCTGGTGAACTCCAAACAGAGAGCTGTATGTCTCTCTACAGTCAGAGCCAGAGGAGGACTGAGTTTACTCCCTGTGATCTTCTGAAAGTAAATTCATGCAAGATTTTTATTTCAAAACATGAAACATTAAAATCTCTCTGTATACGATTAAACCTTAAGAACCTGGGCAAAAAACGTACAGCTACACAGCTTGCCCTCTCTCCATTTTAAGAGGTAATGCATACTTGAACATGTTTCGAACTTTTAACTGAATGAGATGTGCTCTGATTTAACCGGTCATTCCTGACCAAATGTATATAAAAGAACAAATTTCATAGTTTAAAAATGTCTATAACATCGATGTAACCTTTGAAATCAGCTCTGAATCTCACAAGACAAATGTAGACATAAAGTTGGTTTGTCTAAGTCATGAAATGTATCTAACAAATCATTAAGCAATCAATGCCACAGAACAATTCCTGGCTAACACCCCTCACCAAATTATTAAAAAATGTTGTTGCTAATTTGTTTTTGCCTCCAATGTAACATTTCGGCAATCCACACACTCATTTCATTATCTGATTAGAACAGTGTTTGAAAACCAGCCTAGTCCAACAGCATCTCCTCTTCTTCAGGCTGTTTGTTATTACTGTGAGGCTGTAACCTCGTCTGTTCATCAACAATGTACAAAAGACAACTGAGATCTGGGTTACATACCCCCTTATCCCTGTAGCCCCCCAGGCACAGCTGTGCTCTGTGGTTAACTACATGCTACAGCAGCCGTGAGAAGCTCTCCCCCAGGAAAGCACATGTTTACTTATTCATTTGCACCTTCTTGTTTTAAATTCCGCAGACAGTGTCTGAATAGGAGCATCGCTAGGAGGAAGGAAATCCCCAAAGCAATACTTATGATTACAATAGCAGCGTCTAGCTATGTTCATGTTTCCTTGTGTATGCATGATTGCATGTCACTGTGGTGTGTATGTGTGTTTCCTAAAGTGAAGTATTTATCATGGAAATGGGTAAGACCCAATTATTGATGGCAATAGTCTCCATCCATCGACCCGAGTAGAGGATGTAGGCTAGTGGCTTCCATGTTGAGGTGGCTTTCTGTGAACACTGCACCCAAGAGCGACACGCTCTAAGATTTACCCTGCTTATTGTCCCTCAGTGGCACTGCTATCGACAGCACATCACTCACTCAAGGCGGCTGAAATAACAACATTGGCATTCTACTAAAACATGGGAAAGTGCTCTGCACTAAAAAATAAATGGCCTCTTGGACCTTCAACTTTGATTTGTATTTACAACAGTCTCTGTGGTGGTAATAAATAGTACTGAGCTCAAGGCATGTCATGCCTTAAGGGCTAATCATAAACGGAGGATTACCTGTTTGTGGATGTGTGTGGAAAGATTGCAATGGCAAGATTGTCTGTGCGTTATGTTCATGAACATACATGCACACACATCTGAATAAGAAGGTGTGTGTGAGCATGTGTCACTGTTTTGTTGTGACTAATGAGGAGCAGCTGAATTGGCCTGCCTGGTGATTTGTACTAGCTGCTTAATGATGATGAGGCCTGATGGGATGCCAGGTTCGTGCGTTTGTCTGCAAACATCAACAATCTGTTCCAGACAATCTGCCAGACACCAGATCAGGGGGAACAACATCAAATGACACAGTCATGTTGATTACATCATTAAAAAATATTATCAAGGAGGTTTAGCAGCATGTAATTACCAGGGACAAGACTGGAATCATCAGAAATTATGTGGAGTAAACACTCTTCAAAGGCTTGATGAAGCAATCAACAGAATGTTTTGTGTTGGCCCTTTTTCAGGAGTTACTGTAAAGGGATCATGCCACTTACAACAAACTTGCAGAATATTTCAATTAAGAACCTCTGTGCTTGACAAACTACTTCCACCCCTCCTGAGTAGCCCTCTTAATCCCCCTCTCCTATCCTTTCTCCCTCTTCTTCTTCCTCCATGTTTGACTGCTGTCTTTCCTCCCTGCCACAACCTGTCCCCTTTGGGCAGTAGTGCACATGAAGTCTAATAGGACACTCCTTACCTTGGGAATTAGCCTGTAAGACCCCAATGCTGTCATCAAACTGCATAGATTTGATGTTGAGTGATGCCAAGATGCATTCCTTATCCTGCAGAGAGGCGTCTTCGATATTGTTCTGATTGGCTGACAGTATTACGCACATGTCGCAGAGGTTGATGTTGACAGCCCTTAAATCTGCCCGACTTAATGGTGTACCCTTCAGGGTGAGGAGAACAGAGAGAAAGAGCAAGACAGAGAGAGAGAACACAAAACGCAGACAAGAGACAGACATGTGGGAGAGAAAAACAAATTCAAGAAGTGAGCAGAACGGAGCTTTGGGAAATTAGTTAACAAGTATTCTTGTTTCGAGGCGATGACATTCCCCTGATCTAACTGGGCATTGGAGAATCAGAGGCATGGACTAATCTAAAGGCTAGCCTGCGCTGAGGGCTGTCTTTGGGATTCTCCTCTGATCATCAGTCAAGCTAGGCCTAACAAGCTCTAAGGCAGCAAGCCACGCCATCTGTGACCGGCACTGCAGCTGCAACACACATAAACTCCATTTTGGATGTGCAGGATGTGTCACTGCTCAGTATGAGAGGGTTGACTATGCTCTTACGAAGTGATCATTCAATTGAGTAATGTGTGATCAAATCAAACTGACAACCCCTCTCAGGATTTCAATGTGTATGTTAACTCAAAATGTCAATGAGCTAGTTATTTAAACAGACTCGGGTTTAAATGTGTCAGCTAATGGGTGTGCTGGTACACTTACAGGTAATATGGACACCTTGGGGAAGTTGTGCAGCGTCTCCCACTCTCTTCGTAAGTAATCCAGTGAGCCCACAAACACTATGGGCTTCAGCTCATGGTAATGGAAGTTACTTGCTCTTAAAGGCATCACCAGGTTTCGCAGCCCCACTAAAGCGGACGTGACATCCCCAAATATACAGACCACTACATGACCGCTCAGGACCGTCATCGAGGCTTCACTCCGGGTCTGCAGAGAAAAGAGGGACAGGGAGGGGAGAGAAAAGCAGAGAGAGAGAGGGATGAGGAGTGTAGACAGAGAAAAGAGGAAGGGGAGGACACTCAAGGACAAACACAGAAATACAGAAGAGAAATGAGTACTGTTAATATAAAGGTGGTTAATGTGCATGAGCTACAATTGGTTCAAATGTTGTTTTTAGTGTCTGTATAAACTGTTATAAACCCAAATTAAATAGTTTGTTAACCAATTATATAATGTCCATCATTAAAACTTTTAATCACTAATCATACGAGTACAAAGTTTGGTTAACTACTATTTTGTTTATAAGCAGTTTATTGAAAACTCAAAAATTTTACAGAGCGAAAACAAGAACACGTGGTCTTCTTTTTTTTTTTTAAAGGACAGCTGATTCAATCAGGCTGAAAAATGGAGTTTGTAAGATTTTAGGCCTATAAAGTATGTATGACGAGGACCCTGTCATAAATCACAGAGGTATAAATAAACAAAGCTCCTCTACTTTATGAAGTTCATGTCGAAAAAAGAACAATGCAATGCCCTGCTTCTAAAATCTGTAGCCTGTTGGAGCAGCTGGATGTGCATTTGATTGCAAGTTTGGGTGAATGTTGTATAAGATAACGCTTCTGTGATGTCAGTTAGTTTGAAACTAAAACTATGTCTTTTTTTTATTGGAGACAAGAAACAGAACAAAGAATGGCAACAAAACAACTCCAGAATGGTTCATACTGTCAGCTGATTGTTGCCTGAGCTATTTAATTTGATATGCATATTTTTTTTTAATTACATATAATCAACACATCTAAAACATTGTTTGGTGACCCAACTCAAGCAGGATTTTCCATCACCCCCCCCCCCCCCTTAAACTAATGATGATTAAAGTAGAGTCATTTAAAGAGACAGGGCCATTGTAGTATTAAATCAGACAAATGCAACAAATAGATTTCAATGCCAACTAAAGGTAGTTTTGCCTTGTATGTTAAGTTTCAGTTGGACAAAAAAAAAACACTGGCCAAGCAAAAGTGCACAAGTTTAATGCTTACAAACTGCCTTGTTTAAACACCTGAGAAAACCCATGCGTGATGTCGAGATGCTGTTCATAAATCCTTGGTGGATATATGAAATAAAAGAACTCACCTTGAAACAACAGAGAGGCATTGAGAGAAATGTCAATACATATTAGTATGTGATCGCATTACTGTAACACTAAGGGGAAAGCTCCTGAGCATACTTACTCAGCCTTCTTTTTTGTGTGCATTATACATTTATACTTTAGAGGGTTGCAGCTAGACGGTTCTATCCTCACTCACCAGGATGACTTTTTCGATCTCCTTTGATGGGCACCAGTGAAACATCCCTGTCGAGTCATACCTCTTCACGTTCATGTCCATGTTCTCGATTTGTTCGTTTCCAGGAATAAGAAGGGGATCGTGTCGACTGGTGAAACAGAGAAACATGTATCATGTTAGGTCATTTTGTAAAATAACTGCAGAGTAACATGACACAGATGAAAGAACATGTGTTTGTTGAGATATACACTCACTGATAGACACATTAAAATAATAATAATTTTATTTATATAGCACTTTTCAAGCCAGAGGCACAAAGTGCTTCCCATAGACAACATACACAAGACAATCAATGAAGGAAGTTAAAAGCAGTTCCCACAAAAACACAAAAAATTTAAAGAGATTAAAAGAAAGAAGAAGAGTCCATCCTATTATCAGAGTGTCAAACTTTCTGCAGTACTGCATACTGTAAATATCACGTATCACTCCTCTGTTCCTTATTGCCCTTCATGTTAAGTAATCAGGAAACTCAAAGACCATTGTGCTTGCAATGGTGCAGAGAACAGCGAGACCTGAGTGCTACCGCTGAATGGCATGACAATGCAAGGCCAATTACCAGCTTTTACCCCCTCTTCCAGTTCCTGACGCCATGCAGCGCACATGGTAAAAGCTCCAACAGGCTCACGTTTTAAATATTTCAGGAATTTGCCCAATCACATTTTGCTTCCCCAACTGATGGCCATTAATGTTTCAACAGCGTGTCACAACCAAACAGGCTAATCCACAGCAGTGGGCTGCTGAGTTTTATCCAGTGTAACACTGACCATGAAAGGGTTCCTGTCAGTCCTGTTATATCGCTTCTCTTGTTCTTGCACTTATCCTACAAGACGTGTTCTCACAGTTCCTCTTAAGGGAATCCAGAACATTCCTCCCAAAACACTGAGTCAGAAATAAATGCATACATTTATTGCTGTTTTCAATAAATGTTTCAATAAGGCATCGCCGATGTCATTGATTTACAATTCAACACAAATAATGATATCCTAGGTTAAAACAGACTTACACCAACTCCAAAAACAGAGAAGTGTAGGGAGACACACATTTGAGTAATATGGGAGAAAACATCTCAAGAATTTGACATACATCTCTCTCAGTATCACTCTCTCTATCGTCTATCAACACTGTCATCGCTGACAGGGCTTTGATGTTGCCTCTTCCTTCAGCCTGCATTTGGGTTGCATGCCATGGCAGGAAAAGTAAAAGTTAAAAAAAGGAGCTGTCAATTAGCCACCCTCTCTCTCCAGCTATCTTCCCCCACTTTCCTCTATCAGTGTGTGCAGGTGATAATAACACTGACAGCATTTAGTGTTTTTACACTCAGCCTGAATCTTTCATCCAGAGGTGCGTGTTGCGCCAATCAACTCCACAGAGCCCCCGTCACTTCAATCTGCTCAGCTCTGCTCGCCTCCACACAGGGGCTGACTGGCGCATGCAGGCGGGCTGCCGCTCCAGCTCTCTCTGCCAAGACAGCTATCTTTCACAGAGCTGTCAGCTGTGTGACTGGCAGCCTGTCACAGGCTCCACACACCTCCTTCTTCCTCTGCCTTCTCTCTGCCTCGGGTTGAACCTGCCACAAGTCTCGTGGAGAGCAGACATGACGTCTGAGCCGTGGTGCCACGCCCAAGGGATATCAGCTGCAGATGATGCTGAGGCATATTCTGCGATTGGCTGCATGTCATCAGTTATGACCCCATCGAAAAGGTTGTGAACACAGAGTTAATGCCAATAACCATGCTAAGGATAGGTCAGCTAGCACGCAAACACTGATTAAATGTCACCTTTCATCTTTAAAAAAATACACTGATTGTAATTTCTAAAATAAGCAAAACCTAAAAACTTAATGAATATTTTTTGTATTCAGCTTGAGTGTACTTTTTGTTAAGTTAATTTATCAATCTTCAACCAACAAAAAACATACCCACTCAATTTAATACAATTACATTGCATCAGATTGCAAAGCAAATATTTTCCCTGGGCGAGATACAGTATTTATATCTGATGCTTTATATAGGACAAACATTTCCCTTACAGCATATCTCACTCCAGTGTCTCACCCCCTCTCTCTCTCTCTTTCTTCCTCCCTCCTTCTGTATTTATTTCAAACAGACTTGAGTTATTCCAGTGTATCACTCTGCAGTCACAAGCTAGGGATGGGCGTGCTCCCCCAATCCCCCTCTGCCAGACTACGAAGGCAGCCTCTTGCTTTGAAAATTTTCCCCATCATGCAAACTGACAAAGGCATGCTTTTCAAAAGCCCACAGCCAATCTGTTGATCATTATTTATTTACAAAGGCCTTCAGGCTGCAAGTCCTGTAAAAACCATACTTGATACGTATGCTTGCTCTCGCTAGCTCTGTACTGTGTTATCCCCCTCCCTGCTTGTAGAATAAAGTATCCCTAAGGCTACCTCAAACAATCACTTTTCATTGTGCATAAAACCCGCCTTGTAAAGAACAACTGTTTAATATATATGGTGTTATATGTTGACAGGGGCAGCTGTGAAGGGGGGCTTACAGACTGTGATGGGTAATTTGATGTTTTGCTGAGGGCTAAGACTAGGAAAAAAAATCTACACCTATAACAGAGGACCTGTCATCCCAGTACCCAAGAGCCAGCAGAATACAGAAGCACCCCTAAAGCAGAGAAAACTTTGACACCGCTTTGAAGCGTTTTCAAAACTGAGTAAATAACTCGCAAGAATTATTAGCAGCGGGAGATCAAAGCAAAGATGCATATATTACATGGCAAACAGGGACCATCTCCTAAGCAAAAAAGGAAGAGAAGAAAAGGTTTTGTGCTTTAAGTTAGGCAAACTAAACAGCCTTTTAAACAAGCAGTTATCTGGAAATGTGCCAACGTCTGGTTGTTTTTGTAGCAGCCTTCTCCCTCTGAGCGAGGGCATCTAAAATGATGCTCTGTTGCAAACTAGACTGAAGGGTATGACTCTGTGTTGGGCTAATGGTTCAGCAAGTGTGGAGGCTTATTAAGTTCTTGTTTTGTGGAGAACTGAGGGGGAGGCCGACGAGTATACTGGACGAAATCACACAGACATGCCAGTGCAGTGAGAGGAACGCTGCCTAAGGGAAGTATGCAGGACCAACATACAAAGAACTCCACTAGAAATGGTGGAAAATACACTACAGGGCAATAAGAACAACAACAACTGATATTTTTGAAGTGAAAACAAAGATCAAGAAGTTTGAAATAGATATTCAAACTTCTTCATTTTTATTTTAACATTGTGTCGAGAAATAAACACTAACAATAGAATCTTGTTTTTGCTAATAGGCTTTTAAGTATTCAAGGTTGATACAAAACATTTTACCACACATTTCAGGTAAAGGACTGCCAATATTCTAACAGTGACAAGCATGTGTGAGAAAAACAACACAGCTCCCTATTTTCCCTTTGCCAAGTCATACAGATGACATCCATAACACTTACTCTCACTTAGAGAAGGGCAGCGTAGCTATGAGTGTTTCTGTCCTGTTACATATTCCCCACCATGTCCTCACAATGCCGTCCCAAACTGCAACGCTCGGCCTCCCTGTGTTTTCCACGCTATCGTGTTGCTAACCCCCCCTACCCCTTTTATCTTTCAAAATCAATTAACAGCAATTTAATTCCACAAGACAGGATAAAAGGAAGGTAATATTTGAATTCATATTTGATTGTGATGATACATCTCACATATGGCCTTAAGTACCAGAAACAGTACTCACAGGGGTTCCCACAATAGAGGAGTAGCCTGAGGGCAGAGTAACCATGCAGGTCCCTCTGATTGGTTGCTGGTGTCATTAGTGCCAGCATTGTTTAAGGAGCACATGTGGACCAGACCGGAGGAGATGGCAGCTGGGACTTTAAAGCCAGAGGAGTTTTCAAACGGCTCCTCACAGCCACTTTTCATGACAGAAATATTATTTCAGCTCTGTCATTAACAGCTGACAGCATGCCATCCTAAACAGCCAGAGTCTAACAGGGCACTTCTCCTCTCTCTTCCTCGCACAGACTTTCTTACCTCCTTCCTCTGCCACCCCTAATTTGCCCCCTCCCATCCATCCAAAACTCCCACCATCACACCATCCGCATCTGAAGTATCTCTCACTGACATACCTCCATCCCGTCCTCCCCGCCTTCCTCCCTGTATCTGACTCCCTCTCACTCTCTGTTTGAAGGCATGAAGGAGAATAAAATCCGCATCTCTTACCTCATCATTTTGGGTGAGCAGTTGGGCGAGTTTCGCATCCCTCCGTTGCGCTGCTTTTTTTTGGGCGAGAGAGTTGATGGATGCTCGTCCTCGACTGCAAAAACACGCACAGAATGTCAGAATAGAGATAGTTGCTTGGAGACGTGTGCTGGACCTGACATGGAAAGAAAAATGCCAACAACCAAACATTGCAAACAAAAAAACTTAGACAGAGGAAAAGGAAAATTAATAATTCAGTGTAAAATTGAGAAAATATAGAAAAAGCATTAGTAACGGATGGTAAATCTGAAAAAGGCAGTAGAAAACCACAGAGAAAAAAAACAATAAACAATTAACTTCCTGAAAATGTCACCGCAGGCTCACGTCCTAAAACACCCTTTTTTTATGTTTACTCTAAGGTTCACTTTTACAGGGCCTTTATACACTTATGTATATGTACAGTACACTCTCCTAAATGTGCAGGGGATTGAACCTATAGCAGTTTGCATCAGAGTGACCATGCTTACCTACACCATTAATTGCCATGTGATGGTATAGATTGTCATTGTCAGTGGGCACGGGCAAAAGCAATGACCATGAGATAAATAAAGGTTATGCAGATGAAATTTGACTTTATATTTTTAATGAATATTTCTAAACCCCATCCAATCATTGCTGTGTGTTGTAAAGAGCAAAATGCATGTTCTACAGGTCTACCTCTAACACTAGGCATTGATCACACGTTATGGAGGCCATCTAATTAATTAGTAGACTACATGAATATCGAAGGCTATGGAAGTCAGTTAGAACCACTGAAAAGTTTTGACTTTTTCTCAGTATTCTGACTTTAAACTCAGGCTTCTGAGATTCTCAGGAAAAAGTCAGATCGATAACTTTTTTTTTTTGTTCAGCGGCATAATCCTCTTCCGTATAAAGCAAATAGAACATTTTATGTGATTTTTATGTCCTGTGAAGATTAAATAGTGTGTTTTTGTTTGATGGTTTGGTGTTAAGAATTTGCTGGACGCCGAGCAAAGCCATGTTATTTCTTTATAAAGCAGACTCTGCTTCCTGTCAACTTTCAATGTTGAGGAATAGGGAAAAAATGTATTTTCAGACTTTGCTTTAGTCCCAGTCGAGGACGAGAGAAAGCAGCCTTTGTGAGGTCAGGCCCAGTCATCTGAAGATTTCAGTGAAGCCAACAGTAGTCTGATCTTCACTACTGTCTGTGAGTTTCAGACAGGCACCCAGATATTTCATCCACTCTGCACTCTCCCAGCGCAAATGCCAAGTGCACCGTCACTTCAAAACCGTATTAGTCCTTTGGTTAGGAATCAATAACACAGCATGATATTAGTGCAAATCAATGTGCACGCTGCAAGCCGTGACTATTCCAACAATGTGGAAATTCATTATTGTCTGAGCACCCATCCTAGACTGTCACCTAATTCTGCTAATAAAAGATAAGAAATATGACTTTGCCTTCTAATAAAATGTCATTCCCTGACATTTCCTTTATGCAATTGGGCTTACTGAATAGCTAATATCACAAGCACTTTCCACTTTACAAATAATTCTCTCTCTTATGTGCTTTGAGAATACCACGTAAAAAATATTCATTATCCTTGCCATATTGCTTGACGGGCTGCTCTTGGTTTAAACCTAATCTATTAACAATAAAAGCATATTACTCATCTGCATCTATGACAATACAATTAAATGATAACAGCCACAGGGAACAGCTTTTAAAGAAAATTATTAAAATCTGAAATGAATATCCAAAAAGATCAATATCCTCAGAGCTCCTGCAACATTTCTTAAAGTAAGCACCAATATTATCCTTTCGTTTGACTTTAAAGTTCCCATGTTTAGCACTCCTCAGTTAAAGTCTCCCCATGTAGACAGAAGCCACTGCACTAGCAGGCAAATCCGTGCAAAGCATCAGGAGCAACAACATCAGCAGCTCCAGCAGTGAACCGCCATGCAGCAAACAAGACAAAATGAAGGGACGGACAGGCGGGGTTACTGGCTGATGCATCCCGCTAAGGGGGCAACCTACGGTGCCTACTGTGACTGAGCAGCATGGCATTACTCGGGTGGTAGCGGTATTTCACCGGCAGACTGCGGGCCCGGTTCAGCCGACTCTCAGCCAGGGATCTGGCCGTCACGTCTCCTGGACCTGAGATACTGAAGCGCAGTTTCGAGGGCTTGGCCCCAGGCCCTGGCCCCACAGGGAGCAGGCTTCCTTTACGGTTATTAACGAGGGGGACGTTGTTTGTGCCCGGCTTGACCGGGGGCTCCTGGTTGGGGTGCAGGGTGTTGGGAAGGAACGCATTTGTGGTGATGGAGGTTGAGGTGCAGCCCGTGGTTTTAACTGATCGCTTTTGAAAAGACGGTTTAACCTCATCCATTACTGTCAAACAATGGAGAATAACAAGTATGAGAAAGCCTGTATGGTGGTCATAAATTAGTTAGTAATTGTAGAATTGTGTTAAATTTCAGAAAATTTACTTCTTTTATATTTTTGCCCATTTGTTTGAACTTACAGAATAATTATTTTACAAATTTCAGGAGAAATGTCACTTCTTCAGGGGAGGTTGTTAATATTTAAAAAAGGATTAGTACTATCTAGTAGGTGACATTTTAATCATAACAATAATATCTGTTTGAGGATTGTTAAAGGCTGTAAAAAAAATTATTATTTTCTTTATGTTAGTCATCTCTGAAAGCCAGAAATTCTCTTATTAATCATATCTCATCTGATTATCTGTTATGCACAATGTTCTCAGAATGACAAAAAAATTATGAAAAGTATGAATTAATAAGTAGCTTCCAAGTCTTCTCAGATGTGCTACAAATTCTTGGTAGGACAAAGTAGATACACAGCTTTGTCTGAAGCCAGACAGATCCAATCACATATTGTAACTCTCAAACATATTATGTAGCACTACATTATTATAAAAAATATATTAAAAAAAACAAGCACTAAGAATTTATATTACTAATTTCATTCTTTCATTTTTAGTGTTTCAGGGATTGAATCTGGATTATGTTTTTAAAATACTTTTTTTTTTTTTTAACTTTAAATCCAGTTTTTCTTTTGTCAACCAAAACGCATTCACTTTTTTTTTTTTACTCCAACTTTAACAGTCACAGCATGTCCAATGGCAATCTGCCATGTTCAATTGAAGACTGTAAATCTAATGTTCACTCTGCGCTGTCTCACCAAACACACGTGCACACACACACACACAATCCAATTGAGGCTGCAGAACCAACCCATATGTTGGTATGTATTGAAGGTTTGTGAACTTGAATGAGAAAGGAGGGGCTTTTATTCCTTTCTTTGGTAGAAGGGTGGTTGGTTGGTTTGTTGGTTGTTTGGAGGAGAGAGCATGCTTGGGTGGCCCCGGGCGATAAACAGACGTTTATCCCGGCCGTCAGCTGCCTCCTTGATTTACGGGCCGCCACCGATAGCTCCTGGATTCATCTGGCCCTTGTCAAACACGTGCAGCGTTAGAGAGCGCTCACCCGCCCTGGCAGGTCCACTGTGCATCCTGAACAACCCAGACGGCAACTGTCCCTTCCTGAAATGCTAATCACATGATGGTACTGTCCTGCATGCAAACCTTATCGGATCACTGAGACCCAACGTAAACTGGATGATGAGGCAGTGGAGTAACAACTAAAATGTTTACTTTTCTATGTGAGCCAAGCTGGATTTGCCTTTACAGTGTTTGCTGCATGAGCAAGCTTTGTTCTTCATGTGCACTGCAACTGCATGAAAAAGCTTTTTTAGGCCATGCAATGTTGTTTCTTTGCTTTTTAATATGAGGATAAATCTGATATTATAACTGTGAAGAGTCCTCGTGGTTTTCTCTTTCAGAGAGGGAAGAAAAAATATTTTCAATACCAAATAAGAATAAATACATTAAATACAAAAGAAATTGATACAATGTAAGAGGTGACATATAGCATTTCAGAACGAAAATGTAATCTTAACCATTAAGTAGAAATGCATTTAACAATTATTTATCAAAGATTTACCTAAATTGCAATCAGCTTTGAATCGAACGCCAGCCTCTTTCTGACTTCCACTGTTCCCTGGTGTTGTAGCGCCATCTGCTGCTAAATGCAGCACAATACAAAAAGAATATTTCATGGAACTAGACGGTATTATCAAACACAAACGTATTTATTATCAATTGCTATTGAAACCAGGAACTCATTACTTTAACTTATTGTCAACATATGTTGAAATTATTTAATAACAGGTGAATTAGAAAGAACAGTGTGAAACATTTATTTTAAAACGAGTTCAACTGTGAGTTTACTTTGTCTCTGTATAAGACACAAGGCAACATCAGAATGTGCTTAAGGGATAAGGGACAAGGAAGCATAACTAAAGCAAAGTATCAGTACTGATTATGTTCTATGACAGAGTGAGGGGTCTAAAGTCTAAACATAGAGCTGGAGCAGAATGGAGAAGGACAGAGAAACACACTTACGTGGTCTGACATATCCATTATACTTATATTTGGCTGAGGAGAATGCAAAGACAAGTGGCAGGTCACACAGAGGGAGAAAAGATGTAATGAAACAGGCACATTAGGAAATAGAGACATCAACATAAGAGCGGTGGATGGGAATTAAATCAAATGTAACTATGATGAGGTACTATAATGAGTAAACAGATCAAAAAAACATCAATAATTAAATCAATGAAAGAACCCAGTGGTATTAATGAGAGTTTGATGGCACAAAAAAGGCAGACAGTTGAATGAAAAGAAACATCCATTCATAAAGTGAGCCATGCTTTAAGAAAAGTGTACTACTGAGATGTGATGAAAGACAAAAGGCTGATTTTTGAAACTAATTTTTGAGGTTAGAGTTTTTGTGGTATCACAACAATGTAAAGTTCCTCATTTGGAAATGCTTTAATTCTTAACATTTCGACTTAAATGTGATGAACATTGTGAGGTCTGTAGAGAGAACAGATAAAGCCACCATGGGGAACAAAGACAAAAGCTACATACTTGAGAGCATGTAGGCGTCCAAAACACAGACAGCAGACAACCGCTTCTCAAAACAGGAACACTAACAGAGCACATGTGTAAAGAGACTTGCTCTTTGCATGCAGGCCAGAACTTTAACACCTCTGGAGATGAAAAAAATGATATTTTCAAACGTGGGTTCAATGCTAGAATTTTACATCTCTTGGCTAAATCTTTAAAAATGGCTCCGTCTGTGCATGCAACATTAATCAACCAGGGACTGCAGTTTCTCAACTCCACTGAGGAGGAACTGAGGACTGGTACAAATAGAAGTACTGGTACATTGGGCACTTGAACTGAGCACTGAGCTGCTGAAACTCCAACTCTTTTCCAGTCTGTCTTCCAGCAGTAAAGGTCACAGTGAGGGCCCTGGGCTGGCCTATGACACAGATCCTCCAACAGGGACCCTCAGTGGCCCTGGCATCTGTCTCTAGCAATCTGCCTATATCACAGAAGCAACAGACTAACTGGCTAGCATTTGGGGCGTAGCGAGGCGGCATAGGACAGAGGGTAGGGGGTAGCAGGGGGTGGAACCAAGCCTGCCTGGTGGACAGGAGCTGTCAGGGCAAGTTTGGTGACGGACCAGCAGGGCTGGGAAAATGAAAATGCAAACATAATTTCCGTGTCAGGATAGATAAGGTCCCCAGCAATGAGATGCAGATGCACACACATGCACAGAGAGAGAGAGAGAGATGAAAGTGCATGTTGTTACACACACGACATACAGACACACACACACACACACACACACACACACACACACACAGCCCAGAAGGCCATGGGCAAGCCAAAAGCATCCACTGAGCCTGGGGTCCCCAACCCTTGTCTGTACCCAAGCTTTATGAAAGATTTAGCCTCTGTATTATATAAAAACTGTCACGTCTCTAGCTTCTCTCACTAAAGAAAGTTGGCCACTATGCTCATGTTCAGGTCACAAAGAAAGCCGACATGACACTAATACACAGACTGAAAATAAATCTCTGAGTCAACTGAAGTACTCACCATTACTTATGAGGTTATATTTCAAAATCTAAAAGAATCCGTACACAGAATCAAACATCAGAAGAAGGGACTACTTGTTTCTAATCTAGTCTATGGTCCTTATACTCTGACAAATTGAAGAGACTTCTCACCTTTGCTCTCTGCAGTACTTTTTTTTTTTTTTTAAACCTTTTTAACATCAAAGGCATCCACTTCAATCTCAAACTCATGTCTCATCTTATTTCCATTCCAATAATATACAAAACAATCAGCTGATTTTTGTGTATGTTTGATATCTAGTAACGGACGACTGCACTCTCTCATTTGTCATGAGATTGCACAAGGTGAATCTATTTCACCAGAAGTCCCGTTAAAGGATGTTCTGAGGGACTCTTTATCTGGTCTGTTAACAGAAATGTAAATTTAATCAAACAGACAAGTCTAAATCTCAATAATCACTCAGCCAACAGCCAAAATTGAGCACAATTTGTTCAAATGAGCTGTGGCTAAATGATGAAATTTTATTTATTGTGTGCGGCTAATGTTAATAGTGGAAGCACCGCCAGCCTTCGGTCGTCCTTACAGGTTAATGTCCACATGCTTTTACTAAATGTCGTTACACATGGATCCTGTCGATATGCCGTTTTAACACACAGCCCAAATACATGTTATCTCAGTTTTATTAACCTTAATTAACATTCAGTTTTTAAGAAAAGGCCGTATATCTTTTTGAAAGGATGTTCTCAATAAAGAGAGAGCAAAATCAGCAGCGTCTGGGTTCTTTGATAGCAACCACTGCACCAAGCTTCTTTTCAGAGGACTCACGAGTGTTAGTTTAGCATTTATTCAGCCAGTCCAGGCACTACTACTGACACATTTCAGCTCGTACTGTTCAGAAAGGTACTGATGACGCCGCTCCAGGCAACCCATCATATACTGAATGGGGGCAGGACTTGTCACCCATGTAACCAAGGAGACAAGTCGGATGACCGTCACAGATAAAGCGAGCTTGTGGGAACAGATCGCCTGGCCTCACATTTTTAATAGATGTGAAGAACAATGGATGATAAGAAAAACAAAGACTGACTGACATGTGATGTGTATTGTTTTTGTAAATATTACTTATGTCGCTCTATTGTTTAATTCAAACTTTGTTTCTGTTTAAAAATAAAATAAAATAATTCTTCGTAATTCTTCAGATTGGCAATACAAATCGAATCAGCACCCAATAATCATGATAAACTTGAATAAGGACAAAAGCATGTTTTCCCATCCCTAGTGGCTAGGGCCAGTGCTGGACAAGGAAGAAAATGTTGAAAACATTTTTGGCTAAAACCGGCCCCTCACAACCACACGACAGAAATGTTCACCTAACCTGTGTCTCTAGGTCTACTACATTTATTTTCCAAACCATTACAAGACAATAGAATCAAGTGCCATAGACACATGTAGAGGTGCCTACTCCCTCTGTTTTGATTGACTCCCTACAGGTCAATAGTCAGTATAGAGTAGAAATATCCCCCATTTATAACCATCTCTGGTATACATTAAAGCACAGAAGAGCAACAGATTTAACCTCAAACAGGTTTTTCATATATCTTTAAGGACCATCACAGTCTAACAATGTTACGGACGTTATGATAGACTACAATACAGAATGAATTCTCTCACTGCTGGGCCACACTATCATTAGGCCTACAGCTCTATTATTACTACGGCCTCACTCTTCTTGTGTTCACGATGCAGCTTCCTCTGCTTCCCTTGCACACACCTGATCACCCTGCTCTCTGCCTGGCAATGCCATACACGTTTCCAACTGTGGCTTTATGAAAGAGGGTACCGAAGGAGCAGTGTCTTCACAATTTTTTCCTCGTCTTGTTTAAAAGTCTTATGAATTCATGCTTCATTGCACACCTGAGGGATCATCTTCCAGACACTTACACTGAGCAGGAGCAAACAGAGTGGGGAGACAGCCCTGTAGGAGGGAGGATTGGGCGAGCCAACTGTCAATATGAAGAAAACAACCAATAGGCAGTTCTCCCTGCTATGTGGGCAAGCAATTACAGAAATAAAATCAAAGATATATCATACTGGCCCCAGAGGGCAGCGGCCCAATGGGAAAATTCCCGGTATGCCAGATTACCAGTCCAATCCTGGCTACAGCCTCTGCTAGGGCGGGTGACAACATTTGACCGGCATTGATGGCCAACCCATGAAAATATTAATAATTTGTTTAACCGATGAGTAATTCTAGTGCCGACGTTTGACCTTTTAGTCAGGTAGTTTCGCAAATCCCTAGTCACATTAAAACTTAAAACATTAAACCCTCGAGTGAGTCTATTTTCAAAAAGGCTATCAATTAAATATTATCTCATTAAAGTCCTTAAAGCAAATCAGAGGTTTATTTATAACACACCATTAAAGACGTGTCTGGGGTCCCACTGTGTATGTGTGTGGTCTTGCATCAGATCACAGGATGTATTAATCAAAAGTGTGCTATCCAAGGAATCAATTATCCAAGTACCAGGGGGCCTAGAAAAGTCTGGTTCAGATGTACAAGCGCATGAAGTCATCATGGACAAAGATGTCTTATCCTCCTAGTCTGGTGGAAAAAAAGACGGGAAACGAGGGGAGGAAATCCAACAATCCCTCACTGACAAAGCCCAATGCACTCCTCCACTAAACTCACTTTGTTCAAACAAAGTCAGAGTTAAAAAGGGAAGGAAATCTAAGACAGAGGAGGCTTTTCCTGAAATCCTACAGGGGGTTGAGGGAGAAGTGAGATCAGTAACCATGTAATGGCCAGTAATTGGTACCGAGGGATATCAGCGCAGGCTGAACTAAAAGAGGCCAAGCCAAACTCATCATGGCATGTTTGACACTAATCTAGGCTGAGTCGGCAGACGGTGGGAGAATGTTGAGAAGGAAATCAGATCTGTATGTCTGAAACCAACGCTTTGATAGGGAGTCCTACTGCTGCCATGTCTAATTGACACACAATTTAGTATTCCACTAAAAAAGTAAAAGAGAAAGGAGTAAGGTATTCCAGGAGCTTTTTTCCTCCTACCTGTCTTTATCAAGCCAACATAACCATTTTATAGATCTCACTTTGGTTTTTTCTCTCCTCTCCTTTTCTTTATCTAGTTGCTTTTTTTCCCCTTTCCTACCATACAAAAGCATCCTGTGTGTTTCTTTTCCCTCCCAATCCCCCCCCCCCCCCCCCCCCCCCCCTTTCCAAAGTATGTTTTGCAAGCTGTTCAACAGTGCACTGAATAAATTACACCATTTCAGGTAAGACAATCTATTGTGATCAGAGGCTTAGCAGGACATTCTAGTTGAATAAAACATATAATTTGAATGGAATAAATGTTAATGGTAGGCCCCTGATTTCTTTTCTTTTTTAGGAAATAATTTCCTGTGAAAGGGTATTTCAGTTACTTTAATTAATTGTTACTTCCTGTCCTGAAGAAGTGTCAACAGTACAAACTTGTTGTAATATCTGTGCCCTGCTCCTCCTTGAAAAGGCTTTTCATCTTCTGCATTGAGGTGTTACTAAAAACTGTGTACAGCTGTTTGTTAAGTTTAGATCAAAGGTAAAAAAAAAAAAAAGACAAAAAAAGGCAAAGCTGCTTCAACTGAAACACGCACAAACTGAAAACAGAGTTAACTCAGAGGACTGCACAGTAAGGCCTTCAAATTAAAAATAAATCACATAATTAAAAAAAAATACATAGAATCATATGAAGCATAGCACCTTAGGATTCAAATACCAAGTAGCACTTTTGTGTTCACAAAGATCTTACCTTCGACAGTTTAAAACACATCAAATCCAATAATTGATTTTTTTTTTTACACAACTGCATGACTGATGCAGCATGCGGTAGCCACAGGTCTAACACCTACAGTACTGTACAGAACGGCCGCACCACAGAACCACCACTTACCCACCACACATATTACACGCATGAAGTCACAAAAAAGGTGTCAGTGAAAATGATAAACCAAAAGTGAAGGTAATTTAACAGAAAATAAAACAAAATGAGCAGATTAAGAGTTGAAATAAACCTAATAGTAAGAGAGGGAGAGAGAGAGAGAGTCATAGACAGATAGATAGAAATACGGAATATTGCTAGATGATAGATTAGATTGATAGAAACAAAAGCAATAAGTCACTGAGAAAAAAACTGTTTAAAAAAAAAAGAATCACAATAGCCACAGCTACACAAACTATGGGGTCACAGTAAACGGATCACATCATAGACAACACTTAAATGCACACATACACGTACGGACAGTACCTCTGCATGGTACAATACACGGAGCACACACCACAGACATGTAACAGCATGTGTTGGGCGGTGTAACTTACAGGCACGTAAAGTGGTTGGGCAATCATGAACAGAGACAGAGGAAAGTGGGTAGGCCCTCTGAAGGGTGTCCATGTTACTATGTACACTGCCTGACATGCAAGAGCAGTCTTGCTCTGAACGGCCGCAATCAAAACAACATGCCAGTTTCATTCGTTTGTAGACGGACATCTTGGCTACAGTCATGTTTTGGGATGAAAGGAGAGGAAAAGCAGCAGGTTAATGGCAAAAGGAGAAATATTCATCCAGGGGGAGTCGGAAGGTAACTTCATCAGAAAGTGCAAAGCCTTAGACACCTCCTCCCACAGACTTGAGCCCAAAATTTTAATAAAAACAATCAAAGCGCATTATTTAACCTCAACAGGACGCTCAGGATTTTTGTTTTCCTATTTCCGAAAATACAAAAATCTTGACATATAACCATACAACAAAATTATTGTCAAGTATAACATTTTATAATAATCATTTAACATTGTGTGAATTGTTTTAAATAATGACTTATAGTCTGGAGAGGTCAAGCTGTGTGCTAAGGCTGTAACAAGTCAAAAGGCAAAAATATAACAAGGGAAAGAGGGGTGTGGAGGAAAAGGAGAAAGAAGGCAAGCATTCAGGGGAGAAAGGCATGAGCAATGTCTTCAGCAGCAAACCTCATACAATGTTTCATACATTTGTACATCCTCTATCCATTTGGCTAAAGGAGTGGATCACGTACCTGTATCCCAGCATGCAGCTGTAGCGGCTCTGTCCAAGGCATCACACTATTCTACTGGCTAGACTGGCCAAATCATGCTATTGTAAATTAAAACCTGCTGTTTCACTGCTTCACTCCCCAGGGGAAGCTTCACTCTTATGTGCTTGTGTGCAAAATGAATATGCATGTTTGATATTTTTCCTCACACTCTTTATCAAGATGTTCTCATCTAGATGAAACTGAGAATTCAATAGCAGTAAAATGCATGATTGCTCTCTGCATTGCATCAAAGGGAGACATGGTTTGGTATGAATAGAAGGCCATGGTGGCTAATGTTAACATATGTTAACAGATTTCAAATATTGCTGTGTAACGAACATTACTCTAACTTTATTATATTTTCTCCCCTTCTGCCACTTGAATCTTTTTACCACTATCTTGTAGTTTTCAGTTGTTATATGTCTTTATACAATGTGTATATAGCGTGCCATATGTATATGTTAGTGGGTGTGCATCGTCATTGTTATTGTATATTGTAAATCAACATCAATTGAATTATAAGTGTTGTA
The DNA here is from genome assembly GCF_963584025.1 of Labrus mixtus. Lineage (NCBI taxonomy): Eukaryota > Metazoa > Chordata > Actinopteri > Labriformes > Labridae > Labrus > Labrus mixtus. Next base: position 9,278,559 of record NC_083617.1, on the reverse strand, counting down.
TCAAAGTATTTCATTGATGTTTGTTTACATTTATTGTCATCAGTGCTTGTGTCGGACAGAATATAAAAGCATCATTCAAAACAATTACTCCTTTACTTCTTGTCAATTTGCTGCAAAAATATTATAAGCAGCTACTTTCTGTCTGTTGGTTTGAGTGTTTATGTGTTTGTGTGTGAAGCTCGGAACCCCAAGGGAAGCAGGAGTGAAAGTCCCCAGAGTAGCACATCTAGATTGCTGTGACTCTGGGCAGAAACAGTCCCTGGTCCCCATTCCCTCATTGCCAAGGTGCAAACAGACAGCAGACTAATACTGTCTGGCACCTTTACAGAGTCACTTTCAGCATCTTTGACTCCGAGTCACATCGGAAAATAAGGTTTCGAATGAGGTAATATGTTTCAGCTTCTGGCCAAGGAAAGAATAGGAAACACAGATCATAAACCGTGGAAAGAAGGACTCAGGGACTGTTGCATCCTGCAGCATGCACATGTGCCTTATGAGCATGTAATATGCATGCACAAAATGTGATTTTGGTCTCAGCAACAAGGGAAGGTACATAGATAACTGTTCACAGTATTGAAACAGTTTTGAAGGCATGGCAGACAAGTGCAGCGAAGCTATCTCTTCATGCTGAAAATTCTTACTTCAGAGTTTTTGCTTAGGCATTCGGACCACAGTATATGTATGTTATGTTGTTGATCATTAACACGTGGGAGGGGAGTAATGGAAAACACAAGATACACACACACACTGACAATGTCTTTGACTTCTGACAGATACCCAGATTCTTGCCTACAACTATAAGGTGTCCATTTCAGGGCATTCCTGATTGACGATTCAACATGACGGCAGCCCTGATAAACTGTCTGCATGGGTTTTATCAGTCACCATCTCCCATAATCCACCAAGACACCGCAAAAACAGAAGCTATCAGGGCGCTATGTTGAATACAGAGGATGCTCAGGGAAAGCACCATTCTGATAGATCCCCCTAAAGCTTCCTTGTTCAGCAAGAGTGCAAGGAGAAATGATACTGTAAAAGGAGCTCAAGAGCTGAACTTTGAGAAATAACAAAAAAAAGTGCACAGTTAGACTGGAGGCATAAAGGAGTGCAGATAAATACTTTTTTTCTTGGAAAGGCAAAGTTTGTGGAAACACAAACACCCCTCAATGACTTTTAGACTGTAAACACCACCCACTTAGAATTATGAAAGGATCAAATATGTCAGAAAGATTACCCTTTTCTTTTTAAATGTAGATATTTTCCCAATGCACATAAAGACACCGTTTTGGTCCTTGCATTTTTACTGAACAGGTTTCAGAGGATTTGAGTTTTCACTACAGACATCTCCATTCAATGTTGTATCAGCAGACATGACTCTGGCATGGTTCCGCCATCTAGTGGCGATGTAATGTTGTAACAATTTTTACTGCATAGTGCTAGTGGACTTTTCATCCAATGCAAAGAGTACAATAGAAGGGCCCAACAACTCTCCGTATTTGAAATGCACAAGCCTGGTGTGGTGACATTTCAACTCCTAGAGGAACTAATGATCTTTGTAACCTCAGTCTGAGAAGGGCAAGGAGTTTATAAAGGGACTGAGATCACATAGGAAGGGAGGGGAAGGGGGTACCAGATTGTTTTGATTGTGTTTTGGCAACCTAGCTTGTCAGAATATGGAGAACTTCCCACAAGGACATTTACTGCTCTCTGAAAGTACAGCAACACACAAAACTTACTTTGACAGAGAGCAGATCCATTTAAATCTCAGTGGTTCTTGTTAATTTTCTTTCCCTCGTGTTAGCTCTTCTAAATCTATGATTACTGTATGACATCTCCGATTTTTATTACATTTCTTCTGTACTTTCATGGAGCATGACACTATGCGAAGGTTAATCAAGGGCAATGACATAAGACTTGCAGCAGATTGCCTTCCAAATGCCAAATGTGAGTTTGGTTTGATGATCAAATAGAGAGGAAAAACTGCAGACCTCATCGGCCACATCCGATTAAGTCACAGTCAATTTAATTGTCCTTTCCAACTTGTAGGAGAACCAGTTGACTGAGGGCCTGATGCTTGAGGGAGTTTGAATTCTGCTGTTTTGGTTTTGGTCGGGCCTGACAACAGTGTAGAAATGAGAGGCGAGGAGAAGGATGCAGAAGCTACACTGGTACATGCAACATAGATATAGTATACTATTTGCTGAAGAGGAAAAAAACACTTGCACTGCACTCTGGGTAACTGTACACCCATTTCCTTTTACTCACAATAAATCACTACCAGTGAGAAGTTAAAATAAAGTGGTGTTTTCCAATGGCAGCAGGGAAGGAAATACATCAAAAGTGTGTCACTGGTCATAAAGAAACATGGGAAAAACAACAGAAGAGAACAAAACATGATAGAACAGAACACACTGTAGGACAGACTTCCATCGCACTAATGGAACTGTCTCCTTTCTAAATGCAAAAGTCTTGTTTGCAACCACTGTAATAAGACAAAAAACATTATGCCATGTCCATCATGGGAGTCTGGGTCATGACGATATAAAGAAAGCAAAGAGAGGTAAACAGTTAATTTGAATGAAGCTACAGTGTGAAAGGCTTTTGATTCTATTGAGCTGGGAAAGCGAACGTTTGTCTTAATAACTGACATGGCACAGACAAAAGAAGGTAATGTTTGTATCTATTTTAAAACCAAGCTTTAGTCTGCATCAGGCTGCTTACAGTGAATGTCTGCGAGCTTTAGTGAAAAAGATGGAATATTCACTTTAATTATTTATCCAGAGGCTAACATGTCCTGACAAGTGACTGTTCTACATAGGTCAGGTGAAATTCATGTGCAGTCGCTGCCTTAATGGTAATTCTATATTTGCATTAAAAAGGGGGGGAAATATTGATTTGACATTTTGTCTCGTGTGAAATGCCTACTCAAACACATGTGTGTGCCTTCGAAGAGTGAATTCATTGAGATAATTATTAACCTGCGTCAAGCAGACTGTGTAAGACTTGTAAGATAAATATGATGCACTAGTTAATATTCACTGAAATTTTAAAATGACAGAGAAATGCTCTTATAGGAAGACAACACATGAAAATAAACCTCAGGATGTGTATTTGACCTGAAAATGTTTGATTAAAAGGGAATATGGAGTTACTGTGTATGATTTTAATTTTTACTACTCTATATTTCATTCACTTAAATATGTTTCCCAGTTGTTGTCGATAAAGTACTGATTTAAAGGTTAAACCAAATGAAAAGTAAAATACTTAAAGATGATAATGCCTCCATTTTGACTCGGAAAAAAAAGAGAAATCAGATACTGACTGATGTTTGTACTATTATGGATGTTATGGAAGTTCAAATGGGACCCATAATAAACACACTCCTGGAGGTACAATGGTGTGACAATATTACCTTTAAAAACACAGAGCAACAGTAGGAAAAACAATGACACAATGAGAGGTACAATATTAGTGGACACACGAGTATAACCTCAAGTATAATGAGACACACAGATTCACAGGAAGTTTTTTTGGGAGGAGAGAGGAAGGGAAGGAGGGGTGTCGTGGGGTAAAATAAGCTACTCACGTCGTTTGCAGCCGCACTTCTTGATCCGCTTTGGGTCCGTGATGTCGTCATGACAAGCTTTGCAGTAGAAAAAAGCTCTAAAAAAAAAAAGTGACAGCAAAAATGTTTCCCAATTAAACCATCAAACTGTCCATTTCCCAGTGTTATGTTGTGTTTTCCATCTGGATGGCCAGGGTTACCTCTTCACTTCTTTGGCATCACTGGCAATAAAGAATCCCAGTGTTCCCTCCTGCAACTTGACATGGTTTCCTGGGTTGATGAGGATGCTGGGTAATCAGAGAAATAGACACATCACGCTCATTAACTTCTGGACAACACTCAGCTGAAGAACACAGCATGCTAATCAAGAGGAATGGTACACACACTCATTGAAGCTGAAAATCGGACCTGCACTGCACTTCTGTCGACTGTTTTTTTTCCCCCCCCATCATTCTCAACGAATCACTCCTGCCTAAGTTTTGATTTCTGTGTTTTATTGTTTGTGTGATCACTATTACACACACACCAGCTCCTCTGATTTTAGGCAATTTGCTGATGTGATGCTTAAATGGAAGGACAAACTATACAACAGTATGATCGCACATAGATATTTTCATTCTTGCCTTTGCAGAATGATACTGAGAAGGGGACAGAGAGGTACATAAAAAGTGAAAAGGGCAGAAAGAATTAAAATGTATGGCCACGGGTTTGTTTCACCGCCAGCACTCAATGCAGTCATCTACTCCAAACAAATGTTATGGCCACTTAAACATGGCTGTAGTACGGAGAATGTACAGGAACTGCAACATCTCGGTTAGTATTTGACAGTGAGATGTAAGGGAATGAACAGCTCTTCTTCTTGTCAGTACTAGGCTGATTTCAAATCTACACGTTTGTTCTAAAAGAAACACAAAGGTAGATTAAAGTGTGAGGATGGAGAAAGTCCCATTTACATCAGAAGTGACTTTAAACTTGTAGTATGAAAGCTATTTAAATGCTAGTATTCTAGATATTCACTTACATATTACCTGTGCATTATATGAATTACATTTACATTTGAATAACTGTTCTAAAAAATAAGTAACAACTGGTTCATAAAAGGCTGCACTAAAATAAATATCAAGGGATGTTTGCGTAAAACTTAATTTTGTTATTGACACCCTTTGACTGGCTGTATCATTCCCCATTAATTAGACTGGGACAAAGAGTAGACAGCACGCACACGTACTGTATGCTCACACGTACTCACACACACAAGCACACACACCCTGGTCATTAATGGTTACCTGTGGGCAACAATCATCAATGATGTGAGTGTGGACTAAGAAATCAAACACTGGACCCACAGACCTTAAAAGTGTTACACTCCTTCAAAATAAGAGCCCAGATGAAAGATGATGAATTTCGGAATCTTTTATTTAACTCAATTGAAACCCAATTTTTTGTCTATTTCTGACCGTTATACCGTGGCAAAAAAAAAAAAGCTAGACCTAGAAACTTCTGGGCAACATCTTACTAAGCAACTTGACTTAATAGAAGCCATAGTAAAGTACTGGAGTACATCTAACAAAGTGTACATCTCCCTTCATCTTTCCTCTGGGTTCTAGAAAAGGCTACATTGGAGAAAACGAATAGAAATACTAAGGGAGCAATTGAATCGATACAAATATAGGGCTGTGGTCAAATTGCAACAAGTCATGCAGATTGGTAGTTGATTGCACAGATTTCTTGTGCAAGAAGTAAATCAGCGTCTAACATTCACTCAGATTGAATGGCCCCCAGAGAAGTAAACAGGCATAAGGCCTGGCATGCTTTTTAGTGAAAATAAATGAAAGGTACAAATCAAGACATTTCACAAACATTGCTGCCCAAATCTGAGATTTTACAGGTGAATCAATCCAACACATTTTCCTTCTGTCGCGCGCAAACTGGTGAATAGAAGCTTAGGATGCATCAAAACCTCATATTGTGAGCAACAAGGCAAGCAATAAACACCTTTTGTGATAGTGTCATAGCATGCAGTTACCGAACAGCATGAAGAGGACAATAATCAAACATGACAGCATAGCCACCGCAGTACAGGTATAGAGACAGGTACGTAGATGCAGACGGTTGCAGTAACTTCTGTGCAGTTGGATTGTTTCTCAAACACCAAACTGACAGGAAGTGACCTCCCTTAAGAACATCTACTCGAAAGACACACAAGCATGACGTTACATGGTGGCTGAGACCCACAACAATTCACACGCTCAGTCACACACAACCTCTCCCTTTTGAGGTAATCACGCACGCAGACGCACGTACATGCACAGATGATGTACATATAGCACTGAGAACATGATAGGGTGATGGAATGCAAAAGTGAAATGTGGGTCGCTTGTGAACATCATAGCCTTTGGCTATTCAATTTTTGTTTGGATAAACTTAATGCTATCCAAGATCAACAGATCCATGCCTTTCCTAGTGAGTAAAATGATGAAGAAAAACAGATTGGTGAGGTGCTGCTTTGGTAATAAAACCATGAGAGAATACATGCTATTTTATCAGCCACTGCCTTAAGCAATGGCAGATAATCAGTCAAATTATTCCAAGATTAAATCAAAGATTTAGAACAACAGTTTACTAGTTCTTCTCAACACCACATCTGAGTTCTAAGTTCTGTGTTTACAAACTTCTCAGGGATTTTGAGTCAAAGAACCGTGAAGAACTGTTCTGGCAATGATTAAAAACACCATGAGTGGCATAACCAGCTTGGCAAAGCCCACATACTGAAGGTAACAACTGAGCAACACTGAAAAAGAACTGAAAGTGAGAGAAATAAACTAAGCAAAGGACAAGTAAAGGACAAAACTGAAAAGTTAAAATTAGAGGTAGATATGGAGGGGGTGAGCATTTGGCCTCGATACACTGACAACAGCAAACACAAAGAAACAGCACTTCTACAAACATGTCCAATTTATCTATCGTCTCTCTGCCTGCAAAGAAGTTAGTGCATTAAGCACAAGGGACACCATGAAAAGAGTTAGAAAAGAGGCCTGTGAGATAGGGTCTGGAAAAATATCCTTGGGTAAACTCCCAAAGTCAGAAGCTTTAAAGCTGTGGAGATTTGGTGGAACTTTGGGAGTAAGATAAGGTAGAGGGCATACCGCTTTCGGCTTCTGCAAACAACAAGAAAAAAATCTCCAATCAAAGAGTTATCAGGAACATGAGGGAAGAGGAGAATGTTACGTATGTTCCAATGCATAATAAGAGGGTACGCCCACATAGCAACACGTGACACTACCAGGAACAAACACATTTCATGCTTGTCCAATGGTGAGGTCCTTGCACCTAAAAAGATTGTGTCAAAAATACAACTGATCTGAATAGTGGTTATCTTTCAACAAAGGGAAATTGAAATGGCACTGAAATTGTGACCGTCCATTTTCAAGAAAGAGTTGTTGGTAAGAGGAAAATTATTGGTGAAATTATGTGAAATTATCACAATCACTCTTTTTTTTAAAGAGATAAAGTAGATATACATTTCCAATAATTCTACAGTATTAGCTTAAAAGATTGAAGAGCTCAGACAAAAACAAGCACACTGGGATACTCTTAAGTACAAGATGAGATATGTAAACATCCAGACATGTTATAAAGTTAGCATATTTAGACTTTGTTATTTTTTTCATTAGCTTCATGCCGAATAATTATTAATAGTTAAGCAGCCTTAGAAGTAACCAACAACATTTGATGCAGTCAAACGAGGGAAAGTCGGTGGGATTTGGTTATCGAGATTACAAAAAATAGTACTTCATGTTGTTACTGGTTATAACACACTGATGTTAAGTTATGGGTTAAAACAACACATGTAAGAAATTATGAATGTCTATCTTGTTGTGGAAAGTATTGCTACATTGACATCATGAAATTTGCCTTGGTAGAGGTTTGTGATCTCTGATAGCTGTGTTATGGTGTGTGTAGATTATCAAGGTCATTAAGTAAGTTACTTTGCGTTTACTTTTCTAGAAACTGCTGTACTCGCCATATTATTTTATAATAATAAAGGCATGCTATGGTTCGAATGTCATTCAATAACTTAATTTCTTCAAGTGGAATATGAATATCAGCTGTGATTTAGGCGGCAAAGAGGTTAAGAGGGGGAAATATAAAACAAATAAAAAGGTCAGACTGAAGAAGTCACACAGTAGTTCAACATTTACCTCAATTGCACTTGATTTTACTGGAAGAAAAGATCTGTTTTACAAACCTGCTCTCTCTCTGCTCAGACTTGTATTCGATAGCAATAAGCAGCAGCTTCAGCTTCACGTAACACAGCCTGTAAAACATTGACACGCATAAGCGAAAATCAGTATATAAGAATTTATTTTTTTCATGCATCTTTGAAACACACATCCTTAAATTCCCCTGAGTCCTTATGTCTCACATCAGTCTTGTTAGCTACCTACCCAGTGAGTTTAAGCTTGCCGAGTGGGGAACGAGTGATACTTACTCACAGACGGTGGGGAAGGAGAGGCCCACAAAGGCACTGGACAAATACTCTGTGTACATCTCATTAGCCACTCCTTCTAGGTAATACTTCTGCCATGTGTCCTCCTCAATCTGACAAAACACAAGCACGGAAATGTCACATGTGAGGAAAAAAAGAAATAAAAAAAAAAACCCACTTTCTTCCTTCCAATAGAGGCTCAATGTGGCCTGCAGATGCTCTCCGCCACACAACTTCAGTCTGGTCATTATAAGCTGATCCATCATCCTCATGACATGAGAACAGTCCTTTGATAGAGGCAAGCACCTCTTCAATTTGAGCCACAGAAACACAGAACAGATTCCATATGAAAAGTCACATTAAAATATGACGTGCCAGGACGACTGAGCACACTCTGATGGAAGTCTTTTGCTAGACAAAGATGTCAAACTTTCCTGGGGAATGTACTGTGTTTGATAGATTTACTCCATCTGCCAGTGGAGAACATACAGTATCCACATACGGTAACCTCATCTACAATTCATGAACAAATCATCTAATTTATTAAAAATTCTATGTGAGGATTAATTCATCCAGATTATTACAGTCAACTTAAAATGTAACGTTGATCTTGTCCTCTATGTTACCTCAATGAAAGACCTCATGGAGAAGAGGTTGGCTAGCATGGTGGACAGGCCCTGGGCCAGACAGCTCTGGGCAATGAAGCCGGCTTTCAGCTCTGCCAGGCAGATAGCATCGTCACCCTCCCTCCAGTTCCAGCTTGGAATGTTCAGCAGATGGGCCTTCATCACATGAAAAGGCAAAAACAAAGGTTACAAGACACACAAAAAACAAGCGAATGTGTCCCACTTTTATGGCAAAACATCAACTTGTTTGGAAAATATGAATATGCCTTTTTGGAGAGAAAGTTGCCATTAGTTAAAAGTTAAACATTACTATCAAGAATGGACGGTTTAGAGAGATTCAAAATAGGTGGTAACAGCTAAGGTAAACTCTGGTCAGCTGTCAGGCAACCAGGAGAGACTTCAATCAATCAGCCCCCTGACACTCCCATCGCTGCAACACCTGTTGGTTTGCCATTTGCCTGGCAAACTGAGGGGCATCCAAAACAGACGTTCAGGGGTAAAGCCGTAAAAACCGCCTACTTCTCTAGTCAAAACTTCTTCAAAAGAATCTTACTGGCTGCTGCATTGTTGATAGAGAAGCCAGCACTTCAACATAGCTTTTACCTTAGTGTCTAATGATATAGTAGGGTTATTTTATATAATAATAATAATAATAATAATAATAATAATTATGATAATATTAAAGTATGCTTTTTTTTCTGGATACCTACCTCAGCATGAATATCCCAAATGTGTCCTGTTTGTGAAGTGTTTTATTTTTACAGGGACTGAAATGAGAAATACCCCTCAAACATACAGTACATTGAGATTTTTGCACATTATTGAGTGATTTTAGTTTGTCTACCTAAGGTTATTTAAGTCAGACAATTATTATGATATGGACACATGAAGGGGGGCCAAAGCCCGTTCAACTAAAATACCTTTTTATTTTCGTGGTTAAACCTCATATTTATCAGGAACTAATTATAATAGTTTAAACAACACTATATTATACACTACTACCACTGCAAACGATATTTTAGTCCATTTGATGGGCTCTTAGACACAGAAAATTGTAAAAGTAAAAATAATTATAATAATAACAATCGTTTTTTTTAAAGTGGCACTTTTAGTGTAGTTTGGAGAGAACTAGCAGCTGAGTTCCAGGTTAGCCAAATAATTTTAGAGGGGATAAAAATGTCCCGTTACTTATTCCAGTGTATATTTCCAACAATGCAGTTATTATTTTCAAAACTTGTACACAACAGTAAAACAATTACATTAGGCTATAACCTGCACCAAATATTGACCGGAGAAAGTCCGTGTCGAGGACGACGGTTGTCGAAGGGATTAAGCGCTGCGTCACACTGGTCACACTCGTCACACTTCAGTACATCACAATCAAACTAAGGGGCACCACCTTGTGGCGCTATACGGTATTGCAGCATCGACACATTTTTCCCTCGGTTACAAAATTACTTTACAGTCAGAAGGTAACCTTTTGTTTCAACCCAATGACAGTAGTCAATGTAATTATGAAAAATAACTATTTTTTGCATGGAATTTCATGTTATATAAAATGTTTATAACACAGGCAGGCCAGCACTTATTATATTACTCTAAAGTTCTTCTGAAGGGAGCCATCCTAACATATTAATTGCCAACTGATTATCACTCTTAACCATGAGGTCACACATATGACAGAAACAGTGGCTATGAGTTACTGTACTTAACGATAAAACCAACTATAGTGAAATGTAACACACTCAAGTCTGTCATAAACTTTCTGCCTTGTGAAACATAACAAAGCATTAGATATTAATGGGAAACCAAAACACCTTACCTTGTTGTGATATTGTAGCATTTGTGTAATTATTCTGATCTTAGGACTGTAGTTCTTGATCGAAATAACCCTGATAAGACAAAAACAGGCAGAGAGATAGAACTAGGTAAGATGAAGACCTTCTCTTGTCAGTTTCCACTGATACAAAGGCCTCAGGATTCTATACCTCATGATGTTGGAGGCATCTTCAGCATCAGGATCTGCACAATATTTGTTGGCCAGGATTAAGCAGGCATCTGCTGACTCGATCTACGTGTGAAGCATCGGAAAACAGATATGTTAACATAATAGTACATGACAGATTTTTTTTTTTTTTTTTTTACATGTGTCACGTGCTTCAGATAACTCGTGGCTGACGCATTTACATCAAACTGTTTAACTCTGATCAGAAACAATGTGTCATAGATCTGCAGAGTTTTAAAGTTTCATTGTCTGTCACTATCCATGAACAGTTCTTGTATTTAAAATGTGAAATGGTATATCCTGATACTGTTATTTCTAAAGGTGTAACCCTTAAAATGATTGGTTTACTGAAAGACCTTTTGAAATGTTCTCTTAAATCTAATCCAAAGTGTATATTATGTATTTGCTCATTTCATCTCTCCAAGAGTCGCTGACTGTACCTTCACTCGGGCTAGATCGTGAGGGTTGAGAACAGATCCCTGGTAGAATTCTACTTGGGTAAAGTGACGTTTGAACAAGGCTTCCAGCTCAAGATTAGGGGAAATACTAGCACACACAGAGAAAAGAGAAGAAGGGTAAGTGCACGTGTGTGTTTCTGCATCTTTGAACAGTCCAATTTGCACTTTGTATTCTGCTAACCTACAAATGGCGAGGAGGGAAAACAATGGACTTACTTATGGAGAAAAACAATTTCAACATTGACATCATCCCTGTCCTTGTGTAGGAAGTCTTTGAGGAAGTTGGAGACACTTTCGAGGGTAATATGACCACAGACCACAATATGCCTGGAAGGGGGGAAGAAATCATCTTGAGTGGGCGACATAAATCACTGCAGACACTGGCATGTCTCCTAAAGATAATCAGTCAAACCAAAGCACTCTAACATCTAACTCAAATATAGACTGAGAAGAATGTATACATGTCAAGAAATGTCTTTTCAAAGCAAACAAGTAACTGAATTATATCTTTTTTGCCATAAAAGTGAATATTTTCCCCAACATAATGAAAGTGGTTAAATTCTGCATGACAAGTGCAATCAAACACTCAACTTTGAACCACTTTAGAAAATCTAAGATATAATCACGCAGCCCACAGTGGTTGGATTGTCATCCGTTCTCAATATAAAAACCGTCCCTTCAGCCAAACCACCCTTTGTGAGCTGAATGGATGTTGACAATGACATGTACATCAATATGCTGGTGCTTTTTATACAGAACATTACTGAAAACTTTCAAAGTGATTTGGAGGCCTGTGGTTGACACAAATTCTAAACAGGACCTCCGTATTTGACAAGTCCCCTGGCAAAACATTTAGGCTGCATTTGAACAGAGGGATCTGTCAGATGGTGCACGGGGCTGATTACAGCAGCAAGGACGGATGGATTGGAACAATTTGGGATTGGAGGTTATGTCCTTGTTTGTCCTGTGACTGCACTGGAGACAATAGAGATAGAGACAAGGGCAAAGGTCAGCTTCCCAGGTTCATTGACTATGCGATGAGAATCATTTTGCCGGTTTGGCTATTAACTGCACAAGTCTTATCTAAACTTGTTTTTTTACAGTTCCTCAATAAAACTTGTGGTGCTTCTGTAAATGTTACTTATTTTAAAGTCCCAGAACTTTCCGTATACTGCACAATCTCTCTCTTCTTATGAACATTTTCTCTTCCTCTGTTAAGGTTTAATTTGATTTTACTTTAGCACTGTTAGCTGTCTGCAAATAAAGCATTGCTGCTGTTTTCAACCACATGGTTACAATAGGCAATTCAATCCCGAATGATAGGTAATTTAATCTCCTATTGGTATTCTAGTGAATCCAAGACACTTTATATGCTTCATTTGAACTCGAGTAAGCTGAGCTACCCTTCCAGAGTTTAAGTTCAATGTCAAGAGTCGTACTGCCAAACCCCTAAATGAGAAATCCAAATATGTTCAGTAGAATCCAGCTTTTATATTGACATGGATTAGTGTGGACACTCTGCAGACACACTAATGACCCTGTAGAGACCTGTAAGGCAATCTGGGTAATGACAATGGCCTTATCCACTATTTAGCAGGATGTGCCAGGGGACAAATGAACCACTTCAGTTTGGAGGGACTGGGTCTTGGACCAGCTTTGTATTTAACATAATGAGTATAATGTTACTTTTTCCTAGAATAAAAGTAAACACTGTGGTCATATTTGTTCACTGTTCAACTTCTTGTCATCAAACTAGATTTGTTTCCTTCAGTCCGTTATAATGCACTTATACAGGAGGAGGACGCTCTGGCTGAAACATTGTCCAATACAAGTGACTGAGATCTGACTCAGTTTGGCAGTTTTAAAAGAAACAGAGATATTTATTGATGTCAGACGAGAACCATAGTCCAGATCACTATCTTGTACCAGATGGGCCGGTTAGGGCTGAACTGAAGTGGACTTGGCAAAGTTCTGTGACAGACATATTGAGAGTTTTGCAGTTTGTGCATGTTGCAGGACATAATGGTCTTCGCAGATGTCGCCTCTGTCCTTTAAGAGAATCTAACGAGCAGACGTGATTGCATGGTTGGCCTGAGTTGAGCAGAAAAAAAAAAAAAAGGGGGGGCCGTGTGGTCTTACAAGCTGATGAGCTGAGATGTCTGTGGGCAGCCAGCAGTATTTGGCACAAGATATCTCTCATTGAAAGAGACGAAAAACATCACTCATGTTTTCCTATTCCCAGTATCCAGATGCCCTTTTCCAAGGGTAGAGGGAATATACAGATTTAAACGTTGTAATACTCATGTGGGTTCAACATTAGGTTGTGAATCTCAGATACATACACTCACGTAAGTACAAAGCTGAAGGGGTATAAGCATTAAAACAGAAAACACATACACACACTATCCCTCATAGAAGCGTACATACTGTGTTGTTTTTTACTTTTTCTAGCTAACTTTATTTCCTATATTTTACACTTTAATTCATAGCTCGATAAAGACACTAATCTAAGTCTCTTTCCGTATTCAAGCTGCAAATATTCAGTTGTAATCATTAAAGTTGACCGGCCTCGCAATCTTCCTCCTCATGTGGGACAATAGTCACATCACACTGGAGACTGTGATCACTGAATAGTTCAAAAGGACATAATAGATCATTTCACCATTCAGAATCTCATCATGAACACAATATATGTTTCTATTTGCTAACCTGATTGTTCAGTACAGCCTGAGATAAACACATAACTAAAACATTAAACGAAAAATAAAAAAAGGAACACTTTTTTTTTTTTTAAACAAGAAAACCATACACATCACCCAAGATACTAAACACATTTTGGGACACAATCACATTAAATGCGAGACGACAAAAAAAAAAAAAGGTATAACAGAGCGTGCACACAAATCATGCAGTCAGGGAACATCCTGGGATTACGAAATGAACAAACAAGAGCTCAAACATCAGCAACAGAGGTCACTCACTTTCTACTGCTCTAATCCTTGGGTCAGTGATGAAACTTGGTGCAAGAATCATCATCAAGTGTCACAATTTACCTCCCTTTCTTTTATTTCCATTTGGTTAAACGGGATCCCCTGTAATCCATGTCAAGAATAGCAAAAGCAAGTGTGCAGGTACATACAATGCACTTTCTATTTACAGTACAATAGTCTGCATGTTTCTTTGAGGCTGGTTTTGAGGATTGTTATGTAAGTACGGGCCTTTTCATCCCCGATAGTGTAGGAGTCTCTGGGCCTCCACAGCTAACGTTGCTAGTTCCTACAGAGGGCTTTCAAAGGTGTATGTCAGAGTTCAGCCAGGGTGGAAGCCAGTTTCTATGCCAATCCCTCTGTTGAAGTTGGGGCTAATGGAAACCATGGAGCCATAATGGAAACCACAGAGCCTCCGAGTGCAGTGGGCGCCAACAGAATGCAACACTTGTCATTATTATATCAGCGTGCACAGGCTGAGGGCTGTCACTGCGCTCACGGGTGTATGCTACACTGCACAGAGTACTATAAGCAACACTAGCATCAAACAGAAATTTAGTATGTGGCTCCCTCTCACTTCCAAGTAACCTTCAAGGGCTGTTTGAAATGACAGCGCCCGGGCAAGATCAAATAAGGGTTACATTTGAAATTCTTCATACTGTGTCATGACCTCATTGTTTGGGAGCTCTGTAATCAGTCGATACTTGTAATCTCCTAATCTCATTTCCATGATAGACTTTTTTTTTTTTTTTTTTATGTTGACAGCTGCTAAATGCATGAACCCTGATGTAAACGCTAAACCCACATGACAAACCGGTTTTGTCTATGTGTCGGGTCCGATACATGTAAACACCAAACGCATACAAATCTAAATGATTATGCAAAGAGCCTGGTGCCTTTTGGAGTGTGTGTGTGTGTGTGTGTGTGTTCAGTGGGCATCTTCTGATTGTTTCCACATGTTTGTGCTGTATGTCTAACCAGAGAGAGAAATGGGAGGCGGTGTGGAAGGAGAAAATAAAGTGTGTGGGAGAAACTATCCTCAGTTTTGACAGGGGCTTCTCTCAACACCCATCTGCGAGTCCGGGCTGAGGTCACTGGCCAAACATAACATTTCATCAATCTTATCTCAGTGACAGGCAAACATTATCGAACAAAGGCTTTTTTTTTTTTTTCCTTTCCAAATGCTTTGCTCTTGTGCTGACTCCCTAGAATCCGCCCTTCTGAATAGAGTGACTGAAACCGATGGGATTACGATTGGAAATGAGAAACCAAGCGAGAAAGAGAAGACAGATATAGTAGTAGATGATGAGTGTTACAGAGAAAAATGGGAAGAAAAGAGAAGAAGGGAAACAAAGAATATCTACCCTGCCTGTTCTGGTCACGCCACATTTGTGTTTCAATATATCTGTGTGCTGAATATCAGTAAGGTTTGAGCTACAGGGGAGGAGAACAGTACAGCACTGTGGTAATCTTGTACAAAACTGACCACAGTGTCACACATACTTCACAGTGCACTGGAACCTCTGCTGCGAGAGGCCAATGTAACACAAACACAAATAACGAGAGCATCTGGAGACACACTCCACACACCACCACACACCATCACACGAGAACCAAGCGAGCACCAAGCAGGCAAAAAGCAAGCCAAAAGCAATTGAGAGCCTCCAATGGGAGCGAGGCATCCAGCATTCAGGGTGTGGGAGCTGACTGAAGATCAGGGCCAGAGTTATGTCAAGCATTGATGATGCGATGGGCTAGCGGTGACGGACAAGAGGAAGATGGGTTTTTTCATGGAGTTTGCCATCAATGAAAAAAGCCACAAGGCTGCAGGTCTTAGAGAACATGCCAGAAATTATGCAAAAAAAAAAAAGAAAAGAAAAGTAATTCCATAAATCGTGCAAAAACAAACTCAAGCAAAATGAAACAAGAAAAGAAATCATATCCTGCAATGGTCATTGAGATTGATGATGCTTCAAAAAAAAAAGACCACCAATAATAATGCACTTGCAGATGTTTAAATCTTTCTATTTTCTTGTGGAAAAAAATCCTTTAGAAGCGGATAGTAGGGGTTTCATGACTAGTTTTTGATTCGTACTAATTCATCCCTAAAGGCAAGGCTGTATTAAAACTGTATATCGTAAGAAAAGGGACCACACATGATGCGCAGATATTCTGCACAGAAGCACCACAGGTTAGTAAACTGGAAGTCTGAAGTGGAGTAGTCATGAAAGCTCTATTTTCCAAATTAAATTAAAGCGCAACGCAGGAAGTGGACAAAGAAAGTAAATGAACAGCACACAAATGAGTTCAGGAAAGCTCTGAGCAAAGGACAGAGAGAAGCAGATAAAGTCGGACAGAGAAGGTAGAAGACTAGCACAGACTGACAGAGAGAAAGAAAAAAGTGAAGAAAGAGTAAAGGGGCATGGACATGTGTGTCCTAATGGCCAAGGTCTCCAGTCACGCAGTGTGACTTGACGTTATGATATAACTTTACTCTTCTACAAAAAAGTCAAGTTATCTAACCCCCAGTAACTCTAAGCTTCAGGGGGGCGCACTTGAGTCACACAACCACACCTTGTCTGGATTTCAACTTACTTTCTGCCTCGTGTCGAGTTATAACTCCCTCCGTATTTCTTCCGATTAAGGATGAGAGCAGCAATTTCTGGCACGTAGCGAGCAAACATGGCCTACATGCATGGAACAGAAAAAAGAAAAAGGCATGCAGAGAGGGTTCTACCGCACACAGAAAAACAGCAGAACCATCTGGAATACTTACTTTCTCCCATTAACCGCACTATAGGAACCACCATATTTCTTGCGGTTTCCTATTAACTCTATGATTTCAGGGACGTAGCTGGCAAACATGGCCTAAGGAGAAGATAGAAGACAGAAGAAGAGACTAAAAAAGAGACTACTACGCTGCAGAGTGGGTGGTGGAGAAACTAGTGCCTGAATCCAGATTTCTGAGGGGAGAGAATTGTGACTTTGAAATCAAATGAAAATCTCTCTCATTGATGATAGAAATCGCTAAACTTGGCAAACATGAGAGAGATCGTATTACACTGAAAACAATAAATGTTTGTGCTGTTGAGAAAAAATTGCCCCAGTTTTTTTTATTTTTTGAGGATAAAGGAAGATATTTTTGGTCAGTGGGCGAGAATTTCGTCACAGCTGATTCATACTCAGCCTGTGTTAGCACCCAAAACCTCTCTGGATAGCAGAATGTTAAATAGCTGAGGGAGAATTCAACCTATGTGCCATGTTTTGTCCAACAAACACAGATGATCGGGCAGGTTGATTTGAATAGGCCCACCTGATGGTCCGCAGCTGCAAAACACATTAAGACTCATTTGTTGGGCTGGGAAATGAGCTGGATGCATTTTGCAAAGTTTCACAGCCTGTTTTCCGAGCACAGGGTTTGTGTTCGCCAACCGACAACAATGGGGTACTCACTGACACTCCACATCTAGGCTCACAGGGTACAATAAGAAAAGGCCCTAGCTCTTGTAAAGATACTTAAATCATGCTTGGAAAGTGTACCTACACATTACAGAGAATAATGTGATATGATGTGAGTTTAATATGATCCCTGGCTTTAAAAAATGTCTCCAGCCTGAAGTCATTATTCAGCCACTGCTGCTGAGAGGTACTGGCCTAAAGACTTCCTGGGCTCTCAGCACTGAGGGAAACAGACAGCCTATCACCATGGCCACAACACAGAACACATCCACACAGCTGCAGGACATTAGAGTGAAGTGATAGCTGTCCAAATAAGGAGTACAGTAACTGCGATCTGGCTAGATCCTCCGCTAACTTTTTTTTTTTTTTTTTTTTGAAAGATGGAGGAGGCTAAAGCTTTCAGTATGTGTGTGCAAAGGTGTTTACAGATGTGCGCTAAAACTGGGCTAGTGGCAGCCCGACAGGACGCTAGAGCGGAAGGTGAGAGGGGGAAAGGGGAGGAGGAGGCTGCTGTTGCTATGGTAACAGTCAGGCTGGCCTAAACCTCATCTCCCTGCCCCTGTGTTTGTTGGAATTGTGGGAGGAGACACGAGAGGAGGGGTGTCCTGAAACCGCAACTGCTTTTAAGAGAATAGTAACAACATTATCAGACAAAAAGCTTATACTCTAATGAAACAGAGGAGTGACACATAAGGGGAGGGGACGGGGGGGAGCACATAGTACCGTAACTACGGTAGACAAGATACAGTAGGCTAAACAGAAGGATACAACTACACTATGACAAAGAATTTATAGTTACTGCTGCAGGCATTACAGTTCTAGCATTTAATACAGCTAAACATTTGCAACAATATAATAAAATATACATAACAATCAACATATTTAACTTAATTTTTCAATTATTTATCATTCCATCTAGCATTGTCTAACAGTGTTTTTGCAGTCTACTGACGGGGACAGGCAGGATTTAGGAGATAATAAGGGGATCAAGGGTGAAAGAAAAGTCTGATTTTACCAAACCACCGAGGATGAAGAAGACCATAAACAGGCGTCCCAAGGTGGTTTTTGCATAGACATCCCCGTAGCCTACTGTGGACATAGTCACCATCAGCAGGTAGACACATTCCCAATAGGAAAGTGACTGGGAATTCTGGAAGTTTTCCCAGGGATCCCCTGAGTTTTCCACCTACAATGGAGACGGGAGAAGAAGGGAAAGACAATTTGGCATGAACAAAGCAACAATTTGTAAACAGGGTTTGCATAGAGAAACTATTTAGACAAGCTTGATTTAATCCAGTTAAAGTGAAGATGTGTTTGTTGCTGCCCAGTGAAGCCGGAGAGCCTTCATGTACTGAGCTTAGGCTACCATCTAGTGGTCAAACAGTTTGATGCTGCGGTGGGTTGTTGAACAAAGCAACAGATATACTACTACTTACTATATATATACAAAATATATATAATATATATATATATACATTTTTGTTTTTCTTTTAATTAAGTTAGTTACCCTTGTGAGAAGAAGTGAATATCTGGATAGTCAAAGACATTCAAGAAAACACCTGCTTTAGCGGTAACAGGGTTAAATGACACTTTAAAAGTTTGGTGAAAATTTAAATGATGTCATACTGCCACTCGTGGAGCTTGTATGTTGAGATTCAAGGGGATTGAGTAAATTAGGTCACTACTGAGGGGAGGTGACAGAGACAGAAAAAAGATACCTTTACTTGATTCATCATCTACAGACAGAGACTCCTACAGTACAGGTAATCAAAGAGCTTTCACAAGGTTTGTGATGGACAATACCTTGTAATGGAAGATTAACTAGATGTCTTTCTCCTGTCACAATAGACAAGAGAATCATTTTTGTAACTAGCGTTGTTTTTTTTATCCCTTGTAATTTGTTTTCTTTCCTTTTTAAGGATTTATTTTTGGGCTTTTTTGTCTTTATTTAGAGACAGGACAGGGGATAGTGTCTGAAATAGAGATAGAGAGAGTGAGGAATGATATGCAGGAAAGGAGCTACGGGTCAGATTCGAACCCTGGACGCCCGCTCAGAGGACTGCAACCCCTGCACATGGGCCGCACTCACTAACCCCGAGGCTATTATGCCCCTATCCCTCGCAATTTCTAAATTTTTCTCACAAATGTCTCTTTTTTTTTGATGTCTCGTTACAGCTTACGACTGTATGTCTCCCTGTGTTGTTTGTCCCCTCTCCCCTCCTGTAGTCTCCAGCCCAGGTGAAGCTGCTAATTGCCCAACGAGGCGCACCTGGCCTCAGTGCTTTAAAGGCCCAGTGCTGGCTTCAGAAAGGACACTTTTGGATTTGGGACTGCTGTGCCTCTCAGTCAGGGATTGTCTGTTGTGTTTTGTTATGTTGAGCTTTGTTATCATTTGGTTTGTGTGATGATAAAAAAAATCCCTTCACTTTGACTTTGATAAGGTGTTGTAGTGGGTTTTATTAGGTCAATTTGTGGTTTGTTTGCCTTACGGTGGGGCTTAACAATTAAATGATACTCAATGTTGTTTTTGATTTATTGTTGCTCCTAATTTGCTGAATTGATGCTTGCATCGTTAGCAGTCATTGTCCTGATGCTCATAGTCATACAGCCTACATGTTTTGTGCGGGACAATGTTTTTTGGAAGGCAATTTGGCTTTTCATTTGTTGGAGTTGGTAAAGTGCATTCCTTTAAAATTGTAAAAAAAAAAAAAAAAACATCATTGCAATGTATGTTCCTAAAATGTATTCTGTTGTCAGTTAAGAAAGGAAAAAAAAAAAAAAAAACGTAGAACTCGATTTTGAAAATTGCTGCGTGTCACAGATAAATCGTTCCTGTCTGGCTCATAAATCACCAGACCCCACTGGACCCTCACAGCTATCCACTTACCAAGTGTATGAATCCAGCAGCTGTGAGCCATGTGCTTATGAAGATGGAACACAGGTTCACCAGCTTGATAGAATTGCTGTTAAGAAGAAGAAAGAGACATAAACCTCTCCAAGACCTTCGACGACATAAGAGAGAAAAACTGAGCCCCGGGAGCTCATGAAAGTAACATCAGGGCCTCGCCTGACGTGACCCGCGATTAAAGCCAGGATAACTGACATCAGCCTTACTGTAAATAGATCGTCGTAATTACAGTTCACAAAAATGGGAAATTGTGCTATAGAAATGACAAAAAAAGGGACAGAAAATTCAAGTGACATACACACACACAGCGGGACTAATTGAAACTCATCTCAGGACATGAAATACATGATAATTTACATAAACATACAATTATAACACATCATACACTATGGGCTGAAAGCAGTGAAGATGATGTGGTAGTTAAATGTGTTTTTCTTTTTGTGTATGAATAAGTCGGTTTCAATCTTACCTTGTTTTCAAGATATTCAAAAACTGCAAGATTTCAGAGAACTGTATCAGTCTGAGCGCTCTCAGGAACCTTAAACCTGAGAGGAGAAAGAGACACAGAAAGGGGGAAATTAGCATCACACTGTGTATATGCAGACAGAGAATATGACGGTAATCTCCCTTTAGATCCATCTTCATACATTTATCTTTAGAGGAAATGTTTTCTGGGGTATCTTTAGAGAGGCAGAGGAGAAATGCGACAACTGAATGTAAACATCATGAATGACTAAAGAAGTCAGACAGCACGGTCTGAATGATTTTTATTTCAGCACTTAAAGTGCCGCAGACAGCAGAGCACCATATGATGCAAAATTTAGTCTGTGTAAGACACAACATGATGATACAAAGAGCCAAACCCGTGATTTAAGATGATGTGCTGGAATTATTTATGCATCCAAAACAAGTTAGGAGGAACGTCATGTGGCCTACTTTTTCACAAGCCTCGGTCTGCATCCAAGAGCAGCTCGCTCAGGGATTAGAGAACAAAGAGACACCTGCCTCATTGTCCTTTTACATAACATGATTGATCCTCTGGACCGTGCGTGAACGCATGTCTGCCTACGTGCTTCCGTTAGTGTGAAAGAAATTTCTGCTTTGACCGACTCTACAACTGATTTTCCATGTTAGATCAAGGTGATGTTTTGTAGCATGCTTCTAAGAAATAACATCTTTAAGTGTCAGTCGACGTTCAGATCTGGGTTCATAGGGTGGATGCTGATACTGTACAAACTCTGAGACTACTACTGATAATGCAGGCGCAACTGCCGCCCTTACCCCAGTTGAAGAGGATGTGTAAACAGGACCACACTGAATGGTACACTCCTGTTTGATTCTCTTTATCCTCCCGTCTTTGATGTCCCTGTCTCACCCTGTACCCATTCTGAAAAAGTTCACTACAGGACTTCTTTCGCCTCCTCGTCTCCGGAGGGGGATCCAAATTAGCATCAGCATGTGTCCGCCTGTACACGAGCAGCTTAGTAGGAATCATTGTTCTGAACTAAATCCTGTCCAAGGAAATCCTTTTTTCTTCCTCCTTCCAAAATGAGAATTAAAAATCCCGGAGCCAAAAAATATTTACGGCCTGGTATTTCAAAAGGCACCTCAGGGGAAATGATGAGTCCTAGTGGAAGCAGAAAAGGAGTAGAAGACTCGGCTTTGCTGAAAAAAACCTTCCTCAGTACAGCACCAGCAACATTAAATGATCCCTTTTTAAGTAAAAATCTCCAAATATTGTTAACATCGAAGGTCAATGCAGCAGAGAAACCAGTTGAAAATAGACACAACTGTATAATCCTGTCAGTCTTGCCAGGGACTGTGTGGCTGTGAGAAAAAACATCAGCTCTAATACAGCCAGGTTTTTTTTTTTTGGTTTTTTTTTTTTCCAATTTTCCAATTTTCTAACGGTGCCTTTAATCCTCAAAAATCCAAACAGGTTTACCTTTCTCATTCACCGTTGAGAGCTTACCTCTGAACTCTTGTGTAACGTAAACGAACAGATGTTTTAAATTAACTTTCTAAAAAGATATGAACAGTATCAATCCATCAAGCTCGACTTAAATAGCACCTTTCATACAAATCCAACGCAATTCAAAGTGCTTCACCGCGACTGCAAAACAATAAAAGACGAGACACAAAATAGTGACACAACATGGTACAAGCCAAAATGGATTTAGCAGTAGAGACGAGTAGTAGAGATTAATGCACACTAATAGGAAAAAATATATGTAGTCAAAACAATAAAAAGTTAAAGAGTCTAAAATAATAAAAACTAAACAATAACCAGAATTTATAACTATTTTTCGGTATCAAAATGCAAGTTTCCGCCATCTTTCTGACATTCAGCTGCAGGCAACAGCTGCGGTTACTTCATCCACTGTAAAATTAAACATTATGGGATATTGAAAAACCCCAGATTAGGGATCAAATAGATTCGATAGAAATCTGAGGATTAGAAGGTCATTGTAACATGACCCTCACATATTTCTAGTACAGTAAGTTAAACTTGATTAATCATATTTGTATTATACTCTTTTGCCTGTGTAAGTCTAAACCTAAAGCAAAAATGTGTCACAAAAACAGCTTCTTATGTCGTCAATAACATCTGAAGCCCCTCCCCGAGACCTTTCTGCAGTGTGTTGAAGGACACTGTTCAGATCTTTTCATACTGGCACTGGTCACGTACTGGCACAGATGTTCAAACATGAGAAAGAAGGCAGGGTTTTCAATGTCACTCCTAAGCTCCCTCTGTTAATTCTTCTTCTTCTTCTTCTTCTTCAAAAAAAAAAAGCAAGGCCATGGAAGCCTTTAAGTTTAGTTTGAAACAACAGAAGCACTTTTCATGTTCAGATGTACACAATGCTATGCCTGCTCTGTCCTTGAAGTGTTTCCTGTTTACCTGCACACAGTCAGTATAATGATTTCATTAATGCATGGGGACATATTCTTCTTAGTTTCATATTTCAAACTATATACACAAAATCTGTTTACTCAAGTGCAATACTTAAATGTCACTTTAATGGACTCATTACAATGCATTTATTTTAACATGGGTATCTTATTATCTCAGATAACAGAGTGTTATCACTTGATTGATGTATTTAACTGCAAACTGAAAACTATATTAGAAGGATAGACTATGCTGACGTATTTTCTTAGAAGGAGGCAGGTCAGATTCTCCATCTCATTGCCCACGTGCAGTCGTTGAATATCAGGTTGTAGTAGAATTTTATTTCCATGAGCATTTACAATTTATACTCACCAAAAAATAAATTCAAATTTGATCTTCTTTACACATAAAATGCATTGAGGGATTCAGCCACGCACACACACACAGTCACACACACACATATTTGTTTGTTGGATAGCTTAGGGCACATGAACAGATATAAAAAACATAAAGACAACTTGGATGTTTTACAATAAAATGGTAACATCCGCAACTGTAAAGTTTGTATCCATGGGTCAAATATCAGATATTGTACAACTAAAACACACTGGTCCTGTAATAGAGGCTGATAAAGAGAGAATGTAAATAGATCTGAAACCCCTGTGTTTGTGCATCACTGTGCTTCTCTATATGTGTGCATGTGTGTGTGCCATTTATTCAACAACTAAAGCGAAATAAACATGTTTACATCATCACTCCTCAGGACAAGGCTCCCACATGATAAGCACAATCTGGTCCACCAAAATTAACCACGCATTAATTTCCCCCACAGAATGTCCAGCGTCCTCACTAGTATAGTATCTCAAGTGTGCCTGTGTGTGTTTGTGCCTGCATGTGCTGAAAATCACTCAATGAAATTCCGCTCCCTTGGACACGTGTCCACGTAGGACAAAATCTCTTTCCCACACATGCCAAAGCCTCTTGCATATACATACACACACATGCACCACCACCACACACACACACACACACACACACACACACACACACACACACACACACACACACACACACACACACACACACACACACACACACACACACACACACACACACACACACACACACACACACACACACACACACACACACACACACACACACACACACACACACACACACACACACACACACACACACACACACACACACACGTGTGTCAGCTGGCCAGATGCTCATTCAGAAGGGTTTTCCACTCTGTGCCCACTCTTACTTCATTGAGGATTTGTGAGCCAGGGTACGGCCCCTGTGTCACATGTTCTGGCAGAGCAGCCTAGTGGGACCTTTTATCAATCAGCAGTCTGGGACGTTTCATGTGGGATAATACTGACAGTCAACCCCACCAGGATTAGATTAGAGGATGCTACGCACCACTCAATACACACACACGCATGTAATTTGCTTGTGTGTAGAGGTTCTGTTCTGCAGCAAACGCATATAACTGTACAACATTTACCACACATTTTGTTAATTAAAGCCCCTCTGCGCAATAACACAAACAACAATACAACCACATGGACCAGCAGCGAGCTACAGCAAAGAGGCTTAAACTTGCAACAAATGAGTTTCCCCATTGTCTGAATGTTCATTAGGGCGTCTCGTCGGCGACTGAAGGGCCATCTAAGGAAGATGCACTCCAACCCATGTCAGGTACAGTAAGCCTCTCTCAACAGGAAAACTGAAGGGATCAAGAAATAGTATACAATTGCACCACTAGGAGGCAGTAGCAGGTAAGAGTAAAATCCATCCCTAGAGGCTACAACAGTACTGTACATCCTCAAAGCCAGTGCAGCGTTACATCAACATTTATGAGGCTACAATACATTAAGAAAGCAAAATAGAATCTATGAAGTCAGCACTTAAGATAGTAAAATTTTTGAATTAATCAAATGTGGCTTTTAATGCTGAAGGAGAATTGACGTTATAAGAGTTAGGTCACTTGTAGCCACAAGAGCATCATCCAAGCAGCCATATTCTAATCCTACACTGTGCTATGACTCTCCTGGGAGCAATACTCAGCTCAAGTAGTTAAAGGAGATTAATTCCTTTTTTTCCGGGGAGGAACTCTGTGTGCCCTCTTACATTAGCCGCACAATGTTCTCCTCCTCTTAATCAATGTCCAATTTGCAGAGGCAGAGAGAAAGAGAGAGAGGGAGCATAAGTTGAAATGCATACAGCATATACTTCCTCAGGTGCTGCAGAGTGGGCGAACACAGCACCACACAGCGCAGGGCAGAACCCCTATTAGTGCTTCTTTTTATAATGCCGAGTACACCTCCACCGGATCTCTAACAGTCTTCTCATGCAGGACCTGAGCTGAAAGAGTGAAATGAGAGGTACTGTAATTATGATGTATTACACAGGCTGTGGTGTGTATTCCCCTGCAGTAAAAGGAATGAATAGATGAACTAATCCACTGGGAAGGAGGAGCACAATACACTCACTTAACAACACAGCCGGGCGCCCTCTAACAAAGCTTGTTAAGGTGCAGCATATATACTTAACTAAATGAAAGACGCACCAGTTATGGATTAGCCTGTCGATTATTAGGGAGACCATTAAGGGCTCTGTCAAGCTGCCTAGCGGAATTACATGACGTCTTATATAGGAGGCAAAAGTCCTGAGGGAAATGGCACTGCCATTTAAATATCAGTGAATGTTAAATGCTACCATCTGAACGTAGAGATGTTTTGCCATTTCCCTAGACTACATTGTCCAATTTCCCTGTCACAACATTGAGCTGTACTAAGTTGAAATCAAGACACACACACAGCTAATCATGATTTATGTCCTGACTCCAAGAGCCTAAATATCAACAGATACTTTAAGTGTCACATTTATATTCTGGAAGCTCTCACCACCCTGTTAGGGTACACCATGTCCTACTGGAGATCTACACACTGTTAATTTTATAGCGGAGGCTTTGCAACATGGACTTGAGTCATGCCAGTGGGTGTTATTTTACTATAACACCCTGTGGTTATGTACTGTATGTATGTGCAATGCTGTAAAAAAAATATACATGCTCTAGTGTTTTCAGGAGAATCTTTCAAATGATTCATCGCGGCAAGAGAGTCATCAGACTTATTCTCTTATTAAAATATATTTGACAAAAAATAATAGCAGTTTATCAGCTCTGGAATCTAGGGCATCTCTAAAATATAAATTCACACTCCTGGCTGGTTTAAACACAACAACTCACATATCTGCCTATATGTATATAAAATGGCTTTCCCTTTCTCCCCAGTTGCAGTATATTAAATGATCACAGGTAATTATCCACTGCAGACTGTGAGGAAGCAGCCAGACCGCTGTTTCACATGCTTTCATCATCCTCATCAAGGCCCCCTAACACCAATGGGTTTCTGGGAGATGAGATGAGGACGCCTTACATCATGGAACCAGATTACCAGACTCGGCCATATCTAATTCATTACAGAGCTTAAGAAAAGTTCGTCACCTCAGAGATCAGACTTTGACAGATTCTTTTACTTCACAGATTTGGTGACTCCACAGATCAAGTAAAAAAAAAAACAAGAACCCTACACTGCTGGAAAGAAGGCAGACGGTTCCTAATCCCTGACTATATATGACATCATGGACTTGTAAGAGTAGTTTAAATCAATAAAACAATACATGAATAAAGTTTTTTTTTAAACTTTGGGTTGGATATTTGTTTTGTTTTGTTTTTTGTTTTGTACCTGAGATCTTGGGAACTCTCTATTCTCTATTAAGAATCTGAATATATGAAAATATTATTCCTTCAAATTATTTATTGTAGTTTAGTTAATGTTGTGTCAAAAAATAGTTGTCACAGTTTCTCAGAGCACAGAAGTGTCTGACCAGTCAGCTGCCTTCAAAGATATTCAACATGTTATGCTAAAGATCCCAGAGAAGCAACATGTTTTTATATTTGAGCCAGTAACTGCTTGTAACACTTGGACCTTAAAACGGAAGAAGCCAGCTTAGAAGCCCATTGCTTGTGCTTTCCGGATGAAGATAAGTCAAGATGTCATCCAGGATATTTAGCCTATTAGTGATAAGAGTGGTGGGCCAAATCTACAAAAATAAGAAATGTGTAAAATAAAGGAGAGAAAAAAAAGAAGAAAAGAACAAGTATTCCCCTATCAATAAATCAAATGATGGACTTCGCATTAAGCTGAGTTTTTGAAATAAAGTGCCTTAAGACAAGGGTATAATTTATTATTTTACAGAATTTTTTTAATGTGTGTAGCGCTGCAACCTAGAAAATATTCAGCTACACAGAAACTCTCTTTACTGCGGTATAATTTTGGCAACAATACTCTGAGAAATCTAGGTCGTTGCATAATGCAGGTTAGGGTGTTTTCCAGTCTTCTCATGCAAGAGTGTGTGTGCATGTGTGTCCGTGTGTGTGTGTGTGTGTGTGTCAATGGGGAAAACACATGGTTCTGCGTGTGCATTTTTGGGGGCGATAGTGAGTGAACCCATTAAATGGTAGTTACAGACCGTTGTGAGGGTTTTCCAGGTGCAAGGCCTCAACACGGCTGTTACCAATGAGTCTGATACACACACGCATACCCGCACACACAGAACAGCAGCCTAACTCTGAGTCACTCTCACTGCTATTAGCTGATCCACTCTGCTGCGTCTGTGCTCCCTGAAACATCAGAGGAACCCAGCCCTGTCACTTTCAATGATGAGGGAAAGTTGACTGCAGCTCAGAGCGAGAGGGCCTTGCAGACACACTCCGAGTCATGGAAAGACAAAAGGGGGGACTCTAAAGCAGGGGGGGAGAGATGGGGATTGATAAAAGTCTTGGTGACATTTTAAGATGGAGGGCAAAATAAATAATGGAAAAAGAGAAGTGGTGGGATGGAGGAGCTGAGAAAAAAAGGCTATCGAGTGAGAGTGAAAGATCAGATCAGGAAGCAGGGTGCTAAAAACAAGATAGTGAGAGACAGAAAGACATGGGCAGACTTACCAAGCCAGCTTCTGTTTAAGTAGACAGACACAAACACAGGAGGGACTGTGAAGAAGTCGACCACTGAGTTGACCTCCAGCCAGAACCACAGCTTGTCATTGGCTGCTATAAACTGTCAAACAAAAAAAGAGGAAAAAAAAAAAAATCACAATTTATTTTATTCAAAACAACAACACTGCACCACAGCGCACCCATTCAAACAGAATGCCTTTTTTTTTTTTGCATGGTAGACATGCTGTATAGAATGACAAAAAAGCTTCACCCCACGCGCTGAGTCATGCGAGTGGTTGGTGTGGTAAGCAGCTTATGAGTTTATTTATTCATTCATTCAGGATGTCAGGCTTGGGTTTGCACCGCTGGAATGTTGCTCTGGCACGACACTCATATTAGCAACATTATCACAACAGTGTTAGTAATATCTGAAGGCATGCTGTGAGAAGAGTATGTGGTGTTCGTGTAAAAAAAAAAAGTATCTTATCGAGTGATTATGAATTTCTTAAATAAAATAAATTTAGAAAAATCAACATACAGGGATTGGCTGAATAAATTAGGGCAACATAAGCAGAATGAAAGAACATTCTGTACATGAAACAGTTTACCCATGTGGCAGTGTGCAATATTGTTTGTGCCAGTTTACATAACAGCCTGTCTGTGAATCTATGTCAGTTAATGTATGTATGACTGAATGCATGCATGTGTTTGTGTGTTTGTGTTTGTGTGGGTGTGTAGTATGTGTGTGTGTGTGTGTGCGTAAGGGTGCATGCACATGTGCCAACTTACCCGCAGGCCAAAGTACAGAAGGAAAAAGACGTTGAAGGCCATATCGATCTGTAATGTGAAATCTTTGTAGAAGTTCTGGCAGGATTCTATAGGACTAGAGAGAGAAAGAAGAGGTGGGAAAACAAGTTATTACATGGTTAAACACTCATGAACACATATAGTGTGTAAAGGGGGGTCTCTGTCTTTCCTATCATGAACTCAGGGGGGAATGGAGACCTTGTCATATTTCCAAGGTAGGAATATACATTTTAGGCTTCTATGTATGTGCTGTTGTGTCTTATATGTGATAAGAACTGCTCAATATCTAATTTAGCTTGTTTTTATAATAATCTGTTTGAAATAACTAAATTGCCCAACATAGTTTTTATAAGGCAGTAACAAAATATGATGACAGTTAACAGCCAGTTTGAAGCTCCCGTGGTCCAATGATGCTTAATCAACAAGTCCCATCCAGTAAATATGTTCACAGTAACTTGGAAAATCCCTGACTGTGAATGAAAATTCATTTGATCATCACATTGGATTTGAATCACATTCACCACACTGAATTCAAAACAGCATTTTTGATTCAAGTTTAATGATTTGCCTTTGAAAATCTCTGACATCCTTCAATTCCTCCACCGAGCCCTAGAGGGGCCCATACTGAGATAAAAGACATTGCTTAAGATGGAACCGCTGAAAATAAACTGAAATTGGTATTTCAGAGCAGTCGCTTTGAAGTGACAGTGCATTCAGCATGCATAAATTATTCAGCGTCTGTCAGACACGAATATTCCAACAGATCTTCCTTCATATGATAGAAACTCCAGAGAGAAAAGAGACTCTCCTTATAACTGAGAGCAGTCCCTAACGGGGTGTTGAACAGAAAAATAGCAGATGATGACAAATGAGTCGTCATTCGTCTGGGCCATCATGTAATCCATCTTCGTGTTTACCTTGTGATGATTAACCATTATCTAGTGGGTGCTCCCAACAAAAGCAATGATAGGCGGTGAGCACGTCCCATTCTTCACTCAGTCATGGGTCTATTTA
Source organism: Labrus mixtus (assembly GCF_963584025.1). Lineage (NCBI taxonomy): Eukaryota > Metazoa > Chordata > Actinopteri > Labriformes > Labridae > Labrus > Labrus mixtus. Next base: position 9,248,334 of record NC_083617.1, on the reverse strand, counting down.
TAGCACTTTGCTCCTGAGTGATGAGGAATCCCACTGTGGGAAAATCATGAATATGCGCACAGTTTGACAGCCTATAGGCGACCTTTGGGAATGTATAGACTGGCAAGAGAACACACAGGAAGCCATTAAAAGAGTACACAGTTAAGTCCCATACGTTCCAATTAAGACAGTTAAGTAGACATTTGTATGCATGGAGCTCATGAGCCACAGTGTGAGAATCAGAATATATAGCTTACTGCGTAATGAAGACCTCCAGTGAGGCTTAATCATCCTCCAGTAAGCATCAAACGTTTCCTCACATGACGGTCCGATAGAATGGATGACTGGGTTCAGACATGCAACAGCAGACATATTGCTTCGAGAGGATGATCCAACTCCTAATTCATGAGTGGTCCGTCCCGAGCACGTCCTCAGGACTGTTGTGATCTTTAAGAAGACGTAAAACCTTGGCTCTTGTCCAAGAAGATTAGAATGAGTCTGGCTTATGCAGCAATTGTTGAAGAAAATGGGGACTTTTTTGGTTAAAAGGCACTTTCACATACAGCGCCATCGAATTTAGGACAAAAGGTTAATTCGCTTTACGGCCCCTTGAAAGTGTTAACATTGATTTGCCCTAAACACTCAATTATTTACTCTCCACCGATGTCTACATTCTTCAGGCATTGAACTAAACAAGGGTGTTAAAAGAAAATCTGTCATGAATCTTGTAAACAGCCTAGAAATTGTCTTTGTTTTTTGTGAATAAATCTAATTTCATCATTCTTTATCAATTTGGTCTGCAGGCTTAAAACAGGCCTCACAAGAGCTGTACAAGACTCTAAAACTCGGGTTGTCAGGATACCAGATTTTAAAACTTGGATACGTTTCTTGTAAAAATCCAAAACATTCAGTACCTGTTTCGATACCACGCCAACAAAAATACAAGTCCTGTGCTCCAAATATTGTGTAATTTCTAGTTTTTAATTATTATAAGATATTCAGGAAAACTTCTGTACACCATCTAAATCATACAAATTGCCAATGCATTTGTCTCTCTCTTTCTCGGCCGCTTTTGGTTTGAAATATTGCAGAAGTTTTGGTACTGTTCCATACTATTGATTGTTAAAATAACAGAGCTGGATCATTTTTTTTAAAACACACGGGATAGCCTAGCGGTTGTGTCGTGCGCCCAATGCACGGAGGCTATAGTTCTTGACGCAGTGGTTATGGTTTTAAATCTGCCCTTTGCTGCATGTCACCCCCCACTCAGTCAATATTTCCTATCTCTCTTGGGCTCTGCTATCTAATAAAGGCAACAAGTATCAAAGTAGCCTATTGAAATCTTACTCAGACTTGACAAGTAAGAGATGTTCATGTCAGATTAGGCATTTTAAAATGAAGCTATGATCATCTATTACTCAACAGGCCTATGTCTCATGTTTACCTGTAAGACCCATATTTATGAGAGTTTGTTAGCCACTGGCTGTTAAAACTTTTCTGTGGATTGCTAAGATGACTATCAAGACCCACACCTGTCAATTCAACCAGATAAAAGATTTGAATCAGCTTAGGAGATAACGTTAGTGCTATCTTAGCTTGCAGCAGCTGGGTCCTGAAACTCTGCCAGAGAGCATCTTAAAAACAAGGATTTCTATCTTGAAAGGACTTTTTTTTTTTTATAGATTTTTGCTGGTTTAATGACCTAGTCCATTTATTTTGAAGAGGAGGAGACATATTTGTACAATTCACTCTCTGTAAAAAGGATGAACATCGAAGGAATCCTAACCCAAAAAGAACAGCTCAGCACTTCCAGCTGAAGAAGAGTGTCAGAAAGATGCAGATTTTCACAATCATAAACATGTATTCTGGGTTTTTCCCTGTTTTTATCACTGGGTTAAACCCAGTTGTGAAGAAGAAGCACCCTCTGTGTCTGCTCTGTGTACAATTACGCAACAAAAAAGTGCAGAGACTTCTCTGACAAAATGCGTGCCGACTTGGGGTCTTCTCGAATAGGAAAAGGAATCCTTGACTCTTCGGGGGCAGCCCTGTGCCTCTCATGCATCCACTCACTGAATCTAACGTGACCTCCCTCCAAAAAAAACAACTGTTATGAAACCACGACATTAGCCAACCCTTGCAGACCGCTGTGCAGGACAATGCACGCACATTCAAGCAAATACAAAAAAATACACTTGTGAGCAGCACATATGAGCACAGACACACACAGATGGTGCACACTGGAGAAGACACCATTAGGAGTGGTCACTGTGGCACTTCCCCTTAGGCTCAGCTCTGGCCTAATTTTGAGTATCCGCTCATCTACAATCACGTGACCCAAAGCATTCTTAGAGCACGAAGAAAGCATGGCGGCGCATAGCAGGGGGCTGAATGGTGCAATGGATTCGTCTTGATGTTGCATTAAAAGCCAACACGATGGCTGCACCCTGAGAGCGTTAATTTAGTCCTATCTTAGAATCATTATTTGATAGAAGAGCTAGTCATTAACTTAATTAGTGGGGAGACGTTAGGCAGCGCTATGTGGCTCTAAAACTTCACTAAGAAAGCAGTGAATAGATTCAGCAAAATAAAAAGCAAACAGATGGAAATAGATCTACAGTATGAGCAGAAGTGTGACTCACTACCCAACAACAGAGAGCATAATACACTGAGCAACCATACCAACAAAGACAAAATAATAATAATAGCATTATAATTTATTTAATTATTAAATTACCCTGCTGCTCTTCTAAAACCTAATTTGTCTACCTTTGCCCCAAATAAACAGAGATAGTGACTCACTGGAGGGTTCAGCAGCTACAGACCCTGAGAGTACCCTCATATATAGAATGGTTGAGTCCTAAACATAACCATAACCGTAACTAACTCAAAATCATGGGGTTGCCACATTCACAAATCCAGGTAAACACTGGTATTGCGCTGTGTCTGCAGGATTAATAAAATACACAATGGTTTCATTTTTTTTTTTAACCGCCCCCTCAAGTGGCCAAGAACTCATATGATGCATGTTGAAAATTTGGATTTTCTCTAAATGGGATGCATTCCTTCAACAATAAATATTTTTTAAAATGAAGTGCATTGTCTTTGGTGAATGGGTCTCTATTGTACGATCCTGCAGAATATGTCTTGACAACCTTCAGTGTCAGTGAAGGACGTGATGTGTCAGGTGTGATGGGTTTGGTTTCATCCAACTTTCACGCCACCCACAATATTCTGTATCCAATCACTGAAGATAGAGCTTTCTCATCACCTCACTGTTTGCTCTATAACAGTATTGGAAGGTTATTGAAGTGGATTTATTGAGTTGTTCCTTCTTGTCTTCCACTATCTGTGTCTTTACAAAAAGAGCATGTGAGAAAAAAAAAAAAAAAGATTCCTGCTTTCAATGTCACTTCACAGTCCAGAATCACAAGGGATTCCTGATCACACGCTGTCAGTGTCCTGCATGCAGAAAATAGATCCACCCACGACAGTTCTTATACTCCTTAAGCCCCAGCAGGAGGAGGAGATAGGACAGAGAGAGCAGAAGAGGATGGGATTGAAAAAGAAAGACAGACAGCAGCAAGACACGAGGAAAGAAAGGAGACAGGGAGAGAAGGGAGGTAGTGTCAGAGGGAGAGGAAGAGGAGGAGATGTGAAAGTGACAGAACAGAAAGGGAGGGGGGACAGAGCTCCCAGTGGTACCAAGACAATTTGCCTCATATATATAAATAGCACACAATGGTAGTTTAAGGCCACATGGAAACTGCTTGAGATTCCTGCACTTCTCTTAGTCCTCTTATTATTAATTATGCAAATATATCACTAGTCCTCCTCATATCTTTCTCTTCTTTTTAGCAAAGTTAGCACTAACATACACCGGAACTGACCCTTTAATCAATCAAGTGTCAAAATTTTTTATTAAGGGCTTTTAAGCCTTTATTTCAGCAGAGGAGTTGATTGAGTAGGAAACCGGGATTAGAGAGTTGGGAATGACATGCGGTAAAGTGCTGAGGGTTGGTGTTGAACCCAGGCGGCCTTCTTCAAGGACTATAACCACATGAGATGTGGGATATAACCGCTTGACCATATCCAGCCCCCCAACTTGCGCTTTATAAGATTCAATGTCTATTATTCTGTTATGTTTACAATTGGTTTGTAATCAATTCTCAACCAGTTTTAAGTAAATGCTTGTATAGTACTACACACTTTAGCACATAGCTACGCCATGCTTAAACTGTTTTGAGCTTTTCCATGTATGTTTGTTTCAGTGTTTTGTGTGGAAAATGCTATCCTGTTAACAACACAGCTGTCACTAGCTTGTTATTGAGGCCTGAATACCTGTGGTAATCCTACTAGGTTTGGCAACTAGCTTAGCCTAGCATTAGTGATTCCTGAAACATCTGTGCTAATACCAGTAGCCTATGTGTTTTGTTACTAGCTTAGCCTAACCTTTTGTTATTGGGGCCTAAAATACCAGTGTTAATACTAGCATGTCTCCACTGCTTAAATAGCATATAGCCTTCTGTCTCAGAGGAGTTTAAGACCTGTGTTAATTGAGGTTTTTTTTGGCTATTCATTTAGCAATGCCTCTTCTATTTAAGGCTTGCAAAGTGTACAGCCTATATATAAAATGAAACTCATTTAATTAATTATCTATGTATTTTGGGTTGATTTTATTTGTGTGTAACTTTTTGACAGGTCTTCAAGTTATTGTTTTTATTCACTGTTGTTTAAAACCAAGTAAATGAAATGTGCGCACTGACTTTAATCTCATAACTTGATCGGGAAAACTTGTACTTTCTTTATCTTTCTGCAAACAGACCGTCAAGCATATATGGAAATGTTTTTCTTTCCTTCACAGCTCTTTTGTTATCTTTTTCAAATGAATGGCTACCTAAAGGGAAATCAAACCTTCCCCATTAGTAGAAAATGCTACCTACACACATATAAGCACATTAACAAGCAGAAACACACGAAAGAACTTTGGTAGCCTGAGGGGAAGGCTGCAGGGCAAGTAAGTCAAATTCAGGATATAAAAAGCCTCTGGCAAACAGAACCAGAGGTAAAACTCATTTGTTCACAAGGGCAAAGGAGTATGTCGCTGATGTTCTAAATTTAGTCCTAAACACCTTCAGCCAGTCAGCAGGAGCCAGCCCTTTGTTAGCCTGAACATGACCTTGGTTTGCTACAGGAGCAACAGCAAGTTTGCCCCCTCTGAGAAAACAATAACAACATCACAGTGCTGCCAGTTTGACTAATACTCATAAAACAACAAGTCTGAGTCATTCCTCACATATCACAAACGTCTCACTGCTGGAGTAAGCTCAAAAGCATCTCAGAATGTTGTTTACCAAAGCAGAGTCTTATTATTTGGTATTCAAGTCATCCCCTGCGATCAATAAACAACCCTAAAGAGTAAAATATGAGTGTAGATGCAAGCACATTCATTGACTTCTAAGCGTATGTGCTGCATTTCTCTTGAGGTGTGGTGCGAGTACGTGTAAGGGACAAAGCAGGGAGGGGTCTGTGAAACTGAAAGAAGGCCAGGTTACTACTTAAATGATTGATTTAGGTCAAGACACTAATATTAAAATAAGACATAGTTGAGCAACTACAAGGGCAACAGACAAACAAAAACCCCAGGGAGGCTAAAAATAGATGACTCATTTTTTTTGTCATGAATGCAAACGACTTGTTTCTCACTTCAAGCGTTTCCCTCAGGAAGACGTTTTTTATTTATTTTTAGAGGCTAAAGGAGAAGTTTGTGACTGAAAATAGCAGCACACTAACAGAAAATAAAACCCAGAATAAAAAAAAAAAAGTATGGCCAACAACGTAGCCTATTTAAATTGGAATTAAAATGTAAAATGCTTGAAAGTAAAAACACAATGTATAAAAAAGGATCCACATCTTTGCAGGGGAAATGCCATGAAGGGTAATTTATTCCCAAGCTAGTGTTAGAGTACAATAGCTAATTTGCACACATGGCATCACTTCTCTTTGAACAGAAACTAATTAAAAGATAAAAGCTGTGGTTATTTGCTACATGCAAAAAGAGAGCGCTCTTATCTACTCCGATTAACATTGCCGGGGAAATAAAATTGGTGGTTCTAGGTTTTATTTATTCTTATTTTAGGTAATAATATAGAATCAGTGCAAAAAGAATGACCCATAATAATGTAAACAACACTCATCCCCTTTAAGAACACAAATGTTTCCCTCATGACTCATTAATGTAGGATGAACTCCAAATCATTCATTTATAGTTAATCTTAATTCTTACTTCTAATTTTAAAATAATCTAGGTAAAGTAAACGCATTTTGAAGATGGCTGCCATCTATTACAGTACTGTCAATGAAACACTAAAAGGTAAAGGTAAGAGATTTGAATGTTAAAATGATGTTAGCTCAGAAAATAGCTTTGAGGTACTTTAAGGGTCTTATCTTATTGTATTGCACATTCAGATTCATCCAATGCAAAGAGGCAGACATTTGTAAGCTAAGCTATTTAATGTGCAACATCTATGTTCTTATAATGGGAGCTGTTAACGGAAATGCAACGTATCCAATAATGAAAAACCATTTGGTAAGCGTGGTGAAAAAAATGTAAATATGCTTTCCAGCTTTTGCTTGCTGTTATTTATTCAAATGGGCATCAATTACAGTCTCATGAATAAACAAAGTGTTGCATGGTTTATTTGGACTTTATTAAGTTAACTGAGGGTTTTGAAAGTGGTTCATGCCAGGGCTCATGCAGTGGCCTAAAAATAGCTCTTCCATCTAGCATAGAGGGATATTAGGCCACTGCTGCAGAATTGGCCTTTATGTTGCCACCGGGACTCCGATATAAACAAAGGGATAGGTCCAATCACAATTGCAGAGAGCCCAGGTTGATTGACCCAGGAAATTATGTCTTTGGGACTCAATCTGTGTTTCATGCAGTGAATTTTCATTTATAAGATAGAGTGACATTTAGGGTAGCCTTCCTCTCATAAGATAAATACTCAGGCTTACATTTTCTATTGATGCTCTAATGTAGAGGTTTACCAGATGTAAAATAGCTAAGCAGGACTTTCTTCTCAGCCTATTATCAGAGATATACTGTATATACATATAGATATATACATATATATATATATATATATATATATATATAGCTTAAAGCATTATTTCTGCACTCTGAAAGAGGCTCCAAAATCACAATACAGTCATATGTTATGTGTCGTAAAATGCTGTCCGATAACCTGTGGGGAAAAGTGACTGGAAATGTCATAAAATGGAATTATTTCTTTTTGTTTGAGCTCGTTCTATTAGTATTTTGAGTCACACAAAATCCCATTCATCTCAGACTGATACATATCCCCCTCCCCACTTTTCCATTCCCATGTTTCTGCTCCAACAGAGCCAATCCCTTTTTTTCATAAATGCAACATTTACTACTTAAATTGAATTGATCTGCTTAGCAATTACATTTATATGAAAATTAATTCAACAATTAATTCAAGGTGTGACAAAAAAGTATAAAAAAAATTATAAATAACAGGAGCAACGATAGCCTAGCTGTTATGTCACGCGCACTATATTATGTACAGAGGCTGCAGTCCTCGTCGCAGCAGCTATGAGTTGGAATCCGACCGCGACCCTTTGCTGCATGTCATCCCCCACTCTCCCCCCCCAACATTTCCTGTCTCTCTTCAGCTGTCCTATCCAATAAAGGTAAAAAGGTCCCATTTTTTTTAAATAATCAAAGAAACAAAAGATAAACCACAAGAAAATCTATAGTGACAAAGAGATCAATTAGAAAACAGATATGGGGTCAATAGAACTAAACTAAACTACCAAGTTTCATTTTTTAGTAAAAGGCATAATTGTATGCCCTCGCTGAAAAAAATCCTGAATATTTCCTGCTGAGTTCTCACATCGACTCACCCCAACTTCAAGCAGACATTTTACTCAGAGGGATGGCAGGCAAAATTCTGGGTAAAGTCAGTAATGTTTAGATAAAACATACAGTATATATATTCATGGTAACATGGTCCTTTCTGATCTCCCTAAAAATTAATGTCCGCCAACCAGACCTAACAGCCAAGTACTGTCAGCAACCCAAGAAGAGGAGGTCCTTATATAGGTTATCCTTCATCGCCTCAATGTCTGCCAAGCTCGCCACACAGCTCGACCATATTTCTCACCTTACCCTATTAATTAGTCATCAGGCACTGTTTCTTTTTTCAGTGCTGACATTGATCGCATACTCATGATAGAGTTACAGACCAGGGCAGCTGTTTATGAGGCCTCTTAGACAAAGACAAAACCGCGTTGTCTGTACATGTGGGTGCTTTTGCTTGTTAATGTGACTCTGCAACTGTGCGCTTGTAATAATCTGTATGTGTGACAGGGAGGGATCAAGAGAGTAAGGAAATAGAAACAGAAGTGGAGCAGGAACAAGGGCATCCCCTGAAGAGCAGCCTGCAGAGACTTTGTCCTACATTGCTGTCGATTTGTTTCCTGGGAGCACGGAGGAGGGAAAAAGAAGGGATGAAGGATGAGGGTTGAGCGAAGGTATTAAAGCAGGTTCAGAGGTGGGTGGGAGAGGATGCAGTATATCCTGCCACTTAAAAATATCCTAAAATAGCACCAGTTTTGGCGAGTTAGGTATGCTGCAGAGGAACAGAAAAGGTGGTGCCTTAACATGAAAACTGAAGTAAACAACCAATATTTTAAAACAACAGATGAACAGTAGTTCTTAGCTACATTTCCATTCATTCATTAATAAAAAAAAAGTCCTCTTGGCAACAGCACAGTTGCCAAGTGAATGACTAGTAATCTCTGTTCTCAACTGGGAGGGCAGCCAATTAAAAATTCCCTCCTTTCAAACTCCATCTACACAGGCTTTGCAGTGTGCTTTTTTCATGGCTCTCTTTGCTGCAGGATACTGGCCAACCGAACTCCTGCTAGGAAAGCCCCCACCTGTCTGAAGCTAGCAACAAAAAAAGCTCCCTGGAGACTTGTGCCTGGCCACCAGAAACGTGCATTTTACAGACTTCAGTATTTTTACGCAGTGTGTGTATGTGTGTGTGTCCTCGCTCTAAAAGGACTTCCTCGCTTCACTGAAGTAGACATAAAAGCTGGGACCCACTTGAATTATTTCCAACAATTCTTTTTTTTTTTTTGCTCTTACATTATGGGTACTACCATAATCCTGACTATTAATGTTGTCAAATGGGAGTTAAGAAGGGGGAAACAAATCCTTGAGCCTTGAATAGTTCAAGAGTTTTTTCAACAAGGCCTTCAATGTTTGGTAGAGAAATCACTACCATTAATAAAGTGACCTATACATCTCTGCTCATCAGTTTCTCAACAATTAACATTAAGTGGCAGGGAATTTAGACAGATATAAGGTCATCTTAAGAGGCCACCCACTGGAACATACCCATGCAGAGAATGAGCTTGTTTCCATATTTGTGTCTTTCAGAAGAATGTTGTGTGAGATAATTGACTTCACAAAGGAAAAAAAGATTCAAAGTGGAGATGCACCTATTGTTAAAATCAAGGACGATATTAGTACTGATGTTCAAAAGAACAATTTAGCCTCTAGCCGATGCTGATGCCAATGTTCTTTCATTAATTCTTTGTAATTCTTTATGTAATTTTTTCAAATTAATTTCAAATGTTGGATTTGTATTTAAATTGTCCCTCCTCCTTAAATAGTCCCTCCTCTCAAAAGTCACTGGAACTTGTCTTGTGGCTGATCTTTCTCAAAGACGATCCATGCCACATTATTTTCCGATGGGCCGACGTGTGCCAACAAAAGCTGAAATCATCCGATACCAATAGTCAACCAATATATCGGTGCATCCCTATTTTTCAGCTTTCTTGTTTGACTATTACAAATCTCTGCAAACAATGATCTCCATGTGAACGTAGAATCTGAAAGTAAATAAGAAGATGTTTTATCTCGAGGCATTGTGGTTTCTGTTGGAACCCTGAGAAGTATTTTGTTGCATTTCAGCAGGACTTTGGTGGATGTAGGAAAACAGTAGAGCAAAAGACTTAGACGGCCTTGACCATAATAATATCAGGATGTAAGTGAAGCCAAGAAGTCAACCAAGTTGTGAAAACTGTCCGTCGCTTTTTAAGCTAAAGTGCTTATTCAATCTTCTTTGCCTGATGTTGATCTGGTTGGTTTGGCTTCCTGGTTAAAGAGCCAATGGGCGGAGTGGGGAAGGGACATTAAAAACCAGTCTACACCTGAGTTCATTGTGCCTCAGCTTATTTAATTGGCTTCCACTCTAACCCCTTTCTCTTCTATTTTTCTCTCAGGCTTACACACTGGCTTTTTTTATAGCAACCTCTCACTACACTTTTTTATATCCTTGGACCTTTATTGATGTAACGAATGAACATACTTATGTTGATTTTCTCTTTAATGTCCAGTACAATTTATTTATTTTAAATTGTATTTCATGTAAGATGCCAAGACACCATGGATTTTGTCCAAGACTTTGGTTCAGTTTATGGTTGTAACATTTGTATAGAATACAATATCAACATGTCTTTGTGACATTCATATTTTGAGCCACTATACCCTTACTGATTTTTTCGCAGGTTTGCTTTTTCTGACATAATTTCTGACATTTGATTATATGTCATATAGATGCTTGTCCAGAGGAAAACAGGACTTTCCTAAGAGACATTTGAGACAGATGTAGCTGCAGGGCGTCCCGATTAGATGTGACTACGAGTGTAGAGCAACTAACAGATATTGTAGTGAAAGTTTCCTATACTGTAACACATGCCTGGCCATTTTTAGGTTGTTAAAGCCCCCACAGCCGGCTGAACCTGCTCTGGGTTGATCAGTAGTCCCCCCTGAGAGGACGTGCACACTCAAGTGACAAGCTTGAGCTAATCATGATGATGAGGGTAGAGAGGGGCCTCAGCTTAATGGGAGCACAGAGAGATCAGGGCGATGCCTCAGGGAAGCCAGCTCACATGAAAATACACTCAAAGTGTACTGTAACATACAAAATGAAAGGAGGAAATATGAGCGAAAGTACAGCTCTGCAGCACCTTGTGCTTCCAACCACCCCCTGTTATTGTCGAGTGGATCTGCTACAGCTGACTCAGGTGTCAACTTAGACTCTTAATAATGTCAATGTCACTCTAGACCTCATGGCGATGCATCTCTTACAGATTATTTACAGCCTTTCCAAAGTTGAAGTGCACAGGGCAATGCAACATGTAAAATCTATAATGTAAAATGGAAGATTTGCACCACTTAAATGAACATTGTGTAACAAAAAGAATAGTCTGTTATTTAAAGGTTGCAACATCCGGAATGCAACAATTGGCTGTTTCTGCATCCCATTCGTTCGGGCTGCTTTTGACAAGATTTGAATGAGTCACTGATTGTTGAAAACTCATGTGGTCAATAATGATTTAGAAACCCACATGCAAAATTGCTGTTTCAAACGAAACTGGCAGCATAATATGTTTAATGTTCATCCCTATTTTGTTATCCTCATTTAGTTATTGCTCTATCAATCAACATGTCACTCCTCTCAGCTAAATATTAAATGGGACTTTTATAGTAAAAACATTTCTCTCAGATCCATTATTTTTCTACTAATATGAACGAGAGACAGAGAGGCAGTAAGTATACAAAAAAGAGATTTAATCCTGTACATATGGGTGATGTCATGCCAGGCATAATTCACCATTGCTGCAAAGATAAGGCTCTGTAACTTGGATTTTAGATTAAATCTCTGGCTCTGTTTTTAGACTTTAAGTGGCCTCAGGCATATAAGTCCACAGATATTGTATTTAAGTGAAATCAAACTACAGTAAGCTAGCCCATACTTAGAGATAAAACATTGCACTGTAGCTATCAGACGAAGGAAAATTATATTACCATAGAGTTCTATGTTTTATTTGTCATGGTCGCTTTGCAATAAACATTCCATAACCTCAGGCACCAAAGTAAATATTTGAGACTTAATTTTGGTAAATCAATGGTGCATGAAATACAGTGCAGTCAAAGTCACACTGAGTCATTTCAGGGAATGGAAACACAGTTTGGTTTGTTCACAGCCAGAGGCAAATGCATCAACTTTTACATAATTGGAAACGATAAATTGCCTCACTTCATTTTAAAATCTGTATGTTTGAGTCACTGTGCGACTACAGAAGCTTCTGGAAACTAAAGTGAAGAGGTGAAGAGTTGCTGCCAAACATTCTGTTTCAAGTTGTAAATTAGAAGAAATGAGTCTTGGAAAGATAACACCTTTTACTGTTGTGTTCTGCTATTTATTGCTAAACTAAAAGGGATCGAAAACGTTTTCATGACCAATAGGAATGTTTTCCAGCACACAACCTACCATAGTAAACGAGGATGAGAGAAATGTTTCCCAGCTTCTTTTAGATGGTGTTCTTTTCAACCTGATAATGAAGCATCTCACAACTATTGCCTGACATTTGGATCCCTGCCAGAGCTAATGAGTCAATATTTCTTCCAGGGAGAAAACTAACTAAGACTTCAAAATACATCCAACTATCCCTTTAAAAGGTGCACTTTGGGTCTGGATTGTGTGAAAGTAGCTGCAGTGGTTATCGGAGAGATGCCAGGCCTGCAATCTGTCTCTGGGTGACTGCCAGCCAGGGATACGCATAAACTGACAATACACACACACACACACACACACACACACACACACACACACACACACACACACACACACACACACACACACACACACACACACACACACACACACACACACACACACACACACACACACACACACACACTGACTTACTCACACAGAGAACAGGCTCCTCAATACTGCCTGAACTGTATCTGCCTGTCTCTGTTACCATGGAAACTGACAGGCCTCCCATTGAAAAATCCTAAGATGCAGATGTACATGTGTATGTGTGTGTGTGTGTGTGTGTGTGTGCGCGTGTGTACTGTGTGTGTTCTTGTGAGTACTTGTGGGGGTGTGAATTAGCATTTCAGAGATTGCAGTGTGTGGAGATGAGTAAGGATGCATGTTTTCATATTATTCAGATACAGCATTAAGGCCAATGTAGTTGCATGCACCTAATACATTCAAAGTTCATTGTATCTATATTTCATCATCAGTGTAGCTGCCGGGAAGTTTTTCACTTGTTTCAGAATATAGGTCATGAAATGAATACTTACTCCGAGGAGTCTATAAAGTATATTCCGAGGGCCCCGATGCTGAGTGCAAAGACTAACACCACCTGGGGAGAAAACGACACAGAAGACACAGAGGAAGAAGACATTAGTTTCATGAACAGAGCAAAAATAAAAGGCTGCTCACTGTGAACATTAATATGCTAAATAAGTCTTGTATTCAGTTGGGGTGTACACAAAAGGCAACAGCAGTTGTTATCCCGATTTCTCAGCCAAACGGGCCATGGCAGATTGTTGTTCACCAGTGAGTCTGGTTCTGCTTCACGTTTCGGCCTGCTACAAGGAAGTTCTTACTGCAAATGTTGACTGTTGGTGGATTCATGTCAGGTTTCTGTGATTAATGTTGAGATCATCTTCGGTATGATTTGGCAGTATGAATAATAATGTATTGATTGATTTAATGCTTAATGTCGATTGGCGGGTCTTTAGTTCAAATCAGCTAGTTTCATGTTCCTTTTTTTGGTACTTTATTAATGACTTTTGTAGAAACATCTCATTTCTGGGGGGAATTATTTTAGGAAGATTTGTGTAGTACTATTGTGTTGTGTTGTCTTTTGAATTTAAAAGAAGAATAAACCTAGGAAATAAAAGCTTAATTATAGCCTATTTGAAGGTGAGAGGTTTCACTAGATATGATGAATGGAGGCAAAAAAGGTAAATAAATGACAAAAAGAACAAGCGTTATTGGCCAGGTATGCGTTCACATAATGGGAATTTGAGTACTGTTTTATATTATCTCAATGCACTGACGCAACAATAGAAAAAGGTAACACAAACTGCAATGGGAGTACAATGGTGCTGAAATAAATATGCCAGTATAAGGTTTCTTTATATACAAGCTGTGTTAATGATGAAGCAGTTACAGTACTTACAGATACCATGGATTCAGATGACAATAAATAATCAACCATTTATAGTTTAATGTCCAGGTAGATATTTGAATCCGCACATGAATTGTTATTCGACTAAAAACTCTTCATTAGTCACACATATACAAATGCTAACTGGATGTTTGCGTGCACAGCAAACACATCAACTTCATCCCACCTTTGCATAGGTCATTAACCCCAGCTGGGCCGACGAAGTCAAAAAGTCTGGACACACACCCTGTAAAGGCGGAGTTAAGTCACACCAGTACGATCACAGGGAACATTTGTGAACTCAACCGAACACAAGAGGAGAAACAATGTGTGTAGAGAGTGTTGAGAGGAAGTGCTTAGAGAGAAGTTATCAAGTGTTGACATGCACTCATCAACTTCTATACTGCGTCAATGCTTCCATTGTGTGAGTTAGTGACCCTACTGGACTGTTGTCTGTATAATGTTTCAAGGACTGCTAAGGTAAAGTAAGGTAAGGCTACGTGCACCTGAGCCTGGCATCTACACAAGCGTTTGAATCTTTAAGAGAGTCTTAATGCACGCTTTTAAAAGAATAGGTTTAAAAGGTTTAAATGATTTAGAAAAACAACTAAGGGAATTCAATTACGAGATGCATTACCTTACTTTACCTTATCAGCCATACATTGAAATATTACTCGCCAGTCAGTCAATTGAGAGACATTAATGAAGTCAGACCAGGCAATCAATGTCACTATCATTTAAAATATAAGTATATGAAATGCAGAATTCTTTTACCTTCTTGACAGCCTGATATATGTTTGATATTTATCAGTATATTCATCTGCAAAAATTTGGGATCCCATTGCCTCTTTGCATTTGTATATATTTTTGTGCTTTAGGTAAAAATGCACTCTGCCTCTAACCAATTCCCACTTGTTGGATTCATAAAGTTGTTTGATTAATTGATTGAAAAATACCTTCAAAGTCAATAGCTGATTACATGCAATGTACACATGGTTGTTTTTCACATAAACAACATGATTTCACATATTTGTAAAGTGTGAGTGATGTACACTGGACAGTTTGTATCATTGGGCTTGATCGTCAATGGAACTCATAGCCACACTATGTAAAAGTATTGTTATAGGTCCAGCTCTCAGTTGCATGAGAGTGTGTGAGTGTTTCTGAGTGTATTAGACAGCACCAGCAGAGCGTGCGCGCATGGAGGATAGCCGGTATTGGTCTCAGGCACAGTCTATTTCTGCGCCTGAACACACCTAATTTTAAGACAAATACACCCATTTATGCTAACCGGGACTCAAGGTCATTTGCAATTTCAGTGACACAGGTGCCGGGCGTGAAAATGAAAACTGTGTCAGGTGGAAGATAGGAGAGACACCTGCGCTTTGCCCTGGGTGTACTATAGTCCCAAAAAGCTGTTGACATGTTTCTTTCATATTTCTGCATGCAGAAAAAAATTGGCCTTTTTGAAAAAAATTCATTGAAAGTTAAGTCGGCTTTTTCTTGTTTCTTGATCCAACAAATCCACTCCAGTATGCTGCACTCTCAAACATAACATGATTCACTCTGCTCTCATCATGATGATCATCTTTGCAACAGCTGAACAACATAGCGATGCTCAAGAGCTCCTCCCCTGCGATCTTTTCTCCCATTCAGCCTTCCACAATGGCACCCTGCTGATTGTGCCATTCATTATTGATGGTGGGAGCTTGATTACTTTCATGTGATGGTCCTTTAGATTGATTCAGTGCATTGTGGCGGCGGTATTAAGTAAACACCCCCTTCTCCGTGCATCTTTAATGGTTTGCTGCTTGAATGGAGAACGATGGCAATCCTGGCCACAGGGTTGTCCAGGGTTGGAATAACCTTACGAGCTGAACGCATCAATGATGCTCCAGACAAAAGAGACGGGGAGGAGGCTCAAGCTGAAACTCTGTGATAACATCAGGCTTTCTGAATGAGAAGCACTCTGCCGGTCTAAATGGGGAAGGAAACAGTTGACTGGAGGGCATTATTTGATTCAAACAATGCTGTGTCGTCTATACATGAATTATGTAATTTGCCCACAAGGTGGTTGGTCAATTCAAGTCAAGTCATATTTATTTCTCTATAATATTAAACTGCCTAACAGGGATAGAAAAAAAAGTGAACAGTTAATATAAATAATTATTCAACACAAGGAAAACCCAGACTAAAAATGACAGGTAAAGAAATACTTTTAAAACAAATTATGGTAAACACATGACGTAAAAGCGATTCAAATTTTCCCAAATGCCACAGGGAAGAGATGACATATCTCTGTGTGCCTATAATGAGTTTCTTGCAAGCGCAAAGTGACACCAAAGCCAAACCAAGCAAACACACTCAAGCAAGCACTTCAACAAATTTAGCCGGGAAGTCAACTGCATTTACACATCAAAGTCTGCTGCAGCTCTTACGGAGTTTGAATACATTTCATGTGTGGACTGAAGTCAATTGACACTCCAGAGGAGGCTGCACAAAGTCTGATACGTTTCCAGGTTTGGTTGCACCTGCACTGGAGGAGAGAATTTCTAAAATCTCTAGGTGAGAAATCAGAAAGAATGGAGCTCACTAGACTTTTTATGTCCAGTCCTCGTGTCTTTTTGGGCGATTTGGCTGAATGATTAATTTGACAAGCACAGCATGAGATGCCTGAATCACCTGCTGGACATGTTGCTGGTAGATGCTGCATCTGGATTAGATGTTATAAGGCATGTATGAAGAAATGCATGGGTTAAAAAAAAAAAGGTCTGGTTCTGCTGCAATGCTTTTGATTCTGCCAATCATCAGTTTTACAATTTAATAAGAGTACAATGCAAAATAGTTCAGAACATGCTATTGAATTAAATAAATTGCTCTCACACGGCTAGATTCTACAAGCTGAAGTGGAGTTTAGGAAAATTATAGACACTGGATTCCTGTTAAAGACATCGTTCCCTTTTTTTTTAAATCATTACGGTGGTGGTGTCTCCCAACATCATCTGTGGCTGTCCTGAGAAGTGAACAATATTCTGTTTACATAACCTACTATGTAATTTCACTTTTAGAAACCAGTAGAAGACATTTTTAATACATGTGATCTACGCTGTTGTAACAGTCAGCAGCAGACGCTGAGATTCCACCACAGTTATGGCGGCCACACCGCAAGATGGAGGCGCCCCCCACAAAATTGGAAATAAGATTCATCGACCTTAACTTGTCCTGAGAGCTGGATTGTGTGACCCTATAAATACTGCCTTAATCTCCAACTGAACTGTTGGTGGATGATGTTTCTTTGTGGCTTCTACCAGACAAATAAGGAAGAGAATTACAGTATGTCTGCTACATTTATTTGGTTGATTAGATTGTAACAACGTGGTAAAAATTAAAGCTTGTTTTTATTTATTTTTGTTTTATTTTTGGGCTTTTTTACCTTTATTTAGAGATAGGACATTGCATTGAGTCAGAAATCAGGGTAGAGAGAGAGAGTGTGTTCAGCTCAGAGCTCCTGAGTTGGTGGGGGGGGGGTCGGTGCCCTGCTCAACGGCCACTCGCCCGTGCTCAGGAAGTGATCTGGCACCTCTCCAGCTACCAAACCAATTTCCAGACTATAGGTCCACACTGGCACGTGAACATGGCGACCCTCCGATTCCCAACCCAAATCCCTACAGACTGAGCTACTGCCGCCCCCTTACAGCCTAATGACGGATTTCTCTGGCACTGAGTGTTCTTCTGACATGTAGAAGCACCATTACACGTTGCACATTCTACAAACACAGACATTTGCCTGCAGCTATTTTTTGTGCCTATACTGAGTTAAGGGGAAATAAAGTGAAAAAGGAGGACAAGAGAGAAGTATGACCGAGCTGTGGTCGCTCGCTGCAAAGCCAAGCAGTGAACAGTGAATACCCCGCGATGAGCTGAGGAGATCAGAAGCGTCATCATCTTAAACTGACCCAGTTATTCAGCTGTGAAAGCCAGTCCACCCACCACCAACCTTTATTTCCCCCTCTCTCTCTCTCTCACACACACACACACACTCTCTTCACACAGTGTCTAAGAGCTGTCGACCTCAAACCCACAATCTACCAAAGACAACCAACCGAGCAACCGCCACAGCAAATCAGGAGCAAAGTAATAACACTCAGGGGGAAACCTACAAGAATGGTAATAATAACGAGGGGCATTCCCTTCGCCTACACAACAAAGTGAGAAATTCACAGAAGAAACTCAGCGGCGGGACTGCCCAGTATAGCTGCTGCTGCATCTGTAGTAGTTGTAAAGTACTTAATGAGGTTGTTTATATGCAATTTTCATGATTCATGATGTGAGATGGCACGAGTGAGTCACATTTGTTGGCAACAGACTGACACACGGCCGATCATGTCAGTCAGACAAGGAGCAGAATTCGGACGTGATGTCTACGTCTTCTCTTTAATAGCCGTGTAGGTTTTCATTGGTGTAACCCTTTCTAAATTTAAAGTGCAAAGCCAAGCCTGTCAGATGTTTCCCCCGACGTGCACTGCACCAGGAGGACTGGACGACATGGGAGTGTAGAAGAGGGCATAGAGAAGCCGTGCATCTATGTGCGTGTGCGTGCTGGTTTCAGGTTCCAGCTCGGCAAGTGGGCTAGGGGTGGCAGCTCTCACATGACACCATCGGAACTGTTAACACATAATAACGCCAACTTCTATGCATAAACACACGTGCGAGTCTCAAGCGCTCAGGTTATTTGGCAGTCTGGAGAATTCTGTGAGCTCATCACGGGGGTGGAAGCAATATGAAGTGCCCTAAAGCCAAAATTTCACACAAGACTTCTTCCTCTAACAGGGATCCAGTATAATGACTTCGTCTGTCCCCTAAGTGCACCCTGGGACACAGATAGAGCGGAACAAACAGGTGATGTGTGCTGACAAGGTAAGGAATAATCGCCTCATATTAAGGCCAACTACCCAGGTCACAAGAGCGCTGACTTGGGATCAGGATACTCATCCGGACACGGAGGATGACAGTGGTTTATGAGGGGCTTCAAACTGCCTTCGAAGCATATTTGCATCATTGACTCAGTGAAGTGGTCTCTGTAGCTTAGACAAACAGAAGTGTCACCACCTTTATATAGAAAAACAACAACAGCAACCTTCTAAGAAATTAAAGATGTGAACTCATGTAACTACAGTTCCTAAGGTGTCCACTTGAGGCTGGCTCTAAAGGGAGTCAAACCTCTATATGTCCCTTGCCAAAATGCGGCTTTTTCCGCGCAGAGAAAACAGCTCTTCCTTTGGAGATCTCGGCAAGCTAGTAGCCAGTCGGCTACATTCCATGAGTTTTGTTAGCTAGATATATCAATTACCACCACAATTTGAATCTCATTCTGCGGGAAACACAATATTCAACTACTACTACTAGAGCTTATACATTTGCAACAGGCATTCACTGTATTCTGATACTTTGGTAATCAACCCTCTCGTCCATAATGGTGACATATGGCTACTGAACATCAGGCAAAATGGGTCTAAATGGCAACCTTGCATTTTCAATGCGCAGTCAACAAACCCAATTGGTAACATGAAAGTGGCATTGTCAATGAATTTATCTTTAAAACTGTATTTAAGTAGCTTTTATGAAATAATTCTGCTGGTGAGGTCAGAAGGCTTTATCATGAGTACACAAACTACACAGGAGAGGATAGAAATCTTCTGTGTGGGTGATAATCAAGTATAATTGTAAGTGACGATTATTATCCAACTTTTGAAACTTAGAGCAATTTGCTAACTTCCTGTGTAAACAGGACGTCTACTGCAATAAAAAAAAAGTGAATTCAAAGCTTCATGGACCCCACTGCTCAGCGTAAAAAGAAGAAAGTTTGAACTTTTAATCTACAGCTTTTTAAGTTAAAATAAGAAGTCTACTGGTGCAAAATATTAAAAATATCCAAAGCCTGGGGCTAATGAGGCAGCTCGATTGTGAGCTGATTTGCATGCTATTATGAGAGAGCTTCTAGAGGTCGACATCAAAGGCTGGAAAATAAATATCCGTGAGGCAAGTGTAGAGAGGTGGACTAGAATAATACCACTTTTCCTCCTGTCAAACACTGAAATAAACACTTTCTAAGGATCTTAATGGTTTCCCCAAGATTACATGGGGGAATCCTTGGTGGGGCATCAAGAATGCCCGTCAGTCCAGCATGGTATCAGGATAAGCTTGTTCATTAATCCGGCCTGGCTCGCTGAGTTAGCCTGAAAGAGGGAGTTCCAAAATGTCCGATTGATGCCACAGCCAGAGAGGATTTCAGAGGTCCACGGCCAAGCAAAAGCTGCCAAACCAGTGTGCTGTTTCTGCTTTCCTTTGGCTTTAATCCCATATCGTATACGTCTGCCTTTTAGAGCAGGTTTCATCACATCACAGCATCTGCAGTCAGATGAGATTCATTCATATTTGTTACAGATTTTCTCAGAATCGCATACGTCACTGAAAGGGATAACATTATGCAAATCTATAGCTTTCCCTGCGTGATCTAATCGTCACAATGTTTACACCGCAGAACAAACATTTGCATCCATTATGAAGGTTTGCCTCCATAACAAGTTCTCCAGCATTCTCAGACGCGTGCCTTGCGTCAATGCAGATTTCCACACAAAGAAAAGGGAACAGAATCACATGTCACTGCACGAGGCGAGAGTGTGAGCCGCTCACTGAGGGGAATGTCAACAAATGAAACCTCCATTAAACTTTGATGGCATACAACCATACATCAGCACACATCGTGATCTCCCCTTTCACTCTTCTGCCTCAAATGGCAGGGGGCTGGAGACGGCTCCACTGGTGTAGGCATGATCTGACATTCTGTCAGAAAAAAAAAAAACCACACTCTGTATTCCAGTCACACGCTGGAGCTGCACAACTCAACCCGGATTACTGATTCCCAGTGAGCAACTGAACAGAGCTATACAGGCATACGGATTCAGACCAGAGCATTCTTACCGGCTGGACATACATTTTCAAACACAGACAGGTTTTAAAAGTCAAAGATGATAAAAAAAATGTATACAGCCACCAACAGGTTTGTTCAGAAAATGAGCAAAAGACTCACAATCCGTTTTAGAGCTCCTATTCTGAGTCATAACAACCCAGAGAATTCACAGGAATTCATAAAAATGTATGAGGGCTTGTTAAAATATCCACCTTAGGTTCAGTAAGTTCACATCCACCTTTAAGACAAGCTACGGTTAGAGCTCTATTAGGCCGTTAAACTGGACTACTGTCCTTGTCCAAGAATACAAGCACTAGAGGAGAATCGATTTATTGACTGAAGCTACAGGTAGCAATTTGCCTCCCTTTCGGATAGTCACTATGGGACCTTGCCAACAAGTGAGCAAGCAGCAAACTGGTTACATGTCGAACGGTAAAAACATGGACAACTTTACAGCTATGAACATATTCAACGCTTCACTTTATGGTACAAATCTCATTCACTCTATCCTTCTAGATCAGGGATGGGCAACTTTGGTCACAGCAAATTAATTTAATTCTCACTGCCAGAGGGCCAAATTGTATGATACAATAACTATTACAGTCAATTACGTCTCAAATTTAACTCAACATATACCAGTGATCAAATATTATTATGGACATCTCTCTGGTGATCATGATTTAATGGCAGATTTTGACTTGTTGTTGGCCACATGTGGCCCCCAGGCTGCCAGTTGCCCACCCCTGCTCTAGATCAATGTTTCTGAACCTTTTTTCCTCGGAGCCCTTTCCTATAATGGTGATTCCCTTATCCAATTTGGTTCCAAAAACAGTCCCTAGTCATACGAATAGAAAGCTAAATACACAGTAATTTAATTTAAGTCTGTCTTCATAAAACAGCATTTGACTTTCCACAGAACAGACCTCATTAGAACCAGACCTTAGATATGCAATTAATAAATAATTGTAGGAAGTTGGAAGGATGAAAATAGGCAGGATACCGTTTGAAGCCTGGGTAAGTTTAGCACTGCTGCTTGTGTTTGTTTTCTAAACCTGCTGCTCGCTCACTGTTCAGTTGATTCAAGTCTAAGGGGGAATAGTGTAAGACAGTATAAGTAATACAAAGGAGATAAGAATGAATGATTTATTGATCTTTGAAGATTTATTTCTGGGCTTTATGCATTGATTTGGATTGGACAGCAGACAGAGTAGGAATTCACCGGGAGAGAAAGTTGGGAATGACGTCCGGGAAAGGAGCTCCTGGTTGGACTTGAACCTGGGTCGCCCCAGTAGCACTATTGACTCAACATGTGGGGCGGTTCCTTACCACTTGGCTATCTATGCCCCTCCTTATTATATCTATAACATAACATATAGGCAACTCTTTAATTAGGCCAAGTTTGAGATACACCATAAAAAAAAATCCCCAAAAATATTTAAAATATTTAGTACTTAAACAACGAGTCAACCTTCTTATGAATACTGACTGTTATACCTCACTTTTATATTAGTTTATTTTCTTATTAAGAAATTAATACATGTAAAAAGTCAAATTAATTGTCAGAGTTTTTAACTTTAGCCCTCTGATAGACACACATCTCTGCTTTTTATTTGTCCTGAGCATTGTTTTTTCTGAAAATACCTGTTCCCCTAAGTTCATATTTTGGCTCTCTTTATTTACCACAACCTCTGAATACAGAAAGAAACATACATTAGGTATATTTCTAAGAAAAGACAGTGATAGCGTTGAGGTCGTTGAGATATATCTTATTTGTGTGGTCAGAGTGAGGGGAAGAAGAGAGGCTTTGTGCGACACAGTCCTGTCTCTTTTCTCACTGTCTGTATCTACTCTTAGCCGACCCTTCCATCGCCAGCTCCTTTTGTGTTCCCCTCCAAGGTCGTGCAGTGATGGTCTCCGGGGTATGGAGGAGGTGAATAGAGGAATGGTAGAGGGATGCAAACCTGGCTTTCATATTCACCTCTATTCAACCAGCTCTGCTTTAAAAAGATATGAACCTGCACATCGCGTACATAAGTTTGTAAAAGATGAGTATTTTTTTCTCCTTAAAGCCACAGAAAGTCAGAATAAAAACATGTAATAATCATGGAAAAAAACTGACTGATTTCAGTCGTCAATACTGTTGATATTACCATTGTGATGAATGAAAAACAAATATTCCACAGTACCACGCACCAACCTGTTTGTATAATGCACTACCTCACCCATATCTGACTGTATGCAGCACATATAGCAAAGCCTTCCTCTCAGAGGGTATTCATTCAAGAGGATTCATTTAACTGCAAGAAGAAGACCGGTCTCTATTTTGAGCTGGAACATCTGGAAAATAAAGAAATGGTTCTGCAAGTAGAGATCGGGGGGGTAAAAGGTGATTTCTGCATATTGCTTGTCTATATCAGAGATTGTTTTGGAAGCTTCTCATTTATTTGAATCAGACACTGCGCAAAAATTGAAAGGCGATACTACTGGGACCGCGCCTGATTTTGATGTGTGAAAATACAATCGTGGTGTGAAATGTAACACTTTGAGAGCGCTGACTCAGTCTAAAATGAACTTTGGCATCATCGGCAGGACAGGTGCAAACTTACAAGCTACAACAAGCAGACAAAGATTGTTGTAGAGCAGAGCATGCGTGGACAGCTGTGGTTAATGTTCTGGCATGCGTGTCAGCCATACCTCGCCAAACAGATGCACTCGATTAAAATAACAGTGGAGCTGCAACGACGCAAAATTAGCAGCTGAGCTGATGGTATTTTCGGCTTTTCTGAGTCTTAATATTTTGCGGGTTTAGGACGAAAGAAGAATTTTCAAGACATCAAGTGGGGCCTTTAAAACGTGACAAACAATAAGCCAAAGAATTCATGATATTGTTTGGAAAATATTTGTTAGATTAAATAGAAGTGACAGAAGAAACTGTCTTCTAACCCTGTTGTATCTACTGTAATAAAAATACTCATTTCCAGATCTACCAATTGCCCAATTGTAAAGTCTGATAATAAACAGCTTTTTATATATAAACCATCAATCACAACTAGCCATTTAAAAAGAGCACTATTTCATGCTACAGAACCCCCCCCCCCCCCCCCCCCCCACACACACACACACACACACAATGTTTTTATGTCTGAAAATAAATTAAATCTCATAAATCACACTCCAACCACTGGCTCTGCACCCCTGGAATTGGTTCCATTTAACCCCAGTGGCCCTTGTGAAACGGATGCCCACAAATTGTTGTACCTATAACAACAGAAAAACAGTGATTGACAGGGGAGAGGGTGTGAAGTGGGGGAGGGGGGGAGACGGTATGAAGGAAAGCCTCTCAGGTCTGACAGGATGACAGCTCCTAAAATGAGCATCTGTCAGAGAGAGATGAAGAGGAGGCCTGTGGGGATCTGTTACAGACGGACGGGACGAACGGTCTCAGAAATCTCCTCTAAAAGTTTCTTTGTGGCATCATTAATTCGTTTTTAAAAAAAAAAGGATATTTCACTGCACTTTGAGAGATGTGTCGCTGCAGGATTAAAACATCACAAAGAGGTGGACTTGTGCACTCTGTAAGATGTACAGTACGCTCTATATACCACAAAGGCAGGTCATCCTTCCCTTTGCAGCACCCTGCACCTAATGGAGGCGCCTTCCCCGCAGAGACAGACAGTGTGATCTTGACCTTGAACGTAAGCAGAGGAATTCATGAGGGCAAAAAAGAGGAGAGGAGGACACAAGGAAGGAGGAGATAAAACGATGGAGGAGATGGTGACAGGAGATGAGAGGGAGGAGAGAGAAAAATGAGAATTAGCCCTCCCTCCCACCCCCTGTGGAACATGAGCAGCATTAAGAGGTGGCAGAAAATGGCTCTGAGACAGAATGAGAGCGAGAGAGAGAGAGAGAGAGAGAGAGAGAGAGAGAGAGAGAGGGCAGCTGAAGAGGAGTGCAGGGAATGGAGAATATTAGAGCACGTCCTCAAGGCACAGCAAGAGCTTAAATGCCACAGCGTGTACACGTCCGTGCATGTTGTATCTTCACCTCTTTGTGTGTGAGTGTGCGCATATATCATGCGAGTCTTCAACCTCTAAATGTGTCCAACCTTTATGTGCGTGTGTGTGTGTGTGTGTGTGTGTGCGTGCGTATGTGGGGCTGTCCATGCGACAGAAGGGAGGACCCATACTGGGATTATGCCACTGTGGAGAAGATGAGGGGATGCATGTGACCCGCCTGCAAATAGCTTTTGACACATTACAGGAGAACATTTTGCAACTCAAACACCCAAAATCCTCCACATGAGCTTCTTAGTGGTTCCTTTTTTCATTCTGCGGAATATCCCGATGTTACAGTCGCCATAATGTCCACTATGCATATGCACAACATTTAGAAGGACACATTATTGTTTGCCAAATGTGTCTGTTCAGCTGTTGAACTATACTAAAAGCAAAACAAACGTAGTGATAGGTTAGCCATGTATAAAAGATTTAATGTGGGAGTTCAGTGGAAACACTCTGTATGACATAACAACACACACAGATGAACTCTGGGTAAAAAAAAGTGTGGTTTTTGGCTGCTGGATATCACAGGTCCACAAACCTCTGGGTTATACAGAGTGTCAGTGTGTTCGCCACTGCCCTATTCTGAGCCGCTGGCTGCTTGAAATGTGGAAGAGCACGCGATGATAGACCAGAACATTCTAAAAGTCGAAACTAATAAAACCTACACAAGAGGGACTGGGAAGATATATCTGCAACACATTCAGTATTTTCAAAGACTCATACTGCAAAACGTGAGGAGCTCTAGGTGTCACACTTCAAAGGAATGGGCTGATGAAATGATTAAGATTTCTTCATATGAGCCCATGCTAGGAAGAATAAATGTTGGGGGGGGGGGGGGGGGGGGGGAGATGTTGGGTCAATTAGCTACATTTTGAAATTGAATTGCAATAGAATAATAATGAGAATGACTGAATATTTCTCATGTCTAAGGTTGTGTTTTATGTAAAGGACTGGCTGTCATGTATTCTGTAGAAATGTCCTGTATCTCTTTATATCTGTGCAATGAAGTGCTGCACAGTATACAAATGTTCAATAATTACGGTAATAAATACTGGATTCAAAAAAAGGGCACAGGAAAGAAGACATTTTTATTTGTTGTGTTTTAAACACAAATGACTCTAAATATGGATTTGCCATGGTTTCCTTGGTTGCATTACTTATATAAGTAAAATAAAACTACACATCAAACCCCGCAGACGGTTTGTAGGGCTCTCACGTCTCCTCTTAAATCCAACTTTTTAAATCGTTTTAAAAAATGTAACTTTTTTGGCACCTTTTCCTCGACACGGGAGTTTTCAGATCTTGTTTTACTACATGTGCTGCTACACTTTTTGTTCAGCTATTTTAAGTTGCCACCACATTACTCCCAGTGGTCATATCTGTCAGTACAGTAACGGAAAATCTAATTAATGTCACGTAAGAAAGACAAGTTCCTCTGGTTGTGCTTTTTTTGGTGAACATGAAGAAGGAGGCCATATTTTATTTGAAGCTGTTATATTTCTCAATGTTTTTAGGGCAAATCAAGCCATCAGTATTTCTTTAAACCAATAACAGCTTTATCTTTGGCTACTAAATCTGGTCACTGCATAGACAGTGTTGTAGACAAGTGAATAGGATACAATCAGAATGTATTGTTTTCTGAAAGTAAGAGAAGTCACTTAAGTCAACATTCAATTAAAATACAGTGGAAGATATTTAGGCTCATTGCTATTAAAATATGGATACAGTTTAGTCTAATATAATCTTGTCACAATCTATAGTCACCATTAAATAAGGCCCCTGCTGCTAATAATTCATGCCTCCCTGCTGGCTCATGGATTTCAATCTATTCTATTTTTTGCCTTGCATCCCATTAGGCTTCAATTAAACAAAAACGACTTCTCCTAAGACTTCTACCAAACACAGAATCCTTTCAGCCCTGACAACATGACACTGAGTGCGCCTGTTCCACTGAGGTATTTGTTCAAAAAAAAAAAAAAACGAACCCATATAACTCTGCAGAGAGTCGTCCTGGTTTTGTGAGGATACGTTCACGACGTGCACTGCAACGTGTCAACACCTAACATGCTGTTGATTGATTCATTGCCTTTAGGGATATTTGAATGCAACTCAAAGTGGCTGCATGAATGCGGTTTAATAGATGACAGTCCAAGAAAGAAAGTTTTCAAAGGAACGAGTGGGTGGTCTGAGCGAATAAAAGGTCAAATGTATAATTTCCCACTTGTATTCTCTAAATGCATCATCGTGTTAGTCAGAATCATAATCAGAGTAAATACAGGGATTTATATGTGTATATTTCTGATTTTTAAACACCTTTGGTAACTTTATTTAAGTCCTTCATTTCTTGTTAGGATTGTAATTGCACCATGTATCAACGAACAGCTAGTTTGACATTTACATAACTGGTTCAATTTCCAATCAGGACAATGAAAAATGACCACTTTATTTTACAGTGAGAGGATAAGGGCGTGGAGAGCGTGCTGCGTGAATACTAAGAGGTTGTCTTAAAGAGGCTCATTCGCCATCTGCTCTGCAGGTCGTAATGTATTCAGGTCACAAACTGTTGTCCGTGCCACACAATTCCATTATGTGCCTTTAATCACAGCATAACTCATCCCTGCCATCGTTAATAATATCAAAACTTTATCACACTGATGCCAATTCTGTTACAATGCATACAGAGCGATTACTTTGTCTGATGAATATTGCAGAATTCGGGCAGAACCTTTCATCCTTCTCCAAAAAGTGTCACACTGCATTTGGCTGCCTAAAGAACAGCCCAGCCCTGCCAAATATGGAATTAAAAAACGTCAGCTTCCCTCCCAATAAGGCAAATGGGCAAATGGATCGACTACCATTTGAATGGTAAAACAATATTGCCACAACGAATCCTGTTTTCTCCTTCCAACCACCGAGGGATCCAACCCCCACCCGCGCATCTCAGAGGAGACGCAGCGGTGACATGATCTTTATCTAATTAAATCAAGGTTTCGTTTAATTTCCGGAAGGTTAATGAGAAGTTTATCATCCGCACCAAAGCCCACTTTTTTTCTTCGCTCGCTAACAATGTAGCGCCTCCTGATAAGGTAAGGAAGCTCGCTCGCAGCAAGGTGAGAGATGAGACAAGGATCCGCAGAGGAGGGAAAAGCTGCGTTAGTGTTCTGTTTTTGTTGGCAGGCTATGTGTAAAGCAGCAACAGCCCTCCTCTGTGCTACAGTAGATCAAACCGTGCACAGAGCTGTCCAGCTCGGTCAATATTGTGGGTGGATGCCTGGAACCTGCCATGAATGACCTTAACACGTCTTTAAAACCTTCACCCATCAGCAGGAGGGATGGAGGTGTCACAGGACACACTGTGAGTGGTTTCCTTTTCACCAAACAAGCTGACAATTTACTGCGAGGAGTTAAAGTGTTACAGGAAATACTCAATACAAAGACTGAATATTCTATGTTCAATTTCATGAATACTTACCAGGCCCACAGTATGCTTCGAGATATGGTGAAGGAGAGGAACAGAAGGCTCGTTTGTTCATGCTTTCTCTTCTCTTGCCTTTTGGGGTATATATTATTAATTCCACTTTATTCTTAAAGTTATTCATTCAGTGGATAATTAATATTCTCCCAAGCAAGCAGATAGCTAATCCGACTCCAGTGGAGAGGAAAAGTAGTGTATTCATTCTCCACAGAAAGGTCTCATTTATTTCAAATGTTTCATGTTTAACATCTCAGGGAAGCTTTGCATATTTTTACTATAATAACAACTAAACAAACTCATTAAACTGCAGGTATATTGATATATCATGGTAATATATCTGATTGTATCTTCATTTCTGGACGGTCATGTGGTTCTATGTTTTTGACTCTCTCTATTTATTTACCTTGTACGTGTAAAGGTTCTCGACTCTGTAACTTTTACAGATCAACTTGTTTTATCAATTGTACGATTGGAACCTGCGCACTTTATACACCTCTGCATTTTTACCCACGTACCGTGCATTTGCACTTTGTGTGTTTTATGTATTGTCTGCGTTGAATTAAGTGACTCTGTATGTATCGGAACTTTGTTCAAATTGAACAATCCCTGACGAATAAAACCCGATCAAAAGTTTTATTATTCAATCAATAATTGTTGGACAATCAAAGCTTTTGGATTCTCATGAGGCCCTGATCATTATCGATAATACACTGAGCCAAACTCGTCCACGTCCATCGCCTCTCACCTCTCCTCTGATCATACTCAGACTGGTTCCATCGATCATTCACGAGCACTGACACACATACCGATATTCAGCATCCAACATAGTTCAGCAGACTGCTGCATAGATAGGCAATCAGCTCCCTTGAGATGGAGGATTTTATGGGATAACCATTGGACACAAGGCCTTTTTATAATTCACCCCTCCATTCTGATGACTGATTGAATGTGCAACATAAAGCTGCTGTGTCCTCCTATCTCAAGCTGCTGCATATGAACTCTTGACTGCAAATGAGACTGGGAGTGGATCCTTGGTAAGCACCTATAAAACTCAGATGGAAAATATAACGGCAACAAACATTCTTTACTTCTGTGCTAAACAAGCAGCAGCCCTTTAGAGCAGTATCAATTGGAAGTTTCATTCAACTTTATTGTTTAGGGGTATAAAAAGCCACATTCTGAATGTTAATATAGCACAAATTGCTGAGGTTGAGAAAATTCTCAACATTTTTATCTCCCTCGTGCACATGTTGGTTTACAGTAACAATTAAACATAATTCTTCGTCTTCAATTATCATGTGATGTTTGTTGAGGGGTTATTTCCGACCCTAAAGGCTAAAGTTCATCGCAATTACCCAACAAGTCTTCTAACTTCCCTCTGCACACTCTGCTGACTTTATGAATCTTTAACGACATCAAAGTTCTTTCTCCTACGCAAAGGTTGTATTTGAGGCTTTGATGAAATGACCAAGCCTCATTTTTTCTCAGGGGTGCAGTCTCAAATGACCAAAAGCACATTCATTATGCAAAAAGAATTGCTTTTACTTCAAATTAAGATGATCTTTTTCCGACGTATCTTCTGGCCAACTCCAATAAATAAAAAAAACTGCTTTTATTAATAAAAAATTCCTTGCACTTGCCCTTGGAGCTCATTAAAAGACAAGATGTAAGGAATGAAAGCATACCAAGGACGGTGGAGCCGGAGAAAAACAAAAGCAGACACAGAGAGAGGGCACATAGCTGATTCCTGTGAATAGGAGATGTGATGTTGCCACGGTGATGGGCCACTTGTGGGAATACCTATGAATGCAATGTGTCAGAGAGAAACATACAGGAGCAGCAAAGTGATAAAAGGGGATCGGAAAACCAAGTCACATTCTGTCTTCAGAGGATAGGAGGGTGTAACCCGTAAGCCTCTCTGTCAAACTGGGTTTTATGCTCTCCTCACTGCTTCTAAGTAGCCCCATGATGAAGCTGCCCCCACCTTCTGCTGTACAGTCAATCGATCTAAGCAGTTATTCAAAATGACGCTAAAGTAAATGGAAGACACAGATCATCTCTCCGAAAAAAGAAGACTGTGCAGTTGCAGTACAAATCATGGAAAGTGTAGTGTCAGTAGTCTGAATCAATGGTTGTCAACAGGGTTACAAAATGAATCTAGGTTGTTCCCAGGAAGTTTTTTATTGATTATTATTGATTAAATCTGGAAGATATTTTGTCACCACCTTCATTTTGACTATGCCCGATTCCTGCAATAGGAGCAACCACGTGCATGAACCGATCAGCTATCATCCAACTATATATGCTTCTGGAAATTATGGACAACTTTTGAGGCATACCAGTGCTCCCAGTGAACTTCTTCTTACATGTGCTGAAATGTTTACTGTTTAATCAGAAACTTCAGCAAGCAACTCTGTGACCAGACCAAAAGTGAAGCAAAAGTCACCTCTCCAGATATGTAACGCTGATGTAACAATAGGAACTATTGTTCTGATGTAAGAAGCAACACGGACGTTTTAGGGTGTAACACAGAGGGAGAGCTGCATGTCACAGGCCGGTTGAATGTACCTGTGTGAAGAGTTTCATTAAACTTGAATACCCGGTTGGGTAGAAACAGATATTCTGTGTCTTTTTAGTACATTAAGAGCAGAATATAACAGCTGACATCTCTTGGTTTATCACATCTCCTGGAGTAGCACGCATTCATGGTTCTGGTTAGTCTACTTGAAATAGCACATAGAGACTTCACTCAGGCTTATTTCAGCCAAATGAGCCCGATTAAGAAACACATTTTCTTGGTATTTACTTGCAAATATTGATCATTTCTGACGCATTTCCAAAAAGTCTAAGTGATTGACTTTTGCACCAATGTGTCAAGCAGATTTGTCCCAGAAGTTGGAATTTTTTTTTTTTTTAAACCCTGCAAAAAAACAGATTGTTGCACTTGCATGTAGATATCTCTTTATGTCGGTAAATTAAGGGTCGTCAGATAACCGCTGAAGGGGGCCAGATTGTTATTTTGGTGGATTGCGTTATACCTGCTTTTGAGACTCTACACTGACTGTTGTTCTTTACACCAAAGCCTGCTGATACACGATTGGTCAATACTACCCGGACTTCTAACGTACTACAAACGGAAACAAAGCACTTCCCTAAATAAAATCAAGACCCCCTCTACAGATACTACATTAATCTGTAAACAGAGATTTTTCACAAATGAAACCAAGAATCAACAACCATATCTTTCAAATGTAGCCCATGCAGGCATATGTGCTTCAAACAGCTCTGTCCTTGCAAACAGAAAGTAAAAGTCTAAAGTGTTTCCCTGGTGTCTGAGGAGAGCAGAGAGGAGGAGAGGGAGAAGGAAGAGGAGAAACGTCAAACTGCTTCTGGTCCATCTTTGATGCATTGAGGCTTTGAAGTCAATACTGATGCAATTTAGGGCCAGAGGCGGAGAGAAAGCTACAAACCATTTCATTAGCACCTTCCCTCGGCTTTTAGACGAGACAGCCTCAGTAACAAGGCCAAAAATGTCTCAATTTCTCTGATTTACTCAAGAGCGAGGCAAGACTTTGTTTAAATTTTTACCCTGCAGAGCTTTAGAGAAATGTCTGAAAATATTTGGCATCCTTAAGAATATAAATCACAGGATGTTTTTACAAAATGGCAACCTCCGGGGCAAAGAGCCGATGAACAAGTGCCAAAAAATTGCAGTTCAGCAGTTTCTCGCTTGGCCACTGGAGGCTTGATTCAAATGGCAGTCACTCACCATTAGATCACAGATGAACCACTTCTACAGCCCACTCCTCCTATTCTTTACAACTGTCGGTGCTTAATTCATATATCACTAATGAAAAATGTTATCATTTAAAGCCATCATGTTTTGCATGATTAGGGGTGTGGTCTTTCTGTCACTTCTTCACTACTTATCTGCCTTGCGTGTTTGTGTTGTTGCAGAGAGACTTTGTCATAATAATATAAATAACTGTACCCACAGACCATCCAAGAAATGTGTGCTCCTGGTTTTTACAATCAGTCACAATCAAGTATGAAATCATTTACATTTAAATAATAGTTATCAGTGTCCACCCCCACTACACTTTGCTTGTTATCTTGTTCAGTGTTTGTCATACATTGATTTATTTCAAACCCGTCCATGAGAGTCAAGGTTGTTTTGGCTTGAAGAGAAGATGGCAGGCTGTAGTTGTTTTTAAGTTACCAGGTTCCTGTATTTTAACCACCAGAGATGTGGGTGAGCCAGTCACGAGTTTGTTACATTCTGCAAGCTTGCTAAGCTTCTTTAGTCATACAAACACACAACTCACAAGCGCTTCGGCCACAAATAGAATCTTGTTCTGTGGGAAACAGGATGGTAACTAGCTCTTTTGCCAGATAATAAAATAACCACTGGAACAGATTGTGTAAATTTGATAACCTGGTGTTCACCAACCCTCGCTGCACTACCAGCACCGCCCTCGTCCAGGTATGGTCACTTATGGCTCCTATAAACCAAACTGGCATCAACCAAGATGATGAGAGTCAAATCTTTAAATCTGCACAAACCAATGGATGATATCCAATCAATTACTTTATTAGAACTGTGAAAAATCTGAACTCAGATCGATCCTAAAATAAATATATAGTCCCCTTGCTACTATTTAATTTCATCCCCCCCCCCCCATCTCTTATTCTCACTCAACCTCCCATACAGTAATCTTTCTCCCTCCCTCCTTCACTTCCTTCCTGTGCCTCTTACATCACCTGTGATAGTCCCCTAATGATATCATGGAAACAGTGAGCAGTGAGCGGCCGGCTGGTTGAGGTGATGTTTTTTAGGGACACTGTTTGGCCGTCCCATCCCAGGAAACAGAATCCCAGTGGGGGTAAACGGATCTGAAACCTGGCTTAGCAGATGGTCCCCACTGTGCTGACTCCTCTGATAAGCAATTAGAGGGCACAAACATGACACTAGTGACAACAGCATATTCAGAACGAACCTGAGACCAAATCTACGACGGGGTAAGATACTATCACAGGAGCGGTCATAAAAAGACTGAAATATGAAGCATATAATTCAGCAATGCCTACACACAGAAAGCTGGCACTCAATCACCTTCACCTTCAGAGCCTCAGCACAGCACACAGTAAGGAGGTGTTTCCCATCGATATAAAACATTATGTGACAGTTGCTTTTTGTTGCCTCTTAGGTCAGTTTTAGGGGGAGTAGAGCCATTCCATCTATCTTCCAGCACCGTGTTGCTGCAATAATAACCTGTCCACCCTATAAAGCAGAGGTAGGGATGCAGTCGGCCCCATCTCCGATGATCCTTTCACTCCCACACCATCTCTTTCTCTCTGTGTGACTCAGTCCTGCTGATGTATAGAAGGTGGAACAGACTGAGAAGAGGAGGCAGTTGCTGCTTCACAGAGCAACTGACATGCAGCATTTAAAGCCTACACCAAAGAAAATACTGAATGTCGGAAAAGAAAATCGTAATACTTCATCAGTTCCGAAGGAGAGACTTTTTTATTGTTGAAGGAGTTTGGAACAGACAATGATTTTAAGAGTAAAACCTACAATTAGGGTTAGCTCAATAAAACACATTATCATCGACATATTGATGAGCAGGTGCAATAAACACGTTGCTTAAGCCTGCCTGAAATGCAATAAAAAAAGGAACCCTTTTTATTCACATCTGCCATCCAATCACATGCATCATTGAACCATTCAACCAATTAGATGGAGCCTCAGCTGCTGTCAGTTAACCTTAATTTAGCTGGTTAGATTGGTAGCGACTAGCTAACACAACGGCTAGGGAAGGAAAGCGGACAGAGGAAAATTAGGGTGACCAAGACTTTGTGGTGAGAAAGAGACACTTCATCTATTTCAATCTAGTTTAGATTATGAAAGGACATCATGCTAAAAACACAGGTAAAATGCAAACTTTATTATTTTTCTGCATGCTATATTTCATGGCAAGAATGAAAAACTTTAGTGCACATGGTTAGATTGTTCTCATATTGTGCAGTGATGTTCCTTCTTTCTCCAGAAATCGTCAGTTATTCTGTATATCATTCAGTCTGAATCTCCAACAGCAATATCATTTCTCCTCCATTTATGCACACAAAAATACCGTCAAGAACTAAAGATGTTTGGGATATGTAAGTAAAATCATCTATTGTTTGAGGATGCTGAAATTATTAAAATTGTACTGACAGCTGAGCAGTCACAGCACTGAAAAACAATGTGCATAAACTTGCACAGGCCAGTAGTTTACAAGCTGCAGACACAGAAGTTTGCAGTTATCTTCAAATAAGTACAACTCAAAGAGAAATAACACTAGTCATCCTTATTTTACTTTTCAAGGAAGGACTCCTGCATCAGCAGGAAAATAAGAGAAAACACATGTTTAATCAGCAGAATTTCAACCAAAGGAATTCTCCGTCTTTAATAATCTCGGTAGAGTCCGCCGCCTCTAATCCTGATTTTGGAAAGCTTTAAGAAAGATGCCTGGCAGCGAAATCCGTTTTAGATGCAGTTAAATCAATGTGATGCTGCAGGTTCTGATCCATTAGGTGTGCGTCATCCGAGAGACACTGAGTCACTCAGCCCTCCTCCCTGAGACCATACCAGGCGGCCATGACGAAGATGAGACGGGGAGAGCGCTGTCTGGGAGGTGACGGGGGGCTCTAAATGACAAACAAGAGAACGTCTGCATCCTCTATGGCTGTGTGCTTAGTTCTCCAAGTGTCTGCATGCAATTTTCTTCCTGTCTGTTTGCTCTTGTGTCTGGCAGCTGTTTAGCTTGTTATTTTGTGCCGCTATCTGTCTGTCTTTAGCATGCTTTTTAATGCACTAGTGACTCTAACTGTAATCTAATTTCTGACTCCTTGGCCCAAGGTCTTAAGAGAGCACAAATAATTATATTGTAAAAAAGGAAAAGGAAAATGCTGAGTCTCAAGGAAGGCAATATTTTAATTATCCAATAGCAAGGGCTACTTTTTAAAAGCTATGGTGGGCTTGTTGTAATTAGCTAAGTGTTTTTGGATTTTCTTACAAGACACAACAAGGGTGATGGCACCAGAGTCGTTCCAACAAACAATAACTGACGTGGATCAAATTTTGAAACACAAGAATTAAACTTTTTACCTCATATAGTTCAGTTAGAGGGGCATGATTTGATTTGTGAGTATTTTTAGAATAAACATGCTGAGTCTTTTCCTCCAGGCCCAGACTGAAAGGAAACAAATGAACAAGCAGTGTCGCCACACTGTCTCAGACACATTGCCTGCTAAGTCACAGGTGACTTTGATCTAATAAGGAGAAGGCCGGGCTAGCCAGCTAAGTGAAACATCACTCCTGTGTCTGCTCTCTTGACCTTTTCAGGAGAGAGGGAGCTTGAGTTGGGGAGGGACAGAGACAGGCCGAAGGGAGAGCGATAAGGGCCCGCAGGTGGCAAATGGATGGGTTAATAGATGGGGGGAGGAAAAAGAACGAGTAATGATGAGTCATCCCGCAGACTGGTCCAGAGTTATGACAGGCCTTAAGAGGAGCTGTGGGGGAAATCATTCATGAGGACAAAGTGAGATGGACCATTTCAGGGTTGTAAAAGTCTCCCCTGTGTGCTGCAAATTCTAGAAGCAAAGTAATGCTGATCAATTAGATGAAAAAAAAGGACATATATATATTACGTCAACCACACCAGGTGATAAAAAGTTACAGTTTTCTTGCCCTGCATTCCATTTATTTAATCTTTCAATTCAGGTTTATTTCACTGTTGAGGAACTCAAGCTGTAACACAAGTTGTTTTATACACTCTGCACTCTTCTACTCTTACTTGACAGAATTTGAAATGAGATGTTTACTGTATAATATAACACAGGACCGTGTGGCTGTATTTATATATGCAAGCTCGGATGTGCAGCACTATCCGAGGAAGCAGTGTGTAAATTTCTGCCAGCTGAAACGATACAGCACGGTGACGGTGCTCCCTGTAGCTCGTCTTTCCTGCGACGACATCCTGCTTTCCCTCCCACCCCCCCATCCACCTCCACCTCCTCCTCCTCCCGCTCCACCACTCAGTCAGGACACGACTTGTGTTTCTTATGTGCTCGCTGCCTCGATAAACCACGCCAGCAGGCCTGCAGCTGACCTGTGGACAAGGTATGAGAATAATCTAAACCACATCCAAAGTTAAATGACATGTAGCACTGCATCAGATACTTCTGCCGATGTATTAAAATATACAAACAGCCATTCATCACATAAAAGGATTTACGACAAATGTCTGTAACTTGTTATACATTGAACTTTATTTTAATACGTTGTGGCTGTTGCACTTGTGCCTTGCAGTATAAGATATACTATATATCTGCAGTTGCTCTAGCAATTATAATCGATCTATTATGACAGCAAAGCAAAAGTGAAAAAAGGGAACATCCGACAAAACGATACTCAAAAGCTATGCTTCAAGTCAGCTTTGTCTTGAGCTAAAAACCACTCTCATGCTGCCATGCAGGTTTAATGTTAACCATGTTTACCTTTTACTTAAGCATGTTAGCATTGGACCTTTGCTACTGTTTTGCTTCTAGCACGATACACACAGAACTACTGAGGCTTAAAGGAGCAATATGTAACTCTGACATGTAGCATTGGAAATTGGTACTGCAGTCTAAATTGAAAACATTAAAGAGAGAGAGCTGTCTCTCTGTCTCTCTGTCACGTATTGGTCCTTAGTTTTTTCAGGCAGCTATTCATTGCTTGTTCTATTTCTATATTCATCAGAGTCAGCTAAATAAAATATTCTTATCTTATCTTAGTTTCTAACAAACCTGACTCTGATTCTGATGTGGTCTACACCTATTTGATAAATTGCAATTCCAGCTCCTTAATGACTCTACTGATAGAAGAAAGGGGATCTCAAGAAAAGCTGGGATTCATCTTGTGAGCAGCACAAATGTCGTCCTCCAAGTGGGCGTCCCAGGTTCAAGCCCACCCTGTGGCTCCCACTCCCCTCTGATTACTTTCTCTATCCACTGTCCTTTCTCTACAATAAAGGCATAAAAAGCCCCCAGAAAAAAATCATTCAGTCGAGGCCCAAGTGGGGGACGGACCAGCAAACTGTCAGGTCAGCTTTTTTATTCTAAATGAACTCAGAATAACGGCCAGGAAGAATTCATATTGAAAGCCACAATCATCACTTGTTGAAAACTTTCATTTCATGTTTTGACAGGAATATCACATTCTTCTTAAAAGCCTTTCTCCAGTGTTTGATCCTCACGGTACGTAGCTGTTG
The DNA here is from genome assembly GCF_963584025.1 of Labrus mixtus. Classification (NCBI taxonomy): domain Eukaryota; kingdom Metazoa; phylum Chordata; class Actinopteri; order Labriformes; family Labridae; genus Labrus; species Labrus mixtus. The sequence goes on along the minus strand of NC_083617.1, from coordinate 9,210,480 downwards.
TTGATTTTTGTTCTCCTATGTATGGCTGTGTGTATGAGAGACTTTCGCTGGCACCACACCCATCTCTCTCCGTCTGCTCCCTCCATCTCACTCTCTCTGCTGCAGTGCTGGTCCCCCGTGGTCCCTCCAGCACAAACAATAATAAATTATCACCGCACACAGGATCCAAGTCAATGCCAATTGGATAGCCATCGACTGAACTGATAAATTATGGCAAATGAAAAAACAAATAAGCATAGCAGCTCGCTAAACTCTACTTCTGGGTGGGAGAGGGGGGATTGGAGGATACAGAAGGCAATGTGATTAAGTTAAGGAAAGAGAAACAAATTTAGTGAGAAACTGAGTTTCATCTCGGAGGAACACACAGCTGGAGCAAAGTGTCACCAAACCCTGAACAGAGAGATGACAAATTGATACATTTGTCTGTTTCCACTGTCATTCATTTACAAAGAAATTGTTTTGAGCAATGTGTTTGAAGATGAAAGGAGAGATGGTATGTGCAGTTATTGATTGATTATTTTTCACATCCACGTGACACACACCTCCTTACTTTTGTGTGAGTGTGAGTGTGAGTGTGTGGATGCATGCGTGTTTACCTGTGCATGTGTCCGCACGGGGTTATGTGATGACTCATACGTCTTTCAAAAGAATCACTTCATGACAATTTGATCATATGATGTTTTCATTTTCCAGTCCTAATGTTTTATTATAACTGTCATTTAGACAACAGATTGATTATTTTACATGATTTTAAATATTTCACTGTATCTTGGAAAACACTGATACATGAAAATATAAGGACTGTAAGCCCCACACACAGTTTTCTGTGAAATCAAATCATTGCCTGCTGTTCAATACATCAACAGCCTTTCATAAGCACCAACACTCGGACAGTAAATAAAACCTTTCAAGCTGATGAGTGCTTTGAGTCAGATTGATATTATTTCTAACATGATATTTAATGGAATAAAGAAATGAGTCATCTGAAATCTTGAAACAGAGAAACATACTGAGCTTAAGTCTGAGTCCCCAAAGTCCAAATGACAAACATCAAGACAAAATTAGGAGTAAAACTGCTCTGAATTGGGGTTTTACAGGTTCAAAGACCAGATCCCTTTGCTAAGAAGAGGACAATTTTGAAGAGCAATTTTGCTCCCTTTAAAAAAAAAAAGGAAAATAAAAAGAATAAAGGTAATTTGGAGACATGTTTTTTTAATATTTACAGACTACCATGCTTTTACTCCTGCGACTGAAAAACAAAATGCCGAGATCTGACTCACATAATGTGAGCAGATGAGGGGTCGTCTTGACTTATGCTTCCAATCTTTGACTCTAAGTGTGCTTAAAAAAACAGTATTTATGTTATAGTTATGATTTCTACTACATTAACGGCAGGCATTGTTCAGGTTTTTTTCTTTTTTACAAGCCTGTGTGTTTACAGGTGGATGTGTTTGTTGTAGGGATTTCAGATTGAGCCTCTTTAATGCGTAACACTCACTGCTCCCCATGGATGGATAAGACATAATGTAGTAAAAGCCTCAGTGCAATATAACGAGGCAGACACCTTAGCGTACTGAACGTGTATGAAGAGGCATATGTTCACCATTACTTTTATGCAGAGGGATGGGGCTATTGTGTAAGCAGAGTGTGATGAAGGCATGTTGACAGCCGTATCCATGCTGAGGAGTTTACCGACAGCTACAAATTAGTTCCACACACTCAACAGGAAAGTGTAATTATCCAGCCTAAACAGACACAGACATACATTAGCACATTCATGCATGCTCATAGGACACATATACACACACACAGCATGGAGAGTACATACTGCATGCACTCAGGCAAACACTCAGACGCACACACACACACACACATACGTTCATGGGATGCAAACAGACTCTGGCATTACCCAACGGCAGCTGTGAAAAACACTAATATGCAAGCCCAAAAGACTGTGTGTGCAAGAACGTACTTTTATATGTGGTTTAACACATACTGCACTCACATACAAAAGTATTGAAAAGCAGAACACTGAATGACAGCTGTTCTCTTTGCAGGCAGGAAGGCAATCACAGGGGGTGTGAGGGAACACATTCACACTTATCTTCTCCCCAACAGGAAGTTTCAGGACACACGGAAACATGGTGGAACGCACCCAGAGTGTGTCCTTACACACTTTGCACAATCTCACTTTGTTCCCTGCCAAGTCACACACACTGTAAGCAACTGCTCTCGCACATAAACTACAGAATAGGGAGAATGAGATAAGCAAATACAACAAAGTGAGATAGTGTCTGCAACAACAAAAAAAAAAGTGCTTCAAGGCCGAAGCTCTTCAGCAAAATCTGTTCTTGGGCAATAAAGTGTGCCAGATGTGTTACAATCGTGGTTAGAATGCACATGCTTTTGCAGAGCGGGACAGATGTGTTGTATTCGCAGATGACAGGGGTCAACATGCAGCGTGTGGGTGGATGGGTAAGGCAGAGGGATGACCATAGGGTTTAGGGAGCGGGCCATGTGAACAGATGGTCCCTGGTTGCCACCCAAGATCCCATTAAGAAAGATGGCAGGGCTGACCTATTTCTGGACCCACCATGCCGTGCGAATCCACTGCACATGGAGATAGGGCAGATATCTACATTCAGAGGTTATAATCCGTGCTGTTTTTGTTGGACATTATGGGATTACATACATTTTTTCTGCGGCAGTAATGCAGGAATCAATCGGACAAGATGCTGCGGTAAAGCAGTACAGGATCTCTGCCTGCTCCTGTTTGAAGCTGCCGGACCAGTCATTTCCTTGGACGCTGTGCCCTTGAGTGCTTAATGAGGTCTTTCTACACAGCAACTGGGGTGATACGGTTGTCAAGAGACTGATGAGCCGTCCACTGTTGGACCAGAGGTGCTTTGCCTTTCACCTATGCTCCACAAGCAGTGTCTTTGTGTGGACAGCTGTCTCACAGGGCTCATAGAGACACTTCCTCCTTAAGCTGCAGCTGGCACTTCTTCGCTTAGCTGCTTCCTACTCTGCATCGCCGGTCGTCCCCATGGCCTTATACTTTTCCAGCTACCAGTCAGAGTCTATTTAAAGTTTATTTAAAAGCCATTTTTGAAGTGTTTGGAACTAATAATTCTTCAAAAAAAATTGTGTTTTAAGTTATTTGGAATTAATGGAGTACAAATCATTTGTAACTGTAACTCCTAATTTTCAAGGAAGGCTCATTACCCTAGCTTTAATGTATTTCAGAAAAATTATCAACATTTTAAGTTTTTTTTGGGGGGGGGGGGGACTGGAAGGACTGGTTTGAGAGAAAGGGAGAAAAGCAAAGGCTCAAGGGATGGAATGAAACCCTGGCCACTGAGTCCTCTTAAGGTGAGCCTCTCCAAAGCCCCTAAATTCAACATACTTTTATTTCACATAATTTCTAACATCAAAATTAATTAACCCCTAAAAAAGTCAAGCAAAGCTGAAATGTCAGAGCAGATTCTGAGCAGACACATTCCTAAACTACTTTTTAAATTAAGCAAACTTAAAGCTTCTGAGGGTTTTTTTAGCATGTTATAAACCTTCTTGAAATAATGACAATGCTTCTCTATGACCAAATGGCAAATGGCCTACTAAAACCAACAAGATTTAAACTTCCTATATAGTCATTTTTCATGTTTTTAACCACTACTGCAGGGTAGGTGTCAGACAAAGTTGTTAACAGCACGCTGCAGAATCCACTTTTATTTCTACATTTTCCACAGCAAACATCTTAAAGATTTAAGACATACTTCTCTGTCAACAGGTGTTGCAAAATGCAGCCATCAAGGTTTCCTCACTGTAGCTCTGAGTCTGAAGTTTATTATTTTCAACATGTATTTTTTTTTAATTTAGCTTAAAATAAGACTCATTACTAGTCTCCCATATATAACGTGAGGTCGAGTTAACTTTGCATGAATCACTGCTTTTTACACAAGTATCTGTAAGTGAATTGAGAAATGAATATTTGTACTCTGGCCTCCTCCACTATCTTTGGGAGATTACATTACCAGCCGAGGATCATGTTCGATTATGCTTAAGTTCATAACCCCTCATGTCTTTCCTTTTGACCCTGAACTAAGTGTCAACTGAAAACTACACTGGAGGCATATTATGTGAGAATGATGTGATAAATATTAGATAAGGTGATATTGTAGAGGTGATGGGTGAAACAAAGAGCTAAAGACCCACACAGAGGAGGTAATGCTGGCTCATACTTGAATCAATCATTTCCCCCCAGTATTTTATAAGGCACACAAGGTGACACGGGGCCTAATCGAAATTGGATATATGGCCCTGTGTCTGTGTGTGTGTGTGTGTGTGTGTGTGTGTGTATGATGGTGGCTCATGCATGTCGGTTACAGAGGCTATGATAACACAAAGACTGGAGACTTTGACATACGACCAGTCTGAGGAAACGGCATATTATCAGCACCTTTGTCTCTGGAAACCCCATAAGGAATCAAGATGTGCCCATCAATTCTCCCGCACACACACACACAAGAGCGTGAGTGCACCTGCTGCTCTTTGTTTACTGTCATTACGTGGCCTGAGCAATGACATGAGCCATAATAGCTTTCTGCTCTGGCAGCCTTTGGCTCAGCACTGGGAACTCTTTAAAGGCCAGATGCAGCACACGTATGGTCTTAATGGTTATGCAGCGTGGGAGGACATATATTCATTTAACTCCTTTCTCATCAGAGGAAAGCACGGACTGTATACGATGATGGACGACATGATCCAAAAAGTGAAGCTAAAGCATTTGGAGCTCACTCTAATGACTCCATGTTAACAGATGGGTCAAACTATTTATATAAAAAAAATCAGATACAAATTTTATATGTTTATAGTCAATTCTCACACTTATTTATGTCTAAGTGTTAGCTGATCTGAGAAATTAAGTTTCAATTCGTTTTTTGATGCTATAAAAAGCTAGCAACACAATGATTGGATGTCTCAAATGTTGACAAATACAGCTCTTGCAGCGCAATGTACACTGGAATAGCAGAGCAAAGGAGGAACTGTGATAGGGCAGGTAATGAACCCTTACACAAGGGTGATTGAACTGACTATAACCACCAGTGTCTGTTTAATATGGACACAAGAATCTGTCCTGTCATAGAATCTGTCGATCTGAGAGATCTTTGCCAAGTTAACTTGTGTGCTTTGGTTGGCAGAAAGGGGCAGGACATCAGAATTATAGTTCCTCTAGCTGATCCCTATACTGCACAGACTCCGTCTCCAAATGCGCACTTTTCAGCCGATCCAGAAGGGGTTATTTTGGCTTCACTTTTGTACAACGGGAGGAAGGGGGGGGGGGGAAACAAGTCATCCATCTCAATACTGTCAATGTCGTAGTGTAGTTTGGCAAAGTCACATAAGGCCCCGCTGATATTCAGGTCCTTGTTTTCTTCCCCAAGGTACTTCCAATGTATACAGAGGACTATTATGAGGAACTCCTGGGCCGAGCCGCTGCCACGAGTGGATTTAGATTTGTCTGCTTATTCAATAGGCCTGGGGGCACACTTGATCTTTCCCTTGCAGTGAAGTCATCAAGATAGACAAATGAACGGGGGGGATGGAGTGCTCTGCCTTCATGCCTATCAGAGGCTATCGGTCTCAATCTGCTTTGGCTCCGGCTCTTCCACCTGGATAGAGAGGAGCCTGCATCACGCTTTAATCCCACCTGTGCATGTGCGTGTGCGTGTGTGTGTGTGTGTGTGTGTGTGTGTGTATTATTTCTACTCTGCTCAGCCCAAGCAGACACCCCCCTAATGTCAGATGACTGAGCGCCACTACACAGCAGTTGCTATGGTTACCAGCCAGGTTCTGTGTACACGGATACTCACCGCGATTTTGATCTGCAGTGATGGGTGCGCAGAGTCCTACAAAATCACCCACCCACCCACACACACACATATATATACATCGCACATACATACCTGGATAAACAAGCTAACAAACATGACTGTTTATGCAGAGAAATACTAGCAAACAAGCATCCACAAATATACACATTCCACCCACACGAGGAGATGCTCATTCACCTCCACCTAGCGCTCGTCAGTATATATTGTGCTGCATATCATTAGACCAAGCACGTAAGCAAACACAGCCTGCTGGCCACAATTATCAGCCCCAACAGAAGTAGCACAAATCACAGTAGGTGATACTCTGAGATATCTCTAAACCGAGAAACACCTTTAAAGCAACCAGTGCATTATTTCTCACAAACTCGTTTAATCTCTGCTGCCTGCCTGTCTCTGCAGTTTGTCCCTATGCGTATATATACGCACACACATAGGCCTACATACAGGGCCGATTGGAAGCGCTCAGTCACAGGAGAAGATGAAAGCGAGAGGGAGCTGTGTCCGTGCCAGCCGAGCAGCGCGAGAGGGGAAGTGATGAAAGAGAGGCTCATTTAGTAAATTGACAGCTCCCTTCAGGATTCTTCATCTCCTCCGCCATGAAAGGCCCCCGATTCCGTCTCAACTCCCGGCTATTCTCTCACCAGGGCATGAGAAAACTGTCACATTCCAGCAAACTTTAACAATGACAGTGTTAGTATTTTAGTTTGGATCCATCTAGCTCCAAACTCCCACTGCTGCTCCAGTCAAGGCGCAGATGCAAAGAGGATGTCAACGCAAGACACACACACACACACACGCACACACACACACACACACACACACACACACACACACTGCTGATAAAACTCTGATGCAAGTTAAGACTCTAAAATGAAAGCTAGAAAAGACAGAGCTAAGAATAGAATAGAAAAGGTTGTTTTCATTTCCATTTCACACACTTAAGTGTGATGGATTCACTTACACAATGCATAAACCCTGTAAACACACTCAGGGTATCTTCTGGCACAATCCGTATGCTCTATTTCACAGCACTAACAGACTGTTTTTAAGATAAAAGCTGCTGTTGTGCAGCAGCTGATGCAGAAACCCTGAATTTCTCATCTCTAAGAATGCGTTTGAATGAACTGAACGTCTATTTTCTGCATGGAAACTTGTATCCTTGTTTAAGGAACCTGGACACACTGTTAATTACATTGCTCCTGCTTTTTTCAACAACTGGATATGCTGCCTGGAGTTATCCGATAGAAAGGAAAAGATTTCTCACACCTTGACCAGGAGTTTGAGAATTCTTTTGTGAAAAATTTTGCAGTGAAATGAAGAGAAATAAAGACTAATCCGAAGGTAATCCGAAATCTGGACATTGACAAGATCATCTACAAGGACATAAACATCTTCTTTCTCAATCCATGTCATCAGAATAACATGACTCAATAAATAATGTGCATGTAAACACACACCAGCCACAAAGGATATGAAGGCGTTAACTTGAACAGGCCCCCAGTTCTCATCAGACACTGTGAAGTTTTTTCATAATCAGGGCAGCTAATAGAATGAGGCTAGCAGTTAGAGGCAGCATGCTGCTCGTAGCTAACTGCCTGCCGCTCAGTGGAGCTAAGTGGCAGACGTCTTGCTAAGCTGAGGGGAGGAGCACGAGAGAGATGCTGCTGATGAAGAGGCAGGTTTTGATTTGTGAAATGAAGCAGCACAGTACAGATGAGACACTTTGAGAACGAACCACATGTTCACAATATGTTTCGTATAACATCAAATGATATCCTCTCAGACAAGCCGTACGTACTCTAGGTTGTTCAGTGGTTTTTAATGTATTTACTGATGCTTCTGGAAAGGCAGCTCAATGTGGGCAGCACTTGAGTCAAAGACAAATGTCTCTTAAGTGGCAGACAGTAAAGTGTATCCTATCGTCTCGTATCGTCTCGTATCCTACTTGGCTCTCCAAATAGCAACTTATTGTTTTCTCTAATTATGTTGAAATCAAATAATGTAAAGAAAGGAACTTCTGGATTATCAAAACATCTTAGTCGCTCTTTGAAAAAAAGAACACAGAATATTTCAAGACACCCTTTTTTTATTTATTAAAATGTCACAATAGGAATGGTACAGTCAAACTCGGAGTCAAAGGGAGTAAAAAGATTTTTTGGGAAAAACCTCAGGAACCCCCCGGCTACAGGCTTGATGCTGAAATGCAACTCAGTCACATATAAGCTCCCCATGACCTTATCCTGGTCATTAAAGGCATACTGATTGTTTGTAAAGACCATGAGTTTATGGTTTGATAACTTATGTTCAAATCTGAAAATATGGGAACAGTCTGGATGGCAGCCAAGCTTCTTACATATATATATGATGATCTTTGGTCATAGATCAGGATTTGGTGAACAGTTACAGAGTGCCGGAGAGATTCTGGAGGCAGACCGAGGAATGAAGCTAAAGAGGAGAGGTCAGCAAAGGGAGAGAGGGACTGTAATTTATACCAAAAGAAAAGCCACAGTGACAGCCTCTTACTTCCTGCAAAAACACCACATATGCTACCCTAGTACTTGACAAATAAATCTCTCTCTGCACACAAGCACGCACTAATATACACACACACACACACACTCATCAGTTAAGCTGGCAGAGGCTCAGCGGAGTGAGTTACAGCGTGCCTCACATAGGTCATCGCAGCAGAAAGAAGACTGGACAGTGCCAGCAAAATACCCATCTGAGATTCAGCGAGAACCGAGCATCCGCTAGCATCTGCGGGGGATCAAATTAATTGCCCCACAGTATGTCTCTAGTGGGACCTGTGTAAAACAGGTGAGGTAATGTGGACATGGAAGTGGATTAAACAGTGGATTAATTCTGAAGCCAACTTGGGTGTGAAAGCAAGTTGCAGTCTGTTTGCGTGAGGAAACGGCTGAACTTCTCGAATTGTGGGCCGGGCGAATGATTAGTGTCAAAAAAAAAAAGTGCTAATGGTTCGGAGCCTGGATTTAGGATTTGAGACGTTTACATCCCATTAAAGAGTGAAAAACCTACCAGAACTCTGCCAGTGAGTGTCTGAGCGGAGATCATGACACCGGCCCAGTCTTTGACGGAAGTCATCCATCCCACCTCGCTGGCTGGAACCTCCTCCTTCTCATCAGTACCCTTTGTTCCTGCTGCCGCCTGATTGTTGGCCGGGTTGTTCACCTTCTGAGCCTCCTGCAAGACAAAGCAACAATGTGTGTGAGAAACCGGAGCATGTTAAAGATAGAAACAGGGATGTGGCCTGCTTTAGGGATCAGGAGAGTTTACAAGGGTGGAATAAAAGACACAAACTTGTAATGAGACCTCACAGAGAGGAGAGAAGACATTATAAACTGTTGGAAAATACATTGCTTTTCCAACTGGAACTGTACTGTACTGGCAACAACAGTCGTAAGAATACACCAGTTGTTGATTACAAACAAGAGGACTTCTCTTGTACGGTACATGATCCAAATAAAATGAATATTAGATACACAAATGCTTTACACAGCTGACAACAGGAAAGTATATGTTGAACTTTTGATGATGACAACTAAATAACAATTAAGTGAAAATCTGAAGAATATAATCAAGGAAATTGAAAAAAATCATATTATAAATAAGCCCATACTATAAAAACTATCCAGTAAAGTATATGAATACAGCTTCTGTTCTCCTGATCCTATACACATCCACATTCATCACAGGCAACAACCTCTGAGGGCAAGAAAAATAACTATGATTGGAGTGATCATGACATGGTGGCGTCCCTCTGCTTTAAGTTGAATATATGTGGGTTTGAATGCGTAATAGAAAGCAAAAAGAATGAGTTTGTGTCTTCCGTCTCACTTTTGAGCTCATACGGCGCTTTGGTTTAATTGTTCCTCCGGGTAGAGCGAGCAAGACCGTTGTTCTCATGCAGGCCTTTCGGAGTCCTTTCTTGTGCCTGACTGAGTGAGCAGAGTTGCATGGCAGTTCATTGACATGCATTGCTTGGCATAGTCACTGCATGCAGCTGTTCCTCCCCAGCCATTCTCACTCTCTCTCTCTCTCTCTCTCTCTCTCTCTCTCTCCCTCTTTCTCTCATTCTTCGTCCCTCTGGCACTAAAAAGGGAATAAAGAAGATTTCCCTGTGTTTTACATCCTTCGAGGCAGCAAACTCCTGCACTATAACGCAATACAGAGACATGTTCAAAGACTAAGAGTAAAGTTTTGTGCACTCATAAATCCATTGGATGAGGCCCAGCAAATGGCGTCCACGGGGAATCCCTGGAATTGCAATAACTTTCAACCTCCTGATGGCAGCCCATTGCTCCTTTCCAAGAAGTCATGCTCACGTTACCACAGGGTACTACGCATGCAGCACTTTACAGAGTCCCTCCTCACGGTGACATCTGACAAGTAGCCATCAAAGCAGATTATGGGCCATGTCATCAAAGAAAAATGTGTTTCCCAGCACTTCACCTGTCACATAGCGACACTTTATTTGAATGACCCCATAACATTCAAAAATGATGACGTAAATAAAAAAAAAGATTTGCTTCTAAAGAGAGTTTGTTTTTCGCTGTTACAGCTGACACATTCCATTCCTGGAAGAGTGCGGAGCAAATAACGAGCAGCGCAACTCCAAAGGCAGGGGTCACCGATCCTGTATGTGTGCCCACACGTAACAACAAAACAAACCCACTCTGCAACTCCTGCATGGCTAAAGAGCAGTCCCACATCTGATGAGCCCAAGAGAGGGCTCTGTCCACTTCAGGAGGATTGTCTGGTCAAAATTGGATTACATTTCATAATGATATGCCATGGACACAGCTGCCATTTTCCTAATTCGATTCAAACTCCATAACAATGCCAATAAACTGGCCCTAAAAAAGTCATAAGATCATTATCTGCTCCTACTGTTGGGCCTCTGAGTACTACCGTGGATAATACAGTTACTCATGCTTTTTATCCTCATTAAAGGGATTAGTATTAAGAGACTAACAAACTTTTACAGTACCTACGATGAGGGTAATTTCAAGTATTTAGTGTTAAAGCATTACTGAGCGCAGACTTATCCTCTGATATTTGGGGATTAAATGATAAAACCCTTATGTAAACAAGATCTACATGTTCAAACACATTTCCCCAAACCTTATATATGATCCTGTTGCCTGGAAGCAGAGGGATATTCTAAGCTGTAAATAGTTCAATATGCAAATCTAACTGAAAATGCAGACTGAGTGACTAAATCTTCCCATAAACTCCCAATGACCCACAAACCCTTGTCTTTACTTTTTTTCAGTACTCACTCGACTACGTAGCCGACGTGCGTCTCGCCTGTCACATGCCCCGAATATTCAGCGCCGTGTGTGTTTGTGTGCATTGGGGGTCACCGTGCACAGGGATGTCTAAGGTTTCACTCTGATTGGCCGTGTGCCTGCTCGATAGCACTCCAGGCATGTTGTGGCGGCATAGTATGTGCGAGTATGTGCGAGTCTGTGCTCGGCGCTGCTGGCTACAGGGCCCCATCAGCCTCGCACTCCACATTTCTCGCCGTTTGAACACACCGCGTCACAGTCCAACTACTGTATCACGCAAGTCACGTCTCACAGAAGCACTACCTGCTTTCTGGCTACTGTTTCCTGCAGATCTGTTTTCAAGCATGCCGGAAATGCCTTCAGACATAAATCATGTCACAGCAAATGTTTTTTTGTGGTGAATACTGCTCGCTGACTGACAGCTTCGCTAATGCAGCATCATGTCATGAAAACACACAGCAATGACTCCACAAATAGTTAGACGGAAAAAGGACAAACTGCAGCAGATTTAGAGAGATTTAAAATAAGTGCTTTGAACTGTTGTGGAATTATAAGATAATTTGAAGGCCTACTGTGTGTGAACAATCAGTACCACCTATACACACTTAGGGGTTAGGTGCTGATGGTACATATAGCAATTTATCTCAGAGTAGCATGTTCTTGCATCAACCTTCTAGGACCTTTTTTTTAACCATGACAGAAATGCTTTTGGACATAAATACGATTGCAGCAGTTTTCTGGTACATACGGCTCGCTGATAAGACAGTTCCGCTGACACTGTTTTCCATCATGAAACATCAGACAACAAGTTTTATTAAATAAGAGAAACTGCAGCACATTTAGAGGTGGATTGTACAATGACGATTTTAAATCATTATTTTGCATATTAAGAGTTTTTTTTTATAGATGTTTTCTCTGTGTGTCCAGCTAGCATCACTGGCACACACCTTAAATAAAGGGGCTATTAGGACACGCAGCGAGTTAACTCCCAAAGTAGCAGCTCTTAGCTAATGTTTTACACACGTTTTTGTCAAGAAAGGTCAAAACTCGTTTGGACACAAACCCTATCAAAACATAGTTTGAGGTGAACTGCTAGCTGATCGACAGGTTTGCTAACGCTGCATACCTTTTTTAAAAACATACACAACTTTATAGGGAGACACGGCTTGTATGAACAGATTTCAAAGTATTATTGTGTATGGTTAGGTTTTGTTTAGAGCGTTTTTATTATGTGCTAATGTTAGCATTACGGGTACAAACCTGAAGATGGGGGATTAAAGTTTTTTTTATTATCTCTTACAGACGCTATACCTATTCCTTCCTTGGGTTTCCTCTGTACATGTTCTCGAGCATGCTGTAAATGCTTTCCAACATAATTCATATCACAGCATTTATACAGTACCGTAAGCTTATTAGCAGGTTCGCTAACACTGCATCATGTCATGAAAATAAAAAGACTCTTGAAATAGTTTTCAAACTACATCATAGTTAGACGGAGACAGTAAAAGCCAGATTTTCTACAATCTCTTTTGATTTGTACATGTTTTTAAGATAATGTGGCTCCACCACTGATGCACACATTAACATGGAGGCTAGACGACATTAAGCAGCAGTAATGGTCTGCCGTGTGTCCGTGTGAGCATGTGTGTGGCGAAGGGGAACACATGAATAATGGATGCAGTCATAAACTGATGGTTGGGCAGATCAGAAGAGACAGTGTAAACAAGGAATTGCTTCTAGTTCATTTGAGAGGCCGGGGGTAGGCCTGAGCCGAGGGAGAGAGGAGCAGTGAAGCAGGCTGCCACGGGAGAATCCATCTGCTGGCTATATATAACACACCTGTGATGTCAAACTGAGAGAGAGACAGGGAGAGGGAAGGGGGAGAGGGAGCAGTAAGAGCGTGTATTTCTTGTTTACTCAGAAGGGGAAAGATTTTCTAAAATAAATATCACTTTGTACATTAAGTGCCTCTCTATGTAATATTTGCCATTGTAAGTGGCGGACTTTGCCACACCCCATGCTAGATTAGATTTTCCTGTCTACACTTGGTGAATTCAGAGGAAGAAGCCAACTTTCTTTTTGTTCAGTCTACTTCAATCTGAGAGCCTTATCCACTTACTGCCAGCAGCCAAATATTTTCTTAATTATCAAAAAATAACACTAATGGATTGTTTAAAGTTCTTGATAGCGTTCACCAAACTTCAACTTTCATTTTAATCGTTTTAGTCATTAATGGGAGAAGTAATGATGTAACACCTGTTAACGTTTATTCTTTCAAAGGTATTTAGTTCATCTGCCTACTTCAAGACACCTTTTTATAACAAGCACATGAACAGTGTTAATATTAGGATTGTACCAATTAACTGAGTACACAGGGGAGGCCTGGTAATAATGAGCAAGAAAAAGATGACACAGGAAAAAGATAAAGGGAGAGACTGACGGAGATAAAACAGGACAGGGACAAAGAGACAGGCTGGGAGACAAAGGACACCCACTCAAAGCAGGAGTCAGGGGGAGGAAAAAAAAAAGATCTCCTGACAGACAACAAAGCAAAGAGGGCAGAGATAATGACAGAGACACGCAAATTACATGACATCAAGAGAGTCAGGAAACTGAGCAAACACAGGACTGACAGATAGGGAGAAAGAGGGATGACAGTGAGGGATATAACGAGTGGATAAAAGACAGACAGCAGGACAGATTAGGGGTAAAAGAAATGGGAAGTAAGAGTGAGGAACCCGAGACAGCTAGAGAAGACAAGAGAGAGACAGAAACATGCCCATGTGACTCCGCTGATCTAACCGGACTTGGCTTAAGCGCAGCTGTTCCTCTGGCTTTAGTCCGCATCACTGGGGAAAACTCTATTCCAGTGTGAGCGGCTATTTATAGCCTCACCCAGGGAGACGTGAAACTAGTGAATCTCATAACGTGCTCTGTTCCCCCTGTTTGCTATTTTTAATGCCAGTACAGTTAGCCTGTGTCCCTGGGTTACAGACCTACACTGGGTCACAGCAAAAGGGGGAAGAGGAAGGCAGAAAAAGTGGACTTTATACATACTATAAAGTGTGGGTGCACACACAAGGCAGGAGGGAATCTGACAACCCTGCAGTGGGGAAAGCTGTTGTTGTGTTTTAGGTCATGCCTTCTTAATTCGTATGGAACTAAGGGGGTCAAATGTGAAAGGCTAATTATCATTAGGCCATGAATGTGACATGCAGCTTGAGTTTTTCTGCAACAACCACAAAAAAATACTACAGCAGAGTAGTTATCAGTGATGGACCAACTCCTCACAGTTACTAGTTACTACTATCTTTTTTTTATGATTCAATACTGATATTATTTTACACATCATCTAGTGCTGTTGTGAGAGTGTGAGTGGAAAAAATTAGCAAATTTCATGTCACATGCCAACAATAAATGAAATTGATCCAACAGTAGATATGGGAACCATGTGGTGAACAACATATACCTTAATATCAGTCTGTTTAGTCCTGGCTTACAGATCATGGTGTTGGCAGTGAGTTAACTCTAACAGTAATGGCGTTAAAGTCATGTTTTACTTAGTAACTGTGTCGGATACATGGAATTGTCCAATATAAAATCTATTTTGACAACTAGATTTTGTATTGGACAATACCACATACCCCTAAGATACAAGTGTGCCAAAGGAATATTTGTTATTAACCAGAACCTGAAACACAATATCACCATGTTGACATTGGTCCATATTAAACATAACTCTAAAATCACAGCAGGCATGTGCTGTCCTTTTATGCCAGGCCTTTGGAGCACTGCAAGCCAGAGTAGGATTAGACGATTTGTGGACACTGCACTAAATGGATGACATTACCAATGTAAGCAAACAGGAGAACAGGCCAAAAGGTTTACATCTCTCTGCATCACCACTGGACAGCACACTCATACACACAACAGGACTGGAAATGATTCCTCAAAATGGCAGCACTCCAAGTAAGCTTTTATTTTTTTTGTCCCCGCAGTGACGTCTCCTTGGTAGGCAATGAGAAAAAAATTAGACAGTGATATGAAAGAGCATAATGTACGCCTGGCAGCACATGCTGTCTAAGATGTACGCTCTTTCATGTCTTTGCTCAAACAAAAGGGGACAGAATAAAAACACTTCCGCTGCAGATGTTACTTCCCTGCGACTGAGGGGGAACGATAGAATAAAAATCTTCAAATCTTGGTTTGGCTGCAGCTTAGAGGAAAACCAACCAGAACCGGAGTTTCCACTTAGTTTAAAATGTAACCTCAGCATTTTCCAACCAAATAAAAATCAATACCATAATTTTCTTTGCACTCTCTATAACCCCTACAAACCCAGAGACGCTCATTGAATACACGTGATTGGAATTTGAACCAAACTATCACCTCTGTGCTCCTGTCTGTGAGAGCTCATAATTCACACTAAACAGGGTAAGAAGCTGTCAATCACACTCTCCGCCTCTGATGGAAATCTTGTTGCCTCTTCTGCTTATCTTTGCTCTTACAGTCTTTGACCGCGAGTACAGATAATTTCCCCTGTAATCACCATGGAAACCGGACATTAAAAGAGTTGATGGCCCTGAGAAACGAAGACAATGAAAACAAATAAGAGGCAACATAATTACAACATATATAAAGGATTGCCAATTTCACTAATGTATAAGAAAAAATTCCCATTAATGCAACATGCCACACACAAACCATTTCCATTCTCCAATTATTTTCTATTTAATCATTGACAGATGTAATTCATGATGTTTTTTAAATCTAGAGATGGCTTGTTCCTATGGTGACATACACAGTCTCACATTCTTGTTTTCTATGTAAAATATGCACGACTTGAAAGTCAACGCTTCACATTCTTCCACACAATGTGCTTTTCAATGTGATTGCTGACATGTGAAGAATTGAGAAGCAGTGGTAATCTTGCCAAGGACGGAAATCACAGTTTTACATACGTTATCTGCTGAAAGCCTTTGATTCTTTGTACAAAGAGAACATTTGGTATATGGTACAGTAATTTGCCAAGATGTGTTCTGACCCAGACTTCGACCTACAATATTTTCCCAGAGGGAGCTGCATACCATTTTATCCTATCAGAAAGTAGGTGGAATGGAAAAAAAACATGCTTGAATGACATCAGCTTTTAACCTACTATAGCCATCAATGGCTCAATAACCCTGGGGCTCATGTCCACCATTTTGTACAACAGCCCAACGTACATGTGAATTGTTGTTAAACAATGAACACTCATTTGGAGAGTTGCGAGAAGGAGCCTTAAAAATGGCCAAATAAGCTCCCAAGGCATTTATACGACACAAAAAAAAAAATATACGTCCAATTTCCAGCTTTTGTCACGCTGTGCAATTCTCCGGAAAAAATCGATTGTTAAGTGTTACTTGGTGTTGCTACTAAATGTCGTTGTCCTTGGGATGTTCTTGTTGCTTATAACCACCAACCTCTATCTCGTCAGCAATACCCTGAAGGTTGACTCTATTTTCTATTATTGCTCCAACAAACAGCACTTTCAGAGGTGCTGGACCATTCTGTGTGTCTGTGTGTTTGTATACCAACTATGTGTGTGTGTTAAGGGCAGTGATTGATTTCTATTTCATCTGGGTCTAGGTTTGTGTCCGTATCACTTACCACACCTATGAATCAGGAGGTAATATTGTGCCTTCCAGCTCGCAGCCTGTCTGGACCTCCTTACAGAGGAATTCATATCTCACCTAACAGAGCTTCATCAGCAGCAGGACAGCCGCAGCCGCACACAGCACTATACTGAGGCAAAGGTGGGGTCTTTTTTGTGTGTAACAGCACGTGTTTTAGAAGTAGGAAGCCTTATTAGGTGATATTCTTCTAAAATTGAGTAGAGCATATAAGATAAAAATATGTTGTAGCATGCAGTTATTTCATGGAATAACTTAAAATCCTTTATACTTGACATAATCGTTTTGGCTACTAAATCAAAACTGATTAAAAAAAGAAAAATATGGAGATCACTCTAAATTCACTCAGCGGCAAGGAAGTGCGGACAACAGGAATGCGAGAAAGCCTGTCCGCTTGAGTCTGGCTCCAAAAGCCCTGAAAGTCACATACAAACCTCGAAATAGCCAAAATAGTTTTTACAGTAGAAAGAAACATATTTACAGCCTGGTACAAAAAAACGATACTGGTCTGTGTAACAGTTTGTAAGGAGGCTTAAAACCCGCCTCAGCTCCCGCTATCAGCCTGTCATTGGGTTGACCTAAAGTTAGGCTGAGACAGGATTTACAGCTGACGCCGATGAGCCTCCAGAGCCCCATTCAGAAACAGATGGGTGACATCACTCAGGCTTTGTCCATTTACTGTATATATACGGTCTCTGGCTTCAACACATGGATGTTTTAAGTCAAAAAACTAGCTAGCTAGCAAGTATCTAGCACTGACACTTTGCCAGTCAATCTTTGATTTTGAAACCTGCAGAGACATAGCTAGTTCGCTTGTGTTCATTACCCACACATGGTTTCTCATCATTTACAATTTAAACCTGTAGACAACAGTTAGCTTTTGTTTAGCATTGTCTCACTGCTGCGCTGCAGTTTCTTGGTTTAACACTGTCACTCCTTAACCTGGGGTAGTGACTTTTGCTATTTCAAAGCTCTTGAGTGTCACTCTTTCTACTATTCAAACATGGTATTTGAGTACACTTGGTTATGGATATCCGTCTATTAAGGACAAGCCTTTACCAAACATTAATCATTTCTGCTTGACAGAGTGACCCCAAGTGTGCACTGAAGAATGACTTTCCTTATCATACTGACTGACTCTTTAATTTAAGAAATGAAGGAGCACAGTAAAAGTGCCCTCCCTCAAGAACAGCCTCAGTCATTGAGAGTTTCATAGGTTATTTATAAGAGCTTATTACCTATAAATCCCTAACTTGTAATTCTTCTGAAAGCCTTATTATGATTTATTGTATGAAAACATTTCATATGCTTAATACAGTATATTAAAGCATTCAATTTTTTAAAAATAAAATCACATACTCATCATGAAATTCATCTTCACAGATGTGACATTTGGGGATATCACTTCAAAAATCTGAATTAGTTACCAATGCATACAGTTGAGCTAAAGTGATCATCATCCGTAGATGACCTGATAGTATTAAATGTTTGAATTAAATCAAAACAGTTTTAAAATGCTTCTTTTTATCACTAAGTTATAAAGCAGAAATACAATTTTTTTTATTTCTAGTTGTTTGATCATGCTGTATCATATAAATATGCTTCTGTTGGTAATTTTTCCGGCCCTACTAATGAACTGAAAGTATGAGCCTTTCATCCATTTCCCCACTAAAATTACAAAGCAGCAACAGCAAACAGGAGCAAAAACAACAACAAGCCCACAGCAACAGTCTTATCAAGCAGTCACCTGTCTGAGCCATGATCCGCTATTGCCCTCAGAACACTTTAATGAGCTTTCCTCCTAAATACAAACCGACAGAAAGCCCTCCGTCAGAAAGCCCTCCGTCAGTAAGCGACTCAGTGTACAACAGGCGTTTGAAATGCGGGGGCCTATTACCTTCTGCAGAACAGAAGAGCAGAAAAAGACCAAGATGGTAGCAATTGCCCTAATTGGCTCCCTGCTGTCGAACCTGCATTGATCAATGCGCCTCACTCTATAAAGAGCAACACAGATGACTGGCAGATACATTTTTTTAACAGCCAGCAGGTTCTGAAATGCAGTCTTGAAAGCAAACAACAAACAATCTTCAATTGCTATGATAGAAGAAAAAGGTTATGTATGTTCTGTTTGACGCAATATGAGTCTGCAAAGGCAACAAAAAAGGTCATTGTGTGACAAGCAATTGTATGTAAAAAAAAGACACTTTAAACCAATTCTATATATCGTAAAACCAATTCTTACAGATACAAGGAAAAGCCATGTAGTCACTTATAATACAGCAGCTTGTCCTGTGGCCTTAAGCTTCATAATGGGACCACTTATATATGGTAGCATCTGTTTGCCATGTGCAAGGCTCAGAAAATAACTTTCATAACTATGCAACCTTCTGTTGTGTTTTTAAAGCGAATTCCAATAATTGTTTCCCATTTGATGTTTATTTTAGCTGCGACAATCACGACCACGAGGTTGAAATTGGGAAAGTGCATTGGTTAAAATACAGTCGCCGTTGAACACTTTCATCTCAGAAATGTTATGTATTAATGGCTGTTAAAATGTGGACAGAGCCAACAAGATAACAGTTCTGTTATTCAATGATTCACTCCCACCAGAAAATGTGTAACCACAAAACAACTGATGAGTGGGAGCATGATGCATGATGGGACACATTATTTGAGCATCGTCCATGCATAAGATATGAATGGCCATATATACGAGCGAGGTCTTTCAACATGCCAAGCTAGCAGGTGTGCGTGTATGTGACAGAACGTCCAAATGTTTCGTTTTTGAGCCGCTTTGATTCACAAAGATATGCGGAAAAAGGATTACTCTCTCCTCTCTGGTGTGATGCCTTCCGACAATTATAATGGCCGTTCATCTTCCACTTCTACCTTCAGAGCTCTCTCACTGGTTTAACTCTCTTTATATTCCCTTTTCATTTGTCATCTCCTCCCTATATCGGTCGTCAAATCAAACCACTATTATTCACAGTCACAGTTGACTGGCCATAAATCAAACCCTGAGGTACGCTTTGAGGTAAACTGGTACGACCACATATCCCTCAATCTTCCCTTTCTGCGTTTCCTTCCTTCTACCTTCATTGTCATCTCTCTTTTTCGTCAGTTCCTCTCCGTTTCTCTTTGCCCTCGCCTCTCTTTTCCACTCCACTCCACTTCAGCAGCTTAAGAGAAGCCTGAAGAGACCAAGGAGATTAGGCTCTCTCTACTTGAGAGACAGGTCTCATTACCTTTATCATCTCCTGATACAATAATTCGCTCCAAACTCTCGCTGATGGCAGCCGATGCGCAGGACTACGTGAATTTATTAAGACAAGCTTAAGACTCAGATTTGATGGGGGACAATAAGGAAAGCGGTACGGGGAGGAATTTCAAACCACAGTTCCCTCGGTTAATTGTTGTGATTCACACAGTTTAGATTCAATAAAAGACCTTTCGCTAATAAGCATGGCTGGATTGAAATGATTCCCCTTTCTGAAAAGTGTCAATTAGGTTCTTTAATTTGCATTGCACGATATAGGGGTCAACAATGCTATTTGGGAAATGTTCTTCTTAAAGGCTGCAAAGAAAGGCAGTCAACTGAGCCTAATGATTCAGAGTCTTGCCCTTGATTTGAGAAGAGCTTGGAGGCTAACAAATGGAAGTGCAAATGATTTTCTAACTCTAGGCTCATTTAATCAGTTTAAATTTAGATCTTTCCACTCCCACCGGGTAAAATAAATCAGCTTCCTTCATACAGAATTTGCATGTTTTAACCCTGGAGTAAGAAAGAGGAAACTGGGAGAGAAAACAAAGGGGATTGTTTTGGCTTGTTTTCCCCCTATCAACCAACACCAAGGCCCCGCAGTGTGTTCCACAGGGAAGGTTGTGTTTCTTTACTGTGACCCTAGACGGATAGGACTTTGACCTCAGCTAACAAGATCCATTAGGAGGGACTGGAGTCTGCAGCAAGTGCGGATACGTGTTCCCAAGTCTACAGAGAACCAGTGTAATTATGCAAGATGGCAGCTCGGCAAACCAATCTGTGTGTTTATGGGAAAGGTCATTGCCTTCAGAGGAAAACGGAGCCGTATTGCACAGCATTAAGACTCGATGTGATGTGGAGTGGAAAGTGGGCTGCTGGGGTCTTCCTTTCACTGTTTGTTGCTCAAGGTCACAGAATCAAAGGGTTTCTAATGTAGAATGAAACGTCCACAGACAAGGCAAACAGAGCTCAGAGGAAGCATTCTGCATCCAAGTCAAAGTGCGTTTATTTGTGTTCAGTGTAAGATGAGCGTCAGCTTTAGTTTCCGCTATGATCTGCCTGTTCCGGTTAGTGGTAATGTTGTGTTTGGAACAGGTTTGGGGATTTTACAGAAAGCACTGCGGGATTGCCTTTCGCCTGAGGTCGCAAGAGGCATTCCCTGTGATGGCGCTGCGGCGTGGGGGGTGGCTTGCGCGGATAAGGGGGTGGGAGGGAAAACCACCTCCCTAGAGTCAGCAATTTGACCCTACAGGCTTCACTGTTAAGCTCAAGTAAACAACATGGAATATTCAGCACAAAAATAAAAAGTGTTGTCAGGGTGTGTTAGGGATACAGAGTTGGCAAGAGCTTTCACATGAGATGATATGAAGACTGAATCAGCTCTTTTCTCGTGTCAACATAGCGGGCAGCTTGGTACAAAACCCAAGGACAAGTCAGTGGAGGTGACACCCAGAATGTGTTTTTGCTGCATTTGCATAAAGGGAGACACATACTGTATGAAATTATATTGAACTGCAAATACAATGATGTAGATACTTAAAATGAGACTCACACCACCATAAGTATCAGACTCTGGTATTGCCTAAAATGTGTTTTTTAAATATTGGGTAGCGAGTATCGATTACTATGCCAGTCAATGAACAGATATGATCCCATCTGTAAAATGAATAGCAAGCAAAGGTTTAAAGAGATAATATGCGACTTTCAGAGAAGATGTCCGGTAGATGCACTTCAGCAACTTTATTTTCGGCTGTATCTTCTCGGTCTCTCAGTGTACTGTTTCCCCTTGTTCCCAAAATGTTGCCCAAGTGTTGATGTTTGTAGGACTGATCTCCATTCCAGTATGCAGCCCAAAGATGATTCAGTTCTTATTTCTTAAGGTATTTTAGACTGAACAAGGTTGGTTTGGATCTTCTGATTATTCTATTAGGGTTTTAGAGGGAGACCTTCCTGTATGAAAAGATGTTTGAGCCTTTGAGTGAAACATAAAATCCCTTAAGAACCCTCCCGTGCAAACAAAGAGCTGAGAACAACAGATTCAAAAGGAGTTTGACTCCACTCTTTTTTTTAAATAATTTCTTAATTATACATAATCATTTAGATACATTTGATATGCTGTATTAATGTATGAAATGTGGTTTTATACCTTTAATGTGCATGACTCAATGTATGTTGCGATGCTGGTTTACATTACCACTTCATCAGTGGTTTTAAGAAGTTAAGTGTGAGCCATGCTAATCCACTCATCTGGATGCATTACGCCTGGTGCAGCAACGTAACCTCCAGCTCATGAGCTTCTCTTCAAACGCAGCAGTGAGGAAAGCCACATTACTAATCCCTCAGCCTTAGTGCATCTGTTTAACAGGCTCTGGACGGCCAGTCAAGGTTTACTGTATGGACGTCTTCCTTTCCTCTTCACTAGCTAATAGCCACTGTTAATCAATACGGGTGTAAGTGCTTTTTAGCGCTCAGCACCAGGCTCATTTGTCAAAATAAAAGCCGTCAGGGCCCAGGGGTCTAATCAAAAGGCATGAAGCAACAGGGAAATGTGCAGCATGGTAACATGAGAAGGAGTCGAGGAGTAGTGGGGAGGGAGATGGTTGTTGAAGCATTATTCAGCTGCAGTTTAAGATTACAGTATATTGTACAAAATATTACTATTTTATTTAGTATAAAACTTTTTTTGCACCAGTTTGTAAACAAGTTTATTTTTGCTGTCAAAAAGAGCATTTTAACATTGTGTGTATGGGACTTCCAGTTTTTTTCAGGTGGACACAGTTTTTTTGCACTTCTGCATTTGCTTAAATTTTTATAAAACCCAAAGTTTTCTACCTGGTTATTTTATAAATAAATAAAAAACATTAATGAATGAAGTTAGTTTTCTAAGATGTTATTTACTCATATTTAAGGTTCAATATTTCCCCCGAATATTGCAAACCACTGTGCTTATTCAATTAAAGAAAATGGAAAAATGACCAACCCCCCCTTGGAAGCCGAAATTCTATGATTCTTTATACTAAACCACTGAGATTAGCAAAGTAAACTTAAAAATAAATTAACTACGTCAATACTGAGGAGCCATCAAACTACACTCTTGTCATATTGCAGGGTTATTTTTATTTTTGCTGTAACATTACCCCCAAAATTTGGCACCTATTCTTAAATCAACGTGTACACATAGAATCAGTGGAACTTTGCCATTTAATTTGTTTCATTAATATAGATACAATACAGGCTTCACATTACAAACACATGCAAATCAGTGGCACTGACTCCTTTCATAGAACTCTGCTACAACAGATCAAGGAAGATCTAGTGCATGTGCAGAGTGCACAGGCAAGAATAAGATCATGATGGACAAACGTCGCTCTCATAAGAGCAGTCCATCGCTCATTGCTTGTCGCTTAGCAACAGAGACCTGACGGGCAGACAGTAGGTGTGTGAGACAGAGTGTGTGGGAGGGGAGGTTTTTGAGGACGGGGGTAGAGAGAGGGACAGAGGCAGGAAGAAAAAGACACAGAGGCAGGCCGGGAAGGAGAGCAGTGATTGTGTAGAGTAATCAGAAAAGTGATGGTTTGTATGGATCAGATTTACATCCTTTGTCAGATATTAAACACCAGGGGGACACGTAGGACGACAAACAATAGGAGAAGATCTTTTTTCCCTGGTGATATATTTGCAGACCACCCGCGTACAATTCCAAATACCTAGTTGTTACATGAGAGGTGATTTGTTGTTGGCTGTAAATATAAATTGCTTTTTTCCACCGCAGAACGTGCTGCTGTTTATAGATACTCAGTTCACACTGTAAATATCCTGGTGCGTGTGAGAATCAAAGCACCGAGAGTAATGAAAGTGAGACATAACACCACAGTCCTGTAATCCAAAAGACTGATAAATCATGCACCGTAGGTTTGTCGATCAGATTAGGTCTGCTCTAATTTTAGCCATAGAATAATCTAGTTAAGAAAGAGACATGACAGCTAGAACAGTCAGAGAGTTACTCAAATCCTGTCAATATCACATTTACAGTTTGCACATAAATGCACTGCATGGGTTGTATAGTATAGTTAGCATGTCTAGAGTTTCACGACCTACAAAACAATAATCCAATCTCCATCTTCAGGAGCCTTAATCCTAGAAATAAACCATGTAGAAAACATTTCCTATTGACAGGTGGTCTTTCGCAGCCAGACTTCCACCTCTTCATGAGCAAATATAGAAGAAAGATCTGCCATCCTAACCCTCTGCTAACTTTAAGATTTTATGCTTTTTCAGCAACAGGAAAAAAAACATGAAAATAAAAACACACTGTACAGTTGCCTCAATTAAATCATTCTGAATGACGATAACCATCTGTATCCTCATCTGCAAGATTCTTAATTTGAACTTTAGGTCACGGTTTTCACAGCAAACAGTTTTCAGCTCTGACTGAAATACTCAACATAAGTGACTTGATCTGCAGAGATACTGCTGTCCATTTCATACTCTGTAAGTAGTGGTTTAATATTAGTGAAATTTACTCTTAAATAGTTAACTCAAGGTAAAAAAAAAAAAAAAGACAGCATTTCAGGCCTGTTTTGTGAAGCTTGTAAATATAAGCTACAGCTCATGTTGGCTGGTTCTGTAACTATAACACATTGTTTTCAAAAGCTGAAAAACAACATGTCATCAAAGCATGACAGCACAAAGCAGCTTAGCAGTTGGCTTCGCCTTTCTACGAGAGAGGCAAAAAGCTGGACACTGATTAAAGCAGAGGGAATTTGAACACAGAAATTAATAAAATAGGCTAATTACATCTTTTCAAGTGCAGATACACACAATTCTAAGAATAGATTTATAAGTCAAGATTCACTATTGCGCACAAATAAGTGAACATGTCAAGGTGACACATTTCTAATCCTTTATTTTTCACATTAAAGGTGTAGAGGTAGGCAAAGGAAGGGCGTTCTAATAACGCAGGTGGCAAAATACCAAAATACCATCACGTTATTTTTAGCCCAGTAGAGGGTGAAAAATAGCCCAAGTGCAACCTTGGTACACACTCAATCCCTGCGGCCTGGGCTTTGCAAGACATATATTCTCCTGCAATGGTCTAATGTCACCAACAGCAGCCAAGTCTCAAGGAAACCTCAATGACAAGGACAGAGCGGTGCGACGGTAACTTAAGAATGCCACTATTCGCACCAAGCTTTAATGTGATCACATACCGCAGCCTGTGGCCAATGTCCGCTATACCTCTTGAGCCGATATAGCCCCGTCGCATGCTTCACACCCTTGGTCATTCATGCTTAGGGTCTTTCCGTTGTTGATCTCTTAAACTTGCTGTCAGTCAAAATGTAGTCCTGGCTTTTCCGAAAGGATGACCTGCTTGGAAATTCTACAAACAAACAACCTAGCTGTACACTGAACATGGTCTACGGTTGCATTTCATTACACCCATTATTGTAGACTTTTACGTCAAACAGCAGACTTTATTAAGCTGTGACTAAGCTTCTGCCAATCGATCAGCATAGTATGGATGAACTCTCCAGAGAAACGTATTGTAACAGGAGGAGGTACCCTCTTGACCAACTTGCTGATGGAAAATATCCAAAGGATCTCTATAATGGACCCAACTGACAGCACTCTAATTCAATCACGTGTGTTGCAGTTGCGACTAAGCTGCTTCCAAATACCCCCCAGTCTATTTTAAACACCGTTCAACAATGACAGACCAAGAAGACCACGGCCTGAAAAAACATTACGCAAAAGGGAAGAAACCAAACACCCCAGGCTGCCTCTGTCAACCATGTGTGAATATGTATGTGTGTGTACATGTACACTATGTGACGAGAACATATCTCTGTACAGGCTCAGTGTGCATTAAAGAGCCATGTATGTGCTTGTATTATTACATATAGCAAGTCTATCAAGACGAGTAATGGGGTCACTATAGAATGTAATACAGAGAATGTCATCATATAGCTATGAGACATGGTTCATTACCTAGTGTGCAGTAGATAGGAAACAGCCACATTACAGATAAGTCATGTTTTTCTTCACTTTTTTTCACTGTGCATATGATGAAAAAAAGCTTGTACCTAAAGCTCATTGAGGAACTTTTGGTTTGGCTTTAATATCCACTGTACATAAACAGTCATGCTTTGTGCTTATGGTCTCGTTTGCTCTCTATTTTAATTTCAGTCCGTTTCACAACCCCCCAAAAAGTCCTCAAAAGAGCTTTAGGTTATGTACTATGGAGTTTAAAAGATAATGGGTAAGTGTGTGGATGTGAGGGTGATTATTAAAGGGAATGGGTGAGGCAGGTTGGTGGGGGAGTTTGGTAGTGGTAAGAGCTTCAGACTGGGGTTTGACTTGTGTGTGATAAGAGTAAAGGAGGAGCTGAGGATGGTAATCTTTGTGGTCGGGCCCAACTGTAGCAGTCCCCAATCTGTTAGCAGGTAATCATAGATGGGTGTAAACATGGACATAGTATCAGTGAAGTCAGTTTTTGGTTTCTGAAAAGGCATTATGAAGCGATGGCAGTCGCAATATCGGAAATGCTTACTCCAGCTTACTTTCAATTCAATCTCAAAACAGGCAGAGTGGTGAAGTTGAAGTGAGCCGTAAGGCCCCTGGTAAAACAACCACAACACACCCACCTGTCAGTCAACTCACTACAAGCCACAACCCTCATTATGCAAACTCTTAGCCTTAATCAAATGAAAACTGATATATTGTGGAAGAAAATCAGCCGATCAGCAGTTTTTACTTATAAATAAATCAACTCTAGAGACCAAAATCGTTTTTCTTACCAGGCTGTAAACATGTTAAGTTCATGTTTAAATTTTAATATGGGACCTGATGGTGTGGACTTTGATTTTTTCAGCCAGCCTAAAGTGGACACTTCTATAATGGAGATTGATGCTTGTTTTAGTTGTGTACCTGTGATTTTTTGTTGAGACTTGTTTCAGTCATCAAAATTATCGGTACTGTTATTATTATTGCTCTTTACATTTACTCAGGGAGACAGATGAGGTACCGGTCGACGGAGGGGGATTGATCCAGCCAGGCGGGACGACGTTACATAATTACATCCCCACGAGGACAGAAATACCTCGTCACACGTTCTTAATTTTCCCCAGTAGCAAGCATGCAAGACAGATTTGGGAGACATATTTGAATCAATATACAGCAGTACACTGGTTGAATGTTACGTTGAGTTTATTTAATTTCCTTCTCAATCAGAGAACGCTGCCGCCCTACAGCTGTTGTTTACTATCAAAGCAGGATTAAAGCCAAGTTTTGGCGAATAGTTCCAGGAGACTCCACTGATCACATGGCTGTTCCCAGAATGCCTGGGACTTTGGGATCATTTCCTACAGAGTATCGAGCACGTGGGGACAGTCTTTATTTCTCTGCTCTCTAGTCACTAAAGTAAACAAACAGTTCGGCAAAAGAAAAGGAAAAAAAAACAAAAATTCACAACAACCAAATGTGAATACTATTGCCCTGGGATGAAGAGAACTCAAAGATATAATGCGCTGCATAACTTTTAAAACAGCTTGATGGATTTTTTTCGCTATTGATTTATGAATATCAGGATAAAGAATTCCACCTCCTTGCTGAGTCTTGGTCCCATCAATAATTCAGCTTCAGTATCTGTGTCCATGCAACAAATGAAGAACACACAGCGTCTGCATTATTCATGAGGGGTTCCACCTGTATCCCCTCGGCTGTATTATATGTTTCCCATAGGAAGGTCTGCAGGAGCTCTGCTTTGCAATTTAAATACAACGCTTGTAGGTGCAAGACATGATATTATGTTTTTACCAAAAGAGCGATGGCACTCCAGTGCTGCAGAACGGATAAGATGTTTTCTAAATACAACTGGGAGGAAATCATCCACACGATCCATGACTAATTGGAAATGTCTTTGTAAAGACAATTACATACTTCATCTGTTCATCAGCATAAGGATGTAAACAAATGTTGTAATACTTATGTAATTATGTTTAAAAGAAATACAGAAGTCTTGAGTGAGAGAGAAATATGTTTTCAACAACAACAATATCTGGTACCAACAAGACCGGAGTCGCATCTCAAACCAAAAAGAGCTCGCAGCAGTTTTGTGTCAGTTTTGTTTTCCCTGAAAAGAGAGACTCATAGAAAGCATCTATCCCCGGCAGTAATTGGAATGGCAAAACAAGCCATGCAATTTGCCAGCGAACACTGTTGACACAGACAGGGACAACGTCTGAGCCCCAGATGCTTTGGTTGGACAAATTTAATTGCCTTGTTTTCTTCCTTCACTCTCAAAACCAGGAATCCTAACAGCCGTATAGACGTATAAAGATGTGTATATGCATATAAGTATTCTATTCTGGTATGTGGCAAAAGTGCTTTGACTCTTTGAATTCAGTACGTTTTAAATCAAGCAGTGTGACTATTAAATCGATGAACCATCATTCTCCATTGTTAGCGCTCCAGCATGGCGGGGCTATTACTTTCACCGAGTCACAATAAATAACCCGCTTCTCATATGAACTGACAACCAGGAGGTCAAGGCTTCCTCATGACAGAGAGATAGTCACAAACATGTGGAAATAAAGTAGGCCTACCACATGATTTAAACTGATAGAGTATAAATGCTGAATATGTTTTTTGTTATTTACCCATTTACTGTATTTATTGAATCAGGAGTGTGAACAGTGATCAACCCAGTGATTATTCTGGAGCATTATGCACCAGAATAATCACAAAAGCTACATTCATCTGTCATCAAGGCAGGTACTCAGAAAGCCATTAAACACATTTTACAGTTACAGATCACCTCTGCAAGTCCATAAAACAGCTCAGAGAAAAGCTCAAAATATGATTAAAATACAAATGGGAAGGTTCTGCAGTAACAGAAATAACACATTTATCAACATAAATACTGAAGTGTCAGTTGTGAGTAAGCATGTTGAGGACAGCACCATGGTCCACGGGCAGCTCTGTTCTATAAAGTGAGGTTTGTTTTAAAGCAGTTATACGAGGCAAGTTCAGTATTCTGGTTAAGGATAACGTTCATTCTCATACTTCTCGTTGGTATCGAATTAATAACAGAACCAAAATATATATGGTAAAAAGTGTTTTAAGACTTTTGCTTGGTGTTTTTTTAAACATCTTTGGACTGAGTCACACAAACTGTTTTCCTTAGTCTGTGTTCCAGTCTTTAGTTCCCATTCAAATACCATCAGTATCCACCTCAGGTAAAGCCTTAATTACAGATTTGTTATTGGTTAGTATGTAAATCAACAGATTCATCTAACACCAACATTCATTTTCACCACTAAAATCAACAATTTTTAATCAAAACGCGATCAGAGGGTTACCCTGTAATGGTCAACACTCAAGGTTAGGTATTGGGAAAGAAAAAGTTGTAATAGTTCCTGCCTACTTTCTTTATCCACTGGGGTTAGCTTCAATATTTACCTTCCAGACATGAGAGTGGAATCCATCTTCTTATCTAACCCTTGGCAAGAACTGGAAGAAACACATTTCCAAAAACTTTCCCTTTAAAACTGCCCTTTTGACTACTTTCTGGATCCCAAGTTCCCACCAGTTCCTTTCAAGCCATCTTACATCTCCATGTACGCATACCGCGCTGCAGAAGCTGCACAGATAAGCAAACCCCCACCTGTGTGTCATCCACAGCCTAAATGTCAGACTACTAATGCTTTTAACGGTGTGTGTGTGTGTGTGTGTGTGTGTGTGTAGGGAGGCCGAGGTTTATCTGTGTGTGTTCTGTATGTGTGAATAAAAACAGCAGGTCCAAGGCTGGCCTGCAGACAGCACTAAATCACATTATGCATTGCAATCTCTATATATCACAGCGGCTGCCATCCTGCTCGCTGGCTTCCCACCGCTGAACCAAGTCTCCTCTGCGTATTTCACTTTGCGAAAAAAAAAAGACTGAAGAAAACCGAAGACATCACACGGGATAAAACAGATGAATTCACAACATTTGGTTTGGGTAAAATAAATGCTTTTGTGTGAAATGTCTTAGTAAGAAGGAGACTCTGAGTCTCTTATTGGACAGAAGTGTGCAGATGGACGTAATGAGTAGACTGTGTAAGGCCAAACAAGGCTACGACAGATCCTCTTTATCTATTTATAACGAGGCAGATGTATTTCCCGACTTGTGTGTCTTTGTTCTTATCTGCTGAGCATGCATTTTTAAATCGCATAAACCCTGCATTTCTCACACCCACACGTACGCCTTTGCCAACGACAGGCTCGCTTTGATCGACAGGGAGCGTGGCAGCAATGGTCAGAGGCTGCGTGTCAGAGTAATTACAGAGCAGCCATGTTAGCAAGGCCAGGACTGGTCCCAAAGGTAGAGGAAACAGCAGAGGTGCAGCGTGCAGAGGTAGGGTTTCACCTCAAAAGACAAATTCCCCCAGCCTTTGTTCCGTCCGCCGAGGCTGCCATGTGAGAACAGGCAGACGGCTGATTTCTCCTGTGACCCTCGTCATCTTTGACCCCGACCCGCTGTGCCCGGCTCCTTCTCCGGGCGGGCTCAGGTCACACTTTTCCATTTATGATCTCCTAAGCAGGGGTCAACTCACTAAAAGGGGAATGGTAAATCACCATGTAATAAAAAAAGAACACACTTTTGATGCTCTCGTAAATCGTCGAAAAAGTGACAGCAGAGGATTGCATCTGTTTCCTGCTGCCCGTCTCCCCTCACTTCAACCCTTTCTCGTCATGCTCTCTGATTCTGAGTGACTTGTGAGGGTCAGTCTTTTCATATGTTTTAACATGTCATTTTTTAAACTTGTCATTTGTGATACTTCTTATGATCTGCCCCTCCCCTCTCCTCCGACTTGAGGGTGGAGGGCCAAATGAACAACAAGGGGGTCTTCCCTGCAGACACCAGTTTTGTCTGGCTGCCAGATTTCTCGGCTCCTTTGGGGGGGACAAGAGGGAGAAGTGAAGGACAAGGACAGATGAGGAGATAGGAGCAGAGGAGAGGGAACAATGGGGGAAATATGCAGGCGATAGAGGGGGACAATTGATGTATAGAGAGGGAAATTCCTACTTATGGAAAACGATGGGGATGAACAGAAACAAAGGATTGGAATTCAACAAATGGGCAAATTATAGAAGATAAACAGATGGTGAGAAAGAAAGGTGAGATCCTGTAGCTTTCTGAAAACTTGCCAGCATACTTCTGTTGCTGCTGTTCACTTGAGACAATGTGCAGCAGACCAGCTGCCCAGCTCAGCAGTCTCAATTATTCCAGATCAGAGCACGGCAAAATAATTCAGAACAAAATCCTATGTGCCATACATAGTGAACAGAAGGGCTGGGTATTGTCAAGAACCGCACAATTCAATTGTGATTCTTTGGGTCACAATTTGATTCTATACCGATTGGATTTGATATTGATCAATATACTTCGATATAGATTCAATAATACGCACAGATGACAGAAATACCTTGATAATCAACTATAGTACCTTCTGGTATTTGCTAAATAATTATGTGTGCATTCGCTGTGTTATGGATCAAACATCCCACGGTTCAGATGGGATCAAGGATTGTGATTGGTCAACAACAAAAAAAAAAAGACATTTATATTAAAAACTTTTCCATCCTTCAACTAAACATGACTCAAACTGTGCATTTCAACTTCATCAGTGCAAATTGAAACGCTTCTCTATGAATCTTAATAAAGTCCCCTGTTTGTGTTCACTTTATGCTATGAAACTAAGATGACTCTCTCAGTCACTCTTCATTCAGAACGTGCTTTAAAATCTGAGAACAGACTGTAAGACAAAAACGGCATCCTTTCAAAAACAGTATTTTTACCCCCCCCCCCCCCCCCCCCATCAAAGAAAGTAACCATACACAAATACTCTTTCATAGCTCTTTCAAGTAAACGCCATGACTCATAAATGACATACCTATAAACTCAGACTACTTATTCAACCTGTTGATACTTTGTATTGATGATAAGCTGAATTGAACCTGTCCCCTTTATATTTCTACATACATTTTTCTGATTACACTTCACCCAAAACCTAACCGTGTCACTTCAACTGTATCTTCAGTCACGATTTTTGAAACAGTAATGGATTTGAGTGAAGTGGGGTTTTTTTTTATCACTTTTTGTCAAAACAAAACAAATCCATGCACTCCACTGTGTGTTTGGAAGTCTTAATGCTCCTTTTAAAGTCCCGATTAGAGGTCTGCGTGGGATTCTTCTTTCAATCTCAAATCCGCCCACTCCCTCAAGATTTCAGACCATTACTGTCTGTTCCTGCAGATGTGCCCACCCACTCCTCCCGCCTGAGACAATGACCACTCCGGATGGTAAAATGTTTTTATTACCATTTACTTCTCAAATATTTGAATATTCTCTAATTCGATCGACGCGTTTCGTCCTGTGACCTTCATCAGGGTCATTCAGGCAACAAGCTGAACGAGTCAGTCTAATAAAGTTAATTAAGTTGATCTTTATACTACAAGTGTTGCTGGAGCTTTTTGACCTCTTCATGCAGCTTGGTAGTTGGTGAAGTTGTGCCTGAAAATCCTACTCAGCTTCTCCCATATTCTCTAATTCTACTGATTGTTGAAGTAAGCTATAAAGCAATAAAACCAAAGTTGTGAGCGGTAGTTTTAGTTCGATCATTTTCCATTTCATCATCAGCGAACAGAGGATCCAGCAGTTTTCTGCTTGGCCTTGTTTACAGGTGACAATTTGACTCTTCTTGGCAAGAAAGCAGACGTAGAACAAATTGTATTAATTGTGTCTCTGTCCCAGGGAGCCACAGTGAGCCAGAATTTAAATAGAATTCATCCTTGACTTATGTTATCAATTACACCAGTGACTTTTCATCATGTGGGCAATCAAAATGTTGTGAAGAAAGCCTAAGGTTAAATCTATCTGCTTAAAAAAAAATAGCTGAAAAAGGACTGGCCCTAGAACTTACAGTAATAGGATTTGGTGTAGAGCCAGACTGATACACCGAGCTGATATTATTACAGTGGGTGAAACTATTTTTTTATACAACTGGTTTAATGTTAGTACAGAAATACTAAATATTTTTCTTTGTAAAGGTAGAGTTGGCGTTAAGTCCGTCAACCAGGCAGCACTGACTGGTTTATCTACCAACAGAATGTCTCTCTAAATAATGATATGAATGGCTTGTTATCAAAAATGATTGCTTATGTGATGTTTTAATTCATTAAAAAATTGTGTATTTTTTTCTCAAATCGGATACCAACCTGAAAACTCCAGTAACAGTCAGGCTCTAGAACAGGCTTTTATCTGTTCAGGGTTCGGTTCTTTGCATTTGAGACGTGTCTCCTTTAAAACCGTTAAATATATGCAGATCTCACATTAGCGTGTCCAAGCATGTGTTATAAGGCTGAAAGCATTCCTTGGCTTTGTTCTGTTATTCAGCCGCAGACTTGGACAGAAAGGAAAGATTTTCCCTGATTTTCTGAACTTTGTGCTAAAAAGATTTTTTTTTAAAGAAAAAAAAAAAGAAGATGCCTCACACACAGTATGTTTTGGCAGCTTAATTTGACTTGACATTTTATATCCATGACATTTACAGAGTGCATTAAGGCTCCCCAAAGAATGAGTCCTGTCAATTCTGAACACTCAGCTTCTCCCCAGTGGCAGTCCTAAGGCCAAAATGTCATCTTCGCACAAAACGTAATCTAATATGAATAATCTAATGAACAGTTTGCCATGAAATCTGATCAGAATAGCTTTTTCCTTTAGCCTTATCGCTTGTGACAAATGTTAAATTTTTATCACGACAGCTGGTTAACACTGAGGAGAAGCATTGTTACATACAACACTTGAACTTGTATGTCTTTGGACTTATTGTCCTTGAATTGATATTAAAATTGAATTTTAATGCATTCTTTTACTCAGTGTTATTCTACTCCACTCCCATCGGATTTTAGAAAGAATACAAATGACTACACTGTGGTTTTCAAGGCCTGAAGGTACAGAGCGTGCAGAGAATGATGAAAAGCCCTCACTTTGATCTTAAACCACCAAATGCTGCAGTCTTTATTACAATCTGTGCAACGCAGAGATGATGGGTGTTTGGAAATGCACTACCAGCACTCCCCTGCTTACCAACCTCTTCACATCCCTGCTTAGTTTCGATTCAACCAACCGAACTCTGCTTTTAACATGGAACGACTCAGACTAATTGTTCATTTTCTGAGCATTAGTTAAAGAGCTGGGTGGTGCTCTGTGAAATGAGTTGTGTCGAGTCAAGTCTACTGCAACAGAACGATTAATGTCCAAAACAGTCAAGATAAAACTTTTAGTGTTGCACACAAACAAATGAATTATTCCTTCAGATTCATTCTACTGAAATGAAACAACCTCAATCATACCAGATTCCAAAACATGAAAAAGGTAGATTACTCTCTCTGAGGATTATTTTGATTAACAATGCAGTGCTAGATTATGTATTCAAAGATTTAAAATACCTAAAAACCACTTTGAACACTTGACAGTGCTGCAATATTCACACTTGTGAACCAGAAGCCTTCCTCAGGCCCCTTTCCTGCGCTCTCCATGGTGCTGAAAAGCCTCACTTGTGCAGAATAGCTGAGGCATATGACCATTATGTTTAATGCATTATGCCAAAACCCAGAGATGGAGCACGACTGCTGCGTATCACCATGGCCAATGGATTCCCGTGTTGCAGAGACGGCATTGCATTGCCTGAATATTAAACGTAATCCCGGCAGCTGCCCTGGTCAACAGCATATTGAACCACACATTTCAACACAAGCCACAAACTCTCCAGAAGCATTTAGAGCGTGAAACCGCATTAAGGGTGGTAAAGAAAACAACACAGTGAGCAGTAATGAAAATCAGTGTTGGAACAATATTACAAATTAGTTTCTTATCAAACGTGTGTGTACATCTGCTGACCGTTCAGAATCAATTGTGTTCTCAAATTTGCACATTTCTACTCAAACTGACAACAATGGTGCAATCTATTTTGAATTCCAAATGCCTGAAAAGGCTAATCATGTAGGCACATATGTTAACCCCCCCCCCCAGGCTATTCACATAAAACCTTCACTGATAGTGTACATATTTAATGCAGCTATGAAAGAGAAAAGGGAGTGAATGTGATAACAGGCGACGCGCACGGTTCCAAGTATTATGCAAGTCCATCTGACAAGATGGGAACGAAGAATGAGCCATCACATCTGGCACTGAGGCAATAACAAGCGGCTTCATAACAGACACCTGTTGCAAAGACATGAAGCGTGAGTCCAGCCCAAAGGATGACAACCCGAGTAGATAGATCGTAGACGTACATGCTGACTGAAATTACAAACAATAAAAGATGCATATCATTTACAAACCGCAAGACGGTGGGAATGGGCATGTGTGCAGCCAAGTGTATGCATTTTAATAGCGTCTAAGGAGGCTAATAAACAGTAATCACCGACATAAAGACCTACAACACATCATCAGTGGAGAGGATTATGTGCACAGTTTGTCATTTATGTAAGTTCAAACATGATGTTCAAAATGGCCTCGACTCAGGAGAATGACACTTATCAATGCAGATTAAGAGTATCAGCTGCTTCGACGGTCAACCCAGGAGAGCAGCAAGGCACAACTGCTGACCAATTAAAGCGTTGCTTATTCTCAACGGCATAGAGCTGTCAGTGAGCAGGGAGGCAGCTCTACATTATCATCCATCTTTAATGAGGCATTCGACGATGAACCCATACACTCCGTGCATCATCTGTACGTGATGTCTACACATGCTGTCATGCGGGGCTCAACACCGGGAGCATCATCTTACAAAGCTCGTGTCACTCATGAAATGGGCCTCGCTCGCTTTTTTTTTTTTTTTTTTTTTTGCGTCTAGATACGTTTCACAGCTTTCAGAGCAACAGCGGGAAGCAGAGGGAACCTGAGTGAGACAGCACCTTCTGGGAGATCACTTTAGTGAGCTTGAAACAAGGCGGGTAATTGACAGCTGGGCTATTCATTCTGCAGAAGCACGCTGGAAAATGTCAGAAGAAGTCAAGAGGTAAAATCATTGTGTAGCTATGCCCTCACTTTGGCCTAACAGGGTGCAGCGTGTCGGCTGCCCTTCACTGTCAGCCGGACTTGTATTTCCCCATAAAAAACATTCTACTTTATTAGTGCATAGTGCCCAGTTGACTTATAGGTGCCGACTGGGATGCTGCCAAATGGGGCGCAATTTTAGCATTGTAGCGTGGCAGCTATGTATGCACATTGCTGGCACTCACAGAGAAACCCGATCCTGCTGTTAGCCTGCGAGAATGGCAATTAGCATATTAGCTTAGCCCCCTTGGAGGTTAATTGAGACAGGTTGCTGAGGGCAGTGGCTGGGTTCGTGGTGATGTGGAATCCTAACACTTTCCAATCCTTTTTCCAAGAATCGGAGCCTGTTTGTGTTTGTCTGTTTACAGAGACATGTTTGTTGCTAAGAGAGAGAGCAGGTCTGTAAATAGGAAGCAGAATCGCCTCCTGCTGAGATCTTTGAAGGTCACCGCCGTGTCCTCCACACACTGTCTCCATCTCTGTCTCCGTGCACGACTGCACACAGCTCAAAGCACCAATTATAACGTTAACCATGTTTTGATGGGCGCATGATAGTGTTTCACTGGCAACCCTGATTTCTGAGGCGCGGTGGTGGGCTGAGCAGAGCGGAGGGAAGATGAGGGAGAGAGAGTCTGGGAGATGATTCAGTCCGCCTGATAATCAGCAACACAAAAGACTGTTTCTGACAGTTTTGATTCCATGAAATCAAACGGAGGGATGTGAAATTTGGGGTATTTGAATATTTTTGCATGACAAAATACAAAATAAATCCAACTTTGATGTGTTACTGCCCTCCTTTCTGCAACAACAACAAAAATAACAAGACTATCTGATCATGCTTTTTATCAACAGAATCTTACAACATAACATGAAGTTGAGTAAAGTCCATAAATCATAAATTCATAAAAGCATTTAAATCATGTCATATTGAAAAGAAAAACTCTGACTTTGTTAATTAAGTGATCAAAATAATTATCATATTAGAAACGTGATGCAGAGCTCAAAGGTTCTTTAATATTTACATTTCAAATAACACAAGGTGCCTATATTGGTATGAATTTACTCATTCTGATACCTACTCATTTATCAAATCCCTAACTTCTGCATGTTCTAAAGGTGATGTTTGTAATGTAACAGTCTACCTATCATCGTGCTTATTTAAGAGTATCTTAAACAGGATGAGGCAAACAAAAATCTCTCAATGCTACTTTATAACAGCCATTTACTATGATTTACACACATAACTTTACCTTACCGACAACATCACTCAGCTGACCAAAACACGACGAGAAAGATGGTTTGCTGCAAAAGGGAATGAAGGCTTAAGCTATGAAAGCGTATCCTTTTTATATTCTGTAAAGAGTGGACAACTTGGAGCCTAAAAGGAAGGTCGGTTTCCAGAAAGTTATCAAAAATGTGCAAAACGTTGAAAGAGTCCCAGCAGTGTTCGACTGTAAACCATTATCATTATGATATGCACTACAGAGCACAGAACAGATAAAGGAACAACATGTTGCTCTCGTTTTTTTTAATACTCATTAAAACCCACAGAACCAAGACAAATCTATATGTTATGACAAACACCTTTTCAAAATAACATCGGCTTAAGCCTTCTCTCTCTCTCTCACTGAACTGCCACACTAGCAAACACTTGATTTCTACGGCCTGGCTATGGTGGGAGCAATCAACCCACACACACACACATACACACACACTTCCTCTGATGTTAAGCAGTTTAAGGACAACAACAGCTGAGGAAGAAAGCTGGTAGACTAGAAACTATAAGCCATGATCCCGCTGGCTAGCCTGGCACTAGCCATCTATCTCCCTCCTGCAGGCCTCAGCTTAGCTCAGGCGGTCTCAACCAGCAGATCTATATGCAAATGGTTTTCCGCTGCCAGCTTGACTAGGCAAGGATCAGGTGACTTAGACCATTTCACATATTTCCAATGATAGGAAGCCTGTCTCACACTCTCCCCCCCATGTGGAGCCAGGTATACCCTTCCCCTCTGAAACTTTGACCTCCGAATAGTTCCCGGGGCGTGGAAGTCCTTTTAATAGTGCGGTGACTGGCCGAAGAAGACATAACAGCATGACAGCAGGGGAGTGCAGTTTGGGTACAGGGGGGTTGACCTCTGTGTCTGCCTCATGATATACATAGTCCTGCCTGATATATAGCCTCTCCTTGTCTGTGGATTACCATACATCAGCATGGCACACTACAGTTGTCCCTAGATGGCCATCAAATCAGGGCTGGAGAATTGGGGATTAGGGGCGAGAAATCTGCACTGAAGAATAACTCGTGAGTCACAAATTCCACACAAGAGGAGTGTGAGAGAAGAAAGTTAATCAGTAGAGCTAGGTTAAAAACTGATTATTACATTAAAATACTTGTTGCTGCAGTATAATATAAAAATATATATACGAGAGGAAAATGCAAGGATAAAAAAAAGACCATGCAAAGTTTTGACAATAAATCCACACAAAAAAAGAATCCGACCATTTAAACCTCAGGTTGTAAAATGTCTTATCAATAGTATTTAAAAAAACTACAGATCTTCAGTCATATTTTCAACCCAAAGCTGTCAAGTGTATTGTCAAGTGCTTTTGGCATCTCATAAAGACACAGAATCTGTAACAAAAAGACACAGAGCAGGGAGGGGACACTGTCTAAACTGCACAAATCTATGACAACAGAACGTTTGCCAATGTATTTATGCCGTGGGCAGGAGTTGGCGGCTTGCAATTTTTTGTTATTGAAAATAAGAAATGACAAAATATTAGGTGTCTGACTTCTATTTTTCTTTACTATGGTATGAAAGTTTAAGAGTCTGGTATCTTGACAGCCCTAAACCAACCCTATTTTCAAATGCACTACTCAAAACATTATTTATTTAGAGATAGGACAGTGGAGAGAGTTAGAAATCAGGAGAGAGAGAGAAAGAGTGGGGAATGACATGCTGGAAAGGAGCCACAGGTTAGATTCAAACCCAGGCTGCCCACTTTGAGGATTAAAGCCTCTGTACATAGGGAACGCTAACTATTTATTCAAAATTCTATTTCTACTGCATCTTAAGCTTACAGTGTTGAAGGCATCATGCATGTCAGTATTGACAGCTTCAATGACAAAAAAAAATACGTTTTAGCTTTGTGAGAAATAATAGGCTATTAAGAAGATTGAATTACAAAAAAAACAATGTGATATATAAACTTGAATAAAAACAAGCTTTGGTTTACTTTCTGTTTTGCATAAATATGCATAATATGCATACAAATGTAATAATTTAAGTGGAAATAATCCTAAATAATTTATGCTGGGGTATTTTTAGATTTTAAAATCATACCTATTAAAGTCACATGTCGACTTTCCTTGTTTTTTCCCTGTACATCAAAAATATTTGGAAACTGTCTAACATTTGCAGGCTCTCGCCTTGTGTGTGGTGGTCAGCAGCTGGGTCAGGACTCAAAGGTGGACCTTGGAGCTGTTTTATGTGGGTCAGAAATGTGTGCATAGAAAAAAAAAGCTGTGCCAAAAAGTCTTTGCAGCAACTTTGATTTTAAAGGACATGTCCTTCATCTTCATTCCCTCACATGCTGTGTAACCTCTCAGGTCCAAATTGCACTATTTCTTCATTACAAGCAGATCATGGGGTTGGAATATTTTAGAAGTTTGGGTTGTGATTTGCTAGGAGCTGGAGGTCCTGAGCCCGTTGAGAATCACTGCTTTAGGAGAGATTTATGGACATTCTTTAGGACATTTAATAGAGTCAGTAAATCATGAATTATTTGACAGTCTAGTGATAATGGAAATAATCATTAGTTATAGCCCTGCCTCTGATTAAAATAAAGGGCTGAGGGAAGGCATGCAAGCTGTGTCGGAAACTGATCACGCTCTGCCCCGGGACAGCTGAGAGGCACGCTCGCTCCCAGCAAGTGTCAACAACAAACGACAAGACGCATGCAAGCCAACCACTGGCTGCAGGAACATACTCCACATAGACACACATTCCTGAGATGACATCCAGAATAAAAAATAAAAAAAGAAGAAGTGTGTATAAATACAGCCATTAGTGTACAGTGAGTACTTAGACAGTGAGTGTTTGGGGTTATCCAGTTTAATCAGGTTTTCACTTTGCATTTTGTTTCTTCAATTAGCTCTGAATTTCAATGAGCCAGTGTGGGAAGGCAAGCCGGGCGAGGTTAGAGCTAGTGAGAGCGACAGCTGATCTCGGGGTGTGTGCTCTATGCTGCTTTGGCAAAATGCAGCTGGTCGGTTGCCAAGCACAAAGGCATACACAGGCTCACAACAGTTCCTCTCTGCAGGCACCTCCGCAATCTAGTCCTGTTAAAGGTAAGAGTGTCCCGGCAGAACGCACTCACTCGGCCAGAGATCTGGATTCTTCCCTTAGCGCATACACCAATTTAAACGTGGACAAAGACTCAAGAGAGATGCGACAGTGACGTGGTTTTAAAAATCTGCTTTGATGAATTGCTCTGCAGCAAAGCTTTAGAGCGCAAAGATCAATAACAATCTTCAATTATGGAAATGCACCGTAATGATTTGAACTCACAAAGCTGCCATATCGTGTTTGAAGTCTGATCATAAGATGGATTCTCCAGTTTCACCTTTCTACCTTCAAACTTAAAGCTATTAAGTCTTTAATGGATAATAAGTTTGCTTTATCAGGAGCCCTCTAACTACTGACTGATAAAGGTCAGAATAAGTGGAGCTTAGGCACCAGATGTGTCCTCGCTTCACCCTCTCTTCTTTATTAGTCACATCACAGGAGCAGAGTCTGCCCTTCAGTGAGGAGAACCAACACAGCACATCAAACTCTCATTAAATAAGATGAAACTTTAATGATCCCATGATTGCCACGGGGACACTGAGCTGGTGCAGCAGCAAACAAACATGAGGAAAAAAAGCATTAGCTCAATACACATTATCCAGGATGAAAAGGGGGGGGGGCAAAATTGCTTTTCCATTATTTATACAAAAAAAATTTGAAATAAATGAGATGAAAACAGAACAATATGGTGTCTACCACAGAGGGGGACATCATCACATATCAGACCAAGAGACAGACTGGACACATGTTCTCAGATTCACGCCTCAAAACAAGAGTGTGATTCACGGGAAATATGAGATAAGCTAAACGTTTTGTATCACAATTAGAGAAATGTTGTAAATCACAGATTGGTTAACAGTTTATTTAAATCTAGGGGAAAGTATCTCAATGCGAATAGAAACGGCTCATCCTCCTACAAATTTTAAAAGTGCAAATATCCGACATTGATAGCAGATATAATGTTCATAATATATAATATGATGTGTATTCAGCTAAACTAAAGAAGGCTTTAGCGGACATTCAGCCATACATTTTATCTTAATCCATTTTCTTGTCCCCCCTCGGTTGTTTCCTCGAGATCTTGACTTATTGATCTTGTTATCTTGAGAGAACAAACGCCGGTTTCCCCATGACAACAAGTTAATTCCTCGAGATCGCAAAGGAAAAACAACCGAAAGTTTAAGTCGTTGTCACGGGAACACCGGCAATGAAACCTCAAAATAAGGAGATAAATAAGCTGAGATGTGGAGAAAACAACCAGGAGTTACTGTCTATCATGGGACAAATGAGAAAAATGTATTATGCATGTCCTCTTAGGGCTTCCGTACTAAACAAATATGTTTCATAATCTTGTGTTGTCTTTTCTAATTATTTGTGGATGGACGGAGCATATGTGCAGAGAAAAACATCAGGTTTTTTTTTTTTTTAACTATTTCTCAAGCAGAAATTATCCGATCATAGATGATCCAATTAAAATGACCTAGATTGGTTTTTTTTTTTAGCTAAATGGCAATAGCAGATTGTAGAGGCGGAGCATGTATATAATGCTCTATCATCCCTCTCGTTTAGCTA
This sequence comes from Labrus mixtus, assembly GCF_963584025.1. Classification (NCBI taxonomy): domain Eukaryota; kingdom Metazoa; phylum Chordata; class Actinopteri; order Labriformes; family Labridae; genus Labrus; species Labrus mixtus. The sequence continues at coordinate 9,168,317 of NC_083617.1, read as the reverse complement.
CTCGGACAGAAACAACAGCACTCTCCTGTCGGCTGTTGGCTCTAAAACGCACATAAAACACTCCACGTTGCACCTCGGGGGGATGAGGGGGAGGCTGTTGTACTGAGGTGAGGTGGGAGGTGTATTTTTTTTGTAGTCCTGTTTTATCTCACCAGGAGCGATACAGTGTGCAGTTTGGTGCTCTTGGGTTGACAGTGAACTCTGTGTTGTCAGTTCAGCTGACGTGTAAACACCGCAGCTACTTTTAATAGCAAATCATCTCCCTCTTTACTTACTTGTGACAGGTGTGTGAGTGGCTGTACTTTATCGCACATTACATGATACTATGAGCTCCTCCTTGTACTGGTGCAGAGCTGCAGATTGTATTTCCCCGACACCTTGGGATGAAGAATCTTTCTTAACACCTGTAGGGGATTTCGTGTGTGCAGTAACACGAACGCTCGCAACTGCAGTGGAAGCCTTCAGCGGCAGGTTCACGGTGAAAAGACATGATGATTTCATGTAGTTTGTTGCGGGGCAAAAATATTTTGTTCTTCATAAATCATAACAATACAACAGTATCAATAATTCAGCAGCAACATTGGCTCATACTGCATATGAATTACTGTTAACAGCGATGGGTGACATTAACCTGCAGCCTTATTGTCCAGCTTGCAAGGCTTACATTTTATCAATCAAGTGGATAGTGTCAGAAAACAGGGAGGGAGAGAGAGTGGGGGATGACATGCGGGAAAAGAGCTAGAGGTCCGATTCGAACCCAGGCTGCATTGAAGACTATAGTCTCCGTAAAAAGGCCGCGCACACTAACCAGTAGGCTACAGGCGTCCCCAAGACTCCCTTTCAACAGGCAGAAACCCCGAGCAGAACCAGAGTCATGTCCGTCTGCCGTAACTGTGTTGGGGGTTGAGAGGGAGATGCAGAAAGAGAGGCTATGAAGCCATAAATAAAGGATGAAGCAGAAATAAGAGGCTGACCTTTGTTTTTAATGATGCAAAATTTGTCAAAAATACTTTAGAAAAAGTGCTAGAAAATAAAAAAAACATCTTCAAAACCCAAAGATTTTCTTTTCAGTTTTCTGTTCAGAGTCACAATAAGGACGCTCCAACCAGAGAATGGTAAAAAAAAAATGCTGTCTCAAAAATGTTCATCAATTATTTGTTTATTAAACTAGTTTCAGATTATTTCCTGTAAAGACAGATCATTTGAAAAACAGACCAATCTACTTTAGCAAAAGGAAATGTTTAGGGTCCCAGCTTTTGTTTCTTCTGTACAAATACTTTATGTCCATCCGGCTTAACAATTCACTTTCATAAGACAAACAAACTACTTAACAAGCTCAATAATCAGCTTCATGTTTTTATTTGTTTTTAATAAATCAGCACATATATCTTCTTTTTTGTGTTAAAGCTCCTGTGTGGAGTTTTTAACTAGTAATGAAATAGACTACGATTCATACTAATGCCTCTTTATGAGCTACAAAAGCAAGCCACACCATCAGCATAAAGATGAATTATAGATATACAGTTATTTTTAGTGCCTGTAAATGATGCAGCAGGGTAGGTGTCATACGAGGAGACGCAGAACGCCACAAACAGACTTTGTTTAATTTCTTTACAGCAAATATTTACAGTGAGTGAAACAGCCTGAAGAGATGTTTAACACACGCACAGGATAAGATCAGCAAAGAGGTAAGATGCACTGCTTTGTCCACAGGGGGCGCCAGAATCAAGACAGACTGAAATACCCTCACAGGAGTCTTAACTTATGGTACCTGTTGTCCAGTTGAATTCCAGTATATTGAGAATAAGATACGTGGCAGCCAACTGTTTGTTTAGTTGAATTTAATAATGTGGTACAAAACATTGGAGACTATTTAGTTTGATGGTTTAGTTTCATGGAAGACTTATGACATCAGTAGTTTGAATGATGAAGTTGATGCTCCAGCTTTACAACAGATCATGTCAGGTATTTCTAATTATTTAGTTGAGCCGTGTTTGTTTTTTTGCACAGAATCATTTCTAGAGTATGATGTCACCATTTATGTTTGAACAGAATTTGGAGCCACAAACGCAAAGCCTCTATACTCCTCCCCACGCAGGCTGAATAACAGAGGCGTCATATAAGAACTCCTGGAGGTGGCATGACGCAGAGTGGATAACTACACCATTAGATAACAATACAGCAGTAAAGCAGCAGAGCACAGGAACCTGCACACAAACCCTTCAATATCAGCAAGACGAGAGCAGAAGGGAAGAGAAAATGAAAGCATGCTGAAATGCAAATAAGATTCCCGTACTTCAGTATCTCTGAGTGGTTGTGCTTATACTTCAGTCATGCATATGCATCAGCGTTGTCTTAAGTGAGGTAGGAAACCCCGTATTTAGGATAAGTGAAGTCTTGAGCCGCACTGTAAAAAGATTATAAAATAATGAAGCTCACACAGACAGCCAGAGAAGAGGTGTTTGCAGCGGGACTTATGGTATCATAACAAATAACAAATGTGGTTGATTTGTGGTTTTGAAAAATGATCTGAAAACTCAGCAGATAAATGATGCTATAAATGTTTCCATTACCAGCGCTGTGTTGGACAAAAATCAATATGGGTTGGCTTTCTTATTTCATGTGGTTTTTTTCCACTTGTTCTTGTTGCTTTCTAGTCCACCCTTGAGACAGCGAAAAAACTATAAAACATTATTATGTTGTCGGTAATACAATTGTACTGTCTTGTTAGGGAAAGATAGCAGTGAAATAAAGATTATACCTGGTTCCTTGGACTCACTGTCTCTGCAGTAACAAGAACACTCCAGTGCAACAGCATGTCCACAAGAAAAGCTGTTTTATTAGCAATACTTTTTTTTAATGTTTAATGTTGGGCTTTTTGGGCCTTTATTTAGAGATCGGACAGTGGATAGTGTCTGAAAACAGGAAGAGAGAGAGAGAGTGGGGAAAGGAGCCACAGGACAGATTCTAAGAGGACTACAACCTCTGTACATGGGCCGCACTGTATCAAATTGTTGAGTTTTTGGTTTTAGCCTAACTGTCACTGACTGTTTTTCTAAGGTTTTTATTAGTCCTACAAAGTTGACAGCGTTAATATGGGAACGTCACTTAATTAGGTGAAAACATTTGGATAGCAGACCTTCTGTTTTCAAAGACGTTATCGCTGTTTCAACTGAATGATGTCTCTTTGTGAGCTCATCCATCCATCAAACCCCAACTGAGCACTGAGATTGTTTCTGTAGCTTTTTCCCCACAGCATCCCACGAGGCGCGTAGCAAACCGGAGGAAACCCTGACACCATCGGGCCCTAATCTCAACGATTCAAATGGCTGCAATTCAAATTAGCTTTCCATCTTCCAGTTTGCTCTCCACGACCCTTTACTTCTTGCCTTGTAAAAATCCCGACAGAGAGGAGGGACATTTAAAAAGAATTAGGACACAGCTGTGTGTCAACGGTAGAGCCCAGGTTGACAACATGCAATGCAACACCCCCACTCTCCAAAACCCCTCGTCACCCTCACACCCCCCCCCCCCCCCCCCCCTGTTTCCACTTCCTCCTGTGTGTCTCCCTCAGAGTTTCCACCTCTATTTCTCCGCCTTGGACTACAGGTTCCCAGTACCGCCAGAGAAAGCCTCGCGGCCCCAACTGCGCCAACTATGCATCCTGTTTCTGACACATGCCAACGTGGCCGGCCGGTATACTAGTCAGCTGAACACAGATCCAGTTTCCCTCCTTCTTAATACTCCTAACAAGCCTTTTCCCTCTGCAGCCAAGTGTCAACCCCGAGCAAAGTCACCTAACCGCATGGCTCTGCGGCTCACAGACGGCAACACAACAACACAAGAGAGCAGACGAGAACAGATACATGCTTTCATTTTCCTCATGTACTAGAGATGAGATGCAACCAGATACCCACCAGCAGCCACAAGATGGATCCCTCATTATATTTGCATGGTTTATTTTCAACACTTTCCAAGCAAGACGGTGAGAAGTTTGAAGGATGGCATATGGTTTGGTGTCGTTTCTGATACGGGGGGGCGGGGAATCCATCGGGAACAAGAAATTGACAGGAGGCTGACAGCCAAGTAATGGCCTCAAGTAACACACTGGGAAGTATTATCTCTCAGTGTACGTAAAAGCAGCGAAGATGGGACAAATCTTCAGCAAGAAAACCTAAAATAATCTGAATTCTCGAGGCTTTATTGTATTTCTATCTCTGCCAAATGTCTGCTTGTGCTTTTTGATAAGAACAATAACCAACTGTGAGCCTGAATTTAAGATTATTTGTTGGATAACACAAACGCACAAAACGTAGATCCAGAACAACTAGATTTATCATATTAGATATGATTTATGTTGAGCTGGGGAAAAAGGACTGAAATCAATACCAGAACAGGATGTTTATAGAAAGATATACGCAGATCTCAATTGATAGCTTCCTACTTGTCTGCAGTCTTTCAGAAAACTTTTTCTCCAATGTTACAGAAAATCTGCATCATCCTAATTAGTAAATTTAAATGTAAGCATTGTGATGGAATCATTTATTTGACAACAGATGCTATGTTCATATCCTCACAATATGATTCCACTGATCCTCCATGAATGAACATAAGAAATAACTAAGTTTTCCGACCCCCAACAAAACAAGCTGTGTAGACACAAATCGGCCAACAAAGAGAATATGACGTCAAAAGATGGACCAAAAAATCACACGGCTTGTTTTTGCTTCTTTCAACTCTCAGCATGCCAGAACAATGAATGTCTATTTTTCTGCCATTTATGCAGTAAAGGATGCTGACTCTGTGCCCTGTCTCCCACCTGTCATAATACCAGAAAGACATGAGCAGAAAAGGACAAAGGCCACCAAAAGGACATGACAAGAGGAGCTGCAGAAGGGGCGCAGGGTATGCATCTGAAGTGGACACAACCAAAACATATCGAAGACAAAGAAGATTCCTGTCTCTTTCTCTCGTTCTGTCACTACTTGGATTCTATTTTTCTAACCTTTTGAGACACATCAGCACTCACAAAACTCATAAGACATTAGCGGATTTTATCACTTGAATATTGTCCCGCTCTAGGCATTATTAATCTAAGACATTGCAAGGCCATGTTTTGCCCACTCTGAGCAATACTACCTTCTCACTGCCCCTCTCTTCTGCCGAGGGACCCCTCGCGCTACAGTGAGTGAGTCACGTATGAAGCAGGCTTTAATACACATGTGAATCAGCCGTGATTCATCCTTGATGCAGGCCACCCCAAGCAAAGTAACGGCCAGTTGCCCTTTTTATCCTGTTTCTATATTGGTCCTGCAGACAGGCGACCACATCATTCCACAAAGACATTTTACATGCAGCATAAACACATTCAAGCCAGCTCTGACTTTAAATGTTTAAGAGAGTAACAGACATCTGTCAAAAGAACGATAGATGTTTTCTAGGGATTTTTTTTTTTTCATTGCAGGGGTGTTGCACAATAAAAGGGACGGGATGTCTTTGGGCATCAATGAGAGGTCTCAGTGGACTTCATTAGGTCTCACTGGTGGAATGTGCAGGATCATGTGTGTGCTTAAATGAAACTCATGCGTGACTCACTTTGAAAATAAGAGTTTGGAATAATGGGACGTGAAGATGTTAAGGTTGAAGTAGGAATCACATGAAGGAAATTGCCTTCCTCTTATCTAATCCATATCTGTCATGCACCACCACCACCACCCTTCACTCATGAGTGGGAGTTGGTAAACACAGCCAACGGATAATAACAATCAATCTTCAAGGCATGCATTCATTATAAAAAGGCATTGCAATGGGCACTTGATATCTGCTCAGTGGATGCAGATGAGGAGGAAATCCAGCCTGTCAGCCTGGCAAAATGAAGGCCACTCTGAACATGAGGTCAGGTCAGTGTCATGTAGAAAGATAAAGGACTATATGTGCATCATTAGCTGGTAAAACAAATGTGTGCATGTACCTTGGGTTTGATGTTGCAATGGCAGCAAACCGTCCACAGATATTTGAGCGTCCTCCATAGCAGGATGATGAAGAGACCCCCAAAAAACGTCACCATGGAGGAGGCGAGGAATGCCCACCACATGCGCTGTCCATTATTGTCGCAGGGCACCTCAGACGAGAACGGGATGACAACGTCTTCCATCTTGGATATTAAGATTGAAGAGTCCGGATTTATATTATTATTGATATTGCTTGTCCTCATAGAGCTGTCGCTTCCATGGGGAACGGTGCCATCCGCCTCAGCTAGCATTTAGGAGCCTTGGAGAGCCTGTGCCAGCGTCCCCAGCCCCACTCACCAGCCATATTGCTTAGGAAAAAAATCCCCCTCTTCGCTGTAGATTGTGTGCACCCACCCGACGGAGTCTCTTTCTGTGTTTTAGCAGCCTATGAATTGTTTATTCGTGACAGCGTGCGACACCGCACACGCGAACTGGAGCAGAAAAGCGGGTCGGTGGCCCTTGGAGAGAGGCATTTAAATCCGCACAAAAAAAAATGACGAATCTGCTCAATCTGAGGGCTTTTCTGGCGCTTTCACGCCAAAAGCCATGGCGAAGGCGGCGTCGTTTGCAGCCGTCGAGGCTGCCAATGATAGCTGTGGTGGTGGTGAACGCAACACGACAGTGAAAAATGTTACAGTCTGTTCTCGGCGAGACGACCTCTCTAGCCGTCTTCCATTCAGGGATCCTGTCGATGAGCAGGCGGAGAATCGATTTCACTTTCCTTAAGCGTCAGTCGACTGTGAACGGTCCGCAGCGACAACAACAAAAAAACACACAGGGTATAGAAGTAATTGATTCTACGATTGGTTAGCCGTCAGTGGAATATCGAAGACTACATATTCTTGCGGGCGTTCTCGCTGTCAATTCTGCGTAAAAAGGACAAGCGCTCGGGTGGATGTCACTGTCTCCATTCGGGTCCCCTGCAGCCCTGGCACGGAGCGGCCAGCTGAGAGCGCCTGTCAGATCCGCTCCAGAGGAGAGTGGGGAGATTTACAGGTAGGAGGGCGGAGCGAAGCGCTAATAATAAAGATGGACAGAGGGCAGCAATAGCGCGACGGTGTTTATTCCAAGTGCCGAGCGCTCTTACTGCTGCTCGGGTGTATTGAAGAGGTTGGCTACACAATTGCGCCTTTGCGTCTTTATGCGCGCCATTGACGCACGTCGCAAAAACAAGGAGGCTTAGGAAAGGAACTATATCGATTCATGATCACTTCAGGGGTTACCGCTTCGTATATAAACATCACAAGGAAATGATGAGTCCCCTCAGGATTGTTTTATTGATATAAAGGACAATAAAGTGAGGTCACTTATCACTGACCGCCACAGCACTTTTACGTCCCACGGCTGTAGACATAGAGATATCATTGAACTGGATTTTCATTAGGCATAGTGCTCCCCTCTTTCAGTGACTGATTCTGTGGCTTTTCATCCATGGGCGTCCCTGTTCTCATTTTGTGTAATGATCTCCATGAAATGAAAAAAAAAAAAAAAAAAAAAAACTCCCATACACACACATAGACGGAGAGTGTTATGAATGTCCTGTCCCGGTCAATTACTGTAATATGCTCACACTTTTAGCTCACATATTGGGACAAAAACAGGTGTGGATTGGCGATGACGGTGAGGCATGGCAGACAGTAGTTTATTACTGCACATGGATGTCCCTCAAGGATAGCCAGCCAGACCAGAGGATATGAGGGAAAACAGCTGGCTTGACCTGGGCCCTGAATAACCACTGACCCCTGAGCACCATGTGAAGGCAGGTGCACACAGACATCTGTGACACAAGGCTCCAGACTTCTTGGAGATGGTTTGCAATTAAAAATCAATAATCTGTCCCCATTTAAAGACCCTTTAAAGACCCTTTAAATGCTCGGGGTGAAAGTGCAATGAAAAGGTCCTTTCACTTCTGCTAATTCACATCAAAAACAAATAGCAAACATCAATCCCTTTAAAGCTCCTGAGAGGAACTTTTGTTTTTTCCTTTTGGCCAGTGGACTAAGCAATACATCTTTATCATCATATATCTTTGCTGATTTAGTCCTTTACATTTTTAAGTGTCATATAATCCTGCTTTCTTTTAATTTGCTCACTGTGAATCCTCATGTGAAAAATGTAAACAAAAGCTGTTTCAGTGTGTGCTGTTAATCACTTCTTCTTCTTCTGACACCTACCCCGCAGCAGCACTTTCCGATATTACAAACAGCAACATAAAATTGATCAATCTTCTCAGTTTTGTTCGTGCCTGATCGTGAATGTCACATTGAGGCATTAGTATTCGTTTCAGTGCGTTTCATGAGCAGTGAAAAACTCCTCCACAGGAGCTTTAAGATAAGTGACCTCAATAAATGTCACATGAAGAGTGCACAATCACGACACTGCTCATTTGAAAAGAAAAACATGCTTAAGACAAGGCGTGAAGAACATAACGTGATATGTGTTGTGTGTGTGGATAATTTATGTCTGGGAAATATCGGCGCTTACACAGAAATAGCTGCTGTAATAGAATCTTTCAACCTATGTAAGGAAGGAGGAGGAGGAGGAGGCTGTAAAACACAAGAGACAGGGAGACGTGCAAATTGTGCACTTTAAAGTTATAGTAAGTATGTTATGACTTCACATAAGACAAAGGCCATGCAAGAAAAGCTTGGTTAATTTATATTCATAAAGTGAATAAAATACATAATAGGAGACCACAAGTTGTAAATGTTTGTAACATGTCAAAGTTTTTTGTAATTTTATCTCCTTCACAACATTTTCACCCTGCAGCAAAACCCTGTTAGACTGGCAAAAAAATAAGATTTATTTCGACATTAACAATAAACCTGTATTTCCACAGAGCTTACTTCCTTTTTAGTGTTGCTCCTGCACAGCATCAGATCAGCCTGCGTTCGGGCAGCAGGATACCTACCAGCATATCAGACCCTGATCAGCAGCTCTGAAGCGGTCCTCCTGCTGGTAAAATGGGGAACTGTCCCATTAAAAGCAATTAATGCAGCTACACACAGCAGCTTAATGGGAAGCTCCTCTGCTAATATCTTTTTTTAAATAAATATTACAATATTCTAATTAAACATTTAAATCCTTGCAAACATCAAGAAGAAACAATGAAGCCAGGTTCTCCTATGCATCATGGTGGTGAAATCTTTTTTTTTTAAATTCCCATTTTGTTGAGTTAGCGATGGTGTTTTCAGTGAGGTGTAAATCACAATAGATCATTAGTGGAAGGGTTTTATATTGCAAGCGATAATGTTTATTAATGTTGTGAATTTACACATCATCACAAGTTCAATATCATATCATTTATTTGCATGAACGTTTCTTTTGACAAATGTTTTAGGAAAGCAGAATAACAGTGGAACATTATTACAACCATAAATAATCTAGCCCATTGAGATGCATTTAGCACAACAACAATAAGAGCCCTCAGAGGTCACAGAAAGTGAGAGCATCAGCAGCATGCTCCACACATAATGTGTCCTATAAATCCTGCTGGTGTTTATTGCAGGCCACAGGAGAGGGGGCTTGAATTGATCATCCTTTGTGAAAGGCCAGCTGTTGGGGCGAGCGGGTTTCTGCGGGGCGGGCAGAACTTTAGCCAAAGGGTCTCAGCGCTGACAGATGAGGAGAATAACATTAGAGCTGGCAGGTGGTAATCCCGGAAGACATTTGGAGATGCTGGAGGTAAAGTGCCTGAGAAAAAGCAGAAGGCCGAACAGGATGGTTCCAGCCCATCATGCGGGGAGATGGGAGAGGCCTCGGCTTGCCAGCGAGGACTACAAAGATCATCTGCTGTCAGACTTAAGACTTCTCAAGTTCAGTTGAGCTGTCAGCAGCTGCCTTGAAACAGACACCTCAGCAGGAGGGCTGGAGACCCTACCCATTTCTAAAACAGGCAGGAGGACACTTGGAGGACATTAATAATTGGGGCAGAGCAAACCAGACTTGCACCTAGAGTATTTTAGAGGTAGTGTGAAGTAAGTGAAAGTAAAATTCTCCAGAGACCGATTAGTAAGAGCACTGTGTCTTTTCTAAACAATTAAATGTCCCCACCATTATACAACCATGAGGCCTTGTTTGCAGGCAGTACACATGCTGGATGTTGGTGCTCTCTTGCCCCACTGAACCTGACAGACAGCTGGAGGGGAGTCATTCGCTGTGACATCATTGGTCAGCTAGACCATGTGACTTTGAATGCAGAGCTGTGAGGAAACAGCCTGGAGGTAGAGGCACCCAATCAACCAGTAAAATGTGGTGTGTAGCTACAGGCTGTCCAATTACATGGAAAACGAGTCTAACAGAAAGCTACAGAAATAAGAGTTTTTCCTGGAGTGCAGAACCAGTTTATGTTAATCATGTTTCAAAGTCTGGGCCCATATTTATCAAAGTCTGAAGACTTGGTGGTCCAGTTTAGGAGAAAAAAAACTGAAAAATAAAACTACATTTATTGTGAGATATATGTGTGCTCTAAACAGGAAGAGCTCACTCTTCATGTTTTTTAAAAGAATATTCATAGTTGACTCTGGGATAGGTTTTTTTTTTGTCTGCATAAATATGTATGTACAGTTAGCCCTGAAGGCCAAAACACCACATCGACACAAACACAAAAAACTTCTGAAATAATTTCAGGGTTTTGACCTTCAAGGCCACCATATTACCTGAATTTTAATTTTGAAAAAGTTAGCTGTTTTTGTAGGGAGTCCTTGAAATATAAAACTCTACACACACAAAAAAAAAGTTGAATACCTGAAATTGAAACAAAAAGAAAAATAATGTGAAAAACAATATAAAGTCTGTTGCAGGTAGATGACTTTTTAAGAGTTCCTGCAGGCAATGAGTAGAATGAATGTGTTAAAAGAGTTATTGTGAATAAAGGAAGGCCAGCTTTAATAAAAGGTGTTTTCACCCTTCATGAATGCAAAAGAAGGAAAGCTTGTAGAAACATCTGATCAAATGTATGGAAGCCTTAAGCAGACATTCATAATTTTAACTCAATTTGTTTTCTGTAATACTGGGTCAACAGTTGTGTTCTTGTGATCTCCACATATCTCAAATCCATTGGGTTGCAAGGTAAAAGAAAATAATAAATGGGCTTAACTTACCTCACTAGTGTGGAAAATGGCAGTATAGTATGTCATGATCTGGCCGATAACAGCGAGCAGCTTTTTGTTTGTTCTTTTTAGATTGCTGGGAAATGATTGTGTTATCAGGTGATAACGAGATAAATTAGACAATAAGAAGAGATGTTGCGGTAACTGCACCATGAATTAATCGTTATAGGAAAATTGAGTAAATAAAACATATGGATGCATGCCTGCTTAGGGCATCAATACCAATGTTCAGATCAGGTATTATAAAATATGCAATGCTTAATGACATTTTCAATGACGTAATGTTCTATGAAGACAGCACACATCGACCTGTCCCCTTCAAACTGAAAAACCTGATGTATGGCCAAGTCCATCTGAGGAACATGTAGAGGGTCTGTGTGTTTTAACGTGTTTAAAAAAAAGAAAGAGGATGAAGCTGCTTCTTTAATAATGAAGCCAGGCCACATCTTTATCTCCCTCTCAGAGACTGTCACTCCACCTTATCTCAACTCAACTCATGGCCGCGTCATCCGCCTCTTTTTTGTCATCTGCTGCTTTCAGCGAAATGGATTCCCTTCATCCTCACACATCTCTGAAGGACACGGCCACTTTTCAGCCGGACATGAGCAGAGAGAAGTGTGAACAGCATCTTGACATGACTAAAACAGGGTGTGGGATTCAAGCATTTTATTTCCCCCAAAAAATGATGAAGAAAAACTCAGCCCGAGTCCATGTAGTGATACAGAAAATGAGTTTTATTCTCATGTTAATGTCTCAACATACAAATCACATTCTTTTTTAATAAAAAGAAAAGTTCAATCAGTACCTGGTAACTAGGACCCTCTCTAAAAATACAACCACTTCACGTTGTATCCCACTCTCACTAACATACACTATCTACTCAGAAAAATAGTAACGTTACACTTTACTTCTGCTTTGAGCCCGATAAGTCAAACTTTTGGACTCTTTTTTTTTTTCCTTTGAAAAACTGTGCAAGAATAGATCCCTTTTTAAGAATTCAAATAAGAAGTGATCCTTTTTTTTTCTAATCCAAAGAAAAAATAAAAAGGCCATCAATGAAATGTAAGGAACTGATGTAAGAGATAAAAAGGAGAATTAGTTTCAGTAGAAATCATAGTACCTATTCATAGTCTACCAGAAACCTAGAGAACAGTTACATGTTTCAGGTTAACAGATAAACAAGTGCAAAACAGAGATCAGAAGGATAAAGTCGCCTCAGTGGAGTTTGGCACAATAAAGAATTCAGGATATGTTTTTTTTTTTTTTTTTTTTTCGTGGAAGGGCTGATATTTTTCACCTCCTGAATAAAAAAATACAATTAAATAACAATGAAAAAGTCACTAACTTTAAACAGATCAGAGGAAAATCCTGCAAAGATATTACCCTGCAAATGTTGCTTCATAGTGTCTCTTTGAACGAGTACATCAATAGGTGACTGACAACCGACCACGAAAAAAAACAAAATAAATTCTTAAAAAAAACAAAAAAAAAAACATGCTAATACTTGCTAAGACATGACTTGACTGTCAGACAATCCTAGGCGTATGACCTAGTGAAAATACATGTAATATATTTATATATATATATATATATTTATAGATGCTTTTTTTCTCAGCTGTATCTGCATACTGTTTATGTTATACTCTATATTGTTGTTAAATATATGTTAAGATAGAATGATAGTTACACAGTGGTCTGTCTAGCCCTGGAGTGCATTCTGAGGAGTTAACCCGTTGGCCGCCGCTTCGACCTACCCTCAAAACCTCGCCATTGTCATGCGCTCTACACAGAACTGATCTCAAAACAGCCCCCCCCCCCCGACTCATCCAGTCCATGATTGGTCAAATTGTGCATAGCAACCCTTAGTGAGGCCTTCATTAATCCTCCCAATGTTCTGGCTTTAAGTGACCAGGGGCTGGTCTGAGATCAGGCTTCTTCTCCGAAGGCACTTCCGAAAGGCCCATGAACTGTCCACACGCCCGGCTACTATAGAAACAAAATGCATAGAGCAAACGTCGATGTGTTTTATGAGCTTTCATGGCCGTCACTGCTGGCAGTCGGGTTCAGTAAAGAACACAGCTACATACTTCAAGAGGTCTGATGCTGTTTGCAAAGTTTTTTTTTTTGTGATGAAACGCCACAAGAGGAATGTGATGTCTGATCCTGGCACTCCACTTCTATAGCATCATTTTCATGCTAACAAAGAACTGGGATTAAACGTGACTGACGTGGTCAGTTTCAATGTTTTCTCTCTCTCTCACACACACACACACACACACACGCACACACAAACACACACACAAACACACAATAACAAACTCACATAATTAGTTGTCATTGGCCGACATCTGGGTGCATAATCGTAAGGGAACCACAAATATCATCTGGCACACGAATGGGTCACGGTGGCTGAACTTCATTAGTGTTGAGGGTTCACATGGGGGGGGGGGGGACACGCATTCAAGCTAATATTGAACACCGATAGTTAGACTCATCTTTTACTGTAAACGGACGCTTACAATGCAGCATTACAAACACACCACCAGAAACCCTTAGGGAAGACTGAATGAACTTTTACATGTCGAGATCCAGTGCTACGAAACCTGCTCCGGAGTTCCTCAGAAATAACAGGAGGCTTTGAATATGAACCATTACAAAGACAAAATAAAAAATATCTATAATTTACATTACTAGCTTCGCTGCAGTGTACCTATTGGTGTAGTGTAAAAGGGTTAATTAGTGTTCGCGTGGGGAATGGAGATGAAAGCCGCAGCTTCCTGTAGTGGCAGCCAGCCTCCTCTAGGGGCAGCCGAGTGGAGTCCACAGGACTTTACTTTGTTCTTGATCAACTATAGTCATGATCTGAGTGCAAATGTAAGGGAGGGTGCCGCCCTGGACAATACCTGTGAAGAAAGGAGGGAAACAGAGGGAGTGTGAGACTGAAATATAGAAACTGTGTACCATGGTCTGTGAAGAAGAAGTGGGTGTGGCCTCTGAATATGAAATTAAATATAATTCGGATGCGTCATCAATCTTAATTGTTCTTAACGGCTCTGCTGGTTGCATAGAGAATTACAAAGGTGTGAACCAGATAGGATAAATAAGCATCTTTACTACTTGATTAACTATCCTGGTTAACATTTTCCCACTGAATGCATGGTCTCATTTGCAATTTTCAAGTCTTCCTCAATACAGAATGATTGCAATTTTGTACAAACTGTTCCCAATTCAACTAAAATAGATGATAAAACTGGGTATGCTCTCATCTGTGATTTACTTGTGCTACCTGTAAACCAGGATAGAGAAGGTACATTGCACCTTGGTGTCCAAATATTGTAAATCCTATAGCTTTACAAAAAAAGATGGCGTCTGCCAACATGTCAAACCAGAGGCTTAAAAGGGGGGGATCACCAACCAATGGTTGAAGTTCTTTAGTCTAATACAGTCGATCTCTTCTACTGTAGGCCTTTAAGGGGCTCATCATTGTGGTGTGTGTTTTTTGAAGTGTCTTAATCTTGAACAGACCTGTGAAGAACTTGCTGTACTCTTGTTCGATCTTCTGTGCATTTTCAAATTGCTCCTTGGAATGTTTTTGAGACACTTTGTCCCTCAGATAAACGGGATCTTTCTGCTCCCTGTGGGGTGGGGGGGAAAAAAATGCCTCGTTACTTATTTCCCAGTGAGGGCTGTGGAAGAAACATCCTTTCTGAAATTGTGTCACAAAGACGGCAAAAAGTAGTTTATTGTAGAGAAAGGAAATAAACATTTTATACAAGTGAAAACACCGTCTGATCGATCTTTCCAAACATTGAAGGTCACATAATATGTGAAATGCACTTACGCAATTTTATCACCACACACGAGGGGAGGGAATGAGTGGACGGTCTACGTGGTTTAACTTAACATTCAGTGAAGCAGATGTTTTTTTTATTAGAAAGCAGGTCTACTTACTTTATCTGCTTGGCATTTTTGTAGCGGACAAAGACAACTATTGGATAAATGTGAACACTGTGGAGCCTTTCGATGGCGTGCGGTGCTATGTCCAACAAGCAGTGACAGCCCTTCATTTGAAAGAGAAAGAAAACGGTAAGAAAGATGTCATGTACAGTATGAAAAATAAATATAGGGGGATCTGGTTGTGTATTCATTTAGTTCTACGATTAAAGATTATCTTGAAATGCAGCGATAAAAGTTGTGTTGAAGCTACGTTTTATCTTTTCCTGATAAAATCTGATGAGACGGCAAATCCCCGACTTTTACCTTTTCTGTTATTTCCTTTATAGAAGCAACAGTGGTCACATCAAAATGGCCACTTCTGCGCTTGTAGTCGATGAAGAGGCAGTCCTTGACTCCCCGCTCGATTGCCTGCTGGGATGCCTTCATCACCTCTGCAGACATTTACAAACAAGTAAAAAAAAAAAAGGTTTAGAAACTGCTCAACATGGTGGTGATAACAAGTCCTAAAGTCCACTTTCTAATGCAGAAATGTCAAACAACCTCTAAGAAAGTACACATCCTATGCATTACCCGAAAAACAAACATCAGGAGGAGGTTAACTCACCCAGTACACATCTGCAGAACTTTCCAGGGGACTCTTTGACCAGCATCTCCTTGACGGGGTCAGTGAGTGGCCCCATGACGAGGACCGGCCGGGGAGAAGTGCACTCCACCTTCTGGACCCGCTGGTATGCCAGGCTCACGCAGTCTGACACAAACAACACACCGATCAATCAACTGTTTTCCAGTAGAGACTTCGAGGTGTTTACCGTTTTATACATCCGAAAAACGTCCACATCTTTTGTCTCACCGTCGAGGAATGGGATGGAGTCTGTGCTGATGGCGTCCAGAGCCACCGTTTCTTTGCTGTCTTTGGAGCTGCTGCGTTTGTGTTTCTGCTTCCTCCTGAAGAAGGACCTGCGTGCCGCTGCAGACAAAGTCTTACCGGAGTCTTCCTTCATATCAGTCACACTGTGTCTGCGGTAAAACTCTTGGTCCATCCTACAACACGAACACACACAGAAAAATAAGAAGGAACATTTATGCATCGGTGGATGAAAGCAAGACTTTCTAAACTTTAACAGTGAATGTACTTAAAAGAGAAAAAACAAGATTTTCTCTTGGATTGTTTTCAGGTGTCAGGAAGATTTTTGTTATTCCTTTCAGGTTAGAGAAAGTGTTTTCCCCTAAAAGAGTTTTAAGGCCCAGAGATAAAGTATTCTTTGAAAGCAGCAGCTGCAGTCTGGCACAGAACAGTTGCTCCATAGCTCAGGGTCCTATATCGAGTCAGTGCTAAGAATCTATCTGGGAATCCATTTCATGATTACATCATGTGCTTGTAATAAATGTTGTGTTCTCAAAATAAGTTTTTGCCTTTCTGCAATAAACCTGAGAAAAGATTGGATATGCCAAAGATTGTCAGGGCTTTAACGTGATAGGCACATTTTGACAACAATTAAATCATCCAAACTGCAGTGTCAAAGGTTTGATTTTTTTACTTTACCAAAACCCAAGGAAACGATAGCCGATTGTTCATAGTCACCAACCACTGCCATGTTCAGCCATATTCAAACAAATGGATTTTTCCTCATCTATGTTACTGACTCTTCAGCAGGTGAGCTTTCCAACCAATCCATCGATGTTTTAAACTAAGCAACCCGACAGCAGCTTTATATAAAGAAACATCCTGAAAGCGTTATTTTCTTGAAGCCCTGAAGCTAATGTCCCTGTGGAGGTCAAATAAGGTCCAGTGGGCCCAGTGGGCATTCAAATACACTGAAGCAAACCCTGCTAAGGTTTGACTTGTAGTTCTCAGACTTGTGATTATTTGGGTAAAAACAAATCATGTGATTTTCAGAATTCTTAAGAACGTATTGTGACCGGCTCTTTTTCCCCCTCAGGCTTCGTGTAAGAACAGAACAAAACAACTTTTTAAATCAACTGACATAAAACAGGAGATTTTCTTTTGTCTCGAGACAAACAATAAGAGAACAACAGGATCTTACATTGAGTGTGAGGAGGACAGTCTGAAACACACGGAAGAGTTGTGACATTACATACAGGTTCTACATTGTATCAGTGTTGTTCTGATTGTTTTCACAGCTGTTTCAAAGTGTCCAGCATTTCAGCTCAGAAATCTACGTGTTTAAGCGTGCATGGCATTCTCCACCCACATGTACTTGCTGGGGATCTGCCCCCTCTGGATCTGCTGTGCGTTCTCGTCTAGCTGCCAGGCCATCCAGGTCCCGAAGCTGCCCTTTGGTAAAGACTCATCCACGTACAGGATGTCATCCTTCTTAAAACTGAGGTCCCCCTCGGCCTCCCCCACCCGGTCGTAAAGTGCTCTGGTGGGAGAGAGAGAGAGAGAGAGAGAGACAAAGATAGATGGTGGAGTTACAAAGAGAGGGGCGGAACGAGGAGTTGGTGAGGTGAGTATCAGACAAGAAGAGCACAAGATAAAGAATCAGAGATATGAAGACGGGTAAGATAAGAAGTGTAGAGAATCTTTTTTTTTTTTGGCCTGCTGTTGGTTGGAGTCTAATAAGTAATTCCAGAGCAGCCTATCTGTGACAGCCAGCCAGTCTGAGTGTATTTACTGCCGATGACATCACAAGCCCACTTGCCTATATGACAAGTGACTGCGGCAGCTGCGGCGACAGACTCCCAACAATAAAGCGAGACTATTTTAGAGCTTCATTTTCCATCCATATGCAATGTTTTTCTAACGGCTTGAAAAACTCCCGAGCACTAAAAATGGACACGTTGTGCGGAGAGATTAGATCGCCTAAATATGTAGTGTGATTAGCATCACCGCGGTCACACAGTGGATCTGGGACGTAATTGGTGAGATGAGAAAGATTGTCCAAGAGGCACTCCAGTGGTGCTTCTATATATAGCGGCACGGACAAGAGAGGAGGCTGCTCGGGGAAGATTAGCGTGATCCTTTTAGCAGAGCTGCAAACGTATAATTGTTGCAAAAGCGATCCCGTGTGCATGTACCTAATATAAAAGCCGTCTCCTGGGACGTCTTTGAGCGTGCTGAAGTCATCCGGCCGATGCTGCACCTTGATTGTGACCGTCTCTGCGGGCTTCAGCATCTCCACGTACACCTCTTCTGCCGTCTTATTCTTCATATTCACCGAGTTGTACTGAAAAACAAGGGGGTGATGGGAAAAAAAAACACATAAGTGAACTTCACACACATCAAGGAAAATGAGACAAACTGAGGGTGAAGAGCTGAGAAATGTGGTCAGTGTTTACACTCATCTGTGAAATCATTTGCCGTGCCTGTGAAGGCTCCACTAGTAAACAGCTACATTTCCTCCAAGCTTTCCGCTGTATTAAAGTGTCGCAGTATTGATTCGTGCCATGTACGGGGGAGGACAAAAAAAAACAAACAAGATGGGGAGATTGAAGGACACACTGATGCTGTGCGGCCCCCGATGACAACGCTGCATAGCAATTCAGAGAGCAGAGCCTTTGTGGCGGAGAGCTAAGTGGGAGCATGCCAGGAATTGTCTATTATGAGTTTTGCGGCGCTCTGGATGGATCGCCAGCGTGGAGTGCGAGAGAATGCAGACGAGGAGATCAATGGAGAATAATGACAGGCGAGGAGAGAAGTGCCAGCTCCTTCTGGCAGTGCTCGAGAGTGTAAAGCAACAACAGCACACAAAGCTTCACAACAGATTATACAGGAAGAGTTCAGCTTTGAGATTAGTCCAAAAAAACTGATGGAACGCCTACAAGTCTTTACTGTCTTATAAAACCTACAGCACGTCCATTTAGGACACTGAACACAAACGCCTACTTCAAAAAGATCTTTCTCAGAGCTACCAATCAGCCTAAAAAAAAAGTATTTGAAAAATGGAACATACAACAAAGTTAAACCTTCAAAACTCTTTTTAAATCACTATATATTGTGAAGCTGAAGCGTATAGAGCCTCGGAGAAGTATTCACCTTCACTCCAGTCTGACTAAAGTAACATAAAACGACCACTGTAAGGGGATGCTTGCTTATGTTTCTTTCCTGTTTTTCTTCCGTTTTCATATTAAAGTGGTTGATTTTTGTCCACCTATAATAAAAATAACACTTATTTTGTGGTATTGCAAATGTTTTAGATTGTGTGAAACTTTTAATAAAACTGTTAGGGGGAAAAGAGCATCCTATTCCCTCTGCAATATCCACCCTGAACAAAATCCAACAGACACTTTATTGTCTTTTACAGTCCCCTTTTTAATGTCTGTACTTTGTGTTGTGTTTTTAAATGTGTTTTGTTTTTGTTTGCTTATTCTATTTTTGGGTGCGGGGGGCATTTTTGCCTTTATTAGAACAGCTGAAGAGAGACAGGAAACGTTGGGGAGTAGATTTGTAAATAATTTGAATACACTGCAATATTTCCCAATTTTTTGACCTCTTTTTCAAATTCTGAACCTTCTTTAGTTCGTCCATGACATTAACCACAATAAAATCCATTTTGATTTCTGTAGTAACACAACAAAATATGGAAAAGTTCAGGAAATACCAATGGAAGGCATGCAATCTCCTGGTATGTGTATAGAATTTCTTTGGCATCAGGATGTGTTGTCTACTCGTGAGTTTGAGCAAAAGTGTTCATACCTCCAGGATAAGGTCCCCAGGGAGCAGCCCATCAGGCCCTCTGGCTGGACTGTCCTCATCAAGACTGTCTATGTAGACGCCCCGCAGGTTCCCTCCACAGAGCGTGACTCCCACCTCCACCCCCGGCCTGCGCACCGTCACAAGCCGAGGCTCAGCCAGCTTCCTGCTGCCCTCAGATGGCATTCTGTAGAGCAAAGGGAAAGTTACTGAAGTGCAACCTCCAGGCATGGAGGAAGCGTTTCTCTCACCCCCAAAATGTTATCATTGAGCTGCTTTTTTCCCCCCTGTGGTTAAATGTGATACCTGATGAAATTGTTTGGGCTGGTGGTAGGCGTGGTCTGCTTGGAGGAGGGGGTGAGCGTGCCCTCGTCCTGCTCGCTGAGTGTATCGATGGTGGAGTGATTGTCGGGCGTGGCAGCTCCGCTCCCCTGGGGGGTCGACTGAGTGCTGACTGGCTCCAGGCGGGAGCTGCACAAAATTTCACAAGACATGAAAAAGAAATGTGTTAGTCCCATTAGTAAAATGACATCACACAAAGTGGCTTTATGTTCTTTCCCAAAATAAGTTGATATGTTATGCACACACTCCCTGTTTAAGAGAAGGCTCTCTTACAGTAATGATAACTTATTTTATAAGCACCAAAAATGTCAAGATCTGGATTACTCTCTTTAAAAGGACAGTTAGCCTTTGCTGTTCCTGCTACATCATGCTATATGCAGTTACTCAGAGTAAAGTGTTGTGAATGAAGCATGGCATCCTGGAGAAGAGTTGTGGAATGCATTTCAATTCAAATACACTTTCAAGAAGGGATCAATCTCACTGCACATTATTTATCACAGTGTGAAATTGGTGGACATAGAGGTACAACAGATTAAGGACATTTACAGCTACCTGCTGATAAATTTGCACTGTAACCTATAAATAGCAAGAAATTTAAAAAAAGTTGCAGAATGCTCACAGCATTTTTGAGACAAAGGGCTTTACAGTTAACACTTAGCACCTACGTTTCTGAACAGCTGCTGTTCCACAGATTCTGTTGTGTTAACTCAGCTACAAGTAAGGGTGTGTAAGCAATGAAAATATATCATCGCGCCTCGCTGGTTCTACACCTGGCCATGTAAAGAAATATAAATGTGCAAGTCATGCTAAACCGAAACACTTAATGGAGCTGACTCATGAATCATCCGAGCAGCACCCCTGGGACACTAAGCCCACACTGAACATCGTGAGGCAAACCTTCGAGAAACCTCCTGTTACCTGGAGCGAGAGTGGTTGCCCAGCTGATACATGTGCGGGTTGTACTGGGCCATGATGGTGATGGTGTCGCACTGCTGGCCGATGATGAGACGAGCCTGCTGCTCCGTGGCGTTCCGCAGATTGATGCCGTTAAACTAGTAAATTTAAAAAAAAAAGAGAAAAAGTGGGATGAGGGAGAGAGTTCCAGGAAAGATGAGATTACTAACAGATCATAGACACAGAGACACAGTGTGTGTTTAGTCTGTTACTGGTTTTAAGTCATGAGCAGTGATTAGAGATGAAGATACTCATTTCTGTTGACTGATGATTAGTTTTGTATTCATTTTTCAACACTTAAAAAAATGCAATATTATTCCCCCTGCAATATCTGCAGTCTGACTTTATTGCTGCCTTTACTCAGTCGTAGCTGTGCGAAGCCATTCATTCATGTCAGTTTTCTTTTCAACTCTCGACAGGAAGCATTTTAGCCAATTCAAACGTATCATGATTAAACTGGATAGAGTCACAGATTTCAAAAAGTTCTATTAACTTGCAAACTACTGAGTTCTGTCCTCTTTGCATCTCGAACGTTTAGTGCTCTGACGAGAAGAAAAGTGTCAGAAGTGACGTACAATTGTGAGGTGACTTTTCTACACAGAAGCACGAGTAATGGAGAGCCGTCACCTTGGCAACCAAACAATCACGCTGCAGAACTCCTCAGTGGCACCAGACGCAAACCTTGCTTCTCAGTGTTGTCCTCCGTTACACTCCACTAGTAGAAGCACTGAAGCTACAACAGGCAATCTGGTACTTTAGGTGGATTGGACAAGCTGGATTTTTTAGTATGTTGGAAAAGTGAAGTGATGCAAAAGACACTTTTGAAATCAGATTTTTGTTGGCAAAGCTTACTGAGCAAGACGTGTTGTGTTGATTTTGGTGTTCAACCACATTTTCTTCAGACTGCAAATATGGCTTTTAACTTTTTTTTGGTGGCCAGACTTCCTTAAAACCAGTCTTAATACATCTGGTAATGCCAAATGATGTATTTGCGCTGTCGGTCTTCACATGGCCTCAGTCCCTGCACAGTTCTGCTCGGATGAACTTATCATTTATTGTCCAAAACATTCAAACTGTGTACCATCTAAGAGAAAAAGTACATGTCATCTTGATCTGACATTGCACCAGAAATTCAATTTGCTCAGCCATTTCTTTCAATGAATGCGTTTCAGCAAGAATTTAAATACTGGGAACTGTGACAACACTAATGAATGCAGTCTTCCAGGAAGTGAAGCTGCACATATATATGTATAGTAGGCAGCAGCCTTTGAAGCCACAATATAAAAGCAGTATTAGTGTTTGACTTCTCCAGCGTTTTACTGCTCTCTGACGTGCATCTGCAGTGCTTCTATGTCTTTATTCGTGCAGTTTGAAGCTCTAACCTTTCTCGACATACAGTAGGTGGCTCATACCTCCAGTAATTGGTCTCCATACTCCAATCCGGCCTGGTGGGCGATGCTACCTCCAGTAACTTTAGACACAAAGATCCCTCCGTTCTCCCCGCCGACGATGGAGATGCCCAGCGGCTCTGCACCTTTGTGCACAATGACATTGCGGGGTTCCTCCAAGTACGGCCTTGTGGGAAAGAGAAATGTGTATGAATGAAGAGCATCATAGAGAAGCAGTTAAGAGGATACCACACAAGAGCAAGTTGATGTTTTATTTACAGCTCTGGAGAGTTGCCAATAAAAAATCCCTGGATTTTTCTCTGGTTGTAAGAATTAAAAACATTATCTGTCTGAAGATGTACTTTGATAAAGTTCAACCCTGATCTTATATTTCCCCCCAGGCCTGTAAACTGATCATCTCGCTAGAACACCACTTTTCGCCTGCTTACAGAAGACAGACTGAAGGTACATAGGAGGGTGTGTGTGGACATCCTAAAAGCACAAGCAAGTGGATCCCTTTCCATTAAGGAGATTTGCATGGACTTTGTGCGTCTTCAAAACAAGTTGGCTTTGGACATGGAATACAAATCCATGATGGCAGATCAGAGGAATGGATTAGCAGCCAGAGACGGGGGGTAAACAGAGTGGTGGTGTACAAACAAGACCATGACCCTGCAGCTCGGGGCTGAATAATAATACCATTGCATAACATACATACTGCAGACTAAAGGGTGACTTGGCTCGCGGCCAAAACAAATGCATGCATATTGTCCATGTCATGATAGAGCATGGACCCTGCATGCAGTATCTATGCTTCGAGAGGGTTTCCGGCATGGAGGGAGTCGAATGCGGTAATGTCAACATAACACTGAAACTTCTCATTTCAGCAAGGGAAGCTAATCAGGTCTATCTCTAACAGCGCTAATACAGTACTGTAGCATGCAGAAGGTAGACATCTGGGATTACAAAAAAACTCTTTAAAAAGGGGAAAAACATCACAAATCCTCATTTTGCATTAAATATAATGTACAACACTATTCTGCTCCTTTGTGTTATGTCCTCGACAGCACTGAAGCATGACAACGACGTGAACTTGGAGGAAAAGGAAGGGGAGCATTCCCTTGATTTTAGCACTTGGATGGATAACGAACCTGAGGCTCCTGAGAGAGGAGAACCTCGGCCTTGCAGCCAGAGGAATCCTTAGAAAAGATCTGTTACGGTAAAGAGATCTGGAAGCGGAGAAGTTGCAGAGAGGAAAGCGGGAAGGAGATAAAAGAGAACGGGTGGGGGGGGGGACACAGATATCATACAGAGACAGTAACAGCGTCAAAGACAACGAGGCGTCGGTGATCCAAAATGGGACAGAAACGTCATAAAACTCCAACATACTGACAGATCACTGCTTCCTCTTTTGCGGGAAAAAAACAGCAAGAGGCTTCCGTGAAATTATAACTAGAGTTTTAATAGGATTTCATTCTGAATTTCAATGAGGGCTTGCACAGCTCAGGCGGTGATAGACCTGTTGCCTGGCAACGCCTATTGAAATAGCCTAGGAGGATCCCTAAGGGCAGACGTAGGCCATATAGTATCCGCCTCTGAAGTGATCCTTGTAATCATACTCTCCATCATTCACACAACATCTGCACCATCTGTAAAGCAGATGTGTGGTTAGAAAAAGAAAACAGAAAGCTCTAACTACTATTATTCTGACAAAGAAAGGGTCTGAAAATCCCAGCAACAAGTCTATTTGCTGCATTCAGCAACATACTACATCAAAAAAGTTAAGATAAATCCTCCAATTAGTCATTTTCTAAATTGCTTTTAAAAAAAAAAGTCGATCTGTGATTGCCCTTTTCCATCATACCTGTCTTTCCTGCGCTCCCCTATCGGCACAGGGCTGACCGAGATCCGAGGTAAAGTGGAAATGGAGCCTTGCGATTGGCTGCTGGCGAACGAGGAGGTCTCCAGATTGAGTGGTGATTGTGGTGGAGTGATGAGACTGGGGCTGCTACACTCCGAGTGAGAGAGGGAGCCTGGAGTGAGGGGAAGAGGAGAAGAAAGAGAGGGAGAGAAGAAGTGTGGTGTAAGACTACATTTACATCTCAAGAAAATATAGAGCTGTTAAACCAGTTGCAAACTTCAGACACTTTAAATAGTGTTTGTAGAAGGAAGGTAAACACCAGATCTCATCCTAATGAAAAATTAAGTGGCAGGGTATTTGCAGATATTACTACCCGAGCCTACTGTTGGAAAAGTGTGTCTTTTGGTTTATTCACCTGCATGGAAGCTTGGTTTCATAATGGATGATCAAAAGGTTGTTTACTTATAGTTAATGTAAAATAAAATAGGGACTAAAAAATATGCAAACAAGAAATAAGGCTCTAGATGAAGGTTTGGGTTTGAAGTCACCAGGGTTTTTTTTTTTCCCAAATGGAGACATTACTTTCATTTCTCTCATCCACAGTCATATCCATATTTACATGTTTGCAGAGAAGAAAAGGGTAATACTGCAGAAGTAACCAGAGACTTAAAAAAAGACTAAGAGGGTAAAAGTAGTTGACTAACGTATTCATTCAGTATTCATTTTGGACCATTTTCCACATTTGAGGTCTTTACAAAAGGTAATATGCATGTTGTACTGTTAAGTATAAGCTACAACACATCAACTGCCCCTGTTGGTATGAAGAAAGTTGTTTGAAAACTGCCTGATTCAGTTGTTCATAAGAAAGGCTGAACTTTAATGTGGCTCATGTTGACCGTCTGCCAGTTCTGTAAAACCTTCATCTGAAGTTTAAAAAAGACAAACATGTTTATACTCGTCACCCCTGACAAAGTAAAAGCAGGCCTGGAAGTTAGGACACATACTCAAAGGAGCACAGTACCTCTGTCTGACCCCAGCATGGAGCGAGGGTAGCGTGGAGTGGAAGGGATTTTGATCCTCTCTGTGCGGTACTGGACATTATTGGAAGAACCTGACAGATGGACGAGAAGATAAAGGAATTAATTGAATGACATAATATCCCAAAAAAAAAAAAAAAAAAAAAAAGGCAACATAGGGACATCCAGTTTGTGACCTTTTGATGTGTGCGAGCATGTGTGTGCGTGCGTGCGTGTCGGACTGACCGAGTCGAGCGCTGGAGGGCAGTGAGTTTGTACCGTGTGACGCTCTGCTGCTGCGTGACGACGAGGATTCAGAGTATTCGCCCGCACGCTTCTGCTGGCTCAGGTCCAGGCTCAGACGACCCTGGTGCTGTGGGCTGCAAACAAAACAAAAAAAAAAAGATTTCTTGAGAAAACATTTCAATAATTATGTTTACAGAATTACTGAAACGTGCAGGATATTTCAAAGATGAAGGTTAATTGAAATGTTGGAGCGAGCAAAATCACAACACTGCAAAATGAAGGAAAAAAAAAGCAACTGCAGCAACCAAATGTAACCATGAGATTTTGCAATTGGGAAACAGACTGATCGAAAAGTCTTCATAATAATAACGGGCTCTGTGTAGTGTGAGTGCGAAAGGAGCTAACCTGGTGTGGGAGTGCTGGTGACAGATCTGCGAGGCGACAGATGGACAGTTGCTGGTGTGAACGCGGTGGCTGCGCACCGTGTACACTGGATTCCTCATCACGGCCGTCACAGCGGGGCACGGAGCCAGACCCCTGTGGGCTGAATCTGATAAAGCGCGCCGCCATGTTAGGAGAGCTGCGAGTGTGTGATTCCTCCGGGTGCATTTAAGTGTGTTTTTTTTTTTTTTTATGTAAACATTTGACAAACTCACTGGGAGGTAGGGAGCCGTTGTAGACGGTGGGGACGAAGCCGACGCTGTGCCTGTGGGAGCGGCTGGGGGAGGAACGCAGCATGTCCCTGGGCTCCGGCGAATGCTCGTCGTTAGAGTAGCTCTGTGATGAATGACAGAAACAGTTACCATCTGCCCTGCATGGTCACAAAACACCATTATCTCTAAGGAAGAACCCTTCACCCTTTTACTGGAGACAAGTACCATATGAGAAAAATGACAGCATGAACATCCCGCTACAGTCAAATGAACATTTATCCCCCCCCCCCCCACTGCTTTCTGCCGTGTGCTTCACGGCCTGGAGAGGTAGCCGGGCATGGCTGTCTGAGCCCCAGGCACTGACTCAGCTTCCTGGGCCGTGTGGCTGTACCAGTGCAAAAGCATCAATCACTCCGACACGCTGGCTAAGAGGCAAGTCCCAGAAGCACAACTCTGACAAGGCTGTAAATTCTATTACAAAATGGATTCTTTGGCCCACTGGGATAATTTGAAATGTTGGTGCCATTTTAAATTCAAACACTTGTAAAATGGATCGTGTTCTCTTTAGAAAAGCTTCTAATAAAGCCGCTTGAATTGGTGCAGGGATAAAAAAAAAGTTTGACATTTTCAGAGGAGGAATTGCATTAAGCCTCAAGTTTAATACTAGAAGGCAATCATTTGGCTTAAAGAATGAAAGTTTTTAATTGTTAATTTACTCACTTGGAAGGTGGGAAGCGTGATGGTCTGCGGGGTCATCCTACGACGAAGGGCAGGGGCAGATTTAGGGCGGGGCCTCTTCACCTCTGGTTCCTCCCCCCTGGTTCGGCCAATGTCCTCGTCACACGACTTCCTCGAGGTCAGCACCTTGCCGTCCAGAAAATAGTGGTTTCCGTTCCTGTCTCTTTCTCGCTCGCTCCTCTCTCGGCTCTCTCCCGCTGCCATGGAGATGGCGGCCTCTCCCTTGCCATCTGACGTGATGGTGCAGTCGGAGGCGGAGCTGCTCTGATGCTTGTGTTTGAACTTAAAGGAGTCACTGCGAGTGGGCGGGGTCGGAGGGGTCGGGGTAGGGGTGGATGACGAGGAGAGGGACTCTGTCTTTGAAGGCTGAGGGGAGTGTGAGGCTGCAGCAGCTGCGATCTGATTTGCTGCCATGTACTCCATCTTAGAGGAAGGTGTTTCGGGGCGTTTGAAAGTGTCCGGGTCAAAGATGGACTTCCTCTGTTTGGGTGATTTGTAGATGGAGAGCTGGGCTGCTACTGTGATCGGGCTGCTGTTGTCTGGTGCAACTGACATACCTCCAACAATCATTTTGGGCCATGTTCCCCCACTGTGCTTCTTCTCCAGAGTCGTCTCCACGGTGATGCAGTCTGAGGCAGAGACGGGATCAAAGGGCAGGGAGGAAGGCGCCTTAGTGTAGGGGCAGCACTCTTGGAAAGCGCTGGGCCCATAGCGCCCGGTGCCCAAGTCGGAGGCCGGCCGCAGGCTGGTGGCGTGGAGGGAACCCGTGGAGAACGGCTTGCTGATGTCGCTGTACGCCTCGTCTGATTCTCCTCTGACCTTCCTCCTCTCCCCGGAGATGCTACTTGTGCTGGTGCTCCCAACGTCCGGGCAGAAGATGTCAGTCTGCGTCGAGCTGTTGTGTTTGAGGTTGCGGCTGTTGCGGGAGTGGATCTCCGACGGGTGAAGGCGCCCGTTGGACTTCTCCGATGAATCGCGCAGACTCTCAAAGATGTTCTGGCCCGACGTGCTGTGAGGGAAGAACTGCGGGGAGGACGGATGAAGGAATTAGCAACAGTTTAATGGACATCATTTTAAATGATACTCTGGAAAATTAACTGGTAATGAGGAGATCATTTACTTCTCAAAAACCGCAAAGTGGAAGTTTTTAAAACTGCAATGTAGGGCATGCAAATTTAGAGGGAGAGCTTTTAGAGATGTCTAGCATAGCTGAAGTAAAAAAAAAAAAAAAAGGAGCTCAGAAGGAAAGAGGTGGCCCACCTTCATGAGAGAGAGGCTGAGAGAGTCCCTGCAGCTCCTCAACAGAGCCTCGCACTCTGTCACAGATTTGTTATCAAGGACGATGCCATTTATCTGGGGAGGAAGACATCGGAAATAAGGACAGGTCCTTCAACGCGAAAAAACAAAGCAAGTTCAACTCATGATGCTTCTCCGAGGCTCGAGGCGGTTATACCTGTCACCTCTATGTGTTTGTAGATGTGTCAGATGCACGCCTACGAACACATACAGGTGACGTATCTCCTGATCAGGAGTGAGCCTGGGGCTTGAGATGTGCCTCGCTCCGCTGCCGTGTGGAAACCACTAAAAAAAAAAAAAAATCTAGGCCAGCACTTTTAAGTCTGAAGAACACTGCAATCTGCACATTTCCATCACAATGGGCTCTGCTTAGGAGACTTTTTTTTTTTTTTTAACGGTCAGAGATATGAAGGTGCAAACTAAAGTGAGTAATATGTTAAAGCTATCTGAAAATAGGTTTTGCCCTTACTAAGAACATATCCGATACATTTTTTTTTAGCCTCTCTGAGGTCTCTGAGTTGCATGTGATGCATATTTCAGTGCAGATTCAGCACTCTGGACTTTTTAAATAGCATATTAGCATTTAATAAGTGTTACATAACCTGATAGGGTGATCAGAGGAGCATGAAAAAAACACAATACTCACGATTAAGATCTTCTTACACGTCATCTGCACTTAGAATTGCTGAGTGTGGTTGCAGCAGAACTATCATGTTAACTGTATCTGATTCTGTTAATTGGGGAGCAGAGATATGGAAGTTCTTTGGGATTTAAAGGTTATGCACGGGTTTCATGCTTAATTTAAACTAACAAGGGAGTTAAGATTCTGAAGCTACAGGCAGATTAACTTTGTAAAGGTGACCTCATCTCTCTCTCTCTTGCTAACGACAAAGCTGTGTAGCTCCATTACTGACACTTTTATTCCATCCCTTCATGTACGAGTGTGTTGCACTTGTGTGTGTGTGTGTGTGTGTGTGTGAAGCAGCAGCTCCACCTAGGCCTCTGCAGACTTTTTTTTGAGGATTTAATCAAAGCAGGAGACTTTACTCCTCGACTTCACACACTCAACCAAATCCCACCTTATCTGAGGGGGTTTGGGGTGTGGATACTTGAAAGGAGCGAGACCTGGATTAGAAAGCCAAAGGAGCCTGTGTGAGCTGATGTGGAGGAAGGGGGTATAAAAAAATATATATATATATATAATTATCAAAAAAGGATTTTCATGAAAAGCGAAACAAGACTCACAGCAATCAGCCTGTCACCAACTGTGAGAGCACCTTCCCTGGCTGCTGGGCTGCCCTGGGTGAGGGCGGTGACAAACACGCCGCTTTCCAGACCGATTCCACTGTCTGAGGCACCAAGGGAAAAATGGGTTCAGATACAAAAAAAACCAACAACAACAAAATAATGAGACAAATGTCTTTATAATTTAGCACCAGAATCTACCTTTGTGTCCCACCAGGTTGATGTGAACCGGAGTGACCAGCCTTCCTCCTAGGGACTTCCTCCTTCGTACCACCATGTTGATCAAACCTCCGACATTAAGGACCGCCTTCACCACCTGCTTCCTGTCCTTATTGGTCAGGTCCATGTCGTTGATCTTCAACAACCAATCATTCACTCTGGAGCAGAAACAGAGTGCACAGTGAGACTTTTATTAATTCACTTTTAAAGGTCCTGTGATGAACTTTTGGTTTGTGTCGGTTTTGGCGCCCCCCTGTGGACAAAGTGGTCACTTCTGATTTTGCCCAGTACATGAGTAGGTAGTGTTTCTTAACATAAAGCTTCCTGCTTTCTTTTAACAGTCAAATGTATCACTCATCAAGAATCCTCGACATGGGTCATTCAAAGGCAGGCCGTTAACAACATAATAAATAACATCACAGAAAAAGCTCTTATTTATGCCGGTGGTCTTGTTTGCTTTTGGAGCTCATTGAGGCATCACTATTAATTCATTCTGAATCACAAGCAGGTAAAAACTCCTCACATGAGCGTTAAGAGAAAGGGACAAATGAGAGTTTTTTGAGGCTGCTATTAATAAAAGGTTATTGTATTTTATGGTGAACTTAAAAATCAGCATTAAAAACGATTTAAAACTAAACTCAAAATTTAAAAAAAATGAAAAATTCTAAACTATGATAACATTTGCTCGTACCTTAACCTTCCATCTGCGATACTTCCTTTGTCCACCCTCGTAACAAATATTCCACAATCTCCTGGTAAATAAGGATCATTTACCCCCTCTGCAATATCAAACCCAAGTGCCTTCAAATCCATGTCCTCCTGCAAAGGACGAGAATATAAACGTCAGTACATATCCATTCATTTTGACAACCTCATTTCAATATCATCAACTTTTGGCAGTCTTTAAAGCTCTTCCGGCTCTAAGGAGACGTGGCGTGTCACCAAGTCGCCCTCAGTAATAAGAGCTGAGCGCCCGCTCTTACCCTGTCTTTCTCAAACTCCACCACCTCCGTCTCCCACTCCAGGGAGTCTGTGTCGATGGCCGAGTCGTGTGAGCTGTGGGCCATAAGCTGACAGAACCGGGCCTCCTTTTCCAGCTGGCTCTCCATCTTCTCCCTAAACAAAGAGAGATATGGCACACAGGGTTCTAAGGTTAGTCACTCAGATAGGCAGAGACAACACAGAGAAAGGATCGCACTACCAGTCTGAACACTGGAAAATTTAAATGTTTGAACCAAAGCCACAATTTATTTCTGTATGTTATATAGTACCAGTATTTTAGTACTGCTGTAGCATCCAAAAATATTTATCTCAAGGGGTTAATTACATGCAAACATTTGGAAAGTACAAATCTTTAGGCACTGTTGTTGATGTTGGATAGATCACAGCTTCCTTTATCTCTTCAAAATGTCTGCAAGTCATATTTTGCCCCATGGATTAATACCTTCAATTTTACAGATTTTGTATCCATAAAAAGCTGATTTATTCTGTTTGGTACAAATTGTTATATGGTAATATGGTAATAATTATACATTGTTTTGACCGTGCTCCTTAATGTCTTTGTCTAATTCTGTTGATTCATTATTTTATTCTGGATTGAATTTGCATGAACAAATATGCACAATGTGATTTTCTTCTGCGTGGAATAAAATTACCTGCAGACATGTGGAGAGTTTTTGACTTTTGACCTTAATTTTTTTTGTGTCACTCCCTCCACAAAAAAACTCTCTGTATTCTAGTGAAGGGAATCATATTGATATTGGCTCGTAAGAAAACTAAAAGTAGAACGCACACAATGCCCCACTGTCAGGAAGATATATGGTGCCCTACTGAGGCATGCCTTAAGGGTAGCTGTGACATTAAAACCCCAATATAATATTGTCCTTTACAGGATGTAGGGAGGGAAACTCTCAAAGTCACGGCAAACTTAATTCTAAGCTTTGCCTCGAAAATTGGTTGTAGTATACACTTCAGCCAGCAGAGGGAGCTTTTGCATGCAGTATGAACAGAGGGGGAAGCGAGAGAGAGTGAGAAACAGAGTATGTGTGTCCAAAACAGTGCTGCTTCTCCGGATTACACTTTTAATCCGGGCATGCAGAAATAGTGCCAGGCAAACAACTATGAAGTCTCCGAAGGCAGAATATCACAGTTTACGCATTGCCACACACTGAGTACAACGGCTCGAATGGACAAAGACGGTGCAGCACAAGATGTTTGCTTAGCAGAGGCAATGTGCTCGGTGCATTGCAGAAGAACTGTCCTTGGGTTCCTTGGGTAAGCGTTTCCGATACATTTCAACCCCTCCAAGGCTTCATACTCACTTCAGTTCTTTGAGCTCCCGCAGCCCATCGTTCTTCTGTTTCCTCATATCATCCAGATTACGCAGGGCATCTGCCAAATCGCTTACTGCTCTATCTCGCTCCCGCCGCAGGTTATCACACAGAGTCCTGAAGATGAAGAGGAGAGAGACGATAAGAGAATCAGGGATCCGGTGTATGAGCAGGAGCAGTTATAGCCGGTGATTGTGTTA
Source organism: Labrus mixtus (assembly GCF_963584025.1). Lineage (NCBI taxonomy): Eukaryota > Metazoa > Chordata > Actinopteri > Labriformes > Labridae > Labrus > Labrus mixtus. Next base: position 9,136,096 of record NC_083617.1, on the reverse strand, counting down.
GATCAATAACACAGTACGTGCCTTCAGTTTCTGTCAGGACTCATTACCAAACTGACTCGCACACTGACCTTATGCTCTCCCTCTCCGCCACTATTTTGTCCCTCTCCTGAAAGGCCCAGTCCCGTCGACATTTGGCAACCTCTGCCTCCTGCGTCGCCTCCTTCAGTTCCTGCGACATGGCCTCGTACTGTTTCCTCAGCATCTCGATCTCCTTATTGGCCCGTTCCATGTCCAGGGTGGCCGAGTCTTGTTTCTTAGGACGAAGAGCATACATGAATGAGATTAATAATGACTCACTGCACTAAAATGTTCAGGGTACAGGGTGAAAAAAAGTTCATACTAAACCTTTGCTCCTATGATAATTACATTTAATCTATATCCTACTCAATCCAAACAAACAGCTCTATCTCAAAAACAGGAAAAATGGTCCATTACAGATTGATTTTAATTTATTTCTACCTGCTGCTCTACATGTTTGACATGATACCTACGTTTGCAACTTGTGCTTCATTAATCTTTTTTTTATTTTATTTTTTTTTAATCTAAAAGCAGTTTTTTCTTTATCACCCCTAAATCTGCAACAACTAATCTGATGGTAGCTAAAAGGTAGCTTGAGCTTTTTCTGGCTGCTTTACACACAGTCACTTTATGAGAACAAACAACAAGGTTTGGATTGTTGAAACTTATACAAGAAAAAAAATCACAAAAAGGTAAATCTAGGAGATATTGTATGACAAACTCAGTTTTCTCTTCTGACTCTTTGTCTTAATATTCTCATGAACCAGAATATGTCTCCCGAAGTGACCGCTGGATTGGTCCTGCCGTTTAATAATTATGATTATTTAAAATGATTACGAGCCAAAACCATGGCTTTCTATACACAGCTAGATGTATAAATGTGTTTTGATACACTAAGAGAGAAGTAAAAATGACCAGACCCCCTGCAGCTTTTTTAAGAAGGGTTATCTTGTGGGCCATCAGAGGTCCAGGCAGAGGTGTGACGCTTTAGTGTCAGACCACTGACCTCCTGTAATCCACTGACTGACAGCTTCATGGATGCACTAAGCTCCACGTCATGTGTGTAACCTCTGACTTTACGCTGTCAAACCTAAGGTGCAGTGCATCTGTTACCTGTCTGGCCTGGTAGTACTCTCTGAGCAGCTGATCCCTTTGAATGATGGCCTCCGTCCTCTCCTTGCGAGCCACGTCCCTCTCCTCCCGGACCATCTCGATGTCCTTGCAGGCCTGGCTCAGCTCCTTCTGGGCCTCGGCCTTGTCCTTCACCTCGTGGCAGTACTTCTCCAGAAGCTCGTTCCTCTCGCAGATGGCCCGGTCGCGGTCCACAAGCGACGAGTTCAACTCCTGCCACAGAACAAAGGGGGTGAAATGGAACGAGGGCATCTCAGGAACTGTGAGTCATTAATGCAATGTGAAGAAACTATCCGAGGGCCAACGCAGACTGATCCAACACGAGTTAGGAATCTCTTTTGTCTGTCAACCAGAGTGTGCAGTAATATTCTTCAAAAAGGGCTGGTGGAGCTGAGCTTCTTTATGCAGTGTCCTTGGTGAATATGGCCTTTGATCCACTGACTAAAGAGTAGATGTCTGGCTCAAGTTGTGAACAGACGCACTAAAAACCTGACAGGTTGATATAAAATTCTCACAGAGGAAACGGTTAACTCAGTATCTGTCAGTAAGACGGGTCTCTTGGGGAAACTGTGAGGGATTAAAAATGACTAGAAAAGTTTTGTGTGAAACTTTCAATCATTCAATGATGACTCAGCTATCGGAAACTTTAGATATTGGGTGAAATAAGTTTATGTGACATGAGTTTATGTGTTTGGTGAAATAACTTTATGTGCTCTGTTACTGCAAGTTCAATAAAAAGTCTGTGACTCCACTGTAAATATGTAGCTTGAGCAAGTAGCTGGTTAGCTTAGCTCAGCATAACCAATGAAAGCGGGGTTAAACAGCTAGCTTGGCTTGGTAATAGATTTTTTTTTTTTTAAATCTACAAACCAGAACCTCTGAGGCCAACTCAATAATTTGTCTTACTAAAAATTAATTCTGGTAGAGATGGAACAATGGACATTAATACATAATAAAAGGTTACTATCTCTTTTATATTTAAAGTCGAAGATGTTTAGATCACTTTGGGTAAATTGGGTGCAACATGTCAAACCTCTGAGATCTGAATTTGTGAAAACAGAACATCCATCGTGTTTAATCTACTTTTTTTGATTCCTTTTAGTTCTAAATTGCTCATTGTTATTTAAAAAAGGTTAAAGCAAAGTGCTGCACTGGGTCAGAAAATGTGGAGGAATCAGGTGCTCTTCAAGGATAGGGGACAGAGGTCAAATAGTTAATAAACAGACGTCATGTGACAGCCTTTTTTTTATTTAAACACCTGTTTTCTATTTGTCTTTTATGTCCTGACAAAGTTGAGTCAAAACGCGTAGAAACATCCGTGTTTAATAAAAGGATTTTTATACTGCATCAGAGTGCCTCAGACTTTCAGCTTAGACTGCCTTTTCTTCACAATGAACTTTGTTGGGAATCAGGACAGTCATTTATGCCTATGTATTTGCTCATTGTTATTTGAAAGGATGTGAAGCCTTATTGCGCCTCGATTTGTTAAGGTTTGCTTCTTCTATTTAGTGTATGTCCAGGGAAACTTTATCTTGATTCCTAAAAAAAAAACATATATTCCTACATAATCATAAGTCTTAAATTAAAAACAAGGCAGAGAAAACTATTTAGATTTAATTTAGAAAACAGATCACTAGAAGTAAGCTCTTCCTTGTTTTCTCATGCTTGGTTGCCTCTGTCATTTATTTTGGACACCATCAAACTGACCAGTGTTTGTTTTGTTTCTTTGTGGGAATTTACAAGAAGAGTTTTGATTATAATTTGATAATAACAACTGAATTGGCTATATCCGATCAGTTGACTTAAGTTGTGTTCTTTCTCAAGCCTGATACCTGTCGCAGTGCCTCCAACTCTTCACTGGCCACCACTCTCTCTGAAGACGTGTTTTTCAGTCGAGCTTCAGCCGCCTCCAGCTCCGTCTGCAGCTTGTCCAGCTCCTTGATCACCTGGTCCCTCTCGCTCATGATGAGACGGTACTCATTGAACACAGAGTCCCTCTCCTCTTTGAACTTATCGCAGTCCTTGGACGCCTTCAGCTGCAGGTTCTTGTAGCGCGTCACCTCCGACTGCAGGCGCTCCATCTCTCTCTGAAGCTCCTTGTTCTGAGCCGAGGACTTGTTCAGCTCTTGTTGCACGGAATCGAACCTGTGAGAGCGGAGACCAATTTAAAAAAAATGAATTATTCCGGCAGAAGCTTGAGCATGGCTCCTTTCAGCATCTGTTTTTTCTACATGTGCAGGTGAGAAGTGCTCCATACCTCCGCATCGAGGTGGAGTACTGCTGCTGGTAGTGAATGGCCGAGTCTCGCTGTTTGAGCAGTGCGTCCATCTGCTTCTGCAGCCTCCGGTTCTCCTCCTCGGCCTGCTCCAGGCGGCTCAGGTCCGTGTTATGGTTAGCCACCTTCTCGCTGTAGCGCTTGCTCAGAGCGTCGTACTCCTTCTTTACCCCCTCCAGCTTGTCCATAGCTGTGTCGTACAGTTTGTTCAACACCTCGGATGAGCCCTTCTCCCTCATTACCTGAGAAGGACAACAAAAAGTTATATGATACAACTATTAAGGGGGTTCGAAATGTTGATGCCATTCCAGCAATTTTGTGCTTAGCCTGTTTTTGCTGTGCCCCACCCAAAGCAGCAGATGGCATCAAAGTGTAGACAGGATTCTATTTTTACAGTGCAAGCAAATCCTTTGCCAGCGTCGACAATGCCTTTTTCGCATTTATGCACAGAAACTAAGTGAATCAGCTGCAAAATGATCTGTTTTATGTGCAGAGAGTGTCCTTCAGACTGCATTATTCATCCCCTGTGGGACTGGATGTCTCATTACTGCGGGTCTAGCTGATGTAGTCGTCCTGCTGCTGTGACCCGAGGGCTGCGTTGACCTCGTCTACGCAGCAACACACTGCGTATTCACGGATCTTATAGCTACACGGTTCGGGTCAGTGTGCCCTTTGCCCAAGCAGAAGCCCTTTTCTTCTCCGTCTGCCCTTTTCAGAAATGCTCTGTATGCACTTCCCTCTGCTTGGCTGCCCTGTGCTTTTAAGCACTGCAGCGTTCCCATGGGTGCTGTGTGAGACAGTACTGCACAGTTGTCCAATACGGGTCAGAGCACCCTTGTACTGTTCAGAACAAAGTATTCAGTGGATTAAAGACAACAGGCAACATGGTTTGGGGTGTTGAAATGCATGACTTCAAAATATAAAGAGTCAGAAAAGAAGTTTGATTTCGTTTTATAGCTGTAGCACCTGTGCCATATGAGTAAATATCTGAAGGCAATTCATGACCTTATAACATCTGGTCAGATATAGCACACGAGCGCACACACCCACATGTCAGTGTGGGTGTGTGCGCTCGTGTTTGTGTGGATTGTTTACCTGCTGTTGCTGCAGCCGAAGGTCGGCCAACTCTTTCTGGTCTTGACCGTGCAGTCGTTTGAGCTCCTCGCAGTTCTGCTTGACGTGGTTGTGCTCTCGGACAAGCTGGGCGTTGTCCCTCCTGAGTGTCTCCATCTCCTCCTTCAGCTGCGTCTGTTCACCCAACACGCGGCTGTGCAGCATGCTGGGAAGAGGAAACGCACAAGTGTACATGAGGAGAGACAGATTACAAATGCAAATAAAAGGTAACAGACAGAGAGCTGATTATACAAAGTAAACATCGACTTTAAAGACAGCTTAATATGCAACATGTACACTAAAGTTAGAGGTCATTTATTTTATGGACATTATTTAAAAAGGGAGACAAAAATATCCAACTTTGAAAAGAGTTCAAATTCCTCTTATTTTGTTCTTCCTGACTGATGGTAAATAGTAAAATCTCCTGTAAGGAACTTTCAGTTTCTGTCAATTCTGGCGCCCCCTGTAGGCATAGTGGTACATTTGAAATCTTTAGTTTCTTGCAGATACATGTTTAAAGAGCCCATATTATGCCCTTTTTGGGGTTCGTATATTTAATCTATGTACCTACTTTTGTACGTTCACAATAGATAAAGTCTGAAAAAAGTGTCTGTTTTCATGTACTGCTCCTCCTTGCTCCCTCTACACTCTGAGTCCGTCAGCTGCACTCTGTTGAGCCCCCACTGCTAGACCCCACGTGGGCCAAGTCTGCTCTGATTGGTCTGCCGATCCGCTCTGTCGGTATTGGTCAGTTGCTCAGCACGCGTCTCGGAAATTTCAACATGAGCTGCAGGGCTTGCCACAACGAGCCAACGGGCTTAGAGCAGTGATCTCACACTGACAATGACGTCGGACTGACAAATTTTTATCGAGGCGGGCTAGAACCGAGCGTTACATGCGGCTAATGCTACAGCTAACAGGAGGAGGTAGGAGAAGCCGCGTTTCCTCGGACTTTGAATTTTTGCACATAGATGTGCTTAAACATGCACAGGACACTTGGAAAACACACTAAAGGGCATATAAAACCAGAAAAAGCAGAATATGGGACCTTTAAGTAGTGCTCTTTAACACACACAAAAAACTCATCCTGTTTTCTTTTAACAGTCAATTATATCACTTGCTAATCCTTGCTGTGTAGAATGTAAGGTTATTTCTGCAGTGTGTGATTAATAACTTCATCTGACACCTACCCTGTGGCAGTCGCTTCAGACATTTAAAAAAACTGTATAGAACTATACATCTTTATCCTGATTATCTGGTTTGCTTAAGCAGGACAGAAAGAGGCACTGATATTAATTTGATTCTGTTTCAGGACTAGCTAATAATAATAATGAGCTTTAAGAGGCAAACCACAAACTAACTAAACATGCCTAGATTTACTGTTTTTATTTCACTTGTGTGGAGGCAAAATTGTTACCCAAGTTCAATACAAAATATCAACTGAAGTAGGATTTAATTCAACTTAATTTTACAAGTCATTGATCTCTGTTCTGTTGTTGTTTTGCTGTATTTGCTCTGTCTGTCTCAGCACTAAACATTTGTTTTTAAAGGTTCTATATAAATAAAGATATTATTGTCTGCTTCTTCTTCATGCTAAACAACATGCTAACTAGCTAGCAGTCTCAAACAGCTAACACAGAGTATGATCAGCCTGAGCCTCTGCAGCAGAATTTTAGCTGCAGCTTATATGAGCTGTTAGATTGAATGACTCAATCACATAAATGACTCCATTTCCAGGTTTTTTTTAAATCATGGACTTCTGTTTTTTTCAATTCTCTTTCAATGTGAGCGCCAGCTGTAGCTCCAAGGGATGTTCTTCCAATTAGGTTAATTGTAACACCATGCCAGTGCTCGCTACAATTCCAGTAAAATAATGCAATAAAACTTAATTGTTTCTGGGCTGAAAAGCAGCAGGAGGCAGGTGACAGAATGCTCATCCTACGCGCCTACCCTTTGCACTAAAAAAAACAAAAAGAAGTTCGGACCTGCGTTCATCACTGCCTTCAGGCACATTGCAATAAGACTAGAATTGATAGACCATTAAGAGCCTTTCCCTTGCGACAAGAGAAAAGGCAGCATAGCACTTGGAATACTTACTGGTAGAAGTCGGCCTCTTTCACGGCCTCCTCGCACCTCTTTAGTGTTTTGGTATGCTGGTTCTGGAGAGACTGCAGATCTGCCATGGCTCTCATGCATTGACTTTTCAGACGCTCATAGTCATGACTGGGTTTCGAATTAGGCCTTTAGGTGAAAAAAAAACATAGAAAAAAGAAATGATCGCTCTAGCCAGCAGCCTTGTATGACATTGAGGCCAAATACAACTCAGATAACAGGATAGTTAATACATAGTTGGTCTTAACCTTGCATAGGAATTTAAAAGATAGGAATCAAATCTTAGACTAAATGTAAACAGTAAAAAAAAAAAAAAGCACGCTCTGATGTCAGCAATGCACCAGTGTATCAACGGCTACAAAATAAACATCTGTTAAGTGGAGCACATGAAGTTTAATTAAGCAGCCAGTGTCAGTGCCCTATTTCTGCAAGGTAGAGTCAACATTATTCCAGTCCACAGAGAATTAGGAGAAATAAACATGTCAGCCAGAGCTAAAGTCACTGACAGCACAATGACTGAAATCATCTAGTGGGAGTAAATATCACTAAAGGTAAACTATCCTGCTCTGAAATCAGTGAGTCTCAGGTCAGAGTCACCAGTTGGGCCGGATAGATTTCATTTAAGCATAAAATGACCCAATGTCATTTACAGTAGACAGCAGCCAAATATTAAAGTGATACCAGAAGGAGAATACAGTAATAATGACAGTTTGGCAGGCCTGCCAGGATTTTGCACCTGCAGTCGTCGAAGGTGGTCCCAGGCGATGCCAACGCCAGACGCTTACGGAGCTCATCCCTCTCCCTGGTCACCTGGCGGAGCTGGAACAAGATGGTGTCCAGGTTGTCGCCGGATGGTCGGTTGTCGTTGATAGCTGGGGGCGGGGAGGACGCTTCGCCGTTAACAGGCGAACCTGCGACAGTGAGCACAAGGAATATTGATCAGGACACGCTGGGAAAAAAAAAAAGGTTACCCAGAATGCAAATGATCCTAATCACTTGAAAAAGACAAAATGAAAAATCCAGTTTAGATAAATTCATCTCCTTTGCTTTTCTGATTTGGAAAAAATAGGATTATACCTTTATGGTGCTTTCACACACACGCAAGGATACAAACTGCCATCATAGTGTGAGACTGTTTGCTTTGTCTGCCATTACCTCGTCGTCTTTTTTTATTACGTCATGTCCTGCCTCATGAGACCCCCTCTAACACGAGCTACAGAGAAAGTCTCCTGCTGAGAGGTGCACATGTGAACAGGCAACTCAAGCAGTGAATATGTGAAAAAGGCTTTAGAAAGAAGGCAAATGGAACAAGGACAAAAGAATGATGATGACCCTGAGGCATTAGGCAGCAAAAAAAAAAAAAAAAAAAAAAAAGTTTAGTGCTAGCCAGCCGTTAGGGCAGCAACCGCTTGCCATGGATTTCTGTGAAATGGACTTTTGCGTGACAGTTTTCCTGGACATTTGCAGATATTTATCTTGGATTTACAAGACTACACCAAATGGTAATCTCCTACGTGAAAATGTAAGACAGAGAGCACAGATTGGATTTGGTGATGTAATGTAACTCTGGTACTTTACTGTATGTGTGGTTTTACCAAAATGTGTCCATAAAGACTTAAATCATACTTAGGCACTTGTGTTTGGAGTGCCATGGAAGTATTTGTAGAAGAATTACCACACATACACACGGAAATAAATCATTTATTTTTTTTGACCTAATCGCAGTCTTACTCTTCTTTTATAAGATGTGGTTGTTCCATTTGTTTCCGACATTAACATTCACCTGATTGATCTTAACAGAGAAAGCGCTTCTTTGAAATAACAAGGTCGTTCTCTTTCAATCTGTGTCCTTGACAGTAAAACAAAAAAAAGACATTTTTATCACAAAGGACACATTGTCAGAGTTGTTTTCTTCATTGCAAAGTACACATATGGCTAGAAATCGGAGGATTATGTCCATCTTTGGCTCAACATTTGGCTCTTTTGGAGGTTTATGTAACACGGCTGAGTCATTTGGACCTTTGTCAAAACTCGGGAAAGGCAAGCATGGCTTTCTTAAGGACAGAGGGAGATGTTGGGGGGGGGGGGGGGGGGGGTGTTTTAGGTTGATTTAAAAGAAAAAGTAAAAACACTTGTCTTTCAAAAGCCTGTACCATCAATCAAATGTGAGACTTTTATCAGCCTGAACATCCTACAGGTTATAGAAGAAGAATGCTGATGTCGTTGTGTGCACTGTTTTGGTTACTTTAGTCGTGCTGGAGACCCCTTTTGACCTGCCTTGACGCATATACAACATGAAAAGGTATCTTGGATGATTGTACGTACCGACGCTACTGAGGGAGCTGCTGCTTTCTGAGTCAGAGGGCATCGTGGACAGAACGCTGTATGTGGAACCTGCCAGGGGACAAAAACAAAAAGGAAAAAAAAAAGTCATGCAGATTAAAGCACCGATAGATTGAATAACAAGTTCACACACACGGCAGAGTTAATCACCGGAACAATGTAGAAAATAAATGACTATTACACAGTGGGTTTCATATTCCCTGCACACTTGTAAAAGAAGAGTGGCGCAGGGTTTATACTTGGAATAATAACTTGAGCGCTCCCTCTAAGCAGCTCTATATTATCACTCCAGACTGCAGTCGTCATTAAACCTCCTTTCCCTCACTGTGCACTCTGCCTCCCTTTGATGTATAGTCTCTGTATGTTTCTGCTACACAGGCAGAATGTCACGGCTGAAATGGGATTTTCTCTTTTTATTTCAAGCACATGGAGGGAGAGAGAGAGAGAGAGAGAGAGAGAGTGAGGGAGAGACACAGAGGGAAAATGGTTCTCCGTCTGAATAGCTGTGCACACTGTTAAGCTGGGGGATATTTCACACAGGCGACACAATCCATAGGAGAGAGAGACTATGCAGATCCTCATTATACTGCAGAGTCCCCGCTCCAAAGGGCAACATAAACATGGCTGACAAGAAGGATAGAATTTCTTTAAGGACACATCTCAGATTTGGTGCTTACTGAAGTCGTTTTTTTTCTATTGTATCCTACCCCTAAAATACCCTTTTCGCCCCAAACCCACATTTTCCAAGAGGAGTAGAAAGGTTTAAACTGCTTTACACCTACACATGTCTTAAGAGGCGACACTGATCACCTCAGTTAACTTTGAACAAGGTCCTCTTAAATCTGGAAAGTGTAGAAGATGCTCTTGGCGACTGAAAAAAAACTAGGAAAAGTTGGGAGAAGACACAAATGAGCTGCAGATGCCCGTCAGAGTCAATCTAAGCGAGTTTAATCAATAAACAGTGTAGTGGTAGCACTGAAAAAAAGTGCACTGTGCTATCTCTACAATAGAAGTATTATAAGCCCAAATATAAATCTGTAAAATGGTTCATACTCTGTAAGTATACTGAGTCTTTTTCTGGATGAAATCACAAACTTAAAAAAAAAAAAAAAAAGGAAAAGCGATATCTTGAAATGACCAATACCCCAACAAAAGGTCGTTTTCATTCAATAAAACAGAAGACAACAACACAGTTTCACTTGACAGAAGCTGAAACCAGAGAAGTGTTTAGAATTTTGACATGAAATATTACTTCAAATAATTAATAATCAAATTCGGTGCTCATTGTTTTTCTTTTTTTTTTTGTCCATAGATTAACTGTCCCATCATTTCAGCTAGAAATAAGGACACTACATTATTCCTGTACACAGCGATAAACAGACAAATCCAAACCTGCATAAAAACAGCAGAGCGAGGCACCTGTAATACTAATCTTATGAGATTAACATGCTCCACAAACATGGGCCGAGAGTCTGTGTGCTGGGAGGGCAGGGGAATGGTCACTGGCTTTGTCAGCAGCAGGCAATAGATTGACGCCAACTGTTCCAGATCTCCATCTCTGTCCCTGCCTCCCCACTGGGTTTAGCAACAACTCTGGCTCCAGCCCTCAATGTGTGACAAGGCCAAGCCTAATTAACTATGAGCTCTGTGAGACGGAGCCACTCCATCTTAGGGCCCCGCAGACAGAAGAGAGGAGAGGAGAGAGAGGAGCTGAGAGGCGAGGAGGACAAGAGGGGAAACCAGGGGAAGGCATGGGGCAGAGGAGGACAGATGAAAGGAGATAGCATTACTAAGTAGAGAAAAAAAAAAGAGATAAGGAGGGAGAGTGTTTGAGTAACAAAGAGGCAAAGAAGGAAGGGGGGAGAGAGGGAGAGAGGAGCAGGGTGGAAAGGCTTTTAATCTGTTCTGACGTTCCCTGATGCTCAACACTTTTACTCCACCAAATGCTCCGAGCACGCAGCTTTGATTTCATATTGTTCCATCAGACACGATGAGAACCACTCAGGGGCTGCACAGCATTAAGTCCTCTCACAAAAAAAAAAAAACTGCATTTAAAGGCAACTCTTGAACCCAGCATCTGAGTGACGCGGAGCTCTGGTAAAAGACGTGTGCCACTGAGAGGTATAATGCCATCTCAGCTGAGGGATTAAGTCTTTTCAAAATACCGTACAGACTCGGTTAAGCTCTGAGCCCCCCCACCCCAAAAAAAAAAAAGAGAGCTGTAAAATGTAGCTTCTTAAATGTTGTGTGATTTGCAAACCAAAAACACTCAGATAAATTAAAATTCCAGTAATCTCCAACGACAGAGGACGCTCGCAAATCATCTGACAGCTTTAACTCCCACAAACAGGGCACTTCAGGGACAATCCTCCGTGTTGGATTTTGGCTGCAATGACAAATATGTGCACAAAAAAAAAACTTCCAGTGTTTAGATCAGTGTCATTGGCGGATTTTGTTCACGTTGTAAGCACAGCAGCGAATGCAGTAGTATGGATCGCATGTGTTATAAGAGCCAGCTATCTGCTGGTCGAAGGGTCAGCGGTATTAGCCTTTTTCCAACAGGCTTTTAATCATCGATAGCAATTAGCAGCAGCCACAGTCGGTGAGGCCGATCATTTGTAAAGAGGTTTTAGAGCATCAATAAAGTAGGAATCCAATAGGCAAGCATGGATCCTATGGTCTATGGTGGGAGAATCCACAAGTCTCCGGTCAATCAGGATAGATCAGACCTTAGAAATCACACTGACTTCAATAAGATAGACTTATCAGGGCGAGATGTTCTCATTTCAACGTTCCCCTTCCTGAAACCTGATTTTGTGACTCAGCAGACACTCACTACACTGCTCTGATTCTAAAAGGAGGCTGAAAGACTTTTTGTTGATTTGGATATGATTGCTGTCATTTTGTATTGGCATGCTCAAAGCATGTATGTGAGAAAACGTTCTTGTATTTGGTGGTTTGACAGGCAGTGAGAACTGAGGACAAACATGGATTAATAAAGATTCTGTTTGGAGATCTGTTTGACACATCGCTCCCTTGAGTCTAGTAGTGCTTTTTTTATTTACTTCTTGGGGTGGATAGAGTCAGAACTCAGGGAGCGGAAAGTGGGGAATGTCATGCGGGGACGGAGCCACATGTTTAGATTTGAACCAGGGCTGCATGAACGACTGTAACATCCATGCATGGGGCGCATGCACTAACCACTACCAGTGCCTCCTAATTATATATATATATATATATATATATATTGTCTGATGGCCTGCACTTGTAATGTTTGTCACGTAAAAAAAAAACAACATTAAAATTGATGGAAATCAATGCTTCTTTGCTGCTCTTCAAGAGGCACAGGTGGGCAATATAAATCTATAGTGGGAGCACAATGCAGGTATATAAAATTGAAGCAGTAGTGTAAATGTGAAAGAAGATAATGGAGGTCGAACTTCCAAATATGGTTCTTTGCCTGGATAGGTATCAGAAGACGATGTGACGATTCAAATCCACTCCACAGTTAAAACAATGAAAGATTGAATGTGGAGCAATATTAAGTGCCAAACTTTGACCAAGTATTTTGAGAAACATGATTTTGCCTCTACTTGGTTGTATACATTATTAAATTAATTGCGTTGTTTAATTTGCAACCGATTCTAATGTCTCACACTGTTAAGATAGTGGTCACTTTGTTTTTGTGAATTTCTGAACTTAGGATTGCAAACCCTACTCTCTAAAAGCTAACAATCTAGCAAGCCTCATCATTTTCATGACAATAAAATGCTAATGCTAAGGTAATAACGTACATCACTATTGCGAGACTAGATATTAAATCTAAGAAATCACCTTCAGGTAGCAGGAAGAAGCGATTAAAATGAAGATGGTTTTTTTCCCGGGCTTAAAAATTCCAGCATTAGATGAACAGGCTATCTGAGGCATGATACTTATGGCTGCATCAGAGCAACCCTAATCAGGGTTTCAACAGCAGCAGCTACATTAGGTACAGTAAAAGCTGCAGCAGGGCATCTGCAGCTGATTCCTACAAAGAGGCACACTCGAAAAGGTGAGAGATTTTCCAGTGGAAGACCTGAGGCGACCGTAACAAAGGCCTGTCGCTGTGATCTAAATAGGTCAGAGGGAGTGCTCTCCATACCTAAGGGGTTCCACATCCCCCACTCCACTCCTCTCCCCTCTCTGCTTTCCCTCCCAATCAACCAACAGTTGCTCCAGACAACCAGATTATGTTCTCCAGCACATGAAGCAAGATGACACACGTTGCCATGGTGAAGCTGGATGAGAGGAATAGTGGATTCTGCAGCATGGCAGAGAAGAAGAAGAAGAAGAGCATGAGAGTTTTTGAGGCTGGCTGAGGAGAGCCTTATCAAAAGAGAGATGCAAAGTCTGGCTTCCACGGACGACAAGTGGGACTAAATTATTCAGTACTTCCAGAAAATTCTCTTATCTGACAATGAGATGCTTCCAAAAAAAATGATAAAACGAATGACTATGATCCAATTGCACAACGATGCTGCGCCAAACTCCTTTTAATCAGGAAACGACGCTTGATGAGCCGAGGAGTCTGTTCTGTTCCTCAGCACTCGTTTAAACACGTTTTTTTTTTCAGGGCCACTTGTTAAAAGAGCAGCATTAGCAATCCCAAAATAATACTGTGTGCTTTTCCTCCTAAGCCGCTGTCAGCTTTTCTCACCGTCAATGAGCAACAGTGCTTAAAAGTAAAGAAATAAATAAGTAGATCACACACCAAGAAATGAGCAGAGCCTTAATAGTCTTTTTCCTTTTCTGGCCTCGGCTGCACAGTCATTAAACAAGAAGACCGAAAATAATAGCAACACTAATAATACGGTTGAAAACTACCCAGTCATTTACAGCGTTTTTTAAGTGAGGCTGAGGGACGGGTCAGAGAGCATCTTTTTTAAACTAGCAGCCCGGACCGCTGTATCCTGTCTGCTGTGAATCCTGTACACACAGTATAGAGGATGTCGTGTCAGTGAGGGATGCACACACACACACGCCCAACCTGCTCTCTCAATAATAGCTGCTCACAGACACTGCTGGAGAGGTGAGAATGGAGAGGTGACAGGGAACGTGTGGAGTGCAGGGGATTGTCGTGCAACAAAAAGGTCCCCAGCTGGAAGTGAACCAGGGACATAATAATCACAATTTACATCATGAGTCCTTTTTTTCATTTAAAAAATAAATGTTGGAGGGTGGAGGAAGGATTCTGATCCTTTTCCTCCTTTGAAAGAAATGTAAAAACACTCCAACAACAATCTGTTCGTATTTACTGTTTTTGTTTCTGTCAAAATAATGTACAAATGACCCGGGCCACACATCCAGCCAGACCCCCGGCCTGCACCCCCGACAGTTTGAGAAGCACTGCCTCAACAGGTAAGCATTAATTCAATTTTGTAGCTGGACAAGTGTTTACAGTGTCACATATTTCTTGTATTTGAAGTCCTAACCCTACCCTTAAATGATGAGCTGTCAAGCTTTAAATAAATGATGCTCAGAAAAAAGTACAATAATTGTCTTTGAAATGTGAGAGTGTGAAGCAGCAGACAGTTTTGAAAATGTCATTAAGAGCTTTATACATTTTTTTTTTTTTTTAACCAAAAGCAGTGACTGAGAAAAGGAATGAAAAGTTGCCGAGACCTGAACAGAAGAATCATGGCAGTATCATTGCCAATCCAGCATACTGGGCTACTACTCCACTGTCACCCCTCAGACACAAACCTAATCCTTCTCCAAAATCGGTTGTTACATGTGCAAATCTGCACAGAAACCCTCCCTGTACTCTAGGATGTCCAGTAAGCCGTGTGTAGTGGGTCGGACTTCTGTAGGAGACGGTGACACCATGGACAAAGATTCTGGGCAGTGTGCCAGTGAAGCCTCTCTGCCGGGGCGAAGGATTGATCTTCTGATTTAAGGAGTCCACACTAAGCATAAACATGAAGACATCTAACATGATGACTCCATGAGGCAGGATTACTCCACTGCACGCACATCGCCTGACTCACTGCTTGGTCAAAACCCACCCACCCTGTTCACTCATAGGTCCAAATCTGCCCTGTGGCGTGTCTCAAAATAAGATCTGTTTGACCGCTGATTGAAATCTCCCTCAGATTCAGCCGTAGAGATTTGAGATCTGTGTTGGGGCATGAAGGGAGAAAAACAAGTAGAAGACTTTAAAAGAAAAAGTCCTGAGCCTTCTGCACCAAAGTCAGAAAAAAAAAAAAAGCCCCTGAGTGCGATCCAGCCCTACCGATTATCAGCAAGCCATAATGGGTTTTTATGCCCGTGCAAAGAGCCCTTGCTCAGCATAAAGGAGACATCATTTCTATTTTGAACAGCTTGCTTGTGCCAAGGGTTGGGTCAAAAACAAAAAAAGGTGAAAGATGTCCTCCAAACGCTCCAAAACATTCTGCAGCGAGTACAAATCTGAGCCAAAACGCCCGTCTGCGTGGAATAAGCCCACTGCTGGAATTCAAGCTATCTTTGTGACATTCCCTGCATGTGTAATCACAGAGGAGAATATGTTGATTCAGAAAGCATTTTCATGCAGCGTAGAGATAAATCACTAATTAAACTGCACTATAATTTTTTTTTTGAAGGTTAGCAAGAAAAAGGGAGTCTTATGTGGAGAGAAAGAGCATAACCGTGTGTTAGGCTGCGGACTCCAGGCAGGTTTTCTATTGTATTGTGAGCTGCCTCAATGCCTTGTATGTCACATTGTGGTGACACATTTAGCTCTTCTAAGCGATTAAATTATTGCAGTTTTTTTAATGACGTATGTGCACCATTGAACCCCCCTCTTGGCATTAAAGTTGTATGTCATTTGTCGACGTGAATCACTCTGATGCACCAAAACAGCCCAGCAGACCGACAAAATAGTCATCAAATATTCTAGTCAGTCTCATTTGGGGATTGGCTCCAACTCAGACTATTTTTATAAAAGAAAATACATCTACACTAATTGTACCTCAGGGCGTTCGTAGTGCAAAAATATAAAGTTCAAGTTCAGTGTGAAATGCAATAGGGATTAAAGTTATCTTTGTTTACAGGTGATTAAAGGTCGAATTGGACCTGCTGCCAGAAACTGAAAAGACAAACGACAGCATGTGAAGGCAGGAGAGATGAAGAAGAGAGGTAGAGATTTAAACAGATGGTGAGATGAGAAAAGTAGTGAGTGGTAGAGAGAGCTAGGACACCAAGGTGGCAGGAGAGGAAAGAGGGATAGATAGAATAAAACAAAGAATAGTAGTACCACAGAAGAAGAAGATGAAGAAGTACGGGTATAGGGTAGAGAAGCGGTTTATTTCCATGACTTCATCACTGGTAAACACTTAGACGCTGGCATTTCCTCTACCTCGCAGGGTAATTAGGAAGCGGAGGAACATGTGTAAAATGGTAATGAAGTCCTCTTCCACAGTACAGCCTCCTGGCTTTGGCTCGCACATTCACAGTGTAGAGATGATCCTTCATTTGGATATTTATGCTTAATAGAAGAAAAAAATGCACAAGTTTCACACTGATGAGTCGCTTGAATCAGCTGAACTACACTGGAACACTTCAACAGGGACCAAGGTGAAAGTGTTGAGGTCACACTCTCATTAGGCCAGGCGTTGATGAGATGGATTTATTGAGCAGCTTTACTGACAAGACGATCAATTGTGGTAACACAGCTAACTACAACTCTACTTAGATTTAAACGGGTGATTATTTCATTCTTTCTTTATTACATTTAAATAATCTGGTAAAATTTCCAACAAATGTCTTTAATTTGATTGGTTTGTTTGCTCAATTGTCTTAAACCCCAGTAATTTAAAAACAAAGGAGAAAAAAAGCTGTTTATTCTCCTTCATAATTTGGAACTTAATTTACATAAAGCACTATTTAACAAAGTAACAGCCTCATTTTGATTAAAATTAATTAAATTAATGGAAAATACGATACAACATTTAAGATTTGTATTTGTCACATGCTCATACAGATGTGCAGTGAAATGTAATACAGATGGTGTTGGTGATGCATCAATACATTGCCCCCAAAAACTAAAATATCACGATACAATGGTTGTACGATATTGGACATATTGCAAGACAATCATATTATGATACATCAAGATATCCTTTTAACTGAAGAATATGAAATAGTAAAGTGCAGGATTAATGTGTCATTCAATGTGATTTGGTGTCAGTTACACCTCTTATCACACCTAAACCTTTAACTTTATTAACCCTTTGCAGACATGCTTTCTTCTTTTATTCATGTCACACGTGTGACCAGGGGGAGTCATGAAGAAGTGACGCAGTGAGTCAAATTTGCATGGAATTATGTTTGGAATATGTTTGCATCACACATGTCAGGGCAACAGTATTTTGCCACATCGACATTTTTGTCCCACCCCTAACAAATGTACACCTGTAATTCAAGACAAAATAGTTATCAAAATATCCAGGTACAATCCAGTACAAGAGTGAGGACAGAAATCCATACAAGTACAATTTTCTTAAGCCATTGCTTGACTCATTTCAACTAAAGCCTGCACTGCCAGTTGTACAGAGACACTACAATGCAATAAAACTCACGCCGACTACTCGTGTAAAATGTGATCTTCTCAAATGTCATCAATCACAGCTAAGCAGAGACTGCAGCTAACATCAGATGAATTATTGGCTTCCTCTTCTGCAAACGGAGAACGTAGAAAGATGGGGATGAAGTGTGGCTGAGGTACAGAGTGCTGCAGGTGAGTGACAGTGTGTGTCACTGAGTGACAGACACAGACGCTGACAGAGAGAGAGAGAGAGAAAGAGGGGAAAGAAAGCAAGTCCAGGTTAAGTCCATGGGAGATATTTAAGAGCAGCGGTGGTGACAAGAGCGTCAGGGTCATAACTCATTCCTTCTGTCCACTGTGGTTTATGGACCGGGACAGAAACTGGATGACAGAAAGGAGAACAACCCCTCCAATGGCACACACACACACACTGGCCTATGTCCTAGTACACAGAGCAAGCTGCTGACTGGGCACTTTGGGTCTGCTCAACTTCTCAACAAAAGGCCCGTTGTCTCCCCCTCTTTCTATCACCCTCCTCTGTCTCTCTGTGCCGTGCCCCCTTTTTAAGTGTGCAGAGAAATTAAGCCACTCAGAAATATAATGAGTCACAGAATGAGTCAATAAAAGACAGAAAAAAAGATGGTGATACATAGAATAGAGCACAAGAGAGACCGGGACAACAAGAAAATGAAGTCAAACCGACAGGGGAGGATTGTGGACACTGCATCCTGTCAGGGGGAATTGTGTTGCTCTCCCTTCACAGTGAGTTTAAATCACTGTAACAGGCCTTTGAGCCTGAAAAAAAGCACATGGGGGGGGGGGGGGGGTGTTCAGGTACATCTCTTCTTCTGCTATTTTCTTCAAGTGGAATATTGTCCAAGCAGTGCACAAGGACAAGCACACAACCCGAGGCATGACATCAGCTTGATTGCAGTCACTTGGGTTCATGAAATTAACTCAATTTGGTTTGAGAATGCAGAAATGTGCTCGACCATTTTGCGACAAAACTTCAGTCAAAGCATAAGTGAATGTTCTGCTTCTGAATCAGAGTTGGAGGATTTGTCAGCCGCGGTCTCTCGGCACACTGATGCACAAAAACAGGCTAAATAATGAATGATTTGTTTGTAAGTTCTCCACAGCAAATGTGTCGCAAGCAAAACAGTAATAATTTACAGAGCAAGCGCTTGAAACAACTGAGAATGTGTGAGTGCATCTTTATGTTTGCCTTTCCTCTGGGTTGAAGATGTCTCTTTGGAGTGTGGATGATTTAGCAAGGGTGCGTGACGGGAGGCTCAGCTGGCAAAGGAGAGGCACGTCTGAGAACAAAAGCAGGCGGGCGGCATGAGAGGAGGACGACTTGAGAGCAGGTTGCTATCAGCGAGACTCATCACACACTCATCTTCACCCCTCTTCACACACGCCGTTGTTGTTCGCAGCCACACCGGGGCTCCGACAGAAGATTTCCTCCCTCCCTCGCTGCTTTCTTATGTGCTTTTCCCTACCAGCCGCTTTGCCTGGAGGTGCTATGTGACTGGCTTGGCTTTGGTTTCATGCAAGTGTGGTTAAAATGTGGTAATCCCATCAGCTGGATCACTAACACTAAAGATGATGAAAAAGCACATGGGGGAAAAAAAAGGGAAAGCCACGGAAAGACACAGAACGAGTCCGATAGCATGGCGGCTAATATGGGGGGACCGTAGAGTCAAGATTAAGCGTGTCTTTGCCGAGAGGGGAGAGGGAGCAGGGGCCCTAATCCTTGGTTGACTATCCACAGGCTGACTCACTACTGGTGCTCACTATTTTCTCGTACAGGGCAGGTCAACTCTGAAGCCGAAAATAGACAAGGTGTGTGAGGAAAAACCCAAATCCACATTGTCAAGTCCAGCCAAAGTCAAGGCGGCAAACACAGGGACCAGGTTTTGCAGCTGCTGGCATGTCAACAACTGTGAGTGCAATTCAGGATGAGACGTGATCCTGCTGCAGCAATACAAGGAAGCAATAAAAGCTTAAAGTACCTTTAGCAGATCCAGTCAGTGGAGCAGCAAGACACCAACTCAGCATTACCTGCTACGCTCTGCTTCCTCGTAGTACACAGAAACACGCTACAACTTGACAGGTACAAACTACGGGGTAAAAGTGTGTGTTTAAAAGTTGGGGGGGGGGGGGAACACGCCCTTTTAGTATAAATTCTCCGAAAGATGTTGCACATGCAAACATACCGAAGAGATGCATTACTCTGCATCTCCTCCCGTCTTTTAAATCGAAAAAAAGGCTCATCCTGCACGCAGGCCCTCGGGGCATTACGCTGGTTGTGAGTAAACTAACTGGCTTCAGTCAATCAAACAAAGCAAAACAGGCAAAACTAGACAAGGCTTCTACAGTCTGCCCATTGTGTCTGTGCAACTGCAACAACACATAAGCTCAAGTGGAGGGAGTTGCTGTGAGGACACGGTGCAAATCAAATGACTACACTGGATATAGTGTCATTAACAATACTGCATTGACGCATCATTGGTGAAATATCTGGATGCATTGGCTATTGTTGGCAGACCAGGATGGTTTTCTCTCCACATGAGGAGGTGAACTAAGGTTTGTAAGTATGCACGAGTAGGCTGCAAAACACAGGCACGCACAGGTCGATATGGACCAACATGTCACCCGTTGTCATGGAAACAAATCAGGCTACCTAATGTACCACAGGCACATCATGCCACTGATAACAAATTGGGGTTGGGTGGTGGATAACAATGCTTTGATCGTGTTTATTTGCTTAGATGTTTGTAGAATGACACCGAGCCTTGACAGACAAACAAACAAACTCTACCTCATGGGAGGTGTAACAACAATAACAACACAGAAGCATCTCAGGGACGAATGACTGAGCGTGTTGCAAAAAATAGTCTTGAAAAGCTGAGCATTTGTTCTGCAGGGCATCGCATATGTTTATTTTAGAGAGACATTTAACAACGTAGTCTATTAAAAAATTGAAGTCACAGTCCCTGATTCTAAATGTGCAACCACGTTGAACGGAACACTGGTGACTTTACTTGCAGCCTTTATTATCATTTTTATACAGATTTCGGTTAATAACAAATTTAACTCCAAACTGCTGTGGAGCTTTTCCACACATGGGTTTTTTTTTTTTCTTACGCCAGACCACCCAGATAGCAGCTACACGCGTTGAGGTTTACTATGCAGAGGCTCGTCCACTGTGGGTTTTTTTTTTCTCTCTCGCTGTAAGTGAATCAGGTTTAGGAGCAGCTCCTGGTTTCAGTTTCTTACCGGTGGAGTGGTCCACAGGTCCGCCGCCGTTGTTGCTGAACAGGGCTGCATACAGGTCAGGGTATGCCTTCTCCAGGGCCACACACAGGTCGAGGAAATGGTCGCTCTCCTTGTTCATCAGCATCTTCAAAAGGTGGTCCACTTTCTCGGCGCTGGACGAACAGTTCTGGTCCAGCTCGAACCTATCGAGTTGGCTCAAGGTACCAGAGACTATCAGCAGCTCTATGACTCGGTCCGCATCTGTTATGGACTCCAGTAAGTTCTGGTGGCACTGGTCTAGCAACTCTTTGTGCTTTGGCTCCATTGCTATCCGCTGTAGTTCCTTAGCTTCCCAGCTAACCCCAGACGGCCAAGTGGATGTAAAAATCCTCAGCGATCAAAAGTACCGAGCGACTATTGAACTTAACTTATCGCGGCTTGCAGAAGTTAGCCGGAGCCACCACGGCATTAGGTTGCACGGGAGATCAATTTTTATAGCATAGTGAAAAAGGCACAAGAAGCCATATTTGTTGCCCAAGGCTGTTGACTGCACTAAACAGCGATACATTTTTCCATCTTACTCGTACGTGGCAGTTCAGGTCGTTTTTTGCTTCCCCTCAGTGTACGCTTCGGCCGAACACATTGTCCTCTCCTTCTGTATCATTTAATGCGCCCGTAGACGACTGAACTGCTGGGAAAACTCACGTAACTCCGCCGCTGATACTCAGTTACACTGTATCCTCCGCCATGTCTGAGCAACTCAGCAGCTGCTGCCCGCTGTCAATCAACGTGCCGTTCAGTGACCATATAAGGTAAAATAGGGCGGGCTTTACCAAAACACACCTATCTATTTTTTTTTATTTTTTTTTGCAATGGGCGTAAACATCAGCCCGTAGTACGTCCAACATCCCAGGCGGAAAAAATGAGAATGGAGAGAATTTGCATGAAAATATTGACATGCATTAAAAATATCAACAACCTGCTAAAGGAAGGTAAATAATGTCCACATCCTTAGAGGAAAGCTGACAATAACTTGTGCTGTACAATCATATTTTTCTTCAGCTGTATACTCTTCTTTGTCTATTTAAATAATATTCTAATACTAAATATATTTTCTTTTCTTCCTATGTATTGTTTTTATTTTACATTTAAAATATATTAATTACCTTAAAATAAAATAGAATGACTACAGACTATCTAAATAACAACATACTATAATACCAAAAAAATAGCTCCACCCACACAAACTAGTCCAAAACAGCATAAGGCTGATAACAGATTCATGCAATATTTAAACTGGATTGAATGATATCTTTAAGCACTCATCAGAGCAATTTTCTGCACCATGATTCGTTTGACTTCAAAAACATTTATATGAGAAAAACAGCAGATTTTTTTTTTTTTTGCACCAGATTTATCTTCAAGCTATGAGTAAAGGGTGTGAATTATTCTTCCATAACTGGTTATCTGCTCATCTGCTGATCGGTGTGACGAAACCCAGAATAAACCCACAGTGCAAAGGATTAAAGGGTCCTTCAGACTAAAGTAGTTGATTAAACAGGTAGTATTGATCCATGATCCTTTATCCTAACCTTTTAATGAAACACATGACACGTAAAATCAGCAAATCCCCATTCAACATGTGTCCTTACTGACTAGTTTGAATATTTTATATATTTTTATTATTATTATTATTTTTATTATTATTATTGTTATTTTAATATTTTTCAGAAAAATGCCATTGCAGTGAACTCAAATAAGATGGTTTTATTCAGTCCTGCAAAATCCTGTGGAGATAGCCACAGGCTTATGTTTTTTTTGTTTCTATATGCAAGCTGCACTGCAACCATTTTTAGCATGTGCTCTGTCTGTCCTCTGGATACGATAGAAGAGGGCAGCGAGCCACATGTGAACATATAAGCAGTATGTGAGAGTGACAAATCAAATGTGCTTTTGAGTAGGATTTGTGAGATACAATATGATGATGATGGATGCACTCCCGCTTCCAGTCTGCAGCTGAATAAAGATTGTTGGCACAGAGGCAGGCGTCTGCAGGCATACCTCTCAAACCGTGACCTTATTCATGCATGCACTGAATCTCATTGTGACATCTACAACCCACTGCCTCTCTCTCTCTCTCTCCCTCTCTCTGTTTCCCTGCCATGCTGGCTCCATAGCTTGTGCAACTATGTGCTATCCCTCTAGATGAAAAATTAATTACAATTCATTCATATCAAAGGGATGCAGGTCCCCATAGCTGAGACAGATTGGATGGATGTGTCTGTACCCTACTTCTGAGCGGTGAATGCATTAGAATAGAAAAGACAGGCTGATGCTTTTTTATCTTTTGGGTATAAACAAGTTCATTATTTAGACAACAGGGTTGGTGTTTGGCTGTCTGATTGTTTTCTGAAATATTATTATACAGATTTGTTTATCAGACAGCCTGGATCAAGGCAGATAATAGCTTTATCTTTTATGGAAGAGGCTGTCAGCTAGCATTTCCATCATTTATCCCGGTCTAATTGTCTCAAACTGAAATTTTTATGGATTTTTTGGGGTTTTTTTTTTCTCCTGCCGGTCTGAGAAGAGATCGAGCTAATGGAAAGCTGTCTGTGATGAGAATAGCCCAACAATAACTTCATCATCCTCACCCTCTTTTATTCACCGCATCCATACACAATTCATTCTCACAGTGTATTTATTTAATCTTCATCTTGTGTGATGAAGAGGAGACAAATCGTGTTTCTAGGGTGTGGAATAAACAAACAAAAAAAACTCAAACAAGGAGCCAGTGGAGACATTTTAGAAGAGAGTATGTTTCTTCTTTATCATCAGACTTACACTCTTTTAAGAGATTTTGAATGTAGGGCATCGTTTCCCACAACATCTCAGGCTTCAAGGCACTAGAAGAGGTTTTCCTGAAGTATTAGACCCTTTATAAATAGACATTACGTTTAGCATTTTGTGGTTTTTAATTAACGGTGAATTACGCAACCTTCAGCTTGAAGCCTGCAACAGATGGGAGGTTTCTGATCATAATGACATCAAAACTCCTTGTTGGCACAGACATGTTTATATAACTCATATAGCCCTGTCCAAATTATCTTCCTCAAAACGGATATAATCGCATTTAACCATCATTAAAATTCTAGTTATTAAAATCTAAACATCCATCTACAGCCCTCAAGCTTTTCCTGCCATCTTTAGTAAATTTTAACATGATTCTTCCAGGGCTGCTACCCAAGGGTACCCCCCCGAAGCACTGCAGACATGCTTGACTTTTTTATGTGGCCAAAGCAGCTTTATGGATGCCATTAATTCCACGGGCTCCCCCCACCCTCCTCACCTCACCGAGCTATTGATCGCAGTGCAGTTAACTCACACTCAAACACTACTGTGGCCATCTGAGCAGAGCCACGTCTCTACAGTCAAGTGCATTCAGCAGTATTTTAAGTGAATCCCACAGGATGTAATAAGGTATCTAGAGCTCCATGTGCAGTCGTGCACGGTGGCCTCACACCCCTCAAGGGAACAGAGGTATGTATCTGTATTGATTAAGTGAAATGCAGTGTATTTAAGAGTCAAAACCAATTTGTTTTGATGCGACTGCGAGTTGTTCGCCTATATTTAGCATCAGATAACTAGGTCACTTGTTCTGTTGCTTTGAATTGCGAATGAATTGTGCCTTTAGTTATTGATCCAATGCCATCAAATAGTGATTTATCCTAAACTGGCAAGAATTTGTGAGGAGCTCTGCTTGTTGATTTTCCCAGTTTTCTTGTAGTTCTTGAAGTCATTACTGCCCTCTACTGGAAAAAGAAATGTAATACAATGTGAAGAGATTCCCATCAGTCATGAGAAGGTCAAAACACTTTGAAAAAAAGATACTGATGGGCATTACTTTCATGAACAAATGTATCTTAATAATGCCTGTTATACGATGCTTGTAGTATTAAACCATTTCAATGTATGTTGTTGCATATAATCAAACTCAATTTCCAATGTGCATTTTCAACATTTATTTTCTGAGACTCATGAAGATAAAGTCACCAACAAATAATGAAATGTGATGCTTGAGTGTTACAGACTACAATGGCAGGTATACAAAATAATGCATCTGGTTCACGTGCTGCACAAAATAAAGAAGAGAGTAAACGATTGAAAACATTAACAGACAACTTTGGTACTTAGCTGCTATGTATTCTGTCTCATACATTATTCAGATACACTGAACATTAGAGATGAGCTGGTAAAAAGTTCCCGACATCAGAGATCTCTTTGTATTGGCACAATTAAAATAAAATATCTTAAAATTATATAGCTCTTAAAATGCATGTCATCTGTTGCACATCGATAGTATGGCATGGCGATGAATATCAAACAAAATCAAATATGAAAATATAAAACTTTGAGTGCATTTGTATATAGAAAAGAATCAAAATGTAGCAATAGAGATATTCTTAAAACAAGGTAAACATTGCATTGATAGAACTGGCATGGCATGCAGGTTTGCAGTTTGTGTATAGTGCATAGAGATAAGCAAAAAATGGATATATATATATAGAACATTTCTATATTGTAGTAGACACCATTCCCTTTTCAGTCACTGCCCCCGCAGAACTTCAGTAGGAGCTTCTTGTAATCTCCTGATGTGTCTCCCTGTTAATAACACAAATAGTAATTAGACCCCTGTCACACAAAATCATGTGTCCTTGTTGCTTTTAAATGATCAATAATCCATTTCATGACGAAGGTACTTACAGAGATGTGTGTGTACAGCGACTTGCCGTAGTTTTTGACATATTCCTGGCGGATATCCAGCATGTCAACTTCAGAACGGGTGACCATGATACGGATCAGAGTTCTGTCTTTGGTTCCAGCTCCCTGAACACATGAGCACACAAACACAAGTATGATCACACAATGAGGCTGACGTAATTATGATGTAGCACTACGACTACAGTAGAACATTTATGTGACACGAGTCAGGGTGCCTCACCTTCATGGCCTTGTAGAGTCTCTCAGCAAAGTAGGCAGGTGTGTTCTTAATACACTTCACTGAAAGAGAGAACATGGTCATTACAAACACAAGCTCAAAGTACACATCCATTGTGTCTATATGTTCAACAAAAAGATAAGTGGATTTTCTGTTGTAAAGGACACATTCTAAATGCGCCCCTGCAAAGTGAGGATGATGAAGACAGCAATACTCGATGTGGAGTGTGAACTTTGAAAAGTCATACTACACACATCAAAGAATAAATACAGATGGCAACAAGAACAATCAAAGCTGCATTAATCAATATGTTTTACTGATTGTATGCTAGCAGAAAAAGGAGCCAAATATGATACCAAGGTATTGGTGGAGACCAAAATCAGAACTATGAGGAGAGTAAATATTAGATATAAATTTATCAGGAGGCAGAAAACATGTGCCACTAGTTATAGTGCTCCATTCTGTCTGACAGATGTTTTCTATTACAAAAATATATATAAAAAACAAAAACATAACATTTTTCTTCCAGCAGCAGAATAGTGATTGACACAGCTTTAAAGAAAATTGTGGCCTGAAATGATAGAAATGTGAAATCATTTATAAAAACATGGTACAGAAGACTGAAATGAAACACAGCATCCGAACAATGGCACACACCCAACACTGAAAGTGCACACCAGCTCACAATGAAAACAAATGGAGAATCAAAAACCAAACACATCTATAAACAGGTTACTGTACCATAACCCTGAGCAAAGAGGGACAAAAAAGGGGAAAACAGAGATTATGAATAAAGCAGCAACACTTAGTTCAGAGCCACAACTACTTCTCAAGTTCAAGTAGCTTTAATACTGCGTGTCATACAATGAGCATGGAAATGTCTAAGGGTTACATTTTTAAGTCAAACTCGTAATGCAATCAAGCACACTCTACCCTCGTCATTGTTAATTATGTGGAGCAGATTCTAACTGGAACAATGCATGGGTGTGACCTTTGAATAGCTGTGTGTGTGTGTGTTTTCTTACCGACTGCCAACATGCCACTCTCAAGGTCTCCTGACATCTCCCTGTTGATGCTCTTCTCGATATCTCTGCCACACATGCGCTGGTACTCAAGGAACACTACACACACACACACGTACCCATAAACAATTAGTCATGAAGTAAATAAAGGAATACACTTTTTTGTAAACATGTGGAACTTTGTTCTCAGTTTTCAATGGTTACCTGCTCTGAGGTGGGATTTGCTCCTTGCACACAAGATTGCATTGAATTTGGACTCATCTGTTCCCAGCTTGTTCTCTCCAGCAGCGTACAGGCTCTGTAAGGAATGTGTACAAACAAATACGCATCGGTCAAAATACGTACAACAAAGTTTAAGGTAAATCATCAACAGATGAATTATCAATAAGCCTTTACCTGAGCATCTTGTTTAGCCACAGAGATGTCAACATGTTCTCGTTCGTCACGATTGCCCTGGAAAAAAAAGGAGAAAATATCTGTTATTTAATCTGGAAGTAATGCTAGTGGACTTGAGGTATACAGGTAATTCATTTATATTCAATCTGTACCTGTGCAAGAGAGACCAGGAGCCTGCGGAAGTGTCCTGAGGTATCTCCAGTAATGGCATCCTCCAGTTTCTTCTTGTATTCTGAAATGACAAAAAATAAATAGATAACACACTCAAAAAATGTCAGAACTATATTTAGTTCAGAGGGGTGAAACTTAGAATATAGATCAATATGTACACATAAAACAAATGACAGTGTCCATCACATAACATCTAAATATATAAATGTGGGCAGTGAGATGAAGCTACATTGAGTTAATCCATCTTCTAATAAAAGTCTTTCCACACAGTGTTGTATGCTGTCTGATAAAGGAGTATATCGAGCTGTAGGGGAAAGTGGTGCATTCACAGCCTCGAGGTATCTCACCTTGTTTGTAAATACGGTTTATCTCATGGATTTCCGCGTTGGAGCGGGAGGACAGGATCTCTATCAGGCAGGCTTCATCAGTTCCGGCTCCCTGTGAAGAAGTCAGACCAATGATAATCTGAAAACCTCTGGCCTTGGAGCAGCCAACACTCATCCTGTTCATTTTCTGTTAGTGAATCTTCATTCAAACCTCATAATAATGCAAATCTTAACAATATACATGTTTTAATTATATCTTCTTAAGATGCTACCTTTATGGCACTGTGGAGCTCGTAGGCATCCAACTCAGATGGAGTCTTCAATGTGGTCATCACGAGGTTCCTGAAGTCTCCAGACAGTTCTGAATGCAGGTCCTTAATCAGATCCTGAAAATGGAAACATGCTTGGAATAACTCTAAACCACCATTAACTGCTGCTGTGAAATGTGTACCGCAGCTCTGTGGTATAGCTATAATGAGCTCTGAGCCTGAGGACATCCAATCCCTGCTCCGTTTTACTGGCAGCACCACCACCACCTGTTGTCTGCTTGTCATCATTATACACTTCTGCTTCTGCTCTTTGTCCACTTTTAAATCTCTCTTAAAAACACATTTTTACAAATGTACTTTTAGGGGATTTGTTGTTTGAGCGTGTTTTTCTGTTTTTCTTTTTCATTTATTCCTTAGATAATGCTTTTATTACTAATTATAATAGAATCCATGGCAGTATCTTAAATCTCTTATCTCCTTGATCTTTTATACTTTTATGGTTTCAATCTGCTTCTTTCATTCCTTTTCTCTTTTTGGTGTTTTTATATGGACTTTTCCTCTTTCTTCTGTGATTTCTTGCTGGTTTTAAAATTTTCTGTGTCCTTCTAATTTGTATAATCTGTGGAACTCCTGTATTGTACTAGTCACATTTCTCTATTCTTTTTTTTTGTAAAGCACTTTGTAACCCTGTTTTGAGTGCTTTATAAATAAAGCTTATTATTATTGTTATTATTATTATTATTATTATTATTATTATGTAAACTAAAACACAGATGATTCTATATCTGGAAATATTTTGTTGAATTTCAATCTTTTACTCATACAAATGTCATCAGGTGTCAGACAAAAAGCACATCATCTTTAACGATCAGAGAAGAACTGTTACCTTTCCATAGGAGGTTTTGTAGGCGCGCAGCAAAGGCACACGCTGCCTGTTGGAGCGACTCCCCAGTAAATCGATGATGGCTTGCTCATCAGTTCCTAAACAGACAAGGCCCAATTATAGAGTCAGACAGAGAGTACATATAAAGAAAATGTCTTCTTCCCCCATCTAAACATTTAAAAATATATTGATAAATAATATATTGACTTTAAGCTGCAAGATTTCCGGTCTCTCCCTCTGCTCTTTCAATGTAAGCTCTGACCTTCACCAGCAGTTAGCCCCACGAACTATGTTCTGCTGCTTCAATAAATGTATGTATATTATATGCCTAATCTATCAGATGATTTGATTTATAAATCTGTTATTTCCCCCCCCCCCCACAAAATGTATGTCCCTTTACTTATTGTGTTATTGTGCTAATAACAGATCAACAAATATAATATGGAATAATTTTTGAATAATCCAAAACTACTTTTCACCAACTATCCTGAGAGAAAGAAAAAGTAAATAAAAGACAACTACTGTAATATTTGTTTGTTCACTATGTTCCCTACAAAAAAAGGATTCAACTTTCTTACTGTGTAGTCCTATGAGCAGCTCATAGGACTACACAGTAAGAAACTACTTGCCAAGTGGTCAACATTTGGTGCATTGTGTACAATACATCATTACAGCCAAGAAACAATCCCCCCCCCCCCGATAACTCACCAAAGCCCTTCATGGCCTTCCGCAGAACCTCTACGTCTTTGAGTTGATCAGCTCCAGGAAAGTCCTTGATCGTTCCCCTGAATCCTCTCTGAGATAACAATGAAGCAATTTCCATTGTGCAAAAAGTTAACTCTGTTTTACATTACATTGTAAAAAAAAATATACAATTGGTGTGTGTTTATTGAACACATCATGACAGGAGACATAATAAGTCGTATAGTTAGTAATTTAACCTAGAGGCCAAACTAAGTATGTCCAGTGTTTCTTACATTGATGGCTGGAGCAATTGGCATGGCTCCTCCTCCTCCATAGGCTGGCATGGATGGATTTGGTGAAGGGACTTTTGGGTATGCTGGCATGGGAGCTGGTGCCGCTCCATAACCAGCCATGGGCGGATTGGGTGATGGTCCCTGTGGGTATCCGGACATTGGCTGCCCAGGCTGACCTGGGTATCCCATCCCTGGGCCTTGGTGTTGAGGCATGGGCCCTCCTGGCTGTGGGTACAGGCCAAATGACTGTTGGTTAGGGAAGGGGGCACCATACCCGCTAGGCTGAGGGGAGGATTGGTACCCCCCAGGGGTTTGGGTGAACATGGATGGGTTTGGGGGATAACCCCCCATCCCTGCAGAGGTCTGGTTGGCCTGTGGTTCAGAAACATTAGAATCTCATAATATGTGTACAACTCATTGAAGAGTTTTTTATGCAAAGCACAGGTAGCTGGTCACACCTTGTTTGGATTTTAGATTTTCTGCGGAAATTGTAAATGTTTGTCAAGTTCAAAAGAAAATGCACTTTACCCTGAATCTAACTTCAGTTTAAAAACTGAAGTTCATGTTCTGATGTTTTTGAGTTTCTTTTAAGTGGAATTGTGTACAAGTAGTTTCCAAACAAAGTGTGGCCATGCTGGAATTTTCAGATGGAAATGAATATTTATGACGACACAGATGAAAGCACATGATAGACAAGACAATGAATCAGGAAAATAGAAAGAGTTGCATGAGATCGAAAGGTTTAAGAAGTGTAGAAAAGGATGAAGTGTGTGACTGTTCTTCTCATGCAAAGGCCTTCATGGAGAAGCTGACAAAGAAAATCGCAATGCTGAGGATTTTAAGACGCAGACTTTGGAAAAGTCTTACCGTAAATGATAGGACGCAATACTCCATGAATGGCTGTGTAACTCATTTTAACTGGATTATTCAACGCAATAGTCTCATGTGGTTTTATCACATTTTAAAACAAATTTGCTGGGTGTAAGGTAATAGGATTGTAGGGTAAGCTTACCATGCCAGCATTGTATCCAGGGTTAGATAAATTGTCCATACCAATTGAGGGATATCCACCAGCAGGGCCACCTCCCCAGCCGCCTGCAGCAGACAACAAAGACAAAGCTGTTCAGAGGAGTTGAGGACGCCCTAAATGCCAGAAAGATTTGGGTATATTTGACCAGGATGGGAATGACCCCTTTTTCCTGGATTTTCCTTTTTCTCACATTCAAACTAATTAACATATAGGTGAAGAAGTGCTGGACAGAGAATGAGGGTATTATGTTGAAGACGGGTTGTGGGACTTGCTTCTCTTAGCAACAGCAGAGGTTTGTTTGTTTTTAAGGAAAAAAAAATTCCACTCTGTTAACCATAAGTCCCATGATCGCTGCTGCCTACCAACACTAAATTACTGACTCACTATTCCTAAAATAGGGATCAGAAAACCTTGACCAAAACACAGGATTTCACAATTTTTCTAGTAGTACTTTTTAAATCATCTAAATGGGATGCTTGAGTTGCTCTTTATCTACTCTACTTATGTGAAAGTACCAGTAGGTATTATTTGCCTATGTACCTTTAAAACTCTATCATGTAACATGTCTATTTTCTTCTATTTCTAGACTTCCATGGCCACTTGTGACTTAATGCAACTTTAAACTTGTCTATGAAAAGTATCCCGCTTGAGTGACAGTGACCACAAGATCAGAGGACGTCTCTGTATGAGGCCTTGTTAAAACAGTAAAAAAAAAGAAATTCCAAAGATATTTTTGGGCCATTTTTGCCTTTCTTGAATAGGACAGCTGAAGAGAGACAGGAGGTGTTGGGAGAAGAGAGTGGGGGCTTACATGCCACAAAGGGCAGAGGTCAAATTGTAAACCATGGCCTCTGCAACTACAGCCTGTGTACATGGGGAGCACGACATAACCACTAGGTTAAAACTACGCCAAAACAAATAATTTTAGAGTTTATATTTTGAGCAAGACAAAAAGCATACGTAAACTTTACAAATGCCAACCGGCTGATGTTGTAACGTTTTGGCAGAGCCAGGCTATTCACTTCCAACCACTACGAGACATCATATTGCCTGTACAACATTTAATGCATTTAAATGTGAAAAAAATGGCTTACCTGGTGGTAGTGCCTGCGGGTAGCCCCCAGCCTGTGGCGGGTAGCCCCCTGCCTGTGGTGGATAGCCTCCTGCCTGTGGTGGATAGCCCCCTGCCTGTGGTGGATAGCCCCCAGCTTGTGGAGGATAGCCCCCAGCTTGTGGAGGATAGCCACCAGGTTGAGGGGGGTAGCCACTGGGCTGCTGTGCGAAGCCTCCTGCTTGAGGAGGGTAAGCTCCAGGCTGAGGTGGATAGGCACCAGGCTGTTGAGGGGGGTATCCGCCTGCCTGAGGGGGGTAGCCGCCTGCCTGAGGGGGGTATCCAGGGTAGCTCATGGCTGTAAACATAAAAATTATGAATCATTCTAATAGCTCCCATCATAACCTATAATTAACCATGTTAGAATCATTCTGTGCATCCGCTTATATAATATGCACTTTATATGTTAGCAAAGAATATTAAGACAGAACACTACACGGTTAAAGCAACCTTAAAAGACATGAGATAGCAAAAAGAGAGTTGAAAACACACCCTGCTACCTGCCCCTCCTCCTCTGTGCTGTGGGCTTTCCCACAGCACAGAATCTTTCACTGACTAAGACATAAGCAATCTGAATTTTCCAGAACTACAGTAGAGTAACATGTCTCGTCATATAGCTGGTTGTGATATCACAGCTTAGCTTCTTCTTCTTAGCTTAGCTTCTTTTTTCACTGTGTAATTCTTCTAAATACACTTAAAAGCAAACTAGAGGTTCCTTTTTAACAGACTCTCGTGCCTGTCCCTGCTATTTTCCCAATATGAGCTTCTTTAGTTATCTATTCTTTACTTTGAGTTTAGCAATATAGGAGTCAACGTAATGAAGGGAATCGTCTTTATGCTAAGGCTGTTGAATTACATGCATTACATACAGAGAATTTTCCTTTTTCTTTAAGCTTTAATAAAAGAAAACAGTGTTTAAATAAGTCTACTGGTTTTGTGGTAAAACTGACTTCAGTGGACCTGAATGGAACAGTAGCCTTGGTTGACTGATTGATATTATTAGCTTTGTATAGAGCCAATCAAACATGTGTTTGACACAAGGAAAGACAGAGGACAAAGAACTTATCCTACTCACGGACATTGTGGGGAAAAGTTATGCAGTCACAGTCTGTAGATGTGTGTCAAGTAAACACTTACAACATCTTACACTCTGCCCCTTCAGGCACTGCTGCTGATGACAAACACAGTAGTACTGATGCTCACTCAAAGTACCAATATTTAATACTACATCAACAGCTATAGCACATTTGGTCAGAACAAATGAGACTTAAAAATGTCAGTTAATTGTGTGGGTTCAAACATATTACTTTCAATTTCTGTTCAAGTGAAGATACACCACAACGGCCTGCTTCAACACGTCAAACTGTGAGAAAAAAATTGACTTGATGAAACCACAGTCCACAGATGCAAAACTTATCACATATGAACAGCCATGTTTACTTAGGGAGTAAGGGTGCTAATAAAGATCAACATCACTTCAGACAGAGCCAGAAACTCTGAAATGAAGTCACAAGTATGAGGTAATAACTAACCCTGAGGTGACACAACGCAGAGACAGTTAAAAAAATGTGCTCTAGCAAGATTTTAAGAACGATCAGTGCTGATATCTCAAAATGTGTGTTTTGTTTCCTAACCCTCACTTATTGTATATTTTTATCCTCGCTCCAAGTTTTTTCGTCTAATTTGAATTTCCTTAGCCCATTATTTGTAAATGTTGCTGTCTTATTTTGTTGAAGTTAACTTTTCCTTTATCTTTCTTTCTATTATGCTGTTTAGTATGGAGGACGAGATCTGACAAAAGTATAAATAAATAAATAAATAAATGTATAAATAAATACTGGAATAAATAAATAAAATAATGAATAAATAAATAAAATAATGAATAAATAAATAAATAATTAAATGCGTGAATAAATAAATAAAAACTGGTAAATAAATGGGACATAAATAATTAAATGTCTTAAATTTATTTATACATTTATTTATACTTTTGTCAGATCTCGTCCTCCATAGTTTAGTATGTTTATCCTCTACGAGATTTTGTGGGAATATTATGTTGCAGGTACATAAAGTGTCAATACAGTGACCATTACTAACACCTAAGCATCCTTTGAATATTGTATCTAGTTCTGTCGTAAACAAGAGGTAATAAACTAGTAGAGTGCTGTCTGTATGTTGTGAGTGTAACTGTGTAACTTTTGCTGCCTTTTGGCCATGACTCCCTTGAAAAAGAGGTTTTTAATCAATCAATCGGACTTTCCTGGATAAATAAAGGTTAAATAAAAAAATAAAAGAGTAAACAGCATGGATTAGATTAAACTGTGCAATTCAGGTTATGAAAGGTTTAGCTAAACTCGATCTGAAGTTTGGTTTATAAACAGTGTACACTGGATAACACAGCGCTGGTTCAGGCCTCTACACGTCACGTCTCCCAGCACACTTTACATAATCCTCCAAGTTAAAGCCTGTCATGTAAACCCTGCCCTGCCTAAAACTGCAAGCTAAAGCCACTTAAACCACAAATAAACGAAACAAGCTCACAACATAATGCAAGCAGGAGGAAGATTTGAGCGTTTTGTAACCTTACGCGATTACTTTGGTAAACCTGTAATACAAACGTTGGCATGCTAACGACAGCGCCGCGGACAGCAGAGCCACAGGAAGACACAAAATCACTTCATAAACAGCTGCTACTCATCGAAACGTAACTTACTACGTTAGCTTATAACATTTCTGGATCAAAATGTGGCGTTGTTTTAGTCGCTGTGAGGATTTTAGCACTTACTTTTAGTCTGCTCGTAGTCTTTTCCTGAAAGAAGTGTTTCTTTTCCAGCCTCAGTATTGACTGGTGTGGGTGGGACTCATACTTTCCATTTAAGGAACCCACCCATCTATCGGCCAGTGTTGCCAGGTCCGCTTGTTGTAAGCGACTTTGGGCTTGTTTCCATAGAGCTGGTTGCTTGTTTCTCTCGCGAGATCTGGCAACACTGCTATCAGCCCGTCAGTGACACACAGAGCAGCTAGACCATGTGACAACAGTCAATACAAGGAGGACACGAACTTTCCTCAACATCAATGACATGATGGAAAATGCGACTTATCGACGTCACACGTAACAATAGGTGCATAGTTTCACAGGCGTGCTGTCAGAAATTATATCTCCTGCCCAAGTTAGCTTTACCTTAAATAATGCAAAGAGAATCGTTCATTTTGTGATTATTTACACGCAGATACATAGAGTAATTACTAGTTATACCAATAATTTTATAATATAAAGTGCTAGATAACACATTGTTGAATTTTATATACTGGAAAACGAAGCAAATACAATTAAAAAAATGAGTTTATAAATAAAAGCAATAATTACTCAACCGCTGCTAACTGTTCAATATTACTTGTGCAATAACTTTGTAATTCACTGATTTACAATTGTCTATTTATTTACTCAGTCACTGCACTTTAACTTTAACTGTCTATTTACTTATTTATTCATTGCACTAAAACTGTTTATTTACTCATCCAGTCACTGCACAATAATAACTGTATAAACTCTGTCACTGCACCATAACTTCACTTATTTGCACTATATCTCTATATTTATATTTGTTTAATTAATCAGTCATTGCAAAAATAATAACTGTATATATTCTTTCAGTCACCACAACGGTCTATTTATTTATTATCATTATCATTCATTCACTGAACAGCAATTGCTCTGGCCACTTTTTACATACTTCTCTGTCATATCACCACAAATATATATAATTTTTGTTGTTGTTTTTGTAAACGCTGCTGTTTAGGATTGCTGCTAACAAAGTTCCGTTGTGTCCTTGTATACAATGATAATAAAGATTCTATCTATATATCTATCTATGTGACTTTTAAAATGATAAAAAAAAACTGTGTGATGTAGTGTTTCAAACTACTGTGTGATAGATTGTTGTTTATGAAGGTGGTTGTAATTTTTTGAAAATTGCCAACAGGGAAGTGTTTTTTTTATATATCCGCCTACTATACCACGTCACTGGGTTCATACCTTGCTTGCGTAATGCTTTTGAGTATGTTTGGAATACAATTTTTAATGTGTGATACGGATATTTACCACAAGAGGGAGCCATTTTTCAAGCTTTCCATCTTAAATGTAGTTTGTCTCGCAGGCTGCCAGTAGAGTGCATATGGGCACTATAGGGGGGGAAAGGGAAAGAAAAGGCTTGGGCTTGTGGTTGTGATAGATTATCTTTTTTTTTTTTCCTCCAGTATTTTCTGTTGATGCTGTTTTCTCAAGAAGATACATTTTGTTCCATTAGAAAATGTTTTTTGAGACAACTTAATGACATTCATGTTCAAATATGCCAACATCAAATCAATCAAAAAGTTAGGGCAAGACAATACATCACAAAAAAAAAAGATTAGTGAGTTCAGTTTAAGGAAAAACTTTTGTTCCTGAATAAACAAAACACCTATCCCCACCCCCTTTCTCACTTACACACACACACACACACACACACACACACACACACGATTCCTCCTCACTCCCACTCCTAACGCCTACTGACAAAACAAATGTCAGTGATACATTTCACAAGCAAGGTAGCCTGATTTGGAGAAACAATGGATGAAACACAATGCTTCAGAAATAATTTGTAAACCTACAAAAACATTATTCTAGGCTACCTTTGTGTCACAACGTGTATAAACTTGACGGTGAAGCTGCACACTTTGTATTATCGGAATGGGCAGGGGAACAGCTTGTGTCTCATCCAGTGAGCAAAGAATGAATATTCACACCAGCCGGGCGCTGATTGGCCAGCGTCTTCGATGACGTAGAGCCGTCCTCATTACATATTCAAAACGTCTCTCTCTCTGCCTCTCTGCAATAAAGGCAGATAGCGGGCCATGGGGAGTAGGGGAAAACTTTTTATACTGACATGTTAGCGCAATGACTTTTGAGTAACATCAAACTGGGACGAGGCTCCCGGCGCGAGGAGGACAGGGCCCTGTACGGCAAGAGAAAAGGAGCACTTGCCACTGCCGGGGTACAGGAACGGAAAAGCAAGACGGCAAAAGAGTTGAGACCAGTCCAAGAATCAGCGGTGGAAAATCCAGTTTAGCCATTTGAATTGAAAGATGAGCTTGTTGTCTGCCATAGACACGAGTGCCTCCGTGTACCAGCCTGCCCAACTTCTCAACTGGGTCTATCTCTCCTTGCAAGACCCCCACCAGACCAGCGCTTTTGACGCGTTCAGACCCGAACCCAACTCTTCCCACCCGGATCTCAATTTCAGCAAGACTCCCGCAGCGGCGGACTTGAGCTCTTCCCTGAACTCCAACTATCTCAACAACTTCTTTCAGCTGCAGCGGAATGAGGTGAAAGATGGCATGCATGTGGCAAACCTATCAGGGGTGACTGTCATTGTGGGATGAGTGGTTTAATCTGCTTCAGTAAGAAACCCGGCATGATTGATTTGTTGACTGTTCCACGTCTTTGCAGCAAATGGTTTAACATGTACAGCATGGGCTCTACTGGAAGGATAAACAGTGCCATCATGCTATGTCTTATATAACTTCAAATGGTCTGAAAACATCGACATGATAGGACATTCAACTTTTGATTATTTTTTTTAAAGCTCCTGCTAGACCAAATGGCATCACATTTAATGGACCAAGTAGCCTAATAGCCTATTTTCTTTTTTATATAACACAGGAATTATTCTAATGTGAATATCACTTAACAATTTTAAGTCCTAAATAAATCAGGACTATTATGATTCCCCAGGATTTAGTCTTTAGTGTGACTTGGTTTTCAGTTCCCTAGTTGTCCTCTAAGTTCTGGGATGGAATAGGAGTTTTTTTGCATCTACAATTTTAGTTCGCAAAACTAATAAAAGCCGCAAGAAAGTTCTATAAATGAAAATTACAACTTAGTTTATATATACTGAAAATGTAATATCCATTATCATCTCAGTTTTTAATTTCTTTTTAACCAGGTTTGTCCTGCACCAAGATCATATATATATATATATATTATTGGGAGGGATAACTGGGCTAGAATAGAAAAAAAAAAGTTTCAACTTTGAACATGTTATCGAATACAGAATAGGTTAAGAAAATATCAGAATGATCAGATGAAGCGCAGACAGTGTGGACATAACAGATTTCACCAAAGATTTATAAACATTCAGGACAACTGAGTTTGTCATTTAATGGAAAGGTCCCAGCATACTAAGGGTAGTTCAGATTTAAGATGAAGCTCTGCTTGTATCAGATTTGCTCTAATCAGAGGGGTAAGGAGGTAGACATTCTTCTGCACGCCTCTTGTCTGGAGAGAGCAGGCGTCCTCTGCAGCCTCCTGCTGGGCTCTGCCGTTCCCAAGTAGACCTGGTTGTGCAAACAAAATCAAGCCTTGTTTACATATTGTCTATTCCTGTAGCTCTGTGTAATTTTAGGGACATACATGCTGGTAACGTATGCATGGTGCAAACCTGATACTGCAGACCATACAGCGCAAAAAGGACCCCACCACCACCACCACCACCACCACACCCCTTCAACATAACCCACACACACATACTGTACATACGTACAGCACACACAGAAAACGAATCACATACTGCAGGAAAAGTGGCAGTGTAAAGAAAATACAAGCTTCCATAGTGTGTGTTGATTGTGCTGCAGTTTAGTTTCTTAGATCTACGTTACTGGGACGTGATGTGTTGGAAACACTCGTCATGAAGGGACGGTTGTATATCCACCATCTAGAGCTGGTGTCCATTATTATGCTGGTAACCATAGAGGCCTTTTGAAGTCATTTAACATGAAACAGTCCTCTGAAAAATGGGGTGTGCACATTATACATTACACGCAATTGTGTAATGCCATTCAATCCGCATGAGTATAAAGAGTTTCAAACTGAGAGAACATAAGCAGTCTGGAAATGGTTTAAGGGGTGGGGTTGTGGGGGGGGGGGGCATTTTGCAACTTACTCTACAGGCTAAGCCAAGTAAAATAAACCACTGCAGAGATTTGATGATGAGATGAGTAATGCATAATGTGGTTGTTCTTTGCAATGACGGATCACACAACAGACTAATTGAAGTTGAATTGAGATAAAAACTCAAATTTGTTGTTCGTTGTGGGACAAGTGAAGAATGCTTACCACAATCTCAACTTGCTGACAGATTTCTTTTTAAAATACTTGTTACTTTTTCTCCCTCTTTATTGACTTATATGATAAAAAAGAAAAAAAAATTGGAACATTAACAACCCTCGTGGATTCATGCAACTCTTTTGCAATTTCTTATGGAATTTATTCTGCATCCAATCAGTCACCTTTTTAACTTTCCACTATAAACCACAGCCATGTTTTAAACATATTGATTGCATTGCGAAACCTCTTCCCTGGACCTCAGATCTTTGATAATTGATCTGCTGCAATTGCCCAACCTCAACTTGGACACACATGATTTGGTAATGGAGCTTGATCCTCATTGTTTAAGCCAATACATACAAATCAATCGCCATGCAAGTAAACACAAACTCTCCTGCTCACTCACTCGCTCGCTCTCTTCTTCACTCTCACAGACACACAAAATAAACAGTCTCTCCTGGCCATTAGCAGATGTGTGTGAAAATCAGTTTCCTTTGGCCTGCATGACACAAGACGAAATGCTGAAGAACTGCGAGGAACATCAACTTTGCGTTTGTTCCAATTTAACGTCCACGAGGGCTAATGTTTAGCATCACACAAACATCTTCATTTCCATCAGCAGCGATAATACACAGAGCTGGAAACACACTGCGAAAGGAAAACTTGAGAAACTTCAGAGCCTGGCCGTTTGATTTACGATGACTACATGTAATAGATGAACATGGGTCTTAAAGCTGGAGCTGGTTAGCAAGACAATCTCACCGGCTGCAGATAAAGATTTGGCTCTCTGCCTTGGTCAGGTTGCCAAGTCTTAAGTGTCTGTGCTGTGCAACATTAAACATCAACAGAAACATCATTTCTCAGACACAAACATGTGCCCCGAAAAGAAACTGTAAGGGATGAGAAAGAGTTTATCTGTGGATTTCGTCATGTCACGCAATTATTGAGTGCTGCTAAAACATTTATTAGTGCAGTTAAACTGTTACATCTCAAGACCGATGACTCTATTAGACTTTTTAGTATATCGTCCCCCGTTGGTTTTTTATTAAATGTGCCCTTAAATCAGCATAATTTAACCCAGAGGTCAATTCCTTTCTGTCGTTTCCGGACTGAATTTTGAGCAGAAGACGACATGAATGAGAAGGGAAATAAGTGACTGCAGGCAATGCTCTCCCTGTTATTAATATTCAGACGGCATCGTCCATGGATTCACTCGGCCCTGTGGCATGCACCGCCGCGTTCTGTGGCTCCCAGCATGCTGCAAACACTGACCATGGTTAGTTTACCGCCAACAGTGCATGGTGACACTGCTGATGTTCCACAGGCTGGCGAGGGAACATGCCTCCCATCTTGTTTACAATGAGTCATCCTCTGTAAAGTCCTGTCTTTTTCTCTGTGGACATGCTCAGTACTTTTCCAGCTCATGAGCACAGCTGGGCCTCTCGCCAGATGTTCTGAATTTAATGAGAGAAATGATCTTGGACGTGTTTCCCCCCCCCTTCATATTCTTTTTTTTTTTGTGTGTGTGTGTGTAACAGAAAAATAGGACATAGAGAGCTCAGCGGAAATTGGTGATTTATCTCAAGATTTTAACACTGCAAACTGGGAATGCAACACTTTATGTAATACTGTCTTGTTTTTAATGATGTCCCAGCATGCTCTATGTCAATAAATCCCACTTGTGGGTTGTCAGTATATAAAGTGTGACGGCTCCAAGATTGCTGTTTATATAGTAAATGCAATTCATACAAATGTGTAGAATCACATGTTTAAATGGACCCCCGTCTGATCTTGTTCTCATTTCCCAGGCCTTAAACAACAACGTTTATAAGAATGTATCTCCCTATGGCTCCCTTAACAACATCGTGGATGGACTCAACTCCCTGACGGACCATTTCTCAGACCTTTCCCTTTCCTCGGAGCCCAGGAAACCCAACAAAAGACCCCCACCCAACTACCTGTGCCACCTGTGCTTCAACAAGGGCCATTACATCAAAGACTGCCCCCAGGTAAGACACATTGAACACATAATCCAGTCTACATACACAGCTTTAACGTCATAAAAACATCCAATTTTTTGACTCTACATGCCTTGCACTTGTTTAACATCTTTATGTTTTGCATCACAATAACATATGTTTTGCATGCCTCTTCAGACAGTTTCAGTGTGTTATCATTTTGTTAATTAAAGCCAATGATGGCACTAAATGCAGTGCCTGCTCCAGCCAATGTCCGTCTCTCTGTCTTTCTGTCCCTCACTCGCTCGCTCTCTCTCTCTCTCTCTCTCTCTATTTGGCTGTGGTCTGACCTACTTGTTAAACAGGCTGGCCTCTGTCTTCCGTAGTCATGTGTGTGAGTGTGTGTATAAATGCGCTTGTGTGCATCTTAACTACCACATCATTACAGTACAAGAAGCCGTCCGCCTTAGCCTGGATATGAAAACTTTGTTGGGCTAATTCAAGAGTCAAAGGTGCAGCCGATTGCGTTAGCCTCGTCGGCCTCGTAGCATATTCTGAAGAATCATGAGCAAATTCGAGAACAGCCGTCTTCTTTGACGTGTAGCTCAAAGAAAAGTCACAGTTGCATTCCTCTGCCTTCCAGTTTCTGATTCAGTCCGATGGGATGCAGGTTCTATGTGAGGCACCATGAATAATCCATCCTGAGGTCTAGCATGGAGGTTAGGAGCGCTAATGTGCAACTAATGTGGTCCCAGCTGCTGTCATCTCCCAAAATATAAACATCATCAGGGCCAGGGCAAGGAGAATTATGGGTTTTAAACGATTTCCGACACTTTACATAATGAAGTGAGGGCAGAAGTGTCTGTTTTGAAGAAGAAAAAAAAGGCCCTGGGTGGATGCTGGACTAGATACTTAAGGTTTGTGCAGGTGTGCAACAACTTGACATCTACACATAAACCAGGGAAAACTGAATTTAAGAGATAGTTTGTGGAGGAGTTGTTGGTGAGGAATGGAGTATGAAATTGCTGCGGTGGATCTGTCATTGTGGTGTTATATAGCGCCTTGTAAAACAAACTCCATTGCTGGGACTGCGGCCTGGAAGTGATCTGGTTTCATGACAGGAACACAATGGCACACTCCCTTGGAAATATGGACATTTGAGGTTTTTTAAGTTGATTTTTTTGGACTTGTGGTGCCTAATATTCTCTTCTTTCTCTCTCTCTCTCTTTCTCTCTCTGTCTCTCTCTTTTTTTTTGCCTCTCCCTTCCCCTGGGTGAGGTGCAACAGCCTAACCCCAGCCCCGAGTTTCTTTTGCATGGAATGGTAATGAGGAGCAGATGTGAGATTAAAATGCTTTGACTCGCTTTATGACATATGATGACTGGTCTCTGGAGGTCTGTGAAAGACCTGTGTACTGATGAAATATCTCCTGGACAGCTCCAAACTGCAAAGTGTGGGAATTAGATCATCAATTGACAACTCTGAAGGGAATCTTAGTATACCATGCATCATGTAACGTTGGACTTCATTCTTCCTTTAAGTAATGCTATGGCTGTTAATGTGACCATTGATCACAAGAAACTGATGCTCAGCATTGGATCAAGTCGTGTACATGAATACATAATCTAATGTGTTTATTTTCCATAAGAAACAATAAGGAAACCAACATGCTGAGCACATTAGGGTTAGTTAAACAAATCATATTTATCTTTTTAGATGAAAAACAAAAAGTGGCTTAATGAAATAAAACCCCATAGACAGACACTGTGAAATCAATCTTAGTTGTAAGCTTTCAGGAGTGGACCTCAATCTCACACTCAGCCGTCTTCTGGTTTATATTTCAACTCTTCGTTAAACTGCCAACAGTAAGTCAAAAAGCAGCTACAGCCTCCGCACCTACACAGTTCAACACCACCAAAGTTATTTAGGTCTCTCCTGGGCTTTTTCTTTTTCCCTCCATAAATTGACCTTCCATTTGTGCTACATCACTTAAACACTATTGCCCAGTCACCTGTCAGTGCCTGCCTGGCCAAAGATAGTTCTGCCTAAACTTAACCAGCTGGAGACCAAAATAACAGATGTGAGACTTAAGCCAAGACTTTTCCGACAGTTTTCCTTTCATAACTACGTCGTTTCACAAGGTGTAGTGATTCATTTTGTGCCCGTAACGTTGCCGGTATGTTCTCACACAGGAATGCATTAGAGGATGAATGTGTCCCTACTAATAGTTTGTCCCGTCCAGCCAATGAAAACAAAGCGCTTTGAGCGTGTCATCCTGATCCAGCATGGAGAATTACATTCTTGTGACATGTACAGTCCTCCTTATTAGTCCACCTCAACATGTTTGAATGCGCTGGTTTGTTCTGTAACTTCTATCATTCAGTTTACACGAGGATAAATACTATTATTGTTTAAAGGGTGTTGCTAGTGATTTATGTTTATTTGCTTTTTAGCGACTATTATGAACAGATAAAACTCTCCCAAACATTAAGTGGGTACTTAAAGCAACATGGTGGAGGAATTTGGTTTGGAGCGCTGTGGAGCCCACTGAAGGTCTCTGAGTGCAACTGCACTGTCGTAAAACACACACCGCGTATTGACACAGCCAGCTCGGCATCAGCGTTGCAGGCTACTGTTTGACAAAGCTCTCGCCAACGTGTAATAGCCTGTCCAATATTTACTCTCGTCTGGCTTCTTGCTCGGTCACTCTCTCTTTTTCTTTTCTTAGCTTCATCTCCTCGTCCTCAGCCGTTGAATCCAAGAGTACTGATGTGGCTTCTTTTTAGCTGAAGGCTGGTGTGGGAACTAGTGCCGTAATGCCACGTGCACTTCTCGTGTGAGAACCGCTGCCTCCTGCCAAAGTTACATAGTGCTGAAAGCAGGCAACCAGGGTGAAAATGGGATCAATGCCATTCTCCTTGTTGAATGTGATTTTACTATTAGATCGACTTTAAAACTACTTTTTGAAGGTGGGAATGCAACATTGTGCTGCTTAACTGTAACAGATGTGTGAAAAAAACATTTTATCCTGGTAAAACTAAAGCCACCATACATAAAAAGCCTGATATCATGGTCAACAACAAAAAAAAAACAGAGCACTAGTCACAGAGTCCTGCCGTGGGAACAGACAGGCAAATAACCAGAAGTTATAAGTAAACCATGAAAGGAGCGCAGCCTTTAGAAAAATCATCACAAGCATAGTGCACATTTGAGTTTCTTCAGTCCTTTTGTCAGAAAACTTCATAAAAATACCAACTTTTGCAATGAGTGAAGTGGGCCGCGTTTCTGCCGTTACTACTCATTATAGAGCCAAATTCATTTTTAATACTCAGCTGCAAATAGTCCTCAACAAATCCAATTATGTTCACCTGTTTCTGCAAAATTCAACAACCTTACCACTTACCTGTTTAAAAGATTTAAATCAGCAGGGACCAAGTATTTTAATCAATTTTTGTTTTTTCATCAGATTGACAAAGAATATATAGAATAGCATCTGCCTACTTATTCATGTGCTGGAGCAGACTACTGTATTCTTTATAGGCAATTAAAGCTGAGGTCAACAATGTTCCTATGTAATGTATGTTTGTTGTTTTAACATGATAATACTGTAAACACTCACACAGGCTGGAGAATTATTTTTTCAGGGACCTCGAGTCGCTGGTTGAATGAAAGCCACAGGCCTGGCAGCAGCTGCCCAGTGCTCCCTGTCATGAGGACAGAGGTGTTATGTAAACTGGCTTTTATTCGGAAAATGAGGTCGCTCCCCCAGTTATGAGCAGAATGCCCCTCGCTGCCACGCTTTGGCCCCCGTCCAAGATGTCTTCCACTTGCACTCATGATTTGGTTCTGTTCGGCGGACTTAATCC
This sequence comes from Labrus mixtus, assembly GCF_963584025.1. Lineage (NCBI taxonomy): Eukaryota > Metazoa > Chordata > Actinopteri > Labriformes > Labridae > Labrus > Labrus mixtus. The sequence continues at coordinate 9,091,125 of NC_083617.1, read as the reverse complement.
TCTCAACAGTTGGCTCCACCTCTGATCAAAATGATGCATTGAACGGCATCTTCTCCCTGCGTCTCCCTGATGATGAACTCATGGAAAATGTCTCTGCAGGAATGCAGGTTTGTGTGTGTGTGTGTGTGTGTGTGTGTGTGTGTGTGTGTGTGTGTGTGTGTGTTTTACGTGCTCCTCTGAGTTACTCCTGACTTACTGTTCCCTATTCCTGGTCTCAATGCATTCCCCATTCTGCCTCAGACCTTCAGAGTTATAGTTTCCTGGGAATGTTATTTTATTCTTCAGAGATGTTTCAGATACTGCACCGCTGGTCGAACACTTACTTTTTCATAAACACGTAAAAGCCAGAAATAACCTGCACAACATTTTTTCCCTGCAACCGCTTTCGGCCTTGATGCCTATTTCTGCCGTAAGGAAAAATATCAAACTTAGTTAAACGTTCTTAATTATGGAGACTTTGCCAATCTGTTCAGTCAGGGTAACCTCCAACTGCTGTTTCATGTTGACTGATTGAAATATAACAAGCTGATCGGAGGAAAGAGATGCATTTGGTGCATTTAGTGCATTAGATGATCAAATTAGTCCCGCCCACTTCAAAACAGTTATGAAAGCACGGGGGAGGGGAAACGGACACAAAATGTCTCTCATGAAAAATGCTAAAACTCTGGCCTTTGATTTTCCAAATAAGTCCTTTCAAAACAGAAAAGAAAGCAAACTAAAAAGTCTCGTATGGAAGCTGTTCATAATCTGGCAAAGACAATCTTTCTGGAGCTTGTTGAAGAAATCAAGAAGCTTTCAGCTGCAGTTTTAAGAACTATGTTTATTTGATCTTGTGCCATAGAGCAGAACATTTTCTTAAGACCCTAAAAAAAACAAAAAACGAAATACAACATGCTGAAAAGTTTGCTTTTTATAACACGAGCTTGCCGGCCGTATCCCCTTGTTTCCTGTATTCGTGCTAAGCTAAGCTAACAGCTACTGCCTGTGTGCCTTGTGTTTAATGGACAGACATTAAAGTGGTATCAATGTTCTCATCTAACACAAGTCATGCTAAAATTGAGCTCTAAGGGCCACTGTAGCGATGAAAAGCTCTTTTATGAGACATCTTTAGCATATTACGTCGGCTTTATAAACTGGATTACAGGCATACAGATGGATGAAATTCATCTCTTGTGCCGGCTTTAATGTACACTCAATTTATAACACATAAAGCCAATGACTATACTTCAACATGGATGTTCTGGATGTGTCCGTGTCCCTGTTAGCAGAGCAGGAAGCGCAGATAGAAAAGAAGCATCACAGTGTTGATCAGAAACACATGGAGCTCATTGATCCTTAAACAGAGGCGTCTTTATCACACCAGTATAATGGGCCTTCTGTTTTAATCGTTATGGTGTCTGTTGTAGACCGGGTATATATAGCATAAAAGTCTCTTGATCTCTATAGTGACAGCAGACTTGACACGATCTTAACAGTGTGTTGACATGCATATGGGCAGAAATGTGTCTATCAATCCATCCATTATCTACAGTATACCACTTCTACCGTTCAGGGTCGCGGGGGGCTGGAGCCAGTCCCAGCTGTCGTTGGGCTCGAGGCGGGGTACACCCTGGACTGGTCACCAGTCAATCACATGGGCCGAAATGTGTCCCATATGCTAAAGTTACTATACTCAACTGAGCTAGCTGCTGTTCCTTTTTTTTTCGAAGTGCAAGTGATGACACTTTCCCCTCTTTCAAGTCCCCGTCAGTCAGTGAAGCCCTTCATCTGCTCATGCCCGTATCTCTCCACCAAGCACATATCCGATCTCTTATCTGTGACCATATGCCAATTACCGTGATGGACCTCACACCTCATCCGGCGGTGATTTCAGCAGCAGCCTGTGCTTTGTGACAAATGGTGCCCATAATCTCCCATTACAGTGTCAACATGGAGACCTGAGGCGAGCTTTGAAGTGAGGGGCTCTTCACACCTGGGGAAAAATAATCACACCTTTAAGAGTAATGTGTGACCCCGCTTTGTCCGTCAGTCGCGGTGATAAAATGAACGACTTCATTACCGCTGCCCACTTTGTCTGTCATAACAAACACGGACGGTTGTTGTTTTTGATTTTCAAAGTCGTCTGGTTTGATTTCTTTTCAGAGCAGCAGTGTTTTTTTTTTCTTCTTCAAATTGCTAAGCGGTCCTGCTGGGATAATTGTGCAATGACTGCAATCCTTCGTTTTTTAATGCTTTCAATTTGCTGTTTTGGCTGTGAGATGGTGTGAGAGTAGGGGGTGATAAGGTATAATTTGTCAAATACACAATGCAAGTTTAGAATTAACTACGCACAGGGCTATCTGTGTGCTTCTCTTTGGAAAATAAGTACTCTAGCCCAGTGGGGGCACACCCAACTTCCTGCTGTGTGTGTCTCTAATATTGAAGTGTTTTTTTAAATTCAAGTAGAGCTCTCTGCATGAGTTCTGATTTTACTTTTGAGGACGCTAAATGTGTGCAGCACTGGAGTCCAAGACAAATGTCTCCTCCTGGACAGTAACGTGTATCGCATTGCATTGCATCATATCGTATCCTATCCAATCTAATCCTATCCTATCGAATCGTATTACTTCTTATCACATCCTATCATATTGATGCTATCATATCTAATGAGTATTAACACTTGTGACTTTTTCGTTCTCACAGTTTTTTTGGGCTTGTTGAAGGAATACACCTTTCTTGAGTGCAGATCTTTAGACTGGTCCTCTTAAGGGTAGAAATGCCTTAAACTGTAACTAAAACCATGTTTTACTTTTACCAGCTAACAAGGACTTTGGGTATGACTGTTTTTTTTCTTCTTATAAAGGTCCCAGGTGAATATTTGCAAATGTTGGGTAGTCCACCACATTCACATCTGGAAGCTAGAGCGCCGCTCTCGTGGCGTTACGGAGTTGGAATTTCAGCTTTAACACTTAATCAGAAACAGTGTGAGTGTCTTGCTTGTGGGTAACTCTAGCTGGTCCTTGGATTCAAACCAACTTCTTTTTTTTTCTGTCCCTTTTCACCCCACGTCTTCCTCTCTTCTGTAGCTTCCTGTTCCATTCAAACTGAAGATTCCAGCTCTATCTGAAGTCCAGCTTAGTATTCCTACATGCATGCATTGCCTCAAGCTTCTGGCCAAACATTTCACCCCTCCTGTATTGGAACAATGCTGTAAAACTGTCTACAATAAGCTTTCTAACTGTCATCGATAGTTAGTTCAGTGCTGATTTTTCTATAGTTCAACAGATTATGTGGGTTTAACATGGCTGCAGACGTTAACAGTCCCCCGGGGGCTAATGTTCCTGGGAAGGGAAGGAACATAGATCCATCCTACATCTGTCCTTTAGCTTTCCCAATCTCCATTTTACCGCCTATTGCCTGTACTTCAAGATATCTGCGGGGAAAATCGTGTGTTTACATTTTCCTCTGCCTCAACCAGCTGTTTTCTCTCTTCTTGTCTCTCTTGCAATCTCTCGGTCCTTATGCATCGTGCAGTTTGTTAACCCTGTCGTCAAACAATCTTTCAACACTGCAGTCACACTTCAACATTTGTCAATAGAGAATGGTTCAAATGTTGCCCCTCATGATCTCCATAGCCCAAAGCCGATTCTGACATGGCTGCAGTTATTTGTCGTGGCAGGCAGGCATATTGGATGTGTTACTGTCATGGTAAGAGGAAGGTCCATGTCGTACACAGGGAAGGTACGCTTCGAAGGGCAGGCGAGTCGAGAGACAGCTAGCGGGCTTGAGGGGACTGAGGGCAACTTCCTCTGAAAGGAAATCAAAGTTAAAAGAATGATAAAAGCGCGGTTTCCTGCCAGCTGGTTTGTGTTCTGTACAGAAATCCCTGTCTTCCTCTCAATTTTTGCTGACACAACAATCCCACTACTTCCTGTTTTGGTAACCATGACACCTCTAACCCCATCTCTGGGAGGCGGGGATGTGATGTTAGATGCTGTTAGGTAGTCTTACAGCTGATTTGTTGCAGACATATGGTGAAATAACAGTGAAAGCTAAGACAACAAACCATCTACTTACTGAAGCTGTTTTCAGACATGCACTGTTGAAAATTTCAGCACAGCCTGCCCCTGAAATCTCCTTGAGTTGCTCACTCACACGTCTTTCACAGTGTGAAGATTTCCCTGTCAGACGAGGGGGGTCTCAGAAGGCAAGCTGTGACGTAAGAAAGATGCTGCGGACTAAGCTACACTTGAAACTTGATAGTTTTTTTTTTGCCTTTATTTCAATGCTACATGTAATTGGATGTACTCACAGTATCAACCAATGAGCGGGACAGAACATACTTGCGGACACAGTTTTATTACGTGCAGGACCTTAGTACAGATTGATATAAACATCATTAACCCCACCTGTTCTGTTGCCCGTGGTGAATTGTCCTGAACACCTCCTGCTGTGTTCACACATCGGCTCACCCCGACATCATGCGGACATTTTCCGAGAGGGCTGGCAGAACAAAAAGTCCAGCTAAAGTGAGGGTGAAAAATTCTGCCATCTGGTTTCACAGATGCAGCAAAAACCTGGAAATTGTATTTTCAGCAGTGCATGTGTGAAGACGGCCAATGAAAGCTCGGACAATACGTCAGATACTTACTTAGTGTCAGTTTATCCTACATAAAGAAAGGTGTAGCTAAGCGGACACTAATTCCATCAGTTGTCTCATCTCAAAAAGATTTTATACCTGAAGTTTTACTCATGGACTAAGGTAGTTTTGTTCAAGTTTTGAATGAACATTCTCACAATAACTTCTAATGTAGATATTTCTTCCTGTCACACTTTTGAGCCACTTTTGTGAAATGAAGGCTGGAGTTAATACAAGAAAATAAATAATAAAGGAAGCTGTAAGCTTGTCTCTGTAGCACCAGAATTAAACAAGTCAACACTGTTTTTTATAACCTCCTTATGCTGTTTGTCTTTTATGCTGCAAGTCTTTAAGTACCCAAATTAAAAAAGACCTTTTAAGAGAAAAAAAGAGGAAGAAGAGGTAGAAGATTTCTACAGCCGAAATGTCTACAGAATCTAAGGTTAAAAGAAAATGCACCAGAGTAAGGCAGTAAGTTCTGCAGTTACTCGTACGGTTACAGCGCTCCGTCTTGTTTTCTTAGCACAGCGTCAGTGTTATGGGGGTCAGCAGCCACACGGTGAGGCCTCAGGAACTAGAACAGGATGGTTCTTCTTTCACCGGAGGGCGGAGGGAGGGATCACGGAGTCAGAGGTCAGATTTTCACTGCAGCATGATGTGCTGTAAGCTCATCAGCACCAGAGGACTTTGTAAACTCATACTAAATGCTAATTTTGTGTCATGTGAATCACTTAGCACATCCTGACAGCGACCATAACCTCGTCTTTCTCTCCACTCTGAGCATTATAAGCTATAATGTATATTAAAGTCAATGTCATCACATCAGTACTTACAACCCCATACATACTTTAAATATGTATCGTCTACAGTGTGGACTGTGTATCACTATTCAGGCTCTGCTTGTTTGAAAATGTTGATTTTTAGATAGTTGTTGCTATATTTTGATTACTGCAAGTAGTTTTCTTTTATTTTTTTGACCATCCAAGTCAAAATATTGAACTTTGATGGTTCAAGCTCCTCAAATTTGCGAAATGATCACATTTACTGATCCTTTAACGTAGTCAATTGGATGTATTTGGGATGTTTTGACTTATTTTTGGGCTTGTTTTGCCTTTATATTAGCCAGAACAGTGGATAGAGGAGGACATTGTGAGAGAGATATTGGATGGACATGCAGGAAAGGAGCCTCATGCTGGACTTACAGTAAACCCAGGTTGCCCGCTTGGGGGACTATAGCCTCTGTACATGGGGCGCGATTTAACCGCTAGGCCATCTGCGCCCCACCCCTTGGATTTGCAAAAACTGTGATGTGTTTTCTAAACTAATTTCTGATGTTTTATGGTACAAAGAATTAACAGAATAACTTGGACCTGAATTCAGCGGATGTGTACATAATGATAATTTCTCATCAATAGGCCTAGGTCCAGCATTTTGGGTTCATATCACCCGACAACCTTGCATCTACTTTTTGTTGTTGTCATGCAACACATTTGATAAAATGTGCATTCTATAGGTCTGAAGATAGATGACAACTAAGTTGAACATTATCTGATTGTGCCATTGCTGCAGATAGAAAGACTTAATAGACCCCTCACATGAGCTGATTACATCATTTTCTACATCCTGACAACCTCGTCTCTCTCCTCTCACATTAGCATAGAAAGGTAGAGGTTGAAAAAAATGACTTTTGGAAAGACTGAATCAGAGCACCAGACTTTTACATCCACATCAGATGGGACACTTCTGTCGCGCTTGTCCACGATTTGATCGGTATTCGGTTGAACTTATTGCTTTTCACCGCAGCACCGATTCTTGTCACATGTGGACGACAGAGATTCCTCCGTGATACGAGGCAGCCTGACAGAGAGGACGGACAGAATGACAGACAGACAGAGACACTGTGAAGCTGCAAGTGCTGGCACACAGTACCGGGTTTGGTGTCAAGAGATCAGGGACCGACACTGCTGGCTTTGTGTCGTGCTTGAATGGGCACCTTAGGGAGAGACTGCGGTTGTGAATGGGCACCATTGGGGAAAGCCCAAGTGGTGGGAATGGAGGCTGGTAATTAAGGCAGTCATTGTATGTCTGTAGGATCTGTTGGACAGAGAGGTCAGGAAGGCAGGCCCGTATTGTTCCCCCAGCAGGGTCCTCGCTGCATCGCAGTGGTGCGTCAGACTCGAGTATGTTTGGACAGAGCCTTGGATCTCACAGAGAAAAAAAGAACTACAACAACAAACCACACAGGCGGTCCTATACAGTCTGCTTGTCAACATATAGACTATGGGGGCCTCTTCTGTGGTTTTGATTTTGTTGCAGTTTTTCTCCATCCTATTATTTGAAGGAACTTAGAGTCCTGATCTGGCGGGCTACCCAGAATCCGCAGCTCTCCCTAAGCTCTCGTAGGGATCAGTACTATGTAAGCCATAGATTAAGACACATTTGTGGCCGATATGTAAAGTCAAATTGTCAGTATATCTCGGTGGAGTGGTGAGTTTTATTTATTTGCGCCGGTATAAATAAATCAAATCAGATAAAAATAGTAGGGGGAAGTTATGTGCAGTGAGTGGAAAACAGCCAACAAGGGGCTTATTCATTCAACCAGTTTCTAAATATTTCTCGTTTTTTTCCCAACCAAAACAAGTCTTGCTTAATACTGTAAGAATTTATTTGAAAACAAGGCATGAAATGTCCTGAGTGATCTGAATGAAGATTATTAAAAGATGATGTGACGTGACACAACACACACACACACACACACACACACACACACACACACACACACACACACACACACACACACACACACACACACACACACACACACACACACACACACACACACACACACACACACACACACACACACACACACACACACACACACACACACACACACACACACACACACACACACACACACACACACACACACACACACACACACACACACACACACACACACACACACACACACACACACACACACACACACACACACACACACACACACACACACACACACACACACACACACGCGATGACAACATCAACATGTCTTAAATGTTTTATGACTTTCTTTTATTTTTCTGACATTATTTTTTTTTTTACATATTTGCAGATTATAAAGATATTTTTGGACATTAAATGTTTTTGCATATGAGATATTTAATTGACGTCATTATTATATACTATTCCCCCCTGCTATATGTTAATACTGTTCAGTTATAAGTTCAGTTGTGAGGTGATGTGGCTGAAAAAATGCAGCTGTCAAAGGGGTAAAAATATTAAACGGGGTGTAGAATAAAATGCTTTTCAAAAACATTGAAATTAGTTTGTACTTTTTTTTTGTGAGCAATACATGATATTTGATGTTACATCAACAAAAAAAATATTTTTGTCAAAGGATCTTGAAGTTTTCACATATGATGGGGTGTGAAAATTATTGACAGCCCGTGCAGTCGAACCCGTGTGTGTGGACAGCCCCTGCTGGTTGAACCTGTGCATCAAAGTATTGACATGCAGCACATACAGTATATCAATCTTTTACCGTAGTCTCTCATTCATACTTAATGTTAAGTTTAAGATGTAAGCTAAACTTGATGACATGGATTTTGAAATCATCTGTGTTGCATTTAATTCAATTTTTTGCCTTTTGTACTAAACTCATACCGAACCATGACCTCTGTGTACCGTTTCATTCCGGCTATGAATTGATTGTAAGATATGATAAGAACGTAGGCGTGCCAAATTCAAACAGCAAAAACAAAAAGACGTATTAAGATTTTTTTCGTAGTTGGGGTTTGTTGCTGTTCTGGTTCATAAGGTATAACGACTACGTTTGCTGAGGAAATAACATACTTAAGTTTGGGTTCACTAACTTTTTTAGTGCCACAATTTGTTCTCTCTAGCTGAGGCTTAATTTCAGGTCTTTCCACAGAACACATGTGTTTATATGGGTAAATGTTCGTTTTGAAAATAGATGTTTGTGACTGACCCTTTACTTACTGAAAAAAAAAAAAAACCTGCACTTCTTTTTAGATTTCTGTCTCTCCTCTCTTAACTGTACACACGGCCCTGTAGTATGTCGGGAAGTTTCTGGCAGGGGATGAGGGTGAGGGGGAGGTGCGCCATGGGAATGTTTTCACAGGCTGACCCCTGATCTTCCTTCCAGTCGCAGCGAAAGGCTCTGAAGGCCCTGCGTCTGTCTCTGCTCTAACACTCACTCAATCAGGTTAGCAGAGAGAGAGAGAGAGAGAGAGAGAGAGAGAGTGAGCGGGTGGAGGCTGTAAACAGATAAGGCTTATCAGGGATGCTAGAGACAAGCTACTTCTCCCTTTCTAGTGTCACTGCCGACAGACAACCACTTTTAAACACAGATGTGACACCTACATGTCAACATATTTTTATGTTCGAGGAGTTATACAAAGAAAGAGCCTTTATAGCAAGAGAATTTAGGGACCATATAGGGCTATAGGTCGGATATAGCATCAACACCAAGCGTCACCGAGATTAGCAACACACACGTGTACAGTATATCCGGCAGGGAGACTCACAGAAATATACAGAGACACACACAAATACATCCGCCCACGTAACACACAGGCATCGCATTCAAACATAGACAGCGGCAGAATGATCTTCCTGTGGCAGATGACAAGATGTTTTGTGCACCTCTGTATGCCCCAGTCTGACACCCAACCTGCTCTTGTCATTCACGAGGCGGGTAACCCAACGCGGCTGTGCAGCTGTACAACTTTTCAGGCTTAGAGGGACCGTGGCTAAGTCCAGGGCTAGGAGAGGGGGGGGGGGGGGGGGGGGGGGGGATTCACACCCACGGCCCCACTTAGCTTTAGCCCTTAACGCCCTGTAAATATGGTAAGCGTAGGACTAGGTTAAACTGAACCTACGTCTGTGAAAAGCTGGTGAGTTGATGGATCTCAGCTCCTCCTATGGGTTCAACAAGAACAAATTCCAAGGCCCACAGTTGGCCTGCGCTGGAGTTTTCTATGAATGAAGCATGAGGAGTGAGAACGTTTTCTGTCAAAAACATCAAGCTTTGAAAACAAGAGCTTGTTTTTGGTTATGAAGGAAAACACCCACACGCTTGACTCTCAGGGGTATCCATCAGTCATCCAAGAACATGACACTGAGATCCGTGAACGATTAGGAAAGCTGGGTTGTGGAAATCTAGGAATCTGGGAATAAGGTTCTGGCAAAGAGAGCGCTGGCATGGTGGATATGCCTCTGCAGCTGTCTCCGACACAAATGACGTGGGTCTGTTACTGAGGGAAAAAAAACGTTGACACACACATATGACCACGTACACACATGTGCAAACTGCCACCATGCACTGTCGAGTTAGGCAAGAATCATGGCTTTATTCTGTCCACTGAAACTGGATCATAATAATTAGATTAAAATAATAAAAAGAAAGATCCTCTCATATACTGGTGGGAAAAATAGGAGTATTTGTCATAACATTGAAATCAGCCGCTTACACCAACTCATAACACACGACCTGCACCTCCAGTTTATCAAAACAAGCAGAAATTGCAGGTCACCAAATTTCATTTGTAAGCAATAGCATCATTAAAGAAGACTTAGCTGAGATATGTTTTGATCTAAATCAACAGATAAGCATATTACGACGTCAACGTTTCATTTTTTCAGAGTAACCGACTGCTGCATGTTCATCCTGCTGCTCAGTTAAGACACAGACAGGAAACCTGATTTTCTTTAAGTCAGAAAAAAAGGCATGGAGGTTCGGGGGCTGCAAAGAAAAACTAATCTTGTGTAAATATAAAAAAAAACAAAAAAACAACCTTTGGGGACATTTCTGTGGTTTTTAAGGGAGGTATGGAAAAACTTGTGTTTAGAGTGCAGCAGTTCTGCCAGCATTATTTGCTCTTGGCTTTATTTGTGATGTACTAATCCAGTTATAGTGCATTCACATTTGCACAAAAATCCTCAAAAACACTCCTGAGGTTTTTCAGGTTGGACGCAAAGTGACACATTTTTTTCACTCGTAGTTTATCCTGTCAGCCCCCAATTGAGAACGCAGCAGGATATCATCAGGAGAATTCACCTTGAGCGAGTGGAAGGGGGTAGTGACGTTTATTTCCTGCGGTCGGTGCACGACCGCGATCTCTGTGGTGTGCATGTATTTCAACCGCTGCATTCCATTTTCTGTTGGCCACCATGTTCTTCTCTGCTCTTCTGTTGATATTGTGATTCTGTTAAACTACACATAGCACTGATATAAAGGCAGTAATATTCTCATTGCAGACTCTGTTGATTCGTTTGCCACTTTCACGGCGCTCTTTTGACGTCATGTCTCGCCTCAGGAGACACGCCCCCTCTTCCGTCTGACCGAGATAGTCTCCCGCTGTTAGGTGCATGTGTGAAAGATCAGATCAGGAGGATTTTACGGGCATTCCTCCTAAAATTCTGGAGATATTTCCAGGAGTGCATGTGTGAGAATGTGCTTTCGCATTGAAACTAACAGTTTTATGATGCAGTATTCTCTTCAACAGTTTCTCAGTGGGCATCCATGACATTTAAAAGCCCCGACAACATTTTTTCCGATACTTTCTGGCAGAACCTCTCCACTTATCAACCTGACTGACAGCTGTGGGATGTTTTATCTTCGGAACAGCTGTCTTGATTTACCTTTTCCCTGTGTGATATCTCAGCATGTCAAAGAACAGACTAAACACAAAGTGATATGCCCAGAACTGTTGCAGCACTTTGATAGAGAAAATGTTCGACCTTGTTCATTTCAGGAAGCATTTTTGTGTGAGTGTGTGTGTTTGCTGTGACACACTATCACTCTTGTCCAGTAGAAATACACACACACACACACACTGCACTTATGCTGCCAAGCAGAGGCTGTTTCCTAGAATGAACTTTTTTTTGGCGTCACCATGGAGCTGGAAATGGACTTGTGGTTATTTTTTAGAACAGTTGGAGTGGTTGTCCTCTTGAAATCGTCCCCTCTGTATCACAGTGCGATAACAAACCCATTTATAAAAACGTGTAACCTCAGGAGTTGATCCCACAAAACCACAAGGAGAAAATGTGCAACCCTGAGTACGCAGCCGTCTGAAAAATATTTACATTTAAATGCATGTCTGTCTGTCCCCCTTAAAATAGATTGCACGGGTGATTTTGTGTTGGGTTTGTGATCCCTCCATTTTTGCCTGTTTTCCAGCTTGATTATATACTAGGATTATTATGGTTCATTTCCACTACACACATGTTTGTCTCTCTCTTCCACTAGTTACACTGAAGAGATGTGAAACGCTGCAAAAGACTTCATGACAGCACAAATACCTGCCGAGCATATTTAGACCTGGAAACAACTGGGATGTGCTAGTAAACTGCTTTTTATAGTGTTATGAAATGTCAGGCACATTTAAAAAAAAAAAAAAAAAAAAAAGCTAAAATAAAAAGGCTTCCATAATATGAGACCTTCTTTTAAGAATAGCACCCTGACCCACATGGATGTAGGTTCAGACAACCGGGCGACAGACCTGTGATGGAGAATTTAGAAGACAAGTCATATTTAGTGATTAAGTAACCTATCTTTGTGTGCGGGTCTATTTAGTTAATACATAAATACATTTCCAAACTGTAGATAGACCGTTTACATGTCTGTGTGTTTTAACGTCCTGTATTTATTGTGCATGCGCATTTATTTTGAAATAAGTCCAAAGGAAGTGTTACAAATAGATGCTTGAAAGTAGCACTGATACACAAGCTCTTCACTTGTCAGCACACTTAGAATGAATGAGGTGACTGGTCCGTTTTAAATAATAATGTACTGTTTGTACGGTGGCTGGGAAGTGCCAGACAAAACCACAGAGTGTGAAACACTTTTAAAAAGCTTGAGACAAATTTACATTTTGGAAAACACTCTAACGAAGAACTAAACACATTTAGATTTTAGAAAACAAATGTACAAGAAGAAAAACACTTTTAGCTGTCATGAAACAAATTTAAAAAACTAGAGAATCTTGCCGGAAAAGTAATTAACCAAAAGTCGGAAGTGACATGGAAATGATTTAGTGAGCGTTCAATTAAATTTGTTTTGGGGGAAAGACGTTGCTTAATGTGTTCTCAGACCGAATGATGTTTTGCTCGTTTTGTGGAACACATTTGAGCCAACGAAGGCAGTGTTGCCTTTTGTGTATATGGTCACATCCGACATTTGGAATTGGTACATTCTGGCAAGATTCTTCGATTTGTGAATTTTCTTTTTTATGAAACGTACATTTGTCTTGTCCTTGGTAAAAGTGTTTTGCTTTTTAATTTTCTGCTATAAAATGTAAAACTGCTTCCAAACTGTAAATTTGTCTCAAGCTTTGTACAAGTGTTTCACACTTTTTCATTTTGTTTTGAACTTCCCAGCCACCGTACATTTGTTGTAATTCACATTAATATAAATATTAAGGCTTTAGGCTGCACAATTTAAGTGATTAATACAGAAAATCATAGACACATTAATCAATGATAAAAAAGAAACGTGTTAGGGGTGCCAATAGCCTAGCGGTTATGTTGCACGCCCCATGTACGGAGGCTATTGTCCTCTTCGCAGCGGCTGTGGGTTTGAATCCGACCTCGGCCCTTTGCTGCATGTCATGCCTAAATCTCTCCTCCCAACATTTCCTGTATCTCTTCAACTGTCTTATCCAATAAAGGCAAAAAGCCCCTCCCCCCCCCCCAAAAAAAGAAAGGAATAAAAAGAAACGTGTTAGTTGGTGCAGATTCAGAATTTGCAATTTAGAGTAATTTTACAAAATGATGAATGTGCAGCTGTTTTATGCACAATTTAAAACTGTTGTGTCAACTGTAAACATTAGTGAGAGGGATGAGTGATGCACACCAACAGTGATCAAAGATTAAAACACATATGCAGCTAATAAAAGTGTTTGATTTTTTTCCCCACTGTGTGTGACAAAGATGGGTTTAATGATCCGTCTGTGTGAGAAAAAGTTTGATTCAAAGTCACCTCCGCCAGGGGTGTGCTCCAGTTGTTTCGGGTTTAAACGTGCAAAAGCCCAGGAGTGTATGACAGACGGTTGTATGAAGTTCATGATTGTGTAATGCTGAGGCATATATTTAGAAAGAAGAAGATAAGAAAGCTTATCTTTGCAAAAGAAGGTGAAGAAGTGGGACGTATTTGAAGACTTGCGCTGCTGTTACAAGGCTAACACGAACGCTAAGTCACTGTTGGTTGAACTAAATGTGTTCATTCAAAGCTTCACATATTCACATTGAAGCCTGTGCAAAGTGAAACCACATCCATGCACAGGTTAAAAGCACGACGACATGAACCCCTCTGTCATTTGTGGTTTGTGTTTACAAGCAACATTTACTCTCCTTAAGGTTGAGGTTGAGTGTTTCAAAGGGACACGAACCACATTTTAGAGGCCCCTGCTGGTCTGAAAAGACCAAACCACATGATTAATAGATATACGGTTACTGAAACACTATTATGAAAAGTTCAGGAAATATTCCCTTGTCGTGTCTCAGAGAAGGATCAGGCGAGATTAGCGCTTTGATCTTTTTTTGATGTTTCACAGAAGAGAACCAGGTTGAAACCACATCCAGGTTCCTGCCTCTCTCTCTCTCTCTCTCTCTCCCGGCCTCGTAGCATTCACGGCTAGCACGCTAACTGAAACCACATTAAAGTAATTAGAAGCCTTATCAGAAACGGTACGGTTAATGAGAAACCCAAACAAAAACTCCAAAAAAAAAAGACTCAAAGCTAACATTGTGGCCTGAACCCTATCCGCTCTATCTGTAAAATCTATCTCCTTCTGAACTGCAGCCAAACCAAACACTGATCGCGAGATGAGGACAAGAACACAAGAGCCGACGCTGATAATGCTGCACGGACACACTTGTGTGCGCGCTCACATGCAACACACACACACACACACACACACACACTCACACACACACACACACACACACTCACTCACAGGTTTCTCGGGGTTTGGTTTGGTGTTCTTGTGCTGCTCTCTGAGTGATGTCCTGGGGGATGCAGAGAGGCGGAGCGGTTGCCTGAGCTCCTCCGCTGCTCCTTTTGTTTACACTGATGGTTTCCAGATGCTAGCTAGTGATCGGAGCGCTTCGGAACGCTGGGGAGCAGCCCAGCAGTTTGGGGCTCGGGCCAGCTAGCTGGGATTAAGGCAGCTTTATCTGGGATACTTGAAAAACACGGCTCTGTAATAACTCGGCAGTTGCTCCCAAATTGCTTTGCACGTGCTGCTCCAAGATGCGAGCAGTGTCACAAGCATTGCTCGCGTTGATTTGTTTGACACATGTAGTGCACGATGACGTTCAGGTCATTAAGTATCAGTCAGAGGATTTAGACGTTGATTAGACACATCTGACTGTAATCAACACGTTTGTTTTACTCAGCGGTTTGATTGTGTGTCTCTTTAAGCAGGCTCCATTCTGTGGCAGCTCGAGCATGTTGTCCGCGTTTTACTCAGAGCCCAGTTTGAGAGACATTGTTTTTCCTAAACAGAGGTGCATTGTGCTTGATCGAGGGCAAATCTATCACTTAAACAGCCCACCTGTTCCCCTTGTCACTTTCAGCCTCTGCCACTTTTCTTTACAGGCATTAGTGGGAGACAGCTGCACCAGCAAAGGAGCCGTCCAGAGAGAGAGAGAGAGAGAGGTGATAAAGATGGCAGCAGGGGTGGGCGGGGGGGGGGGCGGAAAAAAAAAGAGAGAGGGACGCACAGAAAACAGTGGCTGTATTTAGAGCTTGTAGTGCATGGTGGGATTGATAAATGGTTCTCCCATAATGCACCTGGCTGAGGTTCTGGCGCAGGGTCGTGGCTGTTTAGTCCAGCAGCGGAAACAGCCAATAAAAAAATGCTTGTTCTGTGCGCGGTGACACACAGCTGAGGTGGTGACAGTGTCATTCTTGTGAGAGGCTTGAAGCAGTGGCCATCTGCACGGCCTCACTTGGCCCTCAGTTCTGACTCACAGGCTGACGACTTCACCGCATCCTCAGATCTTCATTCTACGGTTGCTGTGATGTCAGATAACACGGTTAGGGATGGCCAAAGATTGAACTAAAAACACTCCTCCTGAATGAGCAGGGTTCATTTTCCTCCTCTCCTTTTAGTGATTAGAAGCATAGTGAAAATATGTGTGAAAGTCTTTGCGTATCCCGCACGTCTGATGTACCTTGATGTGGTTCGACCCTAACCAAACAGCACACTGAGAATTGCTGCTGAGGTATCGTTGGCCTCATATGACTCGACCAAAAGTCTCAGCTCCTTCTGGTGTGGTCTGACAAACAAATTAAGGCTGGTCCTTTGACGGTGTATTTCTCACAGCTGTTTATGCTGTGACTCACCAACCTGTCTGGTTCTCAAGTTAGTCTATGGTTAGGTGAACACAACAAATCATGCAGAAGAAACTCCCTTCATCAGAAAAAAAGAAAATAATTGTGTGTACTTTGTTGTAAAGAAGAGCAAAGACTCAGATATTGTTACGTCAACGCTTGTAATTGACCTATTTAATCTTTTTTTTAAAAGAAAGAAAAAATTTCCCCTCAGACCTTAAAGGCTAAATAAGTGAACGATGCATTTTTAACATTTAATTGTTGTATTCAATGTTTATTTTGGCTATGAGACTAAGACTTTGTCCTTAATAAATATGGAAAAAAGAAAAAAAAGATATTTCTGTGGATTCCGATGATGTCATCACCTTTTATGGTAGCCAAGAGTGACAGCTCCTCATAGACGGTCACATTCAACATTTCCTGGTAGTATTTAAACTGATAATGTGGGGCAACAATCGGGAAAAAGGACAAAAACAAAAGCACTAATGAAGAACCTGCAAACGCAGAAAACGCAGAGAACAACTCGGACTGGACAGGTACGCGATTAGGGAAGCTGACGCTAAGTTAACCCTCAGGCAAGCGACGCAACAAAAATGTTGAAATTGAGGAAGATGACGAGAGATTTTCTAACAGACACAAGACAAAAACTAAACGTCATTCAATCTGAGTTAACCAGCGTTAACTACAAAATAGCGGCGGCAGAGTTGCAGATTGAAAAGATGGAAGAACATGTGCAGAACATGGAAGGTGCTAGGCTAGGCAAGGTGTTAAAAGTGTAACAAATACAATTCTGATCCATACCACAGACATTAACTGTTCTAAAAAGACTTCAGTACTTTGAGATATTTTTGACTGGGGCGGCATTAGCTCAGTCTGTAGGGACTTGGGTTGGTCGCCGGTTCGAGTCCCGGTGCGGTCAAATATGGAAGTTGGTCTGGTAGCTGGAGAGGTGCCAGATCACTCCCTGAGCACTGCCGAGGTGCCCTTGAGCAAGGCACCAAACCCCCCTCCCCACCACCACCTCAGGAGCGCCCGCTGTGGGCAGCTCCGTCACTCTGACACCTCTCCATTAGGATTCTGTTTGTGCGTGTGGATATTTCAGCCTACGTTTGTGTTGCATGATTTACAGAGTGTAAAAACAGAATTTCCCGTTGTGAGGATCAATAAAGTTAATCTTAATATTATTAAGCTAAAAAAAATGTTGGGGGGCGACAATTGCCTCGTGGTTAGTGCAGAAGCCTCAAGAGTCTTCTTTCCAACTCTCTCTCTCTCTCTCTCGTCCCTACTCTAAAATAAAGTCATAAAAAGCCCCAAAATAAATCACTTTTTTTCATATCTATATCAAATCAAATCCATTTGATTTATAAAGCACATTTAAAAACAGAGTCTACCAACGTGAGTGCTGTATTCATTCATTCATTAATTATTAAAGGGTTGTTTTGAAGCCACTCGAAGGCCACAGGGAACACTTTGAATCAGTTTGGTTTACAGAATAGTGTAGTCATGTAAACAAACGTATCAAATAAAACATTGATTTTTTTTTTTGTTTGTTTTGCACCAAACCCTTTGTTTCTCTTCTCTCTAACAGGCCATCATTTCTCATTTCAGATGTTTAGATTTGTTTGAAGATATTTCAAACATTTAAAGACTCTGCATTATTCATGAGTAGCCGAGCTGCAATTGCCAAAACAAAAAACAAAAAAAAAAAAAAAAAAAGCCTCTGCTCCTCAAATCCAGTCAAGTAAAGTGTTTGCACACAATTACTATTGAACATTTTCCAAAACCTCAGTGAGGTTAAACCCAGCAAATCCCTTGTTTTCTCTTATTTACAGTCTAACCACAGACTGGCATGTCACATTTGCATAAAAAACCAAAAGCTTTCCTGCACTGTCTCCTCTGCTTCTGTTGTCCGCTGGCAAGACGTGCAGCCTAAATCAAGTGAAGGTAGACGTCTCCTCTTATATGTCAGAGAAGTATGAAAAACACAAATCCACAACCTTGAACGTTTAGAAGGATTCCTTTTGGGTTTGGCTCAGAAGAGGCATCTAATATTAAAACCAAGGCTAACCTCTCTGCTGTTGCTGGAGACAGAGGATTAAGGGTTCAGGTTTTTGGGGCGAGTGTCTGAGGGTATTCAGTCCGGTGTCTGTCCGCTGCTCATTACTCTTCGCCTGGAATGTGAGATCAACACAAACACGAGCTCACCTTTAGGTCGTAGACAGCAGTCTGGCCCACATTATTTTTTTTCCAGTGGTCAGCTGTAGACAACATTGTGTGATTAACACCGGAGCTGAATGATGGCTATACTTTTGTTGCAAAAAAAAAACAAAACGATATTCCAACTGCACTTTGCACAGTCACATGCACGGGCTGCGTTCCTTTCAATCAATTTCACGGTATTAACTCAACAACCATGAAATGTAAAGACATCGCAGTGGGTGTCGTCTAAAACACGTCTCTTCAAATTGAGTAATCTACCTGCAAAAGAGCACATGCTTTAAATTCCTAATATTGTTTGTTCAACATATGCGTCTTTATAATCGACCCCCCCCCCCCAGAGCATCGCATTCCTCCACATGATAATGAGTCCAATCCACTGTAGCTGAGGCCAGAGCAACAGCGGTTAGTTAACACTTTTTCATCCCCCCCCCCCCCCCCCCACCTCTCTCTCTCTCTCTCTCTCTCTCTCTGTCTCTGAAATGTATGGCCCTAATTGAAAGCAGAGCAGCGATTTTAACGACGGCTCTCAGTGTTTCTGGTGTTCTGCCCCTATGGAGGCCATCTGCTTTGGATTTAGATTTCCTCCCTCCTCTCTCTCTCTCTCTCTCTCTCTTTCTCTTAGTTTCTCCTTCCCTTTTCTCCGCCCTCCTGAGAGGGGGCTGATTGGAGGGTCTCTCAACAGTTGGACCAGGCGACTGTAAGGCTTGCGGTATTTGTCCACTGCTCTGCATTTGTGGATGTTGGAGTCTGATTCTAGAGCGGCAGGTATTTCAGACCCTCCTCGACTCAGATTCCTCAAAGACCGGGAGGCCGTTTCAGATCACCCCGTCTGTATCTTAATGAGCTACCTGCTGTTCCTGCTCATCTTGTGGTGTATTTTAGGGTCTCCCCTTTTTTTTTTTGTTTTACCGTCTCTCTCACAGCACTGTTTGTTCTACTCAATGCAGCTCATGAGCTCATTAATCCTGCATTATAAGCCAAAGAATGACCTGTGTCCTTGTAGCGGGGCTTAACTCTTTTGAGTGGGAGTAGTGAAGGGAAAAAAATGTGCGCCGAGTCTTTCCAGTTGTGTCTCAGGAGTGTATGAAAACTTCTGGATGTAGAATCTGTTACAAGTGTGTGTGCATTTGTGTCTGGGTATTATAGGGGAGAGAGAGAGAGAGAGGGAGAGCGAGGGAGAGAGGGAGAAGCATTGTGTGTGGCCATGTTTTGCGCACCGATTGCATCAATGAATGTGTGTAATCACGTGTGTGTCACTGACCCGCAGTGTGTTCGCGATATGATCAGTCCCTGCTGTGATCTGGACCAAGTGAAGATGTGGTCGACCAGACGTGGGTTTTGGAGCGACACTGTCTGCTGCACGGTCTTCCACACTGACCCTTTATCTCAACAACACGCAGGACTCTAGCCTCGGGAACATAAACAAACATTGACTCAATGCAATCCAGCAATTTCAAAAATGATACGACAAACGCACCCTGCTGCCTTCTGGCACAGACTCCATTGACTAATTCCCCGTTTCAAATCTTTGCTCCCACTTTACTCAAAATGATCTAAATGGCTCAGATACGTCCATTTAGCTGTGGCTTGAATGGTTTTATTTGTACAGAGCAAAGGAAAACAAAACACATCCTCCCATGTAGCCTCATCTCCAGAGTGTTGTTGTGTGCTGTGATGACACAGTTCCATTAAATTAGTCATTCCACCGCGTGTGTTGTGAACGGTTTGTGCACGTTGCTTTAAAGGCAACAAAGCGGGGTTATTTTCCCGGAAATCAAGCCTAACTCAAACATTTACTCAGTGTTTCTAGTGTTTACAGCAAAGGGTTTTGGTTCCTAATCCACTGCAGCAATGTAAATGAAAAGACAAGCCCTGTATGTTTGTGTGTAGGTGAAGAAAACCAAAGCTTCCTGCGTTCGCTGCGGCGCTGCCAGTTGTGTTTCCCAGCCTCCCGCCTCTGCTGCCAGTCGGTGGCACAACAGTCCAGATGTTATTGTGACATTGGTTCCCACGTATTTAGGGGGTCCATCGGAATGTGCAATACCAACTCTGGCACTAAAAGACCGATTTGACCAAAATGTGATTTTCTTCAGAGACCTCCATGAGAGGTAACGTGTCGCAACAGCCTGACCACAATGTGAGTCCAGAGCTCACATCTATCACTGCAAATGTCCAAATAAGTTTTGGATTTCTTTGCGGTTGTGCAACTTAATGTTGGTGTTTATTATTTCAAGGGAAGCTGATGCATTTCACAAGTGTTATTGGCATGTTAATTTGATCTGTGTTTCGATGGATTGAACATATTAAATGATCTATCTTCATTTTGTTGATCAGAGAATTAGTTTGAGAATTGGAAACTTGGTTTTTCAAGACAAAAAAGGCCAATCAGAAAATGTTTAGAGTCCAGGGTGTTATATGAAAATCCAACCATTATTCCAAAACCAAAACACATTCAGTGTTTTTCTTTAAAAGACCTAAAAGCTTGAAATCCTTAAATCAGGGAGATGGTATCAGGTGATTTTAGATTTTCTTGATAAATGACAAAAATAAATCACAAGTTACACAAATAGTTAATAACATTTTGAGTATTAACAACTAATTCTTCCAGCCTTACATTTATACGATGTATGTATTCAAAGACTCTATTACTTATTATTACACATCGGACTAACCATTTAGTCAATACTGAAACGTCTCCATCAACTGAGATAAAAGGGCAATCCATTTGATGTGTGTCTGTAAGGAGCGTCTACAAAATGATTTCCAGCACGGTCGAAATCTACTCTGAAAGCGCTCAGCTGCAGACAGAGCATATGAAGCACTGCCAAAGGCCAAGGCCAGAGCCTGGAAACAGCATGGAGTGGGAGAGGAATGGTCATGAGGAGGATGAGTGCTGTTTCTGTCCCGCTGAGTTCTGGCTGCAGAATCAGGGAGAGATTTTTTTTTTCTTGTACATTTGAAGAAACAACTGTTGCAGGAAATTCACTGTTAATATTTCCATATGGAGAATGAGGGTTAAGGTGAAACCTCCTGGGTTGTTCGTCTGGCTCTCTCATTGTAGGTTGTTGTTTTTTTTTGTAAGTTTGAAAAGTTAGATTTATTATATTTGATATAATATAAAGTCTTATTGCAGCAGAAACCTATAAAGAAGCTGCACTTTAGGGGATACAGAGTGAGATGGCAGTCTGTTTGTAGTTGAGTCACATTAACTAGATCATTTGCAGAGGGGGACTCAATCCAATGGCACTCTTCTTTGAGATCGCACATTGATTGCATAAGAATGACCCAGTCACTATGTATAAACTGGTGTGCTGCAGGCCAGCAGAAGTCAGATTTTCCAGCCTTCTTGCTGTCACAGTGGGAGATGAGAAGCTGACAGTGAGGTTGAGGTCATGCTGTTGAGGGGCCAGATTGAAGCCCAGCCGCTCATACTTAGCGTCGGCTTGCCTGGTGCTGATGCAAAGTGCTGACGTCTATCAGGGCAGCGCCAGATGCTGCTGATTAAAGTTTCTATTACTCACACACACAGGCCGGGACAAAATACCAGGGATACAGACCATACCCCTCCTCTAAATCTCACCGCCCTGTACCCCTTCACATCCACCCCAAAATCTGCAGCCAATGTTAAAGTGATTATGAAAACAATCTCAAGTCTTCCAGGAGAAGACCGGGCAGGTCTGATTTCACTTTGCAAACCTTTCCTAACCTTCTGGAGAGCTGCCATCTGTTGCACACTGTGCATAAAGATTACTTCTCTCTGACATATCAGATTTCTATCTGTGCATGAAAGCATTTTTAAAGTTTGACACAAAAACAACACTTCCCTGCTAATCCATTTTCTTCATTTTTCTTCTAAATGGAAAGTTTTTGTTTACTAAATTAACCTCTTACAGGCTGCCAATGATTACTGCTTAGCATATCCTAGAGACGGGGCTTCTTTGTTTTCTGATGCTGGAGCTTTAAATTGATAATGACAAGCTCAAACAAACTTACTAATCACTCTACATGTTGGTTTCTTCTGGCAGGATGGAGGGCGTCTTTGGATGAACCCTATAAACATCCAGAATTTATTTGTGTCATACTTTTTTTTTTTCGGAGGGGAAGGGTTCATCTTTTTCCCTACAATGCTGTTATACTGGCCTACAAAAAATTGCCATAATGAAGTCATTCCCCAGCTCCTCCCAACAATATTGCCCTCAAGCTAGTGCTTTTTTTTTTTTTTTTACGGCTGACTGACTCTTCGTAATCATCTCCCTCATGAGAATCAGAGGACTAATTTAAAGCAGCTGCATTTGGAGTAAATGTCAATTACACAACCATATATTGTGCCAAAACTGTGTAGGAGTGTGCTGTATGATATTAGCACGACAAGCATGGACACACCCTGCTGTCAAAACGCACCATCCATTATTGTCCAGCTGAATGCAAGAGTTGCTCTTCAAACTGTCATACTGAACTCCCTGCACTGCGCAGCATGAAGAGAAAAGAAACTCTCTGGACTCCTTGAGTTTTATCTGATGGGTCAAAAATGTAGAAATGCTTTTTCCACACGTGCATACATTTGATTCAATTCGGTTTGCTTTTCTTCCCCCCCCCCCCCCCCAGGCCAGACCCAAAGGTGAAGGGCTGACACCGTACCAAGGGAAGAAGAGATGTTTCGGAGAGTACAAGTGTCCCAAGTGTAAGAGGAAGTGGATGAGCGGCAACTCCTGGGCCAACATGGGACAAGAATGTATCAAATGCCACATAAACGTCTATCCACACAAACAGGTACAGAAGGAAACTCACTCTCTGAAAAGTTTGCAGTAATGTCATAAAATTCAAGAAACCTCCATCTAAACCAAAGCTAACAGGGTCCAGACCCTGGACTCGCATGGCTGCATATTGTCTTGAGGTCACTCCAGATGGCCCCATTAAAAGAAAATAAAAATCACAACACTAACAAACCCTTCTGGCCCTTTGGTAACAATACAACATTGATTGAACTAATAGCATTACCTGACTGATAAAGCGTTTGGCATCATTTAGTGAACATCAACACATCTAAACCAAATATTTCTTTATTAATAGCTCATAGACACTAAATAACTCAAGGGTAATTGAGGCTTCTACCGTTGCTGGAATCCCTCTCATGTTGAATAATATGAAAAAGTGAATTCATATTAGGCAAGATGCTGTGGAGTGTTTTTTTTTTTCTTTCCGAGCAGCAAATGCTCAGAGGGTATTAACGTGCTGGTGAGCTGTCTGTTCGGCTTAACCTCGAATATGTTCCTCACAGCCTGTTGACAAAAGAGAGCGATAGATCGCCTGAGAAAGAATCCTCCCTGTTTTCTTCAACTAGAGATATATTTATCTGCAGTGCTTCGTCTTTTAATATTTATGCTTTTCCACATTCTTCCAATTCCACTTCCTGAAATAAAATTAGGAGTACTGCTGGAGGCCCTGTTCGTTCTCTGAATACCGCGGCTGACCATGTTTCACTCTGTTAACACTTGCATAAAAAGAAGCAGGGAAGGGACACTGCTCGGCCAATTTACTCTAAAGCTCTGGCA
This sequence comes from Labrus mixtus, assembly GCF_963584025.1. NCBI lineage: Eukaryota > Metazoa > Chordata > Actinopteri > Labriformes > Labridae > Labrus > Labrus mixtus. The sequence goes on along the minus strand of NC_083617.1, from coordinate 9,067,367 downwards.
AGGCATTGCAAAATTCCCAGACAATGAAAAGTGAATGCATAATGTTTGTCAGTCCTTTTGTTCATTTGCATCTTCTTCAGAGATCTTAACCAAGAATATTAAGTATACCCTTTTTCAAAAGAGCCATAGGCCAAGAGTGCATTTACATTGCCACAGGGCTACTGAAGTATTTTTCCACCTACACTATTCTGTTTCTTTGGAGTTCACTGGTGAGAGAACCTCACTCCTTTTCTGCCTCTGTGTCCTGTGGCAAAGCAACACATAGGCAAGCAAATTCCCCGCATTTGCAATGTCACCCACTTAACATATTTCCCCCTGTCAGCGTTTGAAATGGACCACTAACCTCCGCGTCCTCGAGTATCAAAGAGCTCAGACTCTCAGCACGGCTCCCTCCCTCCCTGCGGTTTCCCATAAATAACCTGAATATGTATTTTCCAATCCCATCCACATGCATAAAATATTTGACCCTCTCAGATGGGGGAATATATTTCCTGCGCACCCAGAGGGTTAGTTTCAAGCCTAGGGCGTGATTTCTGATGGGTGGGATGGCTGACACTTGCACATTGTCTTTTGCAAACCATCCTGACTGTGCTGACCTTTGAGGGTAGACGGCATCCAAGGTAGTGGAAGCTTCCATCCAAGTAGCTCAAAGGCTGGGTTGCTAAATCAATTGAAAGACATCCTCTAAAAACGCATAATTGGAGTCAATGTACCAATGCTGGAGAACTAAGATAACTAGTTGTCTTTAGTGACCAAGCTAATCAATCATTTCATCAATCTTAATTTGTATAGCACCAACTCATATCAAAGTTATCGCGAGACACTTTACAAAAAAGAGCAGATCTAGACTGTACTCATTCTGAAATTCTTTACAAAAACCCAACATTGGTCCATTATGAGAAAAGCAAAGTTACAAAGGGAAGGAAAAATGTTCTGAACCTCAAATACAACCACACTTCTATTAAAAAAACAACTAACCTACATTTAAAGCCAATTAAATGATAAGTAGCAACAGGCTCGTTAGGGGGGATTTCTCCCTCTTTAATAACTCTTTATTGAATCAAATGATGTAATATCCTGATTTTAAAAAAGCCATGGGGGAGTAAATGTCAAAACACAAAGACAAAAGAAGAAATCTGGCAGCTTCTATGGCTTTTTAGCCCTTGAATGTTTAAGGCACACTCACATGTTAGCAGCTTGCCCAGCCTATTCCACCAAGACTGTTACTTTGACCCCCGGTTTGGCCATGCTGCCCTAACCTTATGTTTATTGGAAGCTTTGCAGACACAATTCTAACTTAACTTCCCACTCAGCTTGAATGTTTGTTTTTTATTTGCAAAGGACTGTATCCTTGAGACGACAGAGTTTTCATTAGTAAGGTTGTACTTCCTGTTGAGGTTTACTTTGGTTCAAGTCCCACTTACTTATCAATGGAACTAGATTTTTTGATTGTAAGTACAAAAATAAGCAAGACAATTCATTTATTTAAGGTTGACTTGAATGTTTGCTTGTTTTGGTCTGTTGGTAGAACCCTAAAACAACATTGTGTCCCAAACACCTCTGGACCTGGAGAACTATGCCCTTGATTCACCAAAAACTAAAAATGATGTTATCCCTGCTTTTATGCCAAACACACATCCCGCACTATAAGTTATTGATAGCTTCAGGGAAAACATTCTCAGACTGCAGCTTCAGCTACAGGACAGACTCCCTTGAGTGTTGTGCTCAAGGACATATGGAAGATGCCGGCAACACAGGGACTTACCAAGTTCCTACCGCTCCCAGAGGGGACCCAATAAAAGATACATCAGATTTTCCAGAGTTCTTGAAGGACCCAATGTCTTAAACATACTGTTGATAAAGTTGCAATACCTTCTGGTAAACTCACTAGTGAACGACTGAATGATCTCCTACTAGTGACCCGTGGTAACCCAGTAGTGTTTTTGAAAGCGGCTCCAACCATAAAAAAAAAAACAATAGAAGAGAAAATAAAACTTTCCAGACAGGTTGTTAAAATAACCTCCAAACGTGCAAGGCCAGATAGTTCCCTTTGTCCTCGATAATGAGTCCAAGAAATCCATTGCCATAGAGGCTTGCTGATATTTCCATACAGATCGTCATGATCAAATGCACACTGGATCTTTTTTTCTATAAAACCAGGTTGTAAAAAGTGTGCTGCAAGTTTCCAAAGCTGATTGTGCGTTGCCATAACTCTGCAACTAATTGTGTTTAGTACACATTGGGTCTGGGCAGAATGTGGGAGCAGTGTTGGGGGCCAAAGTAGTTAGGCGTATAGCTGAATTGAATCCAATGCCAAATAAACTGCTTGCAAATTGAGAGATTTATGCTGTGTGGGTGCTTCTTGGTTTGCTTACTTTAGTGAGTAATATGACTCATTATTTGTCCTCTGTTTGTATCCTCAGCGCCCTTTAGAGAAACCAGATGGCCTGGATGTTTCTGACCAGAGTAAGGAGCACCCGCAACACCTGTGCGAGAAATGTAAAGTCCTGGGCTACTACTGCCGCCGTGTGCAATAAAAATCCTCTTCATCCGAAAACCGGAAAGCAACTTATGTGTCCCAAGTTGTATTGCCTATCCTCCATCAAGGCTGTTCACTTCCTCCATGCCCGATTCGTATTCAAGTTTTCCAGAGACCTGATCTGCACACATCAGTGTCCTTTCATCTTCTAATGTCCCCTCCTTCTCTCGGAAACCTCACGTATGGACTGTAGCTCTAACCCTCCCACATTCTGTCCCTCCTTGCATCCTCCTTCTATTATTATTGCTCCTTTTTGAGTGACAGCGTCGAAGATTAGATCCAGGAATGAGAGGAAACACGTTAACTAAAGATCAATCTCTTCTTTTTCAGTGGAAAAACTTGGCAAAATCAGTGACTTTTTTTTTTATGCCTCATGCGTCCGAAGTAACACAACACTACAAGTCCAAATTGATGTTTAACATCATTGAAGCATTATTTAGTCTGATAAGCACCAGTCGTTATTGGTGTCACTGGTAGTGTTGGTCTCAATAGATTACCTCACCTTGGGGTTGGTTTGTTTTGTGTTTACAGAGATCTGCCTTCCATTTCCCTGCCAAGTGAAGTGTTTGGTAATGTGATGAACGTTTAACCCGGGTCTCTCATGATGGTAAAATGTATTCAAGGCCTTTGATGTCTTGCCATATTAGGGTCAGCAGCACATCTTTTTAACTGTGAATTAACTGAGGGACAATGTGCCATATATATCCCTAGCTTACATTTGGCCTATTTATTTTCTTGTCGTCTAGTGTGCAATTTGAATTTTAACTGGGACGTAAAGAAATGTTTTTTTTTTTGTATGTTTGTATATCACATTATTGCGTTACTGCTTCCACGTGTCTGTAGAAACTACTGTAGGTTCAGTTGCGTAGGGTTGCTACTTGTCTAGATTTAGTTTGTGCTAACAGATAAGGTTTCATTAGCCCCCCCCCCTCCCCCTCCTAAAGTATTTTTGTTCTCAACTATCTTTAGTGCTAGAAAGGCTAGGTGTATATGTAATATAGGTAATGTGTTGGTTTCTCAAAGCAGTGTCCAGTATACACCGTTTTGTCTGATAAAAAGTTTGCCAAACTGTTGATATGTAAAGCCTGACATCACAAATAAGTGGAAAAATACATATTAGATGTTCTTTTGAAAGGCATTTTGAAAGATTTAAGTTCACAATTGAAGTGCCAATTGATCCCTGGCAGCCGTACTGGTGCCGGTGAATATTAATGGAAAGCCCTTTTCAAGGACTTGAACCCTTAACAGTGATGTCTAGCAGCTGACTGCAGTGTAAAGAGTGTCTTGGGGGAGGTGAGGCTTTGGAGAACTGGAAAGATTTTCAGGTTGGTTGAGATAAACGACAGAAGTAAATATGGAGAGGGTTGATTTGTGAAGGTGATGCGGAAAATTCAAGGATATTTAGAAAGTGGTGATGTTCATACTGACGTTAATGTTCATTTTTATGAATATGAGTGCCTACAATTATAAACCAATGTCTTTAAAGGAAGAGAAATACACATCCTGTTTACATAGGTGCACACTCAGAGCACGACAGAGGAAATAAATGTAGTTTTGACTTATAGAAACCTGCCTTTAAAGGAACAGTTTATAGGAATTGTGAACTATTTTATATGTACTGTATTTCTAGCCTTATAAAAGCTGGTAGACTATATTTTTAACACTTATATAATGTATGTGCCTTGAAAAGATTTACGTCATCCTGATGTATCAGGACTCGGGAGGCCTTTTGAAAATTGGGAAAAAGAAATGTAGGGGCAGGCTGAGAGTTGGAGCAGTACGCGTGCATACTGTAAATGTTATGCATAGGAAGTTTAAGGCGTGTTCAAGATGTCACAAAAGGTCAAGAAATTATGCAGTTGCTCTCTAAGAAGTTTGAACTGACGAGGTGGGTGTTCGCTTTCGGTGCAGTTTGTCGAGTTGAAGGCACAGGCTGAATGAAACAGCATTTCCAGCTGGCAATAACAATCCTACTGTGGTCTGTTGTCATGGAATATCAACAAAGATGTTATTTCTTACAACAGAGCGGTGTCGCACATGAATCTGTGGACCTCTCTCTTTGTCTTTTTGAAAAAAAATCTATTGTAGCTTTGTTTATCTGTGGGTTTGTAAAAAGATACATGGTCACTTGGCTTAGTGGGAGAGTTTGCGGTGGCTGATAATGGTACTTAACAGCTGGGGAAAATTAGCCTATCCGCCTGTCCATCTGGAAAGTTAGAGGGGCACTCTGGTGATTTAGAACTGTTCTACCTAATTGCAGACGTGCAAGAGGCACTGAAAAGCAGTCAAAAACAATGCAGCAAAGGCAAAAAAAAAATCCATCCTACTATTAGTCCCTGGCATAGTTCAAGCTCCTAAAACACAAAGTCCTACATTTCCCATAATGCAACCCCATTGGAAACTTTTAGTAGACTTTCTCTGTTTGGTAAATGCCAAGATCTTTGAAGCTCAAACCCTCCAGGATATGAGCTTTTTCTCTTTAAAGTGTTTCTCCAGAGCTACACAAGACACAAAACAGCCATCTTTACAGTCTGAGAAGTACATACTGTGACGTGTGTCAAATTATTGGGGTGCCCCTTTAAAAGAAGGAGTTGGCAGTTGTGAATCTTAATCTCTACAAGTTTAAAAACACTTCCCCATTCAGCCTGTAAAATGTTGGGAACAAAAAAACCCATCCTCGTTACTATTAACATCTTTCTTTCTGTTGTGTGATGCCACTAACCTAACCAGTCTTTACATCTAAACCTTATAGTTCACATCATACCATGTGGCTGTAGTGAGAGGAATAGATACCAATGATGCCTTACACACTAACCTCATAAACAAGTAGCTTGTTATTTTTCAGTTTTGGCAGAATAGTGATTGAGAAAACGAGAAACCCAGTTAAAGAGTCGGATTTCCTTCGAGAGAAACGTCTCGTTGAGGGAGGCCGTTTAAAATGGAAGAGCCAATGGAAGCAGTTGATACAATACATTTGAAGAGAAAAAAGAAATTCGGACGTAATGTCTCGGATTACACATACTTGACTTTTCTAGAACCTTTTCAGTTCAAATTTGTGATTTTCTATGAATGAGATGTGTATTTTGGAACACTTAATAGATGTTGAAAGTTTTAAAGCAATCTGCAAAAACTCAAGAGTTATTTCCCTGACAAAGCAAGACTGTTTTATGTATATATTTGATGGCCATCATTTTTCAAGGATAGTAGCTCTTTTAAAAATGTTATGCAATATTGAAGCTTTTTTTTTTTTTTTTTCATGTGTGAAGAAGGGCCTATTGCTGAGAATTAAACAAAGCTGGGAGTTTTTTTTGTTCTTTTCTTTTTGTTTTACAAGAATCTGAGGGGATATCCTGCAGAAATATTTATGGAAAGATTTTTTACAACACTTTTTGTATAGAATATGCAACAAAGTTACACTAAGAAGGAAATATTGATGATTACATAGATTATTATAAAGAAAAGCTGGTACATAATTAATACCCTTTCTCAATTATAAGCCATTGTATTGTTGTGTGTTTTCGTTTTGTGATGTTATCAGTGTTAAATAAACTGCCATGTTATTCGGATGCTATTTGTAACTAATTATGAGCTGCCATTTACATCCATACGGTCCCATGTATTCATTTTGTAAACGATATAATGAAGATATATATTGTGTTAACATGCAGAAATCTTGTTTTTCTTCTTAATAAGTGATGGATACTCACCACTGTATACGCACGTTAAACTGTGAGATGTAGTTTGCTTAAAGCAGCAATGACAAGGAACTATTATAAAATGTTATCTCGTGTTAGAAGTAGATTAGAGAGTGTATACTTTGGTCAAGAAAGCGTGTGTGACAAAGAACTATTGTAGAGTTTGCATGTGCATGTGTTTGGTTTTGAATGAAATATTACTTTGTGCAATGTATGCTTATTTAAAGACTTTACAGTAGTTTGCTACAGAACATTTTTTTTGTTGTTGTTACCATGATCAGCATCTCCTGATTGTTGCTAGTCCTGAAGTATTTCATTTACCGCTAGTGTAGCCTCTAGGAATAATACATATTTACTGAATGTAATGTGTTAACACTTATGTGGTCAATTTGGAGAAGTGATGTTTGTACTCTTTACTGTCTGTATCACTTGAGATGTTTGTTATGCAATATTGCAATAATGTAATATTTGAATTGGACAGAACACAGGCGTGAGGTAGGGAAGACGATTATTTTGGGAAACAAGGACAGTCATGGTTTCGAGGGTAGACCGCAGGTCTGTTTTTCATGTCCATGAAATGGCATTCCAAAATGTGCCTTATTTGTTAGTTTGGAAAACATTTTAGTGCTGTCAAGTTTGATGAATAAAAGTCATATTGAATTAGAACTGCTTGGATTACATACTTTCATTTGTTTGGGTCTTCTGCTGATTTTGTTTTTACCAGTATTTGGAGGGGGTGGGGGGGGGGTGTCTTTGGGGAGATTGATTACAGCCAAAAGGGACACATTGTATTCAGCTCCTGTCTGTGTAATATTCATCACAGAGAGTATATGTTTTCATCAGCACACTGGTGCTGCATCTCTATGTGCAGGCTGGAAGTCTTACACAAGACTGTGAAGCGTATAGATTATGAGGAAGAGGGTTTTAATGGATTTTTCATGGAGCGTTGTGTAACTCAGGAGGGGGAGAGACTTGTTACACTCTCCTTTCCCGTGAAAGTGCTGAAAGATAACAGACACATCGCGCTGACGGGCCTTGATTTCAACACATCGAGTCAAACTGTGGACAGGAAAACCAAAACACACACAAAACGGACACCGGCACACATGGGTGCTGTGTGATAAATGCAGACATTTACTGCAGGAGAACCAGCCTGTACCAGCTGTAAAGATGTCATTGTTTTTGCGATGTGTGTATTAAAACGTTGGCCACAGCACAGCGGGCCTCTCCTGCCAAGTTTCCATGCACAATATTTGACGTGTATTCCAAATAACTAAAACTGAACCGGAGGGTGGGGACCCAAATTATATCAAGTTTGTTACAACATCTCACCCTCAAACACAGCGAGAGCTGAAAAGTCTCTATGGCAACAATGTAATCTGAGAATTCAAACAAACGGTGGAAGGTCAGCGAGCATGTGGTTTCATTTAGGGGCAAGAGCTGCTTTTTCACGTCGCTTCATTATTTACTTTCATAAAGTATTAGCTCGATAAGCAGCACCACCCAGTCTCTGGCTTTCAGACATGTCCTGGTCTCCTGTTCTCCCTCGCCCTCTCCTCCAGGCGCTCTGTGCTTCAAATAAAGAGGCAGTGAGAGGGAAGAGCAGCAGCCCACATACACACTGAAGACATTTTCAGTTCGCTTTATGGATCCAGCAGATTAAATCATCCGCATTGCACTGTGTCCAATGAGGCTATAGCCCACTGGTCTGTCATCTGTCCACCAGATTCATGTGATATTAAGGCTCCACTGTAGGTGGATGTCACATGATGTCACATCCTGCTCTGATGGACAGGAAGTCAGACGCACATGAGAGCCTGGTGTCTAAAAAAAGCTTCTGGATCATTTCCAGGAAGCTTTAAAACCAGCAGGGTCTGTGGCACAAGAAAGCAAATGTCCTGAACGGAGACCAGCGCTAGTAAAATCTGAAAACGCTCTTTTAATAGGCAGTAAATGTAGAATAATTACACAATAAGAAAATGTTACACTGTAGAAGCTTTGGTTGTGTACACAATTTACATGGGTTAAGCGAAACTCTCAGTAATACATGTATTTAAGATTAAAATGCATTAGAGTAACTCCCGTTCGTACCATTGTTACTCTTATTAGAACAATTTAAACTATAACCAACAGTAAAAAATCTGATTTAAGGTAATTTATGGCAGTTCATCCATGAAACAATCATGAATATGGGATTAATTAAATACTAAATGATGACATAGTGAGTCATCAGACTGAAGTCCATGTGCCACCTTCGGTGTTATTTGATCTCCCCGCAGTCAGTGATGACAATTTTCTTGATCACACCCCCGTCGTGCAAACCAAAAGACTCCATCTTAATGACGACATCCATACCTTCCTTCACCTGCCCGAACACCACGTGTTTACCGTCCAGCCTGTCAAAGGAGAGACAAAATGTGCTGGGTGAGACTTAAAGAGGAAGAACTGAGGTGTGATGAAAACTGTAAAAAAATATTTACCATTCAGTTTTAGCCGTGCAGATAAAGAACTGAGAGCCGTTTGTGTTTGGCCCTGAGTTTGCCATTGAAAGTGTTCCTGCAGAGATAAAAAAAAAAAAAAAAAAAAAATCCACTAAATTGGAAACAGCCAACAACATATCTCGACCCCATTTTTAGCACTGACCCAATAACATTTGGGCCCGGCTGTAGCAAATGAGAAGCATGACACAAGTCAACAACTGTGTCTGTTTTCTGTTCTTTTCTCAAAAAATGATGCAAACTGGGATTATGCAACATTTTTTTAAAATTAAGTGCCAAATAAACAGCATGTGGCTGAAGTTTAGTCAAGAAAGGAGTCATTTTGATTACTAAAAAAAGTAGGTCGTTCACCTGGGGATTGCCAAATGTGTGTAAGTGGTAGTTTACATGCTGCATGAAACTAGGCACTGCCACCTAGTGGAGAGGCAGCTCTAGGAGAAAATGATACTGTTAGGAGGCCATGAGAGTGAATGAATACAATTATAAAATACACAAGATAAACTCTGAATTAAACAGTGATCTTTACTGATACATTTTTGGAACTTTTGATTTTGAGCAGATTCATCTCCACATGTCAGAAAATAGTTATGACGTTTGGAAAAAATAATTATATTAAATAGAGAGTGTGCCGTTATTTGTGGACAATACATTAAATAATAATCCTAATTTTGATTTATTTAGTATAGTGCTTTTCCCTTATGGTCAACTAATGTTTCACCCCCCCCCCCCCCGAAGAATCCACCAAAACACACAACACAACGCACAGTAGATACATGGCACACCATAACGATAATATCATGATACAGAAAATCTGTATTATTTGATAAATGGAAAGACAAACATAGAATGATACACACACACATCTGATTATTTAAAGAATACAAATTGCCCCTAAAAGAAAAAGAGCAGAACTAAAGTCAATAGCACCATTGGGGAAATTATTATTATTTTTATATATATATATATATTTTTTTTTTAAATGTTTATATTTGGCACCAGCAAATGATAAGTAAGTATATAGCACAAGTCAAAACGTGGATATATTGCTGTGTCAATATTTTGTCCCCATCATATTACAGACAATCAACCATTTAGCAGTCGGCCTACTGTTGAATATAAAGAGGTATAAGTGATGGATGGATGTGTCATCAATAGACAAAACATGATTTTTTTTTCTCTGACCAGTAAAGATGAAGATGTCTATAGTAAACGTGTGAGCTGTGGTTATAAGTACCTGGACCAGTGTGTTTTAATTTGAAGTTTTCATCTTTGAAGGTTTTCCCAAAGATAGACTTCCCTCCTGTTCCGTTGTGGTTGGTGAAATCTCCCCCCTGCAACGCAAAAGAAACACACGAATCAGCAATCATAGCCAGGTCTTTCTCTGAACACAAACTATTTCTGTCAATCTTACCTGACACATGAACTCCGGTATGACCCTGTGAAACATGGAGCCCTTGAATCCAAAGCCATGCTCCCCGGTGCACAGTGCTTTGAAGTTCTCTGCAAGGAAAAAAAGAGTCTAATTCATTTTAAAACAAGTCAAGGACAGACTCTTAAAATAGTCAGCAGAGATAAATACGTACCTGCAGTCTTTGGCACTGCATCTGCATTCAACTGAAAGAAAATACAAATCAAATTCAATTCACTGAATGAATGTTTACACTCATCCAATGCACTGTCCTTAACCAGGAAGCTAACGCTACAGCTAGTTCAGTACCTCAATGATAATTCTTCCAAGCGGTTCGCTGTCAGCCTCGATATCCAGAAACACGACCGGGTTTTTGACGGGACCGGAGGAAAACAGCTTCGCAGCGGCAATACAAGGAGAGCTGTATCTAATGCGCTTTTTTATTTGTAACATCGCTGCTCAGCCTGGAGTAGTGAGGAGGACATGCAGGCCATGGGTGCTGTACTACTGCTGCTGCTGCTGCAGCTGCTGGTGTTTACATGTGACGTCACACAGAGCGGCAGTGTTGAAAGAGAACAGCGACCCCGCGTGGGAAGGAAGTCGCAACAACATCTGGTCTCCTTTTCTCTCCTTGCTGACTAAAACACAAATGTTTCTTCTAATACACGGTTCACCTTCAAGATGTATGTTTGTCAGTAGTTTCTTAATTTTTTTTATTTTTTTTTTATAACAAACTATCATTTCTCAGAGATTTAACTTAAATATTACAAGACCTCAAATAACTTATGAAATGACAAATGACTGTTGTCCTGATTACAAACAAAGTTCATTGTTAAGAAAGGCAGTCTAACCGACTTTCAATAACACTTAGTACTTTGTTCACACCTACATATTACCAAAAATAATTTTAAAAAACAACAGTTATAGGCCTACTTACTTTTGCATTTATGCCAGATTTATTTGTTTTTGCTTGAACCTACACACTGTGAAGAGAAACTCATCTTCAAAAGAAAGGCTTAATAAAAAAACTATCATCTAACCATGTTGTGTTTAACCTTTCTGAATGTATACCTTTAAGAGTTAAATTGTTATTATTATTTTTATTAATATTATTATTATTATTTTTATTTTTATTAATTATTTTATCTTTATTATACACCTGTGCACGGGCATTGTGGTTGAGGAAAGTTGGACTGACTTGGCCCCAATGCAGAAAGCATCAACTAGTTTACCAACTCAAAAAAGTATTGAAGTTACCATTAGTTGTGTTTTAAAAGGGGTTCGTCTACACTTAGCATGTCTTTTCAGGTACATTTCATGCATTGTGTCCGTCTCCTCTCTCTGCTGTGTGTATGTGTGTATCACTCTGAGAGTGGAAAACCCCCTTTAGCTAAACAATGGAATAAACATTCATGATCTTCTCCTATGAACCATCAGGTTACATCACCCTTGTGTTTTTTTTTGTACATGCACCTGAAAGCCCCAAGATCGCTCCTCTATTCAATAAAATATGAATATTTAATGAATATCATTGTTCAAAACTAAACTATATACAGTTCTGCAAATATGATCTTTTTGTTGTTGTTGTTATAATCAAGAGAAAACGTACTTATTGCTGTAAGTATCATGTCACTGAACTGATGATTGAGCCACTGACTATTTAGTTTACATGTTTTGTTTGTTTGGACAACGTAGCACGTCTTGGACGAGTCTTGAATCTTTTGCTCAAAGACCCACAACTTATTTTTTCCCGCTCCAATCTGTGACTCGCTGGTTAATTGAGAAAAATACCCTCGTACATCGAATTAGTTTACTTTACAGAGTTGATTTCAGATATAGTATAAGAGACAACATGTTTTTTTGATTTATGACATAATTTAACTATTAATGAATTACTTACTGAAGTGGGCCTTTTTCACGGCAAATGTGTTATTTATAACTTTAACAAAGCTAGAATGCACAACACAGGGTGCAGAAACTAAAGCAGTCAAATGGATACAAGCCAGTATAACTTTAGTCATCGACACCTGATCCTTCCATAAGATGAAATCTGACAATGTCCTAGTTTGAAAGGCCTTTTGATTATTTTTTGGTATTCCAGTCTGTAATAGTACTTTTTAAATTGTGTTGCACTAGAGTAGTCCCTTTCATTTTGTTGGTGAATATGACATGGTTTAATAATCGATGCTTGTACTTTGTATGTCAAAAGACACAGAGGCCATTACTTGTGTTTCATCTGAATACATATTTATTAGATAAATATTAGGATGTCACGTCATCTAACTACATACAGATTTGCAAGACTAAAAATCACAATGTTTTTCTGACCAGTTTAGAATATGAAATGATTGTACATAGAATGTACAAAACCAAAGAGACAACTGCCACTTGTTGTGCCAATCACTTCTGATTGTACCTTTATAGCTTTTTTTTTTTCTTCTCTTTTTTGCCAAATCGCATAAAAATTGTAAATTTGACAAAACTCTTTTTTACAAACTGTAAATTTGGAAACAACTCTTCAGAGCCACTCGAAGCTCCACGTCTCCAAGTCCCAATTATACCTCAAAAGGCTTCCATCATTTTGTAGCACCTTTATAAAGTACACAGGTAATAGAGAAATACACAGAAGTTTAATATTACACAAAGGAAAAAAAATGTCTTTTTTTCTCGGATACCCCACGTGGAGGGGTATATAAAGTATCTTACATAAATGAACAGGCGTGGTTAGAGAGGTCTGCACAGACGCAATCGAACAAAGACTCTTTTTGCCAATTCAATGTCTGACAGGAGGATGGAAGCTTTACAAATTCTAAATACACTATGCACACTCCTCCTGGAGAAAATGAATACATTTCTGTTAACGTGTCTCTATTTGTCATTTACATTATATACACGTATCCCTTGCATTCCACACCCCAACCCGGACCCTCAGCCACAACCTCCCACTTGCATTGCAAACAGGAAGGTCTCTTCCCCCCCTCCCCCCCAAAAATGTAATTTTACAACATTAATTGCATTCTCTTTTAAATCCTCCATTTCCAAAGTCTGCAATCAGACAGTACAATTTGTGTCGCGCAAATGACTAGACGTGATTTTGTGAAAGCTTACAGTTACGTACTGGAACTGTGAAGGGGAATAAAACATCCCAATGCGGCAGTGCATTGTCTTGAACAAACACATGAACAACAGACACAAAACAATCAGATCCTCCAGCTGTGTTACACGCAGGTGAATTGATCAATTCTGAAAGCCATATTTGGTTCTTCAAACAAATAACAAATCTCTACTTGGGGGGGAGGGGGGGGGGGGGGCATCTTACAGTATATTTAAAATCCGCTGACTGTACTGCATGAAACTGTGTAAACCAAATGATACCTGTTGTAAAAACACAGGATGAACAATAGTTTAAAATCATATAAAAAGCCTTTTTTTTTTTTTTTTTTTACAAAATAAAAATACTCAAATAATGTTCACATATTTGTTTTGCAAAGTATCAAAAGCTCATTATCCAGGCTCAACACAATTCAAAGGATGTTTTGCACATTCTCACTTTAAATAAAAAGGACGAGGTCACCTGTTCCAATGACTTTAGGTGAAAACATTTTTGGGGGAAATTTGGACCTCGATGCTGCTTTGACAATCATTTAGACAGTGGAATAAAACCCCGGCTAATTTAAAGCTGACCAATTAGTTTATCAAAAAATAAAGAACTCTGAAAACGTGCCTGCTGAGCGGTTGAAATAATCCCTTTCACTGATGCATTGTCATTGTCATAAACTATACACAGCACACAGGTACTCGATACAAGGCCAGTGAAAAGTGCATTTAGATCAATGAGTTACAATATCGGACTGGTTATTGGGGGATTCTGTGTGTGAGGTCTTTGACAGACATACAGTACCATGTAGATGCCAGAAATAGATAGGTACAGTACTGTACAGTCACAAAGTATTCACAAAGGGTATATACAACAGCTCTGGAAACACTGTTGGATCATGCAGGATGTTTTTTGCCCCCCAAAAAAGATGCAGGTCAACAGCAACAAAACGCCAACAGGAAAGATCAGTACAATCACACAGACGTTTGTATAAAATACAGTGATTTAAAAAGTTCTGCTGACGTCTGTAGGATGTTCAAATCCTGCCCTTACAACCGATTTAATATCCAGGCGGCCCAACACCTTTTACAAAAAAAAGCCTTGGGACAACTTTGGTGATGGGTGTCTGATTAATTTCAATGTGGGACAAAGATAAAACACATAAAAAAGACAAAAAACACACAATGATAAAAAAAAACAAAAAAACAAACAGATGAAATTGAAATAAAATAATAAATATAAAGACAGAGAGAACAAATTTGATCAAGCATGTTTAGGCTGGACAAAGACAACAGGAGCCATTGGCACACATGCACTTGTGAACGAAAATGGTGCTGAATTCAATGAGGAAGAGCGAAAACATCACAATAAATACAAACAAAATGAAAACGACGACCACAGAGAGGCTGGAGGAGAGGAGCTGGAGAGCTTCTGAGGTGGACTGATTTCTCTTTCATTCCTTCTAAAACTCTCTCTCTCTCTCGCTAGTCTGTCTTTCACACACCCTTGCAGGCAAACAAAAGAGGACACATAAACATAAACATACACACCCATGGGTATACACACAATCTGACACACACACACACACACACACACACACACACTACATTGCACAATGTTCACTCATTTCCTCTGTTGACACCGGAGGACATCTTAGCTCGTCCTTTCAGTGCTCTGATTCTGATAGGTTCCAGTTATTCAGCTGTCACACACACACACACACACGTGCACGCACACACACACACACACACACACACACACACACACACACACACACACACACACACACTGACAAGTCTTGGGGGTCATCGGCATGTGCCAAAGTTTTGGAAGAACACATTTGAAAGAAAAAAAACAAAAAACACTTAAACGAGACATTTTTTTCACAAAAAAAAAAAAGGAAAAGTATAATAAAAAACAAACAAACACAGCTACAACACTCTCCTCCATGTTGTTTATACACGATGATTATAGCTGCACAGTTTTCAGTTGAAGAGTCACAAATATCGTATATGTATTGATATAATTTCACTCTAGTGTCCGCCAACATGGCTGTAAAAGTTGTGTTCGAGTCAGGCGGTGGAACTGGTGCGTGGAATCTTTACATGAGGAAAAAAAAAAAAGAAAAAAAAGAGGAGTGAGCCGGCGATCCTGCTCTCTCCCATTGGAGTTCCCAAACAGGTGCCTCTTTTTTTTTTTTCCAGTCTACTCCTATGCCACACGCTATCTTTTGAAGGACTGTGTGTGTGTGTGTGTGTGTGTGTGTGTGTGTGTGTGTGTGTATGAGTGATCACAGGAAGCAGCTTGAACAGGAGGTCGGTAACGTGTCTGTGGACGGACAGTCATAAAAAATCCCGACTCCTATAGGTGCAGGAGGGTGTCATTTTGAAAGGGGGAGTGAAGAGCTAGTTGTTCTCGAACAGGGAGAGAAGGTCGTCGTTGCTGTTGGCGGGGAGGTCGGGGGGGTCCAGGTATGATAGTAACTCGTCTGGGTTGGCCAGTTCTGGAAGCAACTGTGGAACGAAGGCAGAAGAAAAAGACAATTTAGAATGAGATTTCTCTGTTTGACCCTTGATGACTTTGATTTAACACAGCTTGCACTGTCTGGAAGCAATTTTAGCGTCACAACACAGAGCACACAGCAAAGAGATGAGAGAAGCTGCAGCAGACAAAAAAAGCTGTTAACAGGAAGCTTATAGTGCCCAAAAGCAGGGACACTTACATCCAGCGAGGGTTCGGGCATGTCCTGGGCGCCCTGACCCATCTGTTCCGAGGTGGGGTTAAAGCTCAGATCGCCGTGGGGGTGACTGTTCTGCCCCGGCTGCTGCTGAGACTGCGACTGGCGAGGTGGCTGCGATGATTGGCCGCTGTGATGCAAGGGCTGCCCTGACTGGCCAGTGTGATGTAAGGGCGGCCCCGATTGGCTGCGGGGGTGGGGAGACACATGCAAGATCTGCTGCATGGAGTTATGGGACTGTTCGGAATGGGACATCTGCAGGTGTGAGAGGGAGACGGAGAAAGCGAGAGTGGTGGAGAGGGAAGAATTAAGAAGACGGAGTGACAGAGACAGAAAGTGAAGTGTTATGTGAGGTGGAGGGGAGAAAAGGGGAGGGGGGGGGGGGGGGTGAAGGAAGAAAGAGAGGGAAAGCAGAATGAGTTCCAGCGTGAATAATATGGAACAGGCCTTATAACTGGAAGCTGTGATCAGCAGACATGTACAGCTGCAACATAATACGGTGACATGAGCATGTGAGCATGACTGAGCACACATGCTGGCTGGAGGCGCAGCTTGCACCTTGTTCTGATAACACATCTCTTAAACTATTGCACAGATTGTCTGCAGATTTTCATCTTCAAACTAAGGTACCAATTTATGCTACACGACAAATTCACTTAGCAGTGGATAAACAAGACCACTAAACCCATGAAGCCACATCAAACTGTATTGTTTAGTCATGTGCTTTTTCCAAAAACATGTTTTTATTGCCGTCACTAAGTGGAATAAGAAATCAGCCCCAACAAGTCCCCCCCCCCCCCCCCCCCCCTTACTTACCGCATCACTCATGCCGTGGCTTAGAGGCTTGTCCTGCGAGAGGAGTCCGCCAGGTCCATCTGGGGGGTGGGAGAGCTGGGGGCCATGGATGAAGTCATTCAAAGGGGGACCTCCTCCACCACCGCCGCCGCCTCCTCCAACTCCACCACCAGAGGGGTTCACATGAGGGAAGTCAAAGTTCCCCTGGCTGTGGTAACTGTTGCCTGGAGTGACAAAAGCACGGATTGGATTTTTAATCAAAATATGAATACAAAGAGTCCCTACTGTTCACACACTGAATAAAAAACTCACACAGTGTTTGAAGAGGGATGAGTCATTGCATCATGTTATCTTGTTTGAAGGTGTTGTATCATGTATTTCAGGGTGGATACACACTGCTTTGTCTCGATCCTGGTTAACAGGTTGCTGAGGTTATGACTTGTAAGTACACCCTTCTTAATCATCTATTTTACTTTGTATGGATCAGATATTTACTTATCAAATTCTGTTTTGAAGAAGGCTTAAAACTAGCAAATGTGATAATGAAAGTGGTTAGGAAAATGTCTACTGACATACTAAAGTCAATGGAAAAGTAAGGTATCATTCATGTCTGTTTTCAAACACAGATTTCTTTTTTTCAACCAGTCGCCCCCTGCTGGCCATTACAAAGTACAGGCTACAGGCACATCTGCATTCGCTTCCCTTTTGAAACCCAACACTTCTCACATGCAGTCTGTGTTACCGCTGCACAATGTTATCTTTTCAAAGTGTTTTCAGAGCAATTCAGTAATGCGCTCAAAACATTTCACACCGAGTTCAGCACAAAACTCTCCTCAGGGCTGTTTCTTTGTGTGAATGCTCCAGAGACACATCCTTGGTTCTCGCTTAAATATGAAAACATTATTTCCCAAATGGCAAAGAATGAGCCGACTCTTAGTGTGAGTCTGGCTGCCGTTCTTTACCTGCTCCTGGGTAATCTCCCCCGTTGCCACTCGCATGTTGACCAGGGTGGGGAGGGTAAGGGCTGGGACCTTGGCCAGGTCCAGGTCCTGGCCCTGGACCAGGCCCGGGCCCCAGCTGGGCAATCATCTCCATCACATTGGGCATGGTCATCTGACTGGGACTCATAGTCTTAAAGCGCTTGGCAATCGGTCCGTCAGGGTCCTCTTTGATGTGTAGCTCCGACTTAATGGGGACCGGTCGCCAGCTGCACGTCGGGTCTATAGTGACCTCCTCAAACTCTGAACTATAAAAGGAACAAGAACAAAGTTCAGGATACGGCTTAGACAACACTATGGGAGGATTTGGTAGAAGAGAAGGAACTTACTTTTGGATTGCATTGAGGATTCCCCACATGTACTGGTCCACCTCCAGACCTTCTAATAACGCTGTTTTACTGAAAGGAGGAAAAGAAACATTAGATCAAAACAGTTCGAGGTATTAGTAATTAGTGAACTTCCCCAGTAAGCAGCCACTTTGACTTACTTGCACACAGGACACCTCCATGTCCCCCTCTCACAGTTGAGCTGCAAGTAGGACTCTAGATCAAAGCACTGTGGAGAACAACATCACAAATGATTAGAATCATATTTCCATATTCAAAGCCGCACAACTGGCCATGAATGGCAGCGTTTAATCGCCTCTTTAATTCAAACCAACCTGGACATGTTTGCAGTCGTGCCCCCGTGCAGGTAGCTGGATGCGTCGGAAGGTAATGGGACATTTCAGCGACACTTTAATGGCCGTCTGCTCCACGCCGTCTTCCCCGTTTAGAGTGGTGTTGCCTGCTGACGCGGCAACGCTGCTGAAGTTCCTCTTAACTAAAAAAAAAACAAAAAAAACAGAGAACCGGTTTTAGTAAGTTAAAAGGTGTACTTTTAGAGTTATCCAAAAGAGAAGCATAAGGAGAAACAGATGCAAGCTTGTGTAATTAAGATGTACTTTTACATATTAACAACACTAAGAGACAAAATGAGGTATACCCTTGGTGATGCAGTGTTCTGCAGGAAGGAGTCTCTTCTTAAGGAGCCCCTGGAGGACGGAGCGCACAGATGGCCGGTGGACCAGCTGCAGCACAAACAGGTGGGACTGCGAAGCAACACGAGAACATGAAGCAAACTGAAAATCAAACACAGTGTGTAGCACGCACAATGCATATACTTCAGCTCAATCACAGATGTACGTTGACATTGCTATGCTGTTTGAAGACGAAGAAAATAGACTGGTAGTGTTAACTCACACAGCAGCACGCCGTGACTGTAATCTGGATGGTGTTTCTCCCGGGTTGGCATACGTGCTTCAGGTGCAGGGGTTTGTGGGAGGTTTTGTTGTCTCCCCTCTCGATGGTGAGGGGCGTGGCGTTGACGCTGACCTGGACGGAGGCGGGCCAGTTGGTGTTCATCTGCCTGTCTTCGTGATGGTAACACTTAAACTGCAGCTCAAGGTCGGACCTGCGTGAGGAACAGGACCGACGAGGTCAGCAAAAAAAGCGAACGGGAAAATGAACGAGAAAACGCTCCTTTGATAATACAATCCAAATCTCTCACTGTAATGATTGGAAGTGCAAGCTTTGTCTGTGGTCGTACCTCCACATGAGAGTCTGGTGGACGGAGGGTCGAAGGTGGAAGACGTGGTTACTGACAGCCAGGTTGTGCTCCAAGCGGAACGGCTCTAGTACCACCCCATCCCTTACTGGGAATGTCAGCCGCAGCTCCTCATTGGGGTTCGCTGGAAGGATAGAGGAGTTTGTTTAACATGTACATTACACTATTGTTAAACATGAACCGCTTGTTTCAGGACTGCTGCGGTGCTCACTTGGGGGCGGCGGAAGTGCTGTCATATTTGGTTTCATGTCAGGTGGAAACGGGGGCTTCACGTCCTGGTTTGGCGACAGGTATGGAGGAATTCCACTTCCTGGGGTCATAGGGGGGGTGGGGTTTCCAGGGACCGGGGAGTGGGGGTAATTCCCGGGCCTGGGGGGCTGTAAAAGGCAGGAAATTGCAATAATGAAAACATCTGTGTAAGTCTTTTTTTTTTCGAACACAGGACAGGGTCACATCTCGATGAAAACATACCCCGTTGCCTTGGCCGTAAGAGTATCCACCTCCAGAAAAGTTGGTGCTCTGACCATTGAATGGCTCTTGCTGTAAAGAACAAATGAAGAAATAATTTTATAGTGGCTTTTTTTTTAAAGCAAAAAGTATAAAAATGTTCCCATAGGTGACATAAATATAGCTCCTATTCTCTTCTTTTTACACATATTTCACAGTGGAGATTGGGACATGCTCCACTGAGTAGGATATTGAGAAGTGTGTTATTACAGACCTTGTAGTACTGGCCCATGGGCATGCCGGGTGGGTATTGTCCTTGGCCCGGCTGTCCTGGCATCCTCTGGCCGGGGTAATTAGGAGACGGCAGCGGCCTGGAGGCATTTGACGCGGGATACTGGCCCTGCTGAGGTGGGAACTGACTGGCTGGCCCGTACTGCTGGCCCCCGTAACTCCCCTGGATGAAGCAAGTGAAAGGAGAAGACATTAAACACATGTTTAAGTGCTTTAGGAGGCATAGGGCTCTACTTTCCAAGAAACAAGGTGAAACACGTTCAACTTCTCAGCCGCAGACACAGATAGATTAAAAAAAAAAACAGAATCATTGGGAAGGGAAACAAAATACATGATAAGTGCCGGTAAGAGGTGGGGAAAAGGTCTGCTTTATGCTTTAATGCATAATAGCCATAACTGTAAATATCTCTAAACGTGTCTGCAAGTGGCTTCTCAAAGTTGAAACTTCGGCCTTTGATCAGAATGTCTGTGGATTGGCTACGTCACTCCAGATGATTTTACAATTAAACTTGGAGCAACAGCTTGCCAGCGTAGTGCTCAGAAAATCACAATGCATTTATTCCTGTTTGATCCTAACCAATTCTGTCACTATGTCTGGAGATTTTAATTATTAATGGCATTATTGCCCTCCCTCGCTCCCTCTCTCTCTCTCTCTCTCTCCCTCTCTCTCTCTCTCTCTCTCTCTCTCTCCAAACAGAATGAAACACGTGTGTAAGTCCTGCTGCTGTGTGAGGCCTACAGGTGTTTATCACACTGCAGATGAGACGTTGTACATGTTGTTTTAAGAAAGTCACCCGACAAACAGAGAGTGAGGTGTGGAAGTGTGGCTGATGTGTATTTTATTATTGCTAACATTCTTCTTCAGACAGCAATATAATGCTATTTGATGCTCTTATTAATCTGTAGGATATAATGAATGTGTGAAATGAACGAGGGACACTTCATATCATACATGTGAGGTACCTTGTGAAGTGTTATTTTAGAGGCAATGTGAGTGCATCTCTGCCAAAATAAAGCACCAAAACAGTCTTGGCTGCTCCCCTCGTCCCACCTGGGCGCAATCATGCTTGTTTAGTTCCAGGAAAACAGTCTCAGATTTAAAAAAATAAAATTCTTTGCCAAAGGAAAACAGAGCCCAGATTGTTTTAATTATAGCACATCTCCACTCACCTCCCCGGGATATGGCCTCTTCATCCCCTGCATGGGCATTCCCGGTCGAGGTCCAGCTTGGTACCCTTGCTGGGGCATCCTTTGGCCGTGCGCTCCAAAAGGCCCCATGCCTGGGGTCCGAGCCTGGTTCATGCCCATGGGAGGTCCACTCATGTTAGGGTTGTTCATGGCTGATCCCATGCTGGCTGGATTCATCCCTCCAGGGGGCCCTCGAGGGCCCGGCTGGTTCATGAACTGGCTGTTGTAGGCCTGAGTGGGGCCCATTTGGAACGACGAACACATCTGGAGGCAAAACAGATGTTTTCATTTGGGTTATTTTGGATCTCTAGCCAAGGCGCTTGGATAACATATATAACATATTGTATTTTAAATTTGAGCTGAATCATCTGTTGCAAGGTGCAAACTGTACCTGTCCATACTGGTTCATGTCTTTATTCTGCGTTTCCTGCAGGGCTGCCACGGTGGCCGTCGCTGTGGCCGTTGCGGTAGCAGCTGCAGCAGCGACGGCGGCGGCTGCTGCTGCGGCTGCCGGCTGTGTGAAGTCACCAGGAGGACGTGTGTGGGAGGTCATTCCCATTCCTCCTGGAGGAGCGTTTGGCCCTCCAGAATAACTGAAAAAAAAAAATGTCTCATGTTTTAATCATTATGGGGAATTTTCATAGCTTGATTTTATTAAGAGAGTCGTATCCAGTCTCGTACCTCCCGCTGTATCCCCCAGGACCTCCAGGGTAGCCAGGCCTGCCGTACATGCCCTGCTGCATGTACCCCTGGTTGGAGCCGCCTTTGTTTGGAAACTGTTGCTGCTGAGCGTTGAACTGAGACGAGTTGAGCCCTGCTGCGCTGGCAGACATACCTGATCCCATTGGGTTACCTCCAGGATTCATGGGGTTATTGCTGTTTGCCATTGGGTTACCTAGCACCTATAAATGAAAAATGATGATGCAGGAAGGAAGAAAAAAAAAACGCCATTAGGTTTTTCAAATAAACAAATAAAGAGCTGATTGTGTTTGAAGTTACAGTCTGGCTGCTGTACATGCAGGGACATACCTGACTCTGTGATGTATTGGTTACGCCCCACACTGTTGTAACCACAGACAATGACCCAGGGGGCTGGTTGGTGTTTTGTTGCCAGGGGACAGAGTCATAGGGAAAGGATCCATCACTGGAAAGGAGGTGAAAACAAAACTCATGAGCGCTGATGTCGCACGAAGATTCAAGCGGCCAAGAAAAGAGCCAACGAAAAAAAAAAAAAAAGCCAACAGAGCTGTACATTCATCCAGAAATGTGAATAATTTGGGAATTCTTCTTGCCAAAATGTGAGGCAATTTGAAAAGTCTGGCAGTCGGTTTCAAAACATGTTTTCAGCCAGCCTATCTGCTTCACAGAAAGCTGGAGTTAAAAGCTCCAAATGAGCCGATGAGGACTTCCATGTCCCCACACACACACACACACACACACACACACACACACACACACACACACACACACACACACACACACACACACACACACACACACACACACACACACACACACACACACACACACACACACACACACACACACACACACACACACACACACACACACACACACACACCAGTAAAAACAAAATATGATTCAATTATCTATTTGAGTTGCTGAAAAGCCTTTGGAGAGGAATTGGTGGAGTGCAGTTGGAATGTTTAGCATTTAGATTGAAAACAAATATCAACTGAAAATATGAGGGTTGGTTACATATTATAAACAAGCTTAATCCTCATGGGGAGACGCAAGTGGCCGGTGCAACGGGAAGGATTTGCTGTTTTTGGAGAGCAGTTTGTTTTCGCTCAGAGGTTAGCTCTTGGAATGGACGACGTGTTCAATATTTCCTCATAAAGGAAAAACATTATCTCAAGATCCTGCGCAGAGCCAAACAGGACTCTTCTTCACAAGCTCCAGGTTTTTAGAGAGACGGAGAGAGAGAGAGAGAGAGAGAGAGAGAGCGCCAGGGAGAGAGAGAGAGAGAGAGAGAGAGGAATGAGCACACTATGTTCTGCAAAAACATTACTTCACAGCTCTCTTCCTCCTCTCCACCCTAAATCACCTCAGCTCGACTCCAAGTAATTCTGGCTCTTATTCAAACAATGGAAGTCCCCTGCGTCTGTGTGAAAAAGGCTCACTTTCATGGTTTTAGTTAAGGTATTAATGAATCAGCTTGTGTAATACATATTCAAATGTAGATACAAGAAGAGACATGGGACATAATACTTCTCTCTCTGTTGTGGTTTAAGTCACCTGTTGTCATGTTATTTCTCACAGTATACACAAATCAAGAAATTCAAAACATGCAAAGGTAACTAATGGGCCAATCCTGGCTGATCTCCCCATCCCCCACACCCCACATCCCACACTTTTACATCTAGTTTTGCGTACCAACTGGTCAACAGCATGTTAGGTAGCCATTTTCCCTGAAGGAAGAAGGAGGGAGCTGGACTGTTCTCGAGGAGGGGACAAAAGTGGAAGCTCTCTGAAGGTATTCCACACTTCTTTCTCCAGCTAATCACAATATCTGCACAGCTATTGCTTTTTTTGTTTGTTTGATAAGAGAGTTGAGATAAAAGATAAAAGAGATAAGAGATAAAAGAGATGTTTAAGTAAAGCCTGATGTTGCCTTAAAGAACAGAAGTACCCCAGTTTATACAGCTTCTTAGTGAAGCGCTGGTATCAGATGGCGGCTCGGGTATCAGCCCACTGTAACTTTGCTAAACGTTGCTTAGCGCTTTGCTCATTATTAACGTTGGGTCTTTGTCACATAGCAATGAGTAAGGTCTTTTACCTGATCTTTGTAAAGTGTTTCGTCTTTGTTATGAATTGGCGCTGTACAAAAAACGATTGATTGACATCTAAAGCCCGGACGCTGGTGAAGGAGGGACGCTAACCGGGCTCCAAATCCGAGGTAAATGGAACGCATCCTTAGTCATGAATTAGTTGGACCAGTGCATACTTGGCATTCAAAGAGTAAAAAAAAAAATGCTAAAAGGGTCTTTAAGTGTGTAAAGAATACCTTTACACAGTACAGCAAAGGCAAGCTCATCTTAATTAAGCAAATGTGTGGTTAACTGTAAAGAACAATGAGAAATGTGTCTGTTCACTTTGTTTATGTATCGATGCCTAAGTCTCTAAGTCAGGTTTACAAGTGGAAATAGGCAGTATTTAAGTTTCTATCACTGCTTGAATTAAAATATCCTCCTTCTTTGACCTCATGTACGAGGCACAGCTGTAAGTTTGGCCTGATATTTGATTCATATATAAAAAGAATTGCAAAAGAAGGGTACTTTATGACCCTGGGATGAAAGCACCATTTAATTGGCGGGATAAAAAAACAAAAAAACAAAAAACAAAACAGTAACCTTGAACCTAATTGGGAATGTGGTTTTACTGAATGATTAGCAGCGTCTGAAGTCATCTGCCAGCAGGTGTTTCAGAGACTCCCCACTGACCTGTGTGTGAGGCCAGGCTTCATGCTGTTCATGCTGGGCTGCATGGGGACTTTTCCCTGCGGTTCGTTCTGCCGGTTCTTCTGGTGACGCAGCAGGAGGAGACGACCCAGCTCCTCGCACCACGACGACAGCAGGGCTGCGAGGAAAACACAGACACACACACACACACATTAGCATCTGTTTAGCTTCCCATCGGCTCACACACAAACACACAAACACACACACACACAAATATTTGCCTGCATGGAGATGGATCTGCACATTGTTACATGGAAGCGTATGTTTGAGGCTTTATGTGTATGATCACATAGAAAACTGCTGGATTCTTCTCGTTTCTAACATCACTTGTAACAAATCAAATGAATAGATTTATCTGTTCAGGTCTCCCGACAGTGAATCACATGCCTGTTTTCAGTCTGAAGTTATTGCTTGAGCCTCCAGGGGGCAGCCTAACTCAATAAACCCGATCGATTATTCGGCTGTGTGGATTTCACAACAGTTACATCACATCATCTCTACCTGCAGTGTAAAATATAAACTGAAATCCATCCACAAGCACAAAAGGACCTGCAAGATTTTCTGTCTGCCTCAGCGAGGGAGAGGCTGAAAGGGAGCGCGGAGAGGCAGACGGAGACGGAGTGATCGAGGGTAACAGATATGATCTACGCAGGAAATAAGAAACTGTGATCTCTTCACTCTCCTCCACTTTCTTCACTCCTCATCTTCCCCCGTGTCCCCTCATATCTCCGAGGACTAATTACACAGCACAGCCGTCTCATCCTCTTCAGGAAACACAGAGTAGAGATATTTCTTTGCCGAGCTGCCAATGAATTACCGATCTGTATTCTATTTTTTCCCCAATGCCAATCAACTTGTCTATTTTGAATCAATCAGAGTTTTTTTCGGCTCGTTGGAACACACTGCTTGTTTTTTTGATTTTAGGAAGTCGGCATGACAAACAAACAAAAGGAAAGATTACGGTGTTCGGGGGCCTAATTTAATAATTTAACAGGCTATTTTTAGCCGTGTAGACCCAGATACACCAGCTTTTAGGAAGAGCTGTTACCAGGTTTGGGGTTTTTAAGATGTGTTTAAGAATTTATTTAAAATATGCATGTGGGATGTTTTAGCGGCCTGTGACCCTGGAATTGGCATTGCGTTGAGAAGATTTACAGGCACACAGACCCAAAAAGATGTCAATCAAAATGCCTTGTGAATTTTAAAACAGTATTTATAATAGAAACTGAATGCACCATCAGTAACTTGTTGAAATCATGCATCTGATCCATTTATATCTGATCTGATGAGTGGCTTCAAGGAGGAGTCGACACGAAGAACAGAAGGGGACGAAGTGTAACGTTTTATTCTGGAGGGGTGGAGAGAGCCAAGCCTCCTAGTTAAAGGGGAATTATTCCACCCTGCCATTACAGAGAGCTTATCTCCCCACTAAATCACCACCTCCACACCCAGGGACTGTCTCTTCAACTGGCAACCCACCATTTAGACCTAAAGATCAGCTCTGAGTGAGCACAAGTGATGGAGTATCTCTGAGAGAGAGAGAGAGAGAGAGAGAGAGAGAGAGAGAGAGAGAGAGAGAGAGAGAGAGAGAGAGAGAGAGAGAGAGAGAGGTGGTGACTTGCTACGAGCGTCCAAATCTTACACGCGGCCAAGGCCAGAAGTCATTCATAATACAGCGGCGTCTGCTCAGGGCAATGTTCATGTTTAGCAAGCTTAGTAAAGTCAGTGTGCATGACCTTGTTTCCACCTCGCAGTCCCCCTGTGTTAAAGCAGCTGCCAACACCAGCACATGCCCACAACTACGACTACCCCCCCCCCCACACACTGCTTCAAATGCCCGTCTCATATCAGACACGCTGCATTCACCCACAGTCCTCTCAGTCATTTTCTGATAATAATCCTGAAGTTCTATTATGACCCGCCTCTCTAAAATGTTGCTAAATGTAATTTAAGTGTTTTGCTTACTTACTGCTAATAGAGAGCGAGAGGATCAGATGCCAAGCGCACAGAGGAAGCCAAAGTCTCCTGCTTGTCATTGTCACCGTGCCATTCACTGAATTTTATGAACACTTAAGCATTGTAGTGAAGTCATTTACAGCTACCTGGTGGTGGAGAGGAGCCAAGGCCAACTTTTTTTTTTTAGAGCCTCACTGAGTCTAAAGTTGGCTTCCACAGTTGTAGAGAAGCTCACACAAAGCAAACTAAAATGATTGAATTAAAAAAAATAATAATAATAAAAAGTGCGTGAGCGACGCGATGCTAACTTGAAAACAATTCTGAGAGCTACAATCACACGATCGATTCACAACTCCATCAAATAAGAACTTCGCTAACATGTTGAGCAAATTCTGCAGCAGGCGAGATCAAAGATGTAGCTCTGTTAGGGGGGGGGGGGAGCGGTGCTAGATTTTCTCCTCACACAGATAGAGAGAGAGAGAGAGGGAAGAATGGATGGGGTTTTTATTCCCCCTTCCGTCTCTGTCTGTCTGTCTGCATGCAGTTTGAATGTTTAATGGTGATTCTTGTCTAGCTTTGCCCAAACACTGTATAATCTGGAGGATCAAGTAGCAGCTCTGCAGAACGTCAGTGTTATTTGATAATGTGTTGACATGACAGTTTACAGTTGGGTAAGAAGGTAGAGAGATTGTAGATACAGTGTGTTAAAGAAGGCGTATGTGGAGTGTTGCCTGGAGGCACCTTATCACACGCTGAACAATTTAGCTGCAAGTTTGCACAGTAACATCACATAACAGCTGTTAAGAAATACTTTCATTCATCCTGCAAGTGGAAATTGAATTTTACACTCTGTTGTTAAACATGCTACACACATATAGGCTGATATACAAATGCACAAACAGCCACAAGACGTCAGATGTAAGGGGGGGGCTGCGCACAGTGAGCGCTCCTAGTGGGGGTGAGTGCCTTGCTCGACGGTACCTCGGCTCGATTCTGATTTGTTGAGGCATTCGCAGTTTCACTGTACCGGCCGTGCGTACTTAGGCTTGCATGGCTTAATCTTTGAGACACGCATATGCTACAGGAAGTGAACTGACACGCTCCAGCTTCCAGACCAATTTCTAGATTTCGTCCGCGCCGGGACTTGAACCGGCGTCCCTCCAGTTCCCAACCCAAGTGCCTACATACCGAGCTACTGCCCGCCCCGACGGCATAACATAACGTAGATGTCTACTTAAGTCACAAATCCGAACAACGACTTACTGCATGTCGTATTCTTTTCTTTCCTAATAACAACAGTTGTGGCTGTGTGTATTTAAATATGAAAATCACACCACCACATCTAAGACAACTCTCTTCAGGGATGTTTAACAAGTGTTTCCATACCTTTTAAAGAAGAAGCTGCAGCCCATTACAAATCCGGTAATTGAGTTTACCGAGGCTAGTCATACCTTTAAACTACAAGCAGAGCCATCAGAATGTATCCATGAGTGAAGGAGGCATTTTAACCCTTTAAACAGATGTCTCCTGCTCCAGGTGACTGAGGTCTACAGAGTTCATTTTGGACTTTCTTTAATGGGCTTTGACACAGAGAGGCTTCTCCATAACAACTGGTCTGCTCCTGTCCCCGGCCGGCAGAGAGAGCAGAACATAAGCTTATTTCTCAGGGAACTCTGCTGAACCCTCTCCGAACGGCTCAGTTTCTTAGAAGCTGCAGCTTTCTAAGTGAGTAATGCCCCGAGACATATGGGCCCTCCTCACGCAGGCTGTATTTAATGTGGTATGGCTGACTGATAGCAGAAGCCCGGGCTCGTTCTCACCTCACCTCAGCCCCTCTGGGAGCAGCAGGGAGCCGGAGTAAGCCCTGGTAACAGGCTGCAAGGCCCATTAACTAATGACAGAGTGGGTGTACAAGTCCTCTTTTACAAGCAAACCCCAACGCTAATTACTCTGAACCCTGATAGTGCCGCGTGTGCGCAAGCATTTGTGTGTGGTTAGAAAGCCTTTGAGCATATCGTTTGGCGGGTTAAATCGAGACAGCTTGCTGACGATCTGATTCTCAGACGCTCTAAACGTGTGCAGTCCAAAATAATAAAGTTAGCGGGCCAAACGGTGACCCGGCTTTGCAGATAGAAACCTGACATGATTGAAGTGTGAAGCAGAACATCCTCAGTGTGTCTACTGCTGCTTTGCATACAAGCATCCTGCAGAATGAAACATTGCTAACACACCCTGCTAACTTGAAACATGAAAGCACATTACAGAGAGACCATGACCACATCACATGTGCTCGCGAAAGTTTATTACCAAATACCGGCTGATACTGCTACTACGGGTTTTTTTTCTTCAAAAGCATCTGCAGCAGCGTGTTTGGTTTCCTCAAATGAAACACAAGAATTAAGAGACTGATGTGGTAATTTAAAGAAAAAGAAACAAAAAAAAAACAACAACTCGTGTCTCAATTGGTTTGATGAATGACAGCTACTGTACGATGAAGAATAGATGATGTCCCTGTCCCTCTTTTACCTTCCTGATACCAAATCTAATAGCTGGACATGTGAGTGTCTGTAGTCCAGTGTGGGTAATGATATTTACATCCTATTAAACATTTATAACTACTTTTTGCAACTACACTCTAAGTTTTAAAACTGATTTCAAATGTAGTATGGGAATAAAGTCATTCTGCTGGGTTCCACTAACGTTACACTTTCCACTCTGCACTTTTTCATTTGATCATTCACTTGAAATTATTTTTTTATTTTCTTTTTGAAAGACATTTACAGGTGGCTGCACTTATATAGATTAGTGCTGTTTTTTAAACTATGAATAATAAAGGTCTCATATAACTATGTATGTATGTATATATATATATATATATGTACATTATATCTTGTACACAGAAGTGAAGGGAAAAAGGAGAAACACACAACAGAGGGAGTTCTTCAAACAAACAAACAAACAAACAGCCACACACACTGGTTTCCCAGGTTAAAAACATCAACTCCAGTCTTAAAAAATAAAATAAAAAAACAATTCAAAATGACTAAATTGACCTGTAAGTTACAGTCACAGAAAGCCAGACAGTATGAAGGCCCCACTGAGCAGACACTGATCAATCTTGTCAAACACAGAATATGTCAAAACTTTAAATAAAGGGTTTAAGGTTTACATTCTAGCTGCTGAATCCAAGCCAATCCGTCACAAAGGAGACATTTAATGTGACTGTCAACCGCATTTATTTGGATGATAGAAGAAGTAGGAGCAACGATCGGCGCCGTAGACTTCTGTCGAGCACAGCCGAGAAACAAAACCTCTCTCTTGTAGCTACATGTAGCTTCTCTGCTCCTCACCACCCTGGAAGTACATCCTCGAGTCACTTCTGGTTCTGAATGATCACGTAACCTGGCTGTTCAGCCACATTTGATCACCTACACGTTCCACGTCAGCTTTTGATTGAGACATGTAATACCACGCATGCAGCTTTACTGTAAATTGGAATATATAAAGACAGACAAAGAGAAAATACTACATGAAGAATTACACTTTTCTGAGCATGGACACTGCAGCACTAGACACAGAAGCCTTCTGAGACAATGTGTGGGATGATAGAAAAAAAAAGAAAGAAGCAATTTATAATATATATCATAATATGCAGAAGTCTGGGAAAAAAAAACACTGGCAGGTATGTCTTAGCTGTGTGGGTACAGAATATTATGTAGAAGACGATATGGAGGGGATATAAAATCCTGCAAAATAAAGAAGTCATGCTTTTTTGCAGAAGTGTAATGGAAGCCATTTAAGCAGTCAATGATATCCCCCATCCTGCCCCCTCTCTGTTCAGCCAACTTCTTCAGAGGGAAGAGCATATCAAATGGGCTTTAGTCTCAACAGCTTGGAGGCAGAACAACTCAAACATGCCCTGCAGAGAGACAGCTAGTGTTAGAAATCACACTCAACCAAAACCCGGGCTTTTAATGAAGCTAACTCTTAGCACATAGAAATTGTTCTCTAACTTGAATTGTGTCTTTTTTGGAGGGGGAGGAGGGGGGGGTGTCTTTTTTTTTTTTTTTTTTTTTTTGGTAAATTAGTTTCCCTTAATTTTGCACTTCCGTATCCTCGTCGGGCCGGTTTGACAGAATTCCATCAGTGACCTCTGGCTGAGCACCAGACGTTGAAAAGAGAGGGAGGATGGATGGATGGAGAGGATGCTAGACAGGGGACAGGTGGAGATGGAGGGAGTGGGCAGGTCCCCTCCTCCCCGGGAAATGTGTGGGTCACAAGCCAAAAAAGAGAGATGCTGCAGCCCAGAAGGGAGGGTATAGCTCTACCTGAGTCACTCTGACATCTCCTGCAGGTGCTGGTTTCTGTGGGGTTCAAATTACACATTTTTAAACGGGGCAGAGTCATTTGAAATCAGCATGAACACCAAACATGATGCAGAATGAAGGCTGGATCTGACTGAAGGTGCAATATGTCGGACGCCCGGTGCGGAATAGTGAATCTTTTGCTGTTGTGTTGGTCGAAAGTTGAGTTAAACTCAGCTAGATGGAGACTTGCTTAAAAAAAAAAATCATACCTCTTTTAGAAGAGTCGTATTTATAGCAGCTTGGAGTGATCATTCTCATGAGTCATATTTCCACACAAGCAGTCAGGGATTGAGAAGAACGAGCACTATTATGCAAAGCTCAAGATTCCTTTATGTCCACGTTTTAAAAAGAAACAGAAGTATTTCGGAGAACAATGATTGTTTTGTTTTTTGGAATCACCAGAGGCCTAACGATACATCATTATCACAACACCTTATTGAAAATACAACACTCCTACAATCTTTGTCCTTAATTTGATATGCAAAGTGTTTCCAAAGCATGTGTTTGATTGCAGTTTGTAATATTTCTAAATGCGAATTTTATCCCCAAAGGAAAACCTTTCAGCATGTATTGGATTTAAAATGATAATATTTTCAGTTTATTTGAAATAGCATTATTATGTCTCCATCTTTGCTTAACCAATTTCCTGCACAAGCAACCCCCCCCGCGCCATAGAGTCATCTGAGAGGGTGTGTTTTTTTATGTATTAGATCACTTTATGGAGAATATCTCACCCTGTGTGTGAATTTCTGTTACTTTATAGAATTACTACTTTTCTTTTTTAAATATATGACATACTTCTGTATACTTGTTGCTGTAAAGTACTTTGTAACCTGGGGTAAGAAAGTTGCTATATGAATAAATTAGGGTTGTTTACATGATTATTATCTGACCAACACTGATTTCTGAAACCGCTGCAGCAACGTTTTTTTGTGTGTGTCAATTAGCACCAAAAAAGTTGAATTGGTAATTAATAAATTGCCGTTAAAATTTGACAACAGCAGATTCTTACTTGGAGTCTTTCAAAGCAGTCAATGCACAATAATGTCCAGTGTGGACCAGACAGTTTCTTGTGAGCATCAAAAACTATCTGGTCATTTTCTGCCCATGTACCCTGAGGCTCTCTTTACTGTACATTTCCCAATGCTATGCTGTAATGTTTTTCTAACTCTTACATCCTGATAATTTCTCAATGAAATAAACAAACACATATGATGAAAACGAATCCCCCTGGTCCGTTGCCCAGCCATTGCTGCTCTAGCTAAATTGGTATATTTTGCACTCTGTGACGACCCTGCATGGAGTGACATAACAGACTACACCCCTCGCACAGCACTACAGGTTTGCTTTAGGTGCATTTGCTATGACAGAGATTACAGCATTGACCCTTAGATTTGACCTACATCAGTGCTGGAATATGAATTACAGGTGGTCTGTATATCTTTTTATTCATGTGCTCTGTGAGTCTGCGTGTCCGGCTTACAGAGCAAAGCCTGGAGTCACGACCTTCAACATCTGCATCGGAGAAGCTTCACAACGATCCCACGATAACACACACCTAATATCCACATCTGAGTCACACAGTAAATATGCACATTTGCACTCATGTAAGGCATGTAAACACACATTGGTACACAGGTATGTAGACACAAGCACACGTAGAAAAACAGAAAAAAAAAAAAAAAAAGGAAAGTAAATATGGCAACTGAGGTGTGTGTGGGTGAGTAAACAAACACAGTCAGTGTCTACACTTTGTGAAGTATACGGCAAAGCTCCTCACACGAGTAGAACGAGCATCAGAGAAACGGCAAGCTGTGAATGAACTGCTCTTATCAGCTACGTGCAGATCCCCACCACTGGAGGGGAACTAGCAAATATCACACGCCTAATTATAAGCAGACACACTCCTTGTCTCCATACTTTCGCGATATAATGTCTTTTAACCTCACACTCTTCTTGTTGTTCCTCCAATGAAATCATTAGGGTGAAAAACACAATCAAGGATTCTGAGATTTCTCCGGGCTGCTGTTTCATAATAGATAAGAAGGTGATTAAAAAGTGATGACATTCCAGCTGCAGGCCTTTTACAGGTGAATTAGAGAGAGGAGGAAGTTCTTGACGGGCAGCCGTGGGTTGTCAAAACACCTCAACAGGAACATTGAATGCAAATTGAAGTGATTAACAAGGCTGAAGAATTTCACAAGTGTTTCCTGAACGGCATCCTGAATGGTGTGTTTTGCCCTGGGGTGGGGGAGTGGGGGGGGTTGTGTGTTTGCTGTTTGCTCCACCCTCGCTGCTATCAATACCTGCCATCAGTTTGTCCAACCTGAAATTCCTTTCTCAAGATTTCAAGCTAAAACGAATGCAACACAACTTGCTTTTTTTTCGGTGGCAGGAAAGGGGGGGAGGCCCGGCATGGCAATGATTCACAGAAAAATAAAAGCAGAAATAAGCTGCGAAAAACAAACCGTGCACGCGCAGTTCAAAGTCAAATGTCATGAATGAGTCACTAAACAGCCTGATGGGAAGTGCTCAGGAGGTGTGTGGTGTACAAACAGAGCTTCGGAGCCAGAGACAGGAAGAGGAAGTAGAAAGCTGCTGCATGTGGCCGTGGGTGAGGTTTTTTGAGGATGCAGACGGTTTTAGCACTTAGCAACGCGGCTCAGCCGAACAGGAAGTGCTGCGGCTCCGTAACAGCTAACTGGAAGTCGTATTGTGTTCTAGCGTTTCCCACATAGGTCAAAAGACAATCGTGTTATTGCTCGCACGAACCCTCTGCTAATTAAGTTGTCAGTTTTTAAGGTTAGATTGAACACTGATTGAACAGCCCTGCAGCATCGTGTCTCTTTTATTGCCAGGCTAACCTTTCCTCATCCGTGTAATGGAGTTTTTATTTACAGTTACGAGACATTTTGAGGTGCATCAAATGGTTTTAAACACCACCGGAAGATTCAAAACCAAGAAGCAAATGTGTCCGTGCGCTTATCTAACTGCATTGTCCTTCCATGACTACACTCCTCCTCCCCCTCCTCCTCCTCCTCCTCCTCCTCTTACTCCTCTTCTCTCTTCTAATGAGTGGACAGGCAGACAGGCTCTGGCCCCAAGCACAGGTCAACAACTTAAAAAAAGAATCCACAGTGGAAAGTGGGTCATCTTCTCCTGACGTAGAAACACGAACGCTCAAACACACTGGCACTCTTAAACACCAACATGGATATGTGCTCCTTAGGTGGGAAAAGTTGTTGAATGCGTGATGCTGAGAAAGACACCAAGGACACACACGGGCTTGACACCAAGTAGAAAGACGGACACTTTTGTGTGTTAATTAGTTCACTTGAATGGGTTTGTCATGCAAAATAAACTGAATACAGACTGATAGACTTGCATATGTTTGTGTTTCTATCTTTTGAAGAACTAGAGAAGCACCACATTTAAAACCTAGCAAGGCCCACAGTCCCCTCAAAACAACCCCAATTTAAACACCCAGACTTCATCCCCAGACTTGACTCTTGAAACGACCAACCTTAAAAGACTAAAACATGACCTTAACCTAAGCTGTTACTCTGACCTACACAGCCCAGCAACAAGCCAATAAATCATAGTATGCTTGCGCACACTGCCCACACACACACACACACACACACACACACACACACACACACGCACGCACACAAAAGCCTGCACAGAATAGCCTTATGACAGAACAGCATGTAGGTCAACCTGTGGTCAGCTGATCTGTCCTGATCCTGTCTTGTGCGAGCAGCCAGTGCTTTTTTTCGACCACACTCACACGAGCCCGTTTAACTCACGGCCTAAATTTCAGATGCAAAAGTGATGTCAAAAGCACAGTTTAAATAATAAATTGTTCTATATTTAGAGTTCTTAAAAGTGCATAATCGAGCTACTTTGCTGCCCTTTTTTTGCAACTCCACTTAATCTTCTTCGACTTCAACTGCTCCATTGGCCTGTTAACCCCTGATCCTGCCCGATGCATGCACACACAAATACACATCAAACAGTTCTGTGCAGGGATGCACACATGGATAGTGGGAATACACACACACACACACACACTTACCCAGAGCCAAGCAAAGTCCCTGCACATCTCATCTCATTCCCTTCATAGCGCAGAGAAAAGACTCAAGTGTCACAAATGCTCCTGTTCCCGCAGAGGCCGGTGGCAACTCTCAAAGCTTTCGCTGCTCCCAAGCCTCCTGCCTGCGCCTTATCACTCTCACTCTCTGCACATATCCTTTTACTCTCCTCACTCTTTCTTTCTTACTTCCTCTCTCTCTCTCTCTCTCTCTACTCCTCCTGTCTTTTCTCTCTCTTTTCTTTTTTCTTCTTTTGCTCACTCTCTTCCTCCTCCCTTGCTCTCTGATCTGTCTTTTTCCCTTGTCCAGCGTCTGCACAATGCACATCAATTATTCAGAGGCAGTCTCCCGGTTTCTCTCCGGCTCATCCAATCAGAGCAAGGGCTGTGCACTAATGGGCTCCTGCTGTACCTGCTACCGGCTCCAACACACTCTCGAGACAGCAGGGAGGAGGGGGGGGGGGGGGGGGGGGGGGGGGGTGGATAGACAGAGGGAGAAGAGGAGACAAGCAGAGGAGGAGGGAGGATGAGAGGAAGAGATAACGACAGCGAGCCGACGCAGACAAACAGGAGTAGAGATAGAGCAGGTAAGATATTCCAGTGATTCTCACCTCTGTCAGGAGGTGCTGTTATTGATGTGCCCAGGCTAGTCAATGTAGCGCTTCATCGCTCTGTTTCTCTAAACTGCTATCGCACACGAAGAAACACACATGCCTAATCCGTCAATATGCCTGCCATTTGTCAGGAAGGGCACAAAAAAAAAAAACCCAGAAGAAACAAGCAAAAAAAGCAAGCTCAGATTGCAAACTTGCATACATGGGTGGAGCTTAACATGCTATGCAGGCTGGCTGAGAGCCAATGCATGAAAAAAAAAGGAAGTGGGAGAAGAAGGAAGTATGAGTTGTAAAGATCAATCTTTACAAAGGCTCTAAGCTATCAGCCTTATCAGAGAGGGGATTCCTGCCTGCAGGACAATCTAATCTGACAACATCCCCCACGTCTTCATCAGAGGCAACTTTGTAAATCCAACTTACAACACACATCAGAGAGAAGCAGAGTACAAGCTGAATTAAAGACGAAGCAGGTTGAGGGTGAATCTGAGTTCAGTTTCTCCTCACCAGCCCCTTACATAACCATACCACCACCAACAACAACAACAAAAAAAAAGAACAGATAAATGGAAAAGAAAGATCTAAATTGTCATTTTTCTCTCTCTCCTTACCAAAAAGTCGCAATGTGCGGCGCAGCAGAAGAGTCGGGGAAAGCCCACTGGCCTCTGTGACAGCGGAGGGGAAGTTGTCTTTTTGTGTGACAGACGCGCTCAGTCAGCGACAGACTCAAAAAAAAAAAATCCAACACACACACACACACACACACACACACACACACACACACACACACACACACACACACACACACACACACACACACACACACACACACACACACACACACACACACACACACACACACACACACACACACACACACACACACACACACACACACAGGGGCATTGTTGGAAATATAACTTGAAAAGGGTGTGTCAAAAAAAAAAACCTAAAGGGGGATGATGGGTGGTTGGGTGGGTGGGTGTGTGGGGGTTGAGTCCTGAGGTGTGAGTGCCAGATCAGTCAACCCTGAACAAAAGGAGGATTTGAATCATTTGCTCATCCGGTTTTGACAAGAACAAAGTCTTCTGTGCAGAATGGGCTCAGATGGGATATTAAGAAAATGAATTTACTTGCAACTGTGTAAACCAAACCAATTAAGTGGCGAGTGATAGAAGACCCGACGAGCCCCCGGCAGAAGAAGAAGCTACACTAATAAAGTAGCTCCCCATGAGCCTTGTTTCTATAAACTTAATAGTGAAGTTCTGAATGTAGTTTTAGGGGGTTGCAGAGGGGTTTCATCATCTAAGGCGAACCGCTGGAGAGTGTCAGAGGAGAAGCCCGCGCACTAAAAATAACCCCTTTTTTTCCCTGTTAATAATTCAGCGCGCTGCTCTTACTCAGCAGTAATTAAATATAAAAGTCTGTAAAGGTTGATTGGGTCAGTAACAAAGGATGCCTACACCTTCCTCTAGTTCTACACACGCAGCTCAAAGACGGAAGGAAAGACGGGGGTGAGAGAATCAATCAAGTGGACGTAAATTGAGACTGATAAGTGGAAGACATGTTGTAGGAAGAGAGGGAAAGTGTGTGTGTGTGTGTGTGTGTAGGCGCTTAAACAAGTCTAAAGTCTAATGGGAGCACTTATTTTCACTCTCTTGCACTGCTTGCTGAATTATAGCAGTTGTTGAAGTGTTGTTCTTTCCTGAACTCTGTGTGTGTGTGTGTGTGTGTGTGTGTGTGTGTGTGTGTGTGTGTGTGTGTGTGTTTTACAGGACACGGGGTGAGTTACAGCCACACCCTGGAAGTTTTTCCGTCACTGTTGACACAGCAGAGAGGTTGTTTTCCTGATGTGATCGCCTTGCGAGCGGCACGCTCTGTTGACTGACCGAGCGCTGACAGTTCTGCAGCTCTGCCGGGACTATTTCTCTTCAGTGTCAGCTGTGAGTGGGTGGTGGAATTTACCAAACCATCTAGTACAAAACTATGCCCTACACATCATATTATCCCTTTTGTTTTTTGTTTTTTTTCCTTTTTCAAAGACTCATTCTTAATCAGCCGAGGAAGAAGAGAAACTAACAACACAAACATCAAAGACTATTATCCCTCCTGCAGATAAAAGGGAATCTTTAAAAAAAAAAAGTCCCGGCTGGTTTACCACAACAGCTTGAGTTTAAACTCGTGTGCGTATTCTGATAACACATGATGCCAACGTAAATGATTGTAACAGGGTTTCTTCTAAGTGGAGGAACAACAAGCAGCAACCTGCATGGTGACTTAAAAACATTAAAGACCGTTTTTTGTTTTTTTTCAAAGAACATAGCGATCCTTCCAAGGGAGCAGCTACTTATAATCCAGAGCTAGTTGAGTCATGTTCATAAAACACAAAACTGAGTCAAAAGATGTACTCGCATCGCATTGAAACCTTAAAAAAAAAAAGAAAAAAAAAAAAAGTAGGTGACATCATTGAGTAGAGGAGGCAGGAAAGTTGTCATAATAAGTGCCTAACTTGTCATAATGGTAATCTGGAGGTTTATTATTGCAGCTCGCGCTTCAGGAAGAAAGAGAACAAAGTGCTGCAAAGCCTGGAGGCAGATTCACTGAGGAAGGAAACGCTAAAACCCTCGATAGATTACGAAGGCTAATCTGATTTGTTGTCTGCTGAACTTCAGTGCAGCAGTTTAGAGGCTAGTATAGTTGTGTGTGATTGTCGGGCAACAGATCTCAGACTGCAGATTATGACTTGGAAAACATAAGAAGATTTGAAAAAACAAAAACAAATTGCACACTTTCATCAATGACTTTAGAAGAAGAAGTTCAATATGCAAAAATCAAAACCGGGAAGTTGCTCATTGTCAAGAAAGTGAAGTAAACCGGTAAATGCTAGCTGCTAACATGCTATCAGCGTTAAAGCAGTGCAGCAGGGTTAACAGTGCTAATGCTAGCTCACCTAACAGTATGCAAGTCCCCTCTCTGGCTCATTCCAGATTAGAGCAATACACTAATCCCCCCCGAGGCCTCACTGCGGGGTCACAATCTGCAGACAGCTCATCAGCAGCACTGTGCTGTTGCTGAAAATCTCCTGATGTCGCTCGGCGGGTCTCGCGGGGCAGCAGTGCAACTTTAGGTCATTTGTGGTTTGTTTGCGGATTCTCTTATGTGGCGTGAAGAGACTGACAGACAAACACATGTACAAATGAAAAGAAAAGCACAAGACGTATCTATTCAGACAGGATGGAAAATGTTCTTTTGATTGTAGATTTCTCAAATGTATCTTCACTTTTTTTTAAAAAATGTTTTCCTAACATTTCTGCCTGATCTGTATGTGCATGCACTCCGCAGCAGCCAGTGTGTAGTAATTGCTCTCACTCCAAACATCCGCTTCCATTTAAAATAGCTCAAGTTGTCAAACTGTTTAAAAAAAAAAGTGAGGTAGCAATAATTGCTTTATCAATGTCCTGTATAACCGGTGCTCTGAGAGGAAGCATCTCTGTGATTGATCTATCCGTCGTAAGAGCCTTCCTCGTCCCCCCCATGAGAGCATCCCAGACTCCCCGGCCCTCGTGTGGGCCTCTCAGGTGTCAGATCTGTGGCCCTCTGTCGCCTTGTGGGCTGTCGGGGAGGATTGTGCTGGGGCTGCACAATTAGAAGGCACGTTCTACACACACACACACACACACACACACACACACACACACACACACACACACACACACACACACACACACACACACACACACACAGACACACAGACACACACTTACACGGACAGTAGAACGTAAACGAGACCGTACAGACAAGAGCTAACAGAGCAATAAAAGCTCGCCTGCGTCTTCGTCGATGCACTTGTAAGACAATTGCGTGTTTGTCTGAGTTAAAGTGTGCATCACGTCTCCTCTGTCGCCCCCCCGTCTGCTCTCTCAGACAGACGTCCTTGTAAGGGAGGTAAGACGGATGCGCGGTGAGTAAGATCAGCCCTGAGTCACATCTGCCTCCCACCCCCCAAACAGCCTGCCTTTCCTCTTCTTATGACTGGCTGCATCATATCTCCCTTCCCCTGCCCCCCACTACCCCGCATAATCACACTACACTTCCCATTTGTCCACCATGCATAAACAGCTCTTTCCTGAAACCCCTGTGCTGTCTTCTATTAGATCCCAGAACCATCAGCCGGCCTGAGGATGATTCCGATTGTCAGGCGGGCGCAGACAGACAGCAGTGCCTGGACAAACAATCGCATTACACCGACACAGGAGCACAGACAGAGAGAGAAATACAGCGATCAATATTGTACACCGACGTCTGTCTGACCACTTTAGTTTCCTCCAAACAAGACGCTTCCCACTACAACAGTAAGAGGGTATTTAGCTTGAGCAAATGTCGGAATCATAGTAGCAATGAGAGTAAAAGACAAAGTGATGCCTCTCTGCCCTCTGTTTGTTCAGTCACAACACCGCCTAAAATATCTGCGTGTGTTATGAAACCCTGACACGTCGTCTTCTCACAAAAAAAACAGAAAATATCAGACAGTTTAATCCAAATATTTAGCTCCCGCTACTCCCATTTATGTAACAGCCGCACTAAGGTTTATCTGTGTTCTGACTGGCTGGGTACAGCTTTGTCAGGTCTCTGTCAGGCAGAGTGAGCGGTCCAGCAAACATCAGCGACACCTCCCAGGCCATCCATCTCTCCTCTTTCTCTCTCCTCTCTCTAGCCTCTGCACATTTCACTCTGACAAACGCACATGCACAGGCCGCTCCTGCAGGACTGTGGGAGCAAGACGAGAGGGGAGGTTTGAATCCAGAGGGGTTGGATTTGATAGATAAACGTCGTAAGAGAGGGGCTTCTGTTCTGTCTTTCTTCCGCACTGCATGTGTGTGTGTGTGTGTGTGTGTGTGTGTGTGTGTGTGTGTGTGCATGCAGTCTGCACATGTGGGTTTGTGTGGGAAAGACTGTTGAGTAGACTGTTTTTGTGATGCTACCACCCAGACAGCTCATCTCAATAGCACATTAATGTTTAATGCGGGCTAAAAATATCTGACATTATAATGCCCTATGGGCTTCTTGTGTAATGTCTGTGGGCGCGGTTGTTTGTAGATAGCTAAAAATGTCCGAAACACAGATTCATGGGACACTTCAATGTCTTTATATGTATTCAAAGGAACAAAGTCATTTGCAAATGACAAAGTATGTCAGTTTAAACTGCTTAAAACATAAGAAGCAGCTACGTGTTGCATTTCAAGGTGTCAGAAGAAGAATGAGACGTGAGTCACCTCTGATTGGATCATGACTTCAAAGCATTTGTTGTGTTGAATGTCATGAAAAAGTGAACAGTTATAGCATGAGGAACAATGAGCACTGTGTCATCAACTGACTTGCACATCAACGGCATAAATGGGATGAAGTATAGAGGCATGCATCTGCTTGGGCTGTAAAAAAAAAACAGAATAAGGAAAAAAGAAAGAAAGTCAGATCTTACCTGCAGACTTGGGAGTGAATTTGTCCCTGTTGGCAGCACACACAGCCAGCAACCTGTAGCCCAGGTCCAAGTCAAAGCCCTGCTGAGCAGCCACACGACTCACCACCTGCAGGGACACGGCAATGGATCATGAGAACAGGAGACGTGTCCATACCATTTTTTTAACTCTCAAATATCAAGTTAACAAACATGTCATCAAAGGTGAAAACGTTTTACAAACTTTGACTTATAATTTATCAAATAGTAGTAGAAATACTTCAGAATATTGCGTTTTGCATCAAGACAAGTCAATGTAATATTATTCATCAGTGGGTTGTTTACTTTCTTATAATCTGTTTTTTTTTTTTTGGTCTGATAAAATTTGTTCAGAAAAAAATAACTTTGACTTAGATAAGATTCTCTTCTTGAACTTATATATGTTTTTTTTTAAAGATTTGTTTTTGGGCTTTTGTGCCTTTATGGAGAGAGATAGGACAGTGGATAGAGTCGGAAACCAGGGAGAGAGAGTGGGGAACGACATGCGGGAAGGAGGCCACAGGCGGGACGACAGCCTCAATGCATGGGACGCGCGCCCTAACCATTGCGCCACCAGCGCGCCCCGAACTTATATATGTTTTAAGATAATGTTACATGATCAATTACCTGAAAACAGCAGATTGTTTTTGTGGTGCCTAAGGAACTATGGTGTCAGATGATCGCTAAATCCAATTCAGCCATCTAAATGGTGAGTGGACTTGAGCTTGTGTAGCGCTTTTCTAGTCTTCTGGCTACTCGAAGCGCTTTTACACCACAGGTCACACCTACACACTCACATCCATTCACACACTGCTGGCAGAGGCTGCTGTGTAAAGTGTCCATGAGTTTTAACTAATCCATTCATACACATTCATACGCTGCAGACGAAGCTGCGGGAGCGAGTTAAGTGTCTTGCCCAAGGACACAATGGAAAGGAGCTGGGGATCGAACCCCCGACCTTCTGGTTGAGAGATGACCAACTCTACCACTGAGCCACAGCCGCCCCTAGACGCCACAGGTAGAAACTCAAAAGAGAACTACTGCTGTTATTTAAGTTTAGCATTTAAACAACTATCTGTATATCATTATGTTCTGTATCTATTTTCTAATGAACTAATCCATCTGTCTTGAACTGCACTTCTTATACAATACTCTATGATATTGATATCTCACATGCTGCGTGTCCTCTTAATAAACACTTAGCTTAAGTAAAGGAATGTAATCATTACTCCTTCTTAATTGTGTTTATATTTGGAGCCACCGTTATCTCTGAACTTCATTTGCTTCAGACACACACAGAATAAACACTCACACTGTCAAACACAGACGCAGGGAGATAAACGTGGAGTCTGCAGTCTGGATCGCTCCACTGACAAACAAGACGAGCATGATGACTCCATTGACCTCCAAAGAGAGAGGCGAGCGAGCCAAACAACAGTCACTGTGCACAACGAGGGGAAGTCTCGGAAAGGTTAGCCTCAAACAAACGGAAAGAGAGATCTTCTCCTGGGTAAAGGTTGGCACTTCTATTCACCAAACACACCGTGGAAATGGGGAAATATCAGGCATTAAGTCATTTTTCCCCACTGGGTAATGGTTATGTGAAGCCAGAAGAAGACAGGCAAGTGTAGGAAACCGGTATGTAAAATATGGTTTTGCTGCGGTTTTGGGGTTACAAAAGGTTCTTCTTTTCCCTCCAACTTTTAAAAAAGGAACCGCCCCCAAAACTGTAGGACCGTATCATCCTCGCATGTTAATGACTTCAAAATGAGGTTGTAAATTTATGGGACATGAAGCAGGAGCCTCCCAGACTCTATTACAATGTTTAAGGGATGCTGAGTGATGTTAAACAGGACTCAGGAGACAGGGGTAAATCATTATTGGAGGGGAAACCCCCCCTTCGCTTTTATCTGTTAACAGATGACAACTCCTCTGCTCCCTCTGACCTCAAAACGCACATAACAGTTAACAAGGTCAGAAGGGGTGTCTTTTTAGAGAGCCAACATCACAGCAAGCAGCAGCCATAAAGTTCTTCTGAACACTGGCTGAAAAAACTATTAAAACCATGTCAATAAACTCAACAAACACGACGCCTTCTTTGGTGGTTTTAATGAAGAGACGCTGCTGTTTAATTCCCCTGTTGCAGTTAATCACGTTACGTGCATTTGAAGCTGTTTAGTAGACATGTGTGGATGACGTTCCAGGGATGAGCGCTTCGCGACATAATCTTTTCAACCCCGACCACATTATGCAAACGGTGACGACTCTGACAAACGCTCGAATCATGTTTGTTGTCAATCGTTTAATTTCCTGCGCGAGTGAGTCTGCCCTGCAGTTTGCAGAGGGCAGGCAGCCAGCTACAGAGGCTAGCATAGATTCAACACGGATTTAGCAGTGTTTCACCTCATAAGCCTTTTTTTTTTTTTTTTTTCTTTTTCATCTTTAATCTCCCTCGGAGGATGTACATCCAGAACCCATATTCTGTCAATATGAAAACTGTGCTGTAAGAGGGGGCTGCAGGGTTACTGGGCCATTCAGATTCTGGTGTGTCTGCTTGTGTAGCAGGAAGGAAGAAAAAAAGCGATTTTTTTTTTTTTTTTTTTTTTTTTGTGGTTTCTTTCTGCTTGTTGTTGAAGCAGCCGTATGTGAGCGACGGTTCCTAATGAACTAAGTGGGCGTTTTTTGAAAAATCTGCAGTACCAGAGGCAGGAAAAGATACAGATATCCGCATGCACTTGATAAAGCATGCAACAACAAAAAAACCAGCAATAAAAACAGTTCTTCATCTTTTGAAGCCTTTTGAAAAACACACTTTAACAGACAGGATTTAAAGTGAACCATGCAAAAAAAAAAAAAAAAAAAAAAAAAAGGGTACTGATCTGGAGAATTTCTACAACATTTCCATCTCTTGTTGGCTAAGTGCACAAATCAATCATTAATCTTTAGTAAGTGGGTAGTTGTTTCTGTCTTTAATTGTGTCTTAATTAGCGTTCAGACAAAAAGCATTCTCACACTTTCCCACTGAGATGAATGTGGAGTCTGCAGGCTGTATCTAAGATTTTAATACATCCTGTGTCCCTTAAGTATTTGTTAAATATTTGAGCTGCATTTATAGACTGTATTTGCAGACTGTCCATCTGTTTTAAGCTTTACTTGATAACTGCAAATATTACATAAAACATATACATTTTCCTTTTTCTGTTATGATGTTTTTCCTACGTATATGATAAGTTATGATTATAATACTCATTTTTTTTGTCATATTTTAGATCGACTATATTTGAAGCTGTTATTTATTACTGCTGAGTAGAAGAATGTCTGCTTGCATACAATTCTTTCTTTTACTCTTTTACTCAGTATTCATTTCTCAGGTGTTTTATCTGTTCCGATAACCCTGCTAACAATAACCTGTTAACAATTTCCCAGTTTAGAA
Organism: Labrus mixtus; assembly: GCF_963584025.1. Taxonomy (NCBI): domain Eukaryota; kingdom Metazoa; phylum Chordata; class Actinopteri; order Labriformes; family Labridae; genus Labrus; species Labrus mixtus. The sequence continues at coordinate 9,022,633 of NC_083617.1, read as the reverse complement.
TCAAAGGTACTTCAGTCCATGCATCCATCCATCCACAAGATAAAGTAAAACAAGCTAACATTGTCAAGCAGACAGAGCTAATATTGCAGCAACAGCTCCCTCATGTCATTTTTTTATTGACTCAGGAGCCGACAGTCCACCCAGGATCCGAGGATTGACCTCCACTTATTCAAAATGCCGGGGGGGGGGGGGGGAGGAATCTCCATATGAGCCTTACATTCAATTCCATTCAGCGAACAGAAATGTCACGATGGATATATATGCACAGTCATCTTTACGTTTCAATTCGGCGCTCTTGATACAGAGCCGGCGAGGTTCGTAGAAAGAATCCTCGATTAAAGAACGAACCGACTTGTTGTGCGCTGTAATTCTCCAGATAAGAAGCTGTTAGCTCTCGGAGGTCTGATGAAACAATTTAGCTGATGGAAACAGCCCCATGCTGAGAGGGATCTCAGTGGTGGCCTCCATTGTATAGCTCTTTATCAGCCTTTAAGAGGCTTTTATTGTGATTTGCACATTAATGAGCATTTATCTGTTTGCTCACGCTACCACTTCAGCTGCGAACAATGTTCCTTCAGTGTTTCCCCCTGTGTGTCAGTGTGACCGATCTCGGCGATAAACGCATGAAACTTTCAATTCTCTGCTCCAAAGCCTCTTTTCACACATGTGACTGTGTATGTAATGTAAAGTGTGAGTGTGTGTAATGTATGTGTGAGGTTTTTTTTTCGCACACCTGGTGCAGGGTCGCTCCCTGGCTCTGAGCCAAAATCAATGAATGGTAACTGGTGAACTGAAAGGCTGTAGCCAGGGGTTACTGGCTAGCCACAGTCCTGTTCATGCCTCTTTTTTGTTGAGTGTGTGTTGCATGTGTGTGTGTGTGTGTTAGTGTGTGTGTGTGTGTAGCGCTTAGTGGAGAGAAGCAGTGGGTGACAAGGACTTTAACCTGTGTCGCTGGATCCTGACAGCCTGAAATGCAGCCTTTAATAAGTGTTGGATACAAACTTGTGACTGTAGGCTGCCACCAACTGTTTCAACTAAAATCATTAAAGAGACAAAACAAAAAAAAAAAAGAATTTACGGCAACACTCCTCAGAAGTGGACACATCAGTCCATCTTTTTTCCTAATTATTGTTTTGCTCACGTCGCCTTAAAAAGTACCTGAAAAACCCGAAGCGGAAAAAACCATAATTATTGTTTGCGTACCGTGAGACATCCCATGAGGCTTTGCTCGAAAGGTCGCTGGAAGGCCCGGGGATCTCCACACCAGTCGAGCAGCTCTGTGGCCGCCGAGTGGAAGTTGGCCGGGTTCTGTAAGTGCTGTGCAAACACAGAGGAACAAGACGGCCATTAGAAACAATGGGAAATAATGAGCATTATTTTTTTTTCTTCACATTCAGTACAAATTGGAAAAACAGTGAAACCAAACAGTTTTGCAGCCTCGCTCTTTCCCTCCAAACTGCCTTGATTTAATGTCTTGTGTTTCTGCACAACCCTGTGAGGACCTTGACTCCTTCCAGTGTACGCCCACTCAGTCCTCTGATGCATTGTGGGAAGAAGATCACACCCATACCAACAATGATGCCAGTGTTTCCTGTTAATCTCTCTTGGCAACACCCAGCCTTCGCCCCCGTGACCCACACGGCAACCAAACCTCTTTTTTTCCCTCCACTCCTCCTTTCTCTCTTCCCCTCTTTCACTGCCTGTTTTCAGAGTGTAACAGAGCCTCAGCCGGCACCGCAAGTCCACTGGCTGCCTTGGCTGCTCACAAAGAAAAACAACCTTGGTCCTGGCAGCTATGTGTGCGGACTCAATGTGCGCCGTTGGTGTGTTGTCTAATCTCTTTCAGTCTCTGTCTGTCTCTCTTGCTTGTTCACTGAGGCCTGAAACAGTCGAGTCTTTTCTTCCCAGTGTCTGAAGGCTACTCGGGCTGGCAGGACACAATAAGCGGTTTTAAAATTGGGCTCCCTTTCTCTACGGCTCAGGAGGTTAATAGCTCTGAAATGGCGCAGAGCTGCAGCTCGTTCAGTTGGGCGAGATTGAGCCCACTTGAAAGCGTTTATTATTCTCATCTGGAGCTGAAGCGTTTTGTTTTGTGTGTTCGTGAAGAGAAGGTACACTATTGTCTTTAGGGGGCAGCAGAGGTGAGCAGGGTTTTTTTTTTTTTTTTTTTTCAAAGGGCAGCTGTGTGACAAAAGGGGTTCTTGGGTGTGAACCAGGCCTAACGTGTCAGGCCTGGGACCCGCCTGCCGAGAAAATCTCCAATGATATCATGAGTTTCAAGAGAGGGGCCTTGAGTGACTCATCTTTTTTTTTTGATGTGAAGATTAGCCTTTACAGAGGTAGCTGTGGACTGGGGGAGGGGGGTTTGACTGACCATGAAGAGCAGCGGGGAGAGATGCTGTTGCCGAGTGAGATTGAGGAGGAGGCGGAGAAGAGCCTGTTCTAGATGAGTGATATAATCTGGCATTATTGCTGCTTGATGGGAGGCATATCAGCCTCCAGCGCGAGAGGAATCAGAACTGGCACAGCAGGGGCTGTCTGTCTGCATCTGAACTCACAGCTCCTCCTGCTGCAGCACTCGCCACCGACTCTGCCTGACAACCTCGACTCTGGTGTGAGGGGAGAGAGGTGGAGTTTTGTTTTTTTTAGGAGGCCTGAGCTGCTTGTGTTGTTGTTGCTGTTCAGGGTAGGATGAGGACAAGAACATGACGGGTGGTGGGGGGTGGGGGGGGAGGGAGCAGAAAAAGGCAGCAGCAGCAGCACTGACGGGGTTTGAGCAGACAAAGAGACAGACGTTTGACATACCGTCCTCAGCAAGATGATGGGACTTACCTGCCCACTTTTTCGGGGCCAGTGCAGGCTCAGGCTGTGGCTGTGCCTACCTGGCTGCATGAAAAAGCAGCACAACACCTGGCGCCCTGCCAGCGGCTTTCCCCAAACAGAAACAACACCCTGCTGGCAGAGCCGCCGCACGCTCTGACTGACTCTCCGCCTTTGAAGTCTGGTTTACTACGAGTTCTATTACAGCCTGCGCCGAGGAGTACATAAACCCGAACTACAATTAGTGCCTTTATTAAGCCAGACGTGTTAACTCAGGCTATTTAGGGCTTATCAGTGACGCCTGAGAGAGCAATTGAGGAGACTTAGTGAAGTGAGTAGTGTCAATCCTGCAGGAATTCTACTCATTCAAGAAAAGCTTGAAATATTTCTTTCCAGAGATGTTGACGTCAGGCTCAACACTTCATACAAAGTACTCAGCCTGTTTAGATAATTGGGTGCTCAGGAGTTTGAGGAGGTGGGAGGGGGGGAGAGAGAGGGATATGTCACCTCATAATCACAAGCTCAAAGTGTGATCAGTCGCCGATTCACTGTAAGGCATGGTGTCGCATGGATGTTGGGAGATATAAAAGATCACACCCACATAGTATAAACAAATGAGCCCACGGCCAGCCAGCCAGTTCTTGTAGACTATTAATCACAGGCAGAGGCGGTAGCCCTGGGTTATGTCTGACTGACTGACTGTGTCGTTCCCTCTCTATCTGCCTGTGAGGAGTCTCCTGAAAGCTGGCAGGCAATGCAACATTTAAGCAACAACAAAAAACCCACAAGGGCCAGCATGCGTCAGGAACGTGATGTAAAGGAGCGCAGGGAGTCAGAGAAGGAGAGTCAGTTATGTTGCTTTGAAGTTGTTTTCACTGCCAAATTTACCTCTCTCTCTCTTTCTCTGACCCTCTGCAATATGATCTGTGTGACTGCAGCTAATGGCCAGATAAACTGAAGTCCATATATGGCGCTGAAAGGAGAAAGAGGATTCTTGTGTCTTCGCCCCCCCTAGAACCTCTCTATCTGCACGGTTCTGACAGATGCTGAAGGCTACCACAGGGCTAGCTCAACGCGAGGCTTCATACACACCTGTTTGATGCACAGCAGCCTGTCATTGGTCTGCTGGATGTGCCGGTCCATCGACGGTAACGTGTTCATCTTGATGTCTCTACCGGGACGCCATTAAAAGCTCTTTAGTCTGCGAAAGGAGAAGAAGGAGAAGAAGAAGTGGAGAGACACACGTCTGTTAGAACAGGTTTTTCTATTTTGGTCAGGTCTTGTATGTTAAGTGTTCGCAGCCTCGTAAGTCAAACAGCTTTTTTAGCAGCTTGACAAACTCACAAACAAGGAAAGTGACTCATTGAAGGGCTTGAACCAACTCCAGTGTGTCATGTATTTTTTGGCAAACATGTGAAAATGAGAGGCTCCAAAGCAGGACAGATTTTTTTTGTTTGTTTTAAAAAAAAGACAAAACTGTCTAAAACTTTGTACTCAATTTAATAATATTTGCAACCAGTGTTATTGATGTTTCATAGGCAACTAATTTGCGCACACGTAACACTTGATAAGATGTAGCGTCTCTTTGTTGTGTCTTGATGTCGTTGATGAGAAACAACAGAAGAAGAAGTCCAGCTTTGCGCTTAATTCTCTTGACCATTTCAGCAGAGCAGGCTGAGGCTGGATTAAGAGGCATCGTGCTGGTTTTGCCTGCGATGCCTCTGTCCCCTCAACATCCCTCTGTGTTTATCTCCATCATGCTGGTCAGCCTCGCATTCCTCCACACAAAAGGCAAACTAGAAAGCCACAGGTGGGGGGGCTGGGGGGGGGCTCTAGAAAGCTGCTCAGTACTGATAAAGGGTCCCCAAAGATCTCCCGCTGTGACAAGCAGATCGAGAAAACGAAAGACGATAGAAGCGCAGGGCTCAGCTGGGGAGGGTTTTTTTTTTTTTTTTTATGTGGTAGGCTCAGTCTGGTGAGCTTATCTTACAAAGAGTGTAGCAAGTGTTCACACTCTTTCTGTCTCCTTCTCTTTCTCACACTCACACACACACACACCAAAGAGCATGTAAATACAAAAGCTGATGTTCTTCACTTTGATTAAGCGTAAAAGGTAAAACTTCAAAGGAACACCTTCAGAATAAGAGTGTATTACTAATCCTCTGAGCTTAAGCATTAGCAGAGTAGAATTACCCGGAGTGCACTTGCACAAATTCTCAAACAACAGCGGATACATTTCAGGAATGAGTAAAGGGGAATTCTGGAGCCAACCAATGTGGTCAAACAGTCAGTGAGGCAGCAGGATGACTCCGTTCAGGTTATTTGGGCATGATGCTGCAGCGGTTGCAGACTATCTGTGAGGAAAAAAAAGCCCCCCCCCCCCCCCCCCCACCAAACAGCTAATTTACCATCCATCAGGGCACAAAGCCACCACCGACCACGCATAATCTGACCAGAACTTTGGGTGGCCTACTTCCGCGCTGCTGTGGTGTCTCCCAGCATCCAGCAGAGGTCTCCCTCTCCTGCTGCTAATCAGCATGTCTTTCTCACTCTACTCCACCCGGAGCAAGTGGTCCAGAGAGGGCTCCTTTAAGCCCCTGACAAGTGCTACAAATCCCCTTCAGCAAGCCAGGCAGCTCCACGGACCGCTAACAGGGCACGCTCCCGCCCCGGCGCTGGCCGTCTGACCTTGTGGCTATTGATTAACTGTTTCTCCTCCAGTTTCCCTTCCTGCTGTCCCGAACACACGGAGCCAGGACTGAAGAAGAAGGAGGAGGAGGAGGAGGAGGAGCAGTGTTGGAGGGGGGGGATGAGAATTCGGCCTCTTTTGCCCAATAATCTCTCCTCTCCCCCACCCTCCTCCCCAATTGCATACTCGCACGCACAAATCCTTCTCCCACCAACGAGCTGCTCTTTTGTTAGTCAATTAAGAGACAGGCCCTCAGGTTCTAAAAGGATAATGAGTGAGGTGGAAAAGTGACTTCGGTCGTGGGCGTTGTAACTGAGATAAGAAGTCAATCCACCTGATTGACTGTCCATGCTGACGACCACACACCCCCATCCATGTTCGGGGGGGGGGGGGGTGTGTGTGTGTGTGTGTTGCATAACAGACTACGATTCAGTGGAAACATGGCAGAAGAAGTCACACATCCTCCCCTACTCCCCGTTCTTTATCTAAATAAAAGTCTAATTTGTCGTATCATCATACCAAGAGAAACACTTTAGCTCTTACTTCACTTCAGATTGACTGATTACATCCAGACTGGAGAAAATTAAGTTTAACCACAGTAGAGAAAAGTGATTTTTCTCATCTAACCTACATTTTTTTTTTTTTTTTAGACTTTCCGGGCTGCTGCTGTGATTGTTTCAACATGTACACGCTGAAGATGCATCTTTATTGTCTCCCAAAACATCTTAATCAGCTCCTCTCAGCACTGCTTATCCCATCCAATTATGTTGTTCACATCACAACTGTCCTTTAAAACCGCAGTGCCACGAATCAGAGCGGAGTAAAATGAAATAATCCTTCTACAAACAATGCTGAAATTGGAGGAAGCTGTCTACAAAACTCACACTGTTTTTTTTTGATTCCCACCTCTCTTTCCTGAGACAAACACGCTGGGGGAAGTGGGGCAAGAAATACGCATTCAGAAAGAAAAGCAGAGGAATATGAAAGCAGTGGAGTATGTCATGAAGGGGGCAAAAAGGCCCAGCCTCAGTAGAAGGGGGGGAGAGAGAGAGAGTGTTGGAATTATCTCTTTATTATCAGCAGTATTACACACACTTATTCATCCACACACACACACACACGCACACACATGGTGTATGATCACTCATAGCATGAGTGATTTCCCATTTCAGACAAATGACTAGCACCTTTGTCAAGTGCAGCTTTTTTATGAATGTGATCAGTCAGAGGGGGTTGAATGGAGGCAGGAGCTCATGCTGCACTCCAAGACGGTCTATTATATAGGAGTATATTAGCAGCAAGGATATGGTTGAAATCTGTGGCACAATATGAATAAAGGTATAGTATTTTTTTTGAGACAGCATCATAGATGTAATCAGGACATGTGCATGCTAAATCCCTTTGACATTTTCATGGGCAAAGAGTGTGTTGGAAAACTCATAGACACAAAATATTTATTTACACACATCCAGAAATACAAGTATGATGATGAAAGAAAAAAACTGAAATACATAAAGAAAGAAGTAGGGAGTGTAACAATTCATCAAACTCATCAATACAGACTACAGAGTGAAAACATTCACCTGTGTTGTGGTGTTCATGACTGTATTTTTTGCAGAAATGTAACTGATTAAATGTAATAGGACAATGATTTGGAAAAAAAAAACAAAAACAAACTGAAGACAGTTTCCAATCCATACCTCGCTAACAATATCCAGCAGAACAAAGGCACAGTCTCTAAATAAGTACCTACGGTGCAGATGTAGTCAATCATTAGTCTAGGTGTACACTGCATCTGTCGAAATTTCTTTAGGAATAAAAATAAACTTTCTTCAATTTATCATAGACAAGCGTCAACACTTTCTGTATGGCAGCGTCTTAAACTAATCAAGAGCGTGATACCACAACAGCGCTGCAACAAAGCTCTGCCGTCAATACGTCTTTGTACATCTAAAGTGATTCCACAACGGCGTAATATATATCCCAGTCTGTGAATTCACATCGGGTTTAACGTTGCATAAGCACGACGTGTAGACGAACAGGTGCACTACATAGACACACACAACAGCGTGCCCTTTTTTCCCATGCTTGCTCCGCCGATCCCGTCTCACACCTGTACCTCCTGTTACTATCTTGAAGGCAGCAAGTGGGAGGGTCACTTCATCCCCCTTTAACGCCTCCATGATATTCATAGTGAGGGCGAGACGTCACAGGGGCTTATATTGGCAGCCTGAATAGAGCCCGGGCTACAGATGACATAAAAACTTTTAAAAAAAAACAGTGATATCAACCAGCAACAAAATGATTTGACTTCATCAACTGAGTTTCTCTTTTGAGTTGAAATAATCATCTGCGGGTTAACGTTCAGTACTGAGTTCATTGAAGTGTATTGTACGGATTTAAAGTCAGGCAGTGGTTTGAACAGGGTTTCACAGGCCTTTAAGGGAAGATTATGTGCATAATAGATTTTAATTCAAGTAAAAGAAAAATACGGGGTTGTACGCAGTGTTATGAAAAACAATACATTTGCTGGTGTTGGATCTTAATCTGGCAGTGCTCAAATCTATGAATGAGCAACTATTGTCCATGGGTTCATCTTCATTATTCCTCATCAGTGAGGAAAAGGAGACCATAAGGATCACCCCCTCTCTCTCTCCTCCTCCTCCTCTTCAGTTATATGGCCACAGCTCCTCTTTCTCTCACCACTTTGTGCTTTTTTTTTTTTGCTCCCTTTTCTGTAGCCCTCAGACATCATTAGAGCCACCCAGCATGCGACTCCTTTCCACCACCTTCCATTTTCCGTTTCTATCATTTTCCTCTCTCCGTCCCTCATATATCAACCCTCCTGCCACTCTTCCTCCCTCACCCCCCCCCCCCCTCTCTCTCTCTCTCCCTCCCTCCTCCTTCCTGGGGCCCTGTGCGGGAGCTGCCATAACAGGAGGTGGAATGGATTCATTTGCTCTAATGTGGTTTGGGCTGCAGCGTGGCACGGCACAGAGCAAACACTTTTCTCCCGGTGCACGGAGCTCCTCTCTCCCTCCCTTTTTTTTCTCTCTCTCTCTCTCTCTCTCTCTCTCTCTCTCTCAGTCCGCAGTTCATGTGTTTTCAAACAGGCCAATCAACACCACTCAGCTGTGCTATAGCCTCTCTCTCTCTCCCTCCCACAATCTCTGCTCTCAGTGTGTCTGTAAAAAGCCACCAGCCCTCTCTCTCTCTCTCTCTCTCTCACACACACTATTATCTCTAGTGGCAAACTCCCATAGCCAGACAGTCCCTTTTTTTTTTTTTTGCCCTTTATTTTCTTCAGTCCACTCCACTCTGTCCTCAGATACCATTTCTTCTCTACTTCCTGCCTCATATCCCCGTCTCTCTGCCTTGTTTTGTTCTTTCCATTATTTTTATAATCCTCTCCCCCCACTAATCTCTCACCCTCTCCTCGTCCACTCTAAGAAAAGCATCTATTGGTGTTGATATCTCTCCCTCCGGCCTCTAAAAACACTCCACGCAGCATCATAACCATCCGCCTCTATAAAAATCGGAAATGACTTGTCCCTGGGGTGGACAAAATAAACTCTAAATGTTGCCGTTTGTTTATCTTCTGTTTTAATGTGACAACCACAGGAGCACCGGGCGGCTATGTGACACCCAACACTGCAATGCAAACAGCTGTGTTGTGGGGATATGCGAGCCGCTCTGTTGCCGTCTATAAATACGGAGCTTCAGTTGTGGAGTATTGCAGGTATGCGCCACCAGATACCCACGGGAGCAGCCGATTATTTCACCGCTCGATGTGTGAGATCAAAAAAAGATCAACGTAAGCTAAGTGAGCACAGATGGGCCCTCTTTTTTAGCCTGTTTTAGTTTAAACTGTTTGCAACGTAGTTAGAATTCAACATTTCAATTCTAGGAACTGAAAATGTTGATATCTGGAGCTTTTAGACAATACTCTGAGGATCTTTATTTTGCATTCACAAGACACTAACGCAGCTTCACAGGGCTTGAAAACAAGATATTAACACTGATTTTAACAGACCCTTTTCCCCATGAATAAAATTGTTGATTAGTTTCATTGCTGGACTGATTAGCATTCCTAACAGTCTAAAGTCCCACTGTAATAAATTAACAAAAAATATCAGAAAAGAGCTTTGTTTGTTAGACCAGCAATTGATAATCAAAATCTTCGTAGATAGGGCGCTTGTGGCCTAGCGGTTTGTCTCGCCCCCTGTACGGAAACTGCAGACCTACAAGCGTACGGCCCACGTTCAATTCCGGCCTGTGGCTCCTTTCCCGTGTGTCATTCGCCTCTCTCTCTCTCTCTCTGATTTACTACCTTATCCACTTTCCTCTGAAATAAAGGCTCCAAAAATATCTTTAAAAAAAGTATTGTAGAGATGGGATAGTGGATAGAGTCGGAAATCAGGGGAAGAAGTCATTTAAGGATACCTTTCGGATAGAACAGGACAGCTGTCATTAAACGTAACGCATGAACACCAAGATTCCTTCAAATGTTTGTGTCACCGTCCGTCTGCCCCCCCCCCCCCGCACCTCCCCACCCCCAAAGCTGTAAACCTAGGGGAAACACTGGAGTCTGTAAACATTTACTATCATAATCATATATTATCATGATTTAATCATCGATTTGATTTATTTATAGCATCCAATTGAAACAATATCCCATATCCCTAAGTCACATTTTAGCCCAAGATGATGTATTAGTGATAATATGCTGAATCATGGCACAAGTTAGATCAAAATGCTGTTCAGCTCGAGCGTCGATGAAACAGACAGATGTTTTTCTTGTAAGTGGGCCCATGATTTGTTTTTATTGCCTTGAGTGCATGAATAAAGACAGGTCATCTTTCTCACCGTGAGATAAGAAATCAGGTCGTCCATGAGCAGGACTTGAGCGTCACATGATGAATGAATGAACTCCTTATTCCATAGAATGTTCCAGTTGCTGAAGACTATAAATACCAGCTGGGAAAGATTGTATGTCCTGGCTGCCACATACCATTTTCCACGGTCAAGAAAGTCGAGATTCGATAACTCGTGATGCTCAAGGGATGGATCTAGTGTGTGTGTGTGTGTGTGTGTGTGTGTGTGTGTGTGTGTGTGTGTGTGTGCAGGGAGAACACAAGGCCAATGTGTGGCCTTTATCGCTGCACCAGGTCATCACAGCACTGCCTGAAATACTGAGCCCTTTCAAAGAAGGAGTGCATAAGTCTCATAAGCTTTATTAAGTGGAATAACAGCCGTCTAGTACATTTTAAGGCGAGTGTGCGAGAGGAGATGAGCGTAGCAGAGAAGAGCAGAGCAGAGCAGAGCAGAGGAGAGGGGAGGAGAGGGGAGGAGAGAGTGATTGACAGTGCAGTCTGAGAGGCTTGTGTAAAGCTAACCTTATGGGCCTGACTCCAGCGGAGCTGTGAGCTCACACACCGCCCCCCTGTGACTGCTGAATGGGTAAACTGACAAATTCCATGTCCTTTGGTTTCAGCACCAGCAAACTGCTGACCCAAATGCAATTAAACAACATCCAGCGGGGTGAGTGTAACACATCGGCGTGCGGCAGCATATGAACGCGCATGTGATAGCCCGCGCGAGCCGAGAGTGATGAAGTGTGTGCAGGAAAGAGAAACACAGAGACGGGCGCGGAGAGAGTGAGACTTACAAAGAGGGAGAGAGATTCAATCTGCTCAGTAAGCCATGAAATGGTATTGGTGTCATTAGGGAGAGCAAAAATATATCTGTGCCAGTGTGCCCTCCATTCCCCTTCACTTTGACACTCCAAAAGCACAGTCCTTTTCGAGAAAACTGCACACGAACAACCTCTATTTCTTCCTGTGGCCTTTTAGGAGTCAAGCGACCAGAAGCTACCATTAAGCATTTTCTACCCAATAAAGACATACCGCCAAAATCAGTGTGAGATAATTTAGTTTAGTAGTTTAGTACAGTCAGTGGAGTACAGAGCCTGCCATTCATTGAAGCCTCAAGAAAAAGGACAGCTGTACAAGGACTTCTTCTTATAATACAACTCTTATAATACAATGTATTCAAGGTACAGTAAGTGAAAAAAAAACATCCCTTTTCAAGTTTGAATAACCACAGAAGTGATCAACAGCACGCCGACAGAGCGTATTTAAAGGTGACATTGCAAAGATAGTCGATGGCTCATCGTCACAAACTTGTTGCTTAAGCTAAAATATAATGGTTGAATTAAACAAATAAAAAAAAAACTATCATTCACTTCCATTATAGATTTATACGTCGACTGCTGCCTGCGCTCAACTTCATTTAATAACAGTGTCGTATTTTATCATCTTATAGCTTATAATTACATAATGAATACGTTAAAGGCTGATTAGCGATCGTAAGAAATGCTCTCTTCCAAGCTCCCCCGTCCCCCTGCTGTCTACACACATCCGCCCCCCCCCCCCCCTCCCTCGTCCTGTTTCTCTAGCAGTGACAGAAGCCCCCCCCCCTTTTTCAGACTTCCGCTTCAAATCGGGATATTTTCGCCTACACCTGGACGATACAACGATTAGCGATAATCATTGCGATGTGATTTCTCGCACTTAAAATCTAACAAATGTTTGATAGATTTTAAACCTATAATCACACCAGACGTCATGTCAGGCTAAAGCGAGCAACACCACTAACCTTTACCACCATTTGAAACAATGTCGCCCGTTAGATTGCCCTATAAGGACAGAAGAACTTCACTTTCTTGGAATTGTACAAATGTAGGCTGGAAAACTGGAGGAAAAATCTCATTACCCACCAAAATAAAATAAAAATACTAAATTTTAGAAAACAAGCTGGTTCCATTAAGTATAGTAACGTGCAGAGATAACTGATATTATGAAGTAGGAAAATACCAACGTGTTTCTGTCGTTCAGTAAGAAGGACTATGATCTTCTATTTCACCAGCCTGCCTTCACTTCGGCTCCTCTTAAGTTGGTAAGGAATAAATGACTCCTTCAAGGCCACTAGAATGAGATCCTTTTCTGCTGGTAGATGCACCGAGTCCTCTGATATGAGCACAGTCTGTGTATCAAATACAAACAAATCTTGCTTTTAAGCTTTGCACACCGAAATCCTTCGACTGTGGAATTTCACTGCGACGGCTAAATAACCTCGGAGACAGCGAGACCTTCCTACACGAGCGGAGGGGAGAATGATGAACCCATTCATCTTACTCTGTGTACGTGTGTGTGTGTGTGTGTGTGTGTGTGTGTTTTTACAGCAGCGTGTGTCAGACTGAGGGCACGAGTTGCAAAAGAACACAAAACATCTGCTTGCTGTGAAAATGAAACAGCCTAATGGCGTACACAGAGCACCAGTTTCACTCACAGAAGGGACAATCCACACAGGTACTATTTGGCACAGTGAGCGCAGAGAAAACAGCTTTGAAAGGCTAATGTGCTTCACTGCAGCTTTCACAAAACACTCTTTTAGAGCTACAAAGAAATCCACTGCTGTTGTGTGTGTCTGTCTGTGTCTGTCTGTGTGTGTGTGTGTGTCCTATCAGCTTATCTTCATGTGTGCGTTACATGCTGAAATGATGTTTAGCAAGCAGAAAGAAACACACGTCTTCGAGCATCCAGAGGCTTTAATGTGTGTGTCGGTTTGCTCTGATGTGATTGCTCTCTAACTATTCTCGTGTGTCTTCACTTTGAGATTCAAGGTATATGAGAGGCAGTACAGGAACATGAGATGAGGCAAATAGATGGCAAGAGAGAAAAACACTCATAGAAATCATTGCATGCGGCGGGAGGCAGAGAGAGAGAGAGAGAGAGAGAGAGAGAGAGAGAGAGAGAGAGAGAGAGAGAGAGAGAGAGAGAGAGAGAGAGAGACGCGCAGGAAGAGATAGGGGGAAATGGTTTCGGGAGCAGAGGGAGAGAGAGAGAGAGAGAGAGAGAGATGGCGAGAGGTCATCCCTGGGTAATTTGTTTTGGTCCACTCAGAGCGCAGACACACAGGGAGCAGGTAAACCAATTACAATGTGACATGAATCACTAAGACCTACAGACAGCAACGCAGCCGGCTAAAAAAAACAAAAAAAAAAAAAACAGCCGGACAGAGCAGCCAGAGCAGGCGAACGGTTGCAAACTGTCTGTTTCCCTAAACGCTGGTCAATCACCAGCCACAGCCGTCGCTCCGCCCCTCGACCATGATTGCACATCTGGAGAGAACTGATGAGAGGAGGAAAAAAAAACAAAAAACCAAACATAATTTCCCTCATGGTTTCAGAGCTGAAAGATCCTGTGAAGCTTGAGCGGCTTTTGTAACATTTATCGTCGACGGATCTGGATGTTTTTCTGGAGAAAAAAAAAAAAAAAAAACACTTCAAAGTGGCTGCTGGGAAAGCACTGAATTGACCCAGACACTAACACTGAGCTCGCAAATCAAATCTAATCCGACAGTGTGAGCTTTGGTTCTTACTTTCTGCCCCGTTTTCAAAGCGCAAACATAAGGAAAATGATGCAGCGCAAGGTTGGGTGTCAGAGCCAATCCAAACAGCCTCCGCATGGGGGGGGGGGAGGAGGAGGTTATAAGTATTACCATGACAAAGACTTCAGCAATTACTTTAATTTCCTTAATCGCCCGACGGCTGTCAAAGCGATGTCGTGTCAGGCCTCAGTCACACTAACGCCACCGGCTATGAAACAGAGAAACTTGTAAATAAACAATCATTGAGGTCTTTTCCTCTACGGCAACAGCACTTATCCTCCGGTTGATGCTAAAGTGACGGGAGCGCCTTCAAAAATACTCGGCAGCTCTAGAACGGGGGAAGAGAATGACAAGGAGAGGGATTGGACTGGATTAGATATCGCTTTGGCACTTGGTTTTATTTGATGTGGCCTTGGTGCAGGTTGTAGATTCAGGAGGGGGTAAATATTTGATGATGGGCGTTATGGCGTTGGGCCTTGCTGCTTGCCAGGGGCTGTTTCGAAGGGAGCGACTAATAAAGACGCCGGCAGGCAGGTTGTCGATCACCGCCGGGGCGCGCGCTGGCTGAGCCGAAGTGGCAGAGCGAGAGCAGAGAGGAGCCTGTCGCCCGCCCGCCCGCCCCCCCTTCCTCCTCCATGTGTTTACCAAAAAAACAACCAGTTCTTCTAATGTTCGCTCGGCGGGCAGAGATAGCTCTTCCCTCAGCTGTACATCAGGGTGCTCTCTCATACATTTGCACAAACAGTCTGGCTGCAGAGAGACACAGTTTAAATCTCCTATATTGCTGCCCCTTGAAATTAATAAGGGCCTCTGAACTGCTCTCTGAGAGCCTGTAACTGGCCATTTGCACCGTCTGGCTCCACTGGAAAAGGCACTCCCTGCGTCCTCACACAAACCTCTCCCTCTCTTTTTTTTTTTTTCTCTCTCCATCACACCCGATGCTCCGTTCCTTCCCTCTCCCTCTCTTTTTCTGTTTCCTCAACTTCTTATTTTCCTTCCCTCCATCTCTATTGTCTTCCTTCCATCTCCTCCCTCTTCATCGCGGTCCCCTCTCCTCTCTTTCCACCAGCGCACCCCTCCTCCCCCCCCCTTCTCCTCCTCCTCCCTTCCTTTTCTCTCTCTCTCTCTCTCTCT
Organism: Labrus mixtus; assembly: GCF_963584025.1. Classification (NCBI taxonomy): domain Eukaryota; kingdom Metazoa; phylum Chordata; class Actinopteri; order Labriformes; family Labridae; genus Labrus; species Labrus mixtus. Next base: position 9,007,539 of record NC_083617.1, on the reverse strand, counting down.
CTCTCTCCATTCCTCTGGCCCTAAAACCAGCCCCTCGGCCGCCCGCTTGCGCTCACTCAGATGGCTGTTACCATGACAACCCCGTTCTTTCAGCTCTTGCAAAATAATGAAGACAATGTGTTTTCCATTTAGATGAGTTTTCTGGCGCAGCGGGAAGATATGGAGTGTCCATCTTGCCTCCTCTTTCACTGCAGAGGAAATGTAATAAAAAAAAAAAAAGGGTTTCTAACCTCTCTCTCTCTCTCTCTCTTTCTCTCTCTTTCTGTATGCACACACACAGGTTAGGGTGCTATGTAAGCCAGCTGGGTGGTAAAGTGAGCTCAGTGTTTTAACCACAGCAAAGAGAAAAGGCAGCAAAAGGTGAAGCCGGCTGCTGTTTTAACAAAAACACACAAGCAGGTGCAGCATTTTTTTTTAAATTTTTTGCATTGCCACCTCAATGTGAAAAACACTGATTTACAAGTTAAGATGGAACTCTGCCGGTTAAAACGGCGATTCAATCCTGGGGCCAAACTTGTCCGTGATGTATTACAGAGTCCTGCACCCTGTTGTCAAATCTGACAGTGATAAATTGAATACATTCCAACTCTCATTCAGGGTTTTTTGGGACTTACTGATATAATTTCCATAGCATAATACCTCAGAGCAGGAATAAATGCCTTGACAACTAAACTAATGGACAGAGTTTTCTGTCTTTCCTTCTCTGATGTGGGTTTATTAACCCTCACAGCCCAATATGACCACTTGTTAAAGCCTGAAGAGTAACATTTATATCGATCTGAGAGGCGTTTTTTGGAAACCTGTTCATTGTGCAAAGGTAAATCCTTGTTTTTGTTGGACAAATGATGGTAGTGCTGCAAGAAAAACTCCACTTCAAATTGCTAATCCAATGGATCTCTATGTCTTAGATAAAGGTGCAAAACGTGATACAATGCTTTGGTGTCAATGTCCAAGATATTTTTGCTCATATTCAAATAAGGACTTTGCAAAGCCTTTAAAATAACATGTGTCAGTGTAGAAGTTGAGGCAGCTGATCTGCATAGGTCAGGGCTCGGCTTTCTGGATTACACACTCTGGCTTACATTCTCCTTTGGGGAAATTTATAGGCTCCTGCCAGAGAAAAGGGAAGAGACGCATATGAGAGAAATGGAATGAGGGAGCAGTATAATATGTGTATGTCTGTGTGTTTACAGTGGAAATAGTGAGTCTGGGACATTTTCTTTGGGTCTCGTTTCCAGTGTTTATGGAGAGCGGTGAGGAACAACACTTCCTGAGAGGAAAGCCAGCTTTCCGAGCCCAAACCCTCTTCCAAGCCCTGCAGACGGGGAACGCTCTGTCTCCAATTTGTGTTTTCCACCCAGTGCTGCGTAAACATGAGGGGAGAAGCACTGGTATGCGTGTGCATGTGCATGGGTGTGTTTTGGATAACGCACACACACTAAACAAAAGCAGGCAGGCAGACTAATCACTGACAAATGAGCCAAAACAACTCAGAGCGCAGTGTTAGCCCGGCTGTAATAGACCTTTCTCGTGAAGAAGCTGCTACGAGATGACACAAAGAGGGTCAAGCTTCATCGAAAACCCCACTCCACTGACCTCCTCCGCCTCCTCCTCTCTTAAGTTTGACCCTCCCCGGCCTGTCAACACCAGTGAAAGAGGGAGCAACAGAGACAGCCAGGAGGAGACTCCCTCCTTCTCACTTTCTCTCTCCCTGTTGGTCGCCCTTAGTTTGCGCCCTCCTAATTATATCCAGATCAGATTATTAATGAAGTCGGCCTGATTTTAACAACACCTACAGGGAGTGAGGAGGGCTTTCCTCAGCCAGAGAACATGTCAAATCAAGTGTGGCTTCTGCCCTTGACAGGTTTTGTGTCTGTGAAAAACAACAGGCTTAAGTGAAGGTATTGATTATTCCTATGATTAAATGAGTGCTCCACCATTTCAGCATTGTCAGAATCCCATTAGGAAATCCCCTATGATAGGATCTCAAGTAATGCAGCTGAAAAACTGTCTCGACTCAACATTCGAAATTCGGCGCCTACATTACCCACAGTGCAACATTCCATCCTGCATTTCTGAGGCGGATTCAGGTGCATTAATCTAAAAGCGACTAAACTGCAATACTGCAATAGTCTGGTATGCTAATTTTTCAAAGTTTTTATTTTCAAAATCAAGCCCAAACCTCGCCTCACCCCAGTGACATCACTCGAGGCATCTTATCAGATTTGCATAAATTAACTTAGTTTAGAAATTCCACAAATCAATAGAAAACGCCCATCGCAGGAGCTAAGAGCTGAAGGTTGACGTCTTAACTGCAAAATGTGATATCTAAAATTATATTAAACTAACAAAAAACAAATGTTCACCTTCTGAGAGTGGGGGAAAAAAAACACATTTGGCATTTTTGCTTCAAAACCCACTAATCAATTACCCGACTCGTTGCTGCTTTAAAGCTTATTTCAACACCAGCTGAGAAAGTTCCTTACAGCCATTTGTGTGAAAGTGTTAGGGCAAGGTGTATCATCCATCAGCTCTCCGCTGTGTGAACTGCAGGGAGGTGGTGACAACTCGCAATGTGTGACGATGTATACGTTTATAAAGAAACCTAATCATCAGCTGCAGCAGCACCATCATACTGCGTGTGCTGCTTACCCTGTTCACTCGCCTGCTGCGAGCTGAAGCTACACGTGTTTGATCCTCAAAGGGTACACCAACAGTAATGCACATAGAAACGCATGTACAAACAGAAGGTGGTGGTGGTCGGGGGGGGAGTTGTATATAGTTATTATATAGTGCCATATGTATACAGTGATGGCAGCCTTTTGATGAGCAGGTTGCACGTATGGAGCAGCTTTAAAGTGCTCCAGTGATGCAATGGCTTCCCACCTGCATCTATATTTGATGTGGAGCATGTGGCGGGAAAAAGCCTCCACGCTCTGATCTTCGCACTGAAGTCACTCCTGTCAGAAAACATGACGGTTCAATGTGAGCGGTAACAGTATCATCTATTTATTTACGTGAGATCATTTGTGTCTGATTTTTTTTTTTTTTTATCTGTGTGTACGCTCCAATGTCTGCCACTCTCTGTAATACCTTTGTCCACTGCCACCTGCAGAGCACAGCAGCATTATCCCCCCCCTTCAAACACAATCAAATCCCAAAAGATCAAAACACTGCACTCCATCGAATCCACTGAAAAGCCTGTTTACTGTTGATCCGGTGCGAAGACAACAGGCGGCTGGACTGGGAGATGGAGACGGGGAGCGGGAGAGTTAGAGAGAGAGAGACAGAGGGAGAAGAAAGAGAGAGGTTAGGGGTGAGAGTGGTTGAAGCAGTGAGGCAGTCTGGGAGTGGTCGACTGCAGGGGCTTTTATTATCAGCCATTGTAAAGGAGCTAGGTGGGATAATTGGTCTCCTAAGCTCAATGCGCAGCATGCATTTTTAATGAGCCCACACTGTTGCTCATTTAATATATAGGCGACCGATTGCAGATAAGGAAGAAATGCTGCGAACTGTTGACGTTTAAAGAGCAGAGGGAGAGAAATGTGTTCAATTATTCCTTTGTTTGGCTTCTGTTGTTAATGTTAATAGTAGTTTGTTGCATAATTGCTGTACAAACGTGTTACCATGCCAGAAAGACTTCCTCCGATCAGTTCTTTTAACAGAGAAGGATTCACTGAATATATAGGCAAGGATTCATCTCGTCTGTTTATACGTAACTGCCAATGATGTGTTGAGTGTGTTGTTAAGTGATTCAATGAGTCTCCTGTCATGCTGCATGATCATTTGAATGTTTCCTCCCTGTAGCCAAATACACTATTATGAGTAAGATGCAATTAAAAAACGAGAATTTTGTTTTAGCTATTACATCAGGTCACTATTATTTTTTTATTATTATAATTCATAAAGTAATTGTTTGAAGTGTGTCTGTAAAATACTCAAAATCATCCACCATAACTTCCAAGAGCCAAACATTATGCCCTTTTTTTTTTTTTTTTTTTGGTGACATCCTTAGAGGAGTTTTGTTTTTTCTGAAACATCGTTCTGTATTAATTTATATTTGAAATGTTAACATCCCCCCCCCCCCAAAAAAAGAAACCTGAACTTCTTGTCATTTTTGGGGAGAAGTTATCCGGAGTGCTTCAGTCTAATCCGTTAATTGACTTAACCCTCTGTCTGCTAGACTCCTAGAGAACCAGGATCTACACCCACTCTCATCCCAATTCATCACATGTAAGCCTGAAACTCAAGAGAGGCTAACCCTGCTCAGCCAGAAAGCTGTGGGGAGGAGCGGTTAACAAATAAAACACAGCTCCGGCTCCAGCCAAGACGTGTGACCTGCCGAAGCACCTCGTAATGTTCTCCCTGACCTCGAAGCAACAAAAAAGTGCAACCTTTGGCATTGCAGCGGTCTCAGGCGAGCATTAGAGGGCTACACAGAGCGGGAAGTTAAGAGGCTGGTGGCAGGGGGGCAGACGAACCGGACTTTAAGTGAATTAAGATAACTAAGTCGTGTTTAGCTCCGGCATGAGTCCATCTCTCCTTGTTGGAGGGCAGAGTACTTGCGCTGCCACCTCGTAATAGCATTAAACACCTCCCAGAGTGTTTTTTGGGAGGGGGGATACTGCAACTGTAAGGCTTTAAAAGGGTCACTTACAAAAGAGCCCTGTACTTGGACTTAGAACAAAAGTGGTCTGGAAGACTAAGGGGGGGCGGGGGGGTATAAAGAGAGGACAGGAGGCAGAGAGGAGATGTGGCAGGTGGAGGGAGGTTGATTAATGACAGATCCTTTTTCTCTCTCACTCTCTCTCTCTCTCTCTCTCGACTCGCCTTTCCATAGTGCTTCCTTCAGGGACCACATAGACCTCCGACAGCATCCTGCTCCCCAGCACCTCCCTGAGATCTCCAGTCCGGGTCCATCCATCAACCTCCCTGCTCCCATCCTGAATGCGTGAAGGAGCGAGCCACAACAGAGGACCCCCTGCTCTCCTCTGTAGTCACCCTACCCCCTGCCTGTTAACACTGCACCTGTCTGCTCTCACTCTTTTCTCCAGGGTCGCCCCTGCTGACCATTGCCACGACCGACCATTTAGGTTAGTCGGTACATTTTGTGGAATAAAACAGGGAAGCCCTAAAATAGCGTTGTCAAACTAAGTGCTTAATTGAAATGTGTTACATTAACTACCATAGAAAACACTGAAAATAGGTTAACGCTCATATTGAAGCGTGTCCTGGTATTAAACTGTTTGGTACTAGTTCTTCATTTAATACAGTTACAGAAAGGTTATATAAGAAGCCTACAACAGACATCTGACATGTGGGTCGGTACCACAGTATTGTAGAGACATGATCCAATACCCCAATTTTCCTTTGCCATACCATTTCTCTAACCTGAACTTAAACTGTGAAGCCTGGAAGATTTCTGCCTTCTCTGCTAAATGTTGCTAAGTGCTGCGCTCAAGACGGATTAACGCTGGGTCTTTGTGTTGTAGCAATGAGTGTGGTCTTTTTATCTGCTCTTCTGTAACACAACAGTGAGTTGTGTAATATTAAATAACAATGAGTAAGGTCTTTCACCCGCTCTTTTTGTAAAGTGTCTCGAGATAACATTTGTTATGATGTTGCGCTACACAAATAAAGATTGATTGATACATTGTTGTTTTGTGAAATTGTTTTGTTTTGACCTTCAGGGCCACCATAGATTTCTAATAATGCTATTTATATCAGACTTTAGAAACCTCTGGAAACCACTTCTCCTCTTTAATAATGACAAACTTTTACTCAGCAGAAGGTTTGAAAAATGACTTTCTGCGCATCAAACAATCAACTTTCCCTTTCAGCACTTACCGCCACTTCATTCACGTCTTGTTATGTCACGATCTGAGAATCGTTCTAAGAATGTCTACTTGTGGAGTTTTCTAAGAACCATCGGATAGTGCGTTTTTTAAAGCAGCTTATAAATGACCAAAGCACTTCCTGGAAGCACAGCAGGAGTGGAGCGGCCCTGTATGCTCTCTTCATATGTCTGCACGCATTTCTGTTTATACGGTACAGGTTTGCCTAAACAGGCTGTGTAGTCATCAGGCCAAGGCTGTTCCCTTTGATGAGACTACAAAAGCTGCCAAGCGGATGTGAGCTAGCCCCCACCTCCAACTTCACCGCCGTCAAACACCCCCCCCCCCCACCCCCCACCCCCAGCCCAGAGGCCAATCCTCTCCTCTGCCTGAGCAACACACATGCACACAAACAGACACGCAGCGAGCAGAGCATAAGCATCTGGCTCGCACAAATGAATTCTATTTTCTGATGGCAGACAGACGGACCCGCCGGACGGTTGCCGCTAATCTGCCACCTCCCTCCCTCCTCCCTTCCCCACCTATAATCTCTGACAGCGAGAAAGAAAGAGTTTAGGAGCAGGAGCGAGATTTGTGAGAGAGAGAGAGAGAGAGAGAGAGAGAGAAAAAAAAGAGAGGGAAAGAGAAAGAGGGAGGGACTTGTGCATAATAGCCAGACGGAAAAAAAATAAAAGAAAAAGGGGGGGCTTGATATACCGACTGCACAAGCTAAATAACCACTTGTTGGCCACTTTGCTAACGCTAATCAACACAATGGAAGACTGATTATGTTTCATTCACACTCTCGGCTGCCTTCGTTTGATTTGCTGGCCCTGCACAGTGTATACAGTAGAAGCAATAATAAACTTTGCAGTGTGCACTGAAAGCTGCAGCACTGTAGGTCCGACTCAAGTGTTGTTAGGCGTCAGAGGACTCGGCTGCAAACACGCGCTGAATGAAAAAAAAACACACACTAAGAACCATATTTCTTCCAATAAAGTGTAACTGACTAGTCATTTAGCCCAATCTCCTGTGGGTGTGTGTGTGTGTGTGTGTGTGTGTGTGTGTGTGACCTACCACGGTGCAAAGGGAGTGCACATAAAGATGAAGTGTATGAGCGTGTGTCTTGTGCGCTACAATATGTGCTTTGTATTCATTGCAGATAACAGGAGGCCGTTGGAGGAGAGAAAACAGCAGCCATTGATTTTGTGTGCTGGGCAGGCGTTTCTCCATTCCAGAGGCTGGTCGATACACACACACACACACAGAGAACAGGGAAGGTGAGGGGGGTTATACGGCACTCTGGACACTGTATACACACCTTCACACACACATTCAGTGTCGGGGGTGGGGGGGGGGGGGTCTATCAGGTAATGACAGCCATCTTATTACCTGCTGGAACATTCACGAACACACGCATGATCACAGTCCAATAACCTGCACTTTGCAAACACGATCCTGAGTGAAGGCGAGGATGAAAAAGAAAAAAATGAACTCAATAAGGCAATTTCTTCACTGTGAGTAGGGGCAGCAGAAGGGGGGGGGGGCATGTTTCAGCATTAAATCCTTTATCAAGTAGCCTGCAAATCAAACATTGATTTCCATGAGCCGTTGCGCCAGGGGCAGTAAGGACCTCCCTCATCAACAGAGGCATCGCCGTCACACACACACACACACACACACACACACACACAAAACAAAAAGTACATCCACAAACATGCCGGCAGCAGGAACCAAATGAACTTCATGATGAATAGTAATTGCTGCAAACGGAATATATCAAAATATTTGAACGGGTGTTTTATTTGGCGTTGGCCTGGTTTCGAGCCGGAAGGAAACACTGGTCAGCTTTGATCCTTGATGACGTGCTGCGGCCGGATAAGTGGCCATTAGAGGAGGAGAGCTGCCAAATACCTGATTAAAAAAAAACTTTTTTTTAAATTTGTTTTTATTCAACCTTCATTTAGGAGAAAACTCATTGAGATTAAAATGTTCTTTATCAGGCAGAGCAGATAAAGTTACTAACAAACAATGAGCTGATACACCCACAAACCAACTTAAAGATACACGAGTTACATATATGTATATATATATATATATATATATATATATACATATATAAAGACGTGAAATGACAAGTCAGACAGCAAATGTTTGACAAAATCGACCACAATCAAGTGTGTATTAGTCAGAACATCTACAGCCACATGTGCCAGCCTCAAAGTCTTTCAACATCACCTTAATAACCATCTAATGAGACCAGCTCATTATGGTTCAGGTATGTTGATAATATGTACTAAGTGAAGTGAGCTGCACTCTTAAGCCTGTTCCCCTCGTTCAGCTCTGATAATTGGAACAGGCAGTAAGAAAAGGTTATTGGACGGAAGACTTTGAGTTCCTGAACTCTGATGTAGGTAGGAAGGTACCAAGAGAGTAGACCTAGAATAAACATGTAAATAAGAATAAAAAAGGTGTTTCAGTCTGTGTGTGTGGACATGAAGACCAGCTAAATGAATGAGACACAGACATTTTGGATCTACAGGTGAACTTTTTCTTTTCTGCACAAATGCCCAAAAATAAAATACATCATTTTTTTCTTAAGACGCGGCGATTAGCATAATTGATGGCCTTAAATGTTAAAGAGGCTGGATAGTCAGATCCAATTCAGGGTGTAATTCCATTTAATGAACCATTTTACACTGCAGTGATTTAAGTCTTGCTGTGAGAAAACGACATACAAAGCATAATATCGATGTCAGAAAGAGTATTAAAGAAGACACCAAAATGAAGTGTTGCCACGACCTGCGACATATCGCTAAAGAAAGCTCGTCACGACATTAATGAGAGGAGGTCAAGGATGCGTGACTCATTGTATGTCCGCAGACACAAAACACATCTATTGAAGGAGATGTTAACACTGGCTGGTTCAAAGGAGGACACTGCCCTGCACAGATTTACATAAAGACCTCAAGGCAGCTGTTTGAGTATGAAAATCCCTCTACCAACTGCTGAACTGCATTAATTGTCATGCTGATATATGCCAATAAAACCTGTGAGGGAAAAGGAGCAGTCGTGGAAGCAGGATTTAAAGAGCCATGTGAGAACATTTAACTCAAATTAGATGATGTTAGCTCAGTTGATTTGGACAATTTGGACATCTAAATTTACTTTAACTTTACCCAAACTGCACTGTGTGCTTCTTTTTTGTAGGTTTGTATTACATGTATTTCTTGCTCAAACATTTACAGGTTAAATTATTCTTAAAACTTAAGAACTGACATTGTTTGCACCCATATTTGATTCCAGTTTTTTTTTTTTTTTGGTTTATTTTGGGGCTTTTTATGTTACTTTTTTAAAAGATAGGACAGTGGATACATTTAGAAATCAGGGAGAAAGAGTTGGGGGGTCGACATGCGGTTAAGGACCCACAGGCCAGATTTGAACCTGGGTCGCCCGCTTGGAGGACTGTAGCCTCCGCATACGGGGTGCTCGCACACTAAACGCTAGGCTACAGGTGCCTTGATAGTTTTCTTTGTCTCTGCACTTTTTGGCTCATTACTTTGCACATTGCCAGAAACCTGTAGAGCAATAGAAGAGTGGACTGTGTATTGTGTCACTGTGTATGCGAGATAGAGAAAGCAAACAAACCAGGGACCCCCATGTAAACACATTCCTCTCCAGTGCCATAAGGCATTAAGAACTACACACAGTAGCTTTAAAAAAAAGAAGAAAAAAAAAGAATCATTTGTCCATCTTTTTCAGAATATCACGCTGGAAAAGTCATAACCTGACTCAAAACTCTCAGCACACAGGGTCATTCTCAAACCAGCTTTGCCAGATCGAAATTAAACTGTTGTGACAATTTAAGCTGTTAGCCGAGAGCCCGGGCAGAGCGGCGGAGGATGACGGAGAGGCACACACACAGAGGGACACAGAAACATACGCATGTAAAAGATACACGCACAGGGAAGCAAAATGGAAAAAACAGGCTCAGGAAATTGGCCAGTTCCTGTATGAGAGAGGTAGAGGAGGTAAGAGTGAGGAGGGTGGGGGGGGGGGTGAATGGAAGAAACAAGACGGAGAGTAGGACTTACAGAAAGAGACAGACAATGGGGCTTATGTAACTCTGGTGTCACTGGAAGTTTGCTTTTTAGACACACAGACACATGGGATTGCACAGAGTTTCCACTAATTATCAAAGCCCCCAAACTTCTGAGGAGAGTCACTTTTTACAACGAGTTCTCATTGACTGTCAGGATGTGCGAGTGAGCGCATCACTGCACATTTATTATTGTACTTGTTTTTAATTAATAAAAATATGTACCATTGAAATGTTAAAACGGAGAGATGCATCAGTGGGGAAGCTTGAGCTTTTAGTCACTCTGTCTCACACTGTATGGATTAAGGAATTTGTATGTGTAGGAAATACTAAGAAAAGTTGTGAGTTAGAAATATTGGCCCTCCTTCAATTAATGATTTAGTATCAAAAGGGACCTACTCATTTTATTTCAACTTTAAGAAAATTTCACTTTAAGAAGAATTATACTGAACTCTTTTTTTTTTTTTTTTTACTTTGAATAGAATACTCAAGGACGATTATGAATGAATGAATGAATGGGTAAGTGAGTTTCCAAAGTCCCTGGCTTTTTTATTTGATTTTATTGAACTAGTAAAACAGTCAACATGCACATAACATATGCAGGTTGTGTTCCTCTTAAGTGACCAGTTACTGTTTAGTAGTTTGATATCAAGATGAACACCTCATCATGTATTTCATGCACGCACAGTATGAAACATGGACGTCGTCTCAGTGACGTCACCCATTGGTTACTGAACGGGTGTTATGAAGCCTGACGATGGCGGTTGTCGTATTAAAAATTTTGTCTCAACCTAACTTTTGGTCAGCCTTGTAACAGGGAAAGAGTTATCCTCCTCCCACAATCAGCTCAACCCGCTCAACGTCTGCTCGGAGTCCAATAAGCCACGCCCTTCATTTTGCATAACTGTTATCCTTCGTAAAATCAACCAACATTTTTTTTAACCAGGCTGTCAAAATGTTAAATCTGCTGTAAAAATTTGGCATTTTTGAAAGAAGGTGTATGTGACTCTGCAGCCAGCCCCAAGTGGACACAAGAGGAACAGCAGTTTTTGGCACTTCCACATTGGCTTCATTTTTCAACACTCCAGGTTGTCACTTAAACATGAATATATGGGCTGTGGGAAACTTCCAGAGCTTTGTGTGCTTGATCAACTGAATGCTGCTGGACTAGCTGCTTATCAAACAATGTATAGTATTTTTTTCTTTGCAGCCACGGTCTTCACCAAAAATTGGACACCTAATGTAACCTTGTTGTTTGTGTGTTTATGGAGAATGTGTGTCTGGAATGAGTGTGTTTGTAAGGTGGCCCAGTCAGACCAGTTCTTCCCTCTCCAGACCTCCACAGTGTAAACTTTAACCTCTGAGGCCCGCGGAGCAGCACGGGTGAAACCCGAGCCTTTGGGTTTCCACTCTTAATGAAAGCAGACAGACACCTGACCTTCTGGATTCTCGCTGATGCACACACACAACACACACACAGACCTTGGAACATATTCAAAACACACAGAAATGGGTACAGAGACACGCAAGGCACACAATCAGAAACACCTGTTCAATCTACACAGACACACACGCAACACAAACAGTTCAACAAGCACACAAAGGCGCTTTAAATGACGCACAAAACCTGAACTCAAGTGACTCTCGCGTGTCGTTATCCTCATAAACACCAGCAGTGCTCACTTTTAAACAAGCATTTCTCAACAGGAGCAACAGATATGACTCTGTCTATTGGGCCTGTTGCAGTGGGCGTGTGTGTGTGTGTGTCTGCAGACAGTAACAAAAAGAAACAGTAAGTGTGCAATGCTCATGTTTCTCCTGCAGACGTTTCATGTTTTTGTGAATAAACAGAGATTTGAGTAGAAAGTCGACTGAAGACAGGGAGCTGTTGGTGGAGCATTACATCGAGATTACTGCATGTTCAGAGCTTTATTTACACACACTCTTGTTATTGTGTATGCATATGTTCACCTGCATGTTGCAACAACACCCGAAATTATGAGATAAGAGTATTTTAAATAAGACACCAAAGAAGAAGTCTGGTTTGCCCAATCAGGAATCACAGATCTGGACATATCACACAGAAAACACTTGAGCCGGCTATGGAATGAATTAGTAGAATACCAATTGGAAATGTTTGTAAATGTTTGACTCATTTCTGAGAATTGATTACTTGTTCTTGAACCACATAGTCCCTGAACTCCGCCATGACTTTAATCTGAAAGTTGAGACCAAACTTTCTTGGGGGGGGGGTAAAGTTCTTACTGAGGAGTTTTTGTTGAGACATTCAACAACAAAATCCAGAAAATATTGTTTTGTTTTAAAACCAGGGGAAAACAAATATTTTGCATTTTTGTACCAATGAAAGCAGGTGTTTCTTATTTTCACTCAGCAACAAGCGAGTCCTTTATGAAAAAGTTGACATTATTTTTGGTATTTATAAGCCGTTTTCACAAATGCATTCCCGAAAATATCTCAGCTAATTTCAGTAGGACTGCTCCGGATATTCTCCTGACCTGGCTGTTCATATATGCACCTCACAGCAGGAGATTGTCCCTGTCAGAGGTGGGGTGGGGGTGGGGGGGGGGGGGGCATCTTAATGACATGCATGATCGTAGCGGTCGCGTGCAGACACTCTAGTCACAGGGTATAAACGTCACCACTGTCTCCTACCGGCTCGAGCTGAATTCTCCTGATAATATCCTGCTGCATTCTCACATCAGCTCACTCGGGCCTGCTGCAGAAAAAAAATACTAGTGGTCTTGTCAGGAGAAACTCAGGGTCAAGTCAGTGTGGACAAATTTGTCTGTTTGCATTCACAAATATACAGCTCCTCCTGGAAATATCAGGAGATTCTCAAGAGTTTTCTGTGAAATTGTGAAAGTCCTAGTGGTCTATTATTCCATTAAGAGCAAAACCCTCGCTTTCTTTTACAACGCTTGGCGCAGCCCTCGTGACAGTGGCTCTCTGACAACTCAATGAGAAGTGCAGAGAGAACAGGTGGAGCTGGTGGAGGAAGATAACTCACAGGAAACCAGTTTTCCTCTTGCATCATACAGAAAAGGAGTATCATGATGTGTTTTCACATTTGCATTCCATGGAACATCCTGCAATGCCACTATTGCACATATGGTGTATAGTGGTTTTACGTGTAGTTATGACATGGGGGTGAAGTTGGGAGGGGGGGAAATGTTGAGATGAAGGTTTGAATCAAAGGCTCTGACAGCACACAGTGATTATATTCACTGTGATGAAGTTGACTGAAGGCAGCTTGCTAGGGTATAAATGGCATGTCCATGTGAGTGCACGTATGTAGGCACATCCTTTTCACAGTTCATTAGGAGGAGTCACTTCACCACAGGCTGCTGTCAAAGGAGTGGGCAGCAGCTCAGAGCTCATTGTGGATCCACTAATCCTTCATCCATCTGAACCACGTCAATACCGCCTGCCCCCCCCCCCCCCCCCCCTCCCACCTTCCACTCCATTCTCTGCCTTCTCTCTGGGTTTTCTCATCCTCACCTTCCCCATCTCCAACCCGGCAACTATCATTCTCTCCCCCCCCCCTTCATCCAGCCCCCCAAGGTGCTGCTTGAAATCCATCCTATCTCTTATCCTTCTGGACAAAACAGAAAGTGTACACGGGGAGTAATAAGACAGAGCAGCAGGGGTGGGATGGTCATAGTAAGGTTATTAAGCCTCACACACAAACACACTGATGGCAACAGGGGCACTGAGGTGAAGCCCTGGGGGGGGTTGGGGGCCAATATCTGTTTGTATGTGTGTGCTGAGGAGGCACTTCTTGTGTTCATGTTTAAAGGGTTGACTCATGAGGCCACCCACCTTTCCCATGCAACTATCTAACAAACTACCATTCTCATGGTGTTTTTTTTTGCAAGCTAACAATCTGATCGTATCCATTTTTTGGTTTAAAGCTGCTAATATCTGGTCTTTTGAGCTGCTAATCAATATTTTAAAATTGGATTACATACAGGCTGAAAAGGATCAAAATTGCGCAGGTTTTCTTTTAACACTGAAATGCCTCTTCAAACATCATTTATGCCATCGTGTAATAGCAAAACTCTCCACTGAAAGCCAAACAAATTCGGCTCATTTAAGTGGGTTAACAGCTCCTCGAGGCAGAGGGAGACATGTTTCATTGCCTGTTTTACAGACTGTCAGCCTCTGTGGCTGCTCGAGTAAAAAAAACTCCCACATCAAGCTGTAAAGAGTTCTTTGGTTTCCTTTCTAACAGAAATGGAAAAAAAAAAAAGTGAATACTGTGGAAGGGGGGAAAAAATCTAGTTTATGGAATTACCTCAGTTTTATGGAGATATTGGATTGGAACCTAAAAATATAATGAAAATAGTATTTAATTGGGACATTACCCACGGTCATCTCAGAGCACATGAGTAATCGAAGCTTCATTTGAATCTTTTGTCATTCATTTACCGGAAGAAGTTTTTTTTTTTATATTCAGGGAGAATGGAAACAAAAAATTGTTATGCATAGAGAAAAGATTTATGGCATTAACAAAAAATACAAAAGTATCATCTTTAAAAGTTTGGTGTGAGGGTTGTCAAGATACCAGAGTTTTAAAATTTGATATGGTTAAAATCCAACAATATTTTTCAGTAGTAGTAGCAACAGTAGTAGAGAAGAGAATTGCTTCTGCGTCTCGTGTGTGAGATCCAACAGCAGCTCCGTTCAGATCAGGACCCCCCCCCGCCTTCGGGTCAAGGCAGGCCACACGCGATCCTCTGAAACGCCACTTTCCTCTGTTTCATCTCACCGTGTCTGTGCCATGCAGGTATCAGCAGGTGATTACGAGTGACAACTATTAGAAATATATCTTCAGTAACGTAAGTGCCTGCTGTAGTCTGTAACTACAAACCTAGAGAATCAAACTCTGTTACAGAGCGCCTTGTTAGGTTAATGGATGTAACTCAAGTTCTATGAGTACGTGCGTATTTGTTAACAAATAGCTGAAATCCTCCCCACCGCCACCACCACCACCATCCCGGACACCGTGGCTGCCAGCCAGGGTGCATTGTGGTCCTGCTACCACCTTAAGTGGTGGATTTCCTGCAGGAAACACTGATATTGATACATATTTGTAAAAAGATTGACAGCGTCAATGCAGCTGCAACAAAATAATTCGTCTAGTTACCCAATATTAACATCATTCTTTATTTTTAATAGCCAAAACAATGCAGCCAACCCCTGCACACTGTCTAAGGGTCATAAATATGTTGTGCCTTACATGAAGTACAATAAAAACAAAAGATAAAGATTCTTATCTGCTCAGTTGTACATTTTTTTTTTGTCCACTGTTCTGAACAGTTTATTCATGCTGACTTGTTTTGGTCAGACAGTTGTGAAAATCTGGAGCACGAATACTGTAAAGCAGATTTTATTTGCAAGTTTGGGAGAAGAGGCGGAAACAATTTGTTTACGACTGTGCTTGACATTCACAGGACATTTTGTGGTGCACTGAAATGTTTGTATTTGGTGTCTCGTAAACCTACGAGGGCAGGGTACTTTTTGTACCTGATAATAAAATAAAAACAATCATCATCATCATCAACATCATCATTGTCACTGTTAAGATAACAAAGCTGCATGCATACATGCAGCAAATGTGGTTTGGGAACGACGAGGTGAGGTCAAGTGGTTACTAGCTCCATTTGAACAGCAATAAGGATAAAGGCTGTTTAAATGGGATTTGGTCTGACCCGCCATTCTTTAGCTGGGAGCTGATACAGCAGAACACAGCCAGCGGTGGATCATTTCTCGTCTCCAAATCTGCTTTGGCATGGACAGAAGTGTGTAGACTGCACATACACAAAACACGGAGGGACTATATGAGGGGAGGGGGCTGCCAGCCAGCCAGCCAGGGTGCATTGTGGTCCATCTCTTGTGTTTTTTTTTTGTTTTTTTTACATCGGTGCTATGCTGACAACACGCGGCCGGGTCTTCCCTCACTGCTCAGCTGAGCAATCAGGTCACCTCATCTTGACAGACACAAACACACGCACACACAGACGTAAACACACAGACACACACATGGAACACGCACTACATGCCGCCTGCAGCTGTTGCCAATGATGTCAGTCCTGATTTGGCCAAACTAGCCTTTTGTTTCACAGCATGAACGCAGAGGAGAAGAAGAGGAGGAGGAGGAGGAGGAGGAGGAGGAGGAGGGTTCATTTGGCAGAACAGCCAGAGTTTTTCTGTCTCGAAAATTGTTTGGGTTTAAGCATAAGCTACTGGTTGTTGACAGAAAGCAAAACAAAAGACGTTTTTGAGCTTCGACCGTTTGTAGTTAAAAAAAATAGATAGTGTCTTTAAAAATACCGTCATATCTTTTTCTAATAAATGTTTTCAAAATTGACTCAAATCCTCTTGATTAACCATCTCTAATGTGAGGATTTGCAGCTTTTTTGGGGGGGGGTTTTGACATTAAAAACATAATGAATTAGTCAATTTTGGCTGTTTTTATTTTTTGTCTTCTTAAAGTGACTTGCGATGATCTTTAGCTAAATGGCTAAAGTGTAGCTATCTATGTTTCTACATAAAGACAGATCTGCCGATTAAAAATGAATTCATATGGGGCACCGGTTGCCTAGTGGTTAGTGTGCGCTCCTGTATTCAGAGGCTAGTACTCTAAGCGGGCGGCCCGGGTTGGAATCCGACCTGTAGCTCCTTTCCCCACCATGTCATTCCCATTTCTATCTCTTTCCCCGATTTCTGATATCGACTGTCCTATCTCTAAATAGAGGCAAATCTATATCTATTTATGTGTACAAAATGTAAATAATAGCATACTAGGACAGTAGGACACACTTCAGTGTTTAGACACTTGATGCTAAAGCCCTTCACAAACAGTTGTTCCTGATATTGTAAGTGTGAATAGATGAGTACTCAATGTAAACTAGATGACACTCAGAGAAACTTCATCCTGGAGACACTTGATACTAAAGAACTTTCTACACAGTTCTTTTAGATTTCTTTGGTGTAACGTTGCACCATGTAAAACACATGTTGTCCCTCTGCATCGACTAACATACAGCATCGCTTTACAGCAGCTTCTGAAAACAAACAATCATAGACGGCTAGAAGCTCTGAGTAACTGTCAGCCTCCTCGGCAGGTTACCGACACATCAGTGTAATTAGTTTTTCGTGCGCTTGAAAAGTGTTAAAAACTGATTTTTGTTCGAGGAGTTGGACTCAAACACCGCCTCTCTTCTTCTCCTACACACACAAAGACACACAAACACTCCCTGCCTCCAACCTACTGATGTCTGCTGGCAGAACCGTCTGAGGAGCTTAATTGCTACTTTCTGATATTTTCCTCATTCTCTGACTTTGTCACTCTCAGCCGAGTGTGTGTGTGCGTGTGCGCGCAGATGTCTGTTACGTTTGTGGGTAAAGAGAAATGAGTGTTTGTGCATTTTTGTGGCAGGGAGTCAAGCGCGTGGGTGCCACTAAATGAAACTGAGGCCGAAGCAACTGCACCCTCTGTGGCGATTTGATTGGGCGAGCCAACTCAGTTAACCAAATCTTGGAGTTGGAACAAGCCAAAGTGCACTCCAAATACACACGTCCATTACACACAAAGACACACAAGTTGTACTGGTGCCCAGGCAGCTTTTCTGCTGCTGATAATGAGCTGGTTTGGAGATGTGCTTTTTTTTTTTTTTTTTTTTGTTTTTCTGCAGATCTGAAACACACACTTTAATGACTAATTCCGAGGGCTGCTCACGCCGCCAATCACACACCACTTTCCGTCGACAAACACTGCATTCAGCTTACCTTCACATTCCTGCACAGTATCTTTTATTACTGCACACAGAGTCACATTTCACACCTGCTGACATGAGATATAAACATAGCATGAGATGCTCTTCTTCTGGGCTATTATGCTGTCAGTGACATTTTGGAAAAACATAATCCTGCCTCTCCTGACATTTCAAGCAGCGGCTGCTTTACAGTACAAACTGCTGTACACGCTGCCTGCGTCCTGATCTGAGATGTGTGTTCTGTTTTTTTTTTTGTTTTTTTTTGTTTTTTTCTAGAAGCCCGGCAGTCAGGGCTGCTTGTTGGAGCAATGATTTGATTAGGTTAGCGCTGATTACAGTCTTGTTGGTTACAATATACGGCTCTATCAGGGAGAGCAGGAGCGAGCGAGGGAGGGAGGGAGGGAGGGAGGGGGAGTGCTTGAGAGTAGGATTGTCAGTTTGTCAAGCTGTCAGGAGCAATGCTGTATTGTACTTCTGTGTTTAGACGAGGTGTGAATCAGCTGATATCAAAGAGCACCGGAGAGGATATTAATACAAATGTAGTGGCAGTTATCAGCACCGGAGAGACAGCGATAAGATGCTGTGCATTAATCGGCAGCCTTTGAATCAGATCCTTCAAGGGGGGGAAAAAAAAAGGTGCTGCACGTCTCCCATTTCACAAACAACGCTATCACAGACAAACACTTTAAATGGCGAGTGCCTCGACTTGGCATTGTGTGTAGACTTTAGCAGCGCAGAGAGAGCATGCGGCAGCTCAGCCGTGGTGTGTAATATCGGCTGAGAACAAATAATCTGAAAAGCCTCGAATGCCCTCTGCTTTTGTAAGCTTTATGAAATATTAACCAAATTAATCTACAGTCTATTATTTCTGGAGGAACCGAATATACCGCAACTGATTCTGTGTACACTCGCAGTCGCTCCTGAGATGGATTCAAATAAAAGAAGCCGCCACGTGTTTGATCTGCGAAAGCCGGGGACAAGGTGTAATTATTCTCTTCCATATATCATGTTTTCTATTAATTAGGCGCGCGGCGGAGAACGCCGCTGTGCCTGTAGAAGTGACTGCCGTGGAGCCGTAGAGCCACAGGCGTCTCTCAACACAGCTTTATTCCTGACAGAGTGTGCCAGGTTATTACAACATTATGGGGGCTTAACAGCACCGCAGTGTATGGCGGCGTGGGGAGAGGGGGGGGGGGGCAGATTCATGTTGTACCTCGTGAAGATATTTTTAAAAGCCGATATGATACCCTGTTTGGTAGAGAACATTTGTAGAGGCCTGAAGGCGCAAAACAAAAAGGGCAGGGTTCACCAAGAGCAGAAGGAGGTTTCAATATGAACACGTAACCAGAAAACGAGGGGCCGCAGAGTCAAATCATTTGAAGGGATTTTATAGATTGCAGATTTAATGTCCGTCTGATGGAGAAAAAGAGAGAGAGAGAGAGAGATCAGAATTAATCCTCTTAGCTGTTTGTTTGGTAATCTGATTTGGTCCGATTTTTGCGGCTGCTATCTGTGCTCGTGGTTACCGATGCCGTCTCTGGATTGACCACAGCCATTTTCACCTTCAACAACCCACCCACGCCATCCTCCCCTCCCCTCCTGTTTTTCCGTTTTCCTCCTCCTCTGGTATAGTAGAGTTTTTGACATATAAACAAAATATCGGCATATGTTAATCCCTGGTGCAGTTCAACCAAATGTGTCTGCTTATGAAACGATTCCCCCGCTCTGACATCGCTCCAGAGAAGCACACTCCGGCTGTCCCTGCTCCAAATAAATGACCTACTTTGCACATTAACACACATTTACATGCAGGCAAATTCCAAGGCGGTTTCATAGTTTCTGTTCTGTCTCGGAGATATTTCTCGCAGTAAGTGCAACATGGCTAAGGTCCAATTCTTAGAAAACACATTTTTTTTTCCCCTCCCATCTTTAAGAAAATCTTCCACTCACAGTTGAACGGTGACCAGTTAGACCATCTTTTATTCCGACCTAACTGTGAAAAGAAGCAAAGCAGTACTTTTAGCGTGCTAAAGGAAGGTGAGGCTGGCACAGAGGCCCACCTAAGGTCCTCCCGGCTCAGGCAGAGCTATTTCCAGACCGAGCGGCCCCCTTCCCGTCTCCTCCACCTCCCGACTCTGGTGGGGAAACCACACCACTGCACAGCCTGCCTCCCCCCCCCCCCCCCAAGTCACAGACACGACTCAAGAATGGATCCATTATTCACACGGGCTGTTAGGGGACTGGCACACGAGGGTGGGATGTGGTAGTGGGACACGAATACCCACTTTTACTTTACTTAGAACTGCTCAAGCAAGCGAAATACATTATGAGAGTTTGTTATTTTAGGAGAGAAATCAGGTAGCTCAGCATTCCCTGTGTTATTACACAAGTACAGCAACAAAGAAAGCCAATAAAAGCGTTTTTTTTTTTCTGCAGGTTTTAAAGTCGTCGAATTGACTCCTTAAAGGGTAGATTTACTGTGAGTATGCTCAAAATTGATTTATTGTGTGTGAACTTTTATCAGGGTAATCAGAGACAATGCAAAGCAACTGAACACAATAATGCATGAAAGTCAACACAGCTTCAGAAAGACGCTTGACAGCACCATGCAGCTCCATACCACACGACATGGATGAATGTGTAAGTGCTCTCTCTCGCTGTCACTCTCTTTTTCAAACACACACACACACACACACACACACACACACACACACACAGAGGCCAGATTGTGTACGAGTTTGCTCACGGAGCATGATAAGAAAATGTGGTAAATGCGTAATCTGATATGCATGACTTGAGGTTTCTTTCTGCCTTTTCTTTTCCTCTTGGAAATCGCAGGTTGCATCCATAATTTACACCAGCCTCCGTCTGTTTCTCTCTCTCTCTCTCTTCCACTCCGTCTCTCTTTTTTTCTCTCTCTCTCTCTCTCTCTCTCTCTCTCTCTCTCTCTCCCTCCATCTCCTCTTCTCTCTCTCCTGGCAATCTGGCTTTTGCAGCTTAGCTCATTAGCATATTGCAGAATGTGCAGATGCCACCAAAAATTATTCACCTTGCAGCGCTTTGATGCCGTTTCCACATGTGTACAAACTACGGCGTCGACATTTTGCGCAGCAACAACAAACAAGAGCAGGGGGACAGAATCTTCTTCTTTTTATGAATATGTTGGGGCGTAACGCGACGCCCTTTAGTCTGATGTCTCCTTACATCCTCATTCACCCCAATTACATCTTCCATCACGTGAGGCAAAGATTTTTGACACTGTGATGACGATAAATGGAGTGTTTCTCCTCAGCCGGGGTTTAAATGAACACTTAATATTCATGCAGTCCAAAGGATAACCGAATACATAATTCTCAGGCTGTTCAAAGGCTAATTGAACACAGTATTCGTGCATGTTTTTGCATCGAATGGAGCCCTGTTCTGCAGGTTTATGAAAGCAGAATGACTGGAGAGAACGGGCATGTTTGGTTTAGCAGACGCCTTCCTCTTTAAGATTGATATTGGTGCTGATAGAGACAGATCAATAGTCATACATGGTAGCACACCATTGGTTCAACACTGCTAACAGTGCTGCTCAGGTTTCACACCCTTGGGACTGCTTGAAGCAGAGCCAGCGAGGCATCGCCGCTGAGGTAATCGTGCAAGAATGTGCTCCTGTAAACATCCTTTAAATGGGATTTTTGAAAAAATAAACCACATCAGAAGAAGAAAAGCGACGGGATGACGTGCAGAGGGACTTGGCGTCGCAACTTGTTTGGGTTCTTGCGCGGCGTTACCTGACAAAAACAAGCTGCACTTCGATGCAAGGAGGGGAAATACTACCAGCCACAGAATGTCATCAATCGATCACGTGATTCATTATGTAAGCATGCAAAATTGAGTCAATTCAGTGTGATCGGATGGCCAACATTGCTCCCTATAAAGTGTGTTGTAAACGTCATTACCACCGAGTGATAAAAGGACTTTGTGCTAAATCTACACAGATGATTTGGGTTGATGTTTTTGTGCCCTATAAAGTACACCGCTATCATCTTTTATGCCTCCTGATTTTAACTTGTCTGTGCTTGATTCATATTTGAAAGTACCCTGGCTTTTTCTCAGAGTTTCTTTACCACACAATCGCCAGTGTGTTCTGTTCCAGGACAAAACGCCTGTGTGTTCCAGTGGCTGGTATGACACCAACAAAAGCTGAAACACCAAGTGCAGCCATCTTATCTCGGTTGCCAAAGCACGTGTTCATCCCCCATATCAGCTGACGCCTTTGACTGTTTGGACGGAGACACAAGTGTAAATCAGGATTCTTACCAGAGTGGATGAGGACGCTCCTGTGTTCCCTATTAGGCAAAATCAGCGTCTTAATCCTCATCAATCACAGAGCGAGTCTAAAAAAAAAAAAAAAAAAATGAGACAAAACAGAATGCAACACACATAAGGGAGCGTGACAAAACACAATCTGCTTTTTAGTGATAGGAAAACAAGACTTAGGTGGCATCATTTATCGAGATGTAATAAAGCGCCCTGTCGCGCTTCTGACAGATTGGAAGCACATAACAAGGACTGACAGAGCCGGAGAGAATGTGCATCTCTAATCCCCGCCAAATACCAAAGATAAAAACACAGAGACGACAAACGCGAGATGATTTCTCGTCTTCCTCGTGAGTGTTTTTTCGCGCCACTCTGGTTGCAGAAAGCAGCCGTCTTTGAACTCTCCGGGCTCTAATCATGGAGGAACATTTCTTCCCTGCTTCTGGCTACTTCTCTAAGTACGCCGTGTAGATCTCCTAATGGGATGGCTGCTCGCTGACTATTAATGCGCCGGCTCACTTTACAGGACTGCATCTTTAACTCTTTTACTTGCCTGTTTGAAACTCCCACATCCTTTCATAAATATCCTGCAAGAGTCCTCCTCAAAACTGTCTGGCTTTATTTCTTCCACATGTGTACTCGTACAGTAGACGACTCACAGGCTGCAGATTGCCCCACATTTAATTACTGTTAACACCAGCGCTAGCAAGCTAAATACGCCTCCATGATTTATTCATTTCCCCCCATATTTAAGTCCAATTAAATTAGTCATATGAGTATAATTAACTAAATATGATCTGATATTGTAATTTCACACTTGGATATGGGATACAGAGAAGGGTACTTAAGCAAAGAGAAAAGGGACTGTGAACCAGTGGCCGTTAGAGATGTGATGTGTAGTCATTGTGGCGTTACCAGCAGCAGAATTAGCTGAACAATGTCTTCTTAGTAAAGGTATACACAGCTCAGAAAACTGAGGATGACTGTGGTCACACCATTATTCACTGTGTTAGTCATCGAACCGAAGCTAATACAAAAACCTCCCCTCGTATTTTCAGGGACCTGCCCTCGGCTCATTATAGTTACCAGAGACAACGGGACCGCAATTAGGGAAAGAAAGAGTTTAGTCCATCAGTTTAAAGGGTCGCTTATTCTTCTTCAGTGGTACCTCACCATGGAGAGTAGAAGTGGGGGGGGAAAAATGTGATTTATGTAGAAAATCGAGATTCTTGTCCTGTAAGATGTTCAATAGATTCATAACTTTCAAAAATCGATTTTTTTTTTTTTTTTGGCCAATCGGTCACTCCTAAGTTAAGTGCTAAGGCCAGCTCTTTAACTCAGTAGAATGCCAAAAGGAGCAGCAAGACATTCAGCCAGTCTCACAGATGACTGGAGTAGATCCTGAAGTATGTACTCGTTCAAAAAAAAGACTCTGCATCATGAATCCAGAATCAGTTTGGATCGAAAATAGATTCTGAATCGAATTGTGACCCCAAGAACCGAAATCGAATCGAATCGTGTGACACCCAAAGATTCCTAAGCCCTGATGGGGAGAGTTTGTTTTTGCCTCTAAACCAATGAAACGTGAGAAGAACGATATGTCTGTCTTTGAATAAACAACAATAATAAGTCAAAGAAAGGGTGTAACAGTTGCTTTTCTCAAGATTTTTTTTCTTCTTCTGGGGATGCAGCTAAGGGCCGAGGTGGGATTTGAACCTACGGCCGCTGAGACAAATACGCGCAACTTAACCACTAGGCTACCGGTAGTGTTGTAGTCAAGGCCACGCTAACCAAAACCCAAGACCAGAGTGCTCTGAGACCAAGACAAGACCAAGACATTCTGGGATCGAGACCGAGTCGAGACCAAAACCAAGGCAGGGCGAGACACTAGCTACGTAACAGTTGATTTTTTTTTACCTCCTTCACCTCCATAGCGTAAATCAGCAGGCACAAATCTACGAGGTAGATATGTCAAAACTGAGTCAGAGAAGAGAAATCTGTTCATGGCTTTAAACAACTGCTGATGTTTGAGGAAACATGTTTGGAATTCTACTTTTGGTGAACTGAGCTTTAAGAGGGAAGAAAATTTCCCTGAATATGCACCACATCATTATTATTATTATTACTTGTACTATAATACAAACAAGCCCGATAAAAGGACCTGCTGTGGGCTTTCTATTCAATCGCACCTGGTAATTTCTATGCCTGTGTGTCTTTAGTCGACTGAGTAGTTCCAAAAGCACAATATCTAATGCGGGTATTATTTCCCACTCATACAAATGCTCCATCACGGCGTTAAATGAGCTGCAATGAGTGATTTATAAAGCACACGGTAATTTACTGATCCCTGGTAATGAAACATGAGGACGGGGTGGCATGTTTTCTCGCTCTCGCGGAGAGGAAATATGGCTGCTGAGAGCAACATCGACTTAGAAAAACACTGTCACTCCGCCGTGTGACACAGGCAGAATTATCAGAGAAAAACAAATGGAGGCATTGATTCACTAGTTGTTTATTTACAGCCCTCTGCGGAGGAGAAATAAATTCCCCTGTTGAGGCTTTGTTTCCCCATCATACGACACAACGGGATGCACAAGAAGCGGGGTGAGCAGGCCACACACACACACGAACACACACACACACACACACACGAAGAGACAGAAACACACACACACACACACACACACACAAACGTCTTACATCTGGATTAATCTCCAATGGGCGTCGTCACAGATGCCATTAAACGTAGCAGAAGGCGAGAATCATGCAGGAAAAAAAAAACGGCTGCCATCTGAATAATTTATTCAGAGGCTCATCTTCTCTCACACCGGGGGGATTTCTGCTTTCAATTTACACTCTTCTCCTCCCCATATTCAAATCTGGGAGCAGATTTTGTTGTGATTGGCACACAGAAGGTCAACGTTAGCGAGGTAGCGTCAGCGCCGTCCTCAGTGGGCTGGTATGCTGGTCTATTAGCACGCCACTAGGATAGTTTTGAGTGTGTGTGTGTGTGGCGGTCTTTGTTTACCTCAGTGTGTGCCGGGTGACACTGGAGAATAGGCCCGCAGAGCTCCGAGACAGCAGTGTGTGTCTGAGCTTATTAGGCGGCTTTCCAAGGACACAGGAGGCTCTAGACATTACACTGGCTGGGGAAAAAACACGATTGCTAATCATAGCAGGAAGATGTTAGGACTACAGACACACCACACACAAAAAAAAGGGACTAGAGAGAGAGGAAAGAGGGGATGAGAGAAGGAGAGAGAGAGTGGAGGACGATATATCAGTGGAAGGAGGCGATGGAGGAAGGAGGGAGAGCGCAGGATGAAGTCATGTCTCTCATGCATGTCCTCACTCTGAGTGTCACACTGGGACTGAGAAGAGGACAGAGAACGTTGTAAAAAAAAAAAAAAAAAGAAATGTGCAGGTCATCTGTGACAGGGAAGAGCCGCCATTGGCCGGAAGGCACAAAGAACAACTGACAAGCACAGGGAGAGAGAAGAGAAAGAAAGAAAAAAAAAAAAAAAGCTCTCGCAGAGTGAAACCGTATTTCCAAGTCTTCTTTCTGTCTGAAATTTCCGGCATTTCGAGGCAGCACAAAGGATTTGTTTTGTTGTCTTACACTGTTGTTGTTCGACTCCTTTGGGAGCAGATCAGTCTAGTTCACTTTACTCTCGTTGTAGGCGGCGCACATGCAACAGAGACAGGGAACATATTTGAGACTTGAACACTGTTTGTCTAAAAAGATGCTCTGTCAGAAAGAAGCCTCTCTCTCTCATTCTGAAGAAGTGTAATCCAGACTTGGGAGGGGGGGGAGGGGGGGGGGGAAACTGTCTGTGCTTACCAAGCAAAATGCTCTTGTCATTTTCCAGTTGTAAATTGGTATGTGCTAGCTCGCGCCGATGACAGGACTTGGCTGTTTTCTGCTGTTACAGGCATGAATGGCCCCCGTAGTAGCCGGGCACAGTGCAGCGGTTCAACAAGGCCTCTTTAACCAGCTGAATGACAGGCGAGCAGACGGGCCGCGAGCCAACCACAGACATTCGGCTCTGGCTGCTGTAACGGTGCCAATTCAGCCAGACCAGGGAGGCCATGTGACGAGGAGGAGGGCAGAGACAGAGAGTGGGAGAGGCGAAAATCAATGAGCGCATAAAGAGTTAGGTCACCGGGCTGAGTCTTTCTCTCTTCCACATGTCTCCCATTCTTTTTCCAGCGCTCAATCTGCCTCTTTAAACAGCTTTTTTGTTGTCTCTGCGTTACCGTAGGGAGTCTGTGAACGTGCAGCTTGTTGCCTTGTTAAACTTTAAATGTCACCGTCCACAGCCGGGAGCGTTGCATCAGTGGTCCTTTGCACCCTCTGCCTTGTGGAAATCTCTGTGCAAACTGAGGGGAAACTCTGCACCGGTATGACACAGCATGGAGGAATGCACCAGCGGATGTGGCTCTCTCTCTCTTTCTCAGTCAACCCCCCTTCTCCTCCTCCTCCTCCTCCTCCTCCTCCTCCTGCTGCTGTGGGCAGGTCCGTATGCACCCAGTAATTATCAAGGTTATTTTCTCCAGAGGGCCAAATCCCTGTTTATGGGCATGAGCGTGTGTCACAGGGCTCACAGGACGCTGACTCTGTCGACAACCCCAAAGAGAGAGAGAGAAAAAAAAAAGCCACCAAAGTTTTAGCGACACTGCGGTTGCTTGATGCTCCTGTTGTTATAAAAAAAATAAAAAAAATAAAAAAAAGTGATTTTCGGTAGCTGTGTCATGACCTCAAGCGAGACAGCACGAATGATGTTTCGTATGAGCTTTCACCTCAGTTATTTCTGGAAACCACCAACTTTTACAAAGCATATCTTGCAGCAAAGAGAAATATTAATACTCAGACGCTGAACTAAAAGACATAGCCGGGATGTTTTTGATTTAAATCAGTGTTCTTTTTTATCCACTGCAGGCGTGAGAGCAAGAGTGTTTTATGTCACTTCTACATAACTTTAATTTTCTGCTATTTAGTGTTTGATTAAGTCAATACTCTGAACGAGACACAACTATGACCTGAGCTACAGAGCACATTTCCTTTTGGCAGAGGCTACACAGGAATTGAAGGGCCAGTGGTTAACGAGCCCTGTTACAAAAAAAAAAGAAAAAGAAAACAGTAGTCAATCAAACTACAACCTTGGTATTAAAGCAGTTAATTAGAAGCAAACAGGAGGCAGCTTCCTCTTCTGAATGGGGCACAGAGTAGGTTTGCTCTCGTGCTACAGTAGGCTTGTGAGCAAACAAGAGCCTGGAGCAGCCAAGCTCAAAAGTAAATCTGCATGTAACAAACTGTTAGACAGGGTCAGCAGTGCACACACATACACACACACACACACACACACACAAACACACACACATAGAAAACACACACCAAAAAAAAAAACTGGCTGCTCCCTCCACAAAAGCTGCTTCCTCCCTGTTTCATCACGCAGGCCGGGCTTTGTTAGCGTGCGGAAATGCCTCCAGAGGGAATGAAAATACTGGCAAGTCCCTGCAGCTCTTTCTGGAGAGAGACGCTGGGGGGGGGGGGGGGGGGGGGGGAAGAGAGACGGGTCCTGCAGCTGCAAGATCAACACACACACTTTACACACGCAAGCGTACATATGTATGCCAAGTGCCCGTGTAGGTGGAGGGCTCGGGTTACGTACAGAGATAACCGTGTTAACCTAAAGAACATAAACACTGGTGTGTGGTTACAGCGCTGTCAGGAAGCTAACACTGACGCTACAGAATCTAAAGTTGGACACATGTTGTCACGGCTGCCACAAAATTAAAGGTAACGTCACTGTGAAAGCTTATATTATTGCAAAAAAAAAACTGGGGGTTTTCCAGCCTGGGAATTACATTAGGAGAATTAGGCGACCATCCTTTCGTAGGGCTGAAATCGGACAGGAATTGTTTCGTTTGGAATCCAATAAAACCCCTCAGGAAAGGTACAAAAAGGTGAGATATCTGATGTGGCATCTCAACCACAGTGCCTATCTTTATAATTACTTTTGGCTTACACGTATTCAAACTTACAAGCAATTTAGAGTCCCACTTTGCTACACAATAACCAGAACAACCACACACACAAAAAAAAATGTGCTGACACCCAGAACACTTCATACTGAGCAGCCCGAGCTGCTTTTTTTGTGTGTGCGCGCAAACTTTCAGCTGCCACTGTGCAGCTCAGTACCTTTTTCATACTATTCCATTACCTCACTCAATGGCCATCTCGCAGCGAAAAACACGTGTTTGTAATCAGACGACGGCACTGAAACAACAGATGATCGCAATCAAACAGTCAATGGCCTGCACTTAAAGGCAGAAAAGCAGCGTATTAGTCAGACACAAACCCTGGGATGAGAGATGCTTTGCAGAGATTGGTCCATTGTTTGAGCACTGAGTGTGCAGACAGTGAAATCACCCATATGTTACATGCTAGTTCAGTATGTTAAATGATAGCAGCCGTTATGACAAGTATCCAAAATAACTACTTGCAATTTCTTCCTGCAAAGAAAGTCACACATTGTACACGATTAAAACACCGACTGTTTTCTATAAGGCGGACTTGCCAGGTTACATTTTTTTGGAGCTTTTTTTTTTTTCGGGTGAGAATAACCACTCACAGGGATTTTCGTCACACCGTCTCACTGTGCCACCTACACTCAGATTCAGTTGACCCAGGAGGATTAAAAACAGTACACAATTTTCATTTAATATTTCATGTGAATTGTTCCTCCTACTCAGAACTGACAAGACTCAGCCGCCTACCAGCCTAGTCTTTTCATTACAGCTGCTGCAGGTTTTCAGAGCTGATCGCCTACTATAGGTGCTGGAACTTCTGTCATAATGCAGAGCTAATGCAAGATTACAAAACAGGGTACTCATCATGTCTACAAGAAGAAGCTTTTAAGCATCAAACCACTTTAAGAAAGAATTTAAGAAAAATAAATCTTGGATGAACAGTAGTTCAACTACAGAAATTGGAACATTAAAAAAGATTCTTTATTTCTGTTTTACATTGAGATACCGCCGCAGTGCCATGAAAAAGCTCTGCCGTCCCTACGCCTCCGTACGTTTACATTGAGCCCTTCATCAGGAGAGTACTGCAGTCCCGATGTGTGATTTTTTGCACTGCATTACGCCGTTGTAAAAGCAGGAGAGGCACAACGTGGAAACAAAAAGCAGGAGCTTCACATACACACATTTAGACGTGCGCACACACAGCGCTTCCTCCCTGCACGTAACCAGGTTTCAGAGGGACGCCGATTCGCCTCTGTTACTACCTTCGATGTAACAGAGTCTGGGGGGGGGGGGGGGGGGGCAGGGGGCTAGGGACTTGACTCTATCATTACGCCCCTGTTCCGTCTTTAACAGGTGATGTAAAAGGGTCGACAGGTGGTGTAAAAGGAGCTAGGGGGCTACCTCCCCCTTTAAATCTTCAATGGATAGTAACAAAAGGATGAATGAATTATTCCAGAACTGCTGTATTATGATGTTGTATAGTATATCCATAGTGATCGTGTGGTATTGTACCTTATTGTATCATATCGTGAGTAACTCTGGGATTCCCGCCCCAAGTCTTCACTTAGACCTCTAATACTGCTAATAACTCTGTTGTAAAGGAGGGGACCATGCACTCTGTTGCATGTCTTCAATCTCAGTACAATGACAACAGATGTCTAGATTTAGGTGCTGCAGGTGTATTAACCAGAAAAGTGATGTCAATGTTAATGTTGCAAATTGTTTTCTTTTCTCTTGCAACACCTGCAGAGAAGACTGGTCCACACGTGTATAAACAGTGTTTATAATCCCACTATTTAACACCCAAGTTGTGCAACATGTCCATTTCCCCCAAAAGTGTGTCTCTTCAACAGCAGTGAGGTTGAACTTCTGACCAAACAACTGCCGAAAAAAATTGTCTTACCGGGGAGGCACCGGGGCGGGGGGGGGGGGGGGGGGGGGGGGACAGATCCAAGATGCACTGACAGAGTGGAAGAGCTTTCAAGACAGCTGCTCGAGTTACTCTCTCTGTCACTCTCCCTCACACACACACACACCCATGCAAACACACACTCCGCTCCCTCTCTCCTTTTTAGCCTGTGACAGCAGGCACCCAGCGATGACATGAGGAGTGTTTCTGGCAGCCAGTAAGGCAGCACTAAACAGACAGAAATATCTGCTCTGACAGACGGACAGACCGTCACCCACTACGACATGCATGCAGCTGTCACTGAGCTTACCGCTCTTCTTCCAAACCCTCGGCTTTGATTTTCCCTTTATGCAAGTCCTCCTCACCTCCCCTCCGAGCACCACATTTTTCTTCTCTCCCAGAGCCATCACATACTATATTAAAAAGCTACATTTCGCTACGGCTGTTTGGCTCACGGCCAGAGAGACGGGGGTAAAGGAAGGAGTTTTTAGCTTTCATGAAACTGTTAAGGACACATCCATCCTCTGCTTGATCAGCACAAGTCTCGCCCTCTTTTTTTTTTTTCCTCTTTTATTCGCTCACTCTTTGTCTTACTTTCTCGTCTGTTTCCCCCTCTCGCTGTCTGCTGAGCTCTTTCTTCCTCAGCCACAGCCGTTCTCAATTAAGAGGGTCAGGGAGCGGAGCGGAGAATAACTGGGGCTCTGGTATCTGGAGCTGGAAGGACCCAAAGATCATCAGCAACAAGAAACCACTGCTCTGAAGTTCTGCGCCAAAAACTTGACTGTGGCTGCCTGTGTGTTTATATGGGTGTGTGTGTGCGCGTGCTGCATAAATCTGCACCATGTCAACAGGTTGTCAGTGACCTCTGGCCTCTATATTTTACTAAACTGACATGATTATGACAGAAGTGTTAATGTGGTTGGCGCAAAACTGTCCTCTTTCCCTATGAAATGTATAACTCTTTGCTCATTGATTCAAAGTTTGTTGGGATATAACTAAAGACACTGGATCGACTTATTCTGCGCGAGTCAAAGATCTTCACTCTAATTTTTCCTTTCAGCTGAGTGATGGTCTTCAATGCCGAAGTGGCAAGCATGGCAGGCTTTAAACTTTCCAAACAGAGTCTTAAAATGCCGCCTCAGTGTTCATCTTTCATCGCTGCTTATGGGAGTTGAAGTATCTGCAGAGGTGTCCTCCTAAAAGAAAGTAACCGACCTAGTGATTAAGACTCTTACAAAATGCACAGGGTGAACCGAAGCCATCTCAAGTTGTAAAAAAGAAAAAACAAAGAAAAACAGTGTTTGTCAAATACTCCTCTTTCTGGGACCTTAAAAGGGGATGTTAACTACCCATGTTACCTCTAGCTTATTCAAAGGTGCTCAGCTTGATTCTAGGTCAACATTCCTTTCGTGTTGATCATTCACACATTTTATTTTTTATTTTTTTATCTACAGCCAAAATATCCACAGCGGTCTCCTTTTCTACAAAACAAGCATTCCTTGTCATGAAAATCAGTTGAAACACTGAGTAACCCAGTTTTTGAGAACAATTCTGTGTTTCTCCACACCTCTTTGGGGGGAGGGGGGCTTAGGGGGCTGCAAAGTCAAACTGTCGCTTACGGTGTCCAATCACACTAGACGCCAGTTGCCCCGTGCGCTCAATAGACGAAGCACAATTGACCCAACTGGTCATCACGTAGTAAGACCTCCATGTTCTTTGTAGGTTTAATCCAGCTGACTCGACCAAAACGGACCAACGTGAACCCTTTGTTTGAAATGACTGACGAGAGGAGCGGTTCGCATCGATCACTACACATCATGTCCACGTTGCATACCTGTGCTTGTGCATGAGTAACCGTACCATGCCGAAGCCCACCTCCTTCAATCAATCAATCAACTTTTATTTGTATAGCGTCAACTCATAACAAGTGTTATCTCGAGACACTTTACAAGAAGCAGGTAAAAGACCTTACTCATTGTCTGTTAACATTACAAGAAGCAGGTAAAATACCTTACTTATTGCTATGTTACAAAGATCCGGCCTATCCATCATGAGCACTTTAGCAAAGCAGCAAAAGTTACAGTGGTAAGAAAAAACTGCCTTATTAAAAGGCAGAAATCTTCGGCCGGATCCCCGGCTCATGACGAAACAGTCTTCACAGGCCTAGACTGCGCCGGGCTTGGAAAGGGATCGGGGGAGAGATGGGATAAGATGCAGGAAGAGGGACAGAGAGCAAGGGGGTGGGGGGGGGGGAGGTAGACCGTCCATCAGCAATCCGTCAACCGTGCTTTAGTAAAAGTGAAAAAAGAGGGGGGGGGTGTAGTCAAAATATTGTATTTAAACAGCCTAATCTGATTCAAGTGCTAAAATGAGAGTGGGGTAAAAAGTCCTAATTGTAACAAAAAACTCTTACACACTCATCCACAAGCAGGCACACCCACGTACCAAATCCTCGCCCCATGTAGAGAGCTCCTTTAATTGCTTTGTTTCAACGGTCCCCTCTGAATTCAGTAGAAGCTGGAATCTGCAGTTTACAAGACACATCTGCAGGTGTTGCATTTCAAACTGGAAATCTCAAGCTGTGAGGGAGAAGAGATACACTTACACACGGCTAACTTACAGACCGTCTTTCTCCTCGTCTCTTCCTCTCTCACGTAAGTAAACGCACACACACACGGCAGGTGCAGCACTGTTCATTACTTTCCTCCACGGCATCGGGGCTGGCACATCTGTGAGAAGTGAAATTGGAAATCTCTAAATACCCCTGTGTTGTTTCAATAGAAATGCACTTTAAAAAAAAAAAAAGGTGAGAAAACCTAAAGTAGAGGACAAGAGACAACTAAGGCAGATACTCCTTAGCACAAACGTGTCAAAATGCAGGAAAAGAATGTGCTTATCAAAGACGCTCCTGCAATGCGACTGACGTTTCCCAGTAGGCACTGCACACTAAAAGCCTGACAGAGCCATAAATACCAGCATGTTATGTGGCTGAGGGTCATGTAGGCTTTAGATAACCTCCCTTTGGCTGGTACACTTTGTGCAAAACTACTTTGTTGCAACACAGCAACTGGTAAACACTCACTCTCTGCTTTTAAAAAAAAAAAAAAAAAAAAACTCATTCAGAAGCATTTTCACCCGTTTTATTCAAATGCTCTTGCAGCAGTGTGGAATCAAATCTGTTTGTCTACGCTGAGAGTCAAGTCGTTTTGAGGATCTCGGGTAGCGTGTCTCCTAATTCTCCGAAAGAAAGAGCAATCAGCTAAGCTTCACACGGCATCCGACAGATTCAATCTTCTTTTCTTCCCGCAAACTCCATTGTAATGTTCCCACACACTGGCGTGCATGCTGCACTGCACTCATTTTCTGATAATCTATGCAAATAGGCCACAGATGGACAAGAATGTATGCACGTAACTGACAAACATTGTGTGTGCGCGCCGTTCTAGATAACATACGATACATTTCCTTTACAGTTCTGATGTCCCTCATTCATCGGTTTTAATGTGTTACGTGTGGATGTGTCTCTGGCGCCTTGCCACACACTTCTCCGCATTATTCAAATGAGGGCACCGTGTTTCTTTTGTTTACCGCCTTCAATGGTGACACGGAAACAAGGTTGGAGTATTCATAAACGCCATTTCTCACTCTCAGTCTCGCACTACTACAACTACCATCTCCTCCCTCTCCTCGCTCTCTCCTCGCCCTGTGAATCCTGCCGCGGCGTCCGAGGAACGTCCCGTGCATTGCGAGAAGCCATTAATGAGTGTGTGGCGTGGAGTGTTGTGATGCGCGGCATATTACAGCCATTCATCAGGGGCCCGGGGAGACACTTGACAGGCGGACATCCAACAGGTTGAGTAATCATATAACACAGCCATGTCAGGCCCGCCACGGCTCCGTGTCCCATTCAGGCCTCTGATGTTATTTTCCTCTGGGTAATTGACGACGCCAGACAAGGGGAGGCCCAGTGATGGATAACATCATGGGCCGAGAGGCGAGCAAAGATGGCGGACTAGCGGGATGATGTCGCTCCTGGCGACATCAACATTTGGATGACACTTGAAGAGATAATTAAGTTAAATTCCGACACCGGTCTTATTTTCTGGGTTTGGCCTTTTGGTTTGGTCAGGACTTTGTGCTCACTTTGGCGGTCGCTGAAATCTTTGAATATGGCGATTTTAGTCAAACTAAGAACATGACTCTCAAGGAAGAGTGCAACCTGAAGTGAGTGCAACAGGAATATCAGTGAACTCTCATTCGTTGCGGTCAAAGTCAAGTCCCGTCTGTAATGAATATTTACATTTTTATAAAACAGACACTTTTAATTAAAATGGAAATCTTTTGTGCTTGTTTACCTACTTGAACATTGTTGTTGGTGATTCTCTGTGCTTGGTTTAAAAACTGCATTATCATCTGACTGTTTCTGCCTTTGCCTCTTCTTTTATGACAACGTGGCATTTCGCTGTCCTCAGCAGCACCGTGTTATTATTGTCTGTCCGGGGGTTCTGGTCCCTTCATTGTTTCCTTCTATTTTCAGACATTATTTGACAATGACTGAAAAATCTGAATTTCATCAATAACTTTGACGGATGATCGACCATTTCATTCTCTCTGTGCTTTCACACATGCACAAAACTCCTGAAAGTGTCCCGTATGTGCAGGTTGAGCTGCATTTGTGAACGCAAACAGCTGCATTTTTCACCCAATGCTAGACTCGGGTTTTTGCCAGCCCCCTGGTCAAATTTCAGGGTGAAGTCGGAATGAGCCGATAAGTGTGAGCGCAGCAGGACATTTCCAGGAAAATCCACTGTGCATGTAATATGACATTTTTATCATGAGACAGGTGCACAACCAGTGTGATCCCCGCGCATGTAATAAAAGCAGCGTCACACTCTTTCCTGCTCACTGTAATGTTATTTTCCACCTGTTTATAGATTATGTGAATACATTCAATGACACCTTGCATTGATCTAAAGGTGAAATAACTGTCTTAGAGTGACACTCTTTCATTTTATTCAACAGCTTGGATTTCTGCGGCTTCTTTTTTTTAAAACCCCGCTCATGTGCTACAGGGAAAACTTAACGCTGTGAATAAGCAACTCAGCAAGTTTTCCGGGGCAATTCTTCCTGAAAATGTATCACAGTTCCTTCTTGGAAATATCTAGAAATGTTCAGGAAGTGGATGTGTGAAAACAGCTTCTGTCTCGTAAACATTTCCTGGCTGTCTATGGGAAGCTTAAGCCTTGGTTTAACCATGTGTCACGCTAGCTTCATGTCTACGGCTAGATGGAGAAATTTGTTTATCTAAAGATGTCGATTTTGTGCTCGTTCATTTGTTCCACTCAGACTTACTAATGCATAATCTGAGTTTGGGCAATTTATAATCACCAATTTGACCTAACGAGCCTGTCTTTGGAGATGAAAATGTCTAATAAATAATGCAGAAAATGAGGGACAAAAAGGCTAACGCAACTGATTTCCACCTCCACTATGACAGGAAGGACGGGAGGACAATGAATTCAGAATAACATGTAAGAAAAACAAACCTCCTTTATGCATCCTGTCATGATCTATTTTGGTTGCACATCAATCCAGTGTATTACTTATTAGCTATGAGTCATCATTTTATAACAGGAAAAACAGTCAGCGCAGTCTTTTAAGGAAAACCATCACAAGACGCTTATCTAGAAGTTATTGCACTGAATTTGTTAAAACATGACAAAGTAAAAGTGTTACTCGGGTAATTACAGTGTACAAGGAATGCCATCTGACACTGAGGAATGTGTTGCACATATTCCAACTCCTCTGCACAACACAAGTCTCAGCTGCATCAGAGAGGTAGAGGTGGCCCTGAGGCTGTGTTAGACGTTGTTAAGGATAGCAAGTATCCTCACACAACCTGTTCTGCTCTGTCCCTAAGCTGGGAAAGAGAAGACAATGTTCTCTCTCATCCTCCCACTCTCACCACTTTATACCTCTGCCTGTTTGTGAGATGCCTCTTGCAGCTCACAATCCCAAAAAAAAAAAAAAAAAAAAAAAAAAGGGCCAGCTTGTGTGTGTGAAAAATGGTCTGTAAGACGGTGAGCACAATGAGTATAACCAGCAAGGATATAAATACACATTCCTGTTTTTTGAATATCATCACAGTCTCCTAAGCTGCAGAGCCCTGAGGTGAAATTCCTCAAAGAAGAAGAGCCTTGATTGGACTTTTTCTCTCATGCCGTCTTCATTTACGTCTCTACACCTCTGTCACATACATACAGTTTAATCTACATACACAACAGACACCGGGGACAGTGTGCTCATGCTCATCACATGAACACATATACATTAGAAGAACTTCACTCCAGAGAGCGAAAAAGACGGAAAGAAAGGTGGAACAGAACAAAAAACAAACTTAAACCTAAGTTAAAGGGCCAGACTGAAAACTGCGGGAAAGAAAACTAAACACGCAAAGAAGCAGCCACTGAATGGGATGCTAGTTCTCTGACTTAGTGACACCTTTTGCTCAATATAGGAGGACGAGCGGCATGATTGAGCGATTTATCAAAAACACCTTTACTACAGCTCATCTGCTATTTGGAGAGATGATTTGTATGAGCAAACTTTGTGAAGATCAGATACCTTACAGCCTCATGACTCGGCTTCCCATAAGGAGGAACATTTTGAACAGCAATTCAAGTGCTGCTGATGATGAAAAGTCCATAAACATGCTGTTAGAAGAACATGATGTAGTTTGACATAACTAATCGATAAAAGCTAAAGGAAGAATAAAAAACTAAAACACATATTGGGCTTAAAATAAATTTGCCCAATTCCGCCCATTCAAGGTGCCATGTTTACGTCCCTGTGTTGTCTCAGCTTTGATATGAATGTCTGGTATGGTATAATGAGGTATGGTAACAGAGGCGTTAGAGGGGCGTGATGGGATGAGCGGAGCTAAAAGGGGAGGGGAGAACAGCATTGTGTGTGTGTGTGTGTGTGTGCGCGTGTGGAGCTCCCACTGTTTGTTCACAAGTCGTCTTTCTGCCACACTTAAATGCAATGTCAATTGGGACACTTGTATCACGCCCTTGCAGAATCAATACAGAAGTACAAAAAGGTAACGACGGTAAAGCTTCGTTACGGCAACCGTTGCTAAAGAAGGCCACTGAGTTGCTTTTCTTTCTGCGACAACACTTGGATGTGTCAGGGAAGAGTTTATGTCACCGCTTTGCAACAGAGTTCATCCATCGTTCACTCTGGATGCCACGTTCAAAAAGGCTATATTTAGGTGCAAAAGGCTGCTAGCTTAGTGTGTACACAAGGCAAAACTAAAGGGATAAATGCTCAAGTGGTTTAGGATTGTGGGAGAGGGTTACTTGACAAAAGGGTTTACGGCAGTCTGGCTTTAAATACCTTCTTTACAAGTGTTGATATACAGATCAGTGTCCCCACAATAACTGAGTTTTTTGTTGTTGTTTTTTTTCTAGTTACTTTGTGATACAGAGTGTGAGAGTTCTCTTTATTCGCAAGGGGAAACGTCCGTACTGTTATGTTAATGTTACTTTTATTTGCAGTGATTGCAGTGGAGATGGCAATCTTAGGCAGTTTACTGAAGTCGTCTTCAACCCTCACCTTCAGTCATTTCTACCGGCATCAGAAAACGTAGTAGAAGGCAACACAAGCAGCCGCAGAGATTTCTACATTTCCACTATAGCCTGTAAGTGTAGCTATATCCTTAAGTAGACTAAAAAGCAAAGCAGTTCCCCAAACACAGAACCAGAAACTTCTCCTGTAGTGTTATTCATACCCAGACACACCACACTCACACTCCGCCTCTCCCCTCAGTCTCAACTCCATCGCCTCACAACGGCCACAGTGTTCAGTGTCAACAGTGCTCACACTGTGTGTTGCTAACATTAAAAATGCATCCAATTAAACTGCAGGGGGAAAAAAAAAAAAAAGCTCCTCGGTAAACGGCAACAGTGTGTAACATGTTTGCAGCGATGATAGGCTTTCTAAACAAATTAAACCATTGGAGCTCTGCATTACTCATCCCGGCTAGCTGTCTGGCCAAACTCTGCCTCAATTGCACAGTTGTTTGATCAGAAATTTGTAGGCTGCGTACGTGTTAATGTGAGGGAGGAAGGGAGGGAGAGGGATTTCAGTACGACAGCAGCAGAGAGGCGCAGTAAAACTTGTCTTCCTATACTTTCATGTGTCTGCAGTCATGGGCTGTCACATTGTTTAGCTCTGTTCTGTCTGCTGGCAGCGTCTCCTTTTTCTTTCACTCTGCTCTACTTGTCGCTCCGCCGATGGTCTATTTGTGTGTGTGTGTGTGTATCTGTGGTAAACCTGTCGCTTTCAGTGCTCTGACGTCCGTGGGCTTATCACTTT
Source organism: Labrus mixtus (assembly GCF_963584025.1). Lineage (NCBI taxonomy): Eukaryota > Metazoa > Chordata > Actinopteri > Labriformes > Labridae > Labrus > Labrus mixtus. The sequence continues at coordinate 8,969,181 of NC_083617.1, read as the reverse complement.
GGCTGATCCTCACAAGTCGTGCATGTGTGTGTATGAGCGGTATCTGTGTCTGCCACTGTATACGTGCGAGTGTGTGTTTGTGTGCGAGGCAGATGTTCCCCCCTGGTTGGTTCAATTGCTCAGTGTTCACACACACACACACACACACACACACACACACTAAGGAAGATTAACCAGCACTTTATTTATCCATTTGCTTCCTGGATCTGCACCCACCCAGCCTCACACCCCCCCCCCCCCCCCCCCCAATCCTCCTTAATCCCTGGTAGCAAAAGAATACAGGAGGAAAGGCAGAAAATAGAGTGAAAATGGAGATAGGTGGCAGAGTTTTGCACCATTCAAAAAAAAAAAAAGACTGACTTTTCTGGTTCAGAGAATGTGCAGAACTCTTGTATTTGCTCACGTTAAGCTCCTGTTTCATGAGGATAGTGCAGTGCTGATATTCAATTTATTAACAAATTATCAGGCCAGTGAGAACTCTGCGGAAAAATCAGGCACGGACAATAAAGCGGGCTAGATTCTTTCTGCTTAAGATTCACATTAGAAATAGGTTAAAGTTAGGTTACAATGAAGTCTCAAATACTTTAAATCCTATCTCCCCTGAGATGCATCTGCACCGTGTAAAAGAATCAAAACTAATGTTTCTAAAGCTTTTAGAAAACTAATGCATCTTCTATCATAGCATCCTATTTGTTGTTCTATCCCCGTCACACTGACACTGGCCACAAGCTTCCCATAAGGAACTTGCTGGGTTTTTTTTTCTCTCTCAAGCCAAATGAGATCCTGCACAGCTCCTCATAAACAGCAGCTGCAGTTTCCAGTTCCTCCCAGGCCGCCAGCCCAGGAGGGTCCAATCAAAACCAGCCACATTACTCCCTCACTTCACACATGCATGCCAAGTCGGCTCTGAGTTGGAAATTCGGAAAAAAAACAAAAGAGCGAGCACAACGACCAAGCTGGGGATTTAAAAAAAAAAAAAAAAAAAAAAGACAAATCTGTTTACCTGTGTGAACTTTGACCTTGGTGGTACTGCTGCCGTGGTCGCCGCCCCCTCCCCCACCTGGCCCTTCATGTATTCCTCACGCACGGTCCCTCGCTGACCCCTTCCTTAAGCGGTGATCTGAGGGGAAGGAAGACAGAAGAAATGGCTGTTAAAATTTCTTTTAATGGAGTGCCGGGGAGAACCTGGTTCAGACAGAGGACAAATGCATCACAGAGAAATACACCACACCCCCCCGCCCCCCCGTGCTGAAAAATGTATGCAGGAAGCCATGAGGGAGTTTGCTATACGGCCCCATTTACTCTACCTCCTAACCCTGCCGGAAAGCCAATGAACCAATGAACAACTGCACCACCTATCAAGCTGCCGTGCCTGTGTACTGCAGCAGTCCTGTATAACCCCCCCCCCCACCTCTCCAGCTCCCCACCCGACCCCACCCCCCACTGCACAGGAACAATGTCCTTCCTAAAGGTTATCAGCAGCCTGGCTCTTGGTCAGCCCTCATCCTGAGTCCATTACACACACAGCGGTGAGATTCACTGCCTTAATACACCTCTCTTAGTCTCTCCTCACTGCTTCGCTGCACCCTTTACAGGCCGACACAAATCCAGCGGAGGCCGGGAGCACCACAACGATTCTGGGATTAGCCTACCGGTCGTTCTGTCTCCAGGTATCTGTAATGCACTTAAAGTTTTATAAATTGTCGTCCCATTAAAAGGAAGCTGTGATGAAATTACATACAAGTCCGTGATCCTGATTTTCAAAACGTTTCCCTTGTGCATTTTTAAGTCTTGCGATTGGCATCAGTGCCATTATTAATTTGAAACATTATATTCCCAGTTGGTAGGAATGCAGACGAGCTAAACTAAGACGACAAACGCGGGCACAACGGCAATGTGAGCATGCGATTTCATTTATTAGTGGTGCGGCCCATTTGAATTTGGGAGTGGGCAATTCTTGGGAGTTGCCATTCAGATACAACTCCAACTCAGAGCAAATTCAGTAGCCAAATTTAACATCCGACATGGCTGCTCCTTGGATCCACAGTTAAGTTAAAGCTGTACATGAGTGTTGATTAACAGCTCGATTTGTGAACATGTCGTCATGTTACTTTGGGACACAAACCATCACGTGGTGTGTCGTACTGTAATGCAGGCAGAGAGTTTGGTGAACTCAGCGACGCACTGAATTTCTCAGATCAGATCAGGGTCAGATGTTTCCCTCAGGAGTCGCTGGAGACCAAAAACAGAGCTCCAAGAGGCGGCCTTTCGATTAACCAGGTGGTAAAAAAAAAAACAGGCAACAGTTTGCTAAGGCGTCAGCCACAACTTCACGGAGCGATAACGTGTCAATGTTTGATTTGCAGCTTGTTACCTTGGCCCAAAATGGCCTCAAAGAAATTAATATAACTTTAAATGAAAAAAAAGAACACCAGTCAGTAAAACAAAAAACAAAATAACATTATGTTCTGTAACTCTTTGGCTAATGCTAGCATTTTTCAAACTATCCCTTTGAGTTTGAGTATGACTTGTGCTCACCATCTTCTTTGTTGAAAAACAAGTTTTGTCAACGCCTGTTCATGTAGTCATCAACAACTTGAGGGATAATTCATTCTACCATAGTGCTAACCTTGCAAAATTGAAGCTAAAACAACCAATGATACAATACACTCTTAAAGGGACAGGCACACCCGCCCTCAGACACAAAAGACACGTCAGTGAAATAAAAAACAGCAGTCTGTTTATTTCATTCATCATAATTGATTGTGTTACAATGAAAGTAATGGAAAGTGTGGGGAGACTTTCCTTTATTCTAGTCTCATTGTAAGGACTCCTGGCAAAGAGAGTCTCGGTAAAAGACGCACCGCTCTCTTTTCTCTTCCATTGTTACATCACGTACAATCTCTTACTGCTCGTGAAAACAGGTCTCCCTTTCTTCAGGCGGTCCTCGTGGCCACTTTCTAAGAGTTACAGGACATTTTGGCACTTTTTTTAATCAGAGTCAAGGAAATTTTGGCCAGATACACAAATCCGTTTACGTACAAATATTGGTAAGTAGAAGAAATGTGATAGTATAAAAACTGCAAAGAACTACACAAGTGATTTCTGGAGTACATCTTTGTCTTTCAAAACCCCAAATGTATGATCAAATTAAGATAATTACTGCTTGACAGAGTGATTTTTCACATATCAGACACAAGTGAAATTAATGATAGGATGTTAATGTTTACTTTAAAAACAGGCACTAGAGACTTGTTATCAAATATCAAATTTGATATTTACAAAACAATAGATGTTTTTTTTTTTACCAGAGGGTGGTGTGAATGAAATAACCCCCCCCCCCCCCCCCAATACATCTGAACACCTGCTCATTCATTTAATCCATGAAGAGAAGGGAACACACTGGGGCACATATTGTGGGAAGAGGGGGTTGATTTTGGACCCGGGCCAAAAAGACGAGGACAGGGCGGAGGAGAAAGCCATAAATACGCAGGGAGGCGAGCAGGTGTCGCAGACAAATGTGATTTACGGGGTCTGCGTCCCCGTACAGTGCTGACAGGTAAGCCTATTAGGTTGATATTACCCAGCTATAACACGCACCAATGGACCCTCTTTAAAATGTGTGTGCAGCCAGTGTGTAAGGGTTATAGGTTTTTAAGAGAAAGATTAGAATATCACATTGTTTAGTTGGCCATACATTCAGTCCTGAAAATCCAATTATTGTATTAAAGCAGATTCTCAGTCAAGTGCATTTTTCTTCTTTTTTTTTTAAAGCGAGGTGATTTTGCAACCAAGTGCCAGAGCTATGTTTAGCTTCTTAAAGACAACATAGTGTAATAAAAGCAGAGTTTGGACTGGATTCCAGTTCAAAGGCAAATATTTTTCTCCTACGCTGAATTGATTTCAGGATTCAAAGAGCTAAATACTGAGAGAGCAGTGCATCTCTGCATATTGGAAGCTGGCAGGCGGCAATCACTGAAGAATGTGAACGTTTATGAGAAACTAAACGCAGTAGAACATCGAGATCTGCAATCGAGTTTCGCTTGTAACACTGCGAGAGAGACACGAGACTAGAAGAAAATTGCTACCACTTGAGCAGCACCCCTACAGATGGTGTTGAGAGCAACACAGCACAAAGCAATGTGCTCCTTAATAATGTGGTGAATATTGCAGTGAAAGGCTGAGTGCTTGCTGCTAGCTTCTGCAGACTCCAGCTCTTTTTTTTTTTTTTTTTTCCTTGTCAGAAGTGTGAACTCTTTCATCCCGGATATGAGAGGCTGCGGTAAAATCCTCAAAGAAACTAATCGTGTTAAATGAGGTTTGTGTCTGTATCTCTGACTCCTGAGCATGTGTGAGCGTGCGTGTGTGTGTGTGTGTGTGTGTGTGTGTGTGTGGGATGTGGGTGGTTATAGGTGCTGCAGAGAGACTCAAAATTCCTGTCACCTTTAAATCTAAACTCTCTCCACTCCAGCCGCTCGTCTCATGTTTCATGCTCTCTTCAATCCTGGTAATCGTATCTGATGATGTGGCCGCTCATTGATGGAGGTAAACCAATTTTCTGCGCAGAGACTTTAAAGTGATCCAAACGGTGGATATGACAAAGCCGGAGTTTGCTTGTTAAAAGCCCTTAACACCACCAGCGTTTACTTTAGCCTCCTGTGGGGAATCCTACAGTCTCGAACACGCATGCACGTCTCCACATATACACACACGCCTTATCATCTGAGGTTGAGGAAGCAGGAGAGCTATAAAAGCCGACCTCATCTCCTTAAAACAGGCAGGGCTGTCCCTGGGCGTCTTTACACAACTCATCAACTGTTAAACCAGAGAGAGAGAGGCAGAGCAGTAAAAATCAATGCCCCCCAACACGGCAAACAGCAGTCAATGATGTTAGGGGGGGAAGAAGGAAGAGGGAGAATTTGCAGCAGAGTCTGAGGAGGTAAGAAAGGAAGAAGAGGAAGGAAGGAAGGAAGGAGAAGTCCAGAAGTCCATGTTAGGCTTAAAGGCTAATATATGTAATTGATTACCTCTATGCAAATAGAAGGAGTCTAAAAAAAAAACAGAGAATGCAATTTAAAGCGGCAGTGTGTCTGAAATCGATCGGCACTCTGAGTGAGAGAAGCCATTTCCCTCCAGCCAAGATAAAACACTTTACTAAGAGCTGTCAGATACTTATCAGGAGGAAATTAGCGGAGGAATACCATTTTCCCAAAACAAACAGGTCAAGTGTTTCTCCTCCTTGAGTGGTCTCTCCTTCGCTCTCTCTCTCTCTCCCACTCTGATATCATCATCTGTTATTTCCTGTAGCTTAAATGCCAACAGCGAGGAGGCCGGGTGCTGCGTTTCATTCAAACAGATCATTTGTAATAAAAAAAATTCCCCATGCAGGCAGGGGCCCCCGCGCGCCGGCAGGAGCATGGTTGTTGTTTGAAACGGAGAAGACGAGGTTCCAGGGAGCAGCATCGGATCCTGCCAGCGCCCGCACGCAAACACTGACGCAAGTCCGTTCCTAAATCTCCGAGCCAGATCTCACCAAAACAATATTTTGGCCCTGCAGTCTGTTTCCCTGGCTGAAGGAGAGAGAGAGAGAGAGAGAGAGAGAGAAGAAAAAAGAGAGGGAAGAGAGAAAGAAAGAAAGAATGATAGAAAACACACACAGAACAGAGCACAAAGAGATGTGTCGAAGGCAGCAGCCCACACAAGACAGCATAGAGGAGAGGGCAGCTCGGCGTCAACATCAACACGAGTTCTGCAGTCGTCGCTCAGCAGGTAATTATGATAACAACGTGTTCCCCAGGCAGCTTCTCTCTGATTTAGTTTCCGAGCACTTACCCTTCCTAAAATCTCCTCCTGATAACATCTGATGTGATTACAAAGTCAAGATCCTTTTCAAGGAGCGCCCACTTACGTGCCTCTAATTTGCTGTATAGTAACACTCCCTCTTGTGACTTATCAGCGATGCCTCTCCTCTTTTGTTGTGCGTTGCGCTTAGTTAAGATGTAACACCGTTCCCATTTTCATAACATTTTGGAAAATGCCATGACACAAATGAACCTCACCTACAAACACCATCTGTTATTGAGCGCTCCACCGCCTGCTATTACCTTCAGTTGTAAACACAGCCCTGCCACATGGGGGAATACATCATTTTCATTGTGTGAGTGTTATCATGCAGTTTAAACAGCGGGAGTCCGGCCCTGAATGGAGTCAGCTGAGTTGACCCTATGATTACCTCTGCGATGCCGCATTTTCCTCGGCTGTCATCACGGCCGACCCCTTTAAACAGCCCCGCCGCTGCTCCACAACAGGGCCGGGGCTGTTGACATACTGAAGACATTTAAGATAATCCCGGAGATGTCTCTGTGTTTTCCAAGATTACATCTTCAAAGGGACGACGCGGCCAACAGCCTCTACTTGAAAGGGAGAGAGATGCGGAGGGCTCTTGTTCTGAAGGAGGGGGTGGAATAGCTCAAGAATGCAATCATGGTTTTGGAGTGGAAGGAGGCCTGTCCTGGCTAGCTGAGCAGACAGGAGTGGGGAGAGGATAGGAGGGAGAGGTGGAGCGGGGGGGGGGGGGGGGGGGGGGGAGGAGGAGGAGGAGGGGTATCACACCTGAGAGAGAAAACACACCTGTTGGATGGTACAAAACAGAGAGCGCTGTAAAAGAAAAGACTCTCACCTGTGTGACCTCAGAGACGCTGTAAATCACACAATTCATCTGTGGGCCTGCCCTGCCTTTTGTAGTGTTTGGTATGAAGTCATGTTAAGGTTAAACAACTAAATACAAGTACATTTACAGAGTCAACAACATGACGGATGTGATTTTATCTTTGGGGAAAACATTTGAGATGTTTGCCAATCAAACAAGACAGGTATATCATTCTCCTGTCAGAACAACAGTGTAAAGCAAAGTATATTGAATTGAAGGACGTTGGTAATATAGAAAAAAACACAACAACGGCAAAGCAATCAATTTTTTAACATTGAAGGTCACATATTATAATCCTTTTCAACAAGTTTAAATAAGTCTCAGAGATCACAAAAACATGTCTGTGAAGTGTTGTTATAAATCCACTCTGATCCTGTATTTGATCTATAAACCCCTCTATTTCAGCCCTGCTCAGAACAGGCTGTTTCTGTGTCTGTAGCTTTAAATGTAAATGAGCTGTGTCTGACCACGCCCCCCCTCTCTGGAAGGGCTTGAGTGGCTGGGGCTTTCTCGCTCCATGCCCCATTATTTACAGTGGAAAGGCAGACTCAGAGGGCAGGACAAACCCCTAGCTGTGGGAGTGTCACCCACCCGGGGGAGGGGTTACTGCCCTTTGTGATGTCACAAAGGGGAAATCTCCTTAAAGTGGAGCAGGCAAAAGACAGAGAGGATGGACTTTTCTCATAAACAGGGAGTTTATAGACAGACTAGGTACAGAAATTAGTGTTAGAAAAACATGGTAAAGTGCATTATGAATAATATGTGACCTTCAACATGTTTGCTAGTCAACCTTGATACGTTTTTTTCAAAAGATTTGTTGCCATTATATTTATTTAAAAAACAATTAGAATCTAAAAAATGATGATCAAACTACCAGAAGTAAACAAACACTCTTTCATCCTCAGACATAACTTTTGTATTTCTCTACTATCGTGTGTTATTGCAAAGTGGAAGACAGACAGCTACATCAATATATCTTCAAGATGTTCATACTGTCAGACAAACTGCCTATTTATCAATCAAGCTAATGACCGTAAATAACAGCTAGCTGTGGATAGTGGATGAATTTCATGAACTTTTTTCACACATCTGTTTTCACTTCTTCGATATCTCCCTCTTCATCACCCTCACACAGAACTCCAATCACCTGGTACAATTTTTATCACTTCATTTATGAGCTGTTGAAAACAGTTGAATGATTTCCTCCTGTCTTTGAGAAGCCATGTGAAGTGTAGAAAATAACCTTGATGATGTCACCATGGTTTAACTCTGTTTTGGCTTGAAGACCACACATTGATAACAGACCGTCCGCGTCACAAGATAAAGGCACAAGTTTAAAACATGACGAAAGGTTGAGAGACATGAGGAAGTCTAATGAAACATAAGATGCATTGTGGGAAAAGTAGGATTCAGTGTTTTTTGTTTTTTTTTAGCATAAACATTGGACTTTAACTTGTGATATCTCAGAGTCTGATTCTCGCCTTTTTATATATATATACATGTACAGTGTGTCTTGCGAGCCTTCCAACTCTGTGACAGTTGGATTTGAAATAAGGACTGCAACTAACCATTTTTATAATCCACTGATCTCCTCATAAATCGGATGATTAATGGATTAATGATGAAGTCTGTAAACGCCAGAAAACGGTGATAAATGTTCTCAAAATGTCCTAAATACAAAGTGGCCTCTTAAAAATTCTTCCAAAATCCAAACTTTTAACAAATAAAACAGCAATAAAGTTTGTACATGTGTGTCTGTATATAAAGCAGGAACCTGCTAAAGTTTAAAATAAGTGCTTGAAATATGACTTAAAATATTCTTCAGTCATGGAAATACTAGCTGGTTCATTTTCTTTGAAATGAGAAATCTATTCATTGTTGCAGATTTATGCCAAATTACGTGAGAACCTCTGTAGGTCGCCAAGAACAAATGTATGCAAACTTTAAGAAAATATTCTGAAAGGTGTTTTATTATGTGATGGTGTGGACAGAAAGCTTCGGAGGCAGTCTGAGTTCTATTCAGAGTGGACTTTTTCTTCAAGTGATCTTTGGGTCCAAAATGAGGCGTTTGCAAAGTAGAGTTTGATTTTTCCATGAGGGCAGATTTGTCCCCTGCATACCGCCCCCATCCTGACCATTCAGGACTAAGCAACTTCCTGGTGCCTGTGCATTGTGGGCAATGCAACTCCAATGATCATGACTTAACTCCATGGAAGCCTGCAGGCATTTCTCTCCCACAGTGTGCTTTGCAAACTGCATCATTACAAAGTGTTTTCTTAAAGACACTTTGCATGACAACTGCTGTGAGCTTTGCGCTACTTTACATCTCCCCGCCATTCAGCGAGCATTAGCGATGCAAAATGAAATGTGTCGTGGTTAAATTTCTTCTGAGGCATCCACTATTATCAAGCGAGAAGTCATGACTCATATCTGTAACAAATGTCAGCAGTGACGTCCTGCGTCGCCGAGTGCACCTCTGAATGACTCACGGAAGTGTTTGCTAACGCAGCCCTGACGGACGTAGAAATCACTCAGCGGTATCCTTTCCATCCGCTGACCGGCGCTGTGATAACATTAGGACTAATTATAGGAGAGGAGTGTTTTGAGAGAGAGAACGCTGGTAGAACTGTGAACAACACAGAGGCAATAATAGCACATTTTACTACGGCAAGCAGCAGGGGGAAAACTCCCTTCTTATGTTTTTTTTTTTCTGCTTAGTCCTCTTTCTCGGCTGGCTAGGTGACATCATAAGTGAGTCAGCGGCCAGCGCCTGGAGCTGGGATCAAAAAGCACAGAATGAGGTCTGTCTATTATCAGCTGCACATACTGTACGCCATGAGAAGGCAACTAAACAGCCAGACAAAGAGGCACAAGTCACACAAACCACCAGAAGGCTATTTTCTGAGAGGAGACGGAGGAAAACAAATATGTCATCAGCAGGCGGCTGCGACCGAGTAGATGAATCACAAATGAGTCTCCTTAGAGGAGGAACTTAATTTTAGATGTACGGACAAAGCGAGCAGCGTGATGGGGAAAAGAGCGTGGTCCTTGTTGTGAGCGAGATCTGCGGTGGGGCCCCTCCTCCGGCCACGGTTGAAAAATTAATGCAGCAAACTGACAACACTTAGGGCCTCCTCTCTCCTCCCCCCCCCCCCCCCCCCTCTCCTTTTCTCCCCCCTCCTCCACATGTAGCAAACAGGATCAATTACCAAAGCAGGGCTCCACTCAGTAGTGCTGAAGAAACAAGAGGCACTCTCCATCACAGCTGTGTGTGTGTGTGTGTGTGTGTGTGTGTGTGTGTGTGTGTGTGTGTGTGTGTGTGTGTGTGTGTGTGTGTGTGTGTGTGTGTGTGTGTGTGTGTGGTTCAGGCAGGCTTATGATGAGCAGAGAGAGGAGGAGGTGGTGGTAATAGTCTGTTTGCTTCTCTCTAATGACAGCGGCAGAGTGGATTAGTGAGCCTCCTAACCCATCAGCATCACTCCTCCCTGTAAGTGACAGAGCATGTAAATAACCAGTTATGGCCACTAGAAGGAAGGAAGGAAGAAAGAAAAAGAGGAGGCGGCAAAGGGAAGAAGAAAAAAAAAAAAAAAAAAAAAAAAAGGCACAAGAAGGTCTAAGCATGTGACAGCAATTCGTCCGTCATTTGTATGCATTGCGGGAGAGGGAAGATTTCCAGGAGTTCCATTTCTACAACATCAGCCGAGTTATTCAAATGCAGCACATGTGAGTGGAGGGGATAACATAAAGAAAGGCATCAGCAGAAATGGCAGCAGGCAGTAATCCCCCGGCCAGGCCACTTGTGTTTGCCACGCAGACAGACAGGCAGGCAGGCAGGCAGGCAGGCAGCACTGTCAGTGGCAGCAACCCGGCAACCATTACAGGCCTTATCAGTGGCAGCCATAGGGCTCCTTTTAATAACCCGGCTGATGCTCTGCAGCAAAGAGACAGACGGGGAGATGGACAAACAGACAGACAGTTTTCACTTCACACTTACAGAGAAAGAGCCTCAGAGCCAGGTATCACTGTTGTGGCTGTGCGTGTGCAGACTGCATGTAGGCACTCATTTCCTTCACTTTTCTGCGTGTAACGTTCTGACAGCTTCATGCATGCTGTCACTTTCATGTGAATGCACTCCAGTGTTGACCGGCCACATCTATTAACCCTCTCACGCACGCACACACACACACACACACACACACACACACACAAGAGCAGTCTCTCCAGGAAGTTGCAATGCTGCCACTCGGCCTCTAACTGCTTTATTATGGAGACATTTATTTTGAGAATAAATCCAAGACTTGATGCCTTCTGGTGTTTATTTGTCCATGTTAAAAACTGTTAGCGTGGGGCGCTGGTGGCGCAGTGGTTAGTGCGCGCCCCCATGTATGGAGGCTGTAGTCCTCTAAGCGGGCAGTCCAGGTTCAAATCTGACCTTTGGCTCCTTTTCCCGCATGTCAATCCCCACTCTCTCTTTCTCTCTCTCTCTCTCTCCCTGATTTCCAACTCTATCCACTGTCCTATCTCTCCAATAACGGCACAAAAAAGCGTTCCACTGTGGAGTGTGTTGACCCATGTGTTTCAAACTTTCCACCAACTGGAAACTCTGTTACTTAAATGTGAGTCAGCGCTGATTGTTTGATCCAATTTTGACTCACCTTATTTGGCATTTTGGAGCATGTTCCCAGTGGCTAACAGCTGATGGGGAAAGTGTTACAAACAAAAAAAAAGGCCTCCAAAAATGTATGCATAGCAATTGCTTTATAAAAAAAAAAAAAAGAAAAAAAAGAAAAGCTGCCACTTTTCAGGCCACAAAAGAAATGACAGAAAAGAAAGTGAACTCCTGCCACGACCTGAAAGGTTTTACAGTGATGACACTGTTGTCTAAACTCTAACTGACTCTGCTGCAGCCCCAGTAGCAGCGTATCTGACTCCAGCATCATTATCACCATTCAAAAAAAGGTCAAGCACAGTGCTACCAGCCTCCTCTTTGTGATTTATGCCTTTGTGCTATTACCTCTGTTCACATTAATCTCCATCTGTAAATCTAATCACATCGCCCTCGCCATCGCAGCTCCCCGCGCGCTCAGGACAGAAGCGGTGGCTGAGATGGGAAACAGCTTATGTAAATACGGCGCTGTTGACACAGGATGGGCAGCACGCGGTGCCTCGCCGCCACTGTGAGACACCAGCGATCAGGGTTCAGATAAGAACAGCAGGCACTTTATTGTTGTTACTTTTTATTTGCTGTCATGGTTCAATTCTATCTTTACATCCTTTAGACTTGATATGAATCTGCAGGAGGGTTTTTTTTTCAAAGCTTATCTTAAACGACTGAGGGGCGGGTTAACAGTGAAAGAATAACACAACAATGCACCTGCAGCGCTGACAATTAGCAGTGAATGATTAACATTGACGTGAGTAAATGAGGGCTCTCCATTTCTGCAGATTATTTTCCTATACTATTTTGGCCATGAAATGCTCTAAAAACTAAGCACCATCCGTAGCTGAGTGGTTAGCCTGCGCCCAATGTACAGTGGCTAAAGTCCTCAAAAGCTGGCGGCCCAGGTTCAAATCTGACCTGTGGCTTCTTCCCCTAAATGTCATTCCCCACTCTCTCTCTCTCTCCCGTTGATTTCTAACTCTATCCACTTTCCTGTCTCTCCAATAAAGGCATCAAATAAATTAATTAATGTGAAAAATAAATGCTCATCACAGTTTCCAAAAGCTCAAAGTGACATCCTCATCCTTTGTCCATCTAACAGAACCAAAACCTGAAGTCTCCACTTCCTCTCATAAAAGTCAAAGAGCAACAAATCCTCACATTTAATAAGCTGAAACAAGCATATATTTCTTCTCAGACGTTATACTTTAATGTCCCTGTGAGGAAACTAATGCTGGACTTGGACAAAGATTTCTTTCTTGATATTAATGATGATTAAAGATATTTTTATTGATGTATTGATTTGTCTTTGTGTGTTGTGTCTTGGGATATAAAAGCATAAATGTGTGATGTGATCCTGATTTCACTCTTGGATAGTGTAAACTTCTTGCTATGTGATGTTATTATTTTAGATGGTAAAAGATTGTAGGTAAGACCCTGTGATAGAAATCCTGAGGGGAAACAAATCATTCTAAAAAAAAAAAAAAAAATTATGTTTTTTTTCTTCATAAAAGTCTGAAACAAAATACTATCAATCAACCGCCCATTGGTCCGCTTATTAAATGCTTAGTCGCAGCAGCTCTACTCTCATTCCAATGACCCCGACATAAGGAAGCAAAGTTAAATAGAACCAGTGTCAGGTGTTTTCTGACCTAAGTGAGCAGATAACCATTAACTGCCAAACAAAGCTCCACCACCGCTTGAAGCATCCTGAAAACACCCCCCCCCCCCCCTCCCCTCACGTGCCTCGAAGCATCCTCGGAGCACTTTGTGCGGAGCGGCCGGACACTTTGCTCTGCCGCTGCCACATGCAATATAAAGACTCAATCGAGTGGTGGGGAGTGTCGGGGGGGGGGGGGGGTCTCCTGCGTGGAAGTACGGCGGTGCTCTGTGCTGACGGGGGAAACCTTTGGCGATGACACAGAGAAGCCCCGCAGGCCTGTCAGCTCGTCTCCATGCAGCTCCAAATCAGCTCTCAGCTCCGGAGAACTTCTGCCGCTGCACTGACACGCACTCCAACACTCGAACGCCGGCTGACACGAATCTCCAGCATCACTTCAAACATCCACTCAGTCCCTCAACATCGTACTCGACATGTGCCGTGTGTGTGAGAATCCCGACGTGAACGCTGGCGGAATCATTCAAGCTCTTCGATGGAGTACTTTGCGGCACGCGACCATGTCAAGATACAGTCAAGATATGTAGGAAAGCAGCCATATTTTGTCATACCTGATGGTGAGGGTACATTAAGTTTGTTAGGTAGTGTACTTTATCGACATTATTTGCTACTATTTTCAATGTTTATCCGGCCTAATACCTCAAATAAGCTGAGCAAATTTCAGCTCCAGACATGTTTTCTTTTAATTAATTAAACATAAACCTCTGATACTATCAATAAGAATTTCATAAATAATGTCTCAGAAGTCTAGGAACGCTCTCCTTTGATGAGAGGAAATAACAGCTACAAACCCGCGCTAATTGTTGCCATCTGTTGCAAGAGTCACCTTAAAAAATGCACAACATACCAAGCCATCGGGAAAGAGGGGGAGTTTTAGGGGAATCAATACAAAGCTTCAATTCCTTTGACGGATATTATCAACACGAGATTTCAAGATGGTGACTGATATTTTATGTGCCACCAAAATGCAAGGAGAGAGCTCTAAATAATTGATGGTGCTGCAGCAGGGAGATTTTTAACCGCTCTCCTCCTGTTATCAATCATTAATGGAGTTTCCATCAAAAACACTTCAACCCCTCAAGTATCAAATCTCTCTTGAAGGTGGAGGGGCCCGCGCTCAAACATCCCACTTAATCAAAGGGCACACAATGCGCTCTCCCTTTCTCTCGTTTTTTTTTTTTTTTTTTCTTGCGCAAATTGGGATAATAACGGCACAAATTGCAAAATGGTTCACAGCCTAAGTGTAAAAGGAGGCATTTTATCTGAGGTCTTCTTGTGAGTGATGAGGGTTAATGGGAAAATTCTAAATGTTTTAATCGCAGGGGATGCAGGGCGGACGGGGGGGGGGGGGGGGGGGGACCTTCTACCTGCAAACCAGCGTTTTTTTTGTCTCCTTTCCGTCGTTTACATACACAGAGTTTTTAAAAGCTCAATCTATACAAGCGGCTCGCTCTGCTTCTGTAAAGCTGCGAGGCTCGCCCGCTCAAAGTCACACAGGACGCGATGTGCATCAGTGACGCTCACTAAGAGCAGCAAGTCTACTGCAACCCTTTAAAACAACCACAAGGTTACACACAGTGCACGTAAGGATGCACACACACACACACACACACACACACACACACCAGAGTCAGCTAGAGTTTACTGCTTTGGACTGACTCTAGGGATCAGACGAGGTCCTTCTATCGCAAACCTAGCGGGGGGGGGGGGGGGGTTATAGTGTGTAAAATAGACTTATATCCCTTATACCGCAACCACAAACGCTACATACACATCACACACTGAACTACACGAGGACTGCTAAGTGATGGCAGAAATGATAGAGCACTCCTAATTACCCATCAAGACGGTTTTGACAATGTTCTGTGTGCCAGTGATCAGTGTCATGGCGCAGCGCCAGCAGACACTTGGTTCGGTTTGATTTGTAGCTGCAGCTGACTTGAGGGTGGTACACCGGGAGAGCTGCAGTGACACTCTCTTTCACTTTCCCCTCCCCTCCCTGTCTCTCCACACACCCACCCCCCCTCTCTCTCCCTCTCTCTCTCACTGTCCTGTTTTAGTGGCCCGACCTTGCCTGTCATCACTATAAAGCACCTTTTCCAGGCTGCTGCATAACAGGAGCGCGCAGAGAGGACACTAAAAGGAGTCTGTTGGAGAAACTTCTAGTTTGAGGAGTTCAGGTGCAAAACGTGCGCGGGTTTATCTGGATTAAACGGATAGAGACATGGCTCTGATTCTAAACATTTAACATGATTATATATGGGGATAAAATGATGTGCAGTGTGCAGCTCAATTCGACTCCATTTACCTGAAACCATTGTTTTTTGAATTGGCAAAAGTTGTTTACAAGACTTGTGTGGTTTTGAATCCTACAAGGACACTTTAAGGCAGCTCACCCCACTACACTTTCAGAAGTTTTCATGAGTTTTTGTCAAGTGTGAAAGCAGTGTTAACCAGGAATATGATTAGTAAAGAACAATCAGAAACAAAGCAGAAGACTTGTTTTCCTTTACTTTGGTTTCAATGCACTTTTGTACAAATTTTAATATAACAGGACATCACTTTAGGCTTTCAGAAACTGAGATTAGAAGTTGCATTACTTTCTTGTTACTGTTTTGATATATCGATTAATCGAGGGCTGCGTGGTGGTGCAGTGGTAAGCGAGGAGGTTCCTGGTTCAAATCCCTGTCGGACAGGAGCCTCTCTGTGTGGAGTTTGCATGTTCTCCCCCCAGGTACTCCTGCTTCCTCCAACAGTCCAGAGACATGCTCGTTACGTCCATTGGTGACTCTTAACATTTCCAGTAGGTGTTGAGTGTGGCTGTCTGTCTCTACATGTCAGTCCTGTGATTGATTGGTGAACGGTCCAGGGTGTACCCCGCCTCTCGCCCACTGACAGCTGAGATCTCCCCACCCCCCCGAGACCCTGCACGGGAAAAGCAGTATAGATAATTAATGGATGGATGATTAATCAAAGAATAATTGTTTTATATTAAAGAGTAAGATCGCTAGTTACAGCTTTCAACTAATGAAAAGAACACAAAGGCATATAATGATCTAAAGCTATGTGTGGAATATGTGCACCCGCGTGGTAATGAGATACATTATTACAGTGCAAATAAAGATATATCAAGGTGAATGGGTGTTATTGAGCACAAACATGAACCTATTTAAGAGTGATTTATACAGTGTAAGCATACTGTGAGCCTTGGCTGTGCTTCTGAAAGTGAACTGAATTAATGCACAGAGCCAGCCAGTTAATATTTGCTTAGTGAATGTTATCTGAAATTTGCAGCGTAGCTCTTTTTTTTTTTTAATGTCCTTAAAGTGTACATTGGCCCGGAGTTTGTCTGGTCATAGGAGCCGTTCTAATATTAAAGCAGTGCAGGAGCAGCAGCAGCAGCGCTACTGAATGGCTCGTCTATACACGCTGCCTATGTTTACTATATGAACAGCTTATGTCAGTTATAATGTTATCTGCACTTACAGAAATACATTGATATTCTGATCATGGAGCCATCGTGGACTTGTGGTCCAGCCAACTAAGTGTCACGCGTCAACTATCCCTCAGAAGACGACAGCCGTCTGTGCAATTTATCAAATCTTTCAACTGATTTCCATCTCAGGATTTATACTAAGTAAACAAGATTCTGCAGATAGTCACTTTGGAAGGGGACCGGCGTCATAGAGGAGACTGACATCTTCATCACACCTGATGGCTCCTTTACTCTGACTGTGCTGACTCACGTGAGGTGAACATTTCAGGGGGCTCATGCAATATGACTGACCCCTTAAGTACCTTGTGCAATTTTACTTTAACCAGCACTATCATGTGCAAGATAACTTACAAGCCAATAACAAAAGTCATTGTTACAATGTAATTTACCTTTGATGTAAGATTGCATGCATTACATGTAGGATTTGTATTACCTGTCGTCATCACAGCTAACACTACTGTCAGTGTAAAGACCATTAATACATGTTGGGCTTAGCTGACTTCTTCTAACTTTAGGCAGTTTTTCGTTGCATTCATCCCTTAAAAAGTTAGAAACTTCACCTATATGCTGTGCTCTGTAACTTTAGAGCAACCTGTAGTCCTTATAGATTTCCCCAGGAATAATAAAGTTCTACCTTATCCTGGTATGACATTTAAGATGTTGAAGAAGCTGCACAGGCTGACTCAGCTCAAATCTCTTTAAGCTACTAATTCCTGAACTCAACATGATGTATTTGAACTACTCACACAATACTAACTACTTGGGGTTAGACAAAATGTTGATGAATCGATACATCACTGTCCTGACTCATGCAACAGAATAACTGCATAAGTGGTGGCAAGCATCGATATTTCATTTAAAATAAGACAGAGCTCTCTCAACAGATTCTCCTTCAGATTTGACTCACGAGTCCTTACTTAGTGACTCTTTGTGGTGAAGCTAATGACATGAATCCTGCACTTAACCTTTAAGGGAGCTTAATTCTTCAGTGAATCAGATATCGTCATGTACATGTATGAATGTATTTGATTGTGTTGCAATTTATCAAATATCGCAGAATTGCCACAGATATTATCGTATGGGGTAATGTATATCACATCGTATCATATTGTAACTTCTCTTAACGTACTGTATCATAACTACAATAACAAGATAAATACATCAGTCCCTGTTACATAGACAAGTTAAGTAAACACATAACAGCTGAAGGGGCCAATGTGTTGTACAGAATAACAAAAAAAGGCAAGTCATTTCAATGATCAAGCCGGTGCTTTTGCATGTTGAGCCCTGTAACTGAATGACATGGCCTACTTCTAATTATTTATCAAAAGCATACAAAGTTTATTTGAGGTTCCTTTCAGGTTTCCTTTCCCCCCCTGTCTTTCAGACGAGCCTTTGGTGCCTTGAAAATCATTTTCAAAACTTGTTCAAGAGCGACACTTAATCACAGAGTCGCTGTGACCTTTGTGGCCTTTTATCAAAGTTGCTCGAAGATTGTGTGGTATTTTAGTAGCAAACAGGGACCAATTTCAAAACTTTCCAACATCTGAGGGCTGACAGTCGAATGCTGAACAACAGCGCGCTGACAAGACGTGTTGTCAGGAAATCAAATCAGAATAGTGAGTGAGTAAACAGCGATGTGAAGGAGGAAGGAGCATGTGATGTAGTCGTTTCTTGCTTTATAAAAGAAGTGCTGTGAAATCTTAGAAGTTGTAGTATCTTCAAATACCCCAGCAGGAGCAGATTTTTTTCTTTCACTGACTGCTGTCAACTTTATCACTGAGTTCAGATAACATGGCTTAAGGGAAACTAAATATTCAGTCATGTATTAGTTATGTCAATCAAGTCTGCGCAAGTTCAATTTCATACTTTAGTGAAATGAACAGCCTGGAAGGCAGGAAATCAATCTGTGAATGTCAGGAAATGTATAGATGTCAAAAAACAGCTTGAATTATTTCAAGTTTATGAGCCAAAGCACGCAAAAAGTGCTGTGGTTATTCTATGAGACATTCCCCCATCAACATTTCACACTTTTTGACGTCTTGGCTTAGCATTAACCAGGCTTGTCACTTGGCATGAACTCACCTGTTTTAAGTAAAATGTTACAACCAATAAATGTCAGAATGCTGAGTGGGATCAATACGCAGGCATTCATCTCTCAAGACGGTATGTGAAGTATCAAACTTGGCAGATACTGTGTGTGTCAATCTTACTTTAACCTCTGTCTAACTCGACTGAACAGCCACAATTAACACCCTTTTCTTCATTCTGTCATTGGTTTTGTCATTAATGGCGCTGCCCCAGGCACAAAGATCCGGTTTAACTGTCAAAAAATCCTCCTTTCAGATCATCTGCACATCACTGCGGCTGACAAACAGCCTGATAAAAACCACATTTCCCTCTACTCCCTGCACCTGTGAGTCTGAGAGAGAGAGAGAGAGCTTTTATCAGGGAGACGTGGGACAGAGCCAGCCCGGTAGTGCAACAGAGTCCACAAGACAGACGCTCCACTTACAGAGACCACAAACAGCTTAAATACCCCGGTGTGTGTGCCGCTGTGTGAGAATGAGAATTTTAATGAAAGAGAAAGAAGAGCGTAAAGAAGCGTAAAAAAAACCAAAAAAAAAAAAAAAAACACTGAGATTGTCTCCTATGGTGTCTGGACTGGCGACTGCTACTCCTCGTGACCCCGATGCTTCGAGCCGTAGATCAGATCAGGGACGCTGTGCGACAGATGTCCGCCCAGGCGCTCTGTTCCAGGCGTGAGTGCTGCTGGCACACACACCAAAGACGAGAGGTGGGTGGGGGTGGGAGAAAGCGCAAAAAAGGGGGGGGAAAGCAGGAGAAAAGATGGATGGCATGAAAAAAGGAGCGAGCAGAAAACAGGGCAAGAGAGGAAGAAGGAAAAAACAGAAGGAGAAGGGACCGACTTTGTCATGAAACTGTCGACCAGTTTGGTCATAAAGGGACACAACCAGTTGAGCCATACACATACTTCAAACTGTGACTGTCCCCCTGATCGACCTGGAGGAGGAACAGCAGACCTAAGATACACTTAACCATAAAGGGTTGAAGTTAGGACAGTAGTAGAATCCCCAACATTTCTAGGCAATGTTATATCCCCAAACAGATGCCAATAACAAACTTTTATCATAGGAATTATCGACGTAATACATAATTTACAAATTACTGTTTTTTACAAATCAGATTGGTAAAACAATATAACTTTTTTAGTCCCAAGTTAGGGCGGGGTATCTTTACAAGTATCAATATCAGTCTTCGATACATCTGGTATCTTGTAATGTGAATATGACAGTGAATGCACACATCCTCACTGAACCAATAAGCTCCAACAAATCCACTGACAACAACCAACAATAGTGTGGTTCAATCAGAGAGTGTACAGTGAGCCAAACGTAAGCCATCTGGGTTTTTACACCAATATTATATACTTTTTATTTAGTGATATCGATATTGGCAAATTACAAAAATCTTGGCATCAGGACGGAAGAAATGGTGTCTGATCACTGGTTGGAAGTTTGGCAAAACAAGGGTGTAGACATGATTGTTTAATTTCAATCTCAATTTGAATGTGATGTAGTTTTGTTCCTGTGTGCCTGACAGCCCAACGCTCCATCCATCAATCTATCTTTTTTCTTCCGCTTATCCGAGGTCAGGTCGCAGCGGCAGGAAGGCGTCAACCCAGACTTCCCTCAGCTGCTGCAATCAAATAATATTGTGTGGAGAATTACTGATTTAAATCAAATGTAACTTATTCGATAAAAAAGGTGTTGAAAGTTTACCTTTAGGGACAAATTTCAGTTGAAGAAGATTATAAAATATATACTGCAGTATAAGCTAAACAAGCAATTCTAATTCACTGGTTTTTTTTATAATCAGTTGAGCACAAGCAGGAAGAACTAACGCTCAGAAATATGAAGTTCTGCATAAAGCAGTGAAGCACACAAGCTGTGTCTACATGAGCAAAGGTTGATTGTTGATGGTGAACCCGTGTGTACACGCAGCTGCTCATGGCTGCGCTCACGCTCCAGAAACAGACCCAGTGGGCGCCGGGTGAGCGCCGCCCGACGGAGCAAAAACCGCGGCGCTGACGGAACGTAGTACGTGTGGAGATTTGCAGTCCCACGGTTACACAGCGCCGCCACCATCCATCCATCCATCCATCCCCTGTTAAGCCTCGGCTACGCTAATCTCTGATCGCCAGCGTGACGACTTCACCTCACCACACCTCGTCCACGTGTTGCACAAAGCACACAAGGTGTAACAGAGGAGTAAATATCCCACCTTGAACCGGCTAATGTGCACAAGGCTATTGACTCCTCTACACAAAACTTAACATGTGACCTCTGCACGAATGACTCTGCAACTCTGCGTTCTCTCTGAGGAGCAACATGCCAAAATAGGCAGATGAGAAGAAGAAGAAGAAGAAGAAGAAGAAGAAGAAAAAAAAAAGGGGGAGCCAATTATAGCCTCACAGCAGGATGGCCAGAAACAAACTTGATTATCATCATCGTCAAGAAGGCACAAAGGAAACCTGCTGCCTCCTTCCCCTCTTCCACCACAATCCAATAGAGAGGCTTTTAGCCTTCGTAATGATTTACAAAGTGACAAGTCAAACAGATTTACTGTGACAGCCTGAAAGGGACCAGCACGAACACTGTTACGGCTCACGTGACCGGATCTTCTAGCCCTTCTCCTGTTCCCCTTTTCTGCTGCCGTCTCCCCTCTCTAGCCCCATCTCCCTCCTCCTGCCTCTTCCAGGGGACGGCGAAGAATGAAGCTGGCTCAATAGAGGCAGGGCAACAAGCCCTTTCAAACAAGACCCCCCCACCCCCACCACCACCCCTTCAACACGAGCCCCCTTCAAACGAGAGGGAAAAGCTCGGCTTTGTGGAAGTTAGTTACTTAAAGCGACAGCTTCCCAGATAAGGATCTGGTCACGGAAAACTTGTGGCTCGGCGCAAATGGAGATACCTTTGTACAATTTTGACACCATTACCAGAGGTTTATCAGATTTAATGAGCCATGAATGTGGGGGGGGGGGGGGGGATTTTCAGCTTGCAGGAGCAGCTGACGACATGTTCGGCAGCAGCCCTCGGCCCTTCCAGTGGCATCGGAGCGCTTGAAAAACCCATATTAAACTGTGGAAGAGCATCATTAAATACAGAAAACATTAGGCAACAGTTGCCACAATTTTCATTAAGACTTTTTTTTTTTTTTTTTAGGTAGCAAAGTGCTCGTTCTGCTTTTGTTTTCCATCTGTATTCACTGAAAGACACTTATGTGTCCTGAGCGACAGGATTTACATTTGACTTTCATTTGTAGCCCTGAGTTCGGAGCAGATTTACGTTCGAGCAGCATCAGTCCCTCCAGGCCTGATGTGCTGTGCCTGCTGCAGTCATCCTTTTTTTTTTTTTTTTTTTTGCCTTTTTCTTTTCTGGAAGGTGAAAAACACCTTGGCTGTTCCATTGCTTTGAAACAGAGCCACCCCTAAAACCATGAGAGCTGACGGAAGAGAGATTTGTGTGTGTGTGTGTGTGTGTGTGTGTGTGGAGTATGCTCAAGGAGCGGAGACCCCTCGGGCTACGCAGATTCAGTTTCCCCCTTTCTGGCTTCCAAAAACAAAGGAATTCCAGAGAAAATCAGGGCAGGACCTCACCCCAAGCCACCGCTGCTGCTGCTGCTGCTGCTGCTTACACCCCCCATTCTCTCTCTCACCCTCCCTCCCTCTCTCTTGCTCTCACACACACACACACACATTTCACGGCAGTATGCACACACACACACACAGCACAGCAAAGGTGATTTCATGCACCCATCAATGAGACACACCTCCTCTCTTGTTATACAATCATGTTGATTTGATATCCGGGGAGACATGGTTCCAGAGACATGACAAGAGGAAGGGTGTGTGTGTGTGTGTGTGTGTGTGTGGGGGGGGGGGGGGGGGGTGTAGGTAATCTACGGTTTGGCCCTTATTCATTTTTCCCAGCCACATCTGTCTGTGGCTGTTGTCGTTGTTTTTGCTGCCTCCGTCTCATACGCAGCCGTTAGCTTAATCCATTCCGATTTGATTAGCAGGACTTGAGCAACAGCCTCAAGATGTTGCTGGCCCGGGCGATGGTATGATAACTTAACCGCAGTCTTACACACCACTCCAAACAGATGAGTCAGACGCGAAACGTGTGATGTCCTCACGTGTATCTTTAACAATGTCAACACATGCCATTGAGCTTCCACTCTGCTCCCACTGGGCGGCCGCGCAAAGGTTACAGGACGGCTGTGAAAGCAATATGGCTGAAATGTGTAATAGCTGTATCAGATGCTGCTAATGCATCTAATCTGAAGTAATGGGTAGTTCCTTGGAAAGGAGCAGACAAGTAAGAGCTCTTAACAAGCTCCCTTGCTTCTTTTTACTGGATGTATTACCAGAAAATGGACTGAAGGAACATCAATAAGAAAGTTAATTTGGGACGTTTACAAAACAAAAGTCGGCATGAAACTTCTCTAAAATATTCTGTAACAAATAGTCAATCTTGGAGTGGGGCGATTGAAGAATAATTGGACACAGACTACATTCATTTCTTTAAATTTAAGACAAGCTAGAATCATGCTAGCAACATTGCAAGGCTAAATGCTAATGCCAGCACAAACACTTTCTGTTAGCGAGCCACTTTGTTTTGGCACTTCCTACAGAGCACTGATAATACTAAAGTTTAAGAGTTGTAACATTTTTTTTGCCTATATTGGTGGTCTTTTTTTTCTTTTTTTTTTTTTAGCTGGATGCTAATGGTTGGGGCTAATCGATTCATCTGGCAGCCAAGATAATGATACGTCTTTTGATTAGCATCGTCAATGGGGTGTAATTCGGGTGCGGAACATCTTCGAGGGTGGGCTTGACACCCAAGCAATTTACTGTCTTTCCTAAGAGACCTGGATGCCTTTTTCCCCCCCATCTGAATTTGTCTTTATTGATCTGCAACAAAGCAAAAAAAAAATTGGATCAGGAAACTGACAGCGAACACAGTATGGGCTAAAGGTTCATGTGGAGCGAGCCATTGTTTTTGCAGATTAGAGGTAAATGTAGAAAACTACAGGTAAACCCTTACAGCCCACTGCACTCTGAATGAACTGCACAAAAAACAAACCGTCCTTCTCTTTACACTACAGTTGTTTATGTACAATAAATAACGTCAAACACAAGCTCAAGGACCTTGGAACAAACAAACAAAAATCTCTTCGCTGTTATTTTCTTCGCACACATTTTTTTTTCTTCTTAATAGTAACCCAGGCTCTTTAAAAATCATAAAACACAGGCACCCTTGCTGTGATGTCAATAATGTTTGCCAGATAATTAAAAAGCCCTGGGAGACAATGATAAACATTGTTTAGAGGCTGATCCCTGGCAAGCGCCAAGCAGTGTATCATTGCTGTCTCCGGAATACACACGATTAGCCTGCTCTCATTACTGATATGATAAACGACAGCTTCCAACACAGCTTTTGTTTGCTGGGAGGACGTACTTGTAACAGAGGGAGGTTAGGGAAAAAAAACTTCACATTGCCCCAGTGGCAATAAAGGAGAGAGATGGGTTATCTGTAGATAATGTTTGTGATATTTGCAAAACCAGGTCTGCAGCCCGTTAAAGTACTTACGAGCATATTTTTTTAAATTGCTGAGATCGCTGTTTAACCAAGCAGACTTTTTTATTTGTTCCACCCCTCATCACATCTCTACCCTCCCTCTACCTCTCTCTCTCTCTCTCTCTATGAAGTTAATGCTGCAGCTCAGCCCCGGCCCACCAGCCCATCTCTCTTTACAGTTGGTGTATCCACACAGAGGTTTAAAATATGCCCCTTTATCTGAGCCGCCCAGGCGGGAAAATGAAAGGGATGTCAGTCCTTAGAACCCTGGGAAAGCGCCTGGCTCAACCGCCAGTGTCAAAACGGAGGGGAGGGCACGGAGCGGGCAAACACACTGCGCACAGTAATAGACTTTTTTTTTTTTCTGTAGCTGAGCAATGGCGGAGAAAAAGCGGTAAGAAAACAGTCTTAGTGGGGGCAGTGGAGCTCAAGATTGTATGCCAACATGATTTGAGGGGCTCTCTGTAACAACCACAGCGAGCTTCATTAACAGACAAAAGGCGCAGGTGAAAAATCAATCTGAACAACAGCCATACCCCCCCCTGCCTGCAAACTGAATCCTTACTGGGGGGGGAAAAACAACTTTTTTTTTTGCATGTTATACGCAACTACCGCAAAGAAAATTAAACAGTAACTCTTGGATATCGACCACATTTCAGACTTTTGCAACTTCTCGGCACGTGTAAAGAAATTAAGTGTTATGCGAGAGCAGATAATGCAACACTCCCTCTCCCCCTCGTAAAGCAGCATAGCAGGCGAAGAATAAGTGCTGTCCCCTTGCATTAGCATTATCCTTGTTAATTTACTTTGTCGGAAAAAAACAAGGAAGAATGTTTCCCCCGGAGGCCGTGTTGGAGACAATTCGACCGCCTTCAGACAAACTCTGCCATCACTCTCCATCTCCCACGCAACCTCCACCAGAAAATCAACACGGCCGTGCACTCTCAGAGGCTAGACATGAGATTGTTTATAGCACAATTGATAATATAAACACAGCATGTAGTACACAATCTTTCAAAAGATATTTGTTTTATGCTGTATTCTGTCCCCATTCTAAAATGGACTGCTGGTCGTATGAAAAAACAAAAAACAAACACCGTTTCAACTTCCCGAGTCGACCCAGCAGACGCTCTTTGCTGGACTTGCTGTACCTGGCATGAACCTAGAGCTGCATGAGAGCAAGCTCTGAGCACAGTCCTGAGTGTCTGTCTGGCGATTGAACCCATGTGGGACCCAGTGCGAGGTGTGAAGACCCTTTTGGAAGAGGCTGCAGCGGCCTGCGCTGGCTCCGGTATCAGGAGGGGACAAGGCAAACACAGCAGATCAGCGCTGGAAAACGTAAACCCACTGACCCAGCATGAAGAGGGAGAGGGGACTAATTAGTGACTGTACTTACAACTCAAAAGGAGAGGAAGAGAGAGAGAGAGAGAGAGAGATAGAGAGAGATGAGGAGAAAGGAGGGAGGGAGGAGTGGGGAGAGCATACACACACACACACAACACACACACACACAAAGCACACAGTTGGAGGATGAGGACAATGAGTTTGTTTAGCTTAAACAGGATTTACAAGCCAAACAGACACACGCCAACGCCACTCACTCAGACACATACTATCTCTTTTTCCTCTCCATCGCTAACCCTTTCTCTCTCGCCGCTTCAAAAACAACACGGACACACTGCTGAGACGGGCTCTGTGAGGATTTCATCAGAAGAAGAAAAAAAAAAAAAAAAAAGAGGGGAAAAACGTGAGGGTAATTGCTTGCGATGGTGAGAAGTCTTGAGTGCAGGCAGCAGTGGTGGGCGAATGGATGGATGGATGGTTGGAGGGAACATTTTGTTCCTCCTGTGCAGGCATAGACTCTCATATTGTTCCTGGTTGAGACTGGGTGTCATTTATGATTCAAGGGCCCCAGACTCTCAGTGGATGGGAACAGGACATGGGCCATTGTGACGTCCCCTGCACTCGTTTCTCAAGGAAACATCAAATCAAACATGCATGAGACGTTGACATGGGTGGGCCAGTAACTTTCTCTCTTCACTCTCTCTCTCTCTCTCTCTCCTCACTCTGCACTCGTGTTCACTCTCTTGTCCCAGAAAAAAACAGCACTTAATGGACTGGCGTCTCCCCGGATGTTTTTTTGGGAACTCAAGTTTGAAGTGACGCCCCTCCAGAAACAGAAGTTTAGTAAATGTTTAACCCTTATTATACCACCGAAAACAGACATCTCAGAGAAGAACAACTCTGATTCATTCACCGAGATAAACTCAGAAGAAAATCCGAGATGAGCCTTTCACCTCTGGTACCAAAGTGGGGGATAAAAACGGAAGCAGCTTTCACACCCACCCTGCACTCCTGAACGTCTCCTGACATTGTTAGGTTTGTGCATTTGTGAAAATGACTGAATCTGTTCAACTCGACTTAAACCTGACTTTTCCTGCAAACCCCCGCTTGGAGAAAAAAAACATCCGTGTGAAGCCGCTAAAGCATATGTGCGAATGCAGCCGGTAATAGTCTGGAACACTTTGGGGGGGGGGGGGGTGAGCTGGGTGATGACTTCTAACACATTAAGCGGCGTCTCGCTCTTTACTGCATGATGTGTTTTTCTACTTATGTGTTCATATCGAGGTCTTCATATACATGCTTCCCTGATAACGAACTAGAAACAGGAAGACTTCTCGTCCTTCTCATTCTGTACTGAAATCCAGAAAATATCAGGGCCTGAATATCCTGAAGTTGTCTAGAAAAGATCAGGTGAGGTGTTCATGAGTGAACTGGGTTTTAGAACATTGAAGGCATAAGACGATTTCACTTGACTAACCCAGAACTTGTGTCCGCTCCTGTCCATTACGGCGCCCAGCTGGAGTGCAGAGAGTGAGGGATTCCCGCGGCAATTGTACATATTCACTGGTGACAGCGAGAGATAATATAGAACCGTATGAAAACCATTTGAAACAACAGCTAAAAACATCCATACTGTCATCGTTCTGAACTGTCAAAACGGAGTGTTTTATTCTGAAAATAAACCGGCTGTTTTAATGGTGTGTCAATGTCTGACTTCCCATCCCGCTTTGACCTTTTCTGTGGTAAATTGATGCGCCGTGCTCCGGCTTCTGGCAACACAGAAGTCTTGCGTCCCAGCTCCGGACTGCCAGAGCTGGGACGCAGCGCAGCGGAGCCAGTGGAAGCACACACATAGAATAAAGTTTTTTAAAAAAAACAACCTCTCGGCTCCACTGCCGTAACGGAGCGGAGACGGACCGAACGCGCATCTGGTGGAATTTGGCCATAAGGTCTCGCGGGGATTCTACATTTTCTGAAACTTTTATTCATTTAAGGAAGGTTTGTGCAAACGTTCCTTAACTGCATCGCCATGTTTTCCCCCAACTGAAAACAGCCCACATAGTCATATAGAATTCTACATTTGGTCCCCAAACAATGCTGTGTGCTGCAGCATGAACGGTTAAATATGCCTTTCTCATGCACTTGAATTTCTTTCTCAGTGAATCTCCCGGCTTTCTCAGTCACCTCAGGATTTTAAACCAATCATGTTTCAGCCACAAGCAGAACCACACTGTTCAGTCTGCAGCAGTGACACGCATGTGGTGTTAAAGTTTTCTTATCCTTGAGCCTCATGTTGGTCCACTTTTGGCTCTCTTTACTCAAATGATGTCATCACAGTTGGCCAGCAAGAAAAAGGTTACATCAGCGGGACACTTAGCGTTCTCGTTTACCTTGTTTTAACTTGGAGAGCGTCTAACTGCAGACTTATTGGTGGAATTACAACAGCGTTTAGGAAGTAGTTCAGTGTCTGACATGAGGGCACAACCTCAGCTCAAACTCAACACTTCAAGTTGAGACCTTATTTTCAAAATGAGTCTTTAAAAAAAAAAAAAACGCTCTGAGGCAACACTAGTTTTTCCTTATTAAAAGACCAAAATAGGCACACTGAAAACAAAGCCTAGAGTCTAGATGAAGAGCACTGCCAAGACGAACCGCAACTGAGACAGAACAGGAGAGAAAGAGAGACGGAGACAGAGGCTGACTCCTGCTCGGGACGCGAGTGGGTGGGTGGGTGGGTGGGTTTTTTTCGGAGCTGACGGCGAGACACCAGACTACAAGAATCCGTGTCAAGTGAACAGGCAAGCAAGTGTTTCGCGGCAGTCCTCGATACAACTGAACAGCTAGATGAAATGTCAGGCTGTCAAAACATTGATCAGCGTTCTCCAGGTTTGAAGCACTTGGCAGGCTGCAGCTGTGCCGGCGCACAGTAAACAGCAGTTAAGACTGTTTAACTTGTTAGCTCGCTGAGTAACAAAAAAAAGCTAATTACTCAGACACATGTAATTGTTCTTTGTCCTGTACTTACTTGCAGTATTAGCTCACTGCTTCACAAAGAGAAAGGAAGTGAAATACACTAATAACCTAACTGCTTTTTGTGAATCATCCACAGAGAGTTTGGAGCTGCAGGTGTCCCTGAATTCATGATATAACTTCTTTCAGACTTAACTATTTTTAAATGATTCAAAAGAGAGATCTGATTGTGTCATTTTCAAACAGCCACATTGCCACATGGTTGCTTGATTTTCTGTGGCCACAAATGTTATTCAGCAGCAAAACAAACACGAGACTACAGGTGGCCCACTGAGGCCACAAAGCGGTGCACCCTTCACGCTGCTGTGTGAGCCGTTTCTAGTCGCTTATGAAACACACTGAAAGTATTTTTGCTGCCTCGATATTACTCACAAAAAGAAACTGAAACATCAGCATTAAGACGCATTCTTTTCTATGTTTTTCTTTTCATTCCTGAAACTTCTTCTGAGGGGGTAAGGTGTCCGATCACATGATCAGCACATCACAGAAACAGACTGTTTGTTTTTTTTTTTTTTTATTTGGCATGAGCAAGACACGTAACTGTTATGAGTCAGTAAGTAAATAAGAGATCCTGCTTTGTCCACAGGTGGCGCCAAAACTGACCCAAAGTGAAAGTCTATCACAGGAGCTTTTCCACAAACAGCCCTATCCCTGCTAGATGCCTGGTCCAGACCTTTGGATTCCTGGAAAAATAAATTAATGGGGGGGGGGGGGACTGAGAGGTTATAAATATTAACCATATGTTTATGTTCCCAAAGCATAAACAGTTTGAAATTTGAGTAGATTAATATAAAACAATGTTTTAATTTGTTTATGACCCTTTTATGAAAGAAACTGTCATTAACATGTCATTTTGTGTCATTTTCTGACATAAAGCAGTCCATCTTATCTCTTTGCAGTACATGCATGCGTGTGTTTTGGAACAGGTGTGAGTCGTCACAGTACACGGGTCAATCAAGCTTAAGCGCGGTCCGGGACAACTTGGGCCTAGTGTGAGTGCGCCCCAAAACAACTGAAGACAAATCCTCAACTTTCTAGCTGATGGTCTGGCTTTAAGTCAGATATAGGCATCTGTATTTATTTAAGCAAGTTTCATAACAAGCTAAAAACACATGTATTAAGTTACATTAAGTCGACATTTCTGCATTCTCTTTCCATAACTTTATATTTTGGCTATCCAAATCTCCGTCGGCCTCTTGACTTTATTGGACGAGTGTTTCAAATATTAGCATCTTACTCTATTGTTTCTACTTTGTAGAGTGTAATCTCGCCATTCTGTCTCCTTGTTTGCTTTAGGGCAGAAACATACTGTTCCATATAAACACGCTTCCTCATGTTTAGCGGCACTTCTCGGCCACACGGGCTGTCAGTGCATGTGTTTGCCCCCCCCCCCCCCCCCGACATGTTTCCGGCATCATCTCCCTCGCATTATGGCACAGAGATCCAGACCGTCCAGTCTCAGTGAGCGTACTTGCAGCCTCTGAAAATAAAAGCCAAATTTGATTTCAAAGTGAGTGGAGCCTTTAGCCTGTTTAGTGAATCAGACACTCTTCTGTCTCGTCTCACAGCCCGGCTGGCTGGTTGCAGAGAGGCCCCAGGAGGGACGACAGAAGGAAAGAAAACTCACACACACACGCACATTAACACACACACTCCTCCAAGTTTCAAACAGTTGCAGATGGCTTTAATTCCTTGCCCTCTTTCTTTCACAATTTATCAGGTAACCCCACTCTGAACGAGCGTGCCTTCTTTTTCATGCCTTGCTGCGATGACTTAACGCTGCTTCAGTTCATCAGAAGGAGGACAAGAAGAAGAAGAAGAAGAAACAAATTCAAACACCACTAATTAATGTGGAGCCGCTGACAAGTGTTGCTGCGGAAACAATTTCATTACATCACCAATTTAAATTACCGAGCAAAGGAGACACTGGAGGGGTGCACCCATCCAAAATCTGTTTACACTCCACGAGCACTCTCTAGACTGAGATACAGGGGAGCGGACACAATAACATGAACACCTGCAATCCAGTGCAATACCCCTGCAATAACTACTGACTGTGTTCAACTTGTTTCATTTTGGTGAAGAGAGGGTCCAACTTGTGAGGAAAGAGAGCTTTTTAGGCATTTACGAGTGACTGTTTGATGCACTTTGTTGACAGCAAAATCACTTGTTCTTATTAAGCTATGAGGTTCACACATGATCGGGTTTGGTTTACTATACAAGTTCGTTTTCAGGCGTCGAAAAAAAAACTTTACAACTCCAAGGGATTGTTGGTTTGCTCCTAATCACTCTCCCTTTAACTTCAGCGCCTTACATACAAAAGTAAAGGTTCCTTTTCACCCTCTGCCAAAGTTTAGCTGTCCTGTAACAGGGTGCACCATAATGAAAGAGCGGCAGTCTCCACCTCCTCCTCCTCCTCCTCCTCCTCCTCCTCCTCCTCCTGTCAGGAGCCCCCTCTCTGCTGCGCTCTGCCCCGGCTGGCCTCACATCCAGATGGGAGGAATTTTTACGGGGAGGGTCCGCCAGACTTCAGGCATATAGGGGGCTGTGCTGAGTCAAGCAGCTCATCACACCCTGCTGCAGAGGGACTTCATGTAAAAGAAAATGTGGCACTGCTGTAGGTCTCTATTCGGGGTTGGGATGTTAATCTAACATGCAACAGTGCTGTGTGCAATAAGGGTTTCAATGGACTGTCACACCTGAGCATGGTCCTCTAGATTAACCCACATCATATTCATTGTGAAAATAACACATTACCCTATTTATGAAAGACCCCAAAGAGTGCCCTGAAGGGCCCCTGAGGGTCCTCATATTGGAAGCTACTGATCTTTGACTGATCCATGACAGGATCCAATCAACACTATCAGTGTTATCAGCGCACCTCAAGGTGCAAATGTCAATGAAGCTGCATTGCATGGTGTTAAATAACAGCTACATATCAGAGTAACATATGTACATGCCTGCTAATTGCATTACAACAGGTAGCCTATAATAGCAACAAGCACAGTCACACCGCTGACTGTTAGCTAAGTGACATTCATTCTCATCAAACGAGCCATCAGCTGATCGACCAAGACCACAGACCTGGACTCACTGACTGGCGAGCAAATTCCTGTCTCCACATAATGCATGCACCTATCTAGAAATAACCCTGCAGCCACATTGACTTTGACTATTTCGCTCCAGCGCAACTCGTCCACAAAAGGCAGAAACATGGGATACACACAAGCCTGGACATACCGCCGCGTAAAGGCGCTCCGTTACCGCTCCCACAGCCACATTCTGCCCCCCTCTCTAAACACGAGTTCATCAGCGGCTGTTAAAGGTTTCCAGGAGGTCACCCTATTGTTAGCAGGTAGTCTGTGTCCAGCGGGAGGCAAACCCCATCTTGAGTAGTCAAACACGCATTCAAACCCCGCTTTGCAACATAAAATAACCAGGCGCGAAACTTACTTTGAGCCAGGAGTCAGTAGCGAATCCGCGTATTGTTCCTCCAAAACCTCGTGTTTACGTCGCTGCTCTCTCTTGCTCTCTGCACTTCACAAAGACGACGCGAGAGCCCCGGAGACGGTGTGAGTGACTGACTGAATCAACTACCGTAGAGCACGGCAAGTTGAAGTGTCAGATTACACTGGCTATTCAGTTACCAGAGAGAGCCGTGCTCGGCGGTCAGTGCGAAAACGCGGCCTAGATTTTCCGCGGAAGGACACTTGAGCGTAAAGCTGTAAGTAGACGCTAATGGGCTGCTAACAGCACCTTTCACACTGGGGCGGAGTGCAGACAACTCCAGCTATTTTGTGGTTGTGTATCGTTACAGGAGTGTCGCTTATATGCAGCCGTGTGTTACTAAACCTGCATGCATTTAATTTAACAAATTTAATTTACTGATAAGAGGTTTTCAAAAGAGCTATTACTAAAATAGCCATTTCCTTGTTTAAAATAAACCGCCAAATCTTATTCATAAAAAACTGAAGCACAAAACAAGTAGCCTAGACTTTAGCATACATGTAAAAAATAAACAAAAAATAAACTATATAAATATGTATAAGCTATTTCAAATATTAAGAAAATAATTTTCATTTAGGGTTATTTAAAAATCCTTATAGTAATGTTGTTCAAAAAGGAAGGGCGGAAAGAGTCATAGTATTTAAAATTTGACAGGCCTATTTTGTTGGATTAATGATTTAGGCAACTTATCAGAATTATTAAAGTATTTTGATTAGATAACTTTTTTATTTTTAAGTTAGTAGAATAATTAAGTAGACTTAGCTCTAAAGTCTAAATCATGATAGCAGATATTTTTTAATTGATTTTTTTAGATTTGTCATGTATTGGTAAAAATAATTCAATTAACAGAAAATAAAGATTGCTGTACAATGATAAAATGTAAAAAAAAAAATTAAAAAAAATCCTGGTTTTATTTACAATAATAATAATAAATTGAACTGTCTGATGCCATATTTTATAAGGCTTAGAATCTTTTCACATTCCTGGCTTATTTAAAATGACTACCACCACTCCCCTTTTTTTTGTGTGTGTATGTGCCCAAAGTGTGCGTTTGCCTGTGGTGTGTAAATACAGTGAACCCTTTTCAACCTCCGCCCCGCTCCAGCAGCTCCGCAGGCGGGGGGCTCCGTGTTTTGCGGGTGGCCGGACTCCGGTGGAAGCCTCGGAATAACAAAGACGTGTTTGAGAGCAGCGGCAGGCTGGGCTGAGCGGTGACGTCAAGGAACAATGTCTCCCCTCCCGACACGCACACACGCACGCCAGGGCACACAAGCTCTTCCCTCTCTTCCTAGTCAGGCAAGGCTGAACTGCCCAGAGGGAGGGCCGCTCAACTCGCAGTGCATCAGATAGAATCACTCACTCCTCACGCTGCGCCTGCACACAGGATTTCTTCTGCACTGTTTTTTTTTTTTTTTATCCTGAGAAAATAATGAAAAAGAATAATTGAATGGCAGATAAGCAACTGCAAATAAACAATCTTCTAAAAACAGCCAATTAGTCCGTGTTTGCACTTCACAAACATCTTATTTCCCCCTTGCTGATAAAATTGAGATACTAAATTATCAATAAAAGGTGACAAGATTAGGCTTGCTGGATGGTAATTCATGATTTCCCGTCACATAATGTCATCAGTCCTGGGGGTCAAATTCCTGTCAGCAGCCCCCCCCCCCCCCACTTTGAAGGGAAGGAAAGGGCTGCCATCCTTTTTAGCTTCCTGCCTGCAGGGCTCCTGACACTGATGCAGCGAGGGCCTGAACAGGGTATCAGCAATGAGAGGGGGGGGTGGGTGTGTGTCTCTATCACACAGTCTCTCAAGGACGGATGCCCCAGCCCCCCTGGTTGAAAGGCAGCGAGCTACCCGCACTGATGGGGGACAAATGCGGCTAGTGACATCACCGGCTCCGGCAGTCAGTCATTTTTATTTCGGGGGGGGGAGACTGTTTCTTAGATGGTGATGGGGTGAGCAGTCAATGTCACAGGGCTGTAGCTGTGAACTCATGATTCTTTTTTTCCCTCTGGAAATAGCTTGTCGAGTTGACCCCCTGTCTTTGTTCGGATAGCCTACTGCTTCTCTTATCTGTTATGTCTCCCACTTGCCATTTTGCAAAAGTGATACTGACTCCTAAATATAGGGGTTTCCCTAAGATCTCATTGACCACGGTATGTGCACAAGGTGACCCTCTTTCACCTTTTGTCACAGCGGGGTCCAATGCTCAATGCAGTTAAAAGTCATACTGCTGTGTTCACGGTGCGCTGCATCCTTCGAAGGTCGCGACCCGTTACGTCACAGTCGCGCGGAGAAGGTTGTCCCATTTCGAAAAGCTCCTTCAGAGGCAGCCAATCATTTCCCATCTCTTTAAAACTGGGCTTGTTTACGTCACCTGACAACCACAGAAGAAGAAAAGATATTCAGATACATTTCAAGTGTTGGGCACTTGCGACCCTTACACAGCACCTGCAACACTTTTTCAATCACTTGTCAGAACTTTTACTTTAAATGATGTTTAAATATATTCTTCCCCTTACACCGCTGCAAGGATGGAAGGATACAAAGGCACTGACAGTTTGACGTATTTTCTATCTGGCTGGGTCAAAAATGCTGTCATTTGGGAGGTGAAGGACAAGACATTTTTTATCATTAACGCATCGATGAGTGCTAATTAGAATCTGCAAGTTAACATTACCTAATGTTGGTATCAGGATCAGTGTCAGCTGTCACTTTCAGTTAGTGTTCTTGGCAGTAATGTTCAAAAAGCAGGCCCCCATATCGCTTCAGATTTTCATCCATTTTCTTCTCAGTTTGTGATCAATCTTTGAACAGGAGATAGTTTGTAATTTTTCAGAATCTCTAGGTACATGTATGTCGCAACCTTACAAAATATCAAAGCATTTCAGTTCCCATCCTCAGCTTGACGTCAGGAGAAAATGGCAATCATATAATTAGCGTTATTAGCCTCTTGTTGTCAGACACTATGGTGTAATTAATTTTTTAATTGAAAGCTATTGTGATCAGATTTTGTCACTATTTGTAAAACAGATTCAAATCTATATCTCTGTATGAGCTACAAAAACAAACACAACCATCAGGAAGACATTTTTTTTCCCCAGAAAACATTCCCTACACATTCACAGGACAAGATCATGAAAGAGATTAGTTGTCCCTGAGGCAGAGCCAGGATCAACGGTAATGAACAATTCCCATTTGAACTTTAACAGTGTTCTCCCAAAGCTTAAGAAAGAACAACACCTGATAGATCTTTTGTTGGCTTTTACCACTTAAGTTTCAGTTTCACCATAATATTAATGTTCTGGGTCATTAATCAAGTTTTTGTTTGATACCAACTTAAGGTGACAAGGCCTGTTACGGGTGTCGAGGGGGGGAGGGGGGGGGGGGGGGGGGGGGGGGGTCTTGCAGCCGGTCGGGTCACCCTGCAGTTCAAACAATGGGCTTGACAGAAGTCCTGGCTTTGATATCAGCGCGTGTGCCTCAGTCACAAAATAATACAGCCAGATGGCTGCCAAAAAGATGGATGGATTATAGGTGGGGTGACTCTAGCTAGACTTGGCTCCGTTTATAATTTCATACGGCGGCATTTCAAAGAGCCCAATGAATGCATCAAGGTGGAACAAAGAGCTCTCTCAATGAAGCATGCCTGAACAAGGTTAATACATATTGCATTGTGTTGGGGTGTGTTAAATCAACATATGAAAAACGGTTTAGACCTGACAACATGGGTGACGACCAAGGCCAGGCTCGGCTTTTGACTCGTCGCTGAAGCCCAGGATGATGTACGTCTCTCTCGGCCACCTTGCTGTAGGCTTTGTACTGGCGACAAGGCTTCTCTCTGTAGCTGCAGCAGGGGGAGTGATGGATGCTGCCGCGGCCTCATGTAGCTACATGATGGAGGGAGACTCTCAGTTGTGCTGACATCAGCTCTCCCCTCCACAGAGAGAGGTGTGATGGTTGTTTACAGTGCCACCCTGCTGTCAAATACACAACACTGATATACTAATAAACAAGTTCTATCATCAGTACATGAGCGATTTACACAATTACTGATTCTTCTTTCACACTGAAGGGCAAAGAAAATATTTGTTTTTATCTTTCTGGCGTAAAGAGTGACTGTTTGCAGAGACTCTGCTAATAAACATATTTTTATGTTTTTCTAATTTACAGCATTGTTACTGTTTTATATAAAAGGGTCAAACTTCTATTACTATACTAAACCCATGTGAGTAATATAGCTGCGGAAAATATAGTAATATTGAGAAACCTGCTACAGTTTGTGCAGCATTTTAGGCTTAAATTTTATAGTGAAAATCAATGCATTAACCTAATGGATCTTAATAAAGAAGGTACAGCCAATGGAGTTATATCAGACTTCATTATCACTGTCTATGACTTAATGGCAGTGAAATTCCTGAACCCAAGGTCCTACATAGTGATTTTAGTAGCGGTGATTTTACTATTGGAAACCTTCAGCCTTGAGTATGAATGCAGCAGAATCTGTTTTTGATAAATGTATGTCTTCATTGTTTAATTATCAATGAACTGTTGAGTCCATAATGGTATTTCTTTGTTATATAATATAGTGTGTTCATTTTACTCCAGTATTATTTATTTTTGTTTGAATGAAAGACAGATGGACATCAAATGCTACAGGAGAAATAATGAAAGCGAAAGGTATTTTTATATTGTTTGTGTTTTGTTTTTTTAAATAGTTAACTTATTTCAATTAAGAGAAAGATACATTACAACCCATACATTACTTGTTTGATTGATGTGTTGGGTTAATATGTCTTCATTGAGATTGTGATTGTAGAAAAAGGGTCCAGGAAAAAGATACAAACGCTCATCACAAATTTCCGGAGCCCAGGGTTCCTTCTTTGAAATGCTGTTTTTTTGTCTCTACAGCGGTAGCATTTGCTTCTTCAACAACTTAAACAATTAATGAAATAAAACAATTTGTTTTCTATTCATTTCCCTTAACCTTGTGTTGATTTGCAACAAACCCGGTAGGCTATGAATGCAAGGACAAGGTCAATAGTCTGTTCCGCATGGTTAAATTGGGGTTGCCCAAGTCTTGTGTTTTTGTGATCGACGAAGGGTCCAAAACAAGACGAGGGGAAAGGAGGCATTAACATTCAGGATGTGAAGAGAAAATGCTGGGCAGTAAATGGATCGTCTCCTGCAGAGAAAAGGCTGAAGAAGAGCACTATTTTAAAACAAGAGCAGAGATGTCTGGTTGAGTACACCATTGATTGTCTCTGGCTGCGAGAAGAACAAGGAGCTGAGAGAGGGACAGAAAACAGATGATACAACCGCTGGCTCCTTGAAGCTTGGACAGCCCATTGTAAATTCTTCCTCTCTCTCTCTCTCTCTCTCGTTCCCTCCATTCCTCTTCTGCTTTTTTTTTTTTTTTTTTTTTTTTTCGCAGTGTGTGTCGACTGAGCAGCGGCAGATAAGGCAGACAGCCGGGGCCCCATGCTGACTGGCCCCGACTGGCTGTGGGGAGCACACAGGCAATCAATGAGTGCTCACAATAGAGCTCCAGCATCCAGATAGCTAACAGCTCCCTGAGGCCATGAGAAGGAGGTTGGAGAAGAGGGGGATGAAACAAGGGGAGGGGGGTTGGAGAAAGGAGAGAAAAGGGAGTGGAAGGTGGGATAAAGGATTTTTGTGCTTTAACACATGGGTGTCATAGGTTGTTTGCACATCACTGGTAGAAATAAGGAACGTGTACAGAATGAAGCACTTAAGCACATATTCCTGCATGGCTTGTTTGTATGCAGCAAAGCATGTGCAACTTGAGGTCAGCGTTCAGTTCAGGAACTCTTCGTGGCTGCATTTGAAGCATCAGTTATGTGATGTGAAGGGTGGAGTGGTGGTCCGATGCTGGCGGTGATGGCTGCAGTGATAGTGCTATTTTTAGTTCTTCTTCCCCTCATTGTTGCACGGTTTGCATGCATGTATGTGTTGGCCCTTTTTTTTTTTTTTTTTTTCTTAGTTATTATGCAATGCAGTGTTTGACCTTGGGAAGAACATGTGCCCGAGGGATAGGAAGAGGGAAGAGAGCGGAGTGAATATGTGACCAGTTCACCCTCTGTGTCATCCTTGACTGCACAACTAGCTACCTCACTAGTCGGAGAGCAGCTCTCAGGAGGACTTTGAACATTATTAATTCAGCTTATTCACTTCTATACACACATAGGTTACCGGCAAGTCTGGTGCAAGGCTTTTGTGTCATTTTGAAAATGGTTAATATTTAACTTTTAACACACAACATTTAAAACAATATTTCCTTTTGATGGAAATTCCCATTCGAAACCTCATTCCAAAAACCTGCTTTTTAAAGCAGCTTTTAACAGCAATCTTTGCATTTTAACAAGCGCCTTGTGACTGGAGTTAAAGAGGAAAACAGGCTGGCAGACAAGCCACCTAAGCCTTACAGCCTATTTCTCAGGATGACATTAATATAATAGCGCTGGTGCCCAAAACAACTTTGTATTGATTCGCATAACCTTTTAAGCCAATCGATTTGCTGCACTCCAGCTCAGAATGCTTAGGCATGGACATGTTTTCAGGCAAAGATTTGTTGCAGAGTTGCATGTTAAATATTGTGTCTTGCGGTGCCTTTTCTGCTGATGTGTGACTGATTTGTCTTAATTTTGTTTTCACCCTTTCACTAAAATGAAGATGCAGTAAATTGTTAAGGAAAGCTATAAATCTCCTCTATGTTATATTCTTTTATCGTAGGCGTTAGTTTTTCCTGTTTGGGGTCTTTTGGCAGCATATTCCTTTTAAGGTTTAGATTTTTTCTTTTTTTTTTTAGATATAAATACTCTCTGACTTGTTATGGGATTTGTTTGTGCCATGCTTACTCATGTTACCCTGGTTTTCAATGGTCCCAATGCTTTCCAGCGTCATGGTGACTCATCCTCAAACACAGATTCTTAAGATCCATTTGACCCTGAAGGGAGTTCATGAAAAAGCTGAATGGTCAAACACACGCTGGGGTTGTTTGTAACTGTACAGAAAGCTGCCTGAAATTCCTAAATGAGCGTAGCTGCTGGAATCAAGTGAACAAATGTTTGAGTTGTTTGATTGAAACTTTTGCAGTGAACATGGAAACTTCCCCTCTTACACAAGATGGTAATCAGCCTAACGTGGTTGTCGTTCCTTTTTGTAGATGATGTATGAAGATTTTTTTCCTTTGGTTGAAAAAAAAAAGCCTTCAATCAATCAAAGAAACACATAGTGCAGTGTGTCATGCCAGATTCTGAAAGCAGATGTTGCCTGCTTTTCACACGAAAGACCCTCTAATGCAGTTCAGTACGCTCACATGGTAAATGGTAAAATGACTTGAGCCTGTACGTATAGTCTTCAGACTACTCAAAGCGCGTTTACACTACAGGCCACACCCACCCATTCACACACTGATGGCAGAGGTTTCTATGTAGAGTGTTCAGTAGACATCCATACGCCTCCGACGATACGAGCAATTTGGGGTTAAGTGTCTTGCCAAGGACACATCGGACATGTAGCTGCAGGAGCTGGGGATCTAACCTCCGACCTTCCAGGTTGAGAGACGACCGACTCTACCAACTGAAAACATTAGAATCATCGATGTTAACATACATGTACATTCAATTGTGTATTTAGGCTTACATTATTCTTGTATTTCATAAAAATATTCCATACAAGTTTTGTAAATGATAGTTTAGAAAAGGTTAGCCTACATAACAAATGTTGGCTGGTCCCAAGCGGCAACCTTCGGTATTGGAAAAATGAAGCTGATGCAGAAGTGCAAAATCCTGCAGTTTGTCGAGGACCCGCTTGAGACTGGCTTCAGAAGTACAGGAAGTGTCCGTTTTGATTCCATTAAGGATAGACGTTATTCACCGTTATGTGCGTAGCTGACCTGATTGACAGGTGGACGCGATGTAACGTTTTAAAGCCCGCCTCAGCTCCAGCTCGCAGCCTGCTGATAGGTTGACTGAAAGTTAGATTGAGAGCATTTCCAGCATGGCGACCGCCTCCGAGGGCACTCCGAAGCCCCCTGCAGTAACAGATGGGTGACATCACTAAGACTTTGTTCAATATTTACAGTCTATGGGTAATCTGCGTAATCATGTTGGACAAAAAAATGTTGGTTCAGGTATATGAATTTGAAAGTATTGACTTCTTTCCTATGGATATTGTGGAGCTAAAGAGGACTAGAGTGGAGAGTTCATTCATAACACTAACAGTGCAAGGAACACTTACTATGTCTAATTAACGCCTGAACAACAGCCTGTTTAAGAGCCAAACTTCTGTGATTCTATACATTAACAATGACTAATCAGGCTATATGTCCTAGTACTCTCCAGTTTTCCAATCTCTCAACCTCTCACGAGTCTCTTGAGAGGGCAAGTGTTTTGTGCCTCAGAGTTCAGGACGACGCTTGAAGCCGAGGAGCAGCAGGAGGAGGTATTGAATCTCCTCCAGAAAAAATAAATAACGCCCTTGTCTGCGAGTGACCGGCGCTCACTCCCAGACTTTTAAGGCGGCTCGAGTTACCGCGGCCCCTGACAGAAGCAGACAGGTTGTGTCTGGGAGAAATACCTTCCCACAGATGACATCATTGTGCAGAGAGAGAGGAGAGCGAGAGGCGCAGGAAAGGCACCGCCACAAAGGCTCAATACTCAATCAAAAGCCAAGATCGCGTCCTGATCTTTCTCTCCTAATGAGATTTGCTGCATGATTTTATCTGTGAGAACATTCTGTCTTCTCTCTGTTGCATCTCTGACCCATCAGGACCCTGATTAGACCGTTATGTGTCCATGAAGAGGGGAGCTTCAATCTTCAGTTATTAGTATTCGAGAGGCATGAAAACATGACCTTAATTCCCCAGAGTGGTGATGCTCAGACAGCACATTTCTTCATTTAATACAGAGACTTTTAGACGCAGTAATAGTGTGGTTTAACAAGGCGGTGTTAGAGATGAATCTTTTGTGTGGGTTGAAATGAGCTCCCACCACCCTGCTCCCAATGAGGGTGGTCTGCCCTGGGCGCTGTGGATGACATTACAGGGATTTGTCCGTGAAGATGTGACTCCTTTTCTGCAGATAAGACTGGTTATATCAAGAGAGATCAGCGAGGGAAGCGTGTTGCTCACAACTTGTAATCACGAGTATCTAAATGATCTAAAAAGGCCTCATCTCTTCATCTGCACTGATTGCAGAGCGGCACAGAATCACCGAGAGCTACAACATTGGAGCATTTACTTTGAAAACTACACGTTGGGAAACACAGTTATCTAATGTGGATAGATGGCTTTTCATATAGGCAATGCCAAAATATTTAAACCATTGAAAACTTGGTGATAGCACAGATGACAGCACCACCTGCTGGTTTGTTTTGGTCAGTGGTTTGGGGGTAGGGGGTAGGAGGGTAGGGGGGCTATAGTTGAAACGTGCAGAGGTCTTCAGGACAGGACTAGTCATGGAATGAGACCGAGCACGTCCACGACAATCTCATCCAGATGCTGCTCAACACTGTCTCACTCACAGTTACTTTAAGGGCGTAGATGCTGAAGCTTGTGATGAAAGAGATGCCAGGTTCAATCCCAGCGACAAAGGATATAGCGTGAGTACAATGGCACCAGAATCCCATTTGGCCCAGTAGCGATGCTCAGTGGATGGAATCACAGGGGCAAAAATAATGATCACACTAACTTTATTTGTGTAACATTTTTTTCCAGATTGCTGCAACAACAATGAATCATCAATAAAAGTAACAAAACAAAAACGAATTCTACTTGTGAAGGGGTAATGAGTGAACTGATTCAAAAATTCAAACTGCAACTGTCCTTCCCAAAAAAAAAGAAATCCAAAGAGTACTCGTAGGCCTATGTGATTACTACAAAGACCCAGCAGTGCTTCCACTATTTTTCTGCATAATACAAATAATTACGTACAACTAAAAACATCAACAGTCACAGATATAGATCAGACCTTAAAAAATAGGTGCTGACTACTTTGTTTTAAAAGGTTGTAGTAAAGGACACTAAAGGTTGATTTAAATAAAATCCTGCTTATACAATTTGTGATTTAAAAGATGTAATACTGCACCACACTGTACCACAGTACAGCTCTAATAGAAGAGACACAGTCCTTTTTATTCTCAAGCCTTGACTGTGGGAAAATGAAAAGGCCTTGCTTGAGGATCTGCTGCTGTAACTTGCTTCATAATCACTAGAATAGGTCTGAAATGTAGCTAACAGCTAGACCTTTCTGTGCCTTAACAGTAATCAGTAAGTAATCTATTCTAAATGTTACTGGTGGCCAGTGCAGTTGTGCTGACACAAGGCTGGTGTGCTCTCCATGTTTGGGGACTGGGAGAAATACATGCAGTTTTCCAGCGGCCACTCAT
Organism: Labrus mixtus; assembly: GCF_963584025.1. NCBI lineage: Eukaryota > Metazoa > Chordata > Actinopteri > Labriformes > Labridae > Labrus > Labrus mixtus. The sequence goes on along the minus strand of NC_083617.1, from coordinate 8,926,679 downwards.
GCTCTCCAAGCTCCAGTTCTAGCTGCTGACACCCCTCTGTGATATGACGCAATGAGTGGTGTTTTAGCTGTGCAAACATCTCAGCCAGAACGGACTCTGGACCACAATGACCGGCGAGCTGTAAACCTCCCAACCACCACCCACCCACATGTTGCCACATACGGGACCCACTGTAACACAAACACGACATGACTCATCCTTGTGTAAGAAAAAAAAAAAGAAAAAAAAAAAAAGGAGCCACCCAGGTCCCTCGGTGTGCAGTATCAGTACGACAGGATCTATACGGCCTGTGTATCACCTGACCCCTCACTCACCTCACTACTGCTCCCTCGTCCTCATATCCTAGCGCTGTTTGGAATGTGTTACCAGGCAACGGCCTCTGTAAACACGGCACCTGGCAACTCGGACAGGAAACCTCCACAGCTCAGTGGAAAATTAGAAGCCATTACTGTGTGCACACCCGTTTTGTTCAGATAACTGGATATCTGAGTGTGCGCTGTTTCTCTGTCAGTCTGCAATTCTCCGTTTGTTTAAGAGTGTCTGAATTGAAATTTTGCACATTTTCCACATTCATTCTCTAAATAATCAGTGTTGCTTGCTTCATGAACTCAAACATCAGCTCCTATTCCTCTTCATTACTAAAACAGCCTTTCACCAATTAACTCCCTCTGTGATTTGCATTACAGGGGTGGCCAAGAAAGTGCCATTACAGGCCCTCAGTGCTGCTTACGCTGTCCCATCAATTTCCTGTTATTGTTGGCAGTTGAGCTGAAGCCCCAGTATTGATCCCTCACCCCGGGAGAAGATAAGGTGGGGAATCGAGATGGATTCCATATCTATTATCTAATGGAATTCCTCCTCCCAGAAAAGGGTATGGATTTTCTGCCATTGAAGCTGTGAAAATGTGTGCCTATGCAGGCCTCCGCTGTGTCTCGGAGTGTGTAAGTGTGTGTGTGTGTGTGTGTGTGTGTGTGTGAGTGTCCTCTCGCCAAGCGCAGAATGGCGCTTTTGTACGATGGATTAATGCGGTAAGCAGAATATGGTGGAAAGTGGCACTGAGGCTTTACAGACTGTTGAAGCATTCAGGGAAATGCACTCTCTATGAATGTGTATTGACCTGCTGCTCTCCAAATGGCCCTCTCAGAGAAGTGCACATACATATAGGCTCTCATGTGTGGAGTATTGCATCAAATACTGTCACACAAAGTGGTGCTGTGATGGCGGCTTTCTTTAGACTGCAGCCTGTACGTCAGAGGGATACCACTTTCTTAAAAGGTCCCTAAAGGGTTTGACAAAGAGATAGTTTTATACCCATGGGAGTTGGACGGCAGAATATAGATACATTTTTATTATTAATGATGTTTATCAAGGGTATTATATACACAGATATTGATTATATCTGCTAAAACTGGATTGCAGCCCTTTTCCAGGAGGTCAGAGATCAAATGTTCAATTGGAGGGGTTCACCATGAACTAAAACACAAAGGGAAGCATCATGCTGGATGACAAAATCAAGAGAGATTTTAATCTTTGGACTTGAAGCTGACCTAAATAATGCGTAAATATAGCCATTGATTACAATCAATATACTGTAACAATCAAAATGTTACAATTGGAGAAAAAAAAAGGAACATTTGCTCAAAGAAAATATTTGAACTTCCATTGAAACAAGCCTGGGATAAGATCAACACGATCACAAGCATAATTATTCTCTTTTGTTCTTGTGTTCCTGCATGCCTCCTGATCAGATAAGCTGCGAGATCACCCTCCTCCTTAATCACACTCAGGCACAGGCCAGCCCTGCACAGATAGCAGCTTTAATGCTCTAATATCCCATAGAAATTAAGAAAATGTCCCCCCAAACAGCTTGAAAACACGCGAGGGTGGAGATATCCGAGCCGTAACATTTCTGCATCCCATTAGGACTTGATTGGCTCAAGAAAAAAAAAAAAGAGACTCAATTTGGCAAAAAAATGTGTTTTGGAAGGCATCGGAAAATAATGAAGATTTAACAACCTAGTAGCTCTTCAGTCTCTGAATACACATAACAATATTTCACAGGAGCTTAAATCACAGTGCTACAATGCAGGTGGGTCTATGGCATGTTCTGGGACGATAACTCCCTGTGTAATCAAGCTGTGGCACAGCGGCTCATACGGTGAATAGTGTAATTCTGAGCGACTGCTGATAAGACGGTGGCTGCTTTACAACACACTGGTGACCAAGCTGGAGTGCAGTCAGGGGACGGGGATTGAAAACCTTCTTTGATTATGAACAGTAAAGTGTTGCTGCAGGATAGTTAGCATCATTTACCTTACCCTGAACTGTATATTATGGACACACATTCACAAACGCACACCTCTCTGCGGTGCAGGCTCAATCCCAGAGACAGAAGTCGGCCCCTGTAATGGGGAAGGTGATAGCCTTAGTGGGTAAATGAATGTCAGCAGCAATTAGAGGCCCGCGTAATAGCATCTAACAGAGAGGCCACAGCGCAGACGGGTCAGGAGTTTACCATGTATCACCAGGATTACATCCACACGGAGCAGACACTTTCAGCCAAGGACGTCTCGAGGGCAGAGGGACAACAGGATGAGCACACAGGCAGTGTGTGTACACAATATGAGACTAGAGGACTCACAAAGAACAGGCAATTCATTTCAATATGACCGGGAATAACAATGTGATACTGAAGCTACTACTCGTTGATGATTCCATGAGGGTTGGTGCAATGGCCAGCGGTCCTTTAGGCCTTTTTGACACCAATAAAAACTGAAGCTGAAGATACTGTCTACCAATAAAAATGATTAACTCCATCTGTGCTGTGGGTTAAATGTGCATTTGATGTAGGCCTATGTATCAGTTGTTTTTACTGTTAGGAGTTAAGAATAGGTCCGCACAAGCCAGGGTAGGGTCAGGGTTAGGGTTAGGGTCAGGACTGTTTTGATTGGGTTGGCATTTATAAAGCAGGGCACTGAGATAGATGTGAAGTATGTGTTTGACACAAATGTCCAAAAGGTATTGATTGAACATTTCAGTTTCATCAGTCATATGTACTTGAACTGCTGAAATTGAGATTTAACATAAATAGGTTAATGATTTTAAGAGTACGAACATTAAAACCATCCGTGCCTTCTACTATAAGGATGTTAAAGATGAGTCTCCAAAAGTCACAGTAAAATCTACTAACCAAAAAAAAAGGGCAACAATGGAAATGCTACAAAATCCACAGGCAACCTGTGGCAACAGAGCCTAACGAGATGGTTAAAAAAAGGTTGTGTTCGGATCCTGGGTGCCCGGGTTCGGATCCGACCCCTGACTCCTTACCCGCTCGTCATTCCCCACTCTCTCGCCCTGATTTCTGACTCCATCCACTGTTCTGTCTCTCTAATAAAAGGCACAAAAGGACAATAAATACATGCATTTTAAAAAGGTTGTGTTTCTGACAGGGAAAATATGAAGTTATGGTTAACAGTTATGGGGTGGCCACACGTTAGGGGGGGTGGCATGCCACCCCAGGTCAGCCTTTGACCACGCCCCTGTATGAAGGTTGACCAATGACTTTAGAGTGTATTAACGATGTGTAATGCAAACAGGACGTTTGTTCAGATAGTAATATGAAGAGTGGTAAAAAAGTATTGTGAGTTTGGAAGCTTACAGGCAAGTGATGGTAGGTAGCAGGGGGACAAGTGACAGGATACAGACAAATAGGAAGGTCCAGGATTCAGGTAGGTATACATTCCTAAAGGCAACAGGCAAACCAAGAGATCAAAACAAAGTAACATGGATGAAAAGTCAACTAAACAAAGTAAGGAGTCTGGTATATGTAGAGTTACTTATTGGTGAAGTCAAGTAGAGAAGGTGGGCAATGAAGGTCAGGACCCTGATTAGATGATTATAATATAAAACAGATTTGTAGATGTGATAGAAGGAGGTCAAGTTCAGGTGTCCAGTGGAGAGGTGGGGATTTTCATTGGACTTTGGGAAGTAGGGATGTGACTATAGGAGGTGAACAGGGAGACAACTGACAGCTTTGGTGTTAGACAGTATACCCCAAAGGTTAAAGGGTTAAGTAACAGACCAGGAACAGAAATGTTCCCAACTGATTCTGTCGAGTAATATGTTTGTTTCCCAAAAAGTACGAGGTTGCCTCAATACCCCCGACCTCCCCAAAAAGTTTAAAATGGTTTCAACTGTGGTCAGAATAACTCCTAGATTTACATTTTAAAAGGGTGAATAAGGCAGACAAGATTTGTACATGTAGGCTATGCATACATACTGTGAAAGATTCTATGTAGATGTTTGAACTATTAGGGTTGGGATGATTTCTGATTACGAATCCACATTGCTTTGGTATAATATGTATCTTTGTACGTTAACAAATTAGAAAAATGTACAACTGCTAAGATTGCCAATATTTTAGTGGTTAGTTCATGCGCCCCATGTACAGAGACTGTAATTCTCGAAGCGACGGCCCTGGGTTCAAGTCTGACCTGTGGCTCATTTCCCTCATGTAATTCCCCACTCTCTCTCTCTCTCTCTCTCTCTCTCTTGCTCTCTCTCTCTCACTCTCTCCATGATTTCCGACTCTATCCACAGTCCTGTGTGTCTAATAAAGGCATACAGAGCCCAAAAATAAATCTTTAAAACATATTTAAACAGGTCTTACTTTAAAAGCAGTCTTTTACTCTCTTAAACTTATGAAGACAGAAGTTTTTTTACAACATGAAATTAGTATCTGTATTAAGATTATGTACAGAACCGCCGTGCAGTTTGCTCGAAGAAGAAGACAAGAGAAAGGTTACAAAAGGGGATTCAGAAATGTACTAAAGAAAGAAAGAACGAAGACTGGTGTGGTAAAAGGTCTTTTGCTGCATATTCAGAGGTTTTTCCCATGAGTCCGACACACAGAGCTAATCTCCTCCCATGCTGACTCTGTGTCTACCAGCAGAGAAAAGGTGCAGGGACAGGCAGAGGAAAGGAGGGAGGAGGCAGGGGGAGGATGATGGGAGGTGTATTAGAAGGGAGGAGGTGGAGGGATGCAGGGAAAGAGGTCGGAGATGGATGGAGAGAATCAGGAGGGTTGTTAGAGACCAGTAGCCGAAGATTGAGAGGAATGACTGCACGGAGGTAAATCACTGAGAGGATACATGAGGCAGTGATAACACATTAATGCTTTCCAGCCCCTCCTTAATTCAAACCAGAATACGGCATGAAAAAAAAATTAAATCAGAGGGAGAAAAAAAATCATACTGCAGGATACATATGCATCCCAGATGATCAGAAAACCTTAAAGAGAAATAAACCTGAGCTGCTTTAACGCTGCATTTTCTATTACTCTTCCCAACCAGATGCATTGTGTGGTTTTGTCATCGCTGAAGTGTGTAGGAGGTATAAGGAGTAGATGACACCCAGCTTAATTAAATGTAATTATCCCTCTTTCTGTATCTTCAACCTCCAGATGTCAGTTATACTCCAAACAGATCACACAGCGCCCTCTGTTGGCGTGATCGGCCACTCTTGTGTGTCAGTGTTTACTTGCAGTCAATGGGCCATATGGAAAGTGGAGAGGTTCCAGTTTTAACACCATTAACTTTAATATATCTTTCCCTTGGTGCGAAGTGTCTGAACACGCTCTGTACTCTGGCGCCAGGCAGGCAGGAGGGTTTGTCACCGCTCTGAAATTTTTAAAAGCAGACTCTGGCTCTGGAGGAGGAGCAGGTTGTGTGTAATCACAGTGTATCATAAGTAATAGTATAAAGATAATAAAGTCTGCGAATATGTCATATTGTTTAGTTTAGTAGATGAACAAGCCAAATTACAGAAAGAGACTCTATTGGTGTTAGCATGGGATTTCACTGGGATTTGAGACTTTTTTCTTCTCACTTTTATAATGTAAAGCTGTTTTTTTTTCTTATTTATAATGACATGTTTTGAAGTATTAGAGGTATATCCAAGAAAACCTTCAACATGGACCATTTTGAATTATGTAACCAGGCTTAAATACGAGGCTATGAAAAATCGCAAGCACAACTTCTACACACTTTCCAACCTTCATCAGACAAACACTTTTCTACACAATCAATCAATGAATACAATATTTTATTAGTTTGTTATGCAGATCTGATTTGAGGATGTTTATCGGTTGCAAGCTTGCAGTCACTTTTTATTGAACAAAGGGAGTGTTTGCCTAAACACAGACATGCATTATTATTTTTATTCAGATCTCATATGATGATTTTGATTGGTTGCAGGCTTGCAGCAACTGCCTATTCAAGAAGACCTGCCTTTCTCTCACACTATGAGCCTGATGAAGATATTGTACCAAAATGCTGCCAATAAAAGTATATTTGCATGTTAGACAGTGTGCACTGTGGTTGTGCTTGCATTTTTTTTTATTAAGAACTCCTTCCTGTCCTACCCATCTGTCCTATGACTTACATGTGCAAAGTATTTATGTGCATTGAAAAGATGGCTGACATGCTGCATTGCTGTTGTACTTGCAATATTTTAACACCTCTCTCACATCTGAACATTTTGAAGGAGTTCATACTATATTTGAGAAAACAAAATTGAGAATTTGTTTTCAAAACAGATAGAACTGTTTGCATCCTACAATAATCTCCAGTGTCCTTGGTCCACGATGTTTCTCCTGGTACCTGAGAGCTCAGGTGCACACTGCCACCACACGTTTTCTGCACATGCATCACACACACACATGCACACTCAAGCTAACGTTTCCCCTGACAGTCGATTACAGCTCGCATGGAGTGAATGAAACGAACACCAGAAACACCCGGCAAACTGTTACATCAACTCTTCCTGGCAGAGTTCTCCCTACACATCTGCTTTTGTTATGCCTTCACAGGAGCTCCCTTCAGCTGGGTTAGAGGGTTCGAGTGAAATCTCTCCCAGTGTGCTTTTTGACACTATGCCTTTTTCCTTGTCATCGTCCTTAGGGGAATGTGAAGCACCCAGGAATGGGTTAAATATGAGAAAGACGACACTGCTCTTTAAAGAGAAAGTTAAACCAAATATGTTCTTATTTTTGTGATAAACCTATTTCAGCACGAGTAGGGTTACAGGATTTAAGGTCATAATGGACACATGATGTTGAGTGACACTCAGAAGATTGATATTGTCTCAGCTAAAAGGGTCTTTGACTCACAGAATGCAGAACATTATATTATAATGCTCCTCGTGTCTGTTTGCCGATACGACCTTGACTGTCAAAGACTCCTAAGTGGCATAATTGCTTGTACAACCTTCAGGAGGTGGTGCATGCTTGTCCCCCATTACATTCAAGCATTTCAGGACAGCACATAGACGGTGAACATTAAAGGGGGTGTCTCTTCCTCTTTCTTCTACTCCTCTCTGTCTTTAATCTCTCTCTCCAATCCCTCCATCCCGCTCTGTCTTTTCATGAGAACTGTCACATTCATTCCCCCTCGCTCTCCTGCCGCCAAGTGAAGTCCCAGCCAGCCGCTAGTCTTTGCCTTGGGGTGTGTGATAGAAGAGCTTTCATTTATTAACGATTATATCACTAACACAAACCAGACCAAAGGGGCTGCTTTTTCTGCTGACTGGAACACAGGAGCAGCGTTGGTCATCAGAGGCAGTCCCCACATGGTGGAGATCTGATGGCTTCAAATGAGTTCTCTGATCAATGCGTCAGAATAAAAGAAAGAGCCATCATATAGTCCGGCCTGCACGCTTGTATCCAAAGTCAAAGTCACAGGTTAACAGGCACACTGTGATCAGAAAGAGTCAGATGTTCTTATTGTGTCCAGTCTGACATGTAATCTCAAAGGTCGCAGTTGTGACCTGAGGTGTACCGCAGAAGTTGTGGTAAGCACAGCAGGGGCACGTCCTGACTTTCTGTATTAACGTGCCTCGACTGAGGCTAATGCTTTAAATTGTTAGCACCAAACTTTAGCAGCTTGCTACAGAAACTGCACTCTTTCCTGGAGCCATATCTAAACACTCATTTGTAATATATAAATGACACTTTCCTGAAATAGCATATCATTTAATCGCATTGCTAATAAATGTCAATAGAACTGTTTAAAAGGGACATTCCTTATCACTTGCCACAAGATTTTTAAATTCTCTTATGAGAGTTTTTTTTTATTATTACTTTTTATTGTCATCATGTCTTAACGTACAGTACACATGTTTTATATTCAACATAAAGATGACAATATTTTACATTTTTATAAGTGGTGTGGTGTCAAAAAGGTTGTGTCCCCCAGTGATGTGAAAATTCTAAAAAAATAACACTTACAATACAGAAACATGTATTACAGTTGTTTAAAGTAGATTGAAGTAAAACTGTGGTAGCTTGGATCTGTATGACATAAATTCATAGATGTTTCCCTCCATCGAGGTTTTCTTCCCTTTCTCTACGATATTTAACAGGAAGGGCAAACAAACAAGTTAGTTCTATGAAATAATAGAAAAAATTAAACAAAAAAATCTCTTATGAGAGTTTATGGAAAAAAGGACTTCTTAAGGTTTGTTCTGCATACTTGCGTACTTAAAATAAATCTGTTTAAGCAAGTTGTTATGGGTTAAAATAAACCTGTCTTTTGATGTAACCTTGAGAACATCTTCCTGAACACAGAATGGCAGCATTTAAGAGAAAAGTGCACAAAAACTAAGTCGTGTGTTTTGGAAATTAATTCCAATATTTCATATTCCAACAAAGCATTATGGGATCTGTAGACCTGAAAGAGCATGACGACTGCACTGATTCTGTCCTTAACTAGCTGTGGTGTGGTTATTGCAAAACTTATATGATGATAGTTTGTCTAAAAGAAGAAAGAAGTAAACGCAGTTTAATCAAATATCAATTAACTGCATTTTTGCGCAGTGTATTTCCTTTATCTGCTGAGGTTAAAAAAGTTCATACCTGTTTATAAACTTGTATTTGTTTTATTTTTATTGCATTTTTGAATGTAAAAAGGACACTGATGTGAAATTCAGCAATTATAGAACCTTAAAATCAAAAACTGCTACTTCATGTCGAGCTGACTTCCCTGTTTCATGCAGAAATTCATTGAACCGCATGAACATATCTAAATCTCAAAGCTCTTATTGGCCAAATATTGGAATTAAGAACGTTTGGGTCGACTGCTCTTTTGATTTCCTGTCATTTTGAGAGGGCTAATGATTTGGATTAAAACACAGAAACAACAGCAGAATCTGAGCAAAAATCCACTGTGGGTGTAACTGATTCAAAACATAACCACAGATGCAAAACGATGACGGAGTAAACATGTACTCAGTGTTTTGGCTGTCTGTCTGCTCACAACATTATGTTACTTACCAGGCAAAAGGTGGAGCCAACGCAAAGCCATGTTGGCTTGCTGGCGCACTGTCTGGTCTAATGGTCGCTCTGTTAGCCTGCAGTGATCCAGCCCAGCTCCCCTGTCTCAGCAGCCCTCCATCTGTCATTGGAAAGCTGCAGTGGTCCCCCAGGTGGAAGCGTTGTGTCAGGCTGGCAGGGTCATTACTGCAGGGTCCGGTAGTGTCGCATGGTGCAGCCTGCTCCTCTGCAGTCCTCTGCCCAGCTCTAACCCCTGCCAGGTAGCACGATCTCTCACAGACCTAATGTATTCACACTAATTAAACTTTGCCAGGCACCACAAGCGCCCAGCTGTTACAATAGAAAGAGCAACTGTTTGTATCAGAGGATGGCAATGTCATACACCCTCCCCCCCTCCACCCCCCCAAAAAACCCTCAACAACTACCAAAAAGAAGGAAAACAAACAACAACAACATAACACCTTGATCACCTGAGGGAAACCACAAAGCATTGGTGGTAGTCTATATCCTTTGGAATACCAACAAATATCTTCTTGAAAATGCCTGAAAATGCCTTAGGCTCGCTACACACTAGACGATTTTCAAATCTTAACAGAATTCTAAATTTGAGAGACATTAATTGATTTCTAACATAATAATCCTGGCAGTATCCTTCCTTTTGTTACACTGGGATGACTTGGGTGCTTAACAATAGGAAAACTTCACACACGGTGCCTTAAATGTGACATTTTGCAACACGAATGAACAACATTAATGCTAGTATATATCTATCTTGACATTTTTTTTCCCACCGTTGTAATTTATGTTCTGCCATGATTGTTATCACCTGTCCCTGATTTGTTTTACCAGCATTTGATTAACCTCAGCTCACCTGTGTTTTCAGCCGTGTCTTTACCTGTATTTGTGCCAGTTGGTATTTGTACAGTTTTCAGACTATGTCTAATGTTTTTCCCTGGTTTGTTTTGGATATTTATACTCCCACACCTGGCATGATTTGATACTCTTTCTGCCATTCTCCAGAGTTTCCTGTATCTGCTTTGACTAACTTTCTAGCTTTCTATTTGCCTTCCTGACAATCACTACCATGAGAGCTTGATGTTTTTACTTTAATAAATGGATTTTGAACAGCTCTAACACTGCAGTCTGCCTTTGTGTTTTCTTCTGTGTGTTGTTGATGCGTCATAGATTATAGGTTGGCATCAGGTTGGGGAACAAATAAATGTTGAAATTTGGAATAACGAGAATGTTTGTGGTCCGACTAAGAAGGGGTGAGGTGAAGAGGAAAGAAAGAAGATTTGTGATGTCTGGAACAAAGTGAACTATAAATGTTGAAGTTCATGATTCATTTAGCTGTTCTTTTGGTACCCGCAGGGAATAATGATGTTGTAAAACATTTATTTTTCTGCATTAATAGTCTAGACTGGAGGATGCACTTCTTGTCAACAGATCAAAAGATCAGTGTGACTTTAGGAAAGTGATTCAGATGAGTAGCTGTGAGTTGCCTGCAGTGTAACACAAAGATAGGATGAGCTGAATGTAGTAGGTCTTTATGTTACCTTGTGTATTAGTGCGCTCCTTCCAGGAGTGCTGCACGCTTGGACAGTGCCAGATTGCCCACAAGTAATCATCGGATGTATTCGGGGGAACAAAGTGAGCAGGTGTTTGATTGTGAGAGATCCATGTGGGACAGATTTGAGTCCAGAAGTTGGCAGCCATGATTGATAGATATTTCTCTTGTTTTGTGTTCTCGAGGGAAATGAAAGATGTTGTTTTTGTTGAGGACTGTTTTTAGCTTTTCATACTCAAATTATTCTGCAATTATGGATGCTTGGAGAATGTGGTGTGTTTTTGTATCGACTACTGATGTTACCAACAAGAACACCAACTTGAAATAATAGAGCTCTGCTGTTCTTTTACTCTTTCTTTGTTTTACGAGGAAGAATATTGAGGTTTTCCTCATATTTAATTTTAGTTTTGTGGTAAAAATGGAAATAAGATCTTGTGAGTTTTCTTTTGCTTCATTGTGAGATTATTTTTAAATGAATACATTTGAAAATCTGTGCAAAATGTCTTTATTTTAAAGCATTTGATTAAGTAAAGCTGTTAGTTTATGCAACATTATCATTTAATAGTTCAACCTTCCTTCATCCAAATGTGATTTCAGGGTGTTCAAATATAATTTCCCAACATTTAGTTTCATACTAAGAGTCAATTTCCACTTTCAAGTCTCATTTGGTTGCAGTGTAATGTGTTCCTGGTAAGATGTGCAGCTTGACTGCATGCTTCTGTTGACTTGCCTTTATACCCTGTCCCAATGATGGTCTTACCACATATCACGGCTGACCCACAAGCCCTAGTCTGCCAATTTGCATAAATCACAGTCTCGATCTGACAGTTACTAGGCAGCACAGGCGGGGAGGTGCCCAGCCCCTGTAGAGAAAAACCAGGCCACCAACCCAGAGAATGGGAGGCCTGCCTGCCTGCCAGAGTGACAAATGTGTCCTCTGCCTTCTCAAACCGCCTTCTTTTGTGAGGAAAAAGTGTGCACGTGTGTGTGTTTCTGCATCTGTTAGCATGTGTATGGGTACGCCTCTGCACGCTATGACAAAAGAAGGGGAAAAAATGGGACTTTGGGGCTCAAAAGACCGGATATGACGAAATGATTTATTTACATGTGTTGCCTTCAGAGATTGAAATAAGCCAGGTCTTATCCAAAGCTGCAGTGTAACATTATAAAACACAATCTTTTTGTATATCAGAGAGGGAACTTGGATATTGATGCACAGCACTAGGTGTTGTGAAGAAGGTAAAAAAAAAGGTAAGTCCATCCTAGTGAACCATCCCTGACCCAAGGAAACCTGTAAACTAATCAAATCAACCTAGATAGAAGTCTCCATTCATGAAGACTTCCAATACACTTTACAAAAGGTTTGGGCACCAGTTGGTTGAATATAACATGGAAAGTGTAGAGATGAGAGAAAGGAGGAAACATCCAAAGGCATCTGGTGGAGAATGAAGAAGAAGATATACTTTATTGATCCCACAAGGGGAAATTCAATTTTTACACTCTGTTATTGAACATGCTACACACACATAGGCTGAATACAGACACATGAACAAACAGGATCCTATGGACATGCACTAATGGAGAGATGTCAGAGTGAGGGGGCCACCCACAGAGAGCACTCCTGAGCTGGTGCAGGGGGAGGGGGGGGGACTTTTTGGTCTACTCTGGGACTTGAACCAGCAACCTTCCAGTTCCCAACCCAAGTCCCTTCAGACTGAGCTACTGCCGCTAGACCTTGGGAAGTGGGAATGTGACTGGTGTGTTTGAGAAAGATTACATGCACCTAATAGCTCCTCATGTTTTCTCTTCTGTATCAGAAACTTCAGCAAATTGCAATTATATAATGTGATTGCAAATGAAAAATAGGAGAGGTGTTAATGAACTGGATATTTTTTTGTTAGCGTAAAGTTTTAGTGCTTTGGAATCCAGTGTGATAATGGCCCCGGGGAAGATGCCAAACACTGCTTAAACTTCATCTGAAAAAAATATATAATATCAATATTCAATTCAAAATAACCATCTTAACTTAATTAATGATTTAATTTGAATTAAGAATTATGGATCAAACAAAAGACACAGATGACTGTCATCATGTCAGCTGGTAATACTTGTCTGTAATACTCAATATTTCACGTCAGGTGCAGCCAAAGAACCATGTTGCTAAGTTGAATGAGTTTCTGTGTGCTAAAGTAGCCACATTTGGACATGTCATGACACGGGGCTTAAGACAGGTCTCTGTCATCTTTCCAATTAGTAATGAGCAGAGGCTTACTGTACTGTGAGGCCAATCTACAGTGACAGTCAGAAAACAACATGTCGAGGATTGAAGGGATGAAAGATGGAAGTCAACCGAAGCGTGACAGGCCAGTTATTTCCCAGAGTGCATGGCTGATACTCTTGCCTGTCTCAGTGAGTGAAGGGCTACACAAAATTAACAATATCACTGATTGGCTGCCATTTTTTCAATCACTAATCCATGGATTACCAGTCTATAGACTATTTAACTACAAAGTCTGACAATTAGATGAAATAGAGAAAATCATGCATCAATGGGAAGTCCAGCAGAACATTATAAAGCTGCATTTCCACCAAAAGTACCCAGGACTTTCGGTCTTAGAGCTACTTTTAAAAGGATTAAAAATTATCCTCTAACTCTTTGTGATCTGTGTTTCCACAAAGATTTAAATACCTGTGAAGATTACAAAAATTATTTTGTCGACCTGTTCAAGAATCTCCCGAATGCTGTAAGTATACAGCTAATCAGAAAAGTTTCGCACTGCAGGTCTTATCTTTAAAGTCCCGTACTACCCACCTAGGACCTTTTGGGGGGTTAAAGTAAAGTTCCTGGGACTTTTTTTGGAACCTTGTTCAATGCAATGAAAAATCCCTGACTGAGTATATCTCAAAGTCGGTGGGAAAAGTTCCTGCAGAGGAATTGCAGCTTTAGTAACCAAGAGTGATTTATGCAAGTCCTGTTAAAACTCTTACTGTTTCTGCTCCATGAGACGCCTGAGGTGTTGTGTTATGCCATGATGATAAAGTGTGCTCTGCAAAGACATTGCAGCTGTTTACACATTCCCCTCCGAGGACCACTCTCTCTGCAGCCGCTTGGTTACATAATGTGACGTACAGTATGTGCATGTGGGTAGTATGTGAGAAAAAGAGGCAAGTGTGTGTGGGGGTAGGGGAAGAAATCTAAACTCTGCTCGAGCTGTGTGCTCAGGCTGAATTATGATACAATTAGACATGTCCTCCACTTTGATAGTGTTGTTTTGGTTGTGGATTAAAATGCCAGACGTGAACTGTGCATAAGGCAAACACAGCTGTTCGTCCCGGCGATATAGAAGGTACACCAGCTCTTTGAGCACACTTAGAGAAAGTGTTTCCGAGGGTGAGAAACACATTGTAACAACACATGTATCTGCCCTTTTTATCGATCCAAATATTACTCAGTTCATCGCCTTTAGATGATGGCTGTATACCAATCTGGATTCAGGTGGAAACGCTTAGTTGAGGCCTGACAAAACCCCCGCACTTCAAAAGCACTTTTGATGTTTCCCCTCTGTTTTTCCAGGCCACTCATGCATCAGTAGTTTTGTGAAAAACACAGACTCTGAGACAATATTAGAAACGGTGCCCGCAGGCCCTTCTTTGAAGCTGAACGCCAGAGCCGCTTGGCCAGTCAGCCCATTGATAGCATGCTACCCTCCCTGCTAGTTTGTATGATGCTGGTCTTCTATAGGGAATACAAAACAGCTTTTTCCTCCAACCTATGTCAGCACTGATGTTAAATCTTAATATTGCAGTCAGGCCTTTAACACAGGCTAGTTCAGATCCTGCAGTCATTTGCTCAACAGAGCGTGTAACATTTGGCATAAAAGCAACTGAAGTAGCTCATAATGCACTCATTTTAAGTCAAAGTATCCTGGTGCTTTAGTCTTCTGAAGTATTAAGTAAATATTCATGATGGCACAGGTTCACAGGCAAGATCGTGCCTGCTCTTTTCTCGCTGCCTCTTTTTTTCCCCTTCAGTGCATTAAAATAAGCATGAAAGCAGATTTATCCCAAGAAGCTCCAAGCAATCATTGTTGTTTTTAGTAAAAAATGATAACCTGGTTGTACACAAAAGAAAAATCCAAAGAAAGGCAATCACAACACAATAAACATCCTTCTATTTGATCAAGTGATGTGTTGAGTCTTTGCATCAGATGTCTAAGATATTGCGTTGAACCTCACTGGGAATAAACATCACTATTGGACGCTAATCATAGCTGTTGCTCTCGGAATAGCTGCGCCAGCAGGCAGGAAGTCATGCATGTGTTACAGCAGCCATTAGGGATTACCTAGGTGAGCTATTTTATGCCACTTCTCTGACAAACACACAGAAGGAAGTGCTTAAAGAAATTGTTCCTCCTTTAATGGATGCTAATGAGCCTTGTATTGATATATTGGAGGGATGATCCTCTATGGAGGCAATTACTGCTGTCTTATATTAACATGATGCCACATATCGAGAGGATATGAATGTGTGGTAGTCATTTATCACATAATTTAATATCCACACTAATTATATTTACAGCCTACCTTCAGTAGACGTTACAGAAAGGCTTTAGATTTCCAGAGGAAGACGATTTTTACTCAAGCAAGACACAATCTTTAAAGGGAAGTGGTAAGTGATTCTTGCAGTCAATTTTGAGATATAATTAGACCGATATATGAGTAGTTCCTTGGTAACTTTCCTTATCTGCTTTCTTCCTGATATCCATATTTCATAAGCACTTCTCACTATTCATCCCCTTCTCGTCTATCCCAGCTCTTTTTTTGTGCCAGTGCAGTTGACTGCACAACAGGGAGCAGCTTATAGTCTGGGTTCCTCTTAATTATTAATGGGCTTCTCAACACCTACCCTAATCCATCTACACAACTTGAAGTACTGACACAGGAAGAAATCACTCTTTCTGAGGTGTAATTTTCCTTGCAAGATTATGGATGACCCAATTTCACCTGGTTTACAGCAGATGCAGTCCTCTATAGAACTATAGTGTGGGATGGCAGCATATTAGAATGAAAAAAAAAAACCAACATATATAATTAAATTTTTTCTCGGGTTTTTCAGGGTCATATACTTCATTTGTATGCATTACACTTGAGGTAATTATGTGGTAAAATAAATATTCATGACTTGAATGCGTAGCTATCGAGTAATAATTGAACACTTTCCAAGTTCATGAACACTGGACAGTTTTCGTGTTCAGCAATATTCGATGAAATATTTGAAAAAAGGTTGTCAACTATTTGTTATTGATTTCATTATTGAAACAAAACTAATCGATAAAAGACACGCTCATGTTTCTGTGTTGCAACAACAGACAGTGGATGTAGCCTCCATGTTGAATGCTAACTTTAGCTGACATGCTCTCAAAGAGAGTGGTGATGTGCTGCTGTACAATGTTTGCTTCTTTTACCATCCAATGAAAGAGCATGCTACTATTAGCACTGATAACTTGAAGCTAACTGTAATGTCAATACATTTTGCTGAATTTATTCATACACCAAAATGAGTCAATTTACATTTTGACGTGATGACAGGGTTGGATAACAAGTTAAGGCATCACATGAGGTTTTTACATTTTTAACTCAAAACCTTATTGTCTCAAATAACAAGTTGTAGCATACAGTAGACTGTTTAGAAGAAGTGGAAAGAGCCACCATGGCATCACTAATTTAATGTCAAACAAACCTTTTAAATGCTAATTTTTGCTCTACTTTCGATATGCACATGGAAGCAGCTTTCTGCCCTTCATTTCAATTTGTATATTTGCTTCTGGATGCCTACGGATACAGACCAAACATTGCAATACTACCAGAAATCATAGGGGCAGTGTCGAGCAATGTAGCCAACAAGTCAAGCCAGACAAGCAAAACACAACGATGAGGAAAACATTGGAAAATTATGGAACCTTTTTGTACGATTTGGTTAGGGACTATAAACATATATATGATGTCACCTTGCCACAACTAAAACAGGATAGCTGTGCAAAGATCGGAAAGGAACTGAATGTCAGTCGTGCAACAGAGAAGGAAAAGTGTAGGTCTGTGTGAGACGGAGCCCTCTAGTGGAGGCATTGTTGAATTGTAAGCTAACTCTGGTACAATGCATCCAATGGCAACATTTATGTTTAATAATTTACATGGTCCCTTTAATAAAAAAGTTAAAAAATAATCCCAATGTAGGGGGGCATGGGAGTTTAAGGGTAGTAAAGGTTATATTGTTAAAAATATATTAATCTATTTTCAAATGTAAAAACAACAAGTCTCAAGTCAGTTTAGGACTGTGGTCATCTTAATCTTGTTTTATTTTATTTTGGAAACAAAAGCGACTATGCTTGGACAACAGGTTGGATTTAATTCTGATGTCTCTATTCTGGTTGACAGGTCATCAGCATACTTGTCAATAACAGTCAGCCACACCCTTAAGCATACCCTATACCCTACATGGGACCATAACTTACAACAATGAACAACTAGCTGTTCTGAAGATGACATGAAACGATGGATTGAGGCCATAAACTCATTAGGAAAAAATATTACCGAGGTAATTAATGTACTGAGAAGTAGGGCTAATTTCTGATTTTGTTTCACACCGCCGGACTTTATTTTGTTATTATGAGTGGAGTCTCCCCCCTGTTGGCCATTAGAAAGAATGCAAGTTTTGGCTACTTTTGCATTGGCCTTACTTTTCAAACTACACGGCTACATCACTTAATTTTCACAGTCTATGGTTGAGATGTGTTGGGACTTTTAACTCAAAATCAGAAATGTAGCAAGTCAATATGTCTTTTTGCTAGTGTCAATGTTTCCTCTGCTGAAGTACTAAAAACATGCTATCCACATGCTATCCACAGGCTACTGGACTACCGCCCCCTGTGTTAACCAGAGGCTTTAGCAGTTTGCTTGTGCTTGTACTGAGACAGAGGAGGACATACTGTGTCCTGATGGGGGTCTCCTAACATCGCTCCTGACAGAGGTAAGGTCAGAGCCTATTGATTTTTAACACTGCTCAATGAGACAGCAGGCTGCTCGCTGCAAAAGATACCACTATAGAGCCAGTGTAAAGAAACACGGCCTCAGCTCAGTTACACTGGCTGCTACATCCATTTCATGTAGGTGCTCTATAATGAAAAAGCAATACAGAGGATCTCGATATGATTGGCTTTCCACCTGGATGCTTTCATCCATTTTATCTCTCAGATCAGCAATCACCTTGAAGAAGAAAAGGCAGCAGAAATAAGAGAGGCTTCCACCGTAGCACTACAGTGGAGCAGCTAGGGCTTCGGCCTTTGTGTGCTTCGCGGTAAAGGTGGATGGAAAAAAAGTGGGACAAGGGGTCTTTAATGTGCAGGGTGGAATTATATATCCTTTTAATCATGCTCCCCCACCCAGCAGCAGTTAGGGATGAGAGTGACGGAGAGCCAACACAAAGCTAATTCCACCCCTGTCACATCCGATCGTCTCTTACCTCGCAAACGAGCGGCTATAATGACGCTCGCCTGATGGGCCATGCTCATGCACATTTGCAGGGGTAATGTTTGATAGAAATCAATCCAGGGTAATATGGTGGATGGAAGCGCGGAGGATGGTTTTCTGGAAATGGCTTTTGTCCAGTGCAAAGGTTTGGGCACTGGGGGAATGTCTCTTTTGGATTTGAAATTATTTTGCAAGCCAAGCAATGTTTTAGAGCATTTTCAACTTATGACCCTTAACTGCACATCACATATATGTGTTGTTTTGAAAATCATGGGATTCTTTTACATTTCACTTTTTTACAGCGACAAAAATGTATTAAGAAAATCCCAAAATGAATGTATAAAAGTTGCAACTAAATTGAGAAATTTGGCTTTTCAGTTAATAAAATGAATCACTGAGCTGTGAAAATAAGATGAGGACTGAAACTAAGCAGCTAAATCTGTGTAAAAATGCTTAAACTGAAGCAGTAAAACAATTCAAGGGCACCAGTGATGAGATAATAACATAGTAGATATAAGATCTAAAACATTTTAATAACTTAACATGTGTCAAAACACTGGTGAGTAAATATGGAGTCATCAACTTACACAGGTTATATCAATTATTCCAACTATGACCGGATATAAGGATGAGCATTGATTTGAATTTTTTATTCATTTAGTAAAGCTTTACTACTGTGTATGTGCGGATATGGTAAGAGTCCCTAACAACACCATGAATTATGCATTTCTCCAGCGACAGAACATATTATGGGATCTGAGAGGCAATATGAGCAAATCTCCCTTTTTATTCATGCCAGTCCTGTTTAATGAACACTGGGAGATTGCTCTCACTGTTGCCATTAATCAGAGCTTCTCTGCTGCTGATTGAAGAGGGTAATATGAACAGGAATACCAATGAGTGGAGGAATGTGCACAGGCTGAACGATGGCAGAGGAACTCAGTCGCACAGACAGCCAAGTGCTGTGTGCGGTCCAAACACAACCCTATCTCATCCTCACTACGAATAAAGTCCATTATTGTTAGTTTGATTGCATTCTGCGATGATATAAGGAGACTATGTCAAATTGCTGTGCAACCACAAGAGACTGAGACACTCATATTTTAGACTGCTATTGGAAAACCATGTACCACATTCATATTGCTACTTTGTAAGCTGCATGACTCAACATAAAACCCAAACACAAATTAGTAGCATTGATTGAAAAATGAACCAGACTTGTGTGTATTGAGGGAGCGTTTTGTTTATTAATTGAATCAATAAATGTATCAATATGCAATATTTTGGTTTTGTGGGATTCACTTAGCTTCTCATAGTTTCTCTCTGTTTGCTTCCCAAGTGGATTCACAAAATAAATGTATTTTTTAAAACTATATTTGAGAGTGAAGTTCAGGACTAAGAATTAATATACTTTCTTCAGAGTTCGTTTAGGAGATGGATAACTTAAATGCTAACCTTGATGAAGCTTCTGTAAGTCATTTAGCATAATTAAGCATAAAGAAAAAGGTCTCTGCGCTAAAACATGTATATTATTTGGTTTAATATGTCGCTGGAAGGTGAAAGATTTGCTTTGTGCAGATGCATCTTGAGGTAATAAGATGACAGGCATGTCTAAAAGCTCATAATAATCCTGGTATGCAGATTTTTATATATGTTGATGGAACCAGGCTAACTAGCTGGCTGCTAACTAAACTGAATAACACATAGAGTGGAAACTAATGTGAGAAACACTCACACTGTTGCCCACAATTAGCCAATCACAGTTTAGCCAACTGGAAGCATTAGCCCGCTAACTCAGCACAGTAACTCATTACCTTAGCATAGCTCAAACCTACTTTATGTGTTCCATGATACACTTCACTTCATTCTTTTAATGTATCAAAATGTACACTTCCATTGATCCACCACCACAGATCGATCACTGAACAGGTTTATGATCAACAAAGCTTTTTTTGTATTAATTACATCAAACTGATGAAGTGATGACATTCTAAGAGGGCTGTAAAACTTTTTATTTTTTTGCTAAAATGTTTGTACATTACAAGTGTTCAACAATGCAAAGCATAAAAAAGCACAGTGTAGGAGGACAGTAAAGACAGAAATACCTCAATTAAGTATCTGCTTACATTGTCCACTTGTTATGCTAAGCTACGTTAGCGTTCAGACATGACAGTGGTAAAATCTTCTACATCTGACTCTTATTTAATTATTTAATGATTGATATTGATTGTGAATATTAATACTCTGAAACTCGTGTCCGGAAAAGAGCGGAGCAGCAAAAGCTTGCCTCATCTGTAGAAATATATATCTGCATGATATCACAGTATGAAAGTAAGCGTGCTTCATTGTGTGCCATGTGGGTATAATTTGGTTTCATTAGCAAAGCAATGGACAGTGATGAATTGGTAAATGATGAGGAGGGCACATGACTATATTTTTGCACAAAGCTGAGGTATTATTTCTGTGAAACCCAAGGACGCACACATGCACACATGATTCCTCGGTGGGTGCACACACACATGCACACACTCCTGCGTCTGCAGAGTACAGCATGGCCACCACACAGAGCATTCCATCATACTGTCACTCACATCTGCTGCCCTTTCTCATTACCGCACCCTCCCAATTCCCCCCCTCTCCTTTACCTCCCCTTCAGCCAAACCCTTTTTTCTCTTCCTCCTGTACAACCAGCCACATTATCCCCCCCCTCCCTCCCTTTCTTCCTGCTCTACAGACTATGCTTCCATGCCAACAAAAATGAACAGAATTCCTGTGGACGTAGGTGGCAGGTGGGCTGACATGCTTTCACACCAGTCCGATGTCCTCTGAGCCTCAGACAGCGTGTTCACATTTTGAAAAAAGGGCTACAGAGTGGTTTCAATACACCTCACATGATTGAAACAGAGAACTGATTTTCCACATGTGTGTGCGCACCAGTTTGAGTGCCAGAATTAGACAGCGGGTATCATTTTATTCCACCTCTCCCTGAACCTGTGAAAATGGACTGATGGAAAATACAATTGTTGAATTTCAGAGACTTTACAGTATGTCCATGGGAGCTCTGTCTGTTTTGGCAGATGTGGTTTGCTGCAGTCCCTGCCGCTTTTTTGTTTCTTCCCCCCCCCCCTCCTCTGCTGCTTCCAGAGAGGGATGAATGACAAAACCACGTCAGGCTCGTGATGCAAAAAGGATAATTAGGATTCAGGAAACACAGTTTGTCCTCAAAAGCAAATCACTTCCCTGGTGCTCAGGGGCTACTGAGGCACAGATCATTTTATATATCAGTACCTAGCAACTGGCAGATGGAGTGAACTTAGTGCAGGCTGCCAAAGCTGATAGGACACTGCAGGACTGCAAAATGAGCTGTGATGATTCCCCTGCTGAGGCCAACAAGAGACACATACCTCATTAAGATGCATAGCATCCTCAAACGCTCGGCCACACTTTACAGCACTAAGTTGCCCCTTGCAGAAATGATCACAGCGTCATTGTGAACATACAGTTTGAAGCGGATGGCTCCAAAACAAACATGAGCGAGCTTTATTAGGCACCTACAGCAAAGACAAAAATACACATTGCTAAATAATATCCAGTTTGGAACCACATTATTACACATAAATGCACTGGTATACACACTATTAAGACTGGAGAACAGCCAGGACATCGTCTTTGACATCTATTGCAGCTTTTCATATCTCCTGGCATAAACACACACAGTGAGTCATCAGAAATCCTGTCCGTTTCAGTCTCTGCAGATCTCTGCATGGAGAGCGGCAAAGCCATTAAAACTGCACCTGTTGTGAGGGTGTAAACATGTGTTCCTCTTGACCATCTATCACTGCAAAAACACCTTTCTTGTGCAAGCTGGCGGAGGAATATTCTGATTACAGAAGTCCTTCCTGCCCTAAGGGAAAGTAGAGGCGGGTATCGCACTTTAAACAGTGTTATTTGGTCGTATGGGGGTCTATAGAGGGCCTCAGTATTATATCCTCATGTGGACACTGTAGCTACTGTGTAGTGTGCAGCCTAAGATATAAAGGTGCATCACATGCTCTGCAGCACTTCACTGTGTGACCAATTATGTACAAAGTGCTTGAACTATTTGCTTCCTCATTATGGTTAGAGCAACAGAGTCATGTTAAACTAGATTATTTCATTAGCATGGATGATTAAAAAACAGAATTAAGGACTGTGTGACCAGCTAATGCACATTGTTCATCATTTCTGCGTGTTTGTTCTTTAATATAAATCTCATTATGCTTCTGTCTCTGCCAGGTAACATCCCCTTGTAGAAGAGGTTTTTGGATTTAAATGGGAATATTACTGGTCAAAATGACGGCTATACTAACCCCTAATGTATGACCATTCCGGTGCCAACCCGTCTTTTTTTTGTTTTCTTTGGTGATGATCTCTTCCTTTGAAACTCTAGATATTATCCTGCTTCTTGCATCAGCTTGCTAACTATCCCCGCTGATGTCATCCTCCTTTCCTGTTTTCACAAAAACACAGGAGGAGCGAGGAGGACACTGATTTCATTTGAAACAAAAGAGGGGGCCAGATGATAAGAAAGCGGAGCAAGAGGAATGAGTGAGGGACACAGAAAAAGAGACGCTTGCAGGGAGAGAGAGAGAGGAAGAGAGACAAAGACCGAGAGGCAGAGACTCCTGGGACGGACCGACAGGGCTGCAGAGAGAGGAGCTTAATTTCCCAACACCATCTGTTACCAGTCCCTGGGTTGAAAGCTCCACTTATGTCAAACCTCCCACAACCACACACCAGTAGAGCACCGCCGAGCCGTGAGAGACCCCACTGCCTTTTCTTTTTCTGTCACTTTTTTTTTTTTTTTCCCCCTCCACACCTAAGCAACAGTCACCCACCCACTCTCACGCTCCGCCGTAGCACTAACACACAAACACACTCTTTTTGCTGAGATAAATGAATCTGCCAGCTCTTTTCTGGGTCATAGTGGGTTTCTGGTTCTGTTGAGGGGGAAAATAAAGTCAAATTAATTGGGCGCCGACATGTCAGATGTTCCTGTACTCAGCATAAAAATGGATTTTCTTTTAATATATTCACCTTCGCAACAGTTCACTGTCCACTGAATCAATTGGGTTTTGATACAGTAACTCCCATTCTCTGTTGTGTTTGTGGGAGTCCACATTATCTTGATAAACTGTCAAGTGTTTAATCTTGGCATCGATTGAAGAAAAGCCCACAAGGGATGCTGGGTATAAATATAGGCTTTTCTACTGGGTAAGAAGAGCCCACATCTCAAAATGTGTCAATGAAAGTGCCTCCAAGCTACTACTGTTTTTCCCTTTTTCCCGGTGGTGTGGGCACTGAGGAGAAATGTCTGGCCTACATACTAAACTTTCTAGGGGGCACGACAATACATGAATCTGTAGGGTTAAGTTATATATATGTGTATAATGGAGAACTTGTGTGTGGTACATTAACATGCTGGAGTTGCGTGAAGACAAAAACTAGAGCCTGTGATTTAGTTAATGCTCTTGGGAGGGTGTTACCTGTGAGAAACGGGGCGGTCAATGGAGGTTGAAAGTTTTATTCTGTGCATTAAAGATAAGTTAGTCTTCATTTCGGATGCTTTTTTTTAATTAAAACAGTGTTGCCATATACTGTTTTTTTAGACGCTGATGAAGGCCTAGTGCTGAAACGCGTCCGTTGTTGTGTGGAAGGAAACTAAAAAGGACATTTGCGTGCTGACTTCTGTCTCTTTTTAAGTCTTATTGCAGTCGTGGACCTGGAATCGTGTTTACTGTCGAGTGTGCTCCCTTTTTTTGCTGTTTTCATATACTGTTTTCCCATTGCCATTTTGCGTTTCTGAATCAACATTTTTATGACTCTGACTCCAAAAGAACTGAATAAAGGAAAACCCTGACTCTAGCTCCTGAAACCATGTCATGAGGAAATGTTAATATCCATTAAAGAATAGGAAACATTAGGAGGAATTCATGGGGTATGGGGGGGGGGGTGCTGCGCCGAGGACAGGCCATTCCCCGGCATTTTAATCACTTCATTTACACACTCTCAGGGTATTTCTATGCAAATTATTTTAAAAGGTCACACTGCAAAGAGAGCATCTATTCGGTTCCAAATGGCACAAGTGGACAATGATTGTGTATCTGTGGTGTGGAGTTAAGCTATCAGGGGCTTTGCAACAGGGATGAATTACAGGTGAAAACTTCCCCCCCCCCCCAACAGGTAAACACTATGGCTTCAGTTCTGTGGTATCAGTTTTGTCACTCTGTTGAAGGGAGCCCTCGTGTGGCCACTTTGGTTATTACAGCTAGATCTTTAATTTTAAACCTTTACTATACTGCCACAGTTCAAAATATCTTTGTCATGTGTTACTCTATACTTTACGTCAGTAAGAAAAGTTAATATGTGAACGGCTAGAAACAAGAACAGCTTCTTTGCTTCTTTGGAGTACTGTCGTTGAAAAAAACTCTGAAAGTCACTTACAACATCAGGTTTCTGAAATGTTTGAATCAATCAGGCCAAAATAATTAGTGAGCAGATTATTGCAGTGCTGGAAACCACACAGGACCCTTAAGAAATACAATTGGCCAATGTCAAATACATGCACATTGTTTAAATCAACAAGCAGCAACTCCAGGCAGCCAACAGTCTGGTACACAGACAAAAGACTTCAGCATTATAAATAAAGCACCAGTTACTTTAGCGCTCAATGTTTCAATGATGTCATATTGCTGCTCTGATGTCAAACTTTTCATATTAAACCAGGCTTATGTTAGCAAAAGACGCTTCACATGGCAACTACAGATACGTTAAAAGTGTGATACGTATCCTTTCTTGCTGGCATCCCCATTTCCACTCAGGTCGTGTACATGCACATTAAAGTCAAGCTAATGTTTTAGCTCATTAAGGCCATTTCATTGGACGACTTTAATTTAAGTATAAAAGCACTGAAGGAAAATTTATATACAGTACTGACAGATGTCTGACTCCTCTACAGTAAGTGGCGACATGCCCCCTTTCAGCAAGTCACTATTAGACAGTCCTTGCCAACATGTTAACAAGATGCAAACTGGTTGTCTTATGGTGAACTTTACAGCTCTGTACATGCTTTACTTTTGCTACAAATGCAATGCACGCTTTCCTTCTGGCGATATCCAAACAGCTTACTTTTTGCTACTTTGTCTTTAAGTTGCTGCAACACCTGATTTTCTCCTCCGGGAATCAAAGGATCATCATATCTTTATGCTGATTGACTTCAGGGTCAAATCATTACGGAACTATGAACTATGGAGCATGAGCACAACACTTAGGTCAGTTTAGGTCCAATTGACATGTATGCATGCAAGAGTGTTATCAATGAGTGGTGGTCAGACCAACAAGTTTACATTCATTTTTAAAGTCCAGTCGACTAACTGCATGTAAACGTACTGACAGATGTCAATATAAGCCTCTGTTAATGACTCTACAGCAACATAATGTCCCACAAGTGTAACAGTCTTGTGTCTCAAACCAGCTGTTTAAAAAGAGTCCATAGACATCACGCCACCCTGTCACTTTTGTTATCTAAATTATCAGTGTTCCCCAATCAAACTAAACTTAATAAAAAAAATATCAGAGAATGTTTGGTTAAATAAATGAATCCAAGTTAAAAAGATTTGTTTCCACTTTTTTCCAAACTTTATTTGATGACAATATACAAGAACATCTTGAGCACGAAGACCCTCCCAGGCGTTCCGGGCTCACTGTACGGAGAAAACAGCAGATTTAGTGCAAGTTCAAATTTAAACAGAAATGACAGCAGAGAAAATATTACTCATTTCAAGACTTCAAATTGAGACAAAGATTAGAGACAATATATTGGGGTGGACAATGTTAACCCCAACATGATAAGTTTGAAGCTTTGTTAACAAAAACTCCAAAAACATTTATGACAGGTTAAATTACTTTAAGAACACATTTCAACATGAAATTCACACATTGGCAGGCTTTTAGTTCAGCTGCCCACACAACACACTTAAATAAGATCCACATGCCTTATCCAAACTCTGCTTCTATAAACTACAGATCTGAGGTATTTCAAAGCACTCATTTCTGTTTAAATATAAGCCAGAGCGGGTAGAGACTAAAGGACGTCTATTTTAGCAGGAACAGTTGTTCAGGACTGAGGAAGAGGGAAAACTCGTAAGCATGTAGTTTAACAAGACGTGGGAAAGAAAGGGAAGGGGGTCACTGTAGGAAAAGCTCAGGGGAACAGTAAGGTGTGACATGCATAACACAGCTAAGGTCTATCAGATATCGATGTGCAACATGAATGGCACACCATGCTTTTTCTGCTGCTATACCTGCACACTGACACCTCATTTCTGCAAAAGAAATCCATGGGAAGCAAAATCAGGAACAAAGGATGAAACAAAAATAATTAATATTTTGAAAAGTCAAGAGTCGAATAGAAAAGATCTCTGAATGGATTTTAAGTGAGTGAACTAAGAACCAGGTCAATGAAACCTCTAGACTGCTGGATAGTGTCTTTATTTTAACTGAAAGTGTTATAGGCACTAGTTAGTTCTTACATGTATGGCATCAGTCATTCCAGCAGGGGTTTAAAATTCAGAGATCTATTCTGGGTGACCTTAGGCTAATGTCTCTGAGGGTAAAGGAGTAATCAGGGTTTTAGTTAAGCAAAATCTACACCAACACAGTTCCCTGATTAGCTCTGAACTGTTCAATGAATATTTTCAAACTGACTCTGAAACACCATCATTATTCAGTTCAAGCAAGTAAAGCAAAGTAGCAGTGAGTAGTATTAAAGAAGGGATCTCTAGTGTGGGTGTAAACCAGTGGGTCAAACAGTCTCACATCCGATGCATCACGGATGCATCATGTACATCCAGAGGGAAATACATATATATTTTTTACTCTCATATGGGTCAGGTGGGGGTGTAAAGGGAGGAGTTAGATAGTATCTATCACTCCCAGATTATCTGCACACTGCAGTTAGTCTACTTATGAGCAACATTTACCTTCTACAGTTCCCGAAGAACATTTGATACGATACGGAAGATGACAAAGGAAATTGAAACAGTAAAAGAGTTGTGAAAAACAGATAAGCAGGGTAGGAAAATATTTGTGCAATGAAAATCAAGAACACAAAATTGAACGAGGCCTTTGCTTACTTTTCTGCTCCCATTGCTTTGATTAGGAATGACCATAAATTAATTCTAAATCACAATAATTATGACTCACTTTAAGTTTCTGTATCGATCAAAAAGACATGGTTGGTGAAAATTGGCTTTGCAACAAGTACAGACAGTGGTCACAATACCTTCTTGCCAGCAGCGCCCACACTGGCCTTCTTGATGCCTCGTACTTTCTTCATTCTGTTCTTGCGTTCCTTGCGCTGTTTTCTTGAGGACTTCTTTTTCTCATAGAGACCGTGCTGAGGAAGAGAAAAGAGCGGTTCATTTCACCACATCAATCACAAAGTTACATTTCCAATCATAACCTACTAAAGTTCTTAACACTTTCACAATCACACCACTAACATGTATTGGTGGCCTGTGAGCAAGAATAATTTCTAGTCTTACAAAATATGCAACACTGACTCGTATGTAAAAAAAACCCCACCTAATTACGTGCCCTGAGAAATGTTAGTGGCTAAGCCTTATAACTCAAAATTATAAAAAGGTGTTAGATAACCATCTCCAAATGAATTGTAACACACTTTTCAAATAACGTGAATTCATCATGTGGAACATTTAGCAGCCCACAGCAGGGAGAAACTAAAGTGCATCTACAACAGATGAAATCTTTGCTGAAAGGTTTCCCATCAATCTGTAGAACGCAAGACTTCTCAGTAGCTTATCGCTCTTTAATTTGTACAATGGATGAGAAACTAATGCTAAAACATCGATACACTCACTGTTTGTGAACTAGCCAATGGCAGCATTAAGACAGAGACAAGACAAATGTGCATAACTCACCCTGGCCAGTCTGTGCTTGGGCTCGTTCTTCTTAGCGTAGTCTAAGGAGTCGTAGACCATGGCAAAGCCTGTTGTCTTGCCGCCACCAAACTGAGTCCTGAAGCCAAAGACGAATACTACATCAGGGGTGGTCTTGTACATCTTGGCAAGTTTTTCCCTGATTTCAGTCTTGGGGACTGTGGCCTTGCCGGGATGCAGGACATCGACGACCTACAAAGAGGAAAATAAAAGCATGAATGTTGGCTGAAATTAAAACACGGGACAGAATAAACAACATTATGAACACATGAGGAGTTTAAGAGCTCACCATTTGCTTCCTCTGAAGCAGCCTGTTCGTCATGAACTTGCGTGTCCTGACTGTCACTGTGTCATTCTGAGGAGAAGAGTGAAATAAGATAAGATATACTTTATTCATCCCAGCAGGGAAATTTAGGTGTTCCAGCAGCCAGCATACATACAAACACACAACACATGTATACATACATATCCCACCCATTTGTTGACTTCATTTGGCTGTCTACTCACCGTTATATTGTATAGTTTCTGCTTATTATATGTCTACACTCATGCACTTTAACTTATGTCAATACTGTCCATTTACAACTCTGTTTTTGCACATGTACATTCAATCTTCCTATTTAAGACTAGTAATGCTTAGTTAAATCCTGGTTTTATATATTCACAATGTTAGTTTTGATATTTTTTAGTACTTATTTACTTTGTAGTTAATATTATATTGTGTTTAGATTTGCTAACATTGTGTTTTTTACTCATTGTGTGTTTGGATAACCTGCTGCTTTAACGCCACAATTTCCCAGTTTGGGATCAATAAAGTTATTCTATCTATACAAAGAATCATGAGTCCACAATACATAAATAGCTGTTACTCATAGATAACAGTATAAAATACTAGCTCTGCCAGTGAACAGTATGATAGATAAATACATAATTATTATAAGAAAAGCAGTCAAGTGTGCAAATATACAGTTTGATATATGCAGCTCAGGCTTAAGTTTAAAAGTCTTCTGTCTTTACTTAAAAATAATATCAAACACATTTAACAATTTAAACAACTCATTCAGTCTTTCCATTACAAACAACAATACTGAGAATCAAAAGCTCCAGCAGCATGTAGGCTACAGCTACCTTATCTCTGTTTCACTGCCCAACTTCCTGATTAAAACCACTTTTAATCACGGGAAACGAACATGCTTGTATAGATCACACAACATTTCGTTTTCAGACCTTCAAAGCTGAGCAGTATTTCTGTTACTGAACATGCTTGTTGACTGTAAATGACGGCCTCACCGTGACTATCACTGCCGTATTTGTTAGCATTAGCTGCTACCAAGTACAGTATAAAACTACACGAATTGAAGTTAGCGAGTCAACAAGTATCCAAGATAAACATTTAAGTTTATTAAGAGCACTTAAACCAACAGTGGCTCTTATACGAGACATAGTTTATGAGGTAAATAGTGTTTAACGTCCTGATAGGACACCAGTGAGGGAATCTTAGCATTTAGATGTTGTCGTTTAATTCACTCCCAGATGGAAGTTGTACATCAATATTATCATTTTAATATAAAACACACACATATAATCACTTAACGGCCGTGAAATGTGTGTAAGCGAAAGGATGGCTTCGATGATGAACGGATTTTATTGATAATTTTTGTCTCGACACTCACCATCTTGACGCCGGCCTCACTCAGGGACGTAGAAAAGGAGGAAGGACCCGCAGGTGCCCGGATTAATGCCTGCAGAAAATTCAGTGGGGCGCGCGCTTGTCTTGCCTGATGTAAAAAGGTAAACGGAATTTCTTCTCGGCGAAGAAATTTTATTTTTTCTAGTAAATTATATATAAAGCGAGTACACTATAGGTATTTATTTTATGTATTGAATATAAAATACGTCCAGAAAATGAACGTATTTAGGCAGGCGTTCGACACCAAAATATTATTATTGAATGTCTAAGCTATCCGTTCAATAAGACGGTAGAAATAATTCATACAGGATTTATTATAGACGTGGTAAATGTTAAAAGTAAAACTATTTAGGGTAAACAATCGACTATAATAATTACAACCTGGTCTATGATTTCAAAGTGTCAGTTTGCGATCATTTTATTTAAATCTATTTTATTTAGGATTTTTTTTTTTCCATAATGAAGAAATTGATCCAGTTCCTTTACAGCACATATAACTTCAAGTGTAAATTTCAGTCAATAAAATAAACAACCAATTTGCATGTTTGAGGACATTTGGAGTAAGGGGCTGGTAACCATTGGTTTGGGATGCACACACTGCAGATGTTCTTTGGGACCAAAAAAAGTGTGTTCACTGTGGAAGAGATGGGCCTATCTTGTGTTTATCTACCTAAATGCCAATTACATGCAATAAGACAGACTATTATTAATTATTGGGTGCAATAATACATAATGCGTCCAAAGACGTTCTAGGATATTTTTAGTTTCATTATCTGTTATTGCAATGTGTCATTCCAGATGTGGAAAGAGGGATTGGGTTTTCTTGCACATAAATTAGTATGAGTGTTATTAAGGTGAACAGACGGGAGAGACTTCATTGTTCCAGTCCTGTTTTGTTGTTTTGTAATCGTCAAATTTGCTTTAAAAAATCCAGCAAAACAAAGACAAAAAAACATAACACCTCATTTATTTGTTACGGAACTTTATTGATCTTGCAGCAACAATGTCCAGTGGCATTGCAGTTTCATTTGAAGTTATTCAAAATCAGAACAGAACGTTACAGTCATTTTTATTTCAAATCTCTGTCAGCAAACAATGTTAAGCCCTCATTGTCAAACCAAACAGATTTGAAATTCTGAATTATGATGCCAGATACAAAGAGTTTTACCGCTTTAAAATGTGCAATGCAAAATGGGTTCAAAACAATCCCTCAAAGTGTTGGTCAGCAAACATGACCATGAATGAATGACAGAGCCAAAAAGAAAAAAAGGAAAATCTTCGATAGACATCAATTCATCCATTCAGTGAGTCCAGCCATACAACTGAAAAACAGGACATTCGTGGAGATTTATTTGCCCAGCTGCATCTGGTGTATATCAGTATAATAATCAGGCAGGACTGTCATTGTGGTGTAAAAAACTCCCAACATATTGTTGGGATTGCAGGAACATGTGGCCACATTGCCATCTGAACTGAAAACTCAAAACATGAGATTTACGTCATCAAACTTCAAACTTCACAGCTGCTTTCTGAAGAAATGAATTAGGTCAAAAAATGGTTTTGTTCAATTGCTGATTACAATGTTACCTGTTCAATGTTACAGTGAAAAAATAAAAATCTGTTTGAAAGTACAAATTGACGACAAGGAACCAAGTCTTACACTGCATTGATGTGAAGTAAGGCATGGGTAGGCATGACACATGAACTATAAAGGATACATGAAGGACACTGGGGACAGATGTGTAGATCATGGACAGCATCTGTCAAACATCATGCAAACAATGTCTTCCAAACTCCATGACACTTAAAATAAATTCCAAGGCTTGACAGTGCTTGTACCCAAACCAATACCCTCAATACTAAAAAACTGTATTCAAAAATAAAATGCATATAAAACATCTGGATCATTTCAGTTCACCCAGAAAATGAGCATCGGACTATAAACCATTTCCACAATATTCTAAATGCTCTGAATATTTAAAAACACCCGGCAGATGTGGCAAAGTTTCAAATGAATTCATGTTGGAATTGTGAAAACTAATCTCTTGCCTAAACCAAAAGTAACCCTCAAATCTGAAAGAAAGCGTAGAAACTCTTTGTGGCAGGAGAGAAAGGTTTAAAAAGATTCATAACAAGGTCACATTTGAGCTTGATTGTGTGTCTTGATACTGTTATTCTATAATGAAGGGTTAAGGTTAGGGGGGGTTACCTACCCTAAGTATTTCTGTAACTGATACGCTTGTTTCAGATTTACAATGAGCTTATTTTTTGGGGGGGAAATAGAAACTTTTGATTATTACAAAGCAATCAAAACCGTAGCCTTAAGTTCGTTCATAAGAAAAGTTTACCCCTGAAAACTGAAAACTGTGTTGGTAAAGGATTCTTACATCTTGGAATGGCATGACAACTTCACCTTTTTTGCTAAATAAACACAACACAGCATCCCTTTACAGACCATCACAGGAAACCAAACAGACCAAACAACCAATATTAGATTGTGGAGCTTTTCAAGTAGTTCCAAAAAAAACTAAATCACTTAAAGAAACATGCTCACAAGGGTCTTCCAAACCAAAGACTGCGATGAATATCAAAGCTTTTGAGTGATTCTAAGGCCAGGTCCTAAAATTGCCACTTATTCCACACAGTGTCCCTTAATTATTATGGAATATTATCGGATGTACAGTGTGCTCTGTTTATAATCTTGACTTGCAGAAAGCTGTATGAGCACTGCAATCTACCAAATGGACAATCTGTCTGGGTAATCAATGTTCAGGCCAGCTCCCAGCTGTGTGGTAGTGACTCTTAAGCATGGAAACCAATACAAATAAACCTAGCTTCCAGGGCCACGCAGAGTTTAACCTGTATGTATGATGTACTGAATCCCCGAAGTATACACACACACACTCACACACACTCACACACACACACACACACACACACACACACACACACACACACACACACATTACATCCAGCAGCGAGACAGAGAGCTAAAGAAGATGGCTGCCATGAGGGCTCACAACATTGGTTTCTACAAGCCAAGCCTCTGGCAAGTGTAATGCCAGGTCATTTTCTTCTGTTGGTGAGGTTCCAATTAGTTAGATGTCCATTTCAAACTGGGCATCATCACCTTTAAAACAAAAGAAAAAAAAATATGAACAAGTTGTTGAGACAAGTATGGAAAATGCTGTGTTGTTTTTTTATTACTAAGGTGGACTTTAAATCAGATTATCACACTACAACAACAGAAATAGAAAACACTTGCTTCCTTACACAAACAAGTTACTTCTCCCCTTTTGTAAATCTTACCAGTTGCAGGCTTGCCATCACGGTTGTTGATGTGGTTGTTGGCTTCGTTCTTCTTGTTCTCGCTCAGGACATGTTGGCTGGTCACCCCGGGGATGACCGGCAGGTGAGCAGGGGGAGTCTGGGCGATGGGAGAATTACGCCTGTCCAGCAGGAACTTACGGTCATAGATGATCCGGGTTCCTGCAACAGCCCACGTGTTAAGTTCTTGTTAGTTGCGTTTGCTCTATCTCAAGACATTTTAGTGCTGTCAAATGTTTGTGAGTTCAAAGACAGACCTGGATTAAAGCCCTCCTCTTTTGCTACAAATTATTAATTATTAAGTTAAACATTAATGTGGTTGTGCACCCTCCGGCAACTCGCCATGTTTTAGTTTGCAATAATCAGTGTCTCCCAAAAAAGATACTGTGGCCAGGATGGGAGGTACACTGTGTATGCCAGGGGTGGGCAACTGGCGGCCCGGGGGCCACATGTGGCCCCCATCAACCCCCAACGTGGCCCTCGGGTCAGTTTTTACATATCAGTTAATTGGAAACATGACAAAAATCTGCCATGAAATCATGAAAACCAGAAGTATGTCCATAATAATATTTGATCACTTGTATATGTTGAGTTAAATTTGAGACATAATCGACTGTAATCATTTTTGTATCCTACAATTTGGCCCTCTGGCAGTGAGAATTAAATGAATGTGGCCCCTTGCTGTGACCAAAGTTGCCCATCCCTGGTGTATGCTATTTGTTATAAAATACCTTCAAACCTAACAACAGCTTAGGTGGCCCTACAATCATTTACATATACCGTATATTATATATATATATTATGATGAGAGGTCCACCTATGACGTTTTGTGTAAAATAATTGATCTCTTCATCATCTGATTGTACCTCATTTTTTAAATGAAAAAAGGTAGTTGTAGGGTAGTTTGTCTCCATTTCAAACAATGTGATACATATATGATGTAATATTATTTATTATATCATATTATTTATTATATATATATATATATATTTACCTAATAGGTATCAAAATCTCTGCGCTGTATATAAGCCAATCAAACCGCAGCCAGACATTGTGGGGGCGGGGCTTAGCTTTGTTTTTGTTTTGATCAGGATGACAAGGCAGCTCGAGTCAGTGAAATGATGGGCAGTGAGGGGTTCGGCAAGAGCCAAAACAGCGCAGTTATCTAAATATACTCGAATTTATGAAGTAAGGTGTTAAAGTAGAGACATATATCCCCTTACCTCCGGGAGTGGTAGAAAATAAAGTGCCTCCAGGGGTGGTACAATAGTCATGAGGTAGCTGCGTTGTGTCGTTGATCAACACCGTCCTGGTCGGGATGGCCCTGCTCTCGCTCAGCTGACGAATGGTAGACATCTTCAGCGCCGATTCGGTGACAGATTCAGCAGCTACAGATAATGGGGGTGTTTAGATCCCGACGGACGGTGGAAACCTGGGCCGTTCCCCTCTCTCTTATAGCTTCCCTAAAGCTTTCTTGTCTCTCCTTTCGTCCTCCCAGCCGTCAGCACCGTCCCCTCTCTCGCAAAGGCAGGAAGCACGACCTGCTGCGCCGGGATGTGACGTCCAGGGGAGCCAGGAAACAGCCAATGGTGCATCAGCTTGACCCACAGCCTTGTTTTTATAATATTCACTTTGAAAAACATTTATGTTTTGTCTTTTTTTCCTCCTTAAAAAAAACCTCCACAGGCAGTTAAAATTCGACATATTGAAATAGGTCAAATTTAGATGGTTAGAAAACACTGACTTCTTGTCCACCAACACTGAAAAAAGATACTAAGAACATGTACTATATTTTTTATATATTTATATTTTATATTTGATTTATTTATTTGCTCAATTCAGTGTATGGTTTCAACACCATAATACACAACAAACTCATAATGCTGAAACACTGTTCATGAACAAACAGGAGCAGGAAGAAGAAAACTTATAATACCTCCCCCCTTTTCCTAATAACACAAGAAACTGTTTAACAGAATAAGATGGCTAACCTGTTGTTTTCTCTTTCTTTCACGCAACAAAAAATATAGAAACAATCAAGTACAATCAGTTAGATTAACTCAATACATTCATCATTTCCCAGAACCTTTTCTTTATACATTCTTTTAAATTGAATGATACTTGAGCAGATGAATTTTAAATGATTATCGAGAGAATTCCATAATTTAACTCCATTTACTGAGATACACATTTGTTTTAATATAAAATGCTTTCCTGTATTTTCACTGTGTGTTTGAAGCAAAGCAAACAGATGTTAACATTAATGTACAATATACAGTTTATTGTACAGGATAGAGCTTTATATTGCACATGCACAGTTCACCTCCCCAAAAGGCACGATGGTGTCTGACTCACTGTCAAAAAAGCTAAGGCCCAATCAAAGCGTCACTACGTATCATCCAGCAGTCTGATGACTGATTGGCATGAGCTAATGCAAATTTACAAGGAGGCAGAGGGGGCAGAAAAGACTTGTCTTTATGAGTGACAACTGGCCACTGATAGCTATCTGCCCACAAAGCTTTCTTATTTTGAATGACTAGATTCGAAATATAGGCAAGATATTCTGATTCTTCTTTGTAGAAGTTGAATTGTTTTGCTAGCACATGTTTAGAATTGGAGTTGACCACCCTAACAAAAAAGTTTAGCTCTCAAGCAAGTAATACTGGATAGGGGTAATGATTCACGTGGAAACATTTTTATAAACAACATCATCGTGGTTAATACATTAGAACAGTTCAAATTGACAGGCATTCACCTGAAGATTGAAAAGTAGCTGAGATGGGGGATACATTTTCACAGTTGTAGGTTACAATGTGCAATTGATGACAGTAAAAAAAAAATGTAGCATTACTTAATAATCAAAGAAAAACGTAAATTACAGATAAAACTTTGGTCAAGTTAATGCACTATAAAGGGTTCAATAATGAATTCAGTGGCATTTACATCTTTATCTGTAATCAAACCTGATATTTTATTGCATGACTATATTTTGTTCCAGTAAAGAATATAAATGACAAAGTTACTATAAAACAATTGTAGTGGAAAAACTACAATTGTGAAATTTAGTTTTAATTTTAGAAGAGGAAAGGTGGAAAATAATCAGTTAGGCAAGTTAATAAAGCACATTTCCCCAACATATAGCACATTTCAACAAGTAGGTCAGTCAGTTAGGTAAAGGAAAGGCGGACACAGCATCTCGAAATTGTACAAAGGTAACTTTCACATTTGTTTTTACACTCGCGCTTGAACGACGAGTTTTATTGGTCACAATTCCGACCGCCCTAAACGCACCAGAAAAGTGCGCATGCGCTGTGCCCTCTGTCTACAGTACTACCGAGTACTACCCAGTGGTTTCTTCCGCCGCCATCCTCCATCCAAGCGCTAGAAAGCAACACAAACCTTCATCTTAAACATGAGCTACACCGTGGAAGAGAGGGGGAACCCAAACTCCCTGAGCTACCGCCTGTTCTTCAGTAAGTAGAAACTTAAGTGCGCATGTCAAAGTTTCGTTATTGTTTGCTTCTTTTCAGGCTTTCCGTAAACCACTCACACCACATAGACAGGCCAGCTGCAACTTCCCACGTGTCACCTATTCATTCATTCTTGCTGGGTTGTTTTATTAAATCAGTAACATATTTCACACGTGTGTTTTTGAATCTGTAAATTGCCTTCACATCGCTTCTTCTTATCCGGGTAATTGTAATGGCTTGGTGTGAGTCATTTTTACATGCGCCAACCAGTTTTGCCGGTTTTGATGAGTACCGCAGGTCCTAGAGGGATAATTGGATTTCTGACATGTAATATCTAGTATTGTCGACATAACACCACCACTCTTGCCTGATCTCTTGCCTGATCTTTGATGAAGGAAGTTCCTTCCTAATATTGCAAAGGGCTTGACCACGTCACCTAACATAAAACAATAAAAGCTTGTTGTCGGTGGGACTACGCCCTCTGTGTTCATAATATGTGAATAACCCATAGACTGGATTTTTTTTTTTTTAATCCTTATGAATGTCAGGTCTTCTGTATCTCTCTCATAGTTTAGGGTCATACTTTGATGGTTTTTGAAAGATGCATCCAAGTCAAGTCTCAAGTCAGTCAGGATCAGTTCCAGTGACAAGTCCTCATCTCTGAATGCTCAATACTCCTTAAAACTTACATTTGTTTATTGAACTTTTCCAAGAATTATGCCCTCCAAAGTGCTTCAAAACATTGGAACAGCACATCCAAAAGTGTCCAGATTGAAATAAATGTTTAAAATATGAAACGGCAAATAAAGAAAGAAAATACAGTGAAATGTTCAAAGTCACTAAAGGTCAACACAAGAGGTATACAATTGAGAACTTATCATTAAAGCTGTAAAACTAAGGCGATTAATGACGTGGCTCCTTAGATAAAAGACAGACTCAAATGATGCATAGAAAGTTTTGCTTTCAGAATGTCAACAGAGTTGGAGTATCTTCGATCCTCACGGGGCCAATGTGGATAAATTCAGACCCCCCTCTATGCTTCATGGTAGAAATTCTGTTCGGCTGACAATTCTGATGAAGCAGGAGTAATGACTCTTAAGCATTTGCTGCTGCATCGAGCAGGGCAGATGTTTATGATTGGTCCTGGCAGCTAAACTTGCTCTCTCAGCTCTGTTAGGTTCATTGTCATAGACTTGTCATTTCTGCCATCTGCCAAACAACTTACCACATTTTTTTGTCTCTTTTTTTTTGGACAACTTAAGATAAACTCAAAGGAAGCCATTATGAAAATCTGTGTACTCTCTTGGCAATCCACCAAACATGATGATGACATAATACTTGTCCTTGTGCAGGACACAAAGTTTTTTAATAGACTCACAGACATTTATGATACTTTATCTTTCTGTTATACTCATTACCTGTTTAATCCGACTGTGTTACAGAAAATGCTGAAGGAAAGTACATCTCACCATTCCATGATATACCAATCTATGCTGACGAGAGCAAGGTAAGATAGCACCTGTCACCTTTACCCCAGTAAATATACGTGTACCCTACAAATCTACCTACGTGTTGAATGACACCTGCAGTGCTGCCATGGATACAGAGTTTACTTCAACTTCAGTTTTATCAATCACAGACATGTAACTATTTTAAGTCATGATTTCCAAAATGTGCAGTGTCACAGTCTGTTTGCAAAAGGCAACGGCCTTTACTCTTTATTTTCTCCGTGCTGTGTCAATATGGCCTGTGATTGCAGAAGATCATCTATTATCCTATCTCTATGAAATGAAACAATCAATCCTATTTGTGGAAAATGTTTGACCAAAGTGGAATCCAGGATTTTGTCAGCATGGGTTTTTAAATTGTCAACTTCAGTAACTTGATCATTTAAGGTAATTGTGTCTGATTCTTGTCTCTTACAGAACATCTTTCACGTGGTTGTTGAAGTGCCAAGATGGACAAATGCAAAGATGGAGGTATGAAGTCTTTAACACTCTTCCTTATTGTTCTCTTTTGCCTTGTTTTTTTTTTTTTTTTTTTTAATAATAAAGTACTCTCTGCCACTTGAGTTCCTGTTTGTGTGTGTGTTGACCCCAGGAGGAGCAGTTCCTGTCATGATGTGGAGATAAATAAAATCGTTAACTAAAACGAATCAAATGAAAGAGGCATTTTTAGCAGGGACACAATGTACTTATCAGTTCATCCAGCAGGTTGTGAATCATTTCATGAAGAGAACATGAAATCTGTGAGCTGACGTTTAATCAAGATCTTAAATTGTGAATAACTATTTCTAGACTTTCGGAGTTTAAAAAATGGAAACGAAGTCGTACAAATGATTTTATTTTAATTGTATTTCGACTTGAACGGTTTCCTTTGCTACAGAGAAACACACATTTTATTTTAAAACCACTTGGATTACTTATTGATCACATTTGACAACAAGGATATCATTTATTTTCAGATTGCTACAAAAGACCTCTTGAACCCAATAAAGCAAGATGTGAAGAAAGAGAAACTGCGATATGTTGCCAACGTGTTCCCACATAAAGGCTACATATGGAACTATGGAGCCATTCCTCAGGTACGCTTTTTGTTTGAATGATATCAGTTGCTCCTGTGATGGTGTAAGACCAATCCTGCAGAGCTTATTGAAATAGACAGCGGCATAATGCTTTTACTAGATTCTTCTAGACATGTTCTTGTATATTTCAGACATGGGAAGATCCTGCACACAAAGACGGAGACACTGGCTGCTGTGGCGACAACGACCCCATCGACGTCTGTGAAATCGGCAGTAAGGTACAACACTGACGACCCTGTTTGCCTGTCTTCCTGCACAAGCCTAATGATAATCAAAAAATCAGTATGATACTGCTTACGATAACAGAAGTGAACGGCCTGCTGACATGTCCTGTGTAGGTGTGTTCCCGCGGCGAGGTAATCAAAGTGAAAGTGCTCGGGGTCCTGGCCATGATCGATGAGGGTGAGACTGATTGGAAAGTGATTGCAATCAACGTAGAGGACCCTGAAGCCAAAGACTTTAACAGTAAGCACCTGGATTTATTCAAGCCCTGGTGTGTCCCCCCCGCCTGAGTTTTTGGTCACTCGTTATGAGTTACTGAACTTGTTTTCCTTCATGTTTTAATCTGTAATCAGACATCAATGATGTTCGGCGTCTGAAACCTGGTTATCTGGAGAGCACGGTGGACTGGTTCAAGAGGTACAAGGTGCCAGATGGGAAACCAGAAAACCGGTTTGCTTTCAACGAGGAGTTCAAAGACAAGGTCTCAACCTACACATTTTGCTGATTCATTGTTTTTAATGTTGACGCTTTTCTGCCATGTCAAAATGTCTACTCTATGTGTTTTGTGCCCTGTTCACACTTCAAACAGATGAATTATATATATTATGTCATTTTACAGACATACAAGTCCCTGCAAATTGTAGTGAAAACTTTTCCTCCTTATTTTTCAGGACTTTGCCATTGAAGTAATCAAGAGCACCAACAACTTCTGGAAAGCCCTCATTTCCCAGGAGGCCAGTGCTGGTAAACTGATCTGGTAAACACTGTTCTTTCTCTTAAGAGGCTACATCTAAACATACCATTGTTTTTGGAAATGTGCACACTAAACTGTATGCATTCATGGCATCTTGGCTATAAATGACTATTTATCTCGCAACACAGCAAAAACACGTGTGTCTCGGAGAGCGACAGCCCGTACTGCTGCTCTGTGGATGAGGCTAAAGCCGCTGTCAATGAAGTAAGATTTCATTCATTCCTTTTTGCAACAAAAAAAGACTTCTAAGAGTTTGAGGTTGGACCTAATTTCTCCATAATTATTCTATCATAACTAATGTTTCATTCTGTTTTTAGACATGTCCTTGTGGAAAAGCAGAACCTATCCCCTCATCAGGTAGAGTTTCTAAAAAGATTGCTGTAAAAACAAAAGTCCAGTTTATTCAATATCTTCTAAACTTGATCAGATTGATGTGAATCTGATACCTATTTGTTTATTGTATTGTGTTTTTTTTGCAGTTGATCAATGGTTCTACTACGAGAGGAAATAAATGCG
The DNA here is from genome assembly GCF_963584025.1 of Labrus mixtus. Lineage (NCBI taxonomy): Eukaryota > Metazoa > Chordata > Actinopteri > Labriformes > Labridae > Labrus > Labrus mixtus. Next base: position 8,885,696 of record NC_083617.1, on the reverse strand, counting down.
GAGCTGTTTGGATCGGAGCAGAGTGAAAGGATCATCAATTAAAGGAATACTTAGAATAGATCGTCTTACTCTAGGAACCAATAGGGTGAAGGGATGTGATATGGATGGTGAGGCTTGGGTCAGCTGTTTCCCTGTAGACAAAGAGAAAGTGGTTAGATACTGTAGCGAAAGAAAAAAAAAAGTACAATTTTTCATGTATTGACCAATGAAATTCACTTATTTAACAAGGATCTTGGAGATTTGCATTCATGAATGACATACATGTACAAATAGGAATGCCTTATATAAGATGCTGAACTCCTTTAAAAGATCTTCTTGAGTTAAATTATTGTCAATGTGTAAAATGCCCCCGCTTTTCCAGCACTGTAAAATAAAACAATTGCATAAAACTGCTCTAGATTCTAAATACATTTATCTGTTGCTTCCAAGACTTCAAGTCTAATGTCTAATGTTTGTGTGAGAGTTGTCAGTAATATTTTCTTTATATTCTTAACAGATGTCTGTGGTCTATATTTCTCTCATTGTTACAAGGCTGCCCCCTAGTGTCCAGTCCCTTACAATTCCTGTCTTTTGCAATTTATTATGGTAACATGGACAGTACCTTTTATGTCAGGTAATTCTGTTGGATTGAGTCTCATTATACAGTTCTGGGAGGTAGAATCAAAGTCTAGATGCAAAAGAAAAAAGGCAAATCTGATTCAAGGTTTTGTTACAGCATTTATCTAGATATGTCATTTTAGAACAAAGGTTTTAATTTCGGAAGATTTTGAATTGTGAATGAAACTGGATCAAAACATTTTCAATTAAATTAAGTCTTGGATTCATCCATTCAAAATAAATTGACATTGAAGTTCAACTTTAGTTCTTATACTAGTTACTGTATAGAAAAACAAGTAGAAGTACTTGAATCAGATTTACTTAATTAATCATTTGAGGGAATAATTATAATATAACACTTATAATTGCATTAGAGATTGAATTAAATAAAACGTCCATGTAAGAAATGGGCTATAAATAATAGGTAAATACGATTAAATATACAACACAAAGAAATACGAACAACAGTAACAAAGCGCAGAGTTACTGAGGTGAAGAGATGCAAGTATGAAATAAAAGATAAAAGGGGTAACTAGTTGCAATTTTGCAAACGCACACTTGAATGATTAATTGTGATGTAAATTTTTTTTTAAAAAGCGAGATTCTGTCTATGTCGACAGCTTCTTGTGTTTTGTTAATAAAACAAGTTAAGTGGAAAAACTAGAACGAGATATCGTCGCCCCTCTTGCGCTGTAAACCATTCTAGTGACGTAGTTCCGGTTAACTGTCAAACTTGTGGGCTTCATGTCAGTCGACGGGACAGGCTTGGACCAAAAACCAGCGGCCGGGCAGCTTATTTTATCGGCAGTCCAAGGTAATACCCGAATTAAATATACCATTTACTATTTTTCAGTTACTACATCCATATTAATTCCTGTTTATTACTTTTTGAAACACTTTTCAGACGTCACTGAGTAACGTTTAGACCTCTTTGAGCTGTTATATTGTTTACTAATTCGTCATTGTTTACGCTGTGACAGCTGATGTCTAGCTACTTGCGTTAAGCTGAACTGTGGCAGTAATGATGAAATAAATCACTGAAACCATCTTTTCTGAGGAGTAGGCGTTCATTTAACGGTCTGTGAGGTTTTAGGTATTGTATATGGATATTTGTAGGGGAGATATGCATAACAACCTGCTGCTATTTATGGCATAACACTTGTTAGGGTTGCCTCAGTGGAACATGCCTCTTATGTTATAGTTTTGTGTCAAATGACGTGGTGATTAAATGCTATACTTTATGAATGGCGTTTGCTGTTTACAGATTTACTTAGTTTAATAATCTAATCAACAATTGTGTCATTTCCAGAAGCTTTTGGTCACTGTGGCCTCACATCAACAAGCACATCAAGTCCCATATAGAGTGACAGGTGTGTGTGTGTGTGTGTGTGTGTGTGAGGGAGTGAGAGAGGAAAGCATGAGGGGACTGCCTAGATCAAGTGTCCTTGGCACAACCTGTCATAAAAATAGTCAGAGGAAGATCAGTGAGACAGTTCTCCAGACAAACTAACATCTGAAGCCCGTCTGTTGCTCAGTTTGCCTTCCTTCCCTTTCTCACTTTAAACCTTGTGTGATTACACACAGCTTACACATACCAGCAGAGTAATCCAGGGTCAGGAATAACCATTAACAATGAGCTTCAGTGCACGATTCTGCAACACAACCATGTCCTTTTGCAACAGTATATGAAATTAATTGCGGAAAATGTGCTTTGATATTATTATTTGGTGTAAGACTGGAGAACAGGCATCAACTTTAACGTAACCTCATCACTGAGAGGTTCCCTGGGTGTCTTTTGCTGTGTTCTTCTTTATTATGGCAAATCAGTAAATCATCTCATTATTATAATCTGTATTACAGGTTGACAAGAGAAATGTCTTTTATATTTGATTGGATCTACCGTGGCTTCAGCAGTGTCTTGCAACTATTAGGTAAAGTATTTCACTTGATTTACCCTTGCATGAAAATATGTCAAATGCTCTAACAAGATAAGGCAATTAACTAGCAAAATTGCCTAACATGACAGACCAATGTGACAAAAAAAAAAGAAGCTTTAGCAGCTAATGAACCACACACTGGGTCTATGCATGCATACGGTCTTGTCGGATAGGAAACTTCTCAAGGTGTCTTTAGAAAGTGTGAAAAACATTTTTAGGCAGTAGGTATTTGAAAAGAAAAATATTCCATTCTGATTTACTGTTTGTGCTTTTGTTCGTAGAGGTAAAGGAAACTAGGGAAGTACAGAGAAAATGTCTTGCATAAAAAAATGCGTTTGAATCAGTAGATCTCGGTATGACTCAAAAAAAGGCTATTTGTAAACTCTAAATGTACACTTGATAACAAAGGTTATTTGGAGTCATCAGAAATGTATTTTTGTTTTGTTTACTTAATTATTTTTCACATGGTTTTTGACATACTTCTAAAACAAGATACCAATAAATGATAAATACCACAAACATATTAGAATGTAAACAGGGTTCCTGAGGATGGTGAACAGACTATTTGTAATTACAGCTGATCTCCTGCTCTTATTAAAGACTCAGAAACAAAATAGAAGTTTATATGGAGTTTTTGAAATTATCATCTGCTGGTTTTCTATTTATCATCAGGGTTGTACAAGAAGACGGGCAAGCTAGTGTTCCTTGGTCTGGACAATGCTGGAAAGACAACGCTCCTGCACATGCTCAGAGATGACAGGCTCGGACAGCACGTGCCAACGCTACATCCAAGTACATTCGGCGTTTTCACATTGTCAGTTAAGCAATCAGCCTTGTGTGTTTATCTAAAGTCAGGGCTTCTCTCCTCTGTCCTCAGCATCTGAGGAATTGTCCATAGCTGGAATGACCTTTACGACATTTGACCTTGGAGGTCACACACAAGGTGAGATAAGGAGGATATCATTTTGATGCACTTTCAGCTACACGTTGTTTAGAAAATATTGAGATTGTTTTTCTCTCACAGCACGGAGGATCTGGAAGAACTACCTCCCAGCCATAAACGGTATCGTCTACATGGTGGACTGTGCTGATCATGAGCGACTAGTAGAGGCTAAAGTTGAACTTGATGTGAGTTCCTACATTTCCTTCTTGTATATTAAAACACGGATTAAAGGTTTGATATAAGTGATGGTCTCTCTATATAACGCTTCCTGTCTGCAGGCCCTGCTAACAGATGATACCATCTCAAACGTGCCAGTTCTCATCCTGGGAAATAAAATAGACCGCCCTGAGGCCATCAGTGAAGATGCACTCAGAGGAATGTTTGGTCTTCATGGACATACAACTGGAAAGGTAATGATAATATGCTGATTGGTTGTTTGGTCAACATTTAAAAATATATAATAATTTCATATATATTTCTCAATTTATGTATATATTTCTTTATTTGTGAGATAGCATGACAACCAGAACTGACCGTGAGACAATGGACAGTCAAATAGTCAATAACATAAAACATTTTGAGTTAAATATGTCAATGTAAAATTTAATTCTGGATCAGGTTAGTGTGGATGTGAGAATGAAAGATAGTTTTCATTTTTTTTAATTTGTGGGTCACTTTTGCATTCATATGTATGTTGTAAAATAACATATTTTTCCTTTCTCTGTTTACTCAAAAGACATTTTCACTGAATTATAAAAAAAAAATGAGCTTCATAAATGTGTCAAGGTCAGACCTACCTTCCTTTCAACAGGGAAGAAAAATGTGTTTTTACCCACTGTTGCTTCCAGATAATTGAAAACTGTGTGTTTCTTGAATTACAAACGCAAATCTGGCTTGCCAAGGGCAATCATGACTGTGAATTAAATACTGTGACAGTGGGGGGCAATATGCACTCTAGAAACATTTGGAGCAATACCTGCTTTATGCAAAATGTTCTTCATTAGTGTAAATCTTGTTAACCGCCTGCTGTTTCTCTGCAAGAAACAAGAAAACAAGAAGCGTGCGGCAGAAAGCAGGATACAAAAGTGACAGTGAATCATTGAGTCTGAACAGAGCTCTACAGAAAATACACTAAGCCCTTAAAGTACAATAAATAGAATCATATACTGTTCATACATTTGTATCTACTGTGAGTGGAAATCAAATGTTTTGATAGGGAATCAAATGTATATCTTTGTTTTTTAATGTCTTTTTTTGTTTCCTCTCAGGGCAACGTGTCACTGAAGGAGCTGAATTTGAGGCCAATGGAGGTTTTCATGTGCAGCGTGCTGAAGAGACAAGGATATGGAGACGGTTTCCGCTGGCTCGCCCAGTATATTGACTGATTTATGATAACTTGAACCAGTTTTAATGTGCTGCCTGAGCACACAGAGACAAGTTCCACACAAAACTACCTGCTGTTGAGATATATTTGATCACATATGCTGTATTCAGGACTATTTAGTGGTAGTAGTTAGAAGGTTTTACAAGAAGTGTTTTGTGTTACACTGTGTTCTGCATCAAAGATGGAGTTATGAAATCAAAGATTGAGTTATGAAAGTATCAGTTTATTCAACTCAGTTTGAAAGAAGAATAATCTTCATGCTGTAGTTTCTACATTAACTTGAAGCCCTTTGGAGAATTCAGTCTGCCATATAGAACATGTCATTGCTGTGAACCAGTTTCTGACCCCAGGTTTATTTTTAGCTGCTGGTGTAGACTTTCAGTGAAGGTCAGTTTGGTTCTCATTCTGTGCTTGGAGTTCCTCTTCCTTGATTGAGGATTATGTGTTGGCACAGATAAAACATTACATCTTATTACATACTATTTCTCTCCAGCTAATGGGGATCCCATTGTAACATCTTTTTGTTTCTTAAAATTTCTGAATAATGTTTTTGGAAAGTGCTGCAGAGAGTTGGTGCCAATTACATGAATGTGACCACAAGTGCATTAACTGACATTTTGCTGTAGGGAAGTTGTATTTAAGCACAAACTAGTGTTACATTATTGCAGTGAATGTTAACTGTATAAGCACAGCTATAGGTGGTGTAAAAAAAAACTTGTCCAGAGTGAGAATGCCAGACTCCTCGTTTTTAAAATGGTTAATTGCTGTGCGATAACTTGAGTACTTTGTGATTAGTATAACTGCTCAAAGGTGCAGTGATATTATGAGAGTACTCTGGTGGTACTTAAATGTATGGCAATAAAAAGCATAGATTAACCTCTTACAATCTTTTTGTATATAAGCTCTTATTTATATTTTGCAATAAAAAAAATTGGTTTGCCTTATGTAATATCAAGCATTATGCGCTGAAGAGATATATCTGTTACAAATGGTTGGTCATGTTGTTATAAAACGTGTGAAGTTTGAGCAAAATAAATATTTTTGACAATCCTTTAAATCCATCTTGTTGGATTTTTTCTTTTTATTAGGTTGTTTTTGTTATTATTGTGTTATTTTAAATGGTTTCCACATCTAATAAGAAACATTACTTAACCATAATAGTTTAACTGAAATATATTATCATTATCAGGTGATAAATAAGACATGATACTTTGATTTACTGTGTCCTTCTTTCCCCCTTGAAGTTGTAGAGAGTTGAGTCAGACTTGGGGGGCTGGGCACACAGGGCCTTTGTATAGTAAGGGTTTAAAAAGCTAAAATAATGATAACTATCAATGCAGGTGGGGGGGTCAATTAAGAATACTTGTGTAATATAGGGCACGTGGTTTTGTGAAACACCCCTGGTTGTACACATACCCATTAAAAAAACCTGAGTAACAATCAACAACATCAACAAAAACGTCTGCAGGACATTATATATAAGTTATTTTTGGTAGATATACAAAGTGCCTTCCTTTGATTTTATGAATGTGTTTGTTGCACTGACAAATACATAGTTTACAGGCAACCATTAAACATTTACTTTCTTGCCAAAAAACTCCAAGTTTTACACACCCCTGTTAAATACGGTAGGTGAGCTGGCTCCTTTTAAAGAGTTTATTATTTTATTATTACTTTGTTTATTATTATATTCATATTCCCAGAAAATGTAACACTTATTTAAACGCCAAAGGTACATAGTGAAGCCTCTGAACTAAAGCAGGCTACTAAGATTTAGTCCCGCCTCCTTGTTCCGCATTGGTTCAGAGGGCGACATTCTGACCAATCACATCAAACGGTCTGCGCTGGCACGTTTGCTCGTGACACCAATGAGACTCAACCAGGAAGTTAGACGACAACCCATGTTACTAAAAAACACCACTGTGAAGAATAATAACGAGAAAACGTTACTTTAAAATCCCGAAGTCAGTCTGTTACGTCTTTCCAACATGGAGGTCTGCTTTCTTGTCACACAAGAGGTCTGTGGCTGTTTTTAATAATAAACTTTTTTTCTTCAACTGAACTTTTTTTGTTTGTTTGAATGTCCACAAGCTGCTGAAGACACGCTGTCGACACCTGGGTAAAGTTCACCTGCACTGCTGACAACATGGAGGTTAAAGAGGTAGAGAGGTGTTGCTGTGTTGTCAACGTGTTTGAGACTTTTTCGGGTAAGAAAGCCGTGAGCTGCAGCGGAGTAATCGTCCATCCTCCATCAGGAACAATCATATGCAACGGGCTGCCTTTTTCCCGTTTCATTAAAGACAAAAAGGAGCCCCTGTCCGAAGACCTCAAGTTCCTGTCCCCTCACAGCTTCAGTGACAAACTCAAAATCAGAGTCAGCCTTTCTGCAGGACGGGATTTGGACACCGGCCACCCTGCACACGGAGACGCCTTGTCACCCTCCAGAAGCCGAACAACACAACACAGGGAGGCCGCGGCCGAGTTGCTGATGCTGGTGAACTGCCTGGAGTTCAAACAGGCTTTCCAGGCAGTTTTCCAAGAGGCTGACCGGTGGCGTTTCCATGGCGACGAAGAGGACGAGATTCTGATTAGAGATGCTCAATTCCTGAGCTGGTTCGCTGTGCTCAAAGCAAGTGAAGTGGCGGACAGAAGTCAAAGTTTATGTCGGCTTGTACCCTGGCAGAGTGGCTCTTCTCTCCAGAAAGGATGCCCCGTTGTCGCGTGTGGCTCGCCTTTCGGCTCCCTCTGCTTGGATCTCTTCATCGGCACCCTCAGCCGAGGCATCGTCAGCAACCTCGCCGGAGATGACAACGCCGTCATCCTCACGGACGCCCGGTGTTTGCCCGGCACAGAGGGCGGAGGCGTGTTCGCGGTGAAAGGTGCCGACGACGCGCGCCTGGTCGGACTCATTGTGTCTCCTTTCGGCTGGAAGGCGAACGAGTGGATAGGCCTCACCCTGGTCTGCTCCGTTCAGTCGATCTTCAAGAACATCGTCTGCTGCACGAGCGTTAAAGGTCCACTTCGAGATGTGTGGCTCCACGAGGGCGACGCAGGCCTCCGCATGTCCGCCACTGCCCAGGGGTCAACAGCTTTAAAACACCCCGCTGTGTGCCTCGTGGACAGTGGACAGTTCTGGGGCTCGGGTGTTGTGGTCACATCTCAGCTGGTTGTAACGTGCCGGCATGTCGTCAATGGGAAGTCGACAGTCACCCTGAAGTTTCACCACAGAGAGAGGTGGCAGAACCATTACTGTCTTAGCGTGGGCGGTTGAGCACTTTCCAACTACAGCATTTACTGTTCAGGAAAATGTATCCCAAAATACTTTAAAAACATGCTTAAGAAGCCCTTTCACTCAAAATGTTGGCAAGTCCAAGAAAGTTGGTATTTCAGGGTCCCTGGTGTGCCACAGTACATACACAGTACCAAAGTCTTGAACTGGAACGACTGATAGAGAAGTTATCATCATGTTAGTATGTGTAAAAAGATTTTGAGACCCTTAGCGTATACCTCAAAGTTAGATTACATTTTGTAATCATGTGTCATGTTTTTTTTTCCGTGTGGCACTAAATAACTCACATGCATTGATGTAAACTTTACAACATATTATCACAAGGTGAAATGTCAACATCTTGATTAGCAAGTGGTCATTGATGAGCTCTTTGTAACAGTAATTATTCTGTTCTTCGTCTTGATTAGAGGTGCAATTAATTAACCATAGTATTTGAAATATGTCCTGTTCTATCCTTGCAGAGTCCTTGATGTTGTGGGCGATGTGCTGTTTTCCACCAGAGCGTCGTCACCTTATGATTTGGCTTTTGTGCAGATGAGAGACGCTGTCAAACATGCTGTGGTCCCCCAAATGGCACAGAGTTTTAGTCCAGGTTTGACTTCATTCTTATTAAGTAGAAGCAGTAGACTTAATTATTGCTTCTCATAAAGTGTCAGAGGTGATATAAATCTTTACACAAACTAAAAACTGTTACACTATAGATGTTCAGCTAGGTTTCTCTGCCCACAGGTGAGTCTGTTGTTGTGGTGGGATATGGAGGGTTGGGTCGGAGAAGTGGTCCGTCCCTGACCTGTGGTATCCTCTCTAAAGCCATTATCTTGAATGACCAGCCTGTCATGCTTCAGACCACTTGTGCAGTACAAGCAGGGGCCAGCGGGGGCGCTGTGGTGCACAGATACACAGGAGAGCTGCTGGGTAAGAATCCCTGCAACTACAAAATCATGTACTCGATTTGATCAGTGGGGGGCATAAGGTGACCACAGATTACTTCACTGTAATCATGCACCATAGGTGAAGGGAAAAGGCAGCTATAAACATCACACTGCTCTCTTAGCAAGTTCTATATTTGAAATTTCACACGTGCAAAGTACAACTAATCATTATTTTGTGTTTTGCAGGTATTGTGTCCAGCAACACAAAGGACATGGCTTCCAAAGTGACCTACCCACACCTGAACTTCATCATCCCAGTGACTGTGTTCCAGAGATTGTTACAGCAATTTCACCACACGAGAGATGTCAATGTTTTCAGAGCGCTGGACGAAGCAGAAAAAGAAGTCAGACGGGTGTGGAGGTTACAAGGTGCTCCAAGCAAACTATGACAGAAGACTCCTTCATGAGGAGGTTTGCTACAGAAAAAAAGCTGGATGGTTAAATCAGCATGTATAATTATGCAAAATTACATTAGATAATTAAATGAATTCATGTTTGTATTTTTAACAAAACTGTTATTTTGTAATATAAAATTTACTTTGTCATACCTCACGTTGTTACAGACACAGTAAGTGAAAGATCTAAGGAAGCATATGCAACTAAAGCCAGAATCATTAATGCTTAATGTTGATACCCAGAAACATTCAGTAAACAATGTGAAATATTAAAGGACCTCTTGATGTTAACAGCAAGTTAAAGTGACTTTGAAACATGTTTTGATTATTTTTATGAAATGTAATATACAGACATGCAATTAAATGAATACCATCGGTTATTCTGATGATAAGTCAGTGTGTCCTGGGTACATGTCTGTGCACAATTTCCACAAAATGCCCACATTATCTCAACTAAGAGAAGACTCATTTCCTATATTCTTCCATATGTGAAGTCAAAGGTATCAAACGCAGTAATCCCATTGGGTTTCACATTTAACATCTTATCCTCTACAGTTACAGCATCAAGACAAGATGAGACATTTTCCCTGGGAAGCACGTGTTAGGATTTACACCTGGTCCTGTTACATATGGCTTATTTTTCCACCAAGCAGGAGGAATATTCGGCGTAAGAGGCTGACAGGTTGCTGGAAATGATTGGTCCCTTTGGGTAGCCAGAAGTCTTGCTGTCAGTATCAGGTATTCAGACATCTGTTGGCAGGCAAACCCACTCACAGCTAACATATTTAAGCATTCATCCACTGGGATATTACTGGTACTAATTTACATTATAACTGAAATGTGAAACTGAAAATGACATTTCAGAGGACTAGTTACTGTCAGTTCTTTTTACACTGCTATGACAAGCTTTCTTGGCTAGTGCTCCCATGAAGGTGTATACTATTGTAAGGTTTCTATTTCACTGTTCCCAGACTGAATAATTCACAGTAGAGAGGCTGGAGCAATGTCCTGAGGAGGCTGAGGAGAGATTTTTTTTAAATATATATATATATATAGGCATTGTGCTGTTAGAAGTGCTGATATGCAGACTCAGGTCTGTATCTCATTTCGGCTGGTTTCCCAAAGCTATGAGCTACACTCCACTGCAGGATGAGGTAAAGTGAGAGTAGAAGTGCGCTGACAAAAACATGCCCTTTAGAGATGTCACAATCAGGACAGTTTTGGTTTTGATTGGAATTGTTCAAGTCGGGCCCTGCAGAAATGTGCATCATAACAACCTGTTATGTTTGTGATTATTATTTGAATATACAAAATATTTCTTTCTTTCGAAGAACGGTATCAAAGGTTAGCACATTCAAGTTCCTGTTCCATAAATCCATCATACCTCCAAAACTGGTTGATCTAACAGCTATCAGCAATATTTTAAGAATTAATGTTCTTAAGACCAATTAATACAAAGGAACTACAGATATGAAGGATTACGCACATGCTTTAATTCCATGGGCCATCCTGTAACCTACTTTTAGTTTGTGCATCGTGAATTGCAGAAGAAGCTTTAGGGGCATTGGTTTAGTGGTTTAATTAGAGCGAGGCCATTACTTGAGCATAGCTTTTTGTTATCAGACCGCTTCAGTTTCTCACAGACATTTTGGTATATGTGTATACATGTGGGGCAACACGAACCAAAAAAAAGAAGAAAGGATTGCCTATTGGTAATCAAATGGAAGCAGAGGATCACCAGAGTCAGAAGTGCATACATTCCTGGATGGCAGTTATGTATGCACCTAATTCCATAGCAAGGTCAACTGGCAGACAGATATTTCTGTCTGTGGTCGACCTACAAATGTTAGACAGTACATAGAGCTATACTGCCAGACCTGGATAAAATATATATTCCCCAATGATTGTAAAGGTAAAGGTAAAGGTATAATTCAGTCTAGTGGTAGATCTACAAATAGACCAGATTAAAACTTTCATACTGGATAAAATTTGTATGGTGTGTGGTAATAATTGCACAATATCTGTTTTTCTTTGTCTTTATTTTACATTATCACTTGTTTTTTTTTTTTTTCCATTCTAAAAGTAGTTAATTTGTTATCACAGACATTACTGTTACCTCAGAATGAATTCTCAACACTTTGAATCCTTTCCCGTTTGAAGTAGCTTCATCATCTGGTCAGAATTTCTCTCTGTCCTAAACCCATGTTAGCGAATAACAACAAGAAAAAAAAAACATGTGACCATAATAAAACTCAGTTGAGTTTGTGTTAGTGCATGTTAAGTCATCATTAGCACGCGTAGGCTTAACAGACTCCTCCTAGACTTGCTAATCAACAGGTTAGCAATGTCACTGCAGGAATGTTAGCATGGTGATGTTAGCATTTGGCTCAAAGAACCACTGTGCCTAAAGTCAACATAAAGGGCTGCTAGCATGGCTGATCACACTTACGCTTTCTTAATCTCATATATAGATATCACTACCTGTTGCTGCCTAACTATTAGTGGTTAATGAAATCAAAAGGGAACAAAAGCACAGACTCACATGTACGGTGGCCAGCTCGGCCACATAGACCAGTTTATTTAATTTTTTTAATAAACACAATAATTGATCCACATCATGATACGATATACACTTGTCAACCAAGCAGCATTTTCTGCTAGTCTTTCAAGGCATTGATAACGGGACTAATAGGTGACAATCTGTCTTCTGATACACACATTATTTACAAGCTAAGGAGTGATGCGTGAGAAACCTTTTTTTTAATAAGTCATGAATGAGACAGAGCACTACTGTCACACATGAGCTGAAGCGTATGACATGAAAACAGGAGAGTCAAAGGGTGCTTTTCAATAGTCTAAAGTGGCTTCCTCTCTTTATCACCGGTTTTCTGACTCAAATCAAAACTGGTTATCTAAATGTTGTTCATCTGTGGAAATAAAAAGATGAAAGAAGCAAATTTAGACTATTGAAATGCACCCAGTCTTTTTTTTTTTTTTTTTAATGCAAGCACCTGCAACTGCTTAAGGTCTCCATTATGTATCAGCTAAATCTGCTCAAAGATGGTTCAAAGGACATACAACAGAAGAGAACATAGATTCACAAGTATGGGGGACAAATTTCTGGACTCCAGACCCATAATATCCTGATAGTGATATTTCCCCGTCCCCTGCCCAGTTTAAGAACATCCTATAACATTAAACACTCCCGTGACATATGCATGTTCCCTCTCCACACCTGTACAACCCACTCACCCCACCTGCCTGTCATAAGCTTTTTTTTTTGTTCTGAGTATGTGAGCTTGATCACATCCATCTCTTTAGTAGGATCTGTATATGTGTGTGTTTGTGTTTGGGACCATCGAAACGCTCTTGCAGGAAGGTTGGACTGCATGTTTGGCTTTTACCAGATATAGCCCCCATCATCCACCTCTCCCACTTCTCCTTCTTCCTCTTCAGCCTCTTCTGCAGTTTCCTCAGCTTCTTTCTCTTCCTCGTCTTCCCATCCAACGCCGCTGCCAAAATCACCTGAATACGCCATTTCATCATCTGCAGAGAGGTGGAGAAAAAAACATGCAGGGAAGAGGGGACGGGACAGCGGGATTGAATTATCCACTGTGGCCATCTTGTATATAGTAATAAATTCTGTGCAGCATGCCTTCTTCTCAACTTTAATAGAGTCCAATGAGAACTGCTGAAAACAATTTAAAAACATAGACTGCAATGTCAAAAGAGGGGCATGTGTTTGACTTTGACTGGATTTTAATAGCTATTTCTAAACCTTGCCAGGGGACTCATTCTTATCAGCCGCAGGTTCAGTCCAACCAGTCCTAATTTATCTTGAAAGACTTTTCTCACAGCGACAGGCGGGCTTTAGAATGCAAATGACTCCGGACACATGAATGTGGCACTGGTCCCTGCAGTGAGTTATGTTGCAGCGGGCCCTCAATCCTTAAACATAAAGAAAGCCTTGTGCAGAATGCATGTGGGGGTGCTGTGGAGAAGTGGGCCAATTCACAGCAGACATTTTGAGGTTTTTTTTTTTCTTGCAACTTCCAGCTTTTAAATTTGAACTTTCTTGATATATACTGATAGCTAAAACCTTTAGGACCTACCGCAATCTGGCTTGCCACGAATCCGAGATCCGGCTACTTCTCCTCCATTTTGATCGACACACCAGCACTCCCCCCTCTCGCACTGCTGCTTCCTGTAGTAGCCGTCCTCGTCACAGCTGGGGATGAATCGACCTGGCATTCACACGCAAAAACACAAGAGTCAGGTATGGTAAAGCGACCTTATCTCACTTACCACGCAATCTCTCCAAACCCCATGATTCATGCCTCATCGCACATGGCACACAGCCCAAGAAAGGATGTAATGCATGCAGCATATGTGGCAGCCAATTATGTATTCTATGAATACAAATATGTTCACGGAGCAACTGGGGGTGAATAAATATTGAGTTAGCATATTGCAGTATGTTGGGGCAGCTTAGGGGTGTATTGGGGGCATCGTGGGAGGAAGCAAGATTGGAAAGTTTTCAATTTCCAGTACGAAATACAGCTAGTATTCACACATACATGCAGAAAGCAAGGGATATGGCTCAACAGAGTGTAGCTGCACCTTCAACCTAACCTTTTTTGACACCAGACTGTCACGATCTTCACAGATGGATGGGTTTGTACTGATGTAAAATGTTTAATTTGCTTCTTTCATAATTGTGACAAAAAGAAAAAATGTGTGTAAAAGCAAATACGCCAGGACAAAAACAGAACTATCCGTCCAGTCTTTCATGAGAACATCTGAGCGTTGGGTTGGCGGACTGCCCCCTGCTCTGTGTCCTTGGAGAATCCTGACTCACAACCCAGTAAGCAAGCCAAAATCTGCAGTGCACACATGCTGACACACAAGTCCAAATACAAACACACACATTCACATGTTTCCCTGCTCGTGCATAAATGTATCATGACGCACTGATGGCTGTTTTCCTTTGCAGTCTTTCAGTATCAAGCTCTAATCCTCAAGACGATCAGATCAGACACTAATCCCTGCCTCCTGCTTGTCATCTGCTCCAGAAAAACCATCAACCAGGAAAGACTGATCCATTAAGGCTGAAATGCTCGTATGAGAAGTCAGATACCTACCGAACTTCCTCTTGCCACCGTCTAGGACTTGGATCCTCTCGAGTTCAGACAGGCAGGGGGGCTCTTAAACAGCAGAAAACACTATTTTAAAGACTTCAAGGCACAGTTAGGCACAACACACTGATTATAACAAAAAACAAAACCTGTCAAAAACAATTATTTTCACATGGTGGCCCTTTCCTTTGACATTCCACTCAGGATAAGAAGCTCAAATTGTGAAGTTTCTCGTAAGGATTCACCTTTGTTAGCTCATAGTCAACCAACTCCAGTCCTACATTTTGTTAGCTAGGACGTAACCAACTCCTTGCTTATAATTCTTTAGCTAGCAGTAACAAATTCGTAGTTTATATGTTTAGATAGTTAGTAACCAAAGCCTATGTTTTGTTATCTTGAAAGTAAATTCCTAGCTAGTATTGGCCTACATTGGCTAGGAATATCTGCTACAATTGTGTAATGCTGCCGAACTGTAATATAAGCTTTCAGCATTTAGCTTACGTTAATATTATTTAGCAAGTGGCTGAATGCTAATGTTAGCTGCACTCAGAGGCAATATGTTTCACCTTGAATTATGACCAGATATACCAGATTTTTACATTTTTACATTTTTCACGGTAGCTCATTTATCCAAAAGCTTTTTAAATATAGCCTATCAACTTCCCTGCATTTTTACAACTTATTTTTACAAAGGCTAACCTAAGCATGATATCAGAGGATAATGTCCACCATGTGTATAGCTGTGGTACATGAACAGTCAAAACTACATTTTTTCCAATGACCATGAACAATTTAAAAAATAAATTCCCTTGCATGCCCTTATCAAAAAAAACATATGCTTGGATCCCAGACCTAGTTTCTGCTTGAATAGTTAGCTGACGGGCAAAATCTCTGAGAGCTGTGAGAGAAAAGCAGGTATGTTTTAAGCTCCTTTTCTTGACCGTTTTGAACCCATATGGGGATACTGGGATGAGTGGAGAGACAAATAGTGACGGACCAGCACAGAACAGAGTGGTAACAACACCTGAGGGCAGGCTGAGCGCCTTAAACACATGCAAAGCCTACAAACCTCACATCCACAATACTCACTCTCTCTCCAGAAGCAGAGGCACCACTCAGCGGTGGAGACTTTGCCGTCCTTGTAGGAGTCGCAGGAGTTGAAGAAGGGACGAATGCAGACCTCATACTTATCCAGGTTGATGGCAGCCAGTTCAGCCTGATCCAGGTACAAGTCGCCGTTGGTGTCCAACTTGGAAAACATCCAGCCTATAGAGTCCTTACAGCTGGCCACCAGGCTCCTGTCCAGCACTGCAACAAACAAACATTGTTTTTTTTTTTTTTTTATCAGGGGACAGCTGCACAAATGGAAAATGAAACCATGCCAGCCTGCTGAAAAAAATCTCCTGTTTCAAATGCAATTCCTCTATTATTTACTTAATAAACTTACCAGTTAAATGACTGTTCCGCCCTAAAAATGGGGATTTAGCAGTCGCTAGCATTTTCCATCTAGACTTTACAGGCTGATTAAGATTTGTTGCTTTTCAGGCACTAATTTATTGCCAATCTGATGTTCATTTACTGTTGTTTTATAGCTCAATATCCTCCGAGTTTGGGTTGCGATAGTATCCTGATCCATCCAAAAGTATTACTGTCCAGCCTTGTAAAAGTTTTCAACAATGTAATTGAAATCCATTGGTTTCTTCGTAAAATGTTCTCGTGAGAGCTACAGAAGTCATGATGATGGAAGCTGCACTAGCAGGACCATGAAGAATTTTTTTCTGAGGATTTATTTCTCCTATTCCCCCTTTTGCTTTTCCGAATGTCGCAAGAGCCTTGTTCTATTAATGTTGCCTTGTAAAAGACTACCAATCTTTTTTTTCTTTCTGTGGCACCAATGAGCTTTGTGACATTACACATCAAGTGTTTTGTAGCATATAATCCCAATGTCAGCAGTTACTCCAGGGCAACAACATCCATTGTCTACAGAGATATAATAGAAGACTAGACAACTTGTTGAGACATTGTTTATAGTTTACTGCCTGTAACTTAAGTATTGTAAACCTCTCTCAATGCAGTAAGGATTCATTTAGTAGTAGCTCTAACCTGATGTAGTGCCGGCTGCAGTGGTTCTTGCCCCAGGCTTGCTATTGTTGTTCTGCTTGGCATTGGTCTGCAGGAGTTGGAACCAGTCCCTCAGACGCTCCCCGAGATCAGCCAGATCCTGTCCGGTGCAGCTCTCTGTGGAGGACAGAGAGATAGGAAAAAATATGTTGCTATGATGATGAATGTTGTAAAAATCGTGCGTGAAGAAGAAATACAGAATTAAAACATAAATGGGAAGCCTGGTCTTGCAGTGATTGAAAATAAATTCACCCTAAATACATTTACTTTTGCCACGTGTTTGATCTTACCATGTTTACTCTCCTTGGATGTAGGGGCAGCTGTTGGACAAGGACACAGACCTGAACACTTCAGGGTAAGATCCTTCCCAGTAAGACATGCTTGCTGCTCCAGCTTGCACTGCAACACAAATGCATACATCAATAAGAAATCACACATCCACACCAGTGACTTCAACAAAGGGACACAAAGGCGGTGAAAAATGAGTTATTACCGCAACACATATCAAATATTCATGAGGTGACCATCTACACGCCTTAATTCATATCTCAGACTTGCTCCTGAATGCGTTTTCCAACCTCTGCCTGCACGCAAGGTCACAAATAGTGATCCAAAAGACAGAGCATAAATCAATAAACACATGGGATTCTGTCACCACAAGCCACCAATCGGTCCTTGTGTTGCCATGGATCTTAGTCTCCTTTCCCCCCCCTGAGAGCCTCTTTACACTACTAAACTCTGGGTGTGCATGCTGTTTGTCACTATATCCCCGATGCATAGAACATTATGTTAGCAAGTCTCAGAATACACATAGCAGCACCTCACTGATGCACATCATATTTAACATATGCTCTCAATAGTTTGTGTCTGTCAGTATCACCTATGTTTGTTAATGGCAAGATTATTTTAGCAGTTTTCACTGACATATGTTATTATAAGGCATGCAGAACATTCAGTATGTAAAGCTGAATCCACACCTACATGAGCATGATTTTCACTCTTTCTCTAGGCGGACGCTGCACAGCTTCACTGCCAACGATTTGCACCCTCCACCTACACCCAGTGATTATTTCTACTGACACTCATTTTCTTTTTTAGAGAAATGCACAGGTTCATTACACTGAAAGAATATATTCCCATATGTTTAACTTAAACCTTGATTGTTTTTGACTATCTCTGCTACAGAAACTTACTGCAAACACAAGATTGACAAATTAGTACCTCATAAAGCGTACAGAGACGCATACATCGAAGCAAACAGTTGTAATTGTAGCAAATGTTGTGTTGTTGTGTTTTTCCCATCCAGCCAATCTAGGTCCAGTCTTCACTTTTCTTTTAGATCAGCCCGGCTGGCTAACTACATCTTTAGGTGTAAATATTTGGGTGACTGAGGATTCTAATGCCAGACAACCAAAACTCAACGTCAGGACAACATTTCATGACAACATCAATATACTGTAACATAGAATACCAACAACAGCTGATATTGACATGTACTTGGTTTTATGTTTTGTTATTATGTAACTAAAATCAAACATCTTCCAAGTACACAAGTAGAGTCTTTCAAAAATGATCAACATTAACTCAAAGGGAATCGTAATAGAAACCAAACTTCTGTTAGACATCATAACGTTGACATCAACACAATGTAAAAATTCTAAAACTGTTAGACATTAATCTCTTGTGGGTTAGAAGTAAGGATGTTTGGCAACCATAAGCCAATCTCATGCCAAAATGATCTTGACTTCTATTCATTATTGCTAGTTGATGGTAACCCAACTTTGTGTTTCTCACGGAAATACTTTTATTATCTTTACAATGAAAGATCTGTCCAATAAATGTGAGGGAAATTAAATTGACGCAGATTGCCAGCTGGGTGTTTGGCCTTTCACCAACTCCTGAGGCAAAAATCTGTCTTTTTAACTGTTAAATTAAACACCGTTTGCAAGAAGGTCGCCAATTAACCTCTCACAGATTGTCTTCTTCACTTTCTACCTTGCAATCTTTTTCTACTACGTTTGTGTGAGCAACTGGATGTCAATTCATTTATTTTGTCAAAGAAGATAAAGAATAACAGTATTCTCTTTTTTCATTTCTTCCCCTTAGGTTTATTTCTTTAATTTGCACTCCATGGATTGTCATTACAGGGACGTTGGTTAAGACTGAGTTTAAGAATGGTGCCTATCTGTAATTGAAAATTAAGTCTTAAAATCCTTCTTTTATGTCAGGACTGTTTCCCTCCGTCCCCTCCTCCCTAGAGCTGATGTTTATGTACAGTAGGTTGTAATGTGGCGGACACTGAAGCTTCAGTGTTTAGCCAGCTCTATGCATTCTAAACTCTCTTCATTTTTTAAAAGCATCTCCAATATTTATCTTACTTTCAACACATTTCAGGTCGTGCAGCTTATTAGAAAAATGCTGAGGCTTTTTAGGTTTTATCTGCAATAGTTTCAAGAAAGGTAATTTAATGATTTCATTCAATAGATATTTTACATATTGGTCCTTTAATCTACCCTCAATGATAAAAAGTGGGCACTTGTATATTGAAATAACGTCACTGTTTTATTTAACTTAATTAAGATACATACCCATACAAGCATATAACTCAATATTACAGAATCATTTCCAGTCCTATGGTTATGTATTTGCTTCAGTGTACCTTGGAGGCGTAGTTGTGTCCGTCTGATCCGCACACAGGCCCGGTGGAGGAGATGGGACAGGGCTGACAGTTTCCATCAGGAGACCTGAGAGCCGGCTGCTTCAGTCTGCAGGACAAAGGAGGCACAAACACTTCAGCCTCTATATGTCCAGCTGACACGACAACTGCTGAGCTAATTCAAAGTCCAGACACACCTGGACATGGAAAAAACAGCCCTCCTCAACATGGTGTGAATGTATAAGCTTATCATTAAACAGCAGGCAGTCTTACTGCACTGGTACACAAACAGGTTTTATTAATACAGCTATGGCTGACAGGGAAACGGATCCAAGAGCAGCACAATCCATTTACTGCAAACTTTACTGCTGTGTTGACCTCATGTAAGTGTGCATTAACATGAAAGATTTTTTGATGATGTGTGTGTTGTGGGAGTTAGTCAGCTCTCGGCCTGAGGCTGCACACACTCACCTGTGTTCAAGTTTCTTGCGGTTGACGCACACCGCTCTCGAGTAGCCCTGGGCGATACACACTTTGTGTCGGCTGCACTTAACCTTTTGACAGGGGTCCTTGGTGGTGTCTACATCTGGGGAAAAAAATAGAAAATTAAATGCACCTTCGCTTTTTACCTTTTTCTGCATCAGTCTCTGCCCATCGTTCGACTTTACCACAAGTCTCAAATCCCAAATCTGTTTGTTTTATTTCAGAACAACTTCAGAGTCAGTCTAAATATTTAGACCACTGCAGAAAAGTTTGTCTCGATATGCACCTTGAGGCATTTCGTGCTATAATGGGAGTGAGGTATCATTTCTGAGCATTCAAATTAGAAGACCTTATGACAGCGTTAATCAGATAGGTTTGCTGTGATGATGTAAATATTATTTCAATGTATGACATGTAACGCACGGATCATAAAATTAATGAAAAATAATATTTTTTATTCAGTTTCGCTCTTCTAAATCCACTCTGCTTAAACAGACTGGATTTGGTGGCTGTGGCTCAGTTGGTAGAGTCGTCGCCTCTCAACCAGAAGGTCGAGGGTTCGATCCCCAGCTGAGCAACATGTCCGATATGTCCTTGGGAAAGACACTTAACCCTGAATTGCTCCCACTGCTTCAGTGGCGGTGTATGAATGGGATTAGTTACTTCTGATGATACTACATAGCGATCACTACCATCAGGGTATGAATGGGTGGGTGTGACAGGCGGTGTAAAAGCGCTTTGAGTAGTTGGAAGACTAGAAAAGTGCTATATAAGCTCAAGTCCATTTACCATTTGAAGTTTTAACAAAATAATCATCTCTGTGCCTATTTTAAGGAATAGGCTTAATGGCTTGATAATAACATGACGATCTACTAATAATCCAACAATGTAGTGAAAAATCAACGCCTCTAATTGACAGAAATAACTATTTCCATTGCACTTATTCATACCTGTTATTTTGATTTAAGGGCTCAAAAGGCATTTTTGAAGGGCCCAATTGTCAACTAACAGACTGCCAATATAAAGGTCTGATTTAGGTGACCTCCTAATATGTAAACTTGGCTAGCTAAAGCCTACATCGCTAGCTCCCACTGCGCCATCCATCACGCTCTCTGCTAGCAGCTAATGCTGTACCCTGTGTCAAGGCCCCACACACACTCATATGTCACAGCTGTCTGTTCCTCACAGGCCTCTGGGAGCCCGACCTGGATGTCACACTACATTCCCTTCATGTCCCCCAGCCTTTATTCACCTATGCTATCCATCAGTACAGTGCACAGAGATACAGCTTATTCACAGAGATGCTTGTTTTCCTCCCCCCCTTGCTCTTACTGTATCCTGTTTTATGGCACTGTTATAATTTATCAGTCAGGCTTAGGCTCTCCGCTCTTGTCCTCTCCAGTGGCTGAATACATTAATGCTGCCCACATCGCAGGATTATCGAAGCGAACCGACAGATATCTGATTTGAGAAGCAAATCCAAAACAATACACCCCCCCCCTGTCATGGCTGAGCTGGTTGTATAACTGACTGACTGCTCTGACTGGGAAACAGTGCAGCTTGGAAGCATTAATGCCCAGATGCAGACTCCTCATCCATTCAGACTGTCAACAATGGTGCCTTAGTCTCTCTTATACCAGTTGGCATTGACTGTGTAAAGTATCTCACACACATCTGCCAACTCCTTGTCTGTCTCCGCCTGTCTTGTTCTTGCGTTTTTCAAAACTTCCTCTTTTTTTTTTTTCCACAGTGCAAAAGCAATACAACCATTACAATACTTTCTTAACCAAAGCCGGAAAAGGAGAATGGGTAAACAGCACATTAGGCAGGAGGATACGATGAAAATTCCCATCCAACCCATCCAAGAACCATTAAGGCAATACTTAAGGAAATGAAACCAAAAAAAAAAAGAGCACACAGACAGAGAGCAGATAATCCTGCTTTCTAATAGCAAAAAACATTCATAAATAAATCCTGTCTGTGGTGAGCGGCTACAATGCTGGCACAGCTTTGTGTTGTGAGTACAGAAGCATAAGGTGGCTGCCTGAGCCTCATGTTAACTTAACAGGCTTCCATGGATTAAAGCAGCGCCTGCAATGATGACGTTTCCATAGCAACAGGCTCTTCGAGGTCTGGGGAATCATTTCTGGGTTGACTGTGATTTGCAGCTCAATCTGTTGTTTCTCAGAACTCTCTCTCGTCTCTCCATATCTGAAACCCCTGCTGCGCAATCATGTCTATCAATCGTCTTTTCTTCCTCCCTTTCATCTCCTTTTGTGTTCACCTCCCTTCACCTCATATCCTCAGTCTTGAATCATGGTCTTCACCCCTCGTTGCACCAGCACTACTTTATATTTTACTTTTCCAAGGTCTCTCTTTTGGTTTTACACTAATGCCTGCAGCAGAGAACCTCTCCTAATTAGGCTCCCCGCGCTCCAGTCTAATCCAATCCAGATTTGCATGTGGTTTATCCCTGAAGATTGAGGATAACGAAAGCAGAGCTCAGGCCACATCCTCATTATCAACCCTCTTATCTACTATTTACCCACTCAGCCTCTAACATCAGTATTATCTTGTTAGCAAGGTAGCAGTGAACCAGACATGACTCTGGCATGTCTGTAATCTGTAGACCAGTTAATGAAAAAATAGGCTTAAGTTTCCACCATGAAAGAACAAATGAGCTGGCCAAGAATGGGAGAATAAATATGTAAACTTAAAATTGCAGACTATTATTTTGCTCCACTTGTGGGCAGTGAATCAACTTGAAAACACACTGCTATAGTGTCTATAGTAATTATAACCAACAAGGGGCATAAAAATAATAATAACTGTACTGAAATATGTTTATATTTGGTCAAAATTATTCAAATAACTACATAGCAGCTTAAGTAAGAAATGTGTAGTTACATTCTATATACAGCCCGATGGTCGAGCTTATTTAACATTCCTCCGACCTGGCCTGGCCGTTAACCGTAATTCATATTCATCAGGTGGTTGCAAACTTTTTTGTTACTGTTGTTTTGTCACTGTTGTTTTTTTTATTTATTTATTGTTGATGTGAAGCAGCTCAAGGTAGCCTGAGAAAGGAGAGTGGGAGGGGGGTGATAGTGGACACAATTGTGGAGTAGGATGGTCCCTTGAGGACTGTAGTGGCTTGTTTTTTCGAGGTTGAGAGTTGGAGTATTCCAGATGTGTAGCTGTGTAGAGTGTGTAAAAAGAGATGGAGATTGGGAGCTAAATTAAACACTGAGGTGTCTCATAGAAATCTACTGCTCTTGTTTGTGAGCAATCAAAGCACCAGCATCTATCAATAGCCTAAAGAGGTATCAAACTCTAGACCTTGTGGAGTGTGGACTCAGCGCGTTTCCATATCACCTTGGTGTCTGCAATTGATTCGAAGCCATTGATTTGCCAGGAGGTGTCCATTCACCATTCACCTGGCCCTCTCTGGCTGAGATAAGCTTTCAGGAAAACCAAGGTACACTGGAAGGCTTGTGTATAAAAGGATCAGGTCTTCTGTGAGTGCTGCACACAAAGACTTAAGAGTATGTTCGTGTGTGGATGAGTCCAACATTACAACTGTTCTCTTACGGTGTTTACTGTCTTCAGACGAGGTGATTCAATCAGCTCTCTGATTGATGAATCGACTGAAAGAAAATCGACTGCAAAATTATCCTGACCTCTCCCTCAATCAGCACAGAGCCGGCTGAAGTGGAGTGTGGGGCCTGAATGCAAATTTCCACCTCAGCGTGAATCTGGCACGGTCTGCCTGTGTGTTAGGAGCGCTGACAGTTCAAAAGCTCTGTCTTCCTCTGCACAGCGGTGAAGTGGTCTTGGCTGAGAAATGAGGCCTGTAGGCTCACCCAAGCTCGCAAAGTAAAGACATCACACTGATTCAGAGACGTCTCAGAGGGACAAATCTCTCTTTTGCTGCTTCGCTTCATTAGGCCACTCATAAAGGACGGCAGATCAGTGCGGGGAGATAGCACACTTTTGTCAGAACCAGACTAAGATATCGATAAATGAAGGGCTTTATGCTGTGTGAAATGAAAGTATGAAGAACAATTCAGCTGACAACCTAAGGCATGAATATAAAGCTTTCCTTAAGTTTCATAAAAGCTGAACACACGCAGTTGAGAACTAATCTATGTTGATTGGGCTGACTCTGGACCCACATTTGGTTTATTATTTCAACCCTGATGCCACACAAAAATGTAAATATCTGATTTGACTACCATGCAAAGCCAAGGATTGTGTTCAATGTGTTCAACCCTTATCATCCAATGCCTATGGTTTTTTAGATTCTAAAATATTTGTGCAAGGCTACAATGGTGTGGTCAAGGTCTGGAAAAGAATTATAGTATTAATGGAAAGTAATCAAAATGAAAATAAATACATACCAGTAATTTTCTTTAGCTCTCTCTCATTTTTTAAACTAACTGGAGTACACGTGGCTCCCTCTGCTCCTCACTTAAATTATAGCAAGTCATCCAGATACTTCACTAATCAGCCATATGTTCTCATGCTACAATGAAACCTGTGCATGAGCTCTTTGTTATCGATTAACATTTGAGAAACACAAGGTTTCACCTTCAGGTAAATGACAACTACGAACTTGAAATTACAAGCAACGGTCTTTTTAGGTGTTATTTCTCCTCGTGTTGACAGTGTGAGGTCAATATTCTTGTCAATCCTAAATGTGGTTTCACAAATGTCTTATTCGTCGAAATCTAAAAAGACGAATGAAGCCCTTTGGATGTGGAGCAACATAAAACACATAAAACCACATTGCACTATTCAGAAAGGTTTAGGTGCACCATGTGTGCGGGCAGATGATTTTGCAGACTTGAACCCTCGTCTATGTTTCTTCCAAGGAAACGGCTTTCCCTTTACAAATAATACAAAAAAAATACTGTCTTCATCCCCTGATTTCACAATTTCCTCATTATTAAACTGCTTTAGAGTTGGGAACTTTATTAATGTCAGTCACTTTATACTGAATCAGTGCAAATTAGCCGGCACCCCTGTCTCACCCTCTTCCCATGCATTTACTTCTCTCTCCGGCCTTTCATTCGAAACCATAATTAGTCCTTCACCAAGCCCTTGGAAATTGCGCTAATGGACTCTGCCATTCAGCTGACTTCATTTAAGCAGCAAATCAAGCAACAATGGCTGAGGACACGACTCTGTCATGACTTCATCTTGCAGGGGCTCAATTAAGTCGCAGAAGGAGTCTATGAGGAGGAGGCCTCACACGGTCAGGCCGAACGCACGGCTCCTGCTCCCGAGTGCAGGAGAAAAGTAGGAAGTAGAACGAAGTGGTGATGGGTTGATGTCGAGTCGATGTTTGGTGTTTCCTTGGGGAGGTACATCAGATGTGCTGAAGCAGATAAAACTGAGCGCTAACATCTTTCAGATATTTTTTTTTTTTTGGCTGAGGAACTACTACAAGTGTGGACAGCGAGCGGCTGAACGTATGTAGCACTGTCCCATGCGATGAACTGCCGACGCTCTGGGAGGCATCGCAGTTCAAATGAAGGCCACAGGTTCTGTCTCCATGCTACAGTACATGTTAATGACATCCAGTTTTAATAAACCATGTGGCTTTGCTTTTACTGCATCACCATGCATTCAATGCATTTATAACAAATACATCTCCAACATGTGTGGAATTATCTTTGTGTCTCAAACCAGAGCGCACACTCAAACATTATGAGGACATTAAAATATGTTTTGTGTATAAAATGTCGAGATGGTGAAGAAGGCGAAAATATAAAAAAACATCTGCATGATTGAATGGTTTGTGCTAACATGTAATCTTTATGCTGGTTGTCTTGTCTTGTTAGCTTTAGTTTGCTCTTGATAGGAGACGGATATGTGAGATATTATATTTTATCATTATGAGAGTGTTGCATTGTGGGTTGTTTGTAATCGAAGGCTTCTATGCCAAGTTGTTTATCAATGTCTCTTTTCTTCTAGAACCCAGAAAAGCGTTCCTCATATTTACACATCGACATAATGTCATACTGAGCTGCATCTTGCAAGTAAACACATGAAATCCGACAGATCATTACGATGTCAGAGCTTCCAGACCGATCAGCAACTGAAGAGATAATAGGTGCAAAAACTGGAGGGACATGAGAGAATATTTGAGAGTAAAAAAGGCCGCCACAGACAACCAATCCAACTATGTTGGAATTTAAACAATTTCAGGCTAGAATATCTGTTTGATAGTATTTCATGAGTAAAGGTCAAGAGTGTTTTTAATAAATGTCACCAACATTGGCAATCACAAATGCAATAATTCCCGCTTTTCTTTTGTGATGTGATGACTTTTGAACAGCAGTGTAAGCTAGGCAGTGAAAATGTTCACTTTAGCTGTTGTCTAACGGTACATGAAGGCTTTTCATGTGTGTCTATTCATGGCCCCATGTCCTATTCATTGTTCTGATTCCTGCCTTTTGTCCCTACACACCAGTGTCTCATCTGCAATTATTCTGACCTTTATTTATATACTGTCTATCCAACATCACCTTGCCAGATTGTCATTGTCTGCTTAGTGTGTTCATGCTTTCCAGCCTTGCTTTCCTTGTGTTTGCTTACCCGCTTTTGATTTTTAGATTTTATGGTTTTGCCCTTGATGGATTTTGCTGCCTCTCTGTGTATGACCTACGAACGTTTAAGTAAAGAACTTTTCATTACAAACAGTTTTTTGTGTCCTTGACTCTCCTCTGAGTCTGAGTGTGGTTTTGGATTGTTACACAATCATGATCATCCTTTAAACAGGCTCAATCAGAGATATTGAAGATGTATAAGAAAGTTTGCGCCCACATAAATACTCATTGCCTTCAATGCATTCGAAAAAAAAAAGTTTTTTTAAGAAACAGAAACAAAATTTATAAGTATGAAAAAGGTTAATTGTTTTTTTCACAGTGACTTGTTATGTGCATGAACACTAAGTACTTTTTCTATATGTACATGCTTGTTCAAAATGCACATATATGCACCAACATAAAGAAATAATACAAGTATACATAACATAAAACCTTTTTGTCAAATGACATTCAGGAAAAATCTGAAAAAGACAAGATACTGAGACACTTACTGTCATTAGAGCCTTGATTTTCATCCCAGGTACGAACATAATCATCCTGCAGAAACATAAAGAAATCCATCAGGTTTTTGCAGCACAGAAGAAACCCACGGCAGGCATATATATGAACAGTGATGTTGATGGTAAAACACGTTATCACCCGTTTATCTTCATATAGAAGTGACGTTGTTTCCATAGCCATTGCACATAGATTATAATGTGTACATTAGTTTTGCAGCGTGATAATTAGCCAAGTGAGTCTCAATAGACAGATGAGTATGAACCGTGGCTGCGTGCATCTGTATGGAAATGAGCCCAAAAATCTGCACCGGCTGCATATATGCCAGACATATGGCATTGTCTTTCAAATTCTTTGTCCTTTTTACAGTTAATTACAACATTAATCGTTCTCATTAAAATGAGCATGCAGAAGGAAGATTTAAAAGTAAAAAGAGTGAGGGAGAAAATGGACAGAGGAGTGGAGATAAAGACACAGAAAGACAAGGGTATGAGTCATGAATGAAAAAGACATTTAACAAAGGCAGCTGGAGGAGCGTAATAGAAAAGCTGGAGAGAACTGACCTCTACCTCCTGGTGAAATGACAGCAAAGGAGAGAAAAAAAGGCAATATTAGTGAAGAAGAAAAAAGTAACGTAGGATACAAGGTTTAAAGATGCATTCATTGTGAACCCCGTGTTCATTTAATCACCCCTGAAGCCCTCTTTATACATGAACCATACAAGACTTAAAGAGAGACAATCAAAGTTAGAGCACCCAGGTTAAAAAGTGGACATTTAAATCTCCACACAAGGTGATTCTTGAGTCTTTTTTGGAGGGCTCGAAAATCACGGAACCTCAACTTTCATTTGATTAGATTCAAACATTGCTTTTCTTTTATTTACGCATGGATGAATACAGAATGTCAACTTTTCAAATGAGAAAACCAAGAAAAAGGCACAAAAAGTAAGAAATATCTTGTGAAATAATTAGAACTTTGTCAGTCTGTATGACCATATCACTCATGATAAGAATCATAATATGTTTTCAGGGCTTTAAATATCACATACATATAAAAATATATTTGCACTGACAGTAAAAAATTACTTCTCAAACCTATATTCTACTGAGGAAACTAAAGAAATAGGATATAAATCCTCAAATATAAAGATTTTTTGCCTTGATATAAACATGAATTTTCCCATTGGGATACATAATATCTTTAACAAGAAAGTCCAAGCAGAGACAGGGTTGTGAAAAAATGCACAAAAAAGAACAAGAAGACTCCAAGCAGAAGAAATTGAATCAAATAAGTTACATTCAGCATCATCATGTGCATTTACTGGTTAAATAATCCTTCATCCTGATCAGTAGTCTTCCATGCTACTAGAATAAACTAGTTTGAGGTTAAACCAGACATACTTTAGATTGGATTCTTAAATACCAGGGTTTCCAGGGGAGCAAGTAAAGATAAAAATATCCCTCTGTCTGAAATAATAAACATGAGTTATATCAGGATATTTACAATCGGCCATCTTCCCTCCTCCTCAGCGATGACTTACTCATCACTGTAAACATTTACTGTACTGAAAGCGTGTGCCGAATAGCTCCCAGGAAGGCGATAAATCCTGACACATACGTAAAATCGACAACCCTCATGAAAGCCGAGACCTTCTTCTTTGACCCTCACAGTTTTATTTCACGGAGGTAAATATTTTCATGACTGACAGGGACTGCATTCGAGCGCTGAAATCCACCACACTTTGCTAACTTGCTGCAGCACCAAGCCAAGGCTCGCTGGTGGAAAAAAAAATCTCCTCCAGTAGGCATGTGACTGAAGGTTATCTCAACAACCCAGTGCAGCTCCCTGAATCATTACTGGTTAGGTTGTTCAACCTTGTTAGGCCTGATGGAGCCACGTACGAGCAGGACAGGACCTCAAACAGTTTACGACCTGGCCATTAATCTGACGCCTCCCATGCCTCCTTTATTGATGCTCCAGCTCCTGCATTATTTAGCAGCCTTTCTGTATTTGTGTTTCTGCCAGGACCGATGAGGGAAAGTGTCCTGCTGCGCTGACAGGACTGGAAATCAATGATTTCATAAAAGACAGGCTGCAGAAAATGTATTCTGGGAAAAATAAATCCTCCTGAGTGCACAATGCAAGACGTGCAGAGCACGGTGACAAGTTTGGCACACAGCAGAGGAGTTATATCACTCAAAAAATGTGACTCACAGACCGAAATCCTGGAGAAAAAAATAAGACTGCAGGTTTTTACTCAGACATGATTAGAGGACGGAAGCTTAGAGTTGAAAGCACTCTGCTGTATCCAGGAGCTCTGTGATTTACCTGATAACATCACAAAGATCTCCTCCTGATAAACAGAGTCGGGAAGCTTATACCTCGGTATCAAACATCGCACTGCTCACCTTGCTGCCGAGCTCAACAATAATAATTGACAGATTACAATCTGTCATATCTGTGGGGTGATATGATGAACCTTGTCCATTGCAAACACAGGCCAGCAAAAAAAAAAAAAAAAAGAACTGAGGGGGATTGAAACCTGCAAAAACACAAACAAATATTTTGCTTTTCATTAGGATCAAAAAAGGAAAAACAGGAAACTGGTTGATTGGTGTACGTGAGTCTATCTGACAGCTCTTGTGTGTGACTGACAGGTGTGTCAAGGTAAATGTCAGCTGTCAGAATCACTCCTCTCTGTGCTTATCCCGAGGGGGTTTGTCCATGGTGACAGCAGAGTGCACCACTGCCTCATCAGTGACAAAGGACACTGTATTAACACTCTCATGTGGGCATCTGTGCACTCTGAGAAGGACTAGGGGAGCTTTGTTGCAAACGTTACAATATGATCTAATAAGTAATTGTTATTGAATGATCTTTGTCAGATCTTTGTTGATCTTACCCAACAACCAATCAACAGCTAGCATTCAACAACTTCCTTAATATTCCATGGTTACCTCCAGCTAATGGTAAAGTTATGTACTATGTAGCCCAATGTGTGTCAGCTACTAAATTAGTAGTAAACAAGATCGATTTAACTGAAATCGAAGAAAAATCGCAGTGAAGAAATCTCGCAGGGGCTTAAAAAAAACCCAAAACAGCCGAATGTAAAATTTGCTTGAAATCATTTAATCACTGTTCAGTATGAGTTTAGTGTAGCGGTTCAGCTTGCCAATCTGCAGTTTACTGCTGAGACTTGTTTTTGCTATCAAGTAGCTTTAAGTCACATTCTACCTCGTGATGTTAAACAGGCAGGGAGAGCATGTATGTGTAAGTCACTCAATGTTTTGTAATTCCATCAGGTATTGGTTATTATGCATGGATATGTAATGTTATTTTTCATACATATATATATATATATGTTACATGTATTTATTTATTTTTTTAATTAGATGTATTTCACTGCCACAGGTATTAATCAGGTGTCTTGTTTCAGATGCAGCATTAGCAGGAAATCATCTTTTTCAGCATGCAGCATTGACACCCCAATTTATACAGGAAGTGCACTGTCTAGTTTACGGCCTACTTCTGTCTTTTCTTGAGGCTTTTGGTCTACGGGCATGTTTTCAAGAGAATCCCTGTGAATGCTTCACTCTACTACAGTGGCTGTTTCCCCTGCTTGAGAAATAAATGACTGAACAACAGCTGTAATAAGTGTGTCTCTACCTTCTTTACAACATTACACAGAGGGACAACCATTACAGAAAAACACGGTGTTTTCTTTGGCCCTAGGGGAAACAACTGTTGCTTACTTTTGTCTCTGGAGAAAAGTCTCAGCAATGTATGAGCAGGCTGGCGAGCTGTTTGATTCGACAGTCACCTGCTTTGCAGAACAAGATGAAGTGCCGTTCTACCCTGAATGTCCCCCTTCACTCTAATCTCCCTCCAG
This sequence comes from Labrus mixtus, assembly GCF_963584025.1. Lineage (NCBI taxonomy): Eukaryota > Metazoa > Chordata > Actinopteri > Labriformes > Labridae > Labrus > Labrus mixtus. The sequence goes on along the minus strand of NC_083617.1, from coordinate 8,854,823 downwards.
GCTGCCTCGAGGACCGGGCTGCATGCCCAACACTTCTTCAGAGGTCCCCTCTTTTTCATCCTTTCCCCGTCAAATCCATGACAGACAAAAGGTCCTTATGCAAATACAAGAACCCTCTAAAAGAGGAATGTCACTGGGAGAGGAGGGTGCAGAGAGGATCACCGTGTACAATTAGGAGTTCTCTCATTGATGGAGAGCATCAGTTTGCTGATGGTGGAAAACATCCTAATTTTAATCTTTGAAGAGTTAAAAGGACTCTTGAAGTGGGATCTGGTTTTAAAAAGATATTTAAAAGGAATATTAATACACTTAGAATTTATTCTACACTGAAAAAAAAATCTTGTGGTAGCAGACTGCTGAAATCAGATGTGGTAGATTCTGTTATAGCACAAAACATAACCCTTAAATCTGATGAAATAAAGAAGAAAAATGAAAAAAATTCCATTGCCTTGAGGTAGTCTTTGGCAGCGATGCTACATATAGCATCGTATTACTTCCTCCCACTTTGAAAATTCACATAATGACTGTTCACAGCTTTGGATTACAGATCACATGAGACATGCCTGAGATGAAACAAAACCCCCTGAACAATATCCTCACCCTATATGTTCGCCTCTTATCTTCTTTCACACTGGGCTGCAGGGCATGAGAAGCAAGCCCGCTGATTCCATATTTCTGCATGCACACAGAGCTCTGAGCTGAAGCATTGCAGCGCATAGCAGAGGCAGAGAATCAAACGCCGAGAGTCTGGGCTGCATCCTTTACAAGACAGAGTCAAGAGCGAGGCTTATGTAAGAGAGCAGAGAGGACCAGGTAATAAAAGGTAAAGCGGGGGTTAGTACTTTTGGGAAACGGATCGATAGACAAAATAAGTGTGAAGAAATAGCACTGATAGAAAAGTGAAGCTTCCACCTGGTCGGTGAAGATAAATGTGAGGTGTTGTGAGTCAGAGGAAAGAAGAAAAATATTTTTAAAGAGTAAATTAAGCTTACTCTTCTGTTTCCCTTAAGGCAAAGCAGCAAGTTGTGTGTCAGGATCTTATACAAGGCATTTTGTGCACAGAGGTTTGCCCCTCAGGGTATATGCCTTTAGATAATAAGATTGTTGCTGTGTTTAGTCTGAGAGGAATAACTGCAGACACTACTCAGGGCAAAAACGGAAATGCTAACATTGTTATTTTGGTAATATATTTTATAACAGTTCATTTTCTCCTGGAATGAACTGTTATAAAGCAGGAGCTGGGGATCGAACCCTCGACTTTCCGATTGAGAGAAGACAACTCTACTTAGTGAATCCAGTGTATGGGCTTTTGCTTTATTTTATTTTAGAGGACAGCTATAGAGTGACAGGATATGTAAGGAGATTTACTGTAGACTATAGAGGATGGCATCCACAAAAAAGCGTCCAGACCAGGAATCAAACCAGCAACTGATGCAACAAGGACTGTAGTAACTGTTCATTGGGACGCTTGCTCTACCAACTGAGTTACACCAGCACGCCTAATGATGGCAGCATTTAACAGAGGGTATAGAAAATGATGCCTCTGTCAAAATGCAGATATATAAATATACATAACTAAAATCATTGCACATGTCAAATGTAATCCAAGAATCTGTGGATGCAGATTTTGAGCATGAACAAAAGATGTATGGTTGCAAAAAAAAAGGCAATTACAATGAAGAACAAATGCCCTAGTGAAAGTAATTTAGAATGAATAATTTATGTATTTTTTATGCTTCAGTTTGCAGAGAGATTACAATTTCTACCGAACAACATTTGTTGACGGATAAACAGACATTGTCTTCATGAGACTTTTCCTACTGGAGTAATTGCTTTCCTACTGAAGGAGGTAGACAAAAGGTTTTCATTTATGTCTGCATTAAATTGCCTGACACTTATGTTGTATAGATTATATTGAGCATTCAAATTTCCTGCGTTGTTCAAGAAAGGCTCCGATTCCAGTCTAGAAATGAGTGACGTCAGAAACACTGTAACAGCGGCAAAGGATGGATAAGAGTACATTATGCCTGGACACATTACACATTACATTCATTATGTAAATAGTGGAAAGCATTTTTAGATCACTGGATGGATATTTAAATGCCCAGGGCCAGAAATTGACTGGTTAAACTGGGGGAAAAAAAGTAGCTCAAACTTTCTTTTGTCCTTTTTGTTTTGAAATTAACACAACTTACAGACACAATAAACACGGAATTAAAATCTTGTTCAAAAAGCCGCTGTTCACTCATGCCAGCCCTCTACTCACTATCTATAAATAAAACCTGCCCTTGTGCCTTTTAGAGCCCTGGGGGGGGAATAAGACAACAGTCTGCAACTCACAGGAGAATCTGGTACAAACAAAGAAAACCTTCACACTTCACTGAAAACACCAAGCTACACTGAAAAACAGACATGGACAACAATGGAAAATCAATGAAGTTCCCTTGGTAGGTTTCTCCAAGAAGAATACGAATCAGCCAATGATTTGAGACAGGGGAGTCTAAGACAATTGCAAGAGAGAGTTACAACCAGAGCAGCAACAACACAGGGCGGAAACCTGACTTGACTTGTAGCAAAGACAGACTGGATGTCATTACTGCTTCCAGGCAGGTCCGGTGTCCAAGTGTGCTCAGGTTTTTTCTTGAAGAAATTCCTAAAAGACACATTAACTGTAGTGTCACTTAAATCATAGGTTATTCAGGCATTATTTAAAACATTTATTTTGATTTCAAACGCGTTTGACTTCTTAAATTTAGGTAGACTATGAAATCCTTCTTAACTAGCTCACAGTGGCTAAAGCTTAGCCCAACTTTGAATCACTTAGTTTAAAATTATACAAGGGTAAACTTGCTATATCGCTTATTCTGACTTCACTGCAGGTTTGTGATTTCAGAGAGGGTAAACAAAAGTCGGCTAATTCAAAGCTGAGAGATTATTTTAAGCGTAAGTAGCTAGCTAGCACTTTAAGCTAGCCTTAAATGCATTATTTGGGTGTCAAAAATACGTGGTTTACTGGAAAAATATAGAGCAGGTTTACGAAAGATTTTAATTGGGATTTTTGATGGAATGGGGTAAATTAGCTGTCTTTGGCTTGTTTTTTTTGTATTCAGCTGACTTTATTAAAACAAGAACCACATGAACTTATTTTGTTAAATTATCATACAATTAAATTTTTCTATAACTGCGTTTGAAAGCTTCTTTACATAGATTCAAGATTTACATTTTTATTGTCTACTAGGCCTACATAGTGACAGAAAATTACCTGCGTCCGAAACAACAAGTTTTATGCTATCATCATATTAAATATGACATCACAATGGGTATGTAGTATGTTCATGTGTATGAGAGAAATACCCGGATGTATCATAGATTGGCCAGAATGTTTAAGTATGAAACGGGAACGCACAGGTTATACTAAACCGCTAAATGCTTTGCAGCTCTCAGACTTACCAATTGCAGAGCTCACCAAACAGCCAGCCAACCAGCGGCATATAGTTGAAAGTAACTTTGCTGCAATATGTTTTAACGTCTAATAATGCAGTTGTAGTAGTAGTGAACTGATGTATATTGTTGCTGAATTCTATTTACGGTCCAACAGTTGTGCTAACTTGATGCTAGCTTATACAACTAGCTTGGACCGATAATTTGTCATGTGATTTAGTATCTTGCTAACGACATACTAACTGTCAGGTTTGGTAGGCATTATGCAGTATACTGTTTGAGTATGTATTAGGCAGTACGGTAGTATGTGGTTTTAGACTCAGCCTGTCTCTTGCAAACTATTATAACACGCTTGGGTTGCTGCAGTGTCAACTTTCCTTCCCCCCACCAAAGAGCAGCTTCTAATGTTAGCAAACCACAAAAAAAATTTGGATTTTTTTTTTGTTACAGTATGAGAAGATTTCCGTTTCTTTGTAAGTTGGAACAGTAAGATTAAAGTCGCTCTGATCTAATCTTCACAATTCTTTTTTTCTTTTTACAAAGGGTAAAAAGGGTTAATACATTTTCATAGTCTTCAAATGCTAAGCTAAAAATGAAATCCCTCAAGTGCATCTTCAAGTAGTTCTGACTATGAGATCCTCTCAGCTAACATCTACTTAAAAAGAAAGAAAATGCAGCTGGCTCCTTACACTACTGGTCCCCATGTGTGTATATGTATGAGTGTGTGTGCATATTTCTTGATTACAAGAAACACTTTCTCAACAAGCCACACTCTCAGGTGCTAAAACATCCTGTTATTTTCAGCCACTTCTAACTTTTTTTTCCCAAATCAAATTCTCTTGTATCGGCGAGCTGCTGTTCCTACAGGAGGTGCTGAGTTTACACTGGCAATACCTCAGCCTGGCTCAAGCCCAGAGGTGATAACACTTGGGTGGCATTTACTGTTGGGACAGCCACTGCCACTTAGGGTTACTGTTAGTTTTGAAAGAAAACACAATGGTGTGATTAATTGAACCTGCCTAACGGAATAGCAGAAGCCAAGCATGAGAATTTAAGAGCTGTAGCGCATTTTCAAACGAGAGTTAATTATGAAACATACACAAGTCTTGATGCACCACTCAGACTAGTTTGGGTCTTTTATTGTTGCCTACGAGGGCCAACTTACTGTGTATGCAGGTTTTTAACAACAGGAGGGCATTGGATGTATCCCACAAAGAGCTCATTAGAGGCAGATTCATGGATGTCAGGTGTTTTCTGCAGCAAACCACCTTTTTGGCATATACCAACGAGGTGAAACCAACACAGAAGCAGGTCATTCTAAAAAGTCATGTATTTGAAATGCAGAAATTTCAGGCATCTGTTTGCAGGAATATTGCACAAAAAGGAGGCTTCACGGGACCGTCTGTGTCTTTTTTTTTACTGCAGCTGTAAGTCACACTTGTATGGAGATTTCTAAATGAATATGTATTTATTCCATGTGCTATATTGCATTGGCAAAGATATTTGATATCTAACACCTTTCTTCACCTCTTATATCAAATCCTCTCTCCCTGTCTCTCTGCGGCACCTGTGCCCTTCAGCTGTGGCTATAGTACTGCAGTGGGAAGCAGCTGTAGCCTTGCAAGCAGTGAATGATGAAAGGCTGTTTCTTTTGCTTCCTCCCCCCCCCTACTCAATTACAGCCCACCTAGGCCACTACAGGCAGCCAAGACACCCCGCAGCCCACCAGCAGTCTGTCCAAACCCCAAACAATCAGACCATCGCTCCCAAAACTGTTGGACGCACTCCATCTGCATGTGTGCAGCCTCATAGAGAATCCTGAGCGCGATAACGGACAGTCCATGCCAGAACAACTTTGCGCGGCTGTTTTCAGTTTGTTTATGTATATTGTATCTGTCCCAATCAAATAAACCATGAATAAATAAATAATAACAAAGCTTGCCGAGATAGATTAATGGATTTCTGATAGGCTTTTATCACCACTCATAGCAGTAACGCATCAGTAGCAGTCTATTCTAATTTGCAGAAGAGGTAGTCAAGTGACTGTGTAAAAGTAAGCCAGTCTTAGCACAGAGGTAGGATTACAATTTACAGTTCATGTGGATAGTCTTTAATGGAGTATTTGGCTCCAGCTTTACAAATGCTATTACCCACAATTACATTATCGTATGCTATGGTGTGAAATGCTAAAATTCAGCACTGACAGCTGCCCCACAGTGTTAAGATTCTGCTGGGTTGTGGCCAGTTGAAGTTCACAAGAGGCTAAAATAAAGTAAAAACCTACTGTCAAATGTTCCCGTCAAATTGCCAGGACCTGCTTCAAGTGCTTCATCCATTTTTGCATATTTAATCCCCAGGCATTGGGGAGGGATCTGATGTTTTTGTTGTTGTTCTGGTACAGAGTGTTGTCTGCTCTCTAAAAATGAAGTGAATGGATAACAGGTGCATGCAGTTGGTTGGTACAGGGTGATCCGGAGCTGCTTGACTTTGGAGGCAAAGATAAAGATCTAGCAGGCACAGACAGCACTGGATGGGAGGCGGAGAAAAAAATCCTGTCCTTTCTCGATGCATGATGGATGCCGACAATAAACAGCTTCCTACTTGATGAACTAGTACTCCTACATCCTAATCATCATTCATGTTTTAGGCTCATATCTGACTTCATCTTAAATCAACAGGAATAAAACATTGTACCAATTTCACGGCTTGGTGATTTCATGCGCAGTATCCTTTTTTACGAGTGAAGTTGAGCAAAAAATTGAATTTACTGTTGATTTGCCTTTAGCCGGCGTGCCAAATTGGATTTGCTGTGCATAAAAATGCAGCACTCTCCAGCCGTTTAATTTTCATACTAAAATGAAAATAGACCGCTCCGATATTGAGGAGATGATCCCAGTTGACATGCAATCGTCCCTTTAATTGAGTCCTCAAATTTCATGGTGCAAAACCAATTTTATTCTAATCTTGCTCCAAACAAAAAGGAGTAGCTACATAAAGGACAAGATGATTTTTTTAAATAATCATATTTGCATTTTTGTTTCTATGCACTGTACGTCTCCCTCTGTAGTTCATCCATACATGTCCTGTTTAATTTTATTTGAAGGTTGTTTATAAGCAGTGGCAATTCTAGAGTTTGTTGGGGCCCTATGCAAAAATCAATTGGGGGACCCGCCAACCAGCGTTCATAATTTCTGCCAGTGTCCAGACTCTTACTCCTCTTCCTCTTTCTTCTTTCTCTCCTATAGACGGATAATTCCTCCTCATCTTTCTTTGTTCACTTTCATCGACAAATTTTGGTTTTCACCGCAATAATGGGAACGACGCTTAATTGGGCAATGCGAGTGAGTGCTGTCAGATAGGGCCCCCTTAGGGAGGTTTCCTACCGTCATTGCAAAATGTGCACATTTTGGGCCACTGCTTTCGGTTTAAGTTTGTGAGCCCTCAGGGGCCCCCTACTGGTCTGAGGCCCCAAGCAGTTGCCTGCCTTGCCTGTTGACAAGCAGCGCCTCTGATTATAAGTAAGAACTTGAGAGTTGGTTGCAATCCCTGGACAGAAATCCTAAAAAAACAAGTGCACAAATAAAGAGTAGTAACCAATTAAATGTTATTAAAGAAGCTGAATGGGATATCCCTTTTAATGTATTTTATGTCATTTTTTTCATCTTTGATTGAATTGATAAAAAAAAGCATGAAGTTTGTCAGTCCAAGAGTTATAATACATTACTAAGGCTCGCCTCGCCTGCTCCCATGTTTTCTTTTTTTTTTTTTTGCTGGATTTAGTGCATTAGTGGAATGAAATGTTGAGTGCACCTGTCAGATTAAAGGATTGAAGGTATCCCATTCTATTATTTGTTGACTGTAACTGTTAAATCTAATCGCCTTGTCTTCCTGTGAAATAGATTAAATTGAAGTGTGGGGGCTATTTTTTTTATTTTTTTTACTGGAAGCAGAAGAGCCTCTTATCCTGATTCTGCCTTTTACATAAGAGAATAAACATGAAATATTTACAGTGAGCGTTCTGCAGCCCACAGTATGTATTGTGTGTTTTTTTTATGTGTGATGTTTGCGTGCATCTGCGCATGCAGAAGGGGAGAATGAAAGAGCTCGTCTTTCATGTTGTGCAGCTTTGATTATTGCTTTTCTGTGTTGAATTAATATTCAACGTTCAGCTCTCGGAGGACTGTGCGAGTCAACATCAATTTGTGTAATCTGAATACCTATAACTGTGTCCTCTGCAGGCTTTTATACATCAACCAAACAATTCCCTGAGACTGAACTTCTGCTCATTTCCCACTTCTTTTATTTAATCCTTTTTCTCACCTCAAAAGCTAACAAAGCAATTAAACGCTCATTTGTATTTGAGCAAAAGTGAAACTGAAAAGATGTCTAGTTTGAAGACGTTTGAGTGATGTGACAAAAATCCTGATAAAGGGTTGTTTCCTCTACCCTGAAGCTGTAGCCTGATAGGAATAGAGTCATCAAACCCTCAGTGATACACGTTCCATTTCAACACCGTAGCACACAAGCTGCTGTTGCTGTGGCAGCAAGCTGAAATCAAAGCTGTTTCCACTGGCGATCCCCCCGGGGAGGCTCGCTGGTTTGTTTCTCTGATGTTTCTCCTGTCATCATCATCCTCACCAGAGACACAACACCACCACCACCACCACCACCACTACTTCCTCGCCCTGCCCTTTAACTCAACAAAAACACGCACAGAAGCGAATGCACACGCACACAGATTAAGACAATCACCTCTGGGAATAACGATCATGAAAGAGATAGAGTGTGGCACTGTAGGGGGCTGTTTTGAGTCACGCAGCAGCAGCTTTGATGTTAAATTGAGGGAAAATGGAATTTGTAGCAGGCGACATCTCCACACTGGACGTAAACCCCCTTAAGCAATGTTAGGACGGTGATCCAACTTTCCCTGAATTGTTTTTTTGTTTTAATTATAGGATGCTACACATATTCCCTGAGTGTGTTTTTCTTTTTATTCTCTCATGAAAGACGAGTTTTCCTCTCATCCACGGACAGTCACTTTGTGCAGGATTCATAGTGGAGTTGCGGCTCTTACTAACATTTTGGATCAAAGCTGTGTAAATATATAGAGCAGCATCCAGAGAGTTATAATCCCACAATAATTCCGACTTAATCTGTCCATGCGCACAATTTCATTACTTCCCTAAGAACAGTTCCAGAGGACACTCTCTAATCAAAGCCAAAGTTATCCATCTCCAGGAGGGGTGTGACTGCCAATTTTCACACACATTCACCTTTCCTTCAGGGACGTCTTCGACCGAGGATTTAAGGCGGCGTATAAATGCAGATCAGAAACGACAGCACAGCCTCGAGGGGGGGTGTTATCGCATATAAAGACCCATCCTCTCCTCCTGAAAAGATATCGCGTTGTTCTCATAAAGATGCTCAACCTGAAGCTCATATTGCCAATCCAATAATGATACCTATCACGTGCTTGCAACCAACCCGGATCAATTAAAACCCAATCAACAGGACTTCTATGGAACATAATCCGACTGCACTATTGTTCAAATCCTGTAGGGATCATTAGTAATCATTTCACAGAGCAGGAGGCAGAACTAAACGTCCATACATTCAGCGACACAGCCATACATCACCGTGCACACATACCCTGCAGGCTTTAATCAATCCCTGCAGCCCAGTTCAGTCTGTTCAGGAGGTGAATACGCACATCAATCAATCACCGCCCCCTCTGCTCTAATTGCTTAATTCTCTTGTTTGTGGAAATCTCCCGGGACACGTCTGGAAACACATCTGAGGTAACCCACATTAAGAGCAGTATGATGGAATAGGTCTATTCTGCTCCTGCTGTGCAAGTAGGACTCCAACATTTATTGCTTTTAATTGACTGAGGGGGTCATACACTAAAAATAATAGAGGTAGTATAGTAGCCTATGTATGGTTTCTAGATATTTTCATCTGTTTCATTTTGACCTAGAAATCCTGGGAAAGCTTCATCGTTCATTTCTTGGTGGCTCTCCCGATTAAAAAAAAAAGGCTTTAGACACCCAGGATATTTAAGAGGAATCCATAAAAATCCAGTTTTCAGTTTTTTAGCTTTAGGGCAACAACAATCTTCTCTCCTGTAAACCTGCACTATCCAACTCACATTTGCCCTGCACATATTTCCAGTAATTATTTGAAAACAAAACAAACAAATCAGCTGAATATGTACAAAAACATTAGATTTCCTTCAAAATAAAGCCCACTTTCACCACTGTAAACACGTGTCATATATCTTCTATTTCCATCATTTTATCAGCCCCAACACAGATAACACAGGTTTACACAATCGATTTGTATTGGTGTTTTTGGTGCACATGTAGGCTAGTCAAACAGAATGGAATAAATAAACAGAAACAACATGAACAGCAGTACTCCCTAGTGTCAAACTTAACAAAATAAAACAAACGATAAACAAAGGAATAGGCTATGGGAGTATGTGTGTTATGTCAGTTCTGCAGACAGTGATTGATTGTGATTTATTTTATCTTGTTGTAAAAAGAGCTTTTCCGTGAAGAGTGTGTTTTTGTGTTCCTGCTGTGTTTGTTCCAGCAACAGCTCCAAGTTTTTTGTGCATTATCAAGCTAAGAAGGAGTGCGGTAACTATATTCACTGTTTTCTGTGTGTCCTCGTACCGCATTAACGCGCATCTCTCAGTCAACACGGCGGACTTACGTCTCTGAAGCGATTCCAGTGCTTGATCTTGCGGCTGTACTGTGAAATGGTGGACAGCCACTGCTCGTCTTCCATGAAATTGCCCGTTTTTTCCGCCTCCTTGGCGCTCTTCACGTCGGTCGGCAAGGTGGACCCCGCGATCATCACCAGCGGGACGAGAAGGCACACGATATCCGTAATTCCCACCATGGTTAGCGGACAAAAATACCTCGCGCACACCGGCTGTCGGTTCTCCTCTTCTGGGAGGGGGGGGGAGGGGGGGGGGAGGATGCTGAGGCTGGATGGATGGATAGAAAGTACCAGCTGATTAGCCTATAGGACGCTCCTTCTGCTGCTGGGAGAGAGAGCGACAGAGCCAGAGAGAGAGAGAGAGAGAGAGAGAGAGAGAGAGATGATGGTATTAAAAGTAAATCCTGGTGCTTACTGACACTTGTTTGTTTGTTTGTAAAAAAAAAAAATACGTCCTTGCGTCACATACCTTGTTTGAGTTGTAAGTTAAAGAGGGTTTCCTACGTGCTGCACCTTGCATATGTCACGTGACGCCCTGCACCCACTCACGGGATGCTCAGGTGGTACAGTTTATGTGGTGGTAAGTGGGGCAGTGTGAAAATCAGGCATGCTACAAAGGATTGTTTCCATTTTCGTGTAATCTGTCTATTACTTCTCAATAAATCGATGAGTCCTTTTTTTTTTTTTTACTAACAGGCTATAGACAACTTTGAACCCCTCGCATGTGCTTCCAAGGGGATGCCAGCAAACAATCTGAAACCTTGAGATGTTTATTTTAACACCACATCAGATTGGCCTACAGAAAAGCAAAAACAGAAAAAACAACAACTCCATAGTCAATCAAATATTTTTTAAGCTATACTGAATACACTACCACACAACACGATGATCTGCTGCATTTGTCGTGTAAAATCAGTGTTTCACAAAACAGAACTATCTTGATCCACTTACTTGCTTTTGCCTCGAGCCTTCATGCAGATCCCTCATGCAGATTACATCATGAATCGACTTCCCTCCATGTTTAGATTTCATTCACACCAGGTTAATGATTTCATGTTTTAAAATCTGGATATGCAGAATCACCTAAAGGTCAACATACAGCTGCAAAACTGATTTACGAATCATTCCACTATGTAGGGAAATAACAGCGTCAATATAGTATTTTAGTTTGCTGTCATCATAAAGACGAGGTTGTAAAGAGTTTCCAGATTTACTTCAAAGTGCTTCTCCACTTTAACATGATCAGATAATGGCACAATGCTAGTAATTATCAATGAGAACGAAGAAAGAAGAATTAAAAACTATAATGGGGTTTTGAAAGACAAAATAATGTCTTTCAATATTTCTATTGTCCGTACACACCCTGACTCTTCTATGATGTGAAATCAGTGTAGATGGGCGCCGGTAGCCTAGTGGTTAGTTAGTGCGTCCCATGTACAGAGGCTGTTGTCCTCAAAGTGGGCAGCTCAGGTTTGAATCCGACCCGCGGCTCCCTTCCCGCCTGTCACTCCCCACTCTCTCCCTGATTTCTGACTCTATCCACTGTCCTGTCTCTAAATAAACCTTTAAAAAACAGTGTAGAATCTTCATTGATGTTTCTGATATTTTCCAGATGTTGTAATATGATATTCAGTACAAAGCATGTGTGTTACTTCTAACACTAACATTAACATTAACCGTGGCTCTGTTCCATTTAAGTGTCCCAGTAAGCCACGACACTGAGCCTGTGCACAGACTGTACATACGAGGAGGCCGGAACTAGAACACCTTAATGCTGTGCAGCCAGTGTTATTAATAACATATGTGCTTTTCCTGCTAACTTGCAGAAAACATGGCTGATAATCTTTCAGCTGAATCTTAACTTAAAATAAACACACTCAAGGCATGACTGTATTCTATTTTAAGCTGTGAACCCTTTTAGTTTCCCTTTTTCCCTTCTGTTTTCCTCATTTTACTTCCATGTTATGAGTCAGGATTTCTCTTTAAATGAAGGTTTTCCTTGTAACATGTTGTTCTTTTTCCTGTTTTTGTGTGTTGAGTTCTGTTTTCTTTTACACGTGATGTCCTAATGACTTGACTCTTAGTTTGCTGCCTTTGTGGACCATTTTAAAGTGCTTTATTATTGTGACATTAATACAACAATAACAGTGAAAGATACCGGTCTAGTCTAGTATAACAAGACTTGACCGTCCATCGTTATGTCTCAGAATTGTGGTGACAGTGGATGTATTTTCTTTCCACCTTTGTTCTGCTGTTTTCAGATGGCCCACACAGATAATATGTTGCATGTTCTCTGATACATTACTGGGTTGCAGAGTGATTTGCATCGTGCCACTCTACATTATCTGACTGAATCTGCCCTGCCTGCTGTATCTCCTTCCCCCTCTGCAGCCTTCAGTCGGTCCCCGCGCAGAGACACACACTGAATGACAGCTTGTAATTGAAATGCTGGATTAACTGATGCCATCTTCGCTTCATCCTGAAAAGAGTGTCTTTGAAGCCCTCTTAATAAAGGCAGGCACGAGACAGGGCGTCACCTAATCTCTCGGGCTGAAAGCAATCAAGTTTAGGAGCGCAGATAAAGAGGCAGGAAGTTGTTTGAATTGAACTGATAATGCAGACGTTGGGGTGCGATAAACTCAGAGTCTGTAAGCATGAAGCGTGTTTTTAATCCACCTAACTTTGATGCAAGTGGGATGCAACTTTACACTCACATTAAACATGATTCATGTGTAATGCTTCAATTTGTTAGATCTGGACTTTTCCTACTCTCTACTGCTACTGAGTGTAGCAAGACCATTTCTAAAAAAATTACTTTGTCACACATTTCGAAACATATTCAGAGTTCATAGCACTAACATGCATTTTCTCCATTTCTCCAATTCACTTAGCAGAAGCTTTTATCCAAGGCGACGTACATCAGAGAGTAAGTACAACACAAGCAAAGATCTAGAAAGGAGGTAACAGTGTAATGTAGTGCAAAAGAAAAACAGCTTTAAGTGTGATCAGACACACGGGTGCTGACAGGCAGAGCACAGAGGCGGGGCACAACATCGACAACAGCTGCTCTTGAGTGTTCAGTTAAGCATCAAAACCATCCTTGATATCGTCATTATCAAACAAAACCACCATCTTCAACATCAAAATCATCATCGTCATCATCAATATCATTCATTTTCAGCATTAGCTGTTGTCTGACAGTAGCCAATGGGTTTGAAATTTTTGAAATGCAGCACAACGTCCTTTTAGATTTTCAGCATCTACTTTTAGTTTTCTTTGTCTGGTTATTAAGACTCCTTCATTTATACAATTTACAACACTGCATTAGTGCTTTATGACAGCTTTAGAGATTTCCATACTGAGTGCCTGTGTGTGTGTGTGTGTGTGTGTGTGTGTGTGTGTGTGTGTGTGAAAATGTGACGAGTTGTGCTGAGTCATTTGGGTACATGTGCTAAAGACAATGTGCAAATGATTACAATGAATGTGAAATGCTCCTTCAGTCGTACACCAGCAACACAATGTTGTGAATTCTTTATCATATTTTAACAATGATTTGAACAGCTCCTGGAAAATTTGAGCCAAAGAAACAGAAAGAAAAAAAAAAAAGAGTGTCACACAGCGCTGTGCAGCTGCTGCTATCAATCTGCCTCACTCTCAGTGACATTAATCAAACTAAGAGCAGTGAGTTCATGTGATTAATATAACGCGTCCTTTAAGACACTTATTAGGGAGAAAGCTTGAGGCTGCTGCACTGGGTTTATGTGCAGAGGCTCGGTCATGAACCCCACAGACAGATGTGGTGTGACAGTCACAGAGAAGAGGGGAGGGCACAGCATGGCAGGTCAACAATGTTCATCTCATTTGTTGGAGCCAGTTAAAGAGAAAAAAAGGCTGAGTAATCCAAGAGTCACAGAGCCACAGGGGGTTTCAGGTAATCTCCTTATAAAAGAGGGAGGAGGGGTGGTATTCGCTCCCTGTCAGTCATGGGAGCATGAGAGGAGAAAAAAAAAAGAGGGAATCTAATTGTGTTGGCTGGATCAGCTGCAGGGTGGAGACATGCTAAGATCCAATGGTGCTTATTAACAAAAGCATTTTGTCTACTGTCGTCTGCAGGCGTCTTGTATGCCAAGACACAAGATAATGCTCGATTTCTAAATCAGTGCTGAAAGAGGGTGCCGAGAATATAAAGATATACCTAAAACACATATACTTTACAGACTGTTACGTATCTGTAATTACTTATTAATATTAACTTTTTAAATGACATCTGTGTGTATTTAGACAACAAAATTACCAGGGGAGGAAAATGGAATTCAAAACATTCAAAAAAACAAAGAATTGATCGATGAAATAAGTACATGACCAAGAGTTCAGACATAAAGTGTTTCAGTTTTTCACTTGATTAAGGGGTTGCTCGTGGGTTGAGTACGGGCCTCTTGAGGTATATCTGTCTAAATAAGTCATCTTTGCAAAGTCTGTGCCTTCTCTCCATTCCAGTTTAGTCAAAGAAGAACCAGTAGGTCATGGCCTCAGGAGGGATGAGATCTGTACTCTGAAACCACACTGAGAGCTGAGGAGCCCTCCTCAGAGACCCACTAAAGATGCACCTTCTTGCACCAAACAAAAGGACATCAAAAAAGATTCAACATGCTGGGATTGAGGTTCAGTGCAGACGATAAACCGAGAATACAAGAGACAGGTTGAAGTTCATTTCAGAAATGTCTCTGTAGACACATTTTTGGGAAACATTAATACATGCAGTCATTGAGATATTCAGGTGCTGGTTGGTGGACTTCATGTAACTCTTAAACCATCAATTTTGTCTCTGTAGACATTTGCTGTGAATTTGTTTTGACTGTTTTTACACACTTTGTTTCACTAAATGTACAATTCATATTCCTTTAAAGTAAAAGAATAGAAACTATAATGTGCATTTAACATTAGTACATGATGCAATGTTCAATGAGCAGTCAGAACAGCCCTTCAAGTCTTCTTTAATTCAAACCAAACACAAAAAGCAAACCTTTGGCACATTGCTAAATAATGCACGCAGTTCTAAAATGAGAGATAGCTTCACTCAGGGACGAGTCATGGTAAGAGTACTTATGAATAATAATCAGGATCCTTTTCTGTGTCTGATGTCATGTGGCCACAGTTTATCATGTGTGCATCGACGTTCTTGCTTCTGCACCTCTCAGTGGGCAACGCAGCGTCTGTGGCCAATGGCATTTAATCAATATCAATAATAAGGCTCATTCACAGGCAGAGCGATACAAACTGCAAATAACCCTCATCCTCCGGGTGTTTGATGTCAAGGCAGTGATGGGAAACTACAAGCCTGTTCCTTTGCAGTAATTTAAAGCCACATACTGTATAGAACAAGGACAGTCGAGTACATGTCAAAGAAAATCAGTACAATGATATAAACACAAGAAAAGGTGTCTAAAAATGCATGAAAACACAAACTGAAAATTCAGATATTTATCCGTTTCTTGCACTTTACAGTCATTTAGTTGTAGTGTAAGACCTGTGTTACATGACGCAACCTTGGTGTTTCTCAATCCAAGTAAAAACATTTTGTAGACATGGTCTCTTTAAGGCACTGTGAGGAGTTTTAAACAAGAGCAAATCAGACCATGAGAAAGAAGACTGACGATTGCCATATGGTTATTTGAAATGCTTGTCATAGCTGTCACTGGGTGAGTGTCAGAAAAAATGTACAGCTCGCTGCCGAAGGAGAGTTTGTTCACGTTGGTGCATCAGACAGTTTAAAAGACAGCAGGATGAGATTTATCACAAACATGTGCAGAACACGGTCAGCAAAGAGATAGGCTGTACCGATTTGTTCACAAGGGGAACAAAAAATGACACAGGGGGAGATTTTCTCACAGTCGCTTTAAATTGAGGCTCAGCCGGACTTAGTTCAAGATCTTCAACTCAAAGCAGTTACCTTTGGACCACGCTTCATTTCACCGTGAGCTGGATGACTGAGAACATCCACAGACAGTTGCTTTAAATTACTCATGGTACTTTTGTAAGAAACGGTTCCATCACTAGGGCTTTAAATCAAAAGTTTCATCATGATAGAACGCAGCAGCAGTTCTTTGGACAACATCACAATATCTGTTGATTTCAAAGAGTTAACTACAGTATGATCTTGATTCAATAAATCTCAAGTGACTGCAATCAATATGGGACAATGTCATAGGCAAATCATTACATTTTTATTATCCAAACAAAGCAACTGTATGGTTTGACAATTTTATTACAGACTTCTCCCTGGCGGTTCAATATCAATCATGTTGTCCTCAAGTTACATAAATATATCGTTTTGCAGATTTATCAGTCGGTGAGTCATTAGATATGGATTGATGTTTTTATTTGGTATCACTGATGTTGAATCTGACTTATTGATCTATACCAGAGTTTAACACTTCTAACCTCAAACCATGCTAAGCAGTTTTCATGCAATCTCTTAACTATGTTGCCCTGAAATTCCTGAAGTTACAGTCTTGCAATTAGATTTTTTCTAAAATGTTAAAATGTATTTTGGTTGTCTTGGACGGATCATTTTAGCAATGGATTTGCATCAAAATGGGGGTTTTAGCTGATTGAATCTTGGCTCACAAACAGAAACAAGACTTTGCATAATGGAGTTGAGAATGTTTCCACTCTCCCAAACGTGCCAAAACGAAAGAAACCCACAGACTTCACTATCACTGACTCCAGGCCAGCCTAAACAGAAGACATCCTCTCTAACATAACGCTTACATTCAAAATATCAGCTGTACGAAAATGGGTGTATGAAGTGTTAATGCTTTGATAAAGAAGAGAGTGTCTCAGCAAAACTTGCCGAACATCACACTTTCTCCTGCCCCCTCTTGAGAGTGCAGGTCGGTTTCTGCTTCCTCCAGCAATAAATCAAAACCTAAATGGAGCGGCGTCCCAGCTCAAACTTCAGGGGAGGCAGGCGCATGAGGCCAAACTGCACCCACAGCTAACAGCTTTTTAGACAAACACAGAGCTCAGATAACAGACAAATGAGAGGCTATATGCTGATGTATTTCACCACTGAGATAGGGTGGTACTTTATTTCTTTTGTTAGATAAAGGATGTCAGAGAGGCTGACAACACACCCCATTTAAAGCCATGAACAATGATAAAAACACTAGGCAACCAGGAATCTGACAATAAACTTAAGCTGCCTGCTGTGATGGACCCTGCTCCCTGTGTGGTTGCTGTAGCTACAGCCTGACAAACACAACCCAGGGAACCTTCTACTTCTCTCTGAATTAATGGACATGCGTGTATTAAAGAAGTCTGAAGGAGACAGCTGAATCTGAGCTAATTCAGGTGTAAATACATACCCGCCTCCATCTGAGTGCATCATAATTGCGGTACTTATTTCCACATCAATTACTGAATCAAATTATTCTTTTGGAAGAAAAATACAGAGAGAAATAGTTTTGTTTTCAGCTATTCAATGTAACACATAAAAGCAAATTATTCCGGAAAATAATAAAGCCTTTCCAACAATGCATTTGTTTGTAGATTCATTATACATGAATTGCATAGCCTGAGGCTGCCCGCCCTATAACAGCTCGCTCAGGTCTGCTTGAATTGTAAAACACAGCCCCTGTCACGCTTTATTTCCTCTTCTCGGGTTTACTTCTTTTTTTACCAATGTGGTGGCGTGAGTAATGTTTAACCCAGAATGGTGAAGTGTAAAAAGCTGCATCTTATTGTTTAAATGATATACGCCCTGCCAGTATGCAGAGTGCAGAAACACATTACAGAAGCGGTTGGGGTGGGGTGGGAGAGGGGGGGGGGACATTGACCATTAAAATGCATATGAGCGTATGCATGTGAACGTGTGTTTAAAACAATAGGTGCACTCAGGCATTAACATTTCACAAGAAGACATGCCCAAACAAAACACTGGTTGAAGGATCGTCATTGTGCAGTGGCGCCACCGTGTGCATGTTTTGTGTATTGCAAAACAGTAAATATAATAGCCTATATAAAGGACTGTGTAGAGTAAAATATTTAGCAATCAAAAATAGTGTGTGTGTCACATTATCCTACTTACAGAAACCAGTTTGAAAAGTGTAAACTTTTAACTTTTGTTATGCCAATCTAAACGGAAAATGTGAGTCTTTCTACCAGGATTGGATATTATTTTTCTTAATTATTATTTTTCTATTATTGTATTTTCTGCCATTATTTAACTGATGTACATATGTTTTATTTTTGATAATTAATATTCATTTTTCCTGTTTTCTTGAGCTGCTGTAATGAAAAAAAATGTCCCCCATGGGGGATCAATAAAGTTTATCTTTATCTAACAAAAAGTTTAAAATAAAGTTGTTTTTCTCAAAAGGAAAGTTGCTGATGTTTATTTAGCATAATATTTTCTGTTTGACATTGTCTGCTGAAACTTTTTGAGCAGCACCCACTTTCATTGAAAAACAATAGCCCTCCACTCCCATATAGGTTAGTCTATGTGAAAGACAAAGAAAAAACAAGATAGTGATTTAATTCATGACTTTGTATTCTATCAAGATGCAGGAGAAAGCTATCTCAAGCAAATATACTTTAACTACGTGAGGACAAACACCAGCTTGTGACGTTAACTTCGATCCTAAAGGAGTAGTCTAAAGTTTTGTTTTTTTTGTTCAAGAGTGGGGGATGGTCGGTGCACGTTTTTAGGCTGCGTCACGTAGGCTATGTTGTAAATCTGGAGTCAGAGGAGCTGATCTTGTTCTACAGATCAGACTACTTTTTATCAACAAGTCATCATTTTTTCTATCATTAATGCCTTTTTATCATAAGAAGCACTCAAACTATTGTGCAGCTGATCGACCACCTCCTTAATTCTGTTCACAGAAAACAAACTGAAGCAAGCCGAGATAAATTAGGAACTCTGTGTGAAGCAGTTAACACATGTAGCCTAAATAAACATTATTAATACAATGAAATAAGTAATAAGTAATTGTATGGGCTACGAGATGATGGATGGCAAATCTTTATGAGGTTTAAAAAAAAAAAAAGGAGGTGAATAGTGTGTAGGCCTACTCAGCATTTAAGGTTTCCGATCATTCCACGGAAAAGCACGAGTCCTACGTGAGATACGTGTCAGTGTGTGCTGCAGAAATGAATGCATCTTTCTCAGCTATTTCGTCATGTCTTTGATTTCCAATAAACTAAAGGGGGTGTGTCGTTTTTTATTGTTTCGTTGAGTTTTGGAGACGAGCGTTGATTGGCCAGAATGATGCGCCGTTTAATTCAATATTTGACGGTCAAACCACTTTTGTAAAACGTCAAACTGCGCAGGCTACACAAGTTTGGTTGGGGGCTGGGGGGGTGGGGAGGGGGGACCGCCTGTGGGGGTCTGTGAAAGGGGCCTGGTCTATTGACTCATCAAAAGGGGCCCAAAAAATGTTACCAGGCAGGGTAGAGAGCTGGGAACGTGAGCTGAAACGTCATTGGTTGAAATATAGAGTGGGCGGGACATTCTCGCTTGGGGTATTTAACGCTTTGTTCCATTGTTACGGAGTGTGTTTTCCAGCTGGTCTGGCTCTGAGGGGGGGAAGTGGGACTCTCTGTCCGAGGACACCATTGCACTTTTTTTTTTTTTTTAATTTTTTAAAAACAATAGGACCTTTTCGTTTGTTCGTAAATATGTCTTTTTCTTGCAACCAGTCGTTAGATGGAAGCTTTCCTCCTTCTCCAGCGGAGGGCCGGGGTTCAAATCGGCTGTCCTGGGGCAGTCTGCTGCAGAGGCTGACTGAGCTGAAAGGGATCAACCAGAGGGTCAGAGAGGATCAGCAGTGCTGCAGGAGTGAAACTGGTGAGTTCTGCTGGCTTTTGTCTGAGGAGGCTCTTTGTTTGTTTGCTCCAAGAAGTTTTTTTCTTTTTTCTTTCTCTAATTAACCCTAAATCTGAATTCTTTGTTTCAGGATCTGTAGCAGACATGTCCCTGTCGGAATCAGACAGCAGCTTCTTCTGTTACCCTCTGGAAGAGACTTTGGCTGCAGAGGTTGTTGCAACTATCACCCGAAGTCTCACAGAGGCATCACACATCCTCGGCTGCTCCAAGCTCATCCTCCCCGATTGTCTTCTGCACTATGTCCGCCAAGAGCTGCTCCATTTGGCTGTCAGCGAGCCCTGCGGCCTCAGGGGAGCGCTCATAGACCTGTGCGTGGACCGAGGGGACCAGGAGCCTCTGTGCACCGTGGACCAAATAGCAGTGGACGCCACCCTGGTTCCGACTTTTCATGTGACCCTGGTGCTGAGGCCGGAGTCCAGTGGGCTGTGGCCAAAGGTGCAGAGTCTCTTCAAAGGGAGCAAGTCACCCATCGCAAGGCACCAAGAGAGTCTGAGGCTGAGTACGAGCTTCAGGGCGATCAAGAGGAAACTTTACAGTTCAGGGGAGCTGCTGATAGAGGAGTGCTGCTGACCGGTCGCTCAGTCTCCGATAAACTGGACTGGAAGTCATGAAAGGAGGCTGCAGAGTAAAGCATTGTGTGCTATCCCTTGGCTCCCAACATGCAGTAAATAGCACTGTATCAACACGGTCCTGAAATACAAATGTTATCTCTCTTTGTTGGTATATGTTGGTGAAATTCAAAGGTTTATGGAAACCAAGAAAGCCTACGTTTCAAGACAGCTGCTCACCTGGTCGCAGGTGACTCAACAGTGAAGACTCATGTTTAAAAGTGAGTCCGTTGACTTCCTATGAATGTAAAATCATACCCAGAAGGGAATGACTTAAGTATTTGATAGTCAAATATCACCTAAAACTTACATGTTTTTGTATCTTCAACGACTTCATGAACGTGAACAAATAAATTATTTTTTATCACATGGTGGTATTGTCTTCTTATTTAAAGCAATCCAGACTTGTCATAAAGCACATTAGAATAGGCTTCTGATGAGGGGTGATGTTGATTTTAAGTTGAACCCTTGGTTGTCTTGTCTTTAACTATATGTGCTACACTACAGTAAATCAAATACACCTTCGGATGTGGGTAAGTAAAAACACGGGGACAACTTCTGCTGGGCGTCTCGTATAGGCTACTTTATATGGAAGCGATTAGTGATCAGAATTCAAATGATAAAGCTAATTTGAAAATTCAAATGCAGAAACAGAACATACAAAGACCTTTTTAGGTCATACAAAGACCTTTTTGTTTTCATTTGAATGATGTCATACAATATGCATACATAGAGAGTAAAAGTATAATGCAAACTGGATGACTGAATATTCATTTTAAATATGGGTCAAATAATGCACCTATAATCTGAAAATTAAAACATGTTTCTGTTACTGTATTTTCATTTTAAAACTAGCTTTTTCATTTGAATTATGATACAGATTAAGCGGGGCATTTTTTGAAAATGAAAAAGCAAATGCCATTTTCTTCCTCATTTTAATTTAGTCAAAGAATGTGCATTTTTAAAGTTGAAAACTAAAATTCAAATTAGATAAATTAATCATAATTTTATTTTTGAGTCAAATAATACACTCATATTCTGAAAGTTAAAAAGAATTTCTGTTAATGCATTTGAATTTTCAAATTAGCTTCATCATTTGAATTCTGATCACTAATCGCTTCCATAACTTTAGTGTCTGTAGCAAAGCAGGACATGCACAGACCGAACAACACCGATACCTCACTTCACTTAAAGCAATATCACTCCGCCAGCCGTCACCATGAGCAACCTTAAAGGCAAAGTGCATCACATCAAACAGTTTCTCTTGCAATTGTATGCAAAGCACAATATGTTAAAAAATAAATGAAATTAGCCTTAAATCAAATAATGTTTATCATCTCAACCTGAGAAAAATAAAGATCTATGAAACAAAACGTCACAAAAATAAATCTCCATCTCAGAGGTGTGTCTATAGGCATTATCAAAAATGGCCGGTGTGCTGACCAAAACTGAAATATCTCAAAACCTATATATGGACTGCAAAGGGATATTGTACATAAATTAAAAAGCAGTTACATTTTAGTTAGTTTAAGAATTTAAGAAACTCATTGAGGTAAATAGTCATGAAATATGTTTTAGATATTTATTTCCCTCTCAGGAGGAGATGTAATCACTTAATCTTATCTTAACTCTTCATCGCCTCAAAATCTGTTCAATAATGAAATGCTAAACTCTCTAGTTGATAGTTCCTCTCCAAAAAGTCCCCAAAACGGGTTGGTTTGAAAACACCTCTACATTAACCTCCATAGAATTTGATTATATAGCAATAATTTCAGATTAAAAAAAAACGAAGAAACTTTCACAGTCAATCACAGGACATATTTAATTCAAAGAAACTTTCATACAATTTTAGCATGTTAATTTAATAAATATGGTTTACTTTTATTTTGTGCAATGATTTCATTACCTATGTTCCAACAGGCTACAAGCAAATCCACATAATAACGTTATATTAAATGATATTAACTTCAAGAAACCCTGCACTGTTAAAAGTCAAATGAATATTTACAGTGGTAAGAAATATAAAAATTACACACTTTTCCTCGTGAGTGGCTCAGACGTCTTGTCTATGAGAAGGCCATGAGGGTTCTCAAAATGTTAAAAAGGAAAAACAAAAACAGACTGGGACAGAGAAAGCTTATCTTAGCAGCTTCATTTACCATCAAACAGACAACTACGCTCTTACTTTTTTCCCCCACTGCGACGCCAGACGGACTCTGGCCATCCTGAAGACACTAGAGTAAGAAAATGTCAGCAGTCAACTCAAAGCTTCTCACAGTTCTACAGGAAGTCAATCTACACGGAGTTTGCAGAGAGGTTCCCTGATGAGTTTGCTGCCCACTGCACGTAAGGCATTTTTGATTCTCTTGGTTTGCTGCGGAAAAATATGCTCCAATTTCAGTGGGCTCCGACCGATTTCTTCTTATTTGATTCAAGTACCGACCAACCTAAAAGAAAAGAATGGCTGACAGTTATGCAGCTGTCACTCCTCATATGATTGACTTATAAAGTATAACTATACATGCAGAGGAACCACAACATCTACACAAGTTGTGCATTATCGCAATCACATGTGCAATGTTTTATCATGGGAACAGCTACAGAGATCGATCATCATGCACCAGTTTCTTTCTTTGATCACCACACGGTAATGCTGTAGTGTGTGGGGTGAGTTGGTGTATAAAAGTGCTTGCAGGAAACATGAGACCCCACTGCTGACTCCCAAAGGTGATCCGGTGTCAGTCCCTGCTTGCAACTACATATCCATGTGTCAATAAGACAAATATAAATCTGAGCTTACAGTTTTCCTGAATGGATTTCAAATTCAAGGCAGGTTTTTTTTTTTTTAAATGAAATGAAATCCTAAACATTTGGTATTCTCTGGAAAGCTGTCAATTGTAATTATAGCGTCTTTCAACATGCAAAACACCAAAGTCTGTGCAGGTTATTATATTGTGTGCAATAGTAGGTACAGTGTCTTTTAACTTACCCATTTGTGTGCAAGTGGTTTTCTAGCCGTCCAATATAACTTGAATCTCAGATAGTCTAGAACAGCTGGGAGTCCCCATTCTCTGTGCCCTTTGGTACAACTCGGAGTCTCCAAAGTACCGAGCACGATACAGTAAGCCTTCCTCTAAAAGGTAGACGAGGAAAAAAAGAAGAGTAGGTCAATAATTTGATCCTTTGGAAGCTGATGTAATCAACCACAAAATAATTATTTAATCTCATCCTTGAAGAACAAAAACCAAGGATTGAAAATTGGCAGAAATCCAAGTTTGAAGTAAAAAAATGACAAATAATTCACGTTTCTTTCCTAAAACTTTCTGCGTTTTGGTCTTTGTAAAAAAATAAACTGCAGTAAGCTGAATATATTTGGTATCTCTGTTCATTTTTCTGACAGTTTTAAGCTATTACTTGACAAAAACTGTACAATCAGAATAGCATTAATCAAAGAAACTGCTGGGTAATGTAAACTTACTCTGCTGCTTTTCCTTCCAACAGTTGTTTCGGAGATTGGAGATGTAATCTTCTTCTACACTTCTCTCAACAGCCTTTAGGTTCGTCCCGGAATATTCCTCATTGAAACGATCTCCCACATAAAAAGTCACCTTCAGGTGTGATGTATGCCTTTTTTGAATATGTCCGGCTGACCTGATTGTATGAAGGAGAAATAATAACCTTGAGTGAGACGGATTCTGTGAGGAACTTTTGATGTTGAGACATTTTGACACATTGTCACTTAAAGTTCTCCGAGTGGTGCAGCACTTACGGGCGGTAGCTAAGGCTGTAGGGGGGCTGGGTGACCATCATCTGGCTAAGGGCGGACACGATGATGAGGATTAAGATTGGCATCAGCTGTACGAACAAAGCCAAACCTCCCTGTCCAGAGAGAAAAATAACACACAGTTTAGAACATGTTCATAAGAAACAATACAGTAAAGTAGCTGGTATCAAATTCATGTGCAATGAAAGTATTATAAACAGGACTTACATCTCTCTGTTGTTCTCGTCTTTCTTGCCTATTATGATGTGCAAAGTGCATTCTTCCGTTTCTGTAAACGTGTACGTTACCTAAACAGAATTTCAGAAAAGAAAAGATACAGATGCACTCAGTACTGCTGCGTTCACACTGCAGCCAAAAGTGACATGAATCTGATTATTTTTTTTTTTTTGGTTGCTTCTATCTGACTCTGATTTTTTTATGACATTTTTAACAGCACAAGTCACATGGAATTTGATCTTTTCAAATCAAATTCGGGCCACTTTCATATGTCAATTCCCAGGGGAGTCTAATACAGGCCACATTTGAAAAACAAAAAAAATCACATCTGAGCAAAAAAAACAAAACAGAATTGAGCATTAAGGCTGGCAGTTTGATTGCAGCCCAAAGACACAAGAAATCAAGGCCCAAGAGTCTGCAGGCCTTCAATCCATTATCTCATATTTAGCCAGAGAGAAGAATGTGTTGATGAAGTGTGTTTGGTTCATTTTAAACAATGTTTGTCAAGCAATTAGTTGTATATGGTAAGACTGACCGATTTTCTCTAAATAGTCTTTACATTATACAATCATTTAGTAACTTGTCAAATTCTGTTTGATCATAATCCATCATACTCTGTATGAAATCATTATAACAACATAATGAAAATGCATGAAAATGTGTCTATTAAATTTGAGTTTTATGAATGTATTGTTACTTTGTTGTTTTTAATCTATGCTCTGTAAGGTGACCTTGAGTGCTCTGAAAGACACCCTTTAAATAAAATGTACTACTTTTATTAACCGGTACTTACAACTAACAGATAGCCGTCTGTATTTTAACACCATTCAACACCAAACTAGCTGGCCATATTCAGGTTACTGTGAATCTCACAAAGTCTTGTCAATGAATGAAAGATGTAAGTGAGAAGTTCATTTCAAGTTCATTCATGTACTTTGTTTCCCCTTTAACAGACATCAACCTTTTTCTGTATGAGGAAAATACTGACAATCAAAAGGTTGATCATCCAGTCAGGCAGCTCTGTCTCGTTTAGTCTGACTGGAGAAAGATCGCTGATAAGGACTGAGTACTGTAAGAGACAGTGCACTCAAAATACAATGTAACGGCAACAATTAGCTGAATGAATGTTGACCAACTATCTTAGCAATTTAATTAAAGGCTTTATATGTATAACAATACATTGTTGTGTTAGCATGCTAATGCTAGCGATCTTTATTATGCTCGTATCTTCACACTGCATGTAAATTTACCCGAATAGACCGCGATCTAGAAATGCAGTTAAGCAGTGAGTACAGTATGTTATTCTTCTTTTCTCTAGTCCCTCAATTAAACAACTTTTATACGCGATGGGAGGAGCCGGCCAGCTGTCCGTGCGATGTAAACAAACTGAAGATAGGACTCGGAAAGCATCACAGACAGTGGGACTCTGGTGTTACACCCATTGCAGACTGTCATGACTCACAGAGTTATTTTCAGAGGATATACTCGATTTCTATTATATTTAAGTGTGAAAAATTGCATATAAAGCCTTTAACATGGAAAAAAACATGTGAATTAAATGTTAAAGCTCAATATGTGTTCTTTCACTCCCATGAGCATAGCATGATGTGTAGTAGAGAGACAACGCTCTGGAACATTTTCATTTAAAAAAAAGGTATAAGAAATGTGTATACAATGACATCAAACACAAAATATCAGCAGCATAGTGTGTCTTAGGTAAGACTCAGGCTACCTGGAACACAATGAGAAAGCCTGGCTTATTCTAATATTACTGCAGAGGCATGCAAAAATGTTATTCTGAACATGGAAAGCAAAACACTCTAGGGCCTGTGCAGCAACAACACATTGACTGACCCTGTATTCACTGTCATGCCTCTACTTACTTGATGGGAAGCCTCCACCGAAGAACATGTTGAAGAGGTCCTCGGGCGAGATGTCTGCTTCAAAATCACGATGCTGTCTTTGTCTGGTTGGGTGTGTTCTCTCCTCTCCGTACTGGTCATACTGCCTTCGTTTGTCAGTGTTACTCAGCACTGCATATGCATTACCAATAGCTGAAAGGTATTTAAAACAACACACACAAATGTGTAGTTACTCACAGTTTACATTGACTAGTTCTCCATGGAACCATGCTGAGGAAAATGAGGTTATTGATTTACCTTTGAATGCCTCTGTGGCTCCCGGTGCGTGATTTTTATCCGGGTGAAACTTCAGCGCCAGTTTTCTGTAAGCCTTTTTAAGATCCTCCTCAGAAGCAGTCTTTTCAACTCCCAGAATTTGATAATAATCTTTACAGCTTTTAATCCTGCGATTTAAAAACATATAAGGTATGAACACAATACTCAAAAACATGCAGTTACATCTTCTAATGTATAGAAGTGACATCAAATACATCAGCCAAGATTAAAGATACACCTGTCAATGACACAGTGGAGCGAGCTGCATTGAGGAAAAACATACAATTATTCTGAGATTATAGGTAAATAAGTAAAGTTATTTATATAGCACCTTTTAAAAGGTGATGACATTGTAACACTGTAACACTGAAACATTGTAACATTGAAACATTCTAACATTGTAACACTGTAACACTGAAACATTGTAACACTGTAACATTCTAACATTGTAACACTGTAACATTGTAACACTGTAACACTGAAACATTGTAACACTGTAACATTCTAACATTGTAACACTGTAACATTGTAACACTGTAACACTGAAACATTGTAACACTGTAACACTGAAACATTGTAACATTGTAACACTGTAACATTGTAACACTGTAACACTGAAACATTGTAACACTGAAACATTGTAACACTGAAACATTCTAACATTGTAACACTGTAACATTGTAACACTGTAACACTGAAACATTGTAACACTGTAACATTGTAACAAACATTGAAACACTGTAACATTGTAACATTCTAACACTGAAACATTGTAACACTGTAACATTCTAACATTGTAACACTGTAACATTGTAACACTGTAACATTCTAACATTGTAACACTGTAACATTCTAACACTGTAACATTGTAACACTGTAACACTGTAACATTGTAACACTGTAACATTGTAACACTGTAACACTGTAACACTGTAACATTCTAACATTGTAACATTCTAACACTGTAACACTGTAACATTCTAACATTGTAACATCCTCATGCACACTGACTTTCTGACTGCCTCCATCTGCTCTGCGGTGTATGGTTTGGCCGAGTCTGTGGCCCCCTGAGCGGACCCATCAGCCCCCTCTGCCTGGCCGCGGTGCCTCATCGTGGGTCCTTCTCCGTTCACATGACTGCCATTCTCTTCTGGAGGTTTTCCATTCTGCGCTAAGGAGTCCAACACGTCTGTAATGGAAGAGTGAAGGCATGTAACTCCAACATACACCCGGAGCCTGCTTACATTACGAGCATGCTAGCTGGTTAGCAGTGTAGCTGCTAACGAACACGGCAAAGAAGTAGATGTAAAAGTAAATTAAGATTAAGTAAGCCCCATTTATAAACAGCAATTAATCAAATACATGACAGAAATTGCGAGTGGGGGGGGGGGGGGGGGGGGGGGGGGTAAAAACTACAAATACCAGTGTCGGTTGGGGGCAGCTGGTGTAACGTTAAGTCGGTAATGCTAACGTTAGCTGATTCGGTTTCACAACGATCGTCCTTATCTGACATATAATCATCGAAACAGACGTTTATTCGACGTACTTTGAGCCTGAGTTGTCGGAAAGAGACGCTGTGCCTTCTCCAGAAATTTCCTAGCTTTGTCCGGCTGATTGTTGTTTACTGCAATTAGGGCTATTTTAATGCAACGCTCCGCTTCGTCCTTGTTTGAGTCCATCGCGACACAGCGGAAATGTTTACTTGCCCCAAGACGCACCGTGATGACGTAGAGTATGGAACGCCGAGCGAGCCGTAATTCACATCTGGTTTGGTTAGGGGCTGTCAAACGATTAATTTTTTTAAATCATGATTAATTTATTTCAATAGTTAACTGAGGATAATCTGCTACTCCAGTGTGGTCTGAAACCATGACTTAGATGCAGGAGATGGATCCAAAGTGCTTATCCTGTGAAATACAGGGTTTATTATTGTTTTATGAAAGAGTAACAGTAGTACACATTATTAAATATGCAGGAGTTCATGTACAAAATGACTCACCGATTTTCAATGATCTACGGCATGTGGACTTTTCAGGAGCTCCAGGTGCAGTTTTGCCCGTTTGGTCCTTTATGCGTGAAACTATTGTTTTCCACGATAACTGATCACAACATGCCAATTTGAGGACAACCCTTAACTCAAGTCTACAATTCTACAATTCACTTAGCAGACGCTTTTATCCAAAGCGACATACATCAGAGAATAAGTACAACACAAGCAAGGATCTAGAAAAAAGGGAACAATGTCAGTAAGAGCAAACGATCAGCTTTGAGTCCGAATGGACACACAGGTGCTGACAGGAAGTGACCAGAGGCAAAGCACAACATTGACGGCAGTTCTTGAGAGCTCTAATCAGTATAGAAACCATCTTATAAGTCATCGTTATCAACAAAAACAGTCGTCACAACCATCATCATCATCAATGATATCGAGACCATCATCATTAAGTTAGTAGGTATTCATGAAAGAGCTAGGTCTTTAGCTTTATCTTAAAGGTGCAGAGGGACTCTCTCATATGCAGGAGTTCATGCACAAAATGACTCACCGATTTTCAATGATCTACGGTTAATGCGACAGCATGTGGACTTTTGAGGAGCTCCAGGTGCAGTTTTGTCCTTTATGCATGAAACTATTGTTTTCCACGATAACTGGTCACAACATGCCAATTTGAGGACAACCCTTAACTCAAGACTTCCACAATGCCTGCAGTCAGTTGCCACCCATTGCAAGGGCTATAATAACCTTCTTCGATTTTGTTTTAGTCACAGGTCTGTTGTGATTGGCACACTCCAAAATAGTGCTCTATTATCCTTAGTGATGCAGTCACCTGCTGACATCAGTCTGATTAGCTGCAGGTTAGCTTAGGTGGAAGCACAAGTGTCAAGAAATTTTGTGGTAATTTAATTCTGTTGGACACAGGGTGCATATTATATTTGACTTAAAAAGTTATATGTTTTGATCTTTTTTTTCTTAGAATGAGCCTTTGAAGGGGCACAGCAGTGTCACTTTTTTCTATTACTATGGTGGCAGGAAAATGCTCCAACAGCCTGCCTCCTCCTGTGCGCTAAACGGACAATATAGCATATGATTAATGACAATAACAAAATAATGCATTAATTTAAGACCTCAATCACGTCATGATAAATGTTACTGCGTGGCCACTGCAATGAGGACTATAGCCTCTATATGGGGTGCACTCACTCTCTAATCACTGAGCTAAACCTGCATCCTACAACATCTATTAATAAAAGGCTTTTTCAAAGAAGAGAGATGCATTATACCTCCGTACATATAATTATGTGCAGAAAAAACACATCTTTTAAAGGCATATAACATAGTTTTCAGTAGTTATCAAAATGTGAGTTCTCTTCACGCAATATTGTGTTTCAAGTAAATTGTAGAAAGTCAAGATACGAATAATTGTACTCTTGGCTTTCCATAAAGAGACTGTAGTGGTCTCGTAAATAACACGTCATAAAAGTTGTAACGGAGCTTCAACATGCACTTCAATCCTCATGCAAGCACAACTGGCAGAAATTTGAATCACGGATCAGTCACTAAATAATTTCTCAGTAGGGAGCATTGTGAAACACCCCAAAACTGTTCTAACATTTCCTCATCGCACTGGACTGCAAGGATCTGAGGCATCCAAATAACTTCTGTCCATGACCTGTGGAGGGCAGCAATACGCCATGGCTGCGTCTAATCTACCGGAAATCTAAAAGACGAAGAAGAAGATTACATGCACTCATGCATGCACTTCAGTAACTATCAGAAGAAACCAGGAAACACATTTTTGATGTCATTGTTTTATATTAGAGGTAGCCTATATACTTTTGTTTAGTTTACTAAAAACTGACTGAAGGTCGAAAATGGCTTCAGCAATAACATGCTGCAGGTCAGTCGTATTTGTCAAACGCAAAACTCTTTATTTCTACAGGCAAAATAGCAAGTTTCTTTCCTCTATTGGTACTGTTCCAGCTGGCCAGAGGAACCGACCATCAAAGAAACAGTTGAGGAAACCTACCTGTCCCAAGGATCTGTCCTGGGAGGAAAGGCTGGCTGATGTTGTCACCCCTCTATGGAGACTGAGTTATGATGAGCAACTTGAAGTCAAGCAAAAGCACCAGGAAAGGATTCTGTCTCAGCTCTGCGGTTATCTTTCAGGTGACTTCACAACACAGTCCTCATCACCTGTCAGAAGTAAACTCAGCTTCCCTGTCCTGCATGTCCTCCCATCACCAGTGAGGGACGGCTACCGCAACAAGTCAACATTTTCCGTCAACAGAGGAGTGGACGGAAACCCCAAAACGGTTGGATTTTATGTGGGCACAGGCAGAGGGAGAAACATTGTCTGCGTCAATGGAGACCACCTGCTCAACATGCCGGAGAAGCACAAACTAGTCGGCAGATGCTACCAGGACTTTATCCGCCTCTCTCCCCTGGAGCCCTGCCTGCTGTTCCACACCGGGGGCCACTGGAGAGAGGTCGCAGTGAGGACCAACACAGAGGGCCACACCATGGCTATAGTGTACTTTCATCCACAGCTGCTCACCCCGGAAGAGTTAGCACACCACAAGGCTGAGCTGGTGGATTACTTCACCCGGGGGCCTGGATCAGTTTGCCAGTTGGACTCGTTGTTATTCCAGGAGAGCGAAATGACTCGCTGCACTCATGAGGAGTCTCCTTACCAGCTCCTCTACGGTCAGCCGCACATATATGAGGAGGTAATGTACATTACTATCTACACTCTCACTCTTGCTGTTAGTCTGGATTATCTTTTGTGAGTTTGGTTGATCTCTTTTCATCTCACTGTCTGTGTGTCACACTCTCTATTTATAACCAGTGTGTCTCTCCATCCTTCTCACTCTTTCTGACTCTCCTTTTATCTCCATTTCATTGCCTCTATTGCCAAGTGTTTGCTCATGGTGAATTAATCTATTGTATTAGTGGCTCTAAATAATATTCCAAAGAGTCTAGAACCACTCTATATATAGAGTTGAACAGCAAATGTAATAATTTTTTTTTTTAATTTTGATTATAGGGGACATATTGCAAACTCAACTAGGCCTGTTGTATAAAAACATGAAGAACAGTTAGACATTGAAACTGTGAGTTAAAGGCAATATAAACTCTTTGATATATGTTACTTTTCGCACTTCATATCTTCATTGCAATATTCAACAGTGATATTGCATATATTTTTCACATTGTGCATACTTAATGTAGGTTGTTTTGTGGTTTGGCATTATATAAAAATAACTGACAGCTGTGAGGCAACAGAGCTAACAACTGCACCATCGTGCAGCCTTAAATGCCTTATGCAGTTTAATAAAACAGTTTTACAGCACCTGTTGAACTTTAAATCTAAATGTACACTAAGTTATTTCCCTTTCATATTGAATATATGATTGACAGAGAAGAGGGGATAACACAAAGTCCATACATTACTATAGTATTTTTTAAGTGCTGCTCTTATGTCTTGTTGTCATTCACAGGTGCTGGGCTTCAAGTTCCGCATCTCTGCTGATGCTTTCTTCCAGGTGAACCAGGCAGCAGCTGAGGTGCTGTATCGTACAGTGAGAGACCTGTGCCTTCCGAACCACAAGAACGTTGGCGGAAGAGCTGCCGTTGGTAGTACCCTCCTGGATGTGTGCTGTGGGACAGGTGCCATCGGTATCACTATGTCTCACAGAGTGGACCGAATAATCGGCATAGAGCTCATAGAGCAGGCGGTGGAAGATGCTAGACACAATGCCGTTCTCAATAATGTACTGAACTGTGAGTTCATCCCTGGAAAGGCAGAGGTGGTGCTTCCCGGTTCTTTGTCTCAGTTGAGCTCTGTAGGTGGAGAACTTGTTGCAGCTGTGGTGAATCCTTCTCGAGCTGGCCTGCACCACAGAGTGGTCCGAGCGTTACGAAACCAGCCGGCCATCCGCAAGCTGGTCTTTGTTTCCTGTAAACCTGATGGAGAGGCTCTGAGGAACTTCAGGGAGCTCTGTTGTGCTCCTGACCCACAGAAGAAACTCACAGGAGAAGCCTTTTCTCCAACTCTGGCTGTGCCCGTGGACATGTTCCCACACACTCCTCATTGTGAACTGGTGCTACTTTTTGAGAGGTAGCAAAACGTTTTGATTCAGAAGTGAGCCTCAACTTATCAGTTACAACTCTGGCTACTTTAGAAAGCTTGAATTCTGTATGATATATGATAATGAAAAATATGTAAACACACCTGAGGTTTACCCAGAGAGTTAATTTATTTATTTAATTTGACTTCTAGGATTAATGGTTGGACTGCAAAAAATAATCCTATAAACAACTATTCAAAAATGTCCTTCTGGATTAATAAAGTTCTGTTTTATCTTATCTTTTATTGTCTTATCTTACTTTATGATAACCTGACTTTTCTTTTTTTTTACGTGTGAAAAAACAGAAAATCGATGCCCAAGTTGTTTTTTTGTCTGGCAGACTGTCTAAATTATGTGTACAATTACAAATGATAGGAACCATAAAAAAGGGACAAGTCGTTAGATCTGAACAATTTGTACCAGAAAACGTAGCTGATTATTTATTTTCTGCTGATCAGCGAAGTCTATTTGCTGAGTTTGCTAGATTTTGCTAGATTACTGGGTCCTTTGCTCTCCAGTTTATTTAGATGAAATACACCACAATAATTCGATAGGTTCATTGACTTTGTTGAACTCCCTTAATACCCCAAACATGATGCTAATAATTAACTAGAGGGCCTCTAAACTTCCCTGACCTCCCTAATATTTACAGTCTGCTTTGACAGAATGGGCTTAACTCCTTCTTATAATGTGAGAAATGTATTCATGTGATTATTTGGATATTGTCCATTCCATACCTTGTCCCTTGCAGAGGTACTACAACTCAAAAGCTTACAATTTGCGACAAGATTTTTAGCCTGGAATCAACCAATTGTAGCCGTCACCCCTGCAGTAGCAATACTCGTACAGTAGATGGCGCAATTAAAACATATATTAAACTTCTAGAAAACATCTGATTCATTCCAGTTCACTAAAGGCCATACTGAGTGAGGTAGAAAAAGTGACCAAGTTATGATCCCTGGAGGTAACTGCTGTTCATGTGCGGTCATACAGTGCAACAAGGCGGTCTTGGTCGATCACATCTTTTTTTTTTTTAGTGATGTAACGGTGTGATGTCAGGAATGAACTTTTTAAACCCCCAAAGCACAGTGTTCTTGCACTGAGCAGTCTCACATTTGACTTATTTCAACCTCTGTTCTGGAAAACTCACAAAAGTGTTTATCGACGTATTTAAATTACAGCTGTAAAGTCTTACCTTACAAACTTTTTTTTAAATTTTTTTTTTTTACTGTCTCTTTGAAGTATGCCAACATCTGAGGGAAATATTTGTTTGCATTCCACTGGGAAACTATCTGTCAAGAGTGGTGATATTTTGGCCAGAGGTGACGAACAAGTCAGACTATGCTTGTTTCAAAATAGCTGACTGAAGCTTGAAGTACAGCATCTAAAAGAGGATCATGTAATGTGAGGCTAAAGGTAATGACACAATAAAATAAGGAGTTTTCTAGATTGCCCTATCGCACTCTGACACCATCAGGACATCAGACGAGCTGATCCATGTTTGCAAATTCCATGTTTCATCAGATACAGAATTATGTTGACATCATGAGGTTGATTGGGAAGATGAGTCAACAGTCATGGTGAAATCCTATGTGTATGAAAGGGCTCGCTGTAGAAAAAAAAAAAAGAGGATGGCAAACAAAGCAAACAGCCAATGGAATATCCAGAGCATGTGGCATCAATTTCACCATCCACCAGTTGCTTTAAATTGCCCCCATAATGGGCAGCAAGGGACTTCTGTTAGGCTGAATCAATGCAACAGTGTTACCTTCTTTATTTTTAATTTCTTCATCCCGAGTGTGACTGGAACCTCTACAGATTTGGTACCCTCCTCTTTAGGAGAGCAGCACTTGGGTAAGCAGCCATTCACAGACATTTTCAAAGAGACAGCGGTTTTCATATGCAAAGTGTAAATGATATTTGCAAAGTGGTGTACATTGCTGGCAGCAGAGTTCCACTGACCTATTACTTACATTTTCTACCACTGAATACCCCAGCTGTTCACTGTAATACTGTTTTTTAAACAATTGTTTAATCATTTCTTTCCATTAAATATTATTTGCAATGATACAGCATCATTTGCAAATAACGCATTGGCGTATATTTATCTATTTGATTTGTTTTCAATATGGAATAAAATAAAATAAGATAAAAGTAATTTTAAATCTCCTTTTCAAGACAGGCAGCAGCACAATTAATTATACTTATTATAATTATATTTTAGTTTCTGACAAACAAGGAGCAGCCTTATATACAAACATACTAAAGATACATAACCATAAAATATTAAAAGACAAAATAACACATTTAAACAGCGGATATTTGTCATGACTGCCAACCACCACAAATCACGGAGAACATTGACATGATGTACTGTATCTGCTGCCATGTTATTTATGTAACAGCAAACTTAAAAGCCTTTTTCCCAAGTTCAGTCCTGACTTTCGGAGCAGCGACAAGACAAAGTCCAGGGATCTGAGATTATAGGTTCCTACTCTTCTGACTGATGTAGGTCAGAAGGTAGTAAAGAAGTAGACTAATAGACTTGAAGATAAGAAAGCCAGACAATCCAACACGTGCACACAACAAACAATGATTGGTGAGGGCTTTAAAAGTAGTGGTGAACCTTAGACCTCTGTGATACACCATGTCCAGAGAATATAAGCTTTTAAACAAGTTGTGCATGTATAAAACGTTTTTAAAAAATGTGTGTACGCAGAGAAGTGGATATTGAAGGTAGGTTTGATGTTTCGGTTTTGCTTTTTGCTTTTTTTTTAAAGATTTATTTTTAGGCTTTTTGTGCCTTTAATTTTATGAGATAGGACAGTGGATAGAGTCGGAAATCAGGGAGCGAGAGAGTGGCGTGTGGGAAAGGAGCCACAGGCTGGATTTGAACTTGGGCCGCCTGCTTGGAAGACTATTGCCTCCATACATGGGGCACGCACACTAACCACTGCGCCACCAGCGCCCCAGTTTTGGTTTTGCATTTGAAAACATTATCACTTTCATTTTGTCTGCATTTAAAGTAAGTTTTATATCGTAAAAGTTTTGTTAAAAAAATATTAAAAGCAAGTTGTATCTGTGAGAGAGCTTGGTCAGTGTTGTCAGCGTAAAAATTTACATTGAAAACATTTGGATCAATGTTATTTATGGAAAGAATGAATAGGAGTCGCCCCAGGAAAGACCCCTGTGGCACGCCTTTGGTTACTGTGAGTGAGCTGTAAGTGCACTCTGCCTGCACACACCGAGTTTTATTTGTATGGTAGTTGTTAAACCAGCCAACTGTTGTTTTGAACATTCCTGCTTTAATCAGTCTGTGTTTGAGTACTGTATAGTCCACAGTATCAAATGCCTTGTAAAGGACTATATAGAGGGCTGCACAATGCTGCTTATTATCTGCTGATGTTGTGCTGTGTCTTTTTCTAAAACCAGATTTAAAGTCAGATAAAAAAGTATTTTAAAAAATCATTTTGCTGATCTATGACTAGGGTTTCCATTGGCCAAGACAGACAGTTATGAAATGGGCCTGTTGTTATCTAAAGGGGAAGAACAAAGGTGGATTTCCAGAGGCATGATATTAGCCAGATCAGAGAAAAGTTAAAAAATATGTGTCAAAGGTGAAACAATAAAATCTGCAGCTACATTTAAAATGTAGGATTCCAGTTTATCAGGCCTTCAGATTGGGTAGTGTCCAAGAGCCTAAATCATGAAGAAAACCAAGCTGAGTTTCATATCACGCTTAACTATTATCCTGTTTTTAGGTATTTTTGTTTTCATGACTGTTGCAACTACACAGTGGTCACTGATGTGGTTTGCGAATATTTAGACAGTTGTATATTTATGAGGGGCATTTGTGAGAATTTAATCTATCAGAAAGGATCTTTTTAAAGGTTTTTAGAGTTTGGTTGTGTTGGACTACCAACAATCAGAAAAAGGTTAAGTGAGTCACAGTATAGCTAGTAAATCAGCAGAAACTGTCTGCAACCAGTTCCAACTCAACTCCTCCAGAGCTATTATTTCATTAGAGTTCAGGTCTGATAGGAGCTGCATTAAAGGGAGGGCAGCTAATCATTATCAGCTGAAGGTGTCCTGTAACAAGAAAGCTTGCTATGTACCCAAACTTGCACAGCAAGTTGGCTAGCAAATTTAGTAAAGTTCTCTACCACAGGACAGGGAGTGGCGCTCTGAATATCAGCAATGCTGTGATTCAGTCTGATGACCCTTGAGTGTGATATAGAAGTGACATATACTGTATTAATTAACTGCAATACGCAACAGCACATATAATTATTTTTGTTAAGAATTCATTTAAAACTAATAACACAACTGACTGTTGCCCAAAAATACAAACAGTGTCCTGCTCTCTTGCTGCTTTCTGTACTACATCTACATATTAGTGGCTGACACCAGTTACTTTATTTGTTACATTTATCTGTAAGTTATGTATGATGCATCCAGTGAAATATGAACCTGTTGACAGTTGCTTTGGTTGCATATAGTTCATAGTCACCACAGTTTAATGTCCCAGTGCTGTTCTAATATCAAAACTCATGAAATCATATTACTAGTAGGTACAAGTAGGCTGCTGTAAATAGCCTACTTGGCTCGGACGGCAGCTAGTTAGGACAGTGCTTATGTTCCACTACAATGTTTCAACCAAGCAAAGTTTCACAGTGTGTGTGTGTGTGGCTCCAAATTACATAATATCCAGCAATATCATGTAAATATAGTAGGCATTGCCTTTGCATTGCAGTTTGAAAATTAGCTTGGGGTTACCGCTATGAGTAGGAATGTCCCTTTCATTGTGAGAGTACAGTGTGTACGCTCGCCGGTGTTAGTCATCACCAGGTTATCGCGGATGCAGGAAGGGACGCGAGTGTCAAAAAGGCGGTTTAAAAAAAACAAAAAAAAAAAAAACATAGGCTCCTATATTTTGCTCAAATAAAGTCGTTCAGCGGTAAAGATAAGCGGTAAGATTTATGTCATTGGAACTTGGAGCTAACGCTAGCCTGCGTTGTCGTTGTGAGAACTACAAACCCAGTAGAACTACAGATGTGGCAACAGTGACATAACTCCCAGAGTGGCACGCTGCAACCACTTTACGATCTCTGCTCTGCCTACTGCATGTTCGCAGCCAGCCGCCGTACTTATCCTCTCCTGCTCTTCTTGCAGCCCTCGTACGCATTTCACTCGGATTTTCACTGAGCAACATCTCTCTTCTCCCCCCTTTTTTTTTTCTTCTTCACTCTCCTGCGTACTGTTTTTTTATTTATTTATTATTATTTACAGAACCTCTTTAGCAGCAGCAGCAGCAGCAGCAGCAGCAGCATGTCTAAAACGGAAACGGAGACTCTTCACATGGCCGGCGGTACGCACCAGCTGAACGGAGGTGCCATGGCAGAAAGATCGACGGTGGAGGATGTTTTTGACGACACCTACAGAGAGAAAGAGGGTCCGAAACCGCCGATGATGATGGTGTGGAGAAATGTTATACTGATGAGCCTCCTACATGTCGGTGCGCTTTATGGACTGATTCTGCTTCCCTACGCATCGTTTTCAACTCTAGTATGGAGTAAGTATTTATTGAAGAAGGCGTTGCTGTGACGCGTTTATTGCAGTTTCATCATCGTAAGCCATAGTTAACAAAATATGCTGATGTTGTGCCACTATTGCTAACGTAGCCTATACAAGCTGCTTGTGGAGGAGGGGGGGTCATATATCCTATAGGGGTTACCTATAGTTATATAGTGGAGTATGAGTCATACGGGGTTTTTCATTTTCATGTGTGTGTCTGCTTCCTCTAAATTCACCAGTCCTATATTTTATGTGTCAAACTTTCTAGTTATATTAAACTATTTGAGCTCATCAACAAATAAAAAGTGTGTCTTAAGTCCTATACATGTGGACTATTTCAGCATGATTTAAATTCTCACACAGTGTCAACTTTGTTGTTTCCACTCCGGCACTGCATAATTTTCCCCCCTCTCTTTGCAATGCTGAGCTGCATATTATTCCAGCGGGGAAGACAAAGCACAATCAACAATCTCATAGACATCCCATTGTGATGTCTGTGCTGCGTGACACCACAACAGAACGCTCTTTGCCAGCCAGAAGCCCCCGGTTCTCAAATCCCGGGCAGTCTTGTCTGGGCTTCACATAGAAACACATTCAGCAGTTTTAGAACAACAAAAGTGTGAGGGCAGACCTGCGCGCTCCCACCATCCCATCTCCCAACATAGATGACTTTTCTTTGTATTAAAAGGCCTGGCTGAAATGGGAAGGACACGGTGTCCCAGTGACTCTGCTCTCATGGGTGTAAAACAAATCTTAGTGCTGTGGTGACTGTTTTCCCCTAAGATAACTGTCCTGTTCACCTCTTTCTCTCCTCTAGCTGCAGTGTGCTACCTCTTCAGCGGGCTCGGTGTGACTGCAGGTGTGCACAGATTATGGAGCCACAGATCCTATAAGGCTTCATTTCCCCTGCGAGTTTTCCTTGCTCTCGCCAACTCCATGGCCTTTCAGGTAAAACTTTTCCCTCTCGTCCGTTGTCAGTTCCTTCCTTTAAAATCACCCTTCTCTCTAAAATCAGTTTGAGCAGAGTTTGCCACAAGAAGACCGATCCCACATTAATCCTCTGACAGGTTTCTCTTTATTTCACCTTCATTTACCCTGAGTTTAATGAACGTATGGTCAAGCAGGATTGTGTGTCATAAAAACTAGTTTGCAAGCAAACCCATGATCTAGTCATGAAACTCACACAAGAGATGTGGAAACTTGAAGCCTCCTACGCACTCACACTTGAAAAGGGAATTTTCAGATTTAAAAGTCATCTCGAAATTGGTGAAGGCCCCAATGTGTGTTTCATGTTTCACAGAAAATAACAGAATAGTTAAAAATAAATGAATTCATTTTATTTTAACAGGTAGTCTCTTTGAGATTGTGTAATCTCTTTTTCAAGAATACCAAGTAGGGCTGACTAATTACTCGGATTTAGATTCTGAGTTTGGCTTCCCACAATCATGAAAACAAAATAATCGAGATGAGACGATTACTGAGCCACATGCCGTGTTGCACTTGATTTGTCCATAGGTTTAGTCATTTACCACACAATGTGTTATATTTTGGCACCAAGAGACCATCACCTCTACCTCAAAAACATAATTAATTTATATTTTTTTATTTATTATTGTATATAAATATGATAAAATATTTATATTTTCACCTATTTATTTTCATGTATTTCCTGTTTTTCAAAGCAGTCAGAATGTTAAAGCGTTAACAGTATTTCACTTCGATAAATGCATGTGATGCAGATGTTGTAAAGTTATTGAGAAATCCTGTCTAATAATTATAATCCCATTGTCAATCAAAAATAATTGTGATTATGATTTTTTTTTTTTACCATAATCAAGCAGCCCTGATAACTAGCAAGTGACTCATTTGTCTTTGTTTAGTAAGATACTTCACAATCACAATCAGTGGAAGGCAAAAAAAAAAAAACTTAATCTATTATGTATTCATTGGAACTGGAAAAAAAATCATCATATTTAAATACTCTATAGTCTATATTACAGTGATTCTCAACTGGTGGGTCCTGACCCAAAAGTGGGTCAGGGAGCCGTTCCCTTTGGGGGGGAAAAAAAGTAGTCTAAATGTGCATGGAGGAGGAGGAGGATAGTACTTTATTGATCCCCAGAGGGGAAATTTGGGCGTTACACAATGCGCTTTTATTGTGAAGGGTCTTTTGCAGCGGTAGATCTGTTAATTCCCACTCCAGCACAGTAGGTGGCGGTAATGAACACTTACGGTAGTTGACAAAAGCGTTTACTAATTTATCATGGCGAAACACAAGTACGACATTGACTACATGAAATATGGATTTTTCGAATTGATCATATGATGCACTTTCTTTTTGAATTTCTGTTGAAACATTCTGCTAATTGAGTTGAAGAAGGAATATTACTCTCCAGTGCTGCCACCTGCTGGTCATTCTGATGGACAGTTAAACCATTGTTTGTTTGTTTTTAAATTGGCAGACTTTTATGTTTTATACTGTCTCAGGTCCAAACTGCACCTGTTTTTCATTCACTGAATTTGAGCGGTTGAAAATTTTCACCAATTTGGGTCGCAGCTGTTCATTTAGGGGCGGTGGTGGGTCACGGACTTGTGCAAGTTGAGAAACACTGGTCTATAATGAGGGAAAAGATCGTAAAGTTTTAGTAATTTACAAGTGAGCAATTCAATTTTGGTTAGGAAATAATACATCTAATCTAATCAGCTGCAAAGATAAGCAGAATCTTTCCACGTTATCTAACAGGGTGGATCTCAAATGGATTATAATGGATCATTTTCATCACTCTCAGCAAAAATAAAGTGGCAGTGGTTTAGTTTTTAAATATGTGTGTATAATCTCAGTAAAGTTATCCAATCCAAGTGGTATACTCTCATTGTTTACTCTTTGGGTACTTCACATAATCCTCTCTATCGCTTTTCTTTGTGTGCAGAATGATATATATGATTGGGCGAGGGACCACCGTGTCCACCACAAGCACTCAGAGACGGACGCGGACCCTCACAATGCCACGCGGGGGTTCTTCTTC
This sequence comes from Labrus mixtus, assembly GCF_963584025.1. Taxonomy (NCBI): domain Eukaryota; kingdom Metazoa; phylum Chordata; class Actinopteri; order Labriformes; family Labridae; genus Labrus; species Labrus mixtus. The sequence goes on along the minus strand of NC_083617.1, from coordinate 8,813,256 downwards.
GCCCACATCGGTTGGCTGCTGGTTCGTAAACATCCCGACGTCATTGAAAAGGGCAAAAAACTGGAACTGACGGACCTCAAGGCAGACAAAGTGGTCATGTTTCAGAGACGGTAAGAAAAGAGTTTGTTTCATGGTTTTAAGCTGTTCTTCTTCTTAGATATGTCTGTCTGGTAAAAAGATTTAAAGTCAACAGCCCACATTTAATCAGCCGCTGTCACTGCATGAATATATACTGAGACTTAACGGCTTTACAGTGTCTGGCTCTTCACTGGTTTTCTGCAAAATCTTGTCACCTGTGAAGCTCTTCTGGATTAGCAAAGTAACATATTTTGGGGGGGAAACGTAGTTCAATCTGTATTGTGATGGGACATTCCAATTGAACCTAGCTGCATACAAAGCAAGCATTTTTATGTTTGAAGGTATGAAACTAAAAACATAGGGAGGATTTTCCTACTTAATTTGGCACTTTGTTTGATCAGTTAGAAGAGAAAATATTATAGTCATTGTCATTTTCAAGTCAGACGTAGACCGTCAGGTGTAAAGTCTGGAGGTCACAGCAGACAGGTTTACAAGATCCACTCACCTGCAACAGGGTACCAAGTCATGAGGGGTCCACCGACTGGGCATTTGTCCATATCTCTTCTTTTTTTGGAAGCAGTCCCAGATTTTCGCTTTTGCTCCGAGGTAAAGGGGATCGGGCACACACAACGAGAAGGCCCTGTCAACTTTGTCCAGTGGTAAAAGATGAGGAAGAAGATGCAGAATAAATCATGCGAATATTTTGAGATTTGCCCCAAAAACAGTTTAAGAATACTCATTTTGTGCCTTAAGGGGTTCCTTGTCCCTGACATGTTTGCTGTTCTGGAGGAGCTTTTAGCACTAATGAGATTTAAGTGTTAAGTACGGGTAACAGAAAGCAAGCCATACAAAAAGTTATGTCAGACTAATCTTAAAGAGCCATTTAGCATATCAGTTTCCTTCATGGATCTGAGACAATGATACAATGTGTTCTTCCGTCTCAGGCACTACAAGCTCTCTGTGGTGATCCTTTGCTTCCTCGTGCCCACGTTGGTGCCCTGGTACTTCTGGGGGGAGTCCTTGGCTGTGGCATACTTTGTCCCTGGACTTCTGAGATACGCCCTGATGCTCAACGCCACATGGCTGGTGAACAGCGCTGCACACATATGGGGCAACAGGCCGTACGACAAGACCATCAACCCCAGGGAAAACCCACTGGTTGCTTTCACTGCCATAGGTAAGGAAACCGCATGTTTATTATTTACCATTTTATAACAGATTGATTGGACAGGAGGTATTCCAATGGGTGCTGATGTAGAGTATAAAAGTAAAGAGAATTGTATATGTATAAATCTGTTCCAGGTGACACATGACCCCTGTTTCCACTAAGCGGTCCGGTTTGGTTTGGTATGGTTTGGTGTGTGGTAAACCCTGATCTTGCTTGGGTTTCGGGGGCCAACTGTACCCTTACTTTGTCAGCGGATAGTAGCCGGATAGCGAAAGTCGCATCAGCTATGTAATATTGTGGCACAACAGTGTAGCCCGCTTATGAATTAAAGGAAGAAGAAGAAGAACGCAACACGGTAAACAAAGGGCAGCGATGGAGGATGTCAAGCAGAGGTCTGCACCTCCGAGGTCGTCCATGCTTCACGATGACTTTAGTCGCAAAAAAAGGAAAAACAACGGTATTTAAACATGGCGTGTTTTGTGTTTGTCCGTTGTTACTGCTGTCCCACGGGAAGCGACGATTCTTTCGACCAATCAACAGACTGCAGTGTGGCCTTTAGGGTCATACGCTTGGAACCCAAGCAGAAGGGTGGCAAAAAACAGGAAGGTATGGATTTGTTATTTTGGTACCATACCCAACTTTTGTCAGTGGAAACACCATTTCTTGGTACTGTAACTTAACCAAACTGAACTGGACCGCTAGGTGGAAACGGGGCTTTGATTGATGGATGGAGTTTGTATAAAGCTTGAACTGAATATCCGCATGGCCGATATAAACATATCAAGCAATGCATTAAATACAATAAAACAGACTGATACCGATGTGCTCAGTAAAAATCAACATCATTAATACAGATGAAAGATTTGTGTGGGATTCAGTGTCTTTGAAGGCCTCAGGGATCTGGTGTCAATGTTATATTATTTGTTGAAAGCTTGTCTTGTTAGGCAGTCACAGTGATGGCTCTCGTTAACCTGGTTCAGTCTAGCTTCTGTATTGAGAAAGTGTGCTAATCAAGAGGCTAATGCAGTTAGTTTGTCTTTGCTTGGCCAGTGTTAGCTTTTGAAAATGTTCTTGTTCTCAGCTTTATCTGAGACTAGTCATTTTAGAGTGTTGGATGTTATTTTCAGTATCATCACTACCCATGAGTCAAGACTCTATTTGCGGTGGCTGACACTGTGGGGGTTTGATGCAAACAGCACTGAGCTTTGTTGTCTGCAAAGCGGCACTAAGTTTACAGGCTAACGTACGATTGCGCAATAATGGGTGACATCATTTGATGTCGACACGCAGTATTACAAGAAGCAACATTGTCCTACCTATTCAGAAAGATTGTCTTTTTTTTTTTGTCGTTCTGCAACTATTCAATTCTGTCTGGCAACTGTGCGAGCAAATCGCGAGAAATAGATGCCCTGTTTTCACCTCGTAACTCTCCCCTATTGTGTCAACTTCGTCAGTAAAACCAGTTTTTCAAAGTTACTTGCGTGTCTCTAAACACCCAGAATATTTTAGATTACCACATTTAGTGCGTTTTGATGACTTTTCACTTATCCTCACAATTGACAGTTTCTGGAAAGTAAGAAATACTTACCGACCCAAAGAGTGTATTTGATTGTTTACTTCTGAGCAGGAGTGAAAGTACTTTTAAATTCTTGCTGGTACAGTGCGCAGTTGCATGCCGTTAAAATGACTTACAGAGCAATCCGTTTATGGGCACCTCACACACAGCTTGTCTCAGCTGCTGTGTGTGCTGTTGAAATTAAACAGAATATCATGAAACATTACAATTCATCCCGCTACACATTTTACTGAGGAGATTATGCAACTAACGTCTGCCTGCCAAAACCCCCCCCCCCCAGCACAGGATAACAGCTAGCTGCAGCACGCTGGTGGAAGCTCGTGCTCACGTTAACTAGCAGTAATGAAAGGCAGATGGGCTCCATCCAGCTCAAATCAAAACAGAGCATGGACTATTCAACGACTAAGAAAGAATTACGAAGGAGTTAAACTTTTGTTGACCGGGACACAATGTTAGCAGATGTGTTTTTCTTGCTGAAGGTGCGACTGTGACTGGTTTTGAATGTGGGTTTTGGCAGGAAGCTGCTCGCCTCTCTTTCTAGTACTGCGTACCACCTCTGAATCTTTTAGTGGTACACAGTATCGGACTGTACTGGCCTACTTTCACCCTTTTGCTTCTGGGTGCCTGAACATTTGCATTGAAAAGTGATCACTGAAACACAAATAAAACATGTGAAATAATCTTACAAACTGTTTTTCCTGAAGCTGTGAGGACACCTCTGCTGTTACCATGAAAGCCCCAAACCATGTCATAACTATTTGGTTTCTTTGCAAACTGCTTTACAGGACAGTCTGCCTTGAGGTTTTTCAAATCCCAAAATAAGTCCCTCACATCTCCCACAATCAAATCAGATTATCAGTCACATGCTGCCCGTAGCTGCTAGTCAATCCACTGCAGCCCTGTGTTGTGTTAAAAGAGTCCTGGAGAGGAAATGTGTTGCTTTACATATCGTTTGTTCAAGTTTTGTATGTGATCCCTTTTTAAAAATTGGGAACAACACTTAAGCTTTTCTTTGTATTTATTTATTTTTTTTCAGGTGAAGGCTTCCACAACTACCATCACACGTTCCCCTTCGACTACTCCACCAGCGAGTTTGGCTGCAAGCTCAACCTCACCACCGCCTTCATAGACCTCATGTGCTTCCTGGGTTTGGCCACTGACTGCAAGAGGGTGTCCAAGGACATGATCGCTGCTCGCATAAAGCGAACAGGTGACGGCAACTACAAAAGTGGCTGAGTCGCACGAGCTTACAAACTCTGTATTCGATACAAACATGTCGAACCGAGACGGTATGTAGCAACAGGCATAGCAGCATTTCAGTAGTGCAGGATAGGGGAATAATCATGCTTTTGATTATAAGATAAACCTCGTTCTGAGACTAATATTGGCTTTGTATAAATTGTGTGAGTCTCTTAAAAATTTGAAGTGTCCTCAGCGACCATTAGCCATAGCCACCCTCTTGGCTACATGTGCAAGCACAGTCTTTTCGCCATAACACGGATACAAAGAGAATAAAATAGGTTAATTGAGATTTAAGTCCCTTCCCGCAGTAGAAAGACAACCCAACAAGTCTGTGTGAGTGGTGCGTAAAAAAAAAAAAAGCAGTGATTCCAGAATAATTGACTGTTTGTCTAATTTGTTATTGTGCTGCGTATTAAAAGTCTTTGGCACTTTGAAAGCTTTACTGAATCCTCGTGACTGTGAGGTTTCTCTACAGGCGAGATGGAAAGCCTTTTTCGCTCTAACATCTGTCAGAAGTGCTTCGTTTCAACTTGATTTTTGTCTCCGCTTGAGCAAAGGTTGTCTTTGTATTTGGTCGACCAGTCGTCTCACTGACCATTAAGCTGTTGTTAACCATCAAGGCAGCACTCCATATCATTGTCCCAATTTATCAAACCCAGGATGAACACAGTAAGATTCCATTATTATACTGCCTATGGGTTACTCTAATGCCCACTGTCTCTAACTGCCTGAGAGGCTCCTAATGAGGATAAAGTTCTCTGGTGTAATGCAGAATGTACCTCTGATTGAGTGGGGGAAGCTGCCAACGTGTTCATCATTAACCATCTGGACTGAAACACAGTGACTTACTTATCATTCTAAGTCTGAAAAGAGAGAATTATTTGTGTTTTGTTTTTTTCTGTATTTATTTGAAATACGCTCAAATATAATTTTCTTGCTCTCCCTAATTATACGAGGCCATGGAGGCATGTGCAGGAGGTGTGTTTACCTTTTGTACTGTGCAATATTATGACATGTGTCAGGACTTCTTGCCCAAATGCCTTATGAGTATTTTGCACCTGTTTGAAAGATTAAAAGTGCATGTTTTGAAAACAAATTAGGGCTCAAATTCTCTTTTTCTCCTAATCCCAGTTGTGTGGTCTCTGTATATATTTCAAATGAAATCCATATTTACGATAAGCTAAGCTGGGACCATTCAACGCATCTTTGAAAACAACACAAATGGGTTACTCTGATTTATAGCAAATACTTTGCTCCACAAGTCAGTAAAGTAAAGTGTATTTGTAGAGCACCTTTCATAGATACAGATCACAAAGTGCTTTACATGAAAACAAGTACACAATCAAACAAAATAGCTAAGAACAATATAGAGCGCAGGGCTGATGGTTAAAATCACAGCAACAATAAAACAAATGAGAACAGTGATGCCTAAAAATGCAAATGTCACTGAGATATAAAACTATAATAAATATGACAATAGAAGCAGTACCTTCAGTATGCTAGTCTGAATAAAAACATTTCCAGCTGCTCTGTGACGGTGTTACAGGAATTTAAGGACCACATAGAAAAAGGGAGAGCATTCCAAAGACTGGGAGCAACGTCTTGAAAAAGCACGGTCACCTCATGTTTTAAAGCGGGTACGGGGAACAGCCAATAGATTTGGGTCAGAAGACCTGAGATAGTAAGGGAGAAGGAGCTCAGCTGTGTAGTATGGTGTTAGACCATGTAGGACTCCAAAATTTAGCACGGGAGCGTTAATTGGATGCGAGACCTTCTGTGGAGCCGACGCAGACATGACACAACTGGCGCGGCGTGTGACCTCTTGTTATTTCCTGTTGAAAAGCCCACCTGCTGCGTTTTGGACAGTTTGCAGGCGGTTTAGGGAAGTCAGGTTGAAACAGGTAAAAAAAAAATAGCGTTCTAAAAAAAAACTAATTGAGAGGAAACAAAAGCATGAATGATCCTCTCTCCATTTGGACCTCAGTCACAACAGCTCTTAGTTCAACGACATCCAAACATGCTATGATATCTTTTACACTGAGACTGTTTACAATGTTAACTGCTAGAAGTTTAAATGCCTTAAAAAAAAAATGGCACTTTTTCATTGAATGGTTTGCCCACTGTAATGTACCGTGAAATAAAGCATATTTTCTACTTGTTTCAAAGTTTGTTTGCTGTTTTTGTTTGAATTATGTAATACTCCTCATTGGTATACCGAATAAAAAAATGTGATCAAACTTTTCCTGTTAAATTCTTACTTCAGTAATAATGAATGAAAACAAGTTATTATTAAAGAAAAAGCTGAACTATTAATACAGAAAACTGTTTCGACAATCTATGCATTATAACCATAGACTGTAAATATTAATGGATGAAGCCTGAGTGACGTCACCCATCTGTTACTGCAGGGGGCTTTGGAGTCCCATCCATGGCGGCCGCCATGCTGGAAATGCTCTCAACCTAACTTTTTTTAAGCTTCTTGACGATGTGTTGCACCGTGCCCGCCTGTCAATCAGATCAGCTAAATGCCTTTTTGACGCTCAATCAAATCAAAACGAATGAGTTATCAAAAGATTCCAACCCCCGTACAGTGTGTGCCGATCGAGACGTGAGCTAATCACGCCTATTTCGTTTTTTTGAACCAAGCTGTGAACATGTTAATTTGTGCTGTAAAAACTCTTCACTTCTTTTTTTTTTAAATGAGGTGTTTATGTGACTTCCTGTGCTTCTGCAGCCTGCCGCAAGCGGACACTGGACATACTGCAGGATTTTGCACTTCCGCATTGGCTTAATATTTCATCACCGGAGGTTCCTGCTTGATTATAACACACAGTAGTTTGAGAAATAATGTTATTAACATTACATCTAAAAAAAATGCCTTCTAATTTATTTATTTTGTCAGTGAAATGCAAAAAAAAAAAAAACTTAAATGTAAAATCCTGAAATGTAAAAGCACACATCTTTTTCTTGCCAGCAGGTGTTACAGATCTTTTGAGCGTCTTTATCTTCATCTCTTTGTGGTGACATCATGGAGCCGCAGCAGCTCTATAGCAGTTCTTAGGTCTCTTGTCTACATGCATGCACTGATGGGGATCTACCTACACCAGCACACATATTTTAAATATCTACACATGGTGTTCTGTTCTGAGAAGACAGATTACAGAAGATACGGAGCGATATGTTAAGCAGCTTCGTGTCTCCACTCATGCAGATCTGAAAGTGTAAAAACCGGTTCTTCAATTCTTTCTTGCAGTCACTGTTGATGTGTTTGTAATTATTTACAGGAGAGGTGTGTGTTTACAAAGAGGTGGAGATTTCCTGTCACAGTGGACCAGACCTTCTTCTCGTATCCTGTTATTGGAGCTTGATTTTGAAGATGGGGGAAAAAACAAAACAAAATCAACAAACCCTTCCTTAGTTTTCCTGAATTACAATTTCCTGCGTTTCTTTGACTCAGTCCTCTATAGAAGAGAGATTATGTGACATTTTAGCATCATTTGCACAACAAAAATAAATTTTTTCATTTGCAGAACATTTGCAGATGATATTTGCACTTTTTTGAAAAGGCTCCAATCGTCCACATTTTGAACAACTTGTCTTTGAGATCCAAGTAGACAACAAAACATCCAAACATTACTTGTGACTAATTGACTCTTAACTTTATTTTTTACACATGTATGAAAGGTTTTGATGAGTTACAGCCTTTTGTTGTTGTCATGCATGTATAACCCAAAGCATGTAAGAATAAACAGTAGGACATTTATGAGCTCTTTCAGATTTTTTTTTCTTCTTTTTTTTGCACTTGCTCCTTCTGCTGGAGAATTCATTAACTGCAAGTCAACCAAACGGCTAACTCACTACCTCTTCCCTCTATATACGTTCTGTGTAAAAGCAGTGATGTCATCATTTGCATGTTTCAATTCTTCTGCGAGATTGCTGCAGTCTGTGACATTGCAGCCACCACACGCCTGACTGTGACTCCAAAGTGAACTACTGTAAGTGGCCCCACCACTGCTGATCTCTGCTGCCCAAACAGTGACATCAGCCTCCTGTCTATTGGCTGCACACTGTCAGGCCATCCTCTCCCCGGCTTTAACACCTCGGTGTGGGGGTGGTCAGTCACACTGCTAGAAAGTGATCAGACATTTCACTGGGGTCAAACACAAAAGTTCTGGCGTGGCGATAGGAAACTCGTATGACTGGTTAGAGCGTATCAGAGATGAAGTTGCTTCTCGTGGGCGCGTTTGAAAGAATTTGATATTATTGCTTCTAGAAAATTATACATTGTATTCATTTTCTATGATACAACATGTGTTTGGTATACATTTTAAATCCAGTCTTGACCAGTTTGCTCTCACATTTGTGCAAACTGTGATCACATTTGCATAAAAAGGCAAAACACTTAAAACACTTACGGAAGTTTGCTGCGCTCTTTTTTTAAATTTTTTTTTATTCTTACCGTTGAAAAAAAAAAGAATAACAAACCAACAAACTGGATCCTTCTGGCTATCTCTTTTTACTTGTCATTCCTCTTTAAATCTTAATCCAAAAACATCCCTCAGAAGCCCCCACCTCATCCCCCTCCTCACCACCCTCCAAATCACTTTTTTCTCTAATCCTAATTTGCACACAAGAAGATTGCTAAAGGGCTGCCTGCGCCAAAGGAAAGGGTCCTAAGGGTCAGACGGGGTTATTGGAGAATAACCCTTCATCCAGTGTTAGGTAGGGACCGTCTGGATTAGCGATGCAAATGTCCCCATTGCCTATCTGATCAATGGCGTTAACTCCATCATGACGTATCTCACTCAAGGGAAATTTTTGCTCTTTTTAATTCTCTGGGCAACTAACACAAATTAGATGTTACACTTTGCACTATTAAAATAATGGAGGACAACAAGACACAAAGCATTAAGCCTTAAAGTGTAGATAATGAAACCATTTTAAAAAGGATTACTATGTAGGCTGTGTGAATTAGAAATGAAGACAATAGCCTATATCAGGCTATGATTTGCAGGTGTCCGAAATGATGATAAATGATACTTTATTTCAGACCCATAGGTCCATATTGTTCAAATATCATCATATTCAATTCTTGATCTGTGAACAATGTGTTGGATACCCTATCATTTTTCATCCAAAAATCCACCTGTGCGCTAGTTGCCTTTTGAGAAATGATTTTTTTATTATGACGCAGTAATAAATTCATGACTGTCAGGCAAAGCATTTGAAAAGAGAAGAAACACGTTTGAGGTCAGTTTTATCTCACTTATAGGCCACTACTCGTGTTCCGGGTTGATCAACTTTGATGCAATCACACCTTTGTGAAACCCCGATATACTTCCGCAAGAACAAAACGGCGTGGCCCTATTTTTTTTTTTTTTTTTTTTTTGTGTTCCTATCAAGCTAACAATTCATCATCCAGATGACTATCTTCCTGCTAAGCCCTCCATGTTAGATAGCTTAAATAAACTCTTTTTTTTCCGAGCAGGAATTCAAGGGATCAGTGTTACACTTTTCCTAAAGGATTAAACAGATCTTCCTTTGCTGTTGAATGGAGGCAGGGAACCCACCGTTGCCCGGCCCTGAAGGCCCAGGGTGCCCTTTTGATCATTTCAGTCTCTCCTCGGTGCAAAACTTCTGATTGGTCCGGAGAGTAAGAAGGGGGAAAATCTTTAATTAAGCAGATAATCTCTTGTTGGGGACGAGAGCAGCTCCATTTCAGAGCCCCCTCCTTGAGTCCTGGAAGCCCCTGGAGAAGTTTCATGTGCTGCTAGCTGCTCAGTTTCCTCTCCATCGTTGGACCGTCTGCAGGCTCTGGACTGGATCCCTCTCACCTGTCAGGATGTTCATGCATTTGGAGGCTTTCTATTACATCTTCATTCTCCTGGCTAACATGAGGTCCTGCTACTGCTGGTGAGTTTGACTTATTTAGAATTATTACTTTTTTTTTTGCAGACTAATTTCATTTCCCAAAGATGCAGTCACCTCATTGCAGTGGCAAGTGTCGACATATATTCAAAGCAATCGTTCATTAATGTCAGGATGAAGATGTTTCTGTTTTTTATTTTCTTGTCAATAAGAGTATGTTTGATAAGGTGTTCCTCAACCCTTAAATTATGTGAATGAAAATTAGAAAACTACTTAAATAGTGAACTTCATTGTTCACAGAAATTGTAAATTATATTGAATTCCCCAGTAATTCTATCGCTCTTTGATATGATATAAAATAAGTTTATGAGCTGTAAATTATAAATGCTGAAAAAAACATTTTGTTTCGCTTTAATTTGTAAGGCAACCATAACAAAAACTTTTGGGTTGCCAGGTTGTGAAAACTCCCTTTTCCTTTTATTCAACCACTGAACATCTTATTTCCAAAGCATCCATAGGATTAAACCATTTTTCCTGACCTATTACCATTCAGAAAGAAAGATTCCACGGTCTAAGAAGATGAGAAACACTGGCGCATTTATAGAAGGACAACCAACAGCTATAGCTACATCTCAAATACCAGCCAGAGGCATTTTTCTCAAACTGTTAACCCTGAATTTCAACTCATGAAGTGTTACTACCAAGCACTCTTTGTCCCTAATTTCTGACATTTCTAGAAACATATTCAGTAGTTTTCATCACTGAGGTGAGACGGGTGTCACGGTTTGAAAAATGGTCACCAAATTAAAAATAATAAAGACGTTTAGAAAAGGTAAAAGGCATGAGGAGATTTTTTTTCTGTTCTGAGTTGCCAGGTTGTGGAAATCTGATCGCTTACTTATAGAGAAGCGCTGCAGCTGATCTCGGACAAAATAAATTTAATTAACAATCATTAATTAATTAATTTAATCCTTTGTTGTGAAGCACTTTGTGATGTCTGCTTTTAAGAGGTGCTTTATAAATAAACTTTTACTTACTTACTTACAAACACTTCAGTTTCTGACACAATGCATTCAAACATTCAATTTGTGACTCATTTGCGTTTATCTTTTAGCATTTATCTGAAAGTGAGTGATTAATAAATGGATTACCAACATTTAAAGCTACATTTTAAACATCATCCTACGGGTTTTTTTTTTTTTTGCAAACTGGCAACCCCCAAATTCCAAAACGCTAAGAGTGAATAACAGTTTTGAAGCACGCTAACCTCGGTTCTTACGTTTCTAAAAAAAGATTTTGAAACAAATTCAGGGTGTTTTTTCCACTGAGGTTTGGTCTGGTGTCACGGTTTCACATGTTACAAAACGCACTAATGAGAGATGTTAGCGGAGGAATTTGTGGAGGACACTGAGCTTCCCTGAGTGAATAAGCTTTCTCCTTTTCCAGGTCAGTGAATAATTTCCTGATGACTGGACCCAAGGTAAGCCAACTTTCTTTTGATCTATCTCCCCATCCTTTCTCTCTCCCCCCTCCCTGGTAAAAAAAAAAAAAAAAAAAAGAGAGGAAGAGCCATGTTGTCTTCATGTTGTCTTTGTGATATCTTAACTCAAGTGTGTTGGCACCTGTCTGTTATATCAGTGATATTCTCGGCCCCTTTGTAATCCCCCCCCCCCCTCCCTCTTTGGTACACTTGACCTTATTCAGAGGTTCTGTGTATCTGCAGCTTGAATGTTTTTAGAGGCCGGGACAGGCATGGCTGTAGTGGGTGGTCATCATTAGTGAGCCGGACCCCTGTGAAAGAGGAGGTACTCCATCTCCCCAAAGGCCACTTGAGACATATTAGTTATATTATCGTTCACACAGTGTGAAGAAGCAGCGGAGATGCGAGCCCAAAGCCAAGGACACATTGCCATGGTTAAAGGGAGACCCAAACTGCATTCAAATGAAGTGCAGTGATGTTTGTGCCGAGTTTGAATCACTTCACATGGATGTTGTCATTGTAGCCAATCAACATGATCCGAGTCTCCAAAACATTACGCACTTGTAGAGATGTGTTATCCACTTTCCATTTAGTCTTGGCCAGGATAGACTTGTCTCAAGGTGTACAGGAAAAATAAGTGACGCCAGTTGAAAGATGAAAATGTAGAGGATGTTGAGATTTATCCAAAGCACCATATCTGGATTATTTCACATCTTAAATCTTGTTTTATCAGTTTTTCTCAGATGACATTGTCTGATTTGTTGAATCACAGACTGATCAATCTTAAAGTGGCATCAAAAATTACTAAAATATTCTGCTAATTTGGTTGCATTAAATAGGCAGAATACAACCAGTCACTTTTTTTGCACAGGTAAAACCTTCATACAGAAGTTGCTTATCTAGAGTGGATGTATCTTTTTGTCAAAATGTGCCAAACACCTCAGGAAAAATCTCAACCTCAAAAATCACATCTGTCATAAATGATTAAAAGACGGGTTTAATATTTTATTGCTGAGTTATTATTATTTTTTTTTAAGTCTCTATGTCTCTTTGGCTGCAGGCGTACCTGATCTACTCCAGCAGTGTGGCGGCAGGCGCTCAGAGCGGCATCGAGGAGTGCAAATACCAGTTTGAATGGGACCGCTGGAACTGCCCCGAGAGAGCTCTGCAGCTGTCCACGCACAGCAGCCTGCGCAGCGGTAAGGCCCGAGTCCCCTGACACCCTTAAGACCCCTCACCATCGACCAGACAACCTCTACACTGCAGAAAGGGCTAATGGAGATTCGTGCAATTTCAAAGATGTTTTGTAACTCTTTGCGTCTGTTTTTAGCAAGCAGAGGGAAGGGTTTTATTCCTTTTGTGAAAAAGAGATGTTTGCCTAGTCTAAACCCTAACCCCCCCATCCCCCCCTCCATCCCTTTGGGATACTTACAGTGGGCACGGTTGCTAGAGGCAAAACAAACCCACTAATCCATACCACAACATCCCCCAGAATCACTGCCTCTGTTTACAACTCATTAAAGCAACATACAGAGTCCTGTAAAACAAAGGGTCAGATGTGTTTGGCAATTAAAAACTCACTTCATGCACGCACAGTTTACATAAATAGACCCTGCTGGGACCAGTGCTACTGCCTGAATGGAATACTTTAAATTGGCTAATTAAGCTTTTTAAGTGCTTTTTATACATACATTAAAAGTCTGACAAATGATGCAGTTTTAATGACTCTAATAACTGAGAACTGAGTGAGTAATAAGACGTGTACTGTTACAAGCCTACAATGAGTGATTGATTGATTTCTAATATTTTCTTACAAAGTCGGACATTCTTCTTGCATCACATCAGTTACAATATAAAATACATACTACTACTATCTTAAAACACAGAATTCAAAGCCTTCAGATCTGGGGTTTAGTTCCATATCTCACTGTTGGATAGACTGCTGTACAAAGTCAGTCAAACCAGTTTCAGATTGAGATCCTTGAGTCCTGGTTTGATGGTGATAAATTGTATTCAAAGCTCAGAAAATGGTTGGAGACGGTGTTTTTTTTTTTTGTCAGGCTGTGAGCAGGTACATTAGTTGGAGCAGTTTAGACTTCACAGTAGCGTTAACCGCGATCCATGTGATGAGACAATGTGTCTTTCTGTTGACAGCTAATCGGGAGACAGCGTTCGTTCACGCCATCAGCTCAGCTGGGGTCATGTACACTTTAACCAGGAACTGCAGCCTCGGAGACTTCGACAACTGCGGCTGCGACGACAGCCGCAACGGACAGCGAGGTCAGAGAGGGAACACGCCAACCGCACCAGAGGTCGTATTAACGCTAAAAATAGAACGATAATTTTATCACTGAACTCCTTTTTCCTACTCCCGACAGGTGGTCACGGCTGGCTCTGGGGCGGCTGCAGTGACAACGTCGGCTTCGGCGAGGCCATTTCCAAACAGTTTGTCGACGCTTTGGAGACGGGGCAGGACGCGAGGGCGGCCATGAATCTTCATAATAACGAGGCCGGCCGTAAGGTACAGAAGGAGCTCTGATACTATAATGTTTGAAGCACGTTGTATTGAACTGGGCGGCAGCTCGCTTTACATTTTGAGACTCTAGCCGTCTAACTGATTCCACGGTGTGAAGCACCTTTTGAATCAATCTTCCCCGCTCAGAATGACCCTGAGTGTGCCACCCAAGCATCCCTTTCACCGTGCTATAAGTGAGGTGCCACTCGTCCCCAATAATAACAGTGTGTTCGGTGTACCAGAAGGGCCTATTTACCAGCGCTGAATGCCCCTTATGACAATACCTCGACTCCAGAATCTCAGGATCACTGGTGCAGGCTTAATTAGAGATCCTGCGGAGCCAGACATCGGCCAGCATTCTGTATTATGCTGCTTTTTTAAAATAAGTGTTTAGTTTTTTATTCTTGCAATAAGGATCCCACATTTATGTTGGTCTTTGTTTGGCCCCGGGGGAGTCTGAGAGGACCACAGGCGTGCAGCTGAAGTGCTCTTTGTTTACGGTGCCTTTGCTCCCCCCTGTCGGGCCCTGGGATCCCCACGGCACCTGGAGCATCATTGTAACAGAAAAAAATGGGGATAGAAAGAGAGAAAAACTCCTTTTTCATTTCTCCCCTCAATGGGTCTCTCCATTGGGTCTTCTTGCACTAAAAACATGTTGATAATGAACATGCTAAATAAATACTCCTTTTTCTTCTGGGGGGACAATAGGACTCAATGTGAAACTTTGATTCAGCCTCACCTCAAGAGAAAGTTCATCCCCTTCTCGAGGAAAGAAAACGTTTTCCTTTTCATACGACAGCTGTTTTTGTGTCGGGGGAAAGTCAGGAAACACTGAAGGACGACAAAGACACTCGGCAAAGGACCTCGAATCTCTCAATTCTTCTTTTCAGTGTATTCACCCCCTTTTTTTTTTTTACTTAGCTGGAAAACTTAGGATCAGGTAATTTGACAACACATCAATCAAAGGACAATGGATATCCTGTCTTTAATGCACACATAGGCTCACCCTGACCGTTTCCCCAAACGATCAGGGCGAGCTGCAGCCAGATTTTTCCGGACTTAACCCAGACGTTTTCTTGCCAGCCTCCCTAGAACAAATTCTGAGTGAAGTGGTGGTGAGGAAACTGTGTGAACGCAGCAGGTAGTTTTTAGGGGAATGAATCTCCAGTGAGCGAGTAGGGATCGTGAGGTTTATATCACATGATCAGTGTGCGACTGGTGCCATCTCCGGGCAAGTAATAAAGTCATACAGTATGTTTTTTTCTCACCCGTTTGTTTATTCTGTGAATACGTCCAATTACATGAAGCATTGATATAGAGGCAGAGCAATGATCATGATGGACTTCTGTTCTACTGCTATCATGGATTTGCACAGCGTCTTTTTGACGTCATGTCAGACCCCCCATCCAACAGGGAAAAGATCCAGCTGTGAGGGACTTGTGTGAATTTATTGAAGGATGATATAAATATTCAGTCGTGCATTTGTGAAAACTGCTAAAATGTGTGTAGATGGATCCTTTCAACCTGAAAATGTAGTTTACTAACATTCTTCCAGAAATTGACTATAAATAAATCTCAACAGTTGTTTTCTTCCCCCTTCTTGTCCTCTCTGTGTCTCCAGGCTGTTAAAGGAACCATGCAGAGGACATGTAAGTGCCACGGCGTCTCAGGAAGCTGCACCACTCAGACCTGCTGGCTGCAGCTGCCCGAGTTCAGGGAGGTGGGGATCTACCTGAAGGAGAAATACCACCGGGCTCTGAAGGTGGACCTCCTCCGAGGGGCGGGGAACAGCGCGGCCAGCCGGGGGGCCATCGCCGAGACTTTTAGCTCCATCTCTCGCAAGGAGTTGGTCCACCTCGAGGACTCCCCCGACTACTGCCTGGAAAACCGCACCCTGGGCTTGCCGGGCACAGAGGGCCGGGAATGTCTCAAGAAGGGGAAGAACTTGAGCAAATGGGAGAAGCGGAGCTGCAAGAGGCTGTGTGGGGAGTGCGGGCTGGCGGTGGAGGAGCGCAAAGCCGAGATGGTGTCCAGCTGTAATTGCAAATTTCATTGGTGCTGCGCGGTGAAGTGCGAGCAGTGCAGAAAGACAGTGACCAAGTACTTTTGTGTGAAGAAAGGAGGTCAGAGGGGAAGGAACGAGAGCGCCGGAAGCCGCCGGAAGAACCTGAGATTGAGGAAGAAGCACTGATCATCTTCCCCTTCACCTTCTGTCGTCAAACATGTACCAATGCAGTCACCCACACTCTCGGGGCATGCTCAGATAGTCTGCTATCGGACTAAAACTTAGCAGAAAATACAAGTTCAGACCACCGTCTCTGTCAGTTTTGTGTAAAAGGTTGGAGACAGCTAGATGTGCACAGCCACATGACAGCAAAGATGAGGAGTGGAGGTCTTAAAACTTTGTAGATTTTTTTTGGTATATATGTATTTAAGATATATTTTTATACTTTATACAACATTTGGAAAAGTCACAGCGCATTAAAAAATAGTTTTTCTCCGGCTTCAAAAATTCCCACAAATCCATTTATTTATTTTTTACACAAATTTTTTTTTTTATCAGCAGCTGATATGACTATTGAGCTTCAGCATATTTAGCTTTTAAACTCACAATCGTCAAGAAATAACTGCCAGTCGATCAGTAATCATTGTGTATTTCGACTTAATTGCCAAGGTTTTAATTTGTGAAGGAACATTTTGGATTTTTTTTTCAAGGACAGTCTGTCTGCCCTCCCATCATCCGTCTCGCCCTGACCCCTGCTGCCCTCCTTGTTGTATTTAATTGTATATTAAATGAAGCACTTTGTACTGTACATTGTTAATTTATTTTCGCAGCGTTTAATAGTTTTTCTTTGTTGTTAGTCGCCCCTTTGTGGTATGTTTTCTGTTCAAAATGTATTGGAAGAAAAATAAATCCCTCAGTGTTACGTATCATTCAGCCTGGAGAAAGTCTTCATCCTCCTTTAACACACTCTTTGTGACATTAATGCCTCGTGGTTTGCAGTAAACACAGCCTTCCCTCTCACATTGGGCCAAGCCAACAAGAGCAGAAACTTTCCAGTGTACTCTCCGTTCCATCGCGCTTTTCTCAATTTCGCCTCAACAAATACCTCCCGTTCTCCTCCTCATCATGGTAATCCTCAAAGAGCCCCCTCACTCCCAAGCGCTTGGAAGTTTCTTTACTGTTTAATACTAGTTTAATTAACTTTGTCCAGGCGGAGCAGGGCCGTGGGGGTGGAGGGCATGAGGCAAGTTGCCCTTAAAAAAATCATCCCGCCTCTAATTTTGTATGCTAATCTCCTTTTTCACGCCGCACCTCCTTAGGAGTGGGGGAAAGAAATGTTGGGAAAACTTTGGGTTGCCTGTGCAAGGCTTCCTGCGGCTGTTTTATTTCTGGGCCCACCTATTTGGATCCTTTCACTCCTCTAGGGCCTTCCTTTGCTCGATTTAACAATGAATGCAGAGCTAATCAGCTCTCTCGGAAATGCACCACTGTCGAGGAAGGTAATCCCTTCTTCTCTGCTCTCAATGGGCCGTCGCCTTCTAAAGGACTTTGGGAAAAGGCTTTGCACAGATTCACACTGTTCTCTCAAAAGAAGTTAGTTCAAGTATTGTGCCCAAACAAGTGGGTTTTATAAACACATGCTTGCCAGGATACTCACCCCACCTGTGAGTAAGAGGTGCCAGGCCAAGGCGGACTTGCACATGGCAGCCGAGGCCGAAACCCTTCAGATTAGATGGGACATGAAAGAGGAGATTAGAGGGCCCATTGAGAAGGGGGCGTTCATTTTTGCACCTTCCTCCATTTACTCAATAAAGTGTCAAGGAAACACCTTGTTGACATCTTATTTACCGAATAATGATCATAATCAAAACTCCTCCCTCCTCTGATGACCCCTGTGGTCTGTCTGGATCGCTCTGCCCGGCATGTGCAAATACCCCTCTCTGCAACAAAAGACCCCGCATACCATGATTTATTTCCCCTGCGGCTCTGTGGAAAGCAGCAATTTACTGTCGTAGGGGGCATACAAATGTTCATTCAGCATATTTAGGGGGCAAGGCAAAGTTATAATAAAGCCATGATTTAAGATGACATTTAATAGATTCTTCAAAAGTGGTCTGGAGTGTGCACTATTTCTGCATGTCGTCTGTCACAGGCTGGCTCACTCTTACTCTTGTGTACTCTCAAAAACAAATAGTGCTGACACAGCCACAAGTTAACCTGTGGGAAAGCCTAGCAGAACAACGTGTTTGTACATGTCTTTAATGTTCAGCAGTTTGACACACCTGTGGCACACTCAGTCGAGATCAGTTTTGCATCCGTGGCAGAGATAAAAGAAAGGGCAAGAGGTTGGTAATGTTTGAAGATAACCCAGCGTTTAACCAGGCCACCTGACGTCACATGCTGGGCTGCTGGCGAGGGAAAAAAAAAAACGGTCTAGGCTTCACAGTCACAACATATTTACATTTACATGCATTACAAAAAAACCCATTGCAATGCCAATCCTTTAAAGTATTAATCAAATGTATTCATGTAGCTTTATATAACCCCTAATTACCTCATGATACGTTACATAAGGAGCAGGTCTAGACCACACTCTTTGTAATGACCTGACATTAATCTACCAATGAGCAAGCACTTGGCAACAAGTCAAGGAAAAGCTTCCTTTAACAGTCAGAAAACTCAAACTGAACCAAGAACTGTTTCGTGAGCAGCCATGTGGCTCGACCATGTTGGCAGAGAAAGGTAGCGGTAATCTATGCTACAGTATACTTAGCGATTTGCCTGTTCCTTTGTTCAAAGTGTAATGTTACACACTATAACGTGGCTATGCTAGCTCAGCAACACGGTGTCATCCCTTCATTTGTAAACTTTAAAAGTGATCAAGTAAAGGAGAAAACTGGAATGGACACATGGCAATTTGTTTTTGTTGACTTATTCTCAACTTTTGAGGCTAGTAAGGTAAGTGTTAGGTAAGAGGGGGGGGGGAGTGTTAGGTGGGGGTGTTTCTTCTTGAATTGTTCAATGATGAATTCAGTCGACCGACCGTAGATTATCTTCAGACAGGATCAATGCTCAAGCCAATGATCGTTTAAGTGTGCAAGTTTAAGATAAAACAAATACGTCCTTCGCCCCACTGCCAAACCACACAGACGTACAGGGGAAGAGAGATGCAGCAGCTGAAACGCACTCCAGAGCAGCGTGTGAAACAGCACACAAGGTCGATCATGACTCAGACTACATAACCTGCCCCCACCCAGAGAGTGACACGACCTCCGACCGAGGGGTCTGAACTTCCGTCTCCCAGCCCGGCTCTGCCACCTTCAATTTGATAGAGCACATGAGCGGGAGGTGGCGGAGAGAGAGAGTCGACACCACAGAGGAAGTAGTTGTTTATTCATGGATGTTCATTGACCAGTTTTAACTTTTCTACAAAACAACACAGGTTATTGATTGAAATCTCTCGTCTTTTAGAGACGGCAAGCATTAAAAGAGAGGTGGAAATCAAACTTTGACTTTTCAACAGAAGCAGAGTTTTTTTTTAGTTTTTTACTCACAATAAAACTTTTCAGGCTATGCATCTATTTCTCAAACACTGAATTTAGGCATATAGAAATGAATACACGCATGCAGCAGATTTCTCCCAGGTAGCGAGTGACAATGCAATCAATGAGAAGATGGGAGAACGACTTAATAATGCTTCAGAAATTCCTCGACTAATAGGATTTATGGCTTAGGGGTTCTGGACCTACAACACCTAAAGGGGCGAGGGTCAGTGTGAATGTGAGAGAAAGCCATCAGAGATGAGTAACAGAGGAGAGGGACGTCCAGCGAGTGTTTAACCAAACTAGAAGAATCTTTTGTAATGTGTGTTGTAACAAAATGTCCATTTGTTAACAATCATTGCGACGAGTTGTAAGTTGTGTTAGCTGCAAGTCACAAAGCACACATACTAAGTGTACTTAAAGCTTCTATGAGGAGATTTCTGTTGGTTAGGAAATAGACTGAAATGAGTTCTGTTGCTTCTTTATGAGCGACATAAAGATTGCTTTCTTCTTTAAAGTTATTTTTCATGTCTAAAACTGCTGTCAGGGGGTAGGTGTCAGGCAAAGTGATTAACAGCACACTGCAGCCTTTATTTTTTTACATTTTCCACAGAAAAGCTGAACGGTACATTTGACTGTTTGAAGACAGCAGGATAGGATGCTATGTTAAAAACACTATCTTCCCATTTCCCAGAGAGGAAAGACATACCGCTTTATCCGCAGGGTACGCTAAAAAAAAAGACACAAATCAAAAGTTCTGCACAGGAGCTTTAAGAAAGAAGCTTTTTAGGAATTTGTACTTTACGTGAGTGTTTATTTTTCAAAAAACGTATTAATTCTTCTTTTTATTGATTTATTTTGGGGCCTTTTATGCTTTTATTGACAGACAGGACAGTGGATAGAGTCAAAAATCAGGGAGAGAGAGATAGTGGGGAATGATTTGGTTGGATTCCAACCGGGGCTGCCCGCTTTTGAGGACTGTAGCCTCTGTACATGGGGCGCATGAATGAATCACTAGGCCATGCACCGGCATCCCAACTTTTTACCTCTACCCATACATTTTATCTCTGCTATCACTTCTTTCTCCTCAAGTCACTCTGAAAAACGGGTTCATTTTAAAGCTTGAATTTATTCATTATCTACATATTGCACCGTTCTCCACACTTCCTTCTAAACATTAAGATGGATTTCAACGAGGCACATGAAATATATCAGTGCCTATCACTTTCCTCTAAACTATGTAAGACGGATTTTCAAATAAAAGAGAGGGAAACTCCATTGTGGAGAAGAGGCGTCTAGTGAATGTGACTTTGTGTGAATCGTGAGAAAAGGACATGTAGCCACATGCACGATAAATATGCCAGCAATTACTGCAGGCAATGTCAGAGCAAATTCACAGCAATGAGACACTGCCTACCAAACTGATTTGCGTATTTGGGGCAAAGTTCAGCTCTTGTTTTTTTTTAACATTATTCAAAAGAAAAAAAAAAACTCAAATCTATTGACTCGAGCACTGTGATTGGCTGTTACACTCTGCAGGCAACGCTTGATTTACTCTCTGTTCCAGTGGTTATTTATTAAAAGTATTTTGGGTGTTCTTTAACTTAAGATTGTATAATTTTGGTTAACTACTCTTTGAGGTTCAGTTAATTTTGCACTAAAACACGCCGCAGAAATGTCCTTCAGGCAGCTTCTTATTACGTTTTACTGAGTACATCTCATGTTTTCCTTTTTCTTTTTTACTATACTTTAGCAGAGTAGTTTGATCAGCTCTTCTACTTTTAATCAGGACTTTTCTTTTTTTTTTACAAAAGTATTTGTATATCTACTTCAGTAAAAACGAGTATTCTCCAGTCATATCATGGCTACATGCTCAATTAGAAAGTGAATGTTTGCAGCAGAAATCAGGAAAGTGTTTCATGGTAACCGTAGATCCTCCAGAGAGTCTTTGTTTTGACAGCAGTGAATCTGTTGGGAAGGAGACGGTGGCTGTGTATGTGTTTGCTACTATCAGCGGGATGGAGATAGCAGCTTCTTGAGACACACCCGGGTGGTCGATCTCCCAGCTGAAAGAATGGAGAGAGAGAGAGGAGCATCGGAGGGATCAGCTCAGCTCACTGATCTGCACAGGAAACTCAGAACATGGGAAACCCAGCAGGGAGCCGCACTAGTCTCTGCTGTGGAAATCTGCTGATAAAGCCTGACTCAAGAGAAAACATGCGACATGTGTCAGGTTTTTAGAGCAAATTCAAGGAGAGCTTTTGTACCTCTTAAAAAAGAGTAGCAATGATCAAAGTGATGATAATCTTGATAAGATGTTCTCCATCTAGTTCACTTCCACTCTGACAAAACAGAGCCAGGCTCCATCAGCTGATCAGTCCACTGAGCAAGGTACAGTGTACACAGTTATCTGCTGAGGAAACAATCAGTGTATGATCGATATGATTATGCTGAAGCAGTGATAACAAAAGTTAATAATTGGTTGGGGATTTCAACAATGTTTGCTTAATCTTTCATTGCAACTACTTGGAAAGAAGAAGAGGGAGAGAATGTGCTG
Source organism: Labrus mixtus (assembly GCF_963584025.1). Lineage (NCBI taxonomy): Eukaryota > Metazoa > Chordata > Actinopteri > Labriformes > Labridae > Labrus > Labrus mixtus. The sequence goes on along the minus strand of NC_083617.1, from coordinate 8,791,225 downwards.
TGATGTGTATTTAACCTAATCGATCACGGCTTCCTACTGTACAGAGCCCTGTTCAGATCAGCATCAGTGAAAGAGGCAGCACATCGGACGGTTTACTTGAGTTCAAATAGTGAAACCAACATCTACGACAAATCCAGCATGTGTAAAATATAATTCTAAGTATGTCTAGAAAAAAGTACTTATAAATGTGAGATTAATTATTTAACAGAATGACCCCTGTTATGCTATTTTATCACGATACATTTTAATAAAAACAATTGTATTCAATGTAATTAAATGTAAATATTTAAATGAATTGCCATTTGTAAAAGTGAAGTAACGTCTTAATTTAATTTTGTGTTGTTTAATCTAAGAAATATTGTCATACTTTACAGATTTATAAATTTTTTATGTAAAATCTGAAAAGTAACTTGTGACATTACTGTGAAATAAAGATATTGGAAAAATGTGAATATTTCTGTGGATGGTAATCTGTTTTTTTATTTAATTTCATCCACAGTGGGATTAAACAGTGTCCCTCCAGGACTAGGGTGCTATACAGAAACCAGCACAGTGCAACGAACCTCATAAACCATTCTAAAAGTACACTGACATACATAAGATTACATGAGATGCATATGTGTAACCATTTACAGTATGTCTGCTTCAAATGTAAACATGAGCAGATGTACAAACAGTGCAAGACTGTGCAAAAATGACAAAAGTAGATCAGTGTTAACTGCAGTAAATGTAAACAAAATGAACAAAAGAGTGATAGAATAAAGACTGACCACAAAGGTAAAGTGAAGTTGGTTCAAGTGATGTTTCTCTCCTTAAGTAACGTCTGCTTGTAAGCTGTTAGTATAGCACTTGAGTAATCTTTAATATGACCTCAACACCTGCATGCAGCTTTTATCGTGCACACTCAGAGAATCCTTTTACACAACTTTTAGTATTGATTTTCTACATCATTTTGTATTACTTTTTTGTATTAGCGCTTCAGGTTATGATTATTTTATTAGTAAATCATAGTGTTTTTGTTTTACTCATCAGACAACACGTGATTTAGAGTTGATTTAATGTTATTAAAACTATGTTACATACATCTGCAATCCAGATTTAAAGAATTGCTTATCATTATAACTTCTAATTTGGCACTAGTGTTTTATTGCCTGTTTGACTTCTTATTTTCTGCAAGAAAAACAAATACTCTGGCTCCCTCTTGTGGTAAAAAGTAGGTCTTACAACATGTGCAACTACTAACCCAGTGCGCTGGGCGTCGCTGTCTTGTATTGTGCGCATTAGGTCGTCGAAGTGTTTCCTTTCTTTTCGCGTCGTTTGTTTTGTGGCTGTCAACCACGGTGTGTAAACAGCTACACGGAACAGAACCGAGGAGAGTGGTCGCTGTTGTGTGCACGGAGCGGATACATGTAGCAAATGTGAATGGGGAAGCTTGCACGACACCCCCGCCGCTGTCCCTGGAGCATAACAGGGTAGAGTCCAGTAGGAAAGCCAGTCTCTGGTTGTTTCATTGTAAAGAGGACGGAGCTCGTCGACGAACCATGGCAGCGGCGACCGTCGCGGAGGCTGACCCGGCGACGAGCGAAGGCGGCGCCGCTTTCCCCGGCGTCCACACCCGGGGCTGGGACGAGTCTCAGTTCCGAAAATATTCTTTCCCAACCAAACCCATTCCCAGGCTGTCTCACACGGACCCCAGAGCAGAGGTCCTAATAAACAACGAGGTAAACAATCCAGCCTAGTCTGCTTAAATGTTGAACGCACCTCCATATATAATTTAATAGCCAACAAAACAAAGCAAAGATAGAGTTCGCACATGCAGCTTGTTTTGACAAAAGGTGGACTTGAGGTGTATAAGCTTGAAAATGATTTTGCCTCATTAGAGTCTTGATTATTTTCAGCAGCGTTGAAACTGAAAGTGAGCTGTTTATAATTTGGTTTGGCTTAGTTTGGTCTTTGTCCCTATTTTTTGCACTCAAGTGGCTCTATTTTTAATGTTAAGTTCTCCAAGTATGAAAAATAAATAAGATGTTTGAACTTAATCATTCAATTCAGTGCCCAACCTCTCTGACATCAGGATTTTGCCCTAAAAATGCTGCTTTGTTGATATAATTCCCATCCAATAGTAAGTTGTCTTACATGAGAAACCCACGTTTTTACTCTGTATTAAATGACCAGTAGTCTACAACATGCAGTAAATCAAGTGTGACAGCATGAGGAAACTGCAACTCTACAGCGATTCTTGTAATTTAATCAGTAATATTACTTCAGGTGTTTTGCCTTTGTCCCTTTTTTATGATTTCTGACTCATGTTAAAACTGTTTCTATAATGATGTCTCGACTTATGTTATTGCTTAACCTGTTTAGGAGAAAAATCAGCATGTGGTTCTAATAATAGATTTGACCAGAGGGCAATGGGTTTTGCACCCTATGTGTGTTATTAATGTGTGTTATTAATGTCATTTATGAGTCCCATTTATTGTTTGTGTTTTGATAAGAAACTATTTCAGTAATGCATGTTGATGTTAGTTTCTGGCTCGATTCAGAAGTATTTTAAGTGTGCCATAATTGTATGACTACCAATTTATTGCATGGATGAATAACATTCATACGTTTCTAAAGTGATTGAACTATTGTATCATGCTTCTTATACAGATCAGGTTTCCTTTCTCCACCTGGATTTGGATCAGTGTATTAAACACAAAGCTATCATGTTCAGCTCTTGGGGAACTTGTTTATAAGAACAGTATAGCACAATGGCTTTGTTGTGATTTTCAAACAAGAGTCAAGTAAAGTGAATAACTTACAATCATCTTTGAACAGGTATAGAACTTGTTTAATGTGCTGAGAAAAGCAAAATAATTTTATGTGATTTTAAAACAAACATGACAAGTTTTAATTTGTGACACCCTGAACAATGAGAATTAACTGAATTTGTTTTCAGAAAAATTGGAAATGCGTTTTGAATGGAGAATTTGTTTTTGTTCAATCAATTAACTAGGCTGTTAATTTGCCATTATTACAATTTCCAACTCTTAGGTGTTTAAAGTCTGCTTACCTGTGTATGTTGGTTTGGGATTATGCAGAGAAAATGTTTTAATCAACAAACCATTCAGAGGCCTTAGCATTAATATGGCTTGTTGTTGGGATTGGTCAAATAATTTAATGTCACAAATGTCCTGGAGAAAAAAAAAAGACAATTAATGCTGTACTCTTACTTATCAAGTAACAACAATCAAATAATGAATAGGGTCCCCTGTATAGATAAATAATAAATATAGGACAGTAACATTGATGAGCTTGAACGCTTTTGTAAGTTACAAATGTAGGGATACTCACAATTATCCAAAATCACAATTAAAATACCAACAATTTATCTCCAGTGTTATAGTCCCATCATTAGTACAAGGTGATATTAAATTATTAAAAAAAACAATAAATGGGAATATTGAAAACTATCCATGTACAGGTGAGCTGTTATTTGTTGAACATTAGTTTATAGATGAACATCATGTGTGTTTTACCCTAAATAAATGTTATGTATGCTAATGGTTATGACTCACATTAGGAGGAGTTTGTTTACCTCATTCAACGGAGATAATATTCTCAAACACTTTTAATAACAGAGTCGATCAGTGCAAATATGATGCGTTGACACAGTCAAAACATCCTCATTAAACACCTATCAAACCGATGTGTACACACTGTTCTATCGACATAAAGAGGCGTTTAGTCATTAAATAATATGCCGAGTTTAAAATCAGCACAGAACTATCGATTTCCAAATAGTCAGAGCATCCGTTTGAGGGTCGGCTGTTTCTTTTGATGGCAGCTGTAAAGACACAAAAAGACCCCGAAGCTGCCAAGTCGTTTGCGTTGTCTGTATTAACTCTCCATGGCTGCAGGGACTCCGCGAGCCTCTCCGACGAAAGTGAAAGCTCGAGCCTGTGCAGTGAGACACAGGGAGCGGGAGCGCGCGCTCAGCACCGGTGTACGTTCAGTTTGTCACGTAGCCCTCGGAGCTTAGTGTGTTAACTGCCATAATACTGTACTGCGCTGGTGTTTGCTGGGATTGACGTTCAGCATTGTTTAAAGAAGTGATTCAAGGCAGAAATAGAAATGCACTAGTTAGTTCCACATAGAAAGCATGCAGTATGTGATCATTTCTTTTAGGTAATTCATAAGAATAAAATTGCGTTTTAAAGGACAATTCTCCTGAAGTTCAGATTTGGTTTCACTGTTTGAGTACATTTATAAATATAAATAATGCTGGTGAAGTGGATGTATCTGCAATTTTCTTTTTTTTTTTTGCAATTACTAGAAATAAAAAAACAGCAAAGTCATGAGATGATGATTGATTATTGGCCAAGGAAACATTGGACCTGTGGCTTCAGGAGCAGGGAAATCAAACCTTTTACCTTCCAGGTTAAGAGACGACAGACTCTCACTGAGCCACAGCCGCTTGCAGGGGGTTCTCCTCACTCAGTGCATTATTCCTTTCAGACCTGTTTTTTGTTTCGTGTGTAAGCCAATTCATTTGAAATAAATATTTTTTTCTGTTGTATTGTTTCACTGAAATGTTTTCGTTATCTGTTCCAGGAACCGGTGGTTTTAACAGATACAAACCTTGTGTATCCAGCTCTCAAATGGGACATTGCTTACCTCCAGGAAAACATTGGAAATGGAGACTTCTCTGTTTACACTGCAGAAGACCACAAATTCCTCTACTATGATGAGAAAAAAATGTCTCTTTTTGAGAACTTTGTCCCCAAGTCTCGACGAATGGAAATGAAATTCTCAGAATTTGTGGATAAAATGCATATGACAGAGGAAATGGGAGGAAAAGAAAGGTAAGATATAGATTTAAAGAGGCATTTTAATTGGACGTGCTCATATTAACTGAGCCTGGCCTCGTCTTTGACGCTTGAACAGGCAAATACCTGCAACTGTCAGGAACAAGATGTGACTGTGTTGCAGCTGTGCTGGACAGTAAAGGGTGTTTTCTCTCATGACATGTAATGCAGCACAGGAAAGTGGAGCGGATGACTAAGCATAAGCACAGACCTGACTTGTCCTGGCGGCTCACCTACAAAAGATGACTCATTGACACACAATCTCAGTTATCTACTTGCATTAACTATGTCCACTTCCTTCAGTGTCATACTGTTGATCTTCGTTTAAAGGCATAGAAGTAGTCTGCAAAAAAATGTATATACTCTTGATTCCTGTATGCATTTATAGCAATTATTATTTTTTAATATTAAATTAGCTGCACTGCAACATGTTTCAGGTTGTAGAACAAAGTCGCTCATAGATTTGACATGTCATTTGAAGGGTTTATCTGCAGCAGACTCTGAACGACACAGTGGGGAAGAAAATAGTTGTTGACTTCCTTGGTTTCAACTGGAACTGGATCAACAAGCAGCAAGCCAAGAGAAACTGGGGACAGCTGACATCCAACCTGCTGCTCATAGGCATGGAGGGTAAGGCTCCTTTCAGTCATGACGTTTCTGTCTGCAGTGTTTTCACACAAATCACACCATCTTTTAATATTGTTTGATCACAGGCAATGTGACGCCAGCTCATTACGACGAGCAGCAGAACTTCTTTGCACAAATCAAAGGCCATAAGAGATGCCTCCTGTTTCCTCCAGACCAGTTTGAGTGTCTTTATTCATACCCTGTGCACCACCCCTGTGACAGACAGAGCCAGGTAAGCCAAAGAACCTCACCATGGAATAGCATACTTGTGATGTAGTTTAGTAACCTACAAGTTTAGTAAATAGAGTGCTAATAATGAACAGTTAAGCTCTTTAAAATACCATTATAGTATGTCCTTTTAAAGGTTGTTGGTTTATATAACTTAAGATAAAGACGTAAATATGAGAAGGATTTTTAAATCAATATTGGAAAGAGGGGAGACAAATGAACGTTTGACAGTCAATAAAGGCAGATGTATTGTGCAATTCATCCGTTTTTTTCTTTTACAGGTTGATTTTGATAACCCTGATTTTGAGAAGTTTCCTAATTTTAAAAATGTTGTTGGCTATGAGGCTGTCGTGGGTCCAGGAGATGTGCTCTACATCCCCATGTACTGGTAAGAAAACGTCTGTTTGAGCTTTCTCTAGAAATATAAAGGACAAAGATTCTTTGGGATGCGGTGCCAGTGGGTGTTTTAAATGCACTCTACATTTCAGTGTACATTTTTGTTTTTACACATTCAACACTGAGGTACTACAGACACAGGTCCACATGTCCTGAGTCACAGAGAAGAAAAGTTATTATTCAAGGCATCTACAACCTGAAGCACCTTCCTCCAACACCTTCCATTCCTTTAAAAAATATTTAAATAGACCTTTAAATCTGTAGTTGTTGTTGAACTTTGTATATTAGTTTGGTGACTAAAGAATTATGTGAGCTCTTATAGCTCTTAAATATTCTCATATCTAAGTTCAAGCACAGTCTCTTCTCCCACAGTAGATCTTTGACTTTTCTATTCTTACTTTGTCCTACCACCTTTTTTCTCCCCTTGCTCATACTGCGTGTAGTTTTCTGAATGATCTTAATGCTTACATTTAAAATAATAAGTTATACAAATCAGGGTATTTGTGTTTTTCTTCTTTCTTCAGGTGGCATCACATTGAATCACTGTTGAGCGGTGGCGTGACGATCACTGTAAACTTCTGGTACAAAGTATGTACTCACGTTTGAGTCTGTGCAGCCATCACATTTGTCCCACCACACGTTTCCACGGTGATAACTCACCTGTCTGATTGACCCTTTTGTTCAGGGTGCCCCCACACCCAAGAGGATAGAATACCCCCTGCGAGCTCATCAGAAGGTGGCCATCATGAGAAATATTGAGAAGATGCTCGGAGAAGCACTTGGAAACCCCCATGAGGTAAAAACACCTGCTTGTGTTTTTACAGCCGCTTTACTTTACAACCTCTTCAAACCTGCAAACCCTTTGATTGTACAAGTCACTCATAAAAGTCACACTGCCCGTTTCTAGAACATCAAACAAGATCCACATTTGGGTCACCTGTTACATGAAATCCCTCGGGCATGCTGACCCTTCCAGCAACCTAATTACTGTGAATATTTATGGCCTACCTGATTTAGTACAGAGGAAACATGTAGTCAGGGAGTGTGAGGGAAGAAAGTGATGTGACGGAAATATTTTATACTAACCAAGAATCTTTGTTTTTTTTCCTGCAGGTTGGACCTTTACTGAAAACGATGATTAATGGGCGATATGATCAGGATCTCAGTTAGAGCCCACCACCCTTAAAGACTGCTGCGTGTGTAATCGCTCATTTTGACTTTGGAGCTCAGTATCAACCTTGCAGCCATCTTGAAACGATTGTGCTTCAGTCGTCGAGTGCCATGTTTATTGCAAATATGATCACAGAAGAAAATCTAACCTGGGAATGTACCCTACTTGAAGAAGTCCTTATGTATTTGAAGAAGAGGTCTAATTTGACTGAAGTCTCTATTCACATACTTCAACCTAGTCGATATGTGGGTGTGTTTTCTCATCCCGTCAGAGGTTGTTTGAGTTTGGTACGTTTGGAACAACCTCAGTGTTTTGACCACTAATGGATGAGTTAAAGGGTATTAATCATACAGCACACATCAGTGAAATACAGGACGTTCCTCATATACATGTTATGCCACTCTTTCGGGTTGATAAGTAAATGTGGAATGAAAATATTCTCCATATATATTTATCACATCTATATTCAAAGTGATTTGATTCAAACCTTTTAAAGATGGCCGCTCTTGTTGGCGGTATCACTACACCCACTTGCACGTTTGAAGGGACGGATCAGCAAGGATTTGATGGATCATGATCAATCAGTGAGTGGGTGTGATAAGAAGGGGGGGGGGGGGGGTCATATTGCTTGAAGAAATATGTGACAGCTTGCAGCTATGTTATTTTAGCTGAGTGATTTCTTTGTGTTTTATTTATGCTTTATTTTTATTATATTTCAAGGACTTTCGTGTGCGTCCCTGTGTACTAGTCACTTAAAATAAAGGACATACTGCTATTTAAGGTTCAAATACAGTTAAAGTAAAAACTTTAAGGAAAATACTGCAAGTTACTGTTATGACGGAAAATAATCAAAGATTTTACAGGCAATATTTTGTTGGGAGTGTGATGCTTACAACTCTAAGTGTCTAAAATTGGTTAAAGTGAACTGCTTTAATGAATGACTTTTAATGTTATTAATTACAAACTGATGTAGAACATTCTGCTGGGATGTAGTTTATGTATCAGCCGTTTCAATGCACCATCTAGTGGTCAAGTTTGCAGCTGCATGCTAAGCTTGATGTGTGATTTACCTGGCTCATGCACTGCACTGCTACAACACAGATATTCACTATGCTGAGCAGATACAATCCAATGCTGCGATGTGTAGGAATCTGTACAGCCAGTTGCTCCTATGATTACTGTAGTGACGGAAATGCTTCTTTATTTTACTACCATGCAGCCATATTGTGAAGACATCTAAGTGCTCGGTTAAACTGTTAAAAATGTACATTAACAAAAACAGGAGAGTGATTCTTAAAGTTGTGCAGCATGTGCCAAACCAGTCTATGGATATCTCCATATTGGATTCATCAGACAACTTAATTTGAGTTCATTGTGGACTACAAACTAGAAATAGCTAGCACATCAAAAGATTGCTGGTTTTCACGGCTTTTTTTTTTTTTAGGATTTAGGTTAAATTGTTGATAAAGTGTAGACCTCTTTCTGACAGATCACTTGATTGTGGTCACATCTGTATACAAAATGGAGTCTGTCATCTCTCTCTATTGCTTGGTTTAAACTGTTGTATGTGCCTTGCCTAACAATCGCATGGCACTTAATGTTTGCAAGTACACGATTCTTGAGTTTTTATTTAATGGTCAAAATGTTTGCCTCCAATCTGGCATTAAACAGCTTTAAAGTTTGGACTGACAAGGGTTCATAGAGATAGAGGCGTGCTTGTGTTGCTGAATGATTGTGTTGAATATACCCTTGTAACATAACATATCCTTGTTCCTCTCATTAAAGTTTGCTCTGAAGAACTTCAAAAAAATTCATTTCTTACACACACAGCTGTAAAAGATTTGTTGCTTTAGTAACATCAGTAAATACTCCAAAGAATACAATATGAACGATCTACAAAAATTAGTTTTATTTTCTATAAATTGTGCGTCAGAGGTTTTTCAAAGCGCAGGGTTGAACTGAAGTTATCCATTCAAGCTTTACAATAACGCCATCATATTCTTATTAAAGACAACATTGCTTCTGATGATGACAAGTATCGGTAATAACACTCCATTGTTTTACACCTACAGTCAGGAAAACTATAATACACCACCACTCAAAAACAATAGCTTATAGCTGCTCCAAATGGATGCAGAGAAACACAAATAGTAATGAAAACTAACCAATCAATTGATCCTATTATATAACTAACAAGAATCAAAAATAGGAGTCCAATCATAATCAAATATTCACAACTAACAGTCACAAGCGAAGCAAAAATCCACACAGCACAGATGAGATGCATGGAGTTCTGATAAGGGAACACGTCAGTAACATCATGTATACAGAACCTGAAAACACACTACAGGCCTCTTCACAAGAAGCAGGAGACTTTGGAAATCTAAACATCTATATCAAAAATAAAGCAGTGCTTTAGGAAATCACTTTGAGATCAAGTCCTCCAGCAGCATGTCATCATGCTTGACCTTTATGGGGCGACCACAGTCTTCTTCATTATGCCAAAAGATAACAGTGCTGTAACAGTTTGTAAACCCCCTGTGAGGTCAGTATGTTGTGCTACAAAAGAGTTTGCAGGTAGAGACACAGTGTTTTCTATAAATGTTGAGTAATACAGTTTCATTTAAGGCATGTCAAAATAAGTACAGTACGCTTGAGTTGTCAGGGTCCAGTTGTGTCACAAATATTTAACCTCCTATGCTGCCCAAGGCTTTTCACTTATTCTAAGCAACACAACTTTAAGTTAAAGTTCCCATGAAATGTATAAATACATTTCAATAAAGCATTATCTGGGTATTTTTACATCCAAAATAACCGTATTTTCTCTTTCTGCGAAACGTTTCAAATGTCTGATGACTCGTCCTGCATTTAGGGCCGTTGACTTATTTCTTGACCAATTCAATCCAACTAAACTGATCACAACATTATGTCCCGCCTTCTATCTTGTGATTGGTTCACGACAAGGCAGTCAGATACTCTCAAAGTTCCATTTCATGGGGACTTAAAATACATTTTGAATAATCATGTAGGTGAATATAGCAATAAGGACAAGGACTATATTGCTGTAATCTGCAACACAGACAAAGAAAAACAGTTCAGCTGAATCCAGATAACTCAAACTGAGTTCAACTAAATCATGCACTGAGCAATTAGCCGTATTCACACGTGCACAAAGCTCCTGAAATTTTGCAGAAATTATCTGGCTGAGCAGCAAGTGTGAACAGAAACAGCTGAATTTTTCACCCCGACTTAAAACTGAATTATTCCCGTCAGCCCCTGTGTTAAATTTCCTATGAAGTCGCGTGAGCCAATGTGACCAATGCAATCTTAAGGCACGTAGTGAAACGTCTTAATTATGTTTCTGCTCATGAATAAGTCCAATTACATGTAGCACTGATAAAATAGGCAAACGATATCATCATTGCGTTGCACTCTGTCGCTTGTCTGCCATCTTTCCAAAATATTAAAATATTGCCTACTCCTTAGACCCTCCCTGTCTGACAGTGAAAACTTCCCTCTATGAGAGCCGAGTGAACAAGATACTCAAGAAGATTTCAGGGAAAGGCAGGCTGAAATTGTCTAAAATGTTTAGGACTGCATGTGTGAAAACAGCTATAGTCTAGTCTTTGCAAGTAAACAGTGATGTCGGTTCATCATTAGTCCTATGAAGTGTTCAACACAGTAAGTGGCATAGCAAATACTTAAATGAAGATACATGACAGTAAAAAAAACCTGAATGTCAGCAGGTTCGTTTCAAAACCCTTTTGTAGCACAACAAACTGTCCAAAACACAAGGCTTGACCAAACCTGTTCACAGCAATGTGTCTGTATGATGTAAAAATAGATCTTTAATTCAAATTGGCGTCAATGATTTTTCATGTAAAAAAAAAAAAAGATGTTGCGGCTTGTCTAGTCCAGAAAAAACGTTACAGCACCACTAGAACATATTTATGGATAATAACGGACTCATCTTTGTTATTGTGGTCATGAATCTCTATGTGACTCATTGAGAAAAGTACAAGTAAAAAAAGCAAAAGAAGATAAAACAGCAAGATAAAAAAAAAAGTTTAGACATTAAAATATCAACACTGTCAGTGCAACATCAGACCTGCTGAGATGGCAAAAAGTAAAGAGGTTAGGCTGTTACACAAACCAGAACACAAGTCACAACACCCACACCAGAACATCGCACAGTTCTCCAAAAGCTCTCAAAGAAATGAAAAGCAATGCAACTGAAACACTACAGTAATTTAAAGTTTCAACCAAGGCATTTAACGGTAAGGAATTGAAAGAAAAATAAGCCACTGACTCGCTAACAAACACCGCCCTTAACTAGGGAAAAACAATCTCACAAACTGAGGCTAAATGAACAGAATAAATTATAAATAGTGTAAACAAAAACGTCAGTAGCTGCTCTTACAGTGTTGTGCTGGTCGTCAATGGAATCTGTACTTTCTTGCAGGCTTGAGGTTGACATACGTCTTCTTCATGTCCTCTGTCTCGTTGGTGTTAACAAGCTGATATCGCTCCCCTTTTGTGGTGACCACCTGGTTACTATGGTAACGAACTAGCTTCTTTGGAGCCTGTAACAAACATACACATTTATTAGTTTATTTAGTTTTGAAGCTACACTGGGAATTTGGAGTATAATCGAAGGCTTACATCTTTGGGGGCGACAGGCCGGTGTGTTTTTTTGTCATCCTCCCTGTCCACTAACATGTACCTATGGACATGAAACATGGTAGATATAAAAACATTTTCATTCTATGTACAGAAACAAACTCCCAGAGATTCTCCCTCCAGCTTCCCTAAGAATATTAAAATCCCTTTGGGGGGAATCAAGCTAGTCTTTAACAACAATAAAACTAGTAAGGCAAGTCCTGCTCTCCACAGCATGATAGACATATTACTCACTTTTCAAGGATGCTCTCTTTAAGTTTGTGGTCTGCCTGGGAGGAAATACTCTTCCCTTGGTTGACCTGCAACAACAGGATGCCTTTAAATTGACTGCTGACAGACACGATTAAGGCAGCACTTAAAATGAAACATTAATTTAAATGAAGCGTGTCCGTGTGTAGCTGGGACTCACATTAAGAGGAGATGGGCTGAGTTGGACGTCGCCCTCTATGATAAGGCGCACAGCTTCCTCCATGTCTCCTTTGGCAATAGACAGAGCACTGCGAGCCTCAGACAGACTGCATTTTGGAAACATCTCCAAGAGGTGCTGCTCCTGAGCCTCCCACTCAGACACTGGTAGCTGGAAATGTACACAAAATGATACATGACTTATAATTCTGAAAAACACAAATTACACAAAATTGACCAACGTAGAATTATAGTATCTATGTTTAAAACGCATCAGGAATATTTTAACCTTGGCAGTGGCGCCCTCTGTCTGATTTTTAAGGCACTGCGTTTCTCTTCCAGGTGGAGGTTCAGTCGACATGGTGGTCAGTTTCAGTGAAATTTCTTCTGTCTTTGCTTTAGATACACCATTTTGTTCATCAGCTAAAGTGGACACATATCAGCACACAGTGGTATAAAATATTTAAGATGATCCACATCTTAAATGAGTGACACTTTGTTTTCATGACTCCTTAAACAAAATTTTAAATCACTTCCAAAAAGGTAAAAACTCATCAATTACACGAGCACTACCTGTAATCCGTGCAGTGGCGAGTTTTGAAGCCAGGCTGAACATCATCTCACAGACCTTGACACTGCAAAATGAAATAAAGTGTATAAAAAAACAAACGAGAAAGTAATTCATGTAGTTACCTGGTCCTCTTCAACATTAATATGACACGATTTGGAATAGAGATAATGGTTTGACCGTCTGTTTACCTCTCAATTTCGGCAAAGCCAGGTATATAAGCTTCTAGCATCTCTCCAAAGACCTCCACATCAAAGTTTTCCTCAACACCTTGCTGAGAGCCAAGATCCTCCAAGACTCCAGTGATGTAGGACAGAAGAACATCATCCAGCGTGCTGCATTGAATGTAAAAAAACAAAACGGAGTTACTATTGATACATTGAAGTGTCTTAAATATCTAGGACAGAGTTAATATACTGCTACTTTAAGTTGTATAACGCACACATCTGGAAAGTATTTGTATCTGAGGTGATGTAGGAGTCCCCTTCAGCTGAATGTTTGCCCTAAGTGGTTGTTCCTTGAGTTACTCAGAAATCCTTAAATCTAAGACAGGATCCCCCCGCAGTGGAATGTATACAATGGGGTCTCTGTGTCCAGAGAGTTGCCCGAAAACAGGAAACAGATGTCCTCATGTGTCCTGTGGCATTATGTATAAATAGCACTCTCATTGTATGTTCGAGAGAGATCATTATTGGCTTCATGACTCTCCTGGGCAGACGTGTTCAGGGATTCTGCATCTTGTTAATAAATAATCCTTTTTGAAAGCAAGTCAGTCTCAACAGCGAATTTCTTCATCATCAAACATATCAACAACAAGGGAAACCACATCAACATAAACGAAGTTTCCGACTGAACTAGACTTTTTGTAAGAAGGCTTAAACAATGGTTATTTTACCTGAGATCTGCATCGGGAATAAAAGTCTGGATAAATTCGTGCAGCGCATTGTGGATGATCTTGTGGAGGTCCATTGCGTTCTCCCACTGTGCAGTACAGGAAACACTGAGTTATAAGAGTGCAGGAAACACTGAAACACTGAGTTATAAGAGTGCAGGAAACACTGAGTTATAAGAGTGCAGGAAACACTGAAACACTGAGTTATAAGAGTGCAGGAAACACTGAAACACTGAGTTATAAGAGTGCAGGAAACACTGAGTTATAAGAGTGCAGGAAACACTGAGTTATAAGAGTGCAGGAAACACTGAGTTCTAAGAGTACAGGAAACACTGAAACACTGAGTTATAAGAGTGCAGGAAACACTGAGTTATAAGAGTGCAGGAAACACTGAAACACTGAGTTATAAGAGTGCAGGAAACACTGAGTTATAAGAGTGCAGGAAACACTGAAACACTGAGTTATAAGAGTGCAGGAAACACTGAGTTATAAGAGTGCAGGAAACACTGAAACACTGAGTTATAAGAGTGCAGGAAACACTGAAACACTGAGTTATAAGAGGGCAGGAAACACTGAAACACTGAGTTATAAGAGTGCAGGATGGTCGAGGTACTTATACCATGCAGCAGCAGCAGAACTATCTTTACCCCTTAAATAACCAAACCCAGCAGTTGTCATCTACACACCAAATATGGCACACCATGTTACAAAAGCATTTCTTATGAAAGCTGGCTGGCGCTGCTGCATCTTGTGACGTCATGCTGGGACAACAGCGCTGACCTTCAGTGTGCACCTGTAAAGTGTGTTCCCCCTGACATGTCGGCCAGCCCAGGATGCTACGACTCCTTACATTAAATCGTCGAGGGATGCCACCTAACGTCTTCACTTTACAAAGTAAGTTAAACACGTAAAGTGACGTCACAAACAGCCCACTCCTCGTATTACACGGACATCACCAAAATGCTACTTATTAGCTCGCTAATGGTTAATTACTAATGGGACGGCTCCGTTTTCATTAGCTAAACCGTTTCTAAATCATGCATTCAGTCCCTTCAAATTGACACTGACTTTCCATTAACAGTAAATAAACATCTATCTTCATATTTCTGTGCAGACATAACAGTAGGTTTGTTAGCAAAGAAGCGCTAGCCAAGTGGGGGGGCTTGTTAGCCAACAACAACAACAACTGCCAGCTGACGTCTAATGGATTAACCATTTCCGTAAAATCAAAACGACTTTTACACAGAATAAAACTCACCGTCAGAAATCACAGGGACATGAAGTTTAAAGTTTTCCCCAAATGTGTTAGGGGGGGATGCTGCTCAGGCTTTCTCTCTATCCGTGCTGTTTGCCCGCACGATTCAAAACATCATGACGTCACTTCCTGTGACTGTAAACAGCCTGGTTATAAAGTTATTATATGAAACGGTTTCTTCATGAAAGGTTTATTTTTAAACATGTGATTTGAAATGCTGTATAGAATTATTATTTTCAAACGAAAAGGGGATTTATTATTTTATTTTATTTTATTCAATTCATTATTAAATTAAATTAAATTAAATTAAATTAAATTAAATTCAAAAAACTTTATTTGTCCCCGGGGGGCAATTCAAAAGCACACAGAGCAGTAAATTAACAACAGTGCAAGTACGAAACATTTTAACCTAAATATAAAGTGTCAATTTAAATACAACTTAAAGCTTAAACTTTACTTAAAAATACAAAATATAAAAAGAGTAGATATGAGTGAACAGTGATCAGACTAACAGATGTAAACAGATGTAACCATAACTATGTGCAGTAAACGAGAAATAAATAAATATATATATATGTACAGAGCTATGTGCAAGTAGGCTAAATACTAAATACTAAATGATAAGTTCTAAGGTGCATGGCGAAAAATGGAACAACAGAACTAATATATACAATATAACTGTAAAGGTAAAAATGAGATAAATAAAGTGATGTAGTGATGTAGTTTATTGGAATTAATGTGACAATGTTTGTGTGAGCTTGTGTGTTTTAATTGGTGTTGTGTGTGTGTGTGTGTGTGTGTGTGTGTGTGTGTGTGTGTGTGTGTGTGTCTGTTTGTGCCTTTGTGTTTTTGCATTTGGGGACTTTATTTTCAGGGACTTGTGTGTCTGATTGTTGTCTTTGTGCCTTCTTTTGTATGTTGCTTTATGTGCGTGTTTTCAGGTTCCACTGGTTGTGCTCATGTTCTGACAGGTTCCAATAAATCTTGCAGCTATAATCTCACAATTGGGGTTTTCTCCCAGTAGATATAGAAGTTTGTGTGTGTGTTTCTGTCACAGCTCCCGCACTTTCTTTTTATTGAAAACACTATGTTGTTAATCTATACTGTCACTTCATTGTAACTGTTCTTATGACATGTGCTGCTGACCTCTTGGCCAGGTCACCCTTGTGAAAGAGATCTTGATCTCAATGGGTTCTTTATCTGGTTAAATAAAGGTTAAATAAAAAAATATAGAAAAAATAAATAATAGAATTCTTATTAGGGTCCAAAGAAAACCACAAAACACAACAGTTGAGTACTGCATTTGACACTGAAGCATCAGTGCTAAAACAATAAGCCATGTAACCGATGAATCAACTTATCTATTGAAGGAAAAACATTTATTATTTGAGCAATACATTCATGTCATTGTGTTGCAACAAACAAATACATAGCCTACTTCTGAGAGACTTTGATGTTGTCTCTCCTCAGTAACTCATTTGATTGTTGTCTAACATTTGAGTCATTGTAAAAACAAAAATTATTATAATTTTCTCGCTTCATCTCCTCCAATATGAGGATTTTCTGTCATTGAAAACTGGATATCTGTTGATTTTTGATACGTTAAAAATAAGGCATTTAAACCAAAGACATCAAGTTTTTCTCAGCCATAACATCATACTTTTCATATTTTAATCAAAAAGAAATGATTAAAAAAAAAAACATTTTTGAAGATGATTCATTATATTACAAAAAAAACAATAATTTAAGATTAATTCTGTAGCCTATATAAACTTCCTACTATTGTTTAAATTACTGCTACTTGTAAGCAGTTGTCATAATAAAAGCTATATGTCCCAACATTTTTATTTTGCTATTTCACACATCCATAAGGCATACATAAATGAGGATGTAAATCTAACACATAATGTTAAAGTCAGTCAATGGTAATATATGTGATGTTTTAAGGCAACAAAGCCACATATCCTGTAACATTTGTCATTAAGAATTTAATTGTATTCTCTTCTCATGAGCCTCTGCAAAGGTTACACACAGCAAACATGTTTGTTTCGTCTTTCCCTTCAACAGACTTTGAAGCTTTCTCCGACTCACCACGGACTCCTGACTCAGTTTCTGAACACCGGTCTAGCCTACATAAGGTCAGTAAACAGTCTACTCTCACTTGGACATTATCTTATATCTTTTGCCAGATCCATACATACTTGATGATGAGGGTGTTATCTGAGGCAACATCAATGATGTCATCAGATCCTGCTCTCAGTTACCTCCGCCTGTGTTGGTATTATAGCAGATATGTACCTGTGAATCATTAATGCCCATTCAATTGTTTCCCCGCTCCTTTGGCAGTATCCCTTGCCGGCTGTAGTATTTCATGGGGAAATATGGTACACTCCACTGATAAAACAAGCAAGAACAATTCTCAACTTGGCTGAACTCTGTTTCAACCCTGAGCTCATGGCTAGACAGGTGGGGCTGAGGTATCGAGGCAGAGCGTGTACAATGTACAGCACAGGAGAGCATCTCGGTTTTCTCAGTGCGTTAACAACTGACACTGAGGACATCCTGCAAACTGTACATCACAAACTAATACACCCGCATGTGTTTATTACCATAAATATACAGTCATTATATGATTACACTTGAGTTGTACTGACTCAAGTTTTAGGCACCCTTTGCCTACACATTTACACATAAATCAAATTCTTTACTGCAGGGTAAGATTTAGTACCTTATAAAAGTCAATAATCTTAATGCCAAACAAGACCCTGAATGTATAGTTATTATGTTTTTCATCTTCAAAAAATCATAAAAGTAACTTATTCCTGAAGTTCTGACTTGTTTCCTTATTTTGAAGTGTCCCACCACTAGATGGCAGCATTGAGTTATAAGTGCCATCAGTACCTCATCCACTTCCTTTGAGGTTGGTTTCTTCTGGATACCTTTTTGAAAAAAAGTTTTAATAGCATCCAAATCACATTTATTTTCACTTTTAAATATGCATCATTTGTACAGGAACAACGCCTAACCCTAAAACATAAAGGTCATGAGTTCACAAGTACACAAGCATTATACACTGATTGTTAAATATGATCTCGGGCAGTGTAGTTTAGGTTCTATAGACTGTATTTGAAGACAGATATTTTTGATTTTCACACTTTGTTCGATCAGGGATTGAAAATGTAGTAATTTATCTTGGTCATATTTTCTGATTTGCCCTCACGAGTAAGGATGTCGCAGCTTTACATGCAGTGGTGAAGTAGTTGGAATCGAAGTCTTTGCCTGTTTATTACAGAGAGAAGGAGACTGACATGAACGCACTGGCTGCACAGAAACATTCTTAATCAGAGATGCACTTATCCAGTTTGTAGGTTTAAATGTGAGAATTAAAACACACTGCAAGAAGAAAAGTGTAACAAGGATTATTTGAGAGTAAATGTATTTATGGTAGCCACACTTTGGAGATAAAAAAACATTTAATGATGAAAGATTTTGGCTGTTTGTCGACTGCATCATTTCTGAAACAGTATCAGGAGAATCGAACATCCTATGAAACACCTGAAGGTCAGATGTTTAATTATTGTATTATTCCATAATGTAAAATAAAACACACAAATAAAGGAAATCAAAGTATAAATGTCATATTCCTTCAATTAGAACAAGGCACAAACTGAACCTTCATCCTAAAACAAAGTAATATTCTACATTTACCGGTTCACGGGGAACAGACGGGCAGAAAGGTGAAGTAGGGATGGGATTTGACAAAGATATGTCTGTGATTGTTTTTATTCATGTCTGCATCAGTAAAACAGTTAAATATATTTGAATATGTTATAAAATGTATTTAACCAAAGTTTGAAGTAGACAGCCTCACTTTGTCAAATGCATAAAAAATGGCAGAGTTGGAAAAAATAATGAATTTCCTTTACGGGACAGCATGAGAACAAACTGTTCAAATGTCTAAGGCGTATTTCTTTACTCAGTCACAAAGAAAACAAAGAATAAAATCGTATTAATTAATTCATTTCACATTAGTGTAAGTGGGAGCCAAACCTTAATATGTGCTAATGGTATGTTTACTCATTCCTGCTCCTATACGCCGGCGTACAATCAAGCATGTCATGCAACAATGTCGAGGCTGGGCACATAATGTGGATATTGTACTGGTGGCACAGATTTCCATTTTCACACAGACAATGGGGAGAGGGGGTCGGCTCGGGGGACGTCTGAGCAAAAAAAAAAAAAAAAAAAAAAAAAAAATCTCTTATTATCTTCAGAGTCACAAAAACACTAAATGATTTATTGCCAAATTAATTACCCTTTACCCAACTTCAGACAAAAAATGCTCCGAGCTGTCTGTCGTAGCAGCATTATTCTATTAACGTTCGATTTGCAGTTCAGCCAGAGTGACTTCATATTTAGATTTTATTGTATTTTCTAAGCGAGTGTGTGGCACTGCATCCACAATAGAAAGGCAGAGAACGATCAGACAGTTGAATCACCTGTGCTGCAGAGATGGGATCACTAATTATTTGGAGTGGCGGTTTGTTAAAAATCTTAAACACTTAAACAAATCTGTCTCTCCAAAGTGTCACAAAAGATGCATTTACAGAGAGTATTCAAGCACAGAACGGTTTAATTAATAGCAACTTTTTTTTACAATGTAAGTCCTCCTTCACAATCATGAGCCATCTTTAATCAAATCTAAGACTTGCTAATAATTTCAGCACTTTCTGCGTGGTTCTGAACGTCTTTTTATTCAATGTTTATTGTGTAGATTCTTGCAAAAGTACAAGATTAAAAACACTTGCGAATCAAAGTTGGTATATACTTTTAATTAAATTTCATTTTTGCTTCCCCCCCCCAATTTATCTAAAGGTGAAGGTTAATGACTTCAAAGGGCTTGAAGCGTTAGCATGAGATTAGCTGGCCCGTTGTCTGAAGGCGCGGCTGACCTAACCTAGATCCGGGCCTCCTGTGTGGGCTAGCAGGCCCTACCGTCTGCCTCCTGTACCGATCCAGGAAGTAGTCAGGGCCCATTGCCCCCTCCCCCCCCCCCCCCCTCCTTGCTAACTCCCTCAAACAACCACACAGTAATATAATTAGAAGAAAAAGGAACATTTGGTTGTAAAGAGTGCAACTCTGCAGAAGCATAATCTGTGATAGCAAACAATGTGAGATGTGACATTGCATAGAAAAAAAAGTGAATGGGTGTGATTTAAAAACAAAACAAAAAAAACAAGTCGCTTATGTTCAGTGAACGTTTCTGTGTCCCTTGTCTTGGTCTGTGTGTCTCTGTTCAGCAGTCGATAGGTTAACCTGCCCCTGGCATCCATCTTGTGTGGCCCCCCTCGCATTACCATTGATCTGAGGGAAATAAAGAGCACACGTGTTATTATATACAGCGCAGAAAAACAGCCTCTCGCAGTGATGGAGTGAACAGGCCAAATGTATGAAATATTGCCCCTCCGACATATTCCGTCTTCCTGTCAATAGTGCAGCCTTTGCCCACAAACCGGATCAATAGGGACTTATCTTTTCATGATAACACATAACGATGTTGTCTGTTGTCTTTTTCGTCTAATTCCATCCCTCTGCCCTTAAAAAAAAAAAAAAAAAAAAAAAAATGCATCCATGCTGATATGTATATTTGGGCATGCCTTTCTTGTTCTGTGTTTTTTCCCCCTCTAAAGAAAGAAAGTCAAATTGGCGCGGGCCCTTCTCGTCAGCTACATGGCAGTTACAAATTTACATGTTGGTTTTCTGGACGTTTCTCTGAAGCTTTTGGGGGTCTCTCATGTGTGAGACTGCTCAGCGGAGAGAAGACACCCCTCTGTAGAAACATCTGTTGTGGAAATGGCTGTCAGACTCCCTTTTGTGGGCTCCGTCTCTTCTTTGCACAGAGATTGTCATTTGTTTTGATCATTTATGTGGGTGAAAGAATAATGATAAAAAAAAAAAATCTGGAGCATGCAGCGGAGCAGTCTGCACTTTGGCTTTTTTTTTTTTTGTCATTCAAAGGAACACTTCTCTCTGATTTCGTGACATTTTGGTCTGCACATCGAGGCATGTCATGTAGCTATGTTATTTACTGCAGAAGTCAACTAAACTGTACTGTGAGAAACTGTTTTGTTTTTTTCAATTAATATGAACCCTTTGTGGGTCGTACATTCCCTGTAACTAAGTGTTTCGGACAAGCTGCTTAAAGATGATAACAACACTCTTTAATTATTCATGATGCTGTGATCGTTATCATGTGTGGAAGAAGTCACCGGAAAATAGAAAATAGTCATTGTCTCTTTTGATTGAGAGTCATTCCACTGTAGGAAATGAGACTTCTCTGTGTCAAAAGTGAAATACAAACTTCTTTTTTGTCACGTTTATGAGTGAATAAAGCATTTTTTGATTGAAGCTAAATGCTGTAAAAAAAAAACATAGTTCAAGTGAGGCTTCTTGAAATGTTTCATCAACAGACGCTTTATGTCCTGACTTGTTTTTTGTTTGTGTTTTTCAGAACGGCCCGGCCTCTGTGCGATGACGCAACTGTTCTGAACCAACACCAGAACTGTTTGTGATCGGGTTCATGTCCTGCGGCTTCAGGAGGAACCTCACCTCGATGTTCTCACAGGTCAGCTACCATTTATGTGCTCAGCTGTTTCACTACTCGACAATACTTTCAACTCCCAGATACAATTGAAAAAAATGAATTCCCAAAATATTACATTTCTTTGGATGAACTTGTGAGGATTGTATTCAGCCAAGTAATGAACTTTAAAAACCTTAATAAGCAGAGTTTCCTCATAATACAAGAAAATCTCTTGATATTAGAATCCTTCGTGTCAAATAAGGGAATCATTTAGACAGCTGACAAATCAGCATCCATGAGTTGGAAACATAATGAAAAATCTGTACTCTTGCTTCCACGATTTTATTCATATATTTTTTCCGGGGTTAAAAAAAGTTCCGGGGGGGGAAACACTGTTTAGTCTTGAGCTGTTATAACTTGTTCTGAAGCACAACATCAATTTTACAATTTGAGGTCTTTACTGAGTTTACACACAGGCTGAATTTCTCATTGGTTTACTGTGGAGTTTACTCTTCAAAGTACCATATCTCATTCTGAAAACTGAAAAGCTTTTATGTGAAATAAGTTGATACTTTCTTCCAAAGAGATCTAATTCTATATTTAAAAAAGTGTTTAGAAGGTGTCTAAAGGGTGTAAAACATGTCTGCATGTATATGACTCATACCAGCCAGATCCCTGTGTGAATTAATGGGCCGCCTGTATGTGAATGTGTGTTTTTTTCCTGCAGAACAGGTGAGTGTTTGAGCAGAGTGACACCCCATAAACTAGCTGATAACCTGTTCCTGTGTCTTCTTATCTGTCTTCCTGACAATCCTGGGTCCCTGAGCGCGTTGTCGTTTCCCCCCGGGCCCATTATCAGATCCCCTCTGTAGGCTCCCTCAACAGCTACAGTTATTGTAGCAGTCTCGTCTTTTATGGCACCATGATGTGTGTGCTTGTTTTTATGAGTGAGTACATGTTGTCTTTGGGATCGTAGTTTCCTTTTTTTTTGTGTGTGTGTGTTTTGACCGAGAGGCTTCCCCTCCAAATTGTTTCTCTTTTCCTCTCCAAATCAAACCGAATACAAAAGAAGATTCTGGTTTATTTTCAAACACTTTATCATTAATCATCTTTTTCCAATCATGTTTCACCACCTGATCGGCCCCTCACTCTATCTGTGAGAAACATGTTATCTCCCTCTGCCATTCATGTACACATTTATTGGATTCCGAGTCTGTGGGATCAATCTTTTGGCCACCAGAGGAGCATAACTAATGGCAACATTAGAATGGCTTTGTGAGAGGGACTGGCCGGATGCGGGTTAACCAAGCAGGAAATAATCTAGGATTTTATATCCTGCATGAATGGCCATAGGATATGCTGAGAATAAATTAATCCTCCCCAAAATTTTAGCAGTGAGGTTATCTTTTGAATGAAACAGTTGCAGTGGGGCGGCTGGTTCGTTTGGCCAATTTCTTTTTTCTTTAAGGGGGGGTGGTGGTTTCCCGCCTGCACACATGTGGAATTTCTTGGCAGAT
Organism: Labrus mixtus; assembly: GCF_963584025.1. Classification (NCBI taxonomy): domain Eukaryota; kingdom Metazoa; phylum Chordata; class Actinopteri; order Labriformes; family Labridae; genus Labrus; species Labrus mixtus. The sequence continues at coordinate 8,768,053 of NC_083617.1, read as the reverse complement.
AATGACCGTCATCATAATGCTCAGCCAGGGTCAGAGTATCTATTCTGCCTCTGACCGCAGGTCTAGACGGCCTTCCTCTGCAAAGCCCTTTTTTCCCTTCCTTTTAAAGCCCCACTTCTATTTTCCTGTTGTGCCCAAACAAGGATTTTATAAAACGGGTGACATCGCCACACAAGCTGTCTGCAGAATCCCCCTTAATTAAAATGACTTTTAAAGCCTTCCTCAGACACTAATAAACCCCCTCTCCATTAAGATCCTCCTAATTACTGTGTGCAAAGGAAAGGGGGACGCACAGAGACAGACAGTGTGGAGGTAAGCCTGCTGGCATTTGGCCCCATAAGCTGAGCGCCACACAAAAGAAAATGTCCCCTGGGTTACCCATCCTACCAGAGAGAGTCCCTTTTTTTTTTTTTCCAGCCTCGCTCCCCCTCTTCTGTTTTCTTCTTTATGAATGAAAGTATATGACATGTGGGGCTGACAGTGTCCATTCATGGAGCTCCTGGAATGTGTGAATAACGGCTTTGAATGAAGCAGGAATCACAGCCACCTGATAAGTCATTAAGCAGTCTTTTGACGTTACCATTGTTTAAATGTGCATGGTGGAAGTGAGAGTGCTGTCATCTATAAACAGACGCTCACTCGGGTGAGGCTGATTAGGAGAGATAGATATTCAGGGTATACAGAGAGATGCAGGAATCCTCTCAGGAAGCATTTTTATAGCATGTTGTCTGCTAAAACTTTGCAATCGGTGACTGACTACGACCATGTTGGAAAGTTTGATTTTCGATGGCTGGGGAATGATGTGGAAACGAGAATCTCATATCACTGGGCCACAAGTACAGAGAGTGTGGACAGTCGTCGCAGCGTCGGTGGCAGAGGCCTGCCCAGAAAAGGTTAAACGTGTTTGGTTCATGTCCTGGTCTGCAGATTAATGACATTAACGAAGTTTCCATTAGTCGCGCAACCCAGGGAGACATGGGCGTCCATGCGGAAAGCCACATGACCGAGGCAGAGATAAGAGAAAATGAAATACGTCTTCGCGGAGACAGAAGGGGCCAGGAAGTGCCACTCCAAATTAGCCGCCGGCCCAGTTTGTTGTTACTTCATTAACCCAACAGCCCCAGGAAAAATAAAAAGCGGGGTCACAACCTTTAGCAACAGGGAGGCCTGAGATTTGCAAAGAAGGGCTCCTGCAAACTTTAGCTGGATGCAACTGTTGACACAATACAGGCAAGTGTGTATGGAGGGAAGTTATCATTAAAGTGGGGGGTGGGGGGGGGGGGGGGGGACGACCTGTTACTACCTCCAGAGGTTTGGAATAATACACTTTGTAACTTTACTTTTCTAGTTCCCTAACTTGAGTTTTTATTTTCTGACAACATTGACTGTTACCAGAAGCATTCAAACTCAACATCTGAATGTTTCTTCAAATCAGGCTTCTTATTTTAGTTTTAATACCTTCATTGATCGATACTTTTCACTACATCCAGCCTGATTTCAACACATTTTAGAAACTTATTGTTCCATATTCTTCATTATATAGTGCTTTTTTTATTATTTTAGTTGACTCTAGATTGACTGAATATGAAAACCCTTCTTGAAATCACATCAGGTGCAGAGACCTCACAGACATGGACGTTAGAATTGTCCTTCAGAGAGCTACGTTTTACTATTTCATTTTTCAGTTTTACTTCAGTATGTTGAATGATGACTTCTGCTTTTTGTCCCCCCCCCCCCCCCCCCACCCCAAAGTATCTCTCTAATTGAGGAGATCATGTGTGGACTTTTGCCGCCTCTGTTCACCTCCAACATGTGTTTCAATTTTTTGCACAATTTAAAATCACTTCTTTTATATTTTTCAAAACGAACAAGGAAAGAAACATCCTCTTACTTCAGTCACTTTACACAACAAAACATTATGTGATGTTCTTCAGGTTCATCATGAACATGTACATGATCTTCTTTTTGTATGTTTTGTGTTATTCAACATTAGTGCTATTTAATTCAGCCTTGTGGTGCAGTATAGTGATCCACTTGTAAACTTTGCCCCCACAGGTTTGAGCAAAAGAGACGAAGCAAAGAGTCAGCCTCTTATAAACTAAACTTTAAAGTCCTGCCTTTTCAAGTGTTTAAAACAAGAATGTAAATTATTACTGCACTGCTATCAAATACTTTAGTTCATTAACCTTTTAAATTAGACGATCCAATCCCTCTGTGATATTCTGTTGGTCCTTCATTGAGATCCAAGGTTAGTCAAGGATAAGTCAGTCAGCGTTTATTTGATGAATGACACAAAGACAATGTTTCCTACGGAATGAGAAACCTCAACTAATGATATATGAAAACAATATCCAAAGGACGGTAGCATTAATAATAGGGAATCATTACCAGCTGTTATACAAATAGTATAATAAAGGATATTACCGGATCATCAATATTACATAATGTGCATTGTTCCCGTCCAACATTTGGCTGTGTACTTCAAAACGGAGCCGTGTTGTATAATGCCGTCCTTGTTGTTGTAATGCGAGCTGCACGGTGGCTCTTTATTTGCAGGCAGTGACTTTATTAGAGTCTATGGTTACAGACCCTTGGAAGGAGGGCTATTGTATTCTCACCCCTTCTTTGGCAAACACACCTGTGCTGCTTCTCTTCCTGTGCACACTCTTCAGAACAAACAGGCCTGCTGGACTGTGTAGAGTTTGGATAGAAAGCAGGAATTATCTTCACTTTTTGTTTTTATTATTGGTTCAAATACGCTGATGTAGTTGCTCAAATTTGGCCCACAAAATCTTACAAATGCATCGCGTTAGATGCTTATTCCTATCCTAAGTTAGCAGAATTATGCCAAATTTTTAACCCCAACTAGTTTCCCCCTCTCCTTCTTTCTCTCTCTCTCACACACACACACACACACACACACACACACACACACACACACACACACACGTCCACACATATACCTACTCAGCAACATGGATCGGCAGCAGCTGACTTGGCTAGAAACTCTGTGGCACAGGTAGACAGAAGCAGGGTCCAGCGGGTGTCTACTGAGGCTGTAGACACATCTGCCTGCTTGATTTCACCTGGTAACTGAGCATGTAGTATTTACTTCTCGGCTGAAATGCAATCAGGGGCTGCTAGCTGGCAAGGCAGCAATGAGCACCTACGATTAGGTGCAGTTCCCCCCCCCCCCTCCTACTGTGAGAAAGTGAGGAAAAGTTTGAATTTGAGAAACTGCTGAAAAATGTATTGTTATAGTTTGGATACACATTTCAAACTGCAATTTTTTTAAATTTATAAACTTCCAAAAGATGTAAAAAAAAATATATATATATATTATTATCCTTTAAAATCAGGTTTACTTTTCAACCTTGTGTGACATTTTTCAATTACCCTCCTCCAACAATAATTTGGAGTAGTTTTTGAGGGTCAAAAGGTCAAACAGATTTGCATGGCAAATTCTCCATTATTTCATTTGACACCATTTCCCTCTAGTGATTAAACGCAGCGATAAAAAAATCACTTTGTAACATATCTAAAGCAGCTTCACACAATATAATAAAAGTGTAATGAAATGCATTCTAATGAGCTCGTCCACTGCTGACGACCAGAGTCTCGTGAATTCCTGATGATAAACGTAATAGTGACACTGCTGAGGTTTCTATACGGTAGAGTGCTCCTCTGTGTGCGCGTATAAACATTTACATCCTCGAGACAAGAGTCCACCTCTCTAATCTGGCTGAAGAAGTGTGTGGAGAGGCCCTTTATCCCTCCCTGCTTTAACCGGTTGCTCACAGAAGAGGCATTTACCTCCGCTAATGGGGGGTGAGTCTTTCACTGGGGCCTGTTTGCCTCTCAGCGTCGTCTGAAAGAAAGCTAGCCAGAGAGGAGACATTAAGAAAACCAGTTAATCTGGACTATTCTGTGTGTGTGTGTGTGTGTGTGTGTCTGCCCAGGGAGTGGACCCAGCTCCTTGGTGCCTTCTCAAGAGGTTTCTCTTCACAGCAGAGTACAGAAGTGTTAGATCAGCACTTTTTTTTAGAAGCTCTAATGAAGACTCAGTGGCTAAACAGATAAGTGTGTAACCTCTCCGGTCATTGTTTGAGGGTTTGATGTTTTTTAAATGTTGCTGATATAAAAAAAAAATCAACTTTGGGACATGTATAATATCATGTATTGCATTGTTTTAATTACTTAATAATGTCAAAACCTTTATTATAATACTCTAAGTTAGTGACATGCTGATGAAACATGACAAATCGGATCATGTTGCTATGAATTGTGTATCTTTTTTGACTAAAAAAGTTTTGCTGCTTAGTCTCATTTGCCCTTGTTATGCATCTGATTGCAATATAAATGTGGCCAAGTATAAAAAAAAAGACAAAAAGATATGACAGGATATGAAACAATATGATATGATAAGACATGACGCGATATAGGAAAATTGTCTTAGACTGAAGTTCTGGACACATTTAGCCGCCTTGGCGCCTCCACTGTAGCGACAATAAATACATAAAATAAAAACCAACAATCCACATGTTAACAAAAAAATCTGCCACATGGGATTAAACTGTTTAAACATTTCAATAACATTAAGATGTGTGATGACTGAAAAAATAATGAAGTGTGCATGTTAGTTGAAGTGTCACACTTCTTACATCATGTCTTTCTACTGTTCACAAAGGTTTACACAGTAAAGACAGACAGACAGTAGCTGTCCTATATACACTTTCTTGAGTTTAGAAAGAGGATGAAGGTCATACATTTTTTTTTTGATGAGCTCTAGGTGCTAGTATTAGCTAAGGTGTTTGTATAAATGTTATTAAAAATTCAGTCAAAGGGGGGCGCCGGTAGCCTAGTGGCTAGTGCGTGCATCCCATGTACAGAGGCTATTCCTGCAAGCAGGTGGCCTGGGTTGGAATCCGACCTGTGGCACCTTTACCCACTGTCGTTCCCCACTCTCACTTTCTCACTCTTTCTCACTCTATCCACTGTCCTATCTCTAAATAAAGGCATAAAAAGCCCCAAAAATAAACCTTCAATTTAAAAAAAAATATTCTAAAAAGTTGCAAGTTTCATGGCAATCCGACCATTATTATTGAAATACTTCCGAGGAATGTAAACCTGCTCGTGCTGCAAAAGAAAAAGTAATTTTGGTTTATCCTTTGTGGACCATGAATGCCTGTGCACATAGAATGATAATCCATCCAATAGTTGTTGAGATATTTCAGTCTGAGTTTTGCTGTAAATCACAACATGAGTAAATTAATTTGATACACCAACGATTTGCACAAAAAAACCACAAAACCACAACATGGAACAAATACTTACAAAAATAAACAAGGAACAAAGCTAATTCATTCCCTCTCACATTTTGTTGTCCAGCTCTCACACTGGCCTTTATTTAGAAAACAAATAATAGATTTCAACTCTCTGAATCGGCGTCACTCCCCCTTAAAGGAACCAGATGAAACAATCATTCTAGAAGGACCAGAAGCCCAGCTACCATCACAGCACTAGTCCCTGTTACTTACCTTTGTTTGTAGCAGTTAACCTCCTCCAGCCTTTACTCACCGTTTATGGAGCACTCCTACTGTGGCAGGAGTGTTAGACAAAGGTCATCAGTGGCTGCAACCAGAATGACTAGTCGTTAAAGATGGGACAAAGAAACGGTGGAGGAAAACTGGAAGATTGGGGCTTATCAGATGGGTAGGTGTACAATGGTGGGAGATGGTCGGATTATGATGAGCAGGAAAACAAAAGCTAAGGAAGTCAGATCAGAGGGTTAAAAAAAACATTTTTTTTTGTTAAATTCTGCATTGCAACAGGATGAGTCTACTGACAGAATTATAAATGCACAATTATATGCATACCCTAAAAGACACTGTCATAGACACTGTGTTTCCCATAGGGGAAACCCACCCACCCACCCATGTACCCACACACACGCAAACATGCACACTTGTGTTTCAGTCAGAACGACAGATGCCGTATGGACTGCTGTATTCTCAGCAGTGAAGGAGGGCCCTGAGGGTCTCCGCTGTCTGACAGTACACCAGGGATCAGCTGTGACACAGTGACACCGATCCCCTTATGTCACGCAGAATGCCGTACTAACACCACTCGCTGTGTGTGTGTGTGTGTGTGTGTGTGTGTGTGTGTGTGCGCGTGTGTGTGTGTATGGTTTTGTGTTGTGGGATTTCATCGTGTCAGATACACAACAGTTTTCATGTCTGTTGTGTATCTGGTGCGTTGACTTCCTTTTATTTGCACCCTTAAAGTGCAACATATCAGCCCCACTCTAAAATCCCTTTTTTTAACATTGCTCCAAAATAAAATGATCAAAAATATTTTTTGGGGGTTGTATAATATGAATTTGGTGTCATTCAATCTGCTCAGAGACTTTATAAGCAGAAGGGAAGCTGTGTGGTGCTTTTGGTTGCACTGCTCATGTTTGGCCAGTTGAGGCCATGCTTTCCTCAGGGTGAGCAGAGTCTGACTGCAGTCTCAACATGTACTGTCACTCTGTCCCACTTTCTTCCTCACTGTGAGTTCTTCACTGTGCGTCTGTATATATGGGTCAGGCAAAAAGAATCCCCTCATGTCAGGGATCTCTACTATTTAAAGGACTCAAGATTTGTATAACATTTTAAAGATATGATTGCTTTCTTGCAAAAATAATTAATTTGTAAGTCTTTTGTTGATTGCATTATATTTTACTGTCCATATTCTTGGCTTGTCTTGGAAAAAATAAGCAATTTCCCACCTTTAAATACTTCTTGCGATCAATTCATTTTAAGTTAATAAATCTGTTTGGGGCTGTTGTGCAGATTGTGTTCTCTTTCTTTCATTTGACTGCCTATATATATATTTAAACATATGTTTCTATCATCTAATATCAATCTCAGTGGGCTTAAATCAACATAAGAAAAGATTATAATTCCAGAATACAAGAAGCCGCACCTTTCAGAGATACTTACAAATCTGAACAATCTTTTGAACATATCTCGACCAAATCTGAAGAGTTTGTGATTTTTTTCTTTCCTAAAAAGATTTAGATTGAACCTCTTGTGGTTGTGCAGATTTCAAGTCTACTGCTTTCAAAGTGTTCTGCAACATGCTGGATAATGCATTTTAAATTCTTTAAAGGCAATTTGAATAAATTAAAGAACTTATTTCCACATAACTTCCTGAACACTACCACTATATCTGAAACTGGTTCTGCTTCTGGGGTTTGCTTCTCCCCAGGCAGCAGAGGTCCATTTGCAGTGCTGGTCAGCCTCTCTCCAGGTGCAGACCCTCTCCCCTGAAAACCACCATGAGCCTGTCAAATAAGTAAATCCAGGGAGATGTGTGGCCTGTGAAAGGGATATGCTCACCCTGGTAGAGGGTGCAGAGACGCTCCTTTGTTTCCTGGCATGTCTCACATACTTTCAGAGGGCAGATAAGCCCCCACACCATGAAACACTGCTTTATGTTTGGCCCCGGTAACGTCCCAGAGAGGGCAGAGTGGACTCAGAGGAGAGACCAGTCAGTGAGCAGGTAATGTGTCCCCTGTGTCACACCTTGTTAAAGGGCCAGATGCGCATTAGAGCTTTGGTTATGTATTCCTGAGGTATTTAAGCATACGCTGAAAATACTCCAATAACCAAACTCTTAGTTAAAATATTCCTCCCTCCAGCTCCTTCACTGTCACTCTTTTTTTCTTTTATTTCCGTCGCTCTCTGAGGAGAAGGGGTAAGCTCGGATGGGGAAAGGCGAAAGGGGAAGGGGGGGGGGGGGGGGGTAAGGGGGTAAGGAGGTGGGGGCTTGGCTGTTTCCTGAAATCGGATTAGCAGCTACTCTACACTTACATTGCAGGCACTGGGGCTTTAGTTTAGCCCAGCTCAAGACCACCCAAAAGGTAAACAGGTACATTACTGTGGGGCAAAAAGGAAAGTGAATGGTGAGGGGATAGAGGGGGAAAAAAAAACTGATGAGAGATGGATACAGAGTGAGTGAAATAAATACGTGACTACTTGGCAGACTGGTTAAAGCAGATTACGTGCTGCGGTTAATCTGAAATTAATTCCAAATGCTGCTGGATGAAGTGCTGGAAATGTTTTGCCATGACACAAACAAAAAGTAAAGAAGGGAGAAAAAAAAATGCTAAACCCAACTTGCTTCTTAAATTTATTCTGAACTACCAATTTGTGAACTTCCTCTCTTTGAACCAACTCTCTGGACCTTCACAAAAGACCTACATATCTCACCCCCAGCCCTCCCCGCTCACCAAGATATCTAAACCTCACACTGTCATGCTGCTGCCACTGCATCCCACAGAAAACCTCCTGAAAATTAGTTTTTGGCAAGCGGCTCGCAAACACACTCTCCTGTCTGCTGCAAGCCACCAAGGCTTTGTTAGGCAGGCCCGCTCTGAGCCCAGAGCCTTCAAGACCCCCATTATGCAGCAGGACTCAGCGGGGCAGAAAGAGCAGGAGTGTTTTCGCCAGTCATGTGGGCACACAGGCATTATACACTCTTCAGTGGCACTGTAGCTATTTTGTGAGTCTTACAAACAGAGGGGAGGCCTGCACAGGCTGCAAGAAGTTTTGATAATTGGGAGTTATATAAGTTCCAAAATCCTCACAGGAGGATTGTAAGTTTTTTCCCCTCCTTTCCCCCCATTGTGTGCTTTTGAAAAGAGTGTGTGAAGGCCCCACTGCGAAGGTGACAAATCCTTTGACATAAATCATTGTGTAAAGGTTAAAGGAATACAGTCAAGTGCTCAGGAAGAAGAGCCCCTAATTGCCTGCTTTGCTCTAGCTTTGCCGAGCCGTGTTTTACAAAATTAAACAACAGCTCCTGCACACGGCGGAGCATTTGTCAGAGTACGCACACTTCCCGTGCACGCCTCTGTTTGTGTGTCTTTGTTTACATGAGTCCTTGTGTTAGTCCACTGATGTCTTCTTGTAAAAAAATAAGCTCGTTCAGAGCTTGTGTCAAGATCCAGCGACGTGCATATCAGCTGCAGCTGGGCAAGGAATTGAGCTGGAGTTTTTACTAATCAGTGATGGACGAACTCGGGGCTCCCTGCATCTCAAACATCAACTGCTTCTGTCAGGGGCCCCCGAGTGCGGAGTAGGCGGGCTGAGCAGCTCTGATCAGCACTGTTGTGTTATTTTTTTTTTTTTCCCAACTGAATCACACTGGGGAACATGTGTGTGTGTTTGAGATGCAGGGATGCATGGTGCTAACCCTCCCCTGAGTGGTAATGCATGAACTGTTAGCAAAACATTGTTGCTGCTGCTGTTGCCTTCTATGTTAATAAGACGTGGATTGTGGTGGGGAGGGAGGGGGGGGGGGGGGGGTGCACAGATGTAATTCAAGGTTGACATCTCAAGATTCATAATGCACCTATAGTGAGAGATATAATTCATTCTGCCGAGCTGAGACCAACTTTTGAAGACGGCACGAAAGACACAGGCAGAAAATCAGTCAGTTCTTATACATAATGAGAAATTAATTCTAGATTAGATGTTGAAACTTTATTTGCTGAGATGGTGCTCTGAATATCCCAATCTTTTCTTAAAATACATATATTCCACAACATTTTGACACAGAAAGCCCCGCAAGCTCATTACAAGCCTGCTGTATTTGTAATCGCTGCACCTTTTATGCAGCATCTCAAGCTGTCAAGCCGCCCGCGTCCATGTCACTCACTTATGTGTTGTAGAGAGGACAGTTCAGGCTGTGTAAATGTATTTATGAATGCATGATTTTGTGAAAGTGTGTACTTGGCTCTCCTCTTGCTGTCTAATAACTGGTAACCCCAGCTGTGAGTGTGTGTGTGTGTGTGTGTGTGTGTGTGTGTGTGTGTGTGTGTGTGTGTGTGTGTGTGTGTGTGTGTGTGTGTGTGTGTGTGTGTGTGTGTGTGTGTGTGTGTTTGTCTGCCTGCCTGTGTAAAGCTGAGGCTCGCCGGGGCACTGAGGCGAAACTTGGCCCCAGTCAGGCCAGTGCGCAGAGGGCAGAGAGCAAAAAGCCTCCAGCCGTGATTTCTCTCTCTCTCTCTCTCTCTCTCTCTTTCTCTTTCAATCTCTCTCTTTTCACTGGGATTTGGAAATAGGTAGCCCGGAAGATGTAACATGTATTTATTTTGTACACAACACTCAGGGATTCTTTGGCCTTGTGTAAATGCACATGCAGTACTTTTTTTTTTTTTTTTTTTACAGATGTTGCAGTTAGAAGAAAAAACCCAAAAAACTTGGCGGATCAGTTTGTCAGATTTTTCAATTTGAATTTGCCCAAGCAGGCTTCCAACTCTATAATGTTTCTGTTTCTCTAGATATTATATTGAATGGCAAAATGCATCATTTGTAACTGCCCTTCAGAATGGCACAATGGAGCAGCTTTTTTTATAATCTTTCAGCAGGATGATCGTATTTGAATTTTGACTCATCCAAGCTCCCAACAGAATTGGTTCAGTTTTGTTTAGGTAAAGGTCCAAGAACAACTTGGTTAGGGTTATTGAGGGCTTATTGTTTGACTTTGTTAACATCAGAGAGACCTTTGTTATCATGGTTACAACAATCACATCATGGTTAAGGTCAGGGAGCGGTTGCAGTCATGGGTAAAAGGGAGAAACTTTTACTAAGTTAACAACAACTGAACAGATCAAGTTCAAAGTTGTTGTTTTTCTCCCCCTTCTCTTACAGCTGCAAAACATGCCAATAATGGTTCAATGTCAGGTTTGGTTTGGTTTTGTTAGGAAATTAATTGAAAATGGTTAGAGAAACATCAGAGGCAACCTTCAGTGTTAAAAAATTAAGCCACAAAGAAGTGCAAAAAACTGCAGTTCCTTGAGTTTCCACTTGAGGCTGGCTCCAAAAGCCATTTAGATACTTATGATAAAATGCCAAATTTGACAGCAGAAATAACTGTGTACTACCTGGTTTGATTTTGTGAAGAATAAGCTTTATGCATAATAAGCGGCGTGACTGAAATGACTGAAGCGGGCTCTTTGGAGTCTGTTTGCCAGGCTTAGACCTCTTTATATTTTGACCGAAAGTTAGGTTGAGACAGCATTTTTAATATGGCGACCGCCATCATTGGGATTCAACACCAGTAACCAATGGTTGATGTCACTGATACTACATCCATGTTTTCCAGTCTATGGGGAAACATCGTGATTTGACTTTGAGTACTTTTACCATCACGGTGACAATAATAACATCTTAGCTAAGGTCAGCTAACTTTTGCTGTCTTAACAATATACACTGTTGAAAGAAACCGTGCATGTTGTCGATCTCCTCCCTTTTTGATTATGTTACTTCTTTTCAAAATGTATTATTTTCTCGAAAAGGAAAGCCGTTACAATTCCTGCATCCACTCCAGGAGAATTTGACAGATGTTTTGAGCAATTCCTTAATAACTTAAACCTTAATTTAAAGAGGATTCTTTATTTTTTCTTGCGTCTTCTCAGTGAACAGAGATGTTGATATCGTCACTCTGCATCTCCTTCCCCCTCCATTCTCCTAGACCTTCAAGTGGCCTAAAGAGGGAAAATCAGCATGAAGCCAGTGCCACTGGTTAAGCATTTTCATGCTGGATTTAAAATCAGATTATATATGGACTCTCTCAATTGACTTAATGGATTCGAAGCGACTAGATCCTATTAATAAAGGAATAAAAGAGATGGAGGGAAGGAGAAAAGGGGTGACTACCCCCGAGGCTGTGTCCCCACCAGTGGGACTAGAGGGCTAATCTGCCATGCAAATTAAATCCTGCCTCTATGCACTGGCCCCTCTAATGTCCTCCATTACACACCTTTTATTTGTTGTCATCTGAAAACAGATATTGTTCCAGTCAGGAACATTACACTGGTATGGGAGTGACTACTGGGGAAGATGGGGTTTGCAGCTTTTCTCTTCCGGGCGGCTCTTTGCCTCAGAGGAACCAGCACTGGGAATATTCCAAGATGGTCCTCAGATTGGGACTGACACTCATCTGGTATCGTCTCTGAATGTTTTTCTTTTTCCTCCTTAGGAATCCGCCGTCATGAGTTCCAGGCAGGATTATGATGCAGTTGAGACTGAGAGCTTTAATCAGTGTGAGTGGCAGTATTTGGGCTGTAACAGAGCTTACCTCACCGTTTTCTCTTTTGTCTTAATGAGGTTGTACTTTGCTTCATTCCTTGGAAGTCTACCTCTCACACTCTGTTCCTGTCGGGCTGTCAAAAGTAGCTGTATAAACACACATATGTCACATATGCTAATCCGATTTGCACTTAATCATGACAGGGATTATACTGTACGTACAGTATCCACAAAGCTGTGAAACTTTCAGAGTATTTTCTGTGTTTTCCACCAGCAAGTTCACCTTTCTGTGAGTCTGGCACAAATACAATCTCTCGGATTGGGACTTACAATTAAACAAGCCAAGTAGAATACAAATACTAAGAACTTTTGAATAAGTAGCTTTTAAGGTTTCCTGTTAAGGCTTTGTCTTTGAATAATCGCCGCAAATGAGCAGATGAATTACTGGCTCAAGTGCTTGTTTGCTTGTGCATTGGCCAGTTGGTGGGAAAGTTTGCCTTCTTAGCTTGAAACAGTGTGATTATAAACAATTAATTTCTTCTGGGTCAACAACATCAGTAATCCTGTAAATAAGAGCAATTGCAAGTACACAAATCCATGGTCACCTTAAGCAAGGGATCATGCTTGAGACGCTTTATAGAAGACGTGGAGACCAGGAGGTAGTCTGCTTTCCGGAAGTTCATTATTTCCTGATTATTGACACGCTCGAGTGCATTATCCTGCTCCATATTTACCTGCCAAAGAAAATAAAAAAGTGTTTAATGTCAATATAAAGTTTTTAGAAAAGAAAAACTTGTTTTACTGGAAATGTCAAAAGATATGACTTGAAAAAACAATTGTGACACATATGGTTCTGGATATGATACGAAACAACATGGGACGACAACGCTTCAACTTGGCGAGCCTCGAAGGTATCTCGTAGTTTATGGTTAAAGAGTGCTTCAGCTCAGCTTTGAACAAGAACACTAATAGTATGGTAGATAGATAACAGTCATTTAGTTAGGTATGGTCGCTTCAAACCGACTTTCAGATTTGAGCAAACAAATGATCGGCCCATTGTTGCCCTCAGCATGATATAGTGAGTTTAGTAGTAAACTGGATGTGAGAACATCCCGATTGAGATTCATTTTATTATTAAGTAAAGACGGGGAGTGGATTTTGTTTCAAGATCCTCCAAATAAGTTTAAAAAAAATGATGTTCCTCTTTGTTGTAATAAGTTTGTCAACAAGTTGAATACAAGAGGCTTTGAGAAAGATGCAGGCCGATATGAATTAATTAAGAATGATAAACAGGAAGTTTCATTGTGACAACTGCTACCTTCTAGTCATAAACTTATTGACACCCTGCAGCCAATGAGAATCGAGTTTTACCCAGCACATGATAAAGTCAAAAATTAGTAATTCATCAGCACAAAGTGGCTAAAATATTAAGACCATTAAATCACCTCAAAAAAAGACAACAAGATGTCTTCACTTTCGCTTAAACTCCCTCTAGTTACACACACACACAAAAAAGAGGAGCTGATATTCTACACTACACGATGAAAACGATGTCTTTCTATTGCTGATTTCTCACTAGAGGAGGGGCATTATTTCTGTCCAATCACAACTGAGAAAAACACACGAGCCCCAGTGATCTCCAGGCTATTATCAGCGTTTGACTGTTTGACCAATCACTGCAAGAGAAAGTGCTTCTGCAGGATAAACATAAACTAAATATAGAATATATCCTTGCTCGTGATATCAACATCCTGCCAAATAAAAATGAATATCCACCTTTCAAACAAAGGTATGCCTGGGAGTGTGGACCTCATTTCAAGCACAATTAACTTGAAATGGAGTGCTGCAAGATCAATAGTCCCCAGTTGATCCAGAGGGAGCTGTCAGTCTATGGAAATGGCACACATATGGTAATATCCCCAGCTTAACAACAACTTAGAGGATTTACTGTTGCTGTTTTCAGACCCACATGAATAACAAACAGTGGGCCACCCCCTGGGAACCATTTTGTTTTATCCCAGCTTCAATTAATCTTTAAGGGGGAGGATACCATTGCAGAGAAATGGCAGGGGGGAGATGAAGAGGGCGTTTGTAGATGGGATAGGTATACTGCTAATTATGAAAATCACAAATAGACGATTTGACTCGTGCAAATTCTGTGATGTGTTTTAATTTTTTACCCAGCTCACTTTTCATCATCTTATTTCCTCTCCCTCTGTCATCACACAGACAGATCAAGTGTGTTTGCACCTTCGCTTTCTAATTAGGACACTTTTGTCTCAGTGAGAGCCGCTATCGACAGGCCCGCAGACATTAGCAGGATTATATGAGTTCTTACACTGATGAGTGTGATGAGATCTCAGGAGAGGTGTATGGATTTTACCTCCTGCTGACTACACTTCTCCCCTCTTAGCCTCAGGGCCAGAAACCTGTGGCATAGAAAGACTCCGAGAAGAGATGAGAGCGAGGATTTAGCCAGCAAGCACGTTGCTTCCACGCTCCAGTGTGATGTCATTAAGTCAGATTCGTTTAACGGAGTGAGGTGTGGACGTGCAGCACGTATAGACAACGTGGTGTCACCTGAAAGAGCGCTGGGACTCGGGTCAATTCGAAATTGATTTACCTCAACTCTGCGATTGATGAAGTCCGTTCAGGTTAAACTGCAGAGTTCTCCATTGGACATGCACTTTGAAGAGCCGCTATTGGAATTGACTTCTGTGTGTGTCGCCCTCAGCTCAAGCCAGGTGGGAAATTGAGTTACAAAAGCATGGCATGAGGGGGATAGATGACCTCTCTGACAGTTATACAGTTTGCGTCTGCTGTTCATAACTCCAGCTGGAGAAAGTGAGATGATTGACCTGAAAAAAAAAAAAAAAAGGTAAAAATCCATATTACAAACTTCATACTCTTGTAATCTTGAAGCAAGCTGAGTCCTCTTCAAAAGAGAGCACTGGAGATATAAAGACAGGACTGTAAAAGCCCTCTTAAGAGCAAATCATAGAATGATGGGTCGGGAAGATTTATGCATGTACGTGTATGGAAAGGAGGGATGTAGGGAGAAACACATGGCAGGCACAGAGGCAATTCCCAGTCCTGTTTCCCAGAGAGTGTGTTGAACTAAATCTAAATTGACTATCATTTTGTCACATGAAGAAGAAGTGATGTTGGTAAAGAAATGAATACACTGAGAGAGAAAAAATACACCGCATCCCTGGCGCCTGTGGCTCTGCCTGACTCCAGCTTTTATCATGTAAATAAGGCGAATAGGACTGGGTTAGAGGGACAATTCCCCAGCCGCCACTTGGGCCAAATGCAACTTTCCTGCGCTTTAGGCCTACAATGAGGAATGTATTTGGAGGCCTCAGTTTTAATTTAACTAGAGTGGCAGCTGAGGGGGCACCAGGGACCTCATCTCATGACTGGTGCGATCGCTCGGGTGGAAGGAGGGGAAACTTCAACCTGGTGCCGTACATTTCAATGTGCAACATCTCTTCTTCCACAGCTCCATTTCTGCTCGTGTGTGTGTGTGTGTGTGTTTGTGTGTGTGTGTGTGTTTGTTTACGTGTGTTTCACTGTTTGCACTCGCTCCGTAACACCTCTTTGCTTTCCCGGGGAGGAAACACGCTTCTTGCTCTGCTGTAACATTTGATTCATTACGATCCGAAACAGCACATCAGCCTCGCTTATTATATCTTAAAAAATCCTCCCAGCGTCCCAAAGAGCAAGGGGGGAAAAAAATCCACCAAAGAGACGGCGCCTTGAAATTGACAGCTGTTATTGTGCTGTGCCATCTGGCGCATTTGCCAGGGAACAGAAAAGGGTTAATATTCTATGATGTGTGGTAGCAGTGGCACAGCCTCTTTTGCACAGCCAGAGTGAAATAACGTGTGCCAGGAGTCTGTGCACCCGATGGAGAGAAACCCTCAACATTAGCATGGCACCATATCAACCAATGTGGCTAATTTAATGGGTCAAATACGGTTGGGAGCGTGCCAAAACAACAGCCGTACCAGCAGAGTTTCTAACAGGGCGGAGAATCACAAAGGAAAGTTGCAGTTCTAAAGCTTTAAATCATAATTCTTCACATAAAAAGCATGCAATTTTATTTTCCTTTTTCGTTAACCTTTTACGTTTGGGAGATCTGTGTTTATCTTTTGTCTGCACATGTCCCTGTATGCATTTGTGTGCAAGTATGTGTTTTGCGGTGTTGGAGCTGTCATTATTCATTGACCACAGATGTAAATGGATCCAAACAATGGGACGCGCGTGCTGCGGGTAGCGATTGCCCCTGGAGAGGACAGGCCCTGCTGAAATTAATAGGCCTCCCGTGGCTAAATAAGCAATGGCGAAATAAGCCTAAATGTCCCCCGATCGCATGACAGACAGGGCCCAAGAATCCGAACAGCAGGTAGTTATTATATGAATTGCTGGAGAGGGACATATTGCAGACCCAACATGCCACATCAAAACCATCAAACTGCACTGGATCTGAATCATTATGGTGGAGGGAAAATAAAGCTAATTTGCTGCACAATGTTCCTGCTTTTTCTGCTTTTATATGCACACATTAAATATTTAAAACAAATAATAATAATAATGATAATAGCATATCCACTTTACCTTAAGAGACCAAAGCATTTATTTCCAGTATACATTTTTTGTAAAACCAAAGAAGTACTAAGGCAAATCATGACACATTGAATGTCTTTCTATTAGAAAATACCACATATGGGCACTCATATGCCCAAACTCCTGATATTAAAAAAAAAACCTGTGAAGAATATGGGTATAAATATGCTCCTTAGCTGGAAGACACACGCTTCTTTGGGCCATCGGCTCATTTCTTATTCAAAGTGCTGGTTCACAAAGTGGTCCAACATTTAAAGCAACTGGCAGGGGGTAAATTAGTGCTCCGAGATGAATTATCATACAATTAAGCAGCCCAGAATGTGCCAAAAGACAAAACACACAATATGGAGGAAAGACCTACTTTCCCCCCTGAATTCGTCAGAGAAAGACCAAAGTCTTGTTCTCCTTTAAAGGAACAGGCTTTGACTTTCTAACACATTTATACTCTGGATTGTCTTGACTCTGGTCTACTCTGTCAATACGTTCATGTCCCTAATGTGTTACCGTTCATTTTGAAATGTCAAACTGATTGTTTGGCTTGTTTTCAGCAATAAAGTTATCAATAAAAGCCATCAAATATCATTGTCCGAGGGTAGATTGTAATTCCTAAAAACACAATCACTCACACATATAATGCTAATGCTTACACTTACAGTTAATGTTTATCCAATCCTGAGTTGTCGCTTTCCCACTTTTCATCTGGCTCATGTGTGGCGTCAGATGGTTGTGTGGAGGGATGAGACTGCGGAGGTGGTCAATAATCTATTAAAGCTCACAGGCCTCAGCAGAGTGACAAATGTCTGTCAGAGAAATGGCTGCAGAAAGGTCAGAAGTGATCTCCTGACCTCAGCCCCCCTCAGCCTGCTCACACAGATAGACTACAGTGAAACACTCGGTTTGACGGCAGGTTTCTGTTTCTGTGTTCGATCCTGTAAGTGAAAATGACCAACATACAGACTTTAAAGAATGAATTACAGCTTTGTATTGACATGAGAAACCCTCCATATCCACTATTTCACAGTAAGGATGATGCAGGACGATCTCAAAGATAAAAGTAACCCTGTTATACAGAAATAGATAAAAAAGAATCAAAGCAAGAACATAAGAAACATAAAGCATCAGGACTTCTCAGTCTACTCATATGCTAGTGTACATTGACATTCTCATGGCAGGATAGATTTGAGTATGAGTTGATGTTATTCAAAGTGGGGAGGAGGAGCATGCTGCTCTTATTTATGCTGCTTATGATTATACTCTCGTTAAAAACCTGAACAAGCCCGTTTCATTTCTACAGTTTGGGATGATGTGATATGTTTTACTCGCACTCTGAATAGTAGTTAAAATAACTTGATGAGAAACGATGATCAACTCACTAAAGCACAGCATAAATAGTCAAAACAGGATACTGATACTGATGGACATGTTGGTTCAAAAGCGAACGCACTTAATGTTCCTTAATCAATAAAGGAGTAAAACACTTATAATCTATAGTTTATTCTTTATTGAGTTTAGTATTTATATTAGTGCACAATTAGGAATCCTCTAATCCAGTGATACTCAACCCGAGGCTCTCGAGCCACATGTGGCTCATTTGGGGCTAGTTGTGGCTCTTTAAGGTCCTACTTGGAGAAAAAAAATCCAAAGTAATTATTTAAAAAAGGGAAACATTGAAAGCATAAATTATTCTTTGCAAGTCATGTCACTGAGGTTTTTTGATTGTGGCTCAGCAATATGTTTTGGTCAATGTGGCTCTTAAATCTAACAAGGCTGAGTACCACTGCTCTAATCCAACTGACAGATGAAGCTGAGATTAGTATATAAAGTATGGAGGTACAGTTCTATAGATCTGTATAGTACACCAGATATAGGACATATAGACAAGCCTCTGTGAGTTTCCCATACTTTATGACGTCACATAGACCTGAGGTTATTTACCTTAAACTCTATTTGAGTGTGTTTCCTTGACGCATCTATATATGTGTATATATGTACCACAATGTATATTATCAAGTACGGTATATAAGGGTCTTTACATGCAATATATTTCACATACATGTAATCTTTTCTTATGTTTTCTTTATTTGTAGGTAGATATTTTTTCTGTGGCTTATGACAGATTGATCATGTGATTGCTCATGTGACTGCGTCCACATGTATTTAAAAATGGTGCTGTACAATGTAACTTTAGTCTGATGAAGAGCAGGTCTGCTTGAATCGTCACTCACCTGGTGAATTACATATTTTGGTATTTTAGTAACCCTGCAGTGTGCGAGCCGTCTTTTTCTTTGTTTCCAGTTCTATAAATTCATACGTTCTTCAACATTGTGGCCAACAAAGATATGTTTAAGATTGACTTGAGTACTTGTATATTTGACTAAGCAAAGCAAGATCTTTACGCTTTGGTATTGAGTGTATATAAAAACTCTCTCGCATCCTCTCGGAGTCACCCTGAGACGAGTCAGGGGTCTTTGTGTATTGGCAGCCCTGCTTCCATGTTATAATGATAGGACTGGACGTTGACCATTTAAGTATCAAATCAATAGCAAATTAAATTTTTTAGCAGTGCAAGCTACACTCAGAATCACCTGTAATTAGCCCTGACAGACTGGCTACGCTGCTCTCTTGTCACTTTGCTCCGTGTGCACGACGCTTAGACATCACCCTAGCAGCATTTTCGGATTATAATAATAGAAATTCTGCACATTTAATTGGCTATCTGTGCTCCTTGTATGATCTTTACTGATGGAGGCAAACGGTACATGCACTGTATGTGGTATCCCTGAAGTAGGTTAAGCAGAAACACATGCGCCTCACCTGGCGGTGTGGTTTGTAAAATGGGATGGGACCTGATTTAGATAAAAAAAAAACACATTGACCCACAGGCGCTCTTATAATGAATAGTGTCTTCTCGGAGCCTTTCGTTTTCCTCCAGCTTCCTACATTTGTCATCTTCATATGAATAAACGGGACTATTTAATCTCTCTGTCCTTTCCTTGGATTTTGCTGCACATACATCTAACAGCAGGCTACGTGTAGCCTACAAACATGCTTGTTTTCTGTTTCCGCTGAATAGTTATCAACAGAATCTCCATTGCAAATGAACTGCAGAGAGTGCTGTACCAATCCGTCATTCTCTGAATTTATGTGGAAACTTTGACAGTGTTTGGAATAAGATCAGACCCGCGCACGTGTTGGATGTTTTTTCGCAACATAAACCTCAGTGAGAGCTGTAGCTTAAGAAGAGAAAGGTCTTAAAGGTTCACCTGAGGCTGCTAAGAGAGAAGCAGGAAGATGGTGGGTGTTTTGATGCTGACCTGTCAGTCTCTCTACGCTCACCTCTGCAACACATCTACTGTTGATCAAGTGGAAATTAACTGCAGCTGAATGACAAGCCATAGTGGGGAATCTGCTCATCGGCTCGGCCCTTTTTAATAGACTTACACCTCATTTGGCCTCTAAAGCCTGTGAAGCCTCCCATGGGAAAGCCTGAGGCACAGACAAACACACTCTCAAACACACACAGAATGCATGCACATGCAGAAAGCCGAGGGGAGATATGCGAACACCGGAGGGATCGGCTCGATATGGAGAGAGAAAACAAGGAAATCTGAAAAAGCAAAGAGAGGATAAGACAGATTGCTTGCAGGAAAAAGATGAGAGTGCGTTAGGGGATGAGAGAGACACACAGAGACGACGGAGACAGAGACAGACGGCGAGACAATGGTACATAAAGGAGAAGACACAGAAAGAGCTTGTGCTTGTCCATGTCGCAGCAGCAGCGACAATGCCTGATTAGGCCGTCGCTGCTCAGTCAGAGAGGCTGAACAATGCCGACCGCTTCCCCTTCATAACAACAGACCTTCCTGTCTGACCCCTTGACCTCTGTCACCGGCAATACGTGTCACAGTCGGGACGACACCCTGTCAGACCCAAACCTCCCACCCTCCCTCTCTCCAACACCCGCACACCCACCCGTCTAAGTCCAACCTTGTCAGCTGATGAACCCCAAATTATTATCTTAACAATATCCAACATGAATCCATCATAAGCACAGCACTTACCAACATTTAGCAAAGTTACAGCAACACAGTTTCTCATAGCACATTCCCATTTGTGTTTACTTCATGTGCCATCTTCAGTTTTGTAGATTTCTCTGTCATAGCGTACAGCTTTCATGTCTTCTCTCCTCTTTTCACAGCGGTTTTCGTTTCCTTTCTCATTTCCCCACCGTAAACAGACCAACGTAAAATAAAACTGTACTGCCTTCTATGGATTGATATGACTACAGTTAGTCCTCTTACAGTCACAGTTAGTCTGTGATTAGAGCCACGTCCCTAGCAACCGTTTGCTTTTCTTAGTGACAGTGTTTTCTTCTTAACAGTGGTGATCTATTGAGGGGGTAACAAACTGATTCTATGAGTAATTGGCCAACCAGAATCAAGAATTCAACATAGCCCTGTGATAAATAAAGATGATTTTATTATATAAAGTAATGTTATTATAGAACAATTCAATCTTGTTTAGCTATAGCTGTGTCTTTTATTTTGCGTTATAGCTGGAGGCGAGTCATGTCCTGACATGCCTTCTTATGTATGATGTGTTATGATAAGTCTTTGACTGAGTTAGCTGACGTCCCCCGTGTGGATGCAATAATAGATTTACTGGTAGAATGAACCCTGTACTAAACAAAAACAGAAAAACAAGTGAATCCATGAAGTAAAAAAAGTCAACCATGCTAACTTGACATTCAATTGTGAATCTACAGTCGTACTGAAGTGTATGAATCATGCCACTCTGTTATTTCCCAATAATCCCAGACTTATCAGCATATTAGTAACATGCAAACATATTTTGTAGGGAAATTATAAAAGCTGTACATACAAAGTAAGAAAGATATAATTCAGAGCTCTTTTCTAAAACTAAGATACAAAGGGCTTCGCAAAGGCAGTTAAGTATAACAAGCAGGTCATGAAACCACATGTGAGAGCAAAGATTATGAAATGACAAATATCTTTAAAGACATGACTTCTGTTAAAAGAACTCCTTACATTTTCCTCAACAGATTTAATACGAATGCTTGTAGTGATTATTTTGTATTCATTCTGGGTCGTTTGATGTAACTCTGGCAGATGGTTAAATCTGCTCCAGAATGTCCTCCCTCTATCAGAAGTTAAACACTTACTGTAACAATTAAAAAGATTCTTCGGTTAAACCAGATCTAATTAGCTTTTTCCTCATTTCCCCTCTCTCGTCCCCCTAAACAGTCCATCTGCTGAAAGTGAACTCCACTTCTAGAGAGAACTCTCCTTCCCTCTCTCTTTTTTTTATTTTAAGTCATATTTTGTGCAGTGTGTGTGTGTGTGTGTATGGGGTGTGGGGGTGTGTGGGGGGGTATTCTCTACATATTAAGTGAGGGTCTGTAAGGGTTTCAGCAGCATCTTGACTCCCCTAAGCTGAGGAGCAGCTGAGGTTAAGTGGTCTCCTCGCTCATGGCACCCATCTTCTTCTTCTTCGACGTGACAGCTGGGGACCAGACCGTTTCCATAGATACACACTCCTCCCCCGGGTGGCTGCTCATTTGGAGGAAACACACACACACACACACACACACATACACACACACACACATGAACACACACACACATGAACACACACACATACATACATACATATAGATTCTGTATACAGTATCAACTTTGATCTTTTTCAGGCCCTTTGACCTTTTTTCACATGTTCTCTGTAAATCATTTTCCCAGTAAGCAGCTTTAAAAAGTGAACATTTCAATACTGAATATGAAAACAGAAGACTCCTCTCCTTTCATGCACTCTGAAGTTTAATTTTTATCTATTAGAACTGATTATGAAAAATGGAAAGTCAGTTTTTGGAACAGTAAAAATACATTTCCATCCCTGTCGATGACTGCCTTTCTGTTTGTTTTGCTCAAATTGCAGAACTTTTCACTGGAGATGGAAGAATTCCAAGAGATAAACCAGTGATCAGGAAAATAATTTTCAAATATTATTTTCCAATAACACACTCCACAGGGCAACTTCTTGTGTGCCAGGCTACAAAAGATACAGGTCTGGTTGGCTGATTGAATGGACTGGAATTTGATTTGCATGCAGGAACTTCTCTGAGCGATAAATCCCACTTTTCTAAATGTATAAATGCTTTCGGATCATTCATTTCCAAAGCCATCATGATCTATGTTTTTTTACGTTAACTGTATCAAGCTTATTGAAATATTTTATTGTACAAAAAAACTGTGAACTTTATCAAGCAGTCAGAGATAATAAAAAGAACAGAAGAAAAAGACACGTCCAACAGAACAAAACCATCTGTTAAACCTTAAAAACAGCCTGAGAGTGATATAAATGAAAGTAAAAAAACAACACACATGTACACTGACATAGCATGTGAGCATCTTATGGTGCTTTCACACATGCACTCCTGAAAACCTTTTCTTGGGGAGCTGCACATGTGAACCAAAAAAGATGACTATTTCCGCTCCACCTATGCTCAGACCTTTTCCTGTCAGCCACATAGTCCTTTTTCTAAATGCAGTTGGGGTGAACGCAGCCGATAATACTCAGGACGTTTATATCCAGCGACCCGCGCACGATCATATGTATACACACAACCGGTGCAATCTCTTCTGGACGTAATGAAACTGCTTCATTATGTTTTCTCTTCACCAATGTGTTCCACTCTTTTGTTAATATTGTGATTGTGTTGAACTACAAGCAGCAATGATAGAAAGGCAAAAAAATCTCATAATATTCTTGTATAGCGGACTCTGTTGCTTCGTCCGCCACAGTTATTAATTTGTCATTACTCCAGTAAATCCTCTGTCTGTGGTGGAATGAACTACCATCTCCATTCGATCTGCAGAGTCCCTTTGCGCCTTAAAGGAAAAGCTAAAGATCCAGCTCATTCATGATGACAAGCATGTTTGATAATGATGATTTCAGGATGGTTCTGATTAGAACTCTCTAGAACAGATGTCGATGTCGTTTTGTGATTTGCCTCTGTGCACTGCCTGTCAGCGCCTTTGTGTCCGATCAAACTTAAAGCTAATTGTTTGCACCTACTGACGTTGTTTCCTCTTTTCTCGATCTTTGCTTGTGTTGTTCTTACTCTCTGATGTACGTTCCTTTGAATAAAAGCATCTGCTAAGTGAATTGTAGAATTAAATAAGTTCTTAATCCTTGTTATGACCAATATATCACAGAACATTTTTATGCCAAATGTATTTTGCGAGTTTTGTTTTGGAAAAAAATCACATGATACAAATCATTTCATAATATAAAGACATACAAAAGCACCTCCGACTGACCAATTATAAAACAACTTAACATCTGAAAAGAATATTCTAGAAAATCTAAAATAAGAAAACTAAAATCTGATTTAGTTAAGTTTAGTCATAATGAAACAATCTGAATCGAAGATCACAGAACAGGCCAATCACAGCAGTTTATTTATTTAGGTGGGTCGTTAAGCTCTTTGAAGCATTTTGGTGAATCTCCAAGATGGCTGACACTTAAGTGGAAAGTTCTGAATTCACTATCACATCAGTATTTTGAATAAACAGAGAGTAGTTAATGTTTCACACATATGGTAGGTTTTGGCATCTAGTTCATTGTCATGCCAGTTTCCATGTTTTATGTTAAATTAGAGGCCTATGCTTTGGATGTTGGAACTAGCTACCTAGCTTAGCAGCGTCCTGCTAAGACTCTGATTGGATTGGATAGAATCCGGAGAATTTTGTTTTTGTGGTCGTTGTTGAAACCTTAGAAAATCTGAACATAGACTGCGATTTTCCAGATATCCTTAGTGAAAGTATTGTAGTGGTATGTTGATGCCAGGCTAAAACACAGGATTGGTTGCTTAATACTATCTGTTATTTCTGTCATCGTATTTCAGTTTTTGCTGAACCTGCCAGACTACGGTGGCTGGGAAGTGCAAAGCAAAATTACAAAGTGTTAAACACTTTTACAAAATGTGGGACAAATTTACATTTTGAAAAACATGTTTACATTTTATGAAACAAAATTACAAAACCAAAAACACTTAACAAGGACTAAACTAATTTACAAGATGTGAAACACTTTTACCAGTCCCCCAAACAAATTTACAAACGACAGAATCTTGACGGAAAGGGAATGTACCGACAAAACAAAACAAACAAAATGACCCCTCACTCCGGGTCACTTCCGACATTTGGTACATTCCCATTTTGTCCAGATTCTGTCGTTTTATAAGATGTAAATGTGTTTTTTTTTTCTTGGTATAAGTGTTTTGGTTTTGTAATTTTGTTTTCTAAAAATTTAAAAAGGTTTTTCAAAATGTAAATTTGTCTCACATTTGTAATTTTGCTTTGCGCTTCCCAGCCACCGTACCAGACAGTTAAGTGCAGACTTAAGGCACATTTCTCATCACAATGTTATTTATTTACCCAGAATTTTTTGGGAAAAAAGTTAGCATAAACTGAACATGTAATAATATGTTAGAAATAACCGGATATTCATTTGCATAGAGATGACTCTATAGAGCCCTTGAAGTGACTCCTCTTTGGGTGTGTCCTGTTTAGTGCTCTTTGGAAAACACTCCAGGATCAGACTTCAGGAGCAAAAACTGTTTGTATGGGACAACCATGGAGGCCCCACCCAGGACCCCAGACCAGCAGGCTGAGATTAGAGGACATTTGTTTCACAATATTGCTGCCTCCTGGTTTCCTAAGGCTGCTGCGTTTGCACAGAAGGTGCAGGCAGATATTTGGGCAGCGGCCAAAGCCTTTCCTCGCTGGCGGGCCACCTCGGCTAGAGCTGCAGGTGCTGAGAAGGACTCCCCACTGCTTCTTAGTGTGGTCTGCGACCCTACAGGCTGATGGAACAAATGCTAGTCGAGGGAAAATAAACTTATCTTATTTGGATGACAACACATAGCCTCAGGTTACTGTGCTGTGTTGCACCAGTTTTGAGAAACAAGTTGGATGGGGTCATTGGCTCTTCTTACATTGTGAAGCAGAGAGAGTACAAGTGACGGCTAAAGGCTCCAATAACCCCAAAACCACAACAGGGTTCTTTGTAATTTAGGGGTTTTTATAACAAAGATTATTATTATAGGCATCTTATTTTAGGATTCATGTGGTGTTACTTTGTTTGGGTATTTATTGCAAAAAAAAAATCACTATTAATTCCAGTCACAGGACAGGTCACACGGCAGATATTAGGCTGTTTACATCCGGTATCCGCATCCTTACTCGTACAAGTAATGATGGCCACTGGTGATCGGTGATTACCACAGTTCTCTATTTTTGATTGCTGGAATTTATCTTGGGCAGTTGATGATTTCTTTTCAGCCAGAGGTGTTTGGACGAGATTGGGGAAATTAAGCTCTACCATGATACTGCTCAAGATAATGCTACAGAGCTGAACATTTAGCATGCATCCAAAACTTTGAGAACAAATCAGCTAACGGACTCCAAGCTAACATTCCATGTTTTTGCTTACTGCAAACAAGGACATGGATAAGATTTACTTTATTGTCCCCGCTGGGAAATTTTCCTCGCAGTCTGTCTGGCTGCAATTTACCCAGCATTTTGCAACACGCCATACAGTGACCAGTTAAAGTTAACATCTAGTACTTGGTTTTTAAAGCCATTAAAGGGGGCATTGAGGATTAATTTTGTCATAGGATCTGTTCTCTTTGAAAATAATAATATATTGTTACTGATTGCAGATCAGATTGGAAATAGTTCAGATTTTTGGCTTCACTTTAGGAGCCTTTGAAAGCTTACTAGGAGGGTTGTAGGTATTCTCTGTCAAGGGGATCTCCTCTGGCTGACCTGGCCCTGACCCCTAAGCTGAACCCCATCACACAAAGGTGTTAGCGTGCCACCCAGCGTGATGGATCACCCCTCAGGTCACTGTGATCTAACAATCACGGCCAATCACCGGGACTCTCTCTCTGTTACTATAATGATCTGCAATGATTCGGGCCTAGAGTATTCAGATGATGGATGGAGGCTCACGCTGGGTCCTAAGAGAGGACGAGGAGCCGGGCTGGATGGAGCTGAGACTCGATGTCTATTGACTGCGTTGGTAGGTTGGGTAGTTGTTAACATCTTTATCATAATGAAGTGGAGATACTTAACCCTGGCGTGCGCGGGGGTCTCTTAGTGCCTTAACACTGATGTTTAAGGTGACCCCCCTCGGGGAGACGCCCACACATTGGCTAACCATTTTGCCAGATGATATGCTAATTTTTGTGACCTCAGATTGAGCTGGGTTACTCCCACGTCTGCTTAAAAAACAGATAATGAACTCAGCTTAGGGATTGTAAGTTTTAGTTATGTCTTTGATTTTCATTTCATTTCTGTTTTGTAATCAGCACACATGTTGCCAAATTCTGCACCGCAACAAAAAAACATGCGATAGTTTTCTATTACAGTCCTATGAAATATAATTAATTTAATACAAATACTGTGGTAAACTGTATGAGCTCCATGTGTATCAAAAAGAAGAATTCTGCAGCAGTGAAATGTTGCACGGTACTGTATCTCGATATAATACACGCCACGTCTGTGTCTGGCCTTGGATTTGGGTAAAGTCTGTCACAAGCTCACATGAGTGCATGCATCACGGAGCAGGGCTACTCATCCAAACCCCACCCAAAAACCCCACTCCCCCGGTGAGGGGGAATTACTGGGCCTCTCCCAGCTCCTGGTAACCCCTTCATTATCCACACACCAATGGGTCCGGATCAGATTCAGCCTTTTTCTGCAGGGGGGGAAAGAAATGGAAATTCGGGAGGCAGGCAGGGGCTGCAGTTCATGCATCTGAACAATGCCTCAATGTTTAAGAAAATGGCCTCGTGGATGGGAAGTGATCGGGTTCAGTTGTGAACACAGTCTGAGGCAGGCTTCCTTGTTTTCATTTTGTGAGAATCTGCTTTTCCTCTGGATGTGTAGTTATTTAATTATCGCCTCCTTAATAAGCCGCAGAGGAAAATAAATATTTGATTCTGCATTTGGCTTTTCCCATGAACTGTGTGGTCTGCGCTAAACCCTTTTTCTTTCACCATCTCTCTCTCTCTGTCTCTCTCTCTCTCTCTGTCCTCTATTCATTTTTAAATTAACCTCCTAATGGACCTCATCTGTCCAGAGAGAGCCTATTAACTAAAGCCTGACTCTCATCCAGGGACCTTGCTGCAGAGGGCCACAGACCCCACCCACATGATCCTGTCCCTCACTGCCCATCAAACCAACAACCTCACACATCAAGAAACAAAATTTTAAAAAAAAAGGAACAAAAGGATTTCATTGTACACAGTTAATAACCTCGAGGGCCCTTTTTCCGAACTGAAGAATTAGAGGGCTTTAATTGCTTTATCACCTGGGCTGACTGAGTGCAGAAACTCAGCAATCAGCCTGATTTGTTTTAAATGAGCTGCCATGGGAAGCTTGATGCTCCAGATTCGTCCTCCAGCACCTAGAGGTGAAGCGGTGGACTGAGGGAGTGAAGTGAAAGGTGCCTGAATGGCAACTTAAACAATGAAAATGACTCGAAACCAACAGTCAGTCCCTCAAGACCCCTTACATTTACCAAAACCCTCTTGAAGAAGCCGTATGTTAAGAGGGCCTTTATGTTTTTGGACTGAGGTTTCAAAACCCCAACACGCCGGCTCCCTCAGGATGTGTTGGTAGCCTTTGGGATTTGAACACCAGTGTTACTGAAGCAATTAGCATATTCCTGTATTAAAGGAGGGAAGCGTGACAGTGTTTTCCAGGATGTCAGTATGTATCATTAAAAGGCATATTTTAATTAGAGACATGTTAGTTCGTTACACTAAATGGATTAACATTGCTTGTCAAGGGTAGAGATATGTTTTACATTTAAGTCCACTGGGGAACAAGGTCTCAATTTAACAAGACATCTTAAGTTGAGATGGGTCTTGTTAGCGAGGATCCAGAAATGGCACTTAGACTGTTTAATATTTTGGAAATGGGTGAAGATGCCGTGTCGCTGGGCTGCTGTTTGTGTGTAACTGAGTGTAAGAAGTCAATTATCATATTGCAATTGTCTGCTGGCTGTGATCTGGAAACAAGCACAGACGGTTTGCTATCATTTGCAAACCATATTATTTAAAAAAAAGAGAGGCAAACTTCAGCTCAAATTGGTGAACTTTTACATTATAATTTGTTAAAAAAAAACCTTGTCTTTCTCAATGCATTTGTCCCTGGAGGAGAGATTTAAAAGCTTGGAGCTCAAGAGAACACTTTCTGACGATGCAGCGAGTACAGGTTCTGCATGAGCGTTTGGATCAAAGAGTGGTTATCTCTCCTATTGAGCTGTTCTCACCTCTGTCTTCTCTCATTATCGTGCGGACAACGAGAATTTCCCTCCATTAATCAGAACCCAATCCCCGGGTCAGCCATCACATAACCCCTAACAAGCTGAAATGCAAGAAAAAAAGATGTTTGGAAATGAAATAGATAAATAAATAAAAACAAGACAAGCATCTCCTGAATGTCATAGACGCCTGACGATTGATTTCTTCCCTGTTAGTTGGAGAAAACGGGCGAGAAACTACTGCTTAGCCAGAGGTTCTACTAAATTAGATTCACTTTGTGTGTGCAGTCAGCAGTCAGTCAGCAAAGGCAACTTGAACTGGATGTGAAGTAAGCACATATTCATATAGATTGGCTTTTTTTTTTGTGCTGTGAATGAAATAATCCCCGACGTGACCACAGTGGAAAAGCTCTACATACATTTAGACAAGTTGTTTCTATCCATACATGAATAATGGCTTGGTGTTGGTGAATGTATTTTCTATAGAGAACGTGTCAGAGGATTTTAAGACGATCAGGATGGTTATCGGGATGTGAACCCTGCAGCTGTGTTTTTACATTTCTCACACACCTGCTGTGTTAACAACACTCCTGTGAGGATTAGAGCCGAGAGGATTTGCAGCCTGAAAAAGTGTCTGAATTCTTACCATGTGCTGCACATGTTCATGAAGCTCACACAAAACAGATCAGATTCATTCACAGTTGGAGTAATCTGGACTTTACACTAAAGATATATTTTTTGAAATATATACATTTATTTTGTTTGGCATGCACTTTTGTGTCGCAGTTACAGGAACACAATACATGCATCATGGAGAAAGACTCCAGTACATTCACAGCAAAGACAACATACATTGCACATACATTTTTAAATCATCTCACAGGATCCAATCACGGAGGCGACTGATATCTGTTTAGACTTTTTACCATTTCATTTCAAACCTTTATTTAAATTATTCCACACTTTTGGAGCGAAAAAGCTAAATGCGAATTTTCCAAGTTCAGAGAAATCCCGCGGGACTTGAATTGATTGGTGTGTAGGGTTTTAAGAGTGGAAGCATAGGCGTGTCTAAAGATGATACTGCCATAATCAAGGACTGAAATAAATACTTATCAACTTGATGTAACCCCAGGCGAACCTAGACCCCCCCCTACAAACTGACGCTCACTATT
Organism: Labrus mixtus; assembly: GCF_963584025.1. Taxonomy (NCBI): domain Eukaryota; kingdom Metazoa; phylum Chordata; class Actinopteri; order Labriformes; family Labridae; genus Labrus; species Labrus mixtus. The sequence continues at coordinate 8,737,821 of NC_083617.1, read as the reverse complement.
CTACATTAAGAGGCTGTTTGAGTTGTTGATCTGACACATTTGTTCAGCTGTGCAGCCTTTGTGATCTTTTTGTGAGCAATATTACTGATTGAATACACTTAATAATAAATAAGTAAAACAACTATTTGCTTGAGTAAATTAACTATGAACGTACTGTTAATAAATGATGGCTATTGTAAAGTTTTAATATCAACTTTATCATTCCCACATATACGCTATCTTAAATGAATGATGTGTCGCTTCACCTTTATTTGATAGGACAGTACAGTAGGAAATTGATGGCGAGAGAGGGGAAGGACATGCGGGAAAGGAGCCGCAGGTCGGACTTAAACCCGGGCCGCCAACTTGGAGGACTATAGCCTCCGTACATGGGGTGTGACCTAACCGCTAGGCCATCTGCGCCCCTACTTCAAGTACTTCTATTACTATTCTATTTTAGGCACTGTGGCTTTGTATTTAACCATCATCCAGATTTGGTATTATTAGAGGATTTATGATTTTATAATTCACGTATCTTTAAGCCTCTTCTGTGTTATTTTGAACCGTAATATTGGAACAATCTGGCTTTAACATGTTATTCAGGATTCATATATTATGTTATGTTTTCCTATCTTATCTTCGAGTGTTTTAAAACAACAGGCTGTTGTTGAAAGCCTCAATAATGACAGAAGTTACACTCTGAGGTATGTTTGTATACAGTTTAAGCCCATTTATCACAAGCAGTCTTTTCTCTGAGGTCCCTCTGACTAATACTTCTTAAAAGGGCAGAGGCTTTACACATGGGAATTCTGGCAATTTTACACATTTAAGTTTTGTGTTGTTTCCTGTGATAGGTCCATATCATTTTTGACACACACACACATTATACGGCTTCATTCTGACATAGTAGTAGTATTATAAAAAAGATAAATCAGAAAAATATGTCTCTAGAGCTTCTAAACCTCTCCATGCTGTGAGTGAAAGATGATCTTCAATAGAATATCATCACTCCCCTCACCTCACTGTCACTTAGTCCTGTCTCAGTGTAATGTCCTGCCCTACTTTGCCAGTTCTTGATTAAAATGTTGACTTTTTGCTGGGTAATAACCTGATTAATGTAATTGAATGTAAAAGGGCGTAGCTCAGCAGCACTGCTGATCACTGGAGATGGATTAGGAGAGAAGGCTTTCAAATTGAATACAGTTCTCCCTCCTCAGCTTGTTAATTGTGCCGTTTACCACTACCTGAGTCAGTGACCACTGCTATTTAGTCTCTCTAATGATGATGCACAGTCCGACCCAACCACAGATAATTAAAAAAGCCTTCCCCACACCCGCCCCCCTATCTCTCTCTGTCTTGAGTTTGGTGTTGCATTGACAAGCCGCACTAAGGCTGGATATTGAGCTGTCCGCTTGGCAGAGTCTCTCGGCTACAGGACCACGTTCAGCCTGCTAAATGCCGTTGTGTTGTGTGTTTTCAAAAAGAAAAGTTAGGTAGAGAACCAAGGTGTTTGGTTGGGATTGATGGTCTGATCTTTCATCCTTTTCTAAAAGTAGAAATTGTACCCCTTCCTTTGACAAACTCAGAGTGAAACAGCCAATATCTACTTTCATAATTCTAAAACCAAAAAGAAAGGATTGTCTTTTTGCTAAGCTTTGTAATTCATTGCTTTCCAGGATAAGTTCTTTAATAAACTAATATTAATCACCCTTTTTGTGAGTATCTCTAAGTGCTTTGACTCCAGTAGAATAAATTATTAACATAATTCATCTACTATTGACATTTGAACTTGTACTAATGCTTCATTATAAATCATAGAATGCTATATTTGTAACCAGCCCCTGGATGAATATTTAATTCAACATGCCCAAATAACTCTGCGTCACGTGCATCTGTGTAGTCTCCCTGTGCTGTGCAGTAGAAGCTCACCCACTTTGTAAAGCTGACAGTAAGTTGTGTTGGAGGCATTACAAGTGGCACACTGACATTGGTCTCTAGTTGGTGGCGACAAGTGACATTTTTATTCGTTGCCCTGTGCAAAGAAGTACTTAACCTCATTGTCAGGAGTGAGCAGAAAGAGCAAGTACCAGCGCTTTCCTTTCCTGCATGATGTTGGATTTTTTGCTCTGTTTTCTTCTTCTCTGAAAAAGAAAACAGTTGTGATGTTGATGGACAGTACTACCTGCTGTTGTCCTACAGAAAGTATGAGTAACAATTAGCACCAATATTGTAACTCCACTTTGTTTGACTGTTTTGTTTGATATCGTCACACTCCAATGGCACATTGTAACACATTCCTGCACCAACACTTATAACGCTGCAAACATAGAAAGAACGGTTTTTAAAAAGAAATGAATGTACATGTTGCATGTAATAGTCTTTTATTTCACATTGATATGTTGATGTTTCTTGACAGCCTGAGTAATATTAGCTTTCTGCTGCATTAACACTTATTATTTAGGCTAACTGATATGCACCAAAACTCAAAGACTGTTCCAGATCAGTTAATCAATCATCTTATTCAATCTCAAAAATACAGAACGAGTCTTGATCCCAATGGTTTAGTCCAAGGTGAAGTCTTCCTCATTGCTTCTTCAGTCTCACAAAAAAGCTCCACAACAAAAGAGACTCAATCAATAGTCACACAAAAAAGTCATTAAGAGAAGCTAGAGCCAGAAAATCTAATGTCTGTATTCCTTTAAAAAATGTTTTAGCTGCCTATGTTCGGTCAGTTGACTTTAGGTTGTCTTTCAAAACTCAAAAGAATCTCTGAAGTATTTCTCATGGATAGTACTGCCACTGCCTTAAGTTTTTTTTCCCCTTTTTTCCAAATGACTAACAAGGAAACACATGAGAGTAAGAATAAGTTAGATTTTGTTTTTTCTGTAATACAAATAATGTCTGCAGGGTGATGAATATAATGACATTAAATACATTAGGTATCATAGTATCAGGTTCAAATGACTGATGTATCTTTTGAGCACATTATGCTTGATTTTAAAAATAGTTAAATGAGAAATTATTTCATGCATGCTGACAGACAATAAAGAGGTTTACTCAATCCAATCACTTTCTACTGTATCAAATTAAAACTCCTCCTTTTGAATATGCTCTGCTGAAGAATAGGGAGCATTGAACGTGGTCTGAGAGGAGGAAGAAAGCAGTGTGTGAATTTAAACCGCTTTTAGACTTCTTGAGCAAGTGCTGAAATAATTAGGGGGAGAGAAATCTTTGGCTTGTGCAAACTTCCTTCCACCATTGCAGAACAAAATAATAAAGAGAATGTGTGTGAGACAAAGGCAAGAGACCCCCACGGTGCCTGGGTCTCTGCTTCCTGTCAGGAGTATTCCTGCGGGGTTTCACATGACAAAACGCAGAAACTTGTTTTGTCCCCGTGCCTGTCACGATACACCCTCATAACCGCAGCTGTGTGTGTTTGTGTGCCTATGTGTGCCTATGTGTATGTGTGTGTGGCTGTGCTTTTTCTTTTTTTGTGTTGGCATGTTGTCTCGCTGTCTTCCCTGTCAGCTCCTAGCTTGGCACCTGCTCTCATGTTCCTAATTAGTCTCATTTAATTAATTATATTCTACAGCACATCTCCTCTCTGTGCATGTGCAGTTTCTTTTAGTAGGTTACCTTCCAGTCCTTTTATATTCATTATTTCTTAGATTTCTTTATGCAGATGATATGAGAGTCCCTCGCTGTCTTTGATTTAGTAGTATTTGAGTTTGTAGAAAAAGGTTGTTGGAAAGCTACAATATCTCTTAAAATAGTTGGATTAATAGTTCAATCAGATGTGGTTTTGCAACAAAAGACATCCCTTATTTTGCAATGTTATTATCCTCTTTTAATCTGTTTTTCTTTCAACATCTAAACTTGATGCTAAATGAGCTGAAACCCAGCTGACTCACAGACTGAACCTCTCCATCCTCTTTATCTTCTTATTTTGAACATTTATTATGCAGATGATGCAAACGTTTCTCTGTATGTTACATCAAAGAAGTTTAAGAGATTGTTGTGATTTTGTGATACATTTAGTAAGAAAAGAATAGAAAGTGTATTTATGAAGCATCTTTGAATACAGGTAATGTGCAAACACAGGAATAAGATACCGAAATCAAATTTAAATGGTAAATGGACTTGAATAGCTTGAATAGCTGACACCATTGATGATACCATTTACACAAATTAAGAGTAACTATTCTTGTTTGCTTGTGAGAATAGATTAGCTTTCAGAGTAGAGACAGTAGTGATAGACCTCACACACGTTTATTCACACATTTGGAGAAAAAAATAACACACCCTTAACCATTTTAACATTCTCTGAAAATCTATATATGCTAACTTATTCTTGTTAAAATTAGATTCTAAACTAGCGGTTAGAAGATATGTTGAAAGCCAGCTGAGGCACAGACTGAATCACACAGTGTACTGCAGGAACACCAGTTTGTTCCACAACTCTCCTTCTAATGTTATACCGTCAGACTATTTTTATGCAGATGATATCATGTTTTCTCTCTGTGATCAACTGTAGTAGTATTGTAATTAGTTGGATATTGTATTTCTAAGTTAATTTAAATGTGTTACTTTGCTACAGAATACATCATTTAGTTTGCCATGTTGTTATTCTCTCACACCTGCCTTTGATAACTTATTCTGGATTTAAGATGTAATGCTGAATGAGCTTATTGCTCAGTAGACATGCTGACATGCAGACAGAACCTTTTCAGTGAGCTGCAGGAAAACAAGTCAAGTTTTCGAGCCCGGTGAGTAAACAGAAATCAGGGAAGCACTTTACCTGTGACAGTCGGCCTAAGCACCTCTTTCTTCTCTGTTAGCGTTTCTGTTCCATTTGTCAGGTTCACTTGGCTTGTGTGCCAGTGTTGTCTATTAGGTGTGTTTTCACTCTGCTTAGCACTACAGTAAAGGACTGAATTGAGAGGAATGACACAGAGAAAGTAGAAGAAATTAGTTTATTAGCCCTTGGAGTCACTGGAGTAATTACTCGTCAATTGGGGGCAAGAAATGGACGGAATGTGTTTACTTTTAATGATTTCTAAGATGTAAATAAACAATATCTGGCTTCGAAGACAGCAGCTATCATAAAATCCACTGTATGTTGCACAAGGTGTGATAATTCCTCAAGTGACACTAAGACGGGGGCATCCAAGGTACACAAGCCCATCAGTGAGCGACAGTGGAAACAGCGTCAAATTTCGCTTCCTGATGTCAGAGAACAGGGGGAGCCAGTCACATGCAGCCTCCCAGCTGCCTCTCATCCCGTGTTTTCCACCAGAGGATCCTGGTCTCAAAGAAAAGATGCAGTTAATAATTCAGAACCTTGAATGAACACCACCCAACACCGCCACAAAAGGCAAGATCAAACTTTTGGCAGAGCCAGCGCCACAGAGGGGACGATAGTGTTTCCCCTGCGTTAGCTCCCTGTACGTTGACCATATGGACATCATAATCACCCACGGGATGATTCAGCAGATTCTTGATCTGGAGCCCAAAATCACACGACACCTTAATTAGCTGGTGTTGATATCGCCCTTCAGAGTGCTAATTTGTCACCGCCAGCAAAACAGCTCCTGGCATGCACGGTTCTGTTGGACTTTGGAGTATTTGAGGTGACAAATATCTTCATATAAAAGGAAAACAATCCTTCCTGACAGGTAGCTTTGCTTGGCAAATCTTCTCTTTTATCAATAAAGCTTTCCATACAGCAAATAATTACGAAATAAGCAGCAGTTTGTCGTGTGTCTTTAGTAATATGCGGCCATCATTATATTATTTTGGACTATGTTTGTATTCAATAAGATGTAAATGATTGCTACCCTCTTCGGTAGGCGTAGCCACCATGAACGAGTTGAAAAGGTCAGACGTGTTCTGCACGCCACCTCTAAAGTGGTTTATTAGCATCTCAACGACATATTCAGGAGATCGTCTGAGACATAATTACCTGGATAAGGCACAGATGAATACTGTATTTGGGGGGAGAAGGCAAGGTTGGTTGGATATTGGCTTTGTCTCCATTAACCTGGAGCACAGTGTTAAAGGATCTGTTTGTGGAGAGAAAATGACAGCAAGTCGGGCTGACGGGGCCGGACCGAGACAGTTAAAGGCCCCTCGCTGCATAGGATAATTAATAAATAAAATACCAGGGGAGCCCCTGCCATGCCTTCGTCTATGACAGGGGCTGTCTCCAGTGCGCTAAAGCATTAAATGACCAATTTCTGTCAGACTAACTTCCACCACGCTCTCCCTCTCTCTTCCTCTCCCTCTCTCTTTTGCTTGCCCTCTCATCTCCAATCCCCTCACCCCTCTCTCTCGCTCCCTCGTTCCCTCCCACCCTCCCTTGCTTCCTCGTTTTTCTGAAGTGGGGCTACTTTGCTCTCTTTGCACCGAGTTTTTCAGCGACTGATGGCTCTAGTTCATTTCTGCTGAATTAATTGGTCCCTGAATGAATTCTGTTGACAGGGCAATTCATCATGTGTTTGGCCTGACAGTGACTGGGTGTTGCGGAGGGGAGGGGAGGGTGGGGTGCGGAGGCGTCGGGAGTGTGTGGATGTGTGTGTGTGTGTGTGTGTGTGTGTGTGTGTGTGTGTGTTAGGGCGGGAGGGGGTTGGAGCGCTGTGGGGAGGCAGTCAGAGGTGGTGGGGGTTGGTGATTGTGGCCTCCCACTTTTCTTTCTCCCCTCTTTGCCTCGTCTCTTCTGTTTCAGCAGAAAGCTGGATGCTCTTGTTGCACCATATTACCAAAACTCAAACAAATCCCCTCCCTCCTTAGGAGAGAAGACCCTCACTCAGCTTGAAGGGGGCACGCAGGTCAGTGCTACCCCTTTTACACATTTGGCCTTTTGTTGCACACTTCCTCCCCTACCTCTTGTCCTTCCCCAACACTTAATGATAACACACAGAAACACAGAAACACCATCCCTCAGCTCCTCAGCCCCTATTGGAAGGTGACATAATCAGGTAGCGAGGCATATTTAGTGCTTAATTACACAATGTATTGCACAATGGCCATTCAAAACGATAATTTAGCTCCTGAAGGGAAACCGCTCTGCACTGCTGACTGATCTAACTGGGATGGGAATGGTGTAATAGCAGATCGTTGGCAGATGAGGTTGAGAAAGGCAGCTCTCCTGCAGACAGCACTCCGACTGCTCATTATTCTAATTGCAGACTATCTACAGTACAGAATGCACACAGAGCCTGAGCTGCTTTGAGCTTGAACATGGAGGAAAAAACCTCTTTAGGCTGTGTTGAGTCAATCAATGCTCACTCATTACAAACATCACAAAGTCATGTTCCTGTCGCCTGGATGGTCTCACCCGCCGACAGTGAAAATAACCTCATAATCATCGTTCTGTCACGATCAGGATCATCGGAGACTGGGCCTGAACTCTCTGACTCCTCTGCCTCGCTAAAACAATCTTACTAAGAAATCAGGATGCATTTAAAGCCCTTTTACAAACAATTTACATTTTTAAACCTGTTAAGCTCTGACACAAAGCTGATTCTTAAAGGATACTTTAAGATATATTTAAGACAAAGACAAACATAGGAAATAACTCTTTCAGCCCATAAAGTAATTTCACATTTTACCTCTGTACTCCTGAAGTCTAACCTCTTCTAAACCCAAACCCCCCCCCCCCCCTTTTGGGATTAACAGAGTTAACGAAGGCGCCGTTGTGAACAATACTGCGCCCGTGCAGCCACTAATTAAACCGCTTCTAATGAGGGCTTGTTGATTGACACAGCAGGGTTGGCCTCTCCCCTCGCAGACATCAACTTTGACAGCCACATGATGAGGCTGATGACAGGCTCCCATGCAGGCAGATGACAGGACGTCACTGCTGGACCACCACCGCTCCTCATCTCTGAAAAAAAAAAAAAAAACAGCAATATTGTCTGATCCAAGATTCATCCAGTCCTGCTCTCTGTACTCAGTCAGGGTTATTTCTGGCAGGACAAAAAGTACTTTCAACTTAAATTTAAAGTTCAAGTACCAATACAACAATAGCATGATTGCCCATTACGAGAAAAAGTCAAGTAGCAGCACTGCAAGTTTTTTAAGCAAAACATTCTTTAAGGGTTTGAGTGAAAGTTGCAGCTGCTTTTACTTATTAGTTTGTTTGTAGCTCCAGTGATTCCCAATCTCAGGTCACAAATGATGCTTTTAATCGAAGACGGTGAAAGAGAAGAGGAATCACAGCTGCACAAATGTGTATTCACTACCGCAAGTTTTCTTCTAAACCCCACTCACTAATAAATGGATGTAAAAATGTACCCTATATGTTTTGGCCTTTGACCGCAACATTAACGGGGATAGCGCGGCTAGCTAAGGGGTTTTGTGTTTCAAAGAGGTAAAGTGGCTACAGCCCTCTCTGCAGCGACCGTGGGTTTGAATCTGATCTTGGCCTTTTGCTGCATGTCATCCCCGACACTCTCCTCTCAACATTACCTGTCTCTCTTCAGCTGTGCTATCCAAAAATGACAAAATATATCTTTAATAAAACAACAACAACTATATCATTAATCAAACCATTTCGAAATTGTCTCTGGTGGGATCGCAATATAAATAGCAATAGATATATAAAAACCTGTAAAGAGAGACTTTTGTAGGCAGTTTGTAAATGTTCTTGTGTTGTATTTCTTTAATCCATCACGTCTTTACTGGTGAAACGACCCAACATTGTCTAAAGAATGCCTTGTAATAGTCAAATGTACACATATGACATAAAGGTGTCAGTCTCATTAGTTAATCTAAAGAATCAAAGTGAATATAAATGTTCATTATAATTGGAAAGAACATTTTGAAAGACTTTGTTGGCAGGAAATCTTCTTGGTTTTGAAAAACATCTACCTGTCTCTGCAGTCAGCCAACGCGTACAGTTTGTTAGTGAGGTCTTGGTCTAAATGAGAGGAGGAAGCAGAAACCCTGTGATCTGAAAATATTCATTTCAGCTGTTTACTGGATGGTGGGTTTCAAAAATTCTTTGCTAATTTAGCGGTTAGCATTGAAATGAAATGTTAGCTTAAAAAGCCCTTAGGCTGACTGGCTCTCTCGTTTTGACTGCAATGTTACATCATTGCTGTTTAGCGTTAAATAGTGCCATACTATTACAGTACTAATCCCCCTTCATCAACCACAAAGACCTGCCGCAGGAAAATAGATCATTAACTCCACATATTAAACTCCTCAGGATAAAAACAGACAGCCACAATCGACCTTAGCCAGATGCTAAAAGCTGAATAACTTAATGTTTATGTGTGAAAGGAAAAATGACATATTTATATACTAACATGACAATATCTCAAATTTGAGTGGGGACTTATTTGCTTTACTATTTACGTGTTTACTTTTATGGTTATTGACACTAAATACAAAAAAAAATAAATGTAAATGGCTGGCGTGGATTTGGTTTTGTGCTAGCTCTTGAATTTCCTTCTGGGGATCAACAAAGAATTATCTTGACTTTTCTCAACTTAGCTTAGCTTATCTTAGCATAGCTTGAATGATAACAGGCTATAGTTGTCTTATAAATGTAGTGATATTGGAATATAAAGTTGTATAATGTAAAAATAACTAAGGACATTGCTATTTAAAAAAAGTAAATCTTATTTACTTTCCAGTATTGATTTCTACAATTAGTCTCATTTACAAAGTCAGTGTTATAAAAAAGTTACATTTCAAAAATATGTACTTTAATTAAAAGCAATATGTTTTTGTCTGCATCAAACTTTAACTTTGCAAAGGATTGCCTCATACTGCTCCCATCTTGCAGCTCTTAAAATGGGCTTATTTCACTGAATATATTACCAGTGACAGACATGAATCATGTTAGAGAGGCCCTGCTGCAGGGCATCACCAAACCAAGTCGACAATGAGGGTGAAGTGTTTGAGTAAATCTTTGCACGAGGCCTGTTGGCCCCTGTGGCAGGGCCTCTCTGCACGGCGTTTGAGAAGCCCCTAGGATGACAGGTGCTTTTCGTAATGCCTAACTGATGAGAGCCAATCAGTGTGCCCCATCCTTCTGGTGTGTGTGTGTGTGTGTGTGTGTGTGTGTGTGTGTCTATTCTCCTGTTGTTGTCATCTGGCCTGCTAAAGTAAAGATGAGCTTGACTGACAGATGCATCCGTGGGTTCACAGTTTATTGGTTTCTACGAGAGAGCCAGATATGCCAATTTAGACAGGGTAGTGACAAAAAAGTTCCTGTCTAAATGGAATAATTTTACCACTGGGAATTCTCAGCTGGGAGAGGGAAAGTGTGTGTGTGTACGTGTGTGTGTACGTGTGTGTGTGTTTTTATCTTTTAACAAGGCCTGAATGACAAACACATAGGACAGTTAGGGGGCTGACAGAAACAGCAGCTTTTGATGCTTCACAGGGGATCCATGAAATAAACAATAGGCAGAGAAAGCAGGGAAATTGAATATGAACCGAGTGGGTTTGTGTGTTTCAGAGTGCAGAGAGGAGGTGAGGCAGCAGCAGTGTGGTAGAGCAGGATGAAACCGATGCATCATTAAATAAAGTCCAGTCAGAAGCTGGAGAATCACTTTCCTGACCTTCCAACTGTCCTGCCTTTTTGTGTTTCTCTTCCTTTTTTTTTTTTTATCTCCACTCTCCTACATTATAAACACGTAGCTGTTCATCTTTGAGTGAATCCTGAAGCAAGAATCCATTAATCAATCAATCACTTTCAATCATACTGTGTAAAGTGCCAAATCATAACAAAAGTGGAGTTAGGAAACTATAAACAAAGAACATGTCTAGACCCGACCTTTTATATCATATTTCAAACATTTAATTGTGCAGAAAATATAAAGGTCAAGAACTACAGGTGTCACACAATATAAAACCTACAAAGCACTGTGATAGATGAGAAAGAACAAATAGAGGCATTTATCTGTTTAAATCATTGACTACATAATGTTGGATGACGCGTCTCCATCTCTTCCAGTTCTACAAAAAAATAAGTCAAATTCTCCCCTGATTGGCATATTTCACTGATGATGTCATTTGGAGCAGGGGCCCACGGTAGACATCGGCTGGTGGAGCTGAGAAAAAATGATTTTACATGTATTTTGATTTTCTACTTTGACCCATCTACTTACATGGAAGAGGCGGAGTTAATGATCTATGCTTCTGCCAGTTGGTGAGTGGAGCAAAAAAATGTTTTGGTTTCCCTTTTGGAGTTTTGATAGTCGTCCATTTTTCATACAGTTGATGGTGTAAATACTCATGTAAAGGTGGACCATACTCTACTGGGTTATATTATTTAGAGACACCCAACATTAATCCAGCAATGAGCTAGCAAATAAGGGGGGCAAGGGGAAAAAAAAATCATTTGAACAGGTAAAAACCTCGAGCAGAAGCATAACTTAACAAACTCTGACCACGGCTGACCGGGCGGAGACAGATGCATAGAGAGAGAGAGACTGGCAGAAAGGGAGATGTGGAGACAAAAACCAAAACAGAAAATACAAATTAAAAAAGAACAATGAAAATATAGCTGATCATTTTAATTATATCAATCGTAACATATTGAATTTCTGATGTACTGCGCACACGCACTGCAGCTATCATGTATTTAATATCTGAGAGCTGTAACCTGTATGAGCGCCCTCTGTTCATAAAACCAAACATCAATACACTGGCAGTAGGAACGCTCCCCGGGAACCTTGAACCCTGAATCATTTTCTTATGGGGTTAATAATGAGGGGACACCGAGTCAACGACTGACATATAAAAGAATTTATTTCTCATGTGCACAAAAAGAATTGGAACAAAACTGAAACAGAACAATGATTGAGGCCACAAGGCTTTCTGTAAAGATTTTCATCAGAAATCCTTTTTTTTTTTTTTTTTTTTTTTTTTTACGTCCATGACACGTCTCCTGTTTCATCTTTACAACAGCAGAAGACCCGTTCCAGAGGTGGACTTCGCCTGGTTGACGGTGGCTGGCTCACTCTCCGCGCCAGTGTTTCATCTTCAGATATGTCGAGCTACATGTGGACAGAGAAAGGCAAATCCCAAGTGCAATACGAGGAGGAGAGCTTCTTCTGAAGAGCAGGACCACAGTCTGTATCTCTGTTATCTGGTTCCCCTTTAACAATGAACGTAAACCCTGGTACCAGAGGATGTATTTGCTTGTGTAGAACTAAAGTAGACTCCATCTTGGATGCCTTAGAAGTGGAGGGAAGGAGAAGAGATGGGCGACTGGGATTACATGTGGATGCGTGTCTATACATAGAGGCACAGATGACTGTAAATTGGATTAACATAATGATCACAACATCTACAAACAGGACAATATCTTTGATTGCTGCCAAGGACTTCAGTTTGATCTTTATGTAGGAGGTCTTTTGCACGTCTTAGCTTTTCATGTCGTTCTCCATGGGGATTACTTAATCTGAGCCCAACAACAAAGGATGATACAGAAAGCCATATAACTCATTGCATAGTGACATAAAACATCATCATGACATTTTCATGAAAAAAAACAAAAGTAAAATGACAAAGACAAGCTACGTGATGTTAGCATCTGAAACCTGCCACGACAGTATATGCAGCCGCAGGTTATACAGGAGTTGTGCCGTTTCCTTTAGGGCACAACATTACATTAAGACACAAATGTAATGCATGTCTGTATATCTACAAAGGGAGCCAGTACATAAGTATGATACTGTAGCGGTGTGTGTGATATTATTTACAGAGAAGAATTGTCTTCACATTATTCACAAATCGTTCTACAAAGCAGCATTTTGTTGCAACCGATGGAGTCACTGAATTTCACCTTTTTCTCATTCCAGCCATTGTGTTGTTCCACATACACCAGTGTTGACTACTTATTTCGAAGATAATACTGCTTTATTTATGCATACATATACTGTAAATAAAATATTAAATATCAAACTAAGTCTTTGGCAAATGTAGTCAAAAGTACATTCACAAAATATTTTTCCAAAAAAAGCAAACTGAATTAGTGTTTCCTTTCAGTCCCAATGGAGAGAAAAATGTAAATCAAGGAGGCGGTTAAAAAAATGTGTCTGTAAAGGCAATTATAATTTCATTGAACAGGCATGAATTTAGGCTGAAAAAACAGGTTTGTAAGGCATTGGTTGAAGCTAATTTACAGTTGCTTTGCTCAACTGCAAACAGCCATCTCTAAACTGTGTAGGCATCTAGTGGTATGACTAAGTAGCTGAATGAAGATGAACCCAGGAGAGATGGTTCATGTAGCCATAGGGCCATGGCTTAAAAAACTCCTCAGGTCCTTGAATGCACCGCTTTCACATCTCTCTGTCTGTCTGCTTTGAGTTGTTACACCCATTATAAATATTTCAACTCTTGAGTACAGTTTGTAGTTTAATTAAACTCGATAATTAGTGAATGTTCCCAATAAACTGAATTAGCTGAGGTTATAGTGCAAAAAAAAGAGCAAAAGACGAACATGTGTGGACATGACTGGAAAATGCTGGAAATGTGACGTCTACTTTGAAGAAATCTTTGATTTTCTTTACATTAAAAATAGTGACAGAAACAAATAAGTTAAAGTATTTAAAAGTCTGGTGAGACAATTCTGTGACTCCCATGTTTTCTTTTTTTAAATACTTCAAAACAAATGATTTACATTTTTTACATCTGATTGTGTGCCACAGGGAGTGTGATGCTGCCATTGGTCGATATAGGGTTAGTCGTAGGACATGCTGTGTTTATCTGATGATGTGGAGTCCGGAGAAATGACAGCAGAAGACGTAGTCAAAGCACCAGATTGAAGCCGTCCTAACTAGGAGTGTGTAGCCAAGATTTCATTTAGTGTCAGAGGATCCCCACCACACTGGACCATCAAGCTATGGGACCTTTAGCACCCCCCCCCCCCCCCCCCCCATGGACTTTTCTCTTTATAGCAGAAAAAATACTGCAGTTCATCACATGAAAGGAATGTGAGGATCCATGAATAAAATAACAACAACAACAGCAACAAATAAACAAAATTAAAAACCCACAACATTGTTTCCACATGGTATTTTCACACTGTTTTTCTTCAGTTAATATCTTATAATATATATATTTATATAATCTCTTAAAGTCATTCTGGAAATGTTCAGGCCCTGTGAGAGATCCAGGGCATGATGGGTGAGTTTTGGACGCCCGCGGGGCAGTTTGACCCCCACATGTGTAAAGGCTGAAGCTCGGGTTAGGTACACCAACATCCACTTCGCTGATCTTTCCTCCACGTCACGGGTTTCCTCCTCGCTTCTCATTGACCTCAGTGTTTCTCAGACGGGGACAATATGGAGGCCGAAGCCCTGGCCCTGCAGTTTGAGCTGGTCTCCATGGTAACTAGTGGCGGTCGTAGGCAGTGGCAGCAGTGGGAGGTGCGGAGCCACGAGATGCGGCACTATAATAATAAGGGGAACCTGAAAGTTAACAGAAGAGCGAGCCGTTTGAAACCATGAGGTCAAACATGACGTAAGACACACGTGTTTTTTTACTGTTTATCATTTAAGAAACATGTTCATGTAAGAGTATACTAAGTATATAACTAAGTGTAAAAGGAATATTTATAAGGATTTTGTGATAAAGAAGAGACTTACTTAGTAGTGCTGGATTGCTGAACCGCCATGCTTCGTTATAGGTGGTGTATTGTGGATGAGAGTAAGGGTTTCCAGAAAAGTCCCCTCCTACAGAACAAACCAGAACAAACACACATTAGGGAAGAGCCTTTTGTCGAATCATAAAAAGGTCCTTTGACCTGGGTAAATGAACATGTCTTACAATACTGTTACAAAACAATATATGTGAGGTAAATACAGCGTTGGGGAGACGGGAACTTCATTTAATGAAATAGTAACGGGTAAATTAGATTGTGCAGAAGCTTGCTGGAGTTTCAGATACATTCATTTTGGCATTTGGTTAAAGCAGTTAAATTAGTTTTTTTTTTATTTCACTTTATTGGGCAATAAAAGGACATGGATTTTTTTTTATTGTTGTTTATTGTGCTTCAATACTTTGATTTGACCCTGACCCGACTAGCCATGCAGCCTTTTACTTTCATCCTGACTGCTATGAAGGGATGCACATGCAATACATCAGTCATACTTCAGGTTATTTCATTTTATTAACAATAATTCAAATTTGCAAGCTGGCTACCCAAGTAAAGCTGCATGGTGTTATAACCCGACCTAGACTGTAATATGTTCTGACTGGCTCTGACTGATGGACATAGTATAAAAACAAAAGCAGACACTTTTGCACTTTTTCATGAA
The DNA here is from genome assembly GCF_963584025.1 of Labrus mixtus. NCBI lineage: Eukaryota > Metazoa > Chordata > Actinopteri > Labriformes > Labridae > Labrus > Labrus mixtus. Next base: position 8,722,561 of record NC_083617.1, on the reverse strand, counting down.
TATTGAGCATTTTTCCTTCTTTGATTTATGAACTCTGACAAGGTGAGCACGTTTTGAAGGTCATTTAAGTTACCTTATTTGCTGACTCATGGATATCTATGTTAAGTTGTAGTTTTGTGTCACATTATCAATTTCGTCTCACAAATTATTTTGACATACTTTTCTCAAGTATTTCAAATTAATCAAAGTAGATTTTTCCCCTGTGTAGCTCTGCTGCAGTTTAACTTCTTACCGAGTGATTGAACGGAAGTTTACAAAGCTACACCTTTTAAACTAGCTTTTCCAACACTGGGTATTTAATCTATGCTGCTTGTCTCGCTCAAAGTACACAGATTGTTCTATTAATCCAATATTAGTCTTTAGGAATCTTCTAGTGTGTCCTTAAGTGACAATTTCTGCTCCCTTTTCCTGATTTTAAGTAACGATGCTCCGCTTCAAAACTCCCTAATAGCTTTTGTGAAACTCTCATTTTGTCCTCGCTGCTCAGGTCGTGGAGGAAAGGACGCGTAGAGGAGGCTGAGGGGATGTCAGCGAGCGACGCTGTGGGTCCACAGGTTTCTTTCTTTTTACGAGACTATAAAGGCTGGGTTTTATATGAAGCTGCTGAAGAATGGCCTTTGCTTTAACAGTGTTTGGGCCCGGTCACTAAATCTTAGTCATTCACACCCTGGTGCGAAGAAAAACGACGACCTCTGGATTAAGAAGGGAGCTGTGCTTGTGTGCTTGGTGAGTACATCCATAAGCACTCTCCGGTGGTTTATAATCCAATGAAGCAGAGTCATTTACCTTCAAGTATCAGCGTTTACCTCCATGTGTCTGAAAATGTTACCCTCATGCACACTTGTAAGTACGGCCCGTCTGCTTTGATTATGGGTCAGCGTGAAAGGAACAAGTCTCAGAGCAATAAAGGGAATTGTGTTTTCAGTTGTTTGTGGAGAGATCTACACACGCTGGCAGCTATAGCATCCTCACCGCTGGTCGTGTAACTGGAGCTCATCCCTGAGAGAGATAGTGATTTAAATATTTACAGGCCCTCCACGCCTCTGTGTTTTGACCCTTAACTGTTTGCTGTGAACCTGAACTGCAGGTTAAGTAGAGGGGAAAGAGATACGCTCTGCAGCCCGGGGTGTCCGGGGAGGCGAAAAAGCAGTGTTTATCGACGGGGCCGGGGAGAGCGCGCTGTGTGGACACGACGAGGGTAATGAGCGCTGGGAGCTGGAGTGTAACTGAGAGGAACTGTCCTATCTCACGGCCACTGATTGTGGTGATCGCCTATCGAGTTCATCTAATGTCCTCGTACGCAGACGCTAACCGCAACGCTAACCGCAGTCTAACAAAGCTCTAACAAGCCTGCTTCAATCCTATTTGAGTCAGAAGAAGGGCTTTAAGGTGCCTCAGCCTCTCTGCTGTGTTTTATGTGTTACACGTATGCTCTCAAAGGCGACACAGAAAAACATCACAACTTGCTCGACCTCAAGTTCTCCAAACAAGATCAACTGAAGGATACTGTGCTGTGAAAATAAAGCATGTGAAAGTCAAATTAATGGCCTCATAAAAAAGGGAGCAGTGTCACCTACCAGGAACCATTCCAGCGAGTGTGGAGGTGGGGTAGCTGCCTTGTCCTGTGGGGGGGACGTGAGGCGGGTAGCCAGGTAAGGTGGTGCTGGCCATGTCTCGACCTGCAGGCACAAAGGAGGAGAAGTCTTACAAGGATGCATGTACACAGGGAGGGTGGATATGTAGTCAATGCTCTGATTTTTGTTTTTCCAGGACATGTATTTTTTAAATGAAAGAAAGAGGTGTTACATTTTACTGCACAGTGCAGGAGATTTTCAGGACTTTGCACCCTGAGCTCCTGATGTAATCAGGTTTAAAATGAAGGTATTGGTTTTGCTTCCAGATAGATGAAAATGTAGAAAACAAGTCTTGCCTTGTGTTTCAAGTCACTACAGACTTTTTGTAACCATGTTTTTTTATCCTAGCTCTGCAAGTGCACAACCATAACCATAAAAAAAGTAACCATGCTTTAGTTTTGTTAGGGTTGGAAATTGCTGTAAAACAAATGGAACATATTTTCTTCTTAAGCGTTGTCTTAAAGGTGATCAGTGTATATATCACAGGACATTTGGCATGTCATTTTAAGCAAAGATTTAACATGATTTGTATTAAATCAATGTGCCATAAAATGTACAACGGCAGCAACAGCCAACAAAATACAAACATTCTATGCAGCTAAAACGGAGAGGAGCACCAAAAGCCCCGTCTGCTCGCTGCTCCGTCCTGTAATTAACAGTGACAGCACTGGATGAAGGGTCACTCGGGACGGGGAGACACAGGTCCAAAGCAGGCCCCAGCATCAGCTCTACATCTCTGCCTCTGCACCAACCCCTCCCTGTTTTGGCCTCCTCTGGCCCCTCAGACCTCGGGCCTGTCACGAGGCTGGATGGACCTGGAGGCCCTTTTGTTAACTTGGGAGATGAGTTAGGGGTCAGAGCTGTAGAGAGGGGGAGAGCCTGCGGGCTGTTAATGAGGGGCAAACAGTCAGTTTTGCTCCTGTGTGTACACAACAGTGGGGCCAGCTAACATGCAACACGCCTGTTGGACGCTTTAATCTGATGTTTGAAAACTAGAAAATTAACAAAAATAAGCAAAGGGGGGAAAAACTTAAACTAAAGATTTAGCTTGATTGGACTTTGTTCTACTTTTTGAGGCCTTAAAGTAAAGTAGTACCTGCTATAAAGGTCTGGCTGGCATATTGGCCGTAGGCATGGGCAGGGTAGCTGGGAGAAAAAGCATCTACAGAGAGGCCGGACTGGTGGGGCAAGATGTCAGCTAGAGCAGAGTCCCCAACAGAGGAGGGGGTGAAGGGGGCAAAGGAGGCCTCATGGGGCTCCCGCTTTACACACATGGAAGGTGGATATGATGGGTGGGAGTCTGCCAGATGGAAAAAAGAAAAAAAACTGGATGTAATGTAGACATGCATCTCCACACTTACTGGACATACTTTGACCTCAGTCACTCAGATGTATGGTGGGATGGATGTTCAGTTTTCTAAATGATCAAAAAGTTCTTCTATCATGCCCTCAGCCAAACACTACAGATACTGCATACACTGATGCAGGTTTGTGGTATCAGTGCATTAGAATGAGTTTCTGATGTCACAACACTCAAGCAGGCTTCAAACGTTAATGATTATTTTTCCAATCTTTCAAATGAAATTGCCAAAAAATGAATATTTGCTGCTACCATTCAGAAATGAAAGAAAATGGATTCTGACATGGATATAAAAGGTCTTATATGATCTAAATGAATGTTAGGTTTGATTAAGGTTAAAATGTATTGGGTTAGGCACGAGGAAAGGAGCCTTAAGAATAGGAACCCAACAAGAAGTATGATTAAACAAAGATGAACTTCTATCTTTTAGCAACTCTAGACCAGACATTTCCTATGACTCCTGAATAGATAAGCAGTCTTCAGTTGATTCGTTCATTTACATAGCTTATAATAATAATCATCTCATATGCACCCTGCAGTAATTCAGTCAACTAAGCAGGGAACATACACCAGTGAAATGTTGCAACAACACATCGCGCCTGATCAATCAAGCTCAAATGCGTAAAAAATTTCCCAAAGGTTTTTGGGAAAACAAACAACATAATCTCACGGCTGCTTTCTCACAACAAAATCACTCCCACAAATACCCAAACAATCGGCCTGCAGACAGTTCAGAACTCCACACTTTGATCTAATTTGGCTGATGAGTCTTGGCATCTTTCATTTCACCGGCTCTGCCTCTTGAACCCGTGCAATCAATGTGAGCTCTGTCTCCGTCTCCGGCCTCGCCACGTCTGCCGCAGAGCCCGCTCTGTTTCGCTGGGGCCTGCGGGGAGAGATGGCTCTTTCCCGACACCATGATAGCCTCATTAGCTGCTTCCCCCGTCATTGTTATTTTACAACAGGACTGTGTGTTGCAATTCCTCATTAAGATAAGGGCTGTTCTATGGAAAGGGGGGATGCAACCCTGTCAGCCCTATGAACCTTATGCCAGGAAACCAGGCAACGTAACTGACTGTTTTTCCCATAGAAATCCACAGCAGGTTCTCCCGCTCTCTTTGTCTCTGTGGCAGCTGTAAATGTGGATTCAGACTGAGGAAGTGCAATTACACTAAATACTTTCATCTTATAGAGACAAATGCCAGATAAGGTTTAACAAAGTAAGTTTTTAACACATGATCAAATCATTAAAACGAACGGTTGACACAATCTCTGACATGTACAGAAATATTCTAATAACCAGGCTTCAGCATTTAATTGGATGGACCGAAAGTTTGTCTCTAAAAGTAAGACATAAATCTCCTTGGAACAAGAACACAATAAAGGAATGAGTGCACATGTTCACTTCTTTACTTAATTATATCTACACATGGTCTGTTCAAGTCTTTAAAGTTAAAACAGCTTTCAAAAGTCTACTTAGTCTAACACTGATTTAAGTGAACCACAACCACCATCAAACCTCAGATAATGGACACTTTCTGACACAACCTTAAAACATAAAATAGTAAAAAAAAAAAAAAACCTCAGATTCTATAAGTGCAGGCTTTTAGACACAATCCAACTACTGTGTGTAACGATTTAGAAAGGTAGAGTGTTTTTTATCCCTTCAGGTGCTTCTTAACTGAGCCATGCACATGCAGATTCTCTATGTAATTGTTCTCCTTTTCTCCTTATTTGTTATAAAGGTAACATTGCAGGGCTCTCCTAAACTCAAGGACAGTAATCTGACCTCTAAGACAATACTGAGGGTACCAAACCTTAAGAAAAGGCAAAGTCTGTTTACACTGTATTCCAGACCTCCTGTGCACAACCGTTAGCTTCTGTTTTCTCAGCCCCTCAGCAACCGTTGTCAAACAGACAACAGGTTACGGCGCAACAACAACCGCTACAAACGCAAGCGTTCAAGACCACTGAACTCTGAAACTAATCAGACATGGTGTTGCTTATTGTCCTGGAGACGAGGCAGAGCCCGGGTAAAGGGAGCCTGTCAAATCACAGGCCCCGATGATGGAGATGGAAGATAAACTTGTTGGTCCTTGGGGACTCTTTCTACCCAGCAAACACATCTCTGAGCGGGTGGAGACGCTATAGAGTTCTCCAACATCTGTCTCTGCTACGTCCACAGACCCCATCAACCATAGAAATGAACTCTTAAGAACCTACAGCAGTCCTCAGAGTGCTGCGTTCAGATATAGCTGCAACAGCCTGCTCTCAAGTGGGCATTTCATTTTTAAACGTACACAGAGGAACTTCTGAGAAGAAAACATTTACCGGCAGAACTCTTGTTTTCAAACGCTGACCTGCTGAGAACTTTCTTATCACCGCAGTATGTTCAAGACCACTGCAAAACTTATTTTTTTACATTTATTACGTACAATCAGTCAAATCTCTACATCCACTCTCCTGCATCTTGGAAGTGGTCATAAAAAAAAGTAATATAAGAACATCAAAGCTGCATCCAATCATGAGTGAGTAAAGATCATTTCTTGGCCCAAATAGCTTGAAATCTCCATCCATTGTTTGAGTCATTCATTATCCAATGTGTGCTTAAAGGTAATTATGCTGTTGCGGGAGTTGATAAAAACATTAATTTCCTAGCTGGGGGCTGTGAGCTCAGACAAGCCGTTTGTCACTAGGCCACACACCAGGCGCTGCAGGTTAGGTGGCTGCTTCTTGTTTGCCATCCAGCAGAGAAAAGCTTCCACTGCCAAGTCAAAATAACAAGGCTAATTTCAGTTCAAATTAATCCAAAATAAAGCTTCTTTTAACCGCTTCTCCCTCCTCTTTAAAGTTCTGTCCTTTTAATACTCGTAGAGAAACAGACACAAAGATAGACATATATAAAGAGAGATGGAGAAGCATTGGATTTCCACATGTGTTAGAGTTGTAGAAGGCCAGAGGGGGGGTCCATTTACACCCAGCTTCCCCACATGCTCTGGTAAGAGTGATTATCAAACACAGCCTGCACAGAGGCTACTCTCAGTCATCCCTATTTCACTACCCATACTAACTACTGTACAATATCATACCACCATTTTTCAAGCAAAACTTGATTTAAATATTGTAAACCAGATACTGGATACTGTATGTATTGTGAAGATACTAGCTGACAACTACACATGAACAGTTAATCCAGAGACCAGGGATTAATAATTGCATGTTTCTCTGTCAATCCCTATGTAAAACACAACACTGTTTTCATGTACTAGACACTGATTCATACAAGTAAAAGTAGTTCTCTGCAAATGTCCTTGTTTGCCCGGTCAGATTTGCACAATACCAGCTTTAACATGATTACTATTGAACATAATCTACCTGCATGAATTAGCTCAAGACTAGATTTCTTATGTTTGTCTTGATGGAGGATATAAGAATACTCCTTCCAAATAATTGCTGACAAATTCAGTTTTATTCCCAAAAGACGTTAAAATGAAAATGGTTTCATTTCAATACTCGAGATAGTCTTTGTAAATGATTGTTGCTTCCTTGTGAACACCAGTGGTGTGATTCAGTGCCTTAAATCTCTCCCTGATTTGCTCCGCCGCCCTCCTCTCCTCCTAGGTAACTGTCTCTTTCACACATTAGAGTAAACAGAGGACACAAAAATGGCCGACATTGCCTTCTCTTTGGCGCCCTTGGAACGCGAAACTGAGCACTTCATTAATCATTCATCTTTAATAGATTATGCAAATTCCAGGACATAAAAATCAACAAGATCAATAACTGTATGCATTTTAATTGGGAGCAGAAAACATTTAAAGAATGAATATAATCTTGTAGCTCCATCCAATATGAGAGCATAATTTATTGATAATTGGATCCCAGCCTAAGTGAGGGAGGTAATTTAGCATTTTTCAGCCCTGGCATACATTCCTATTTACAGGGATTGCTAATGGCAGAAAAAATAATATTATGCACTGACAACCTACATCCAATCAAATGCAACAAGCATTACTTTGCATAGTCGTTAAAATTAAGCAATAAAATTTTACTGGAAATGACTTCTTGGCTTAATTAATAAACACATTATTTTTTAACGCACGTTCCAGAGCATGTTGTCAAACTCCACTTAAAAAAAAAAAGTTTTGTTAGTCTGCCTCCTCATTATGCAATCTGTGGCCCTCACATGTATCGCTTTAGGAGGCCCCGGGGCCCCCAGGTGGCTTGAAGGCCACCTGCTATGAGTGTGCTCCCCGGAGCGAGACCGCTTTCATAGGAGGAGCCCGGCGTAAAAGACAAAAACACACCTTTCTTCTCCTGAGGCCCAACTTTCTGGGGCAAAATTACCTCCCACATATTCAGGAATGAAAAAAAGGGGTCTTTCTTTTTCTGTAGCTCTGTGCCGGGGTCCAGGGAAGAGACTATAGGGATCATTTGAGAAGGGCCACGGCAGTTTTCAATCATGCTGTCCTCCTCTTTACTCTCTTTCTCTCTCACACACACAGTGGACTCATTGACTTCAATGCCCACTGCATAATTATGGGCATTTCATTAAAAGGCTGGTATATTATTCTCATGTCAGTAAACCTAACCTCTCCTGGGAGAGAGGTTCAACAGAAACAATATTTCAATTAACGAGGCGGACATCAAGCTCGACAGCAGAGCAAAAGAAGCCATGGTGCAATACAAGGTGGGTTATATGATACAGATAGTTAACACTACAAGATATTTAATACACTGCGCCTGCATTCAACTTCTGGCTCATTGAGGAAGTGACTTTTAAAAACAGGAGCCAGTTTGCAAAGTGTAATTTCATTTTTTTTTTCTGTATCTGTCCCTCTTCTCCACAGCATGAGGCAGCCAGCCAGCCACGCTGCCACTCCAGCCGCTGTCAATCAACAGGCTATCATAGCCTTTGATGACAACGTCGTGTCGCGGCGAGAACAGCAGCTGTCTCTCATGAGAAGTGCTCCCAGTCAATCTGTTAGCGGGCCAATCCGGGCTAACACAATAGCCAGTTAGGAGCAGTTGTGTGAAAGGCCTGTAGGATTTAATGGGCTCAGATGATATATCGCCTCGCTCTGTACCACGGCAAATAAACTCACAGAGTGCTGCAAAAAGTGGTCCAGAGGACTTTTTTCATTTTGTGATGAGAATTTGATATGGCTGGAAAATGTGTTTGCCATAAGGAGATGATGAGTCGGTGATGATGCATTATCAAGATGATAGATTTTGCAGTACTTGGTCAAATAGAAGGGGTAGACTTTAACCAATGATTGTGAAATCACAGTTTACAGTGTATTCAGTTAGAGAAGGCACCATGTTTTCAACAGAATAAGTTACTTTGCCATCTGCAATAGTATGCACACATGAACTCTGTTGATTAGGGGATAAATATGCTTTTAGATATCAGGGATGTTGGGAATTTATAAACTTTGAAAATCAGGTCAAAACAATGCCTTAGTCCCAATTGCATCCACCTGTGATAGGTGACAAAGGAACTGGAAAACTTTACAGCATCTAGATAATTTTGTTTTGGTTTTTCCTCTTCTTTGGTTCGCGAGTAGAACGGTTGGCGAGATGCTATGCAACAACATGTGCAACAGCAGAAGAAGGGCCGAATATACCACAAAATCTATGTCAAGTTCTGAGTTTAAGCACCATGGCGCACTTGTTCCCAACCTGCTGCAGCTGTTTTTTCATTCTTTTAGGGGTCAACCTAGCGTGAGTCAGATTGTACCTGTCACAACAGAGTAGCTCTGGGAGACACTGGAGGCGAGCTCGGAGCTGGCGCTGGAGGAGAGGCTTGGCTTTACATCTTCCAGGCCGCCGTTCAGGGAGGGGAGCGAGTACTCATTGGCCTGTGGACAAATACACAACAAATGCAAAAATATGTCAGCTGAAGAAGGCACATGTCAGAAGGTTGGAAACCAGAAATAGCAACTTTAAACACAAATTAATTTCACATTCCACCAGATTGTTCCCTGATCTTCTTAATTTCAGCTATGCACTGCCCATAAGCCCACTTTGGGTGCTAGATTTAGAGCAAAATTCCCAGTTTAGGAGACTTTATATAAAATATGCCTGATGGAAACCCCTTGTGTATCTGAGGAAGCTGCCTGTGATCCTCTCGCCGTGTTTCCTTTCTGAATATTTCCTGTGATTTCTGTGAACTATCCCCCCACCACCACCACCAACCCGTCCTTTCCCCACTCCCCATGCTTTACCAAGACCTATGATGTATGCATGCATTAGGGCTTGTCTGAGGAGAAGGCAGGAAGGGAGTGAGGGATGAGAGAGGGATTGGGCGAGGAGTGAAAGGACGGGGTGTCAGCTGGCTCTTTGTGCTCCACTGCAGTCATCCCTGTGACCAGTCAAGGGAGGAGACATTCAGGGCTTTGTTACAGGAGAGACATGTGGTGTGTGCTTTTTTAAAAGGGGAGTACAAACCTCAAAATCAGCCTTTGTGCTTTGTTTCTAGGATGAACACAAATATAAGGGGATTGAAATTATTTTAAATAGTGTTTTGTTGTTATCGTTTATACTTTGATTATTTTGTAACTTCATTTTCAAGCTTTTCTTTACATTTCTTTTGGTTGTAATAAAACATGAACGACCGCCATTTTTCATGTTTCGCAGCTTCTCAGTCTTGGAAATGCAACTCTTGCTGTACCATGATACAATGCGATACGATACGATATGATGCAATACACTTTTTGTCCACTAAGGGAAGGTCCTATTGGACTGGAATGCCACACACATAAAGCTGTGTCCACATTAATATGATTGAAAAAGAAACAGAATCAATTAACATGTAAACAGAGTAGCACTGCCCAATGACAATGTTTACTTTTTTTACACATTTTATAGAGTACTAGTTGAAAAAAAACTTTTCAATTGTCATAAAACTTGTGCCTCTGCAGCCAATTTCATGTGTCACAGTTTTGCCATCTAGGAAATGAAGCATTTGCTGAATAACGATACGATGCGATGTGACTTAGGATGTGATAAACCTTATTGAATACAATGGAATAGGCTACAATGGATACTACACTATATGGTAATTATACTTTATGATACTATACAATACATTTCAATGTATACCATACTATACGATGCGATATACTTAATTGTCCCTGTCTGCAGTAGTGCTCAAAAATAAATAAAAAACATCACAAAACAAACAACAATCAACATGTTAGCAGAGTAGCACCTACCAATGACTACCACAAAAACAAATTTCCCTTATTGCACATGTTCAACATAATACAGAACAATAAGTGAAGGAGATAAGAACTGCACATGCAGACCTAATGTGTGGATCAAGCTAGTCTCTTTAGTATTTATTCACTTTAATCTGAGGTTAAGACTCTGCAGGCAGCTGTGATAAATCCTGTTTGTTAATGAGATGACACTTCCTGACCCGACTCTTCTTCTTCTTCTTCTTCTTTGAAAAGATAAGTGTGTGTGCACACATTTGTGTCTGCGAGTGTTTGTATCAGCGTGCATCTGTTTGTCTCAATGGGCTGGGGGTCCCACAGGGGCGAGTTGGTGACCCTGGTCTTGTCTGCCTCTATCCCAGATAAACTCTAATTGTCTGCTTACAACTGTTCCCTGGCACTGGGCTGGATGTTCTTCTCTATTCCGCTGGGCCTCTGCAGCACAAGAGCCATTTTGTCATGCAGATGGGCTGTGGGCAGGGCTGGGCAGGGCTGGGCGGAGGGCGAGTGGCGAGCACAGAGGGGCCTGAATGACCCGACCACATGGCTGCCAGAAGTGTGGGAGGGATGAGGCCTATTCAGCCTGGCCTCTTCAAAATGGCTTTTTAATGCCCTGACGCAGACACCAGACAAGCCCCTAATAGCCTAATATCCCACCTTTTCACCAGTTTAAGAAAAGGAGGGGGTGTTGGAAACAGGGAGAAAAGAGGAGGTGCACAAAACGAGTGGAAAGCAGCCTGATTAATATTACATTAAATTAAAACTGATTTTTCTGGACTATTCTGGTGCCGTTTTTCTCCCCCCTCCTCCACCTTCTCCTCGCCTTTTTAATACCTTCTCCTCCAGTCTTTGTGATTGCAAGTCATTTCCAATTCGTTTTGGTATTGATCTTGCCGTAGAAATCACTTTGGTAATTAGCTGCATTAGGGGCTGTATAGCAGGCTGAGGGGCTGTCCCCCTGATTTATCGCCGCTGTAATTCCCCGCGATCGCGCAGAGATGAAAATGAACTCAATTAGGGCACTGCTCAGGCTGCATGGGCACCCACATAGAGTTCCAATGGAAAAATTAATAGTCCTCTTGTTGTTTAACAGTCTAATGAATGTAAATAAAGGTTATCCGCTGGAATAGGGTATAGGCTTGCAGGTTGCTTTGAGAAATAAGTTGCAGGGAGCATTTTGTCACCTGTGTCAGCATGTGTACCTGGTAACCCACAAGGACTACAGTGTGGCTTCTTTCCTCTTTTGTTACCACAGTTGAAAAACATACTGGAAAAGGGGATTTTGGTGCAAAAACAATAAATGTGAGGGTGTAAAGAAATCAGCGTTGTCTACCTGTTCAGGTTTAATGTGTTCTGAAGTGGGGAAGACATCAGGGTAAGAAGGACGTTCAAACACGCGGTCAAGGGCCTCCAGCTGCTGCTGGGTGAAGGCGTCAGCTCGCAGGTGCTTCCTTAAACTCTCCACGCTGCCCTGAGAGTCGCTGCCAGGGCCTGAACCATCTGAGCCATCTTGAAAGAGAGGTAAAGGAAGGAGGGGAGAGGGGGAAAGGGCAACAACAACTGCATGAGTGCATAGCTCGACTCTTTTTTACTTAATACATTTCTAGCAATGTGAGGTAAGCATGAGGAGAAATTAGTTTTGAGCCTAACGGGTGTGAGAATGATGGCGGATGAGGAGCAGGAGTAAATTCAGGGAGACCCACCAGCATGTCTGCCTTTCATCTCCCTCTATGTCTTCCCCTCACACACATATACACTCACTCAAGAAGCTTTCTGCTCACCCCCCTCCACCCCCACCTCTCGTCGCGGCCACCATCAGCACGGTCATCATGTGATAGGTCTATGGTAATTGATGGATTACCTTCAGTGCAAATATATACTTGTAAGGGAGAGCGTGTGTTTCAGGAGGAGAAACTGGGGCTGCCGATTACATACAGAGCCTCTCATTCTGCTGGCGGGAAATGGAGAGCCATTATTTAACTGCACTATTTCCTCCTGAACATATTACCCTTCCCTCTCTCTGTCTCCCTCTCTTTCTCTACATCCATCCCCCCCCCCTCGCATATTGCCTGTCTTCTGGAAAACAGAATGGAGTGTGGACGGCACTCAGGGCCGAATGAGGACGGGGCGTCGAGGGCAAGCGTATGCATTTCCTCACTTGGTCACACTCTATATAAACAAATGAGTGTATGCTTCCCTCATTCTTCTGATCTCTGACCCTATCAACTCGGCCACTGCCGCTTCAGCTCTCCCTCTGCTCCCTCATCAAGTCCCGAACACTGAACGAAAAAAACCATTCTGCAGCTAAAACCTCCAGCCTGTATCCCAGGAACCTCCACTACACATCCCGCCTCATGCCGCCCTCCCTTTCCTCCCCTTTTACCCGGCCGCCAACAGCGGATGAGGGCTTTAGCTCCCATACAAATCTGTCATTCTAAATTTGCAGCAGATTATGTTCTCTCCTGGGCGAGCCGGCGGTGATATATGATATGCAAGGCCGCTATTGATTGCCTGATCCGCCGGCAGAGGAGGGGAGGCGAAATGAACTTGGAATGAACATCATGCCTCAACTCATTGTGCGTATAATACTCTACTTAATCCCACATTTTTCTGTGCTATGGAATTCAATTGATCAATCATGTTCCACTGATGGTACCATTTCAGGGGCGTTATTGCCATTCTGCTCGGCTGCTTGACCTTTTTTCAATGGCTGAGGCCAGCGGATGAACCCGACTTGCACCAAGAAATAGATCCATGGAGAGAATGGAATAGAGGACTGCAATTGGGTACGAGTGTGTGTAGATGGCAGAGTGTGTGTGTGTGTCTGTGTTTCATTGCTTAAATATATTGACTGTAGCTTTGTCTAACATTTATGAAGGAATCAGTTCTTTCTCCTGCCTCATGTATTTTTTTCTTTGGAATATTTGAGCAGTTTTTCTTTTTTCCCCTTGGGTGGAGGGGCAGCTTTAGTGTTGCTGTATGAAACTCAATTGTTGTCTGAGGTACAGAAGAAAAAGGAGTCATTAATTACCTCGTATCAGCTGGTGTGAGAAAAGAGGCAAGCCGGATCAATAGCAACTGTTTGTCATTCACTGTGGAGGATCGTGCTTATACTCAGCTCCCCCTCAAACACTTAATCAGGCCTACTGAACTGGCTGCAGGAGGAGAAAAAATCCCTCCACAGGATTATGTTGCTGCCCTTTATTTGATGAAAACGTAAACAAAAATCATCAAATTAAATGTCCAATTACACAACCTCTGTTAGCCTGTAAATGTTTCTAAACTGGAGTAAAACAGGCCTATTTTTTATCAGGTTTGATTCAGACTGCTCGGTTTTTAAGTCTCTAGCTCTAAAGTTAAGTATCAGAATATATTTCACATTTATGTGGTCAAAAAAATTACTGATTTGGCCTTTAAGTGGTGAAACTAGTAAATCATTTATTTTCAGAATTCACCATTAGAGCTTCATGTTTGACATATATCATAAGATAGCTGCAATAAATCAGATTCATCCTTTGACAGTCAGCGTGTCAAGTGGGCTGTGAAGCCCGACTGTCAGATTGTGTGTGTGTGGGTGTGTGTGTGTGTGGGTGTGTGTGTGTGTGTGTGTCTCATTGACTGCCTTGTTTCATTTTCACAGTGTTTCTTCAACCCCTCTGGGTGTCTCAGCAGGTATTCTCTTATCTCTCCCACAGCACCAGCTGACTGCGTTTCTTCGTTTTAACACCAAAGTGTGAGGAGATAAAAACAAGACTCTCCAACAGTGACACTCACACATCCGACTCTAAAGAAGCTTTCTCTCTGATCGATACTTTCTTTGGTCAGCTTTCACAGACAGATGCTGTTTGACCTTATTAAGCGATGTTTACTACTGAAAAAATTAAAGGAACAGTTTGTGACAATGGAGTCCTGGTCTGGAGATGAAGTAAGATAATGTAAAGATTGTGATAGACACATGTCTCGTTTCTTACATTGAACTAACAGAATGATGCACTCTGTTAATAAGACAATTAATTATAGCACTTCCGTTAATTCTGGAGTCGGGTATTTTATCATGATGTGTTCAAACATAAGTGGACTGAGCAGCTTTGTTTAAGAAAAACGGATCAGCTGCTCTCCTTTACTAGACAATACGGTGAGAAAAGAAATTAAAGCTGCTCTATTCATTTATCAAACGAGCTCTTACTCGTGCACTTTCAGCCTTTCTAACACACACACACCTAAATATCTAACCAATGACAGAAGCTACTGTGACACAGACCACAATCGTATCAAAAGCTGTTCTGTTTTGCTTTGTCTCTAAGGGGGATGTTAACGTCCTGCGGTGGCACGGTGGTACTTTATGTCCTTCTTTCATCTCCCCTGTTCCTGTGATAAGATAACTCAGAGAAGAGAGGGGGGGGGGGGGGGTGGGCTTGTTTGAAAGGCAAATGAATTCCTCCACACCGCCTGGCGCTCTCCGTAAATCAATGGCGCGGGGTTTCCCAGATCAGAGGCTGCGAGTCCTCTGCTGATAGGTGAAATGATGCCATCGCAAATTGTGGATCATTTGTTGATGTTTTTTAAAAATGCAGTTATGCTTGGAAAAAAAAGGGAGAGAGAGAGAGAGAGAGAGAGAGAGGGGTGGAGAGAGAGTGCAAACAAACTGGTATACCCAGAGGGTGAACACTCCTCCCCTGTAAGCTAGCTATATTTATGAAAGCTCTGAAGCGGAAAGGAGAGAGGTGGGTGGGTTGGGTGGGGTGGGGGAGAGAGAGAGAGAGAGAGAGTGGGGGAGAGAGACAGCAGCACTGCCATGGCTGTTAAGATCCTGTTATGTTGTGGCGTGTTTAAGAGCTTTATTAATTCGATTTAGCACCACCAACCAGTGTACTGACTGTCAGCGGGCAGAGAGATGCTTATTTGATGTTTGCACTCACCGCCTGCACTGAGGCTGGGTCTGTAGTGTTTTCAACTCTAGTTATCGTATTTACTTTGATTTTAAACCACAGATCCAGGCCAATGCAAAAAGTCAAGATGAAGTCCTATAGTAAGTCTATAAGACGGGGGGAGGGGGTCATCAGCCGGCGGTAGATTAAAATAGTCAAAGACTTGCTCGTTTGGTCCATCCACATGTGATTTTGAAAAAAAAATGTGGCAGTGTTTGAAATTCAGAAAATATTTTAATTTTATCAAATGGAAGTTAAGTAAGATTGCAAGAAAAATGCAGAAAGAAAAGTTCAAGCTAGACCCTGCAGTGCAAAAAAATATATAGTTTTATTTTACGTTTGCATTGAACACAAGTTTAAATATAGATTATTTTTGTTTAAATGGAAGAAGATAAGTCATTCTCTGTTATAGTCAAAAATGACCTGATTATATGGATATTACTGCAGTAAACCCTCTCCCTCTTTAGTGTGTCTCTATTCCCCTCTCTTTTTCTCTTTGTCCTCCTCTTCCCTCCTCTGGACCAGTCTGTCGTTTAGCGTTGCCACCCTGTGCTGCAAGTATTTGTGGAAATGCAATTAACGTATCCCCTCTTTTCTCTCGCCTTTTCTCCCTCCTCAAGCTGAGTAATGCATCGCTCCATTAATTCTCGGCATCGCTGCCCGTAATTGACTTTTCTCTGACATGATTCCTCTCCATTGAGTGAATTCCCTCTCCTTATATTTTTTGTGACGGCTCTCATTGTATATTGTTTACAACTGTACGTGGGGTCTCATGCAGCCATGTTGCTGAACGGTTAACCCACAAGTCTCAGAAAGAATAAGGGCAGACGATAAGAGGATAAATTAAATGTTGAAGAGGTAGAGCACAGGAGGTGGAGGAGGAGGGGGAGAAATAAAATGTGGACCCTTTTGTGTCCTCTTCTACTGTCGGGGCCCTAACAGCTTCTTGTCTCTGTGATACGCTCTGCGGCCCCTCTCAAACCTGAGCTTTTCTCTCTCAAACACAGCCCATCAGGGCCATCATGGTGCTCATGATTCCATTTATTTCTGCCTCGCTCTGGATGCATTTATTTTCTAAAGTGATCCTCTATTGACTCATTGTCATGGACTGGCTTGACTAGCCAACCAGTGAAGGCCCAGGTTCAAATCCATACACTAACTGATTTGAACTCCACAAATGGGTCGTATGTATTGAAAGATACGCAACGGGCAATCTTCAAAAGGGGCCAAATATCAAATTTGAACAAATCAAAACAGCCACTGTATTCATTTTTCTTCTGCACCTACTGCACAAGGTTGATATGACTCTTTCTTTTAATGTCATGAATGAACAACCTGCTCGGGCATTTGTCCCCCCCCCCCACCACCCCTCCCTGCTCACACACTCATAAGCGCCTTCTACACTCATCCCACACCCACGCTACAATCACAAGTTATGACCTTTGCTTTCTCCATCTAATTTATCACCGTTGCTCCCTGCTGCCTGCCTGTCCTCCCCGGAGCTCCACTGGGCTCCATCCCGGGCCCGATGAGAGCAACATACAGTTAGGTCACATCAACCTGACTGCAAACAGGAGCCGGGTCAGGAGCTACCTGTCACTGTGTGCAAGACAAGGAAAGCACTGACTTTACATTGACAACATCTCCTTTTAAAAAATGAGCAAATCCGGCATGATAATTTGATCAGTCCTTTACTCGAAAAAACGACTCGAGGATGGCACTTGTCAAAGGAGTGCATAGACATCCTGCTCTATAATACACATTTGACAATCTTCCTGCAGTTGTCACCCAATCCTCTCTCTCTTTTCTTGGCTTCCACTTCCACCATAGGTTTAAATGACTGCGCGAGAGCATGCTGTACAACAGGCTAATTTCCCCACTTCACTATTAATGCATTTGGCAGGAACAACATTCCATTTCCTGTAATGAGATACACAAATAAATCTGGCTATGGATAGATTCAGGGTGGTGGCGGTGGTGGGAAGAGGAAGAGGGGAGGGGGGGAGGGGGGAAGTGCATTGAGACGCATTCTCCCAGCACTGGCATAATTGGTATCGCTGCTTGCAGACATGCAAACCAATCTCTGCACAGATAGGGCTGAGACTCTCTCTTTCCCCCCTTAAGGCTATTTCTTTTGTCTTTGCGATAGCTTGCACATCCAAGATAGAGGGAGGGGAGGGAGGGGGGAGATGTTAATTTGTGAATTAATAGCTTTTCTCTGCAGAATTGCAAATTCTTCTAAATGTCACTATGTTCGCTGTGTGAGAAGATTCTGAAGTTGCAAACAGACACTCTTTCCACACACACACACTTCCGTGCATCAGGTGTGTGTGTGTGTGTGCATGCACAAATCCTAAAACCGATCCTTGCTCAACTCTCATTGAGACCTCCTCTCTCCCTCCTCCCACTATTTTTTTTTTTCTAATCCCCCCTGCTCCTCTTCCTCCTCCCGTCTTCACTCGAAGCCGTCCAGTGTAACATGCTACTTTTAATTTGCAATAACACATGACAAGGACAGATTAATGGCTCTGATGGCACCTATGTCCCTGAAGCTCGTCTTACGGGGGACCCGGTGTACATAACGCGTGTCACACTACATTATCTCTACAGCCCTCCAGTAATGGGGACCTTTTTCTTCCTCAAAGGGCAACCGCTGACTTCAGCCACACCGAGATCACACAGTACAACTATCGCCATTCTGTACAAGGCCTTCTTTATCACGGTTATTTTGGTTAAATTACCAAAATGTGGACACAAAACACATGACATGCAACAGAAAGTGAGGAACATTAAAACAGTTTGCAGCACTAGATCTCCCCTCATTAAGTATTTATTCATTTGCATATTTTATGTTTACCTGGTTCTGTATTTACTAAGTTGTGTGACAAGTTCACACGTTAACACTTTTGCAGGTACTTTTGTTATGTGACCTAGACGTAGCAGCTCTTGAGGCTTAGACCTTTCTTATAGCTTTGTTTTGTTAAACAACAGTTGTCAAAATATTTGTGTACATTGGAGGTTAAAAAATCACAATGAATAACCAAACACAAACTGTATTACATCACAGAGATAATTTGAGAAAAACTAAAAAGGTAAGCCAAAATAGAGAATTGTGAAAAATAGAGAAACTTAATTTGATAAGAAACTGTATCTGATTATCTTTATATGATAATACTTTTTAAATAAGCTACATTGCTATGACTGTTTATCAAACTGAAAGCCTTAACATTTGAAAAAAGGCTTCCCCACCTCATTTTAATACGCTTGCAACCTGGAAGAGCAGAAACAGCAGTAGATAGGAAAGAGTTGTGATCTGATTGACCAAAGAAAAAGAGAAGGTTGTCTAACTTGAACTTACAATGTCCTATTTTCCTTCCATCCAAGTGGTTGCCACTCCAGAGAACTAAAGAGACAGAAACATAAAAGAAGGAAGTGGCCTGTTGTGATGAGTGCTCTTTGATATCATTTTCAACCATATCATCCCATCAGCCCCCTCAATGCAGCACACACACACATGCACGCACACGCACACACACACACACACACACATGCACATTGCACACACGCGGCCCCCTCCCTCACTCCCTCCCTCCCTCCCTCCCTGCCTGCACCGGTCTGTTCCTACACCTGTTCAGGCCTCCACTAGGGACATGTTAATTCATAGGCATTAAAAAAGCCAATTGTTTGCAAAACCGATAATCTATTAGCCCTCAGGCGGTGTGTGTCCACTCTCTTGCCTTGGAATGAGAAATTCTGGCTTGGACCGGATAAGCTTCCACTTAATCTTTGAGCATATCTAGGTCTGTTTTCATGCCAGTCCCTTGGGAGTGTATAGACTAGTGTACAATATTAAAGAAAACACTTTAAATTGGGTGTTTTAATGCTGTGCAGCCTCACACAATAAAAAAACAATCAAAATGTGTTTATGTAACTATGAGGTGCAGAAAATTAAATAACTGGCTGTGTCAATCCAGAGCTTCTTTTTCTGTCTTTTTAAATCAAAGTAAGAAGCAGCAGCACTGATGCCTTGCCAAGGGGGGGATTAGAGTTGTAAGACAGCTATATAGGATATCTACAGTACATCTAAGCATGGTATAAAATAGAGATGCAGCTCTGTGGGTGCATGGTAAAAACACAAGGCATCAAAAAAGAAAAAGAAGCAGATTGAATCACAACGCTCTCTCTTAACACTCGCCCCGGCCCTGATATACAACATAACAAGTCACTTGAGACAGCACACAGAAACACACTCGGTTGCAGCGCTGTCATAAATGTCATCTTCGTCTTCTTCTTCTTCACACACAGAGAAAAAAAAAATGAAGGAGACGAGTGATGGAGAGAATTAAAAGGATGGGGAGAAGAAGAAAAAAAACCACAAAGGGATTTTGTGTGTTCCCTTTTTCTTACCTTCGTCTCGTTTCCTCTTCTCGCCGTTGGAGCGAGGGATACCCAGAATGCCGTTGATGGAATAGGATCCCACGGGGTCGTTGGAGGCGCTGGTCACAGGGGGCGAGGCCGTGCTGGGCACTGATGGAGGAAGCAGAGTTGGACTGTGTTTTATTGGTGTTTTTGTATATGTGAAAAACTATTTTAAACGTGTATTTGAATGGGTATTTCTGATGTTGTTGTAATCTGTGCGCCGCCTCTTTTTTCCGCTCACCTATAGTGTGGCCCGGCGTGGAGAGTGGTGTGACAGAGCCATCAGGGGACGGGTGGAATTGCTGCTGGACTTTGGTGCGGATAATCCTGGCAAAGTGAACAACAGACACGGATCAATCAATACCGCTTCCAGAGCATGGAGATTTCACACCCAAAACCCGGCCGCCCCAGCCGGGACACTTAAACACGCCACATCAGGTTCACTTACACCCGTGCATGTACAAGTGCTCCACCGTTTGGGGGCCGCTTGTATCCTCATATTCAGCCCCTCCTTCCCTTGTCGCAAATAGCCAATCTCGGGGCTTTAGGGCCAATCTCTGTGCTCCTGTGTGAGGCTGAATGGGTTCTGCCCCCTGAGATTGTGGATTCAATCTAGCTGGATTCTGAGGTTAGAAATATGATAAAGTCCCCACACCAGTAAGATGTGATGTGGCGGGAAAGTCTTCATTGCACTTTGGTCTGAATGATCTTGCAAACAAAGCATGAAATCACATCAATTCACCTCAATGATCAGCTTCACTGGCTCTACCTGGCCAACTCTAATAATCTCCCTCTCCCGCTCCCCTCTCCCTCTCCCTCTCCTCTACTCGCTCTCTCTCGCTCTCTTTATCTCACCATCGCTCAAAGCTGATCTTTCACTTCTCTCTTTTTCCCCTTTTTTTTTTCTCATTTCTTATCTATGTACTGTACTCCACAGTCTCTGTCTTCCAGGCCCCTGATCTTTTTCTCTTTTCTCCAATTCCTCTCTCTTTTTTCCGTCCCTGTACTCTCGGCCTCCTCTCTGCTGTCTGTTGTAGTTTTGTGGTATCTCTTATATTGCTCAGTTTAGCACACAGGACTCCTCACAGGGCTCACTGAGGATCAGGGCATTTATTGATTGGGACTCTGGGATAGAAAAGATGACGACGAACGGCAGTGAGAAACCACAAATGCAAATGGTGATCTATATATTGCCTGTGACAGAAGAGCAATAGTGTCTTATTTGGCCAACCTACTGTGACCTACTACCACATCCAGTTTGTTTTAATGACATTAACATGTGCAAAAATAAAGTATCACAATAATCTGATAATTTGACATTAGAGGATGAGGAGATAAGGTTACGTTTGTAAATTAGAGATTTGTTGTATTTCTTTTAAAGGTACGGCGGGATTTAGCGTAGCTCAGCTTTAGCTCTTATGGGACGTGATCCCATTACATTAAACCATGACTGTGGTAATCTTTTGATTGACAGATGAACGTGAGATCATTGACTAACAGGCAGCGTTGTGTACTGACAGAAAATCCCACATGGACGCCCCTCTCACAGGAGAGGTGTGACAAAAACAGACTTTTACAGACTGCAGATGAGCAGAC
This sequence comes from Labrus mixtus, assembly GCF_963584025.1. NCBI lineage: Eukaryota > Metazoa > Chordata > Actinopteri > Labriformes > Labridae > Labrus > Labrus mixtus. The sequence continues at coordinate 8,701,404 of NC_083617.1, read as the reverse complement.
TGAGGCTTCACGCGTGCAGCAATGAGCCATCAGTTGTGACTCAGGCAGCTATGGGGTTAAGTTCCTCAGGGGCAAAAATGTACATCACACTCTTTTCATTCCCCTCGCTATCTCGTGTGTCCTCCATACTCTCTCCTCCAGGCAGGGCAACAAAGGCTCCTCCAGAAAACACACATCAATATTTTATTTGAATTTCTAACATCTCACCACAACAGTTATCTGACCTCATGACTCGAGGGAGCCTCATAAATTCAAGGACTTTGTTTCAACTCTATGTTGTTGCTATTGAATAAGCAATTTGGATGGCTGAATTAATGACATCTATGTTCGGGTATTGTAAAAAAAAAAAAAAAAAAATCTCTCCAAAGAAAGATTAAAATGTGGATCAATAAGATTGAAAGCCGCTTAGAACCTTCTGGGTACACCTCCGTCTCCAGTGGGTGGAAACTCCTCTCTGCGGCAGCAAAACAAAGTGCAACCGAGTCTCTGTGTAATCTTTAATAATTCATGCAGGAAAAATGTGTTTAAAGCCAGGACATCCTCTTTAGTCAACAGAGCAGAGGTCAGACCTCTCTAACCACAGAGACCACCAGGGGTCCACTGTCTCTGTCTTTCCCCCCTCTGCCCGCCTCTTTAGCTTCTCCTCCTCACACTCTTCCTCCTCCACGTTTCCCAATCCTCCCTTCAAGACCAACATCCAGAAACAACATTAAAACAGTCCATAGTGGGAGAGTATTGATAACCATGACTGGAGTTAGGTTAAATAAACATTCTTAAATATTATTCTGCATTTTTAGTTGGTTAAATTAATTTCAAGTCATATTTTAGAAATTCTAAGACCATTAAAGGAATTAAAATTCAAGAATGAAAGCAGCTTGTTGTCATGAATCTATTTGTTTCACAATAACCACTGTACTGATGTCTAATATATTTTAAAACTTGGTGATTTTTATGAACTTTCTTTTAATTTTGCTACTTTGGTGGGGCTCTACGTCCCTTTTAATTTAAAAGAGCTCTATGAATAAAGCTTATTATTATTAATGTTAAAGCGCAGTTTTATCTGTTGCAGCAGCAGGGCCTAGTTTTAATTATTAAACTGATGGAAAAAAAGGTCAAATTTTCTTCTAAAAGTTTTGTGTAAAAATCAAGAGTTTTTTTTCCCCCAAATGACAACATAGAAAAAAATGCTTCCATACACCTTTGAATGTTTTTGGAACAACAGAGAAAAACAAAGAAAGGGCGCCAAATAAGTTGTTGAAGCCACAATTTCCATAGCAGCCAGATTTTGTAATATTGCCATCTTTTGACGTTTTTGGAAAAGATTCATTCATCTCCTACATTTAGCTGCCTGTGTTATGAGACTCTACAGCTCATTAAAATGTAATGCGGATGACCAGCTCTCTGGAACAGTGCCTCCTAACCAAAGTTCATCACTCGCAGCCACTATGGGGCTTTTTTTTCACTTTGCACACACATGCACACATGAGGGCTTTTCACCGGTGTCCTCTGTCTAAAGACACTTTGTCCACTGCTGTCCCGCTTCACGGGGAAAGGTGCAGGTGTAGGGTGTCTGCTGCTTTGGAACAGAAACGCTTTTATAGTCCTTTTACGCATAATTCACCACTGGTGTAGCTCGGAAGAAGTCTTTCATTTTTTTTTTTTTCAATTTACAGCATTAATTTAAACCTATAATAATATAAACAACGAGGACTATAATAGGCTACATGATAATTGTGTGAGATATAGAGAATAATCCAGGATTGTTCAACCACGCTCTTGGTGTAAATGTGTGATGTTTTGTCGCTCCACATTCCCCTCGGTGTTGGAAAACAGAGCAATTGGTTGGCAATAAAGAGGCTGCTGCCGCCCCTGTCGCAGTGTGGTCCGCGTATTGAACGACTTTGTTGGGTATTTCCCTTCGCCTCTGGATCTGGTTACGCGGTATTGATCGGTTTTTATCGAGACAGATGTGATTCTTCGTGGCCCCAGCCTCAGCCCCCGTGCTGGCTGTGTTGTGGAGGGCCGCACAGGGGATTGAATTGCACATGTGAGACCACCCCGGGTAGGGAAACGTCTCGGGCTATAGGACTATCTTTAGCTCAGTGTGCAGATGAAAAAAAGTTACCATCTTATTTAACAGCTGTAATAGTCAATTAATACATGTTTTTTTTTTTTTTACTCAATGTCTCATTAAGTTTTCGTCGAAAATTTGGCTCATTTTACGCACACATTCAAAGGGTTATCTAAAAAAATGAACTATGTTTGACGAATAATTTACATACTTTGCAACAATTCAGCAAGTTTTTCGATCATCACATCAAATATAACTGTATTTTCCACCTACCTGTTGATGGAGGAAACGCTAGGGACAGTGTCGTTGTCACAGACGGCCTCAGCCAGTAGTCGGTCCCTTATCTCCCAGGCGAACATGGTTGGATTCTGGCGCTTGTAGTCCGCTATTTTATCCACCACTTTCGGAGTTGCAACCTTTGGTTTGGAGCCACCAATGACTCCAGGTTTAATACTGCCGGTTTCATAGTACCTGCATGGAAACAGAGGGATTTGTTCCTGAATGGATCCTTCTTTAAACTCAAAAGTTCAGTCTGATTTATGGCAGGAGTGGTTTAAGAATCGTCTGTGTGGAAACAAATTACCGCCGATCATTTAGGTCAAATAATTTAAAAATAGCTACAAATATGTTGGCGGGTTTAATCTATTAATTGGTTTGTGTGTGTGTTGTAATATGGGCCTGATTGAGTGTCAGCTGGGAGGTGAACAGAGCGGATTTTTCCACGAAAAGCATGTGTCATTAAAATCACACAATATAAGCAGTGAGACGGACAGAACAAAAGGACAGTTTGGACCTCATTTTTTTTTCAGTCTCCATGAGCTTACAGCAGCATGCACGACATGCCACCATGACCTATACTGGTAAATGTTGGTGACAAACATTCAGTGTGTGTGAAATGAAATACCTCTGATATGCCTTCTGATAGCTGAAAAAAATATATTTCAAAATATTATCTCACAGCATCTGTGCTCTGAAGTAAAAAATGATATAGTTGAGCTAATTTTCTCAGGGTTTAAAGTAGACTGACGAAAAAGACGAGTGAGGTGTTTTTTCCTGATGGATTATGATACTTAAATGTAAGTTAATTGTAGCCTCAAATGTGTTTTGATCTGCAAATAATCTCCCTAATTTTTTCTGTAACTTTTTATTCACTTAAAAAAAAAATCTCATACAGTCTCTCATCACATTAAAACAGTCTCATATTCCTCTTGGATATTTTATGCGTAATGTTTAGCTGTATAGTCTCATTCTAAAATTTACTACATGATTATGATGCTATTCTCTTGCAAAGGCTGCCGGTGATGGATAGAAAATCTCGGACGTAGAACTGCTGTGTTCAAGCAAAAGAAAAAAAGGGCAAAGAGAAAAAATGGCCTGCCTATATAACCGATGACTGAGGCTGAAATAGAGCTGGGTGCGCATATACAAGCTCTATAGAAGATTGATGTTTGACACACATTAAAGGGCTCTGGTGCTGTTGGTGGAGGTGGATCCCCTCTTTTACCTGCCGAGGATTTTGCTGACACAGCCGTGACTGACCCGTAGCTGTCTGGAGATGTCACAGGGCCGGACACCCTGGTGGGCAAGCTCCACGATCCGCTGCCGAACCACGTCCGGGAGGGGTCTGCCGTTCACAAACACCCCGCCGAGCTGGTTCACACCGCCGTGCCCTGCGTGGGACACAACAGCAGAACAGGGGAGCATAACATTACATACCTGCAGAGGACACGGGGGCTCCAGGGCTCCGTGTGTGGAGCCAGTTTGGTTTATTTGTTTTTGCGTTTGTTTACAGTCAAAGACGTTCAATCACATTATTATATACACACAAACAGTGTAATGTATAGAGCCACACACACATTTTTATATTGGCTTTGTCGCTGCATGCTTTCTGAACATTTTTAAAATAGGTAGAATTTAATTTGGAATAATAATAATATTAATAATAATAGTAATAGAATAATTATAACATATTGATAATAAAACAGTTAGAATATATTAGAAATGCAATCTTCTAAACTGTAACTTTTTAAGAAAATAAACATGGTAAAAAATAAAATCAAATATATACATTTTAAATCGATATTAAATATAAAAATAAATTCAGCTATATTTCTCGTTTCATTCCCCAACATAAAAATGAAACTCCTTTTCCTTTCTAAATGACAATGGACTGCTAAGTCAATATTTTCCAGGAGCTTCTCCTCCTCTGCAGCCTAACACATGTCGCAGATATTACGTTTCAACCTGTTTAATTTTCCTCGCACAATTATTGTAAATAATTTAAATGAGCTTTGATAACTCATATTACAAACGCGGACGGAGCGATTGAAGAGGAATAAATAATTCACGCACAGTCCGGCTCTCCTTTACTCATATCATGAGGAGACAAACATAAACACTTCGAGCTTGTGCTTTCTTAGATTTTAAAACAAGACCAGCTAGATCTTATTCTTTCCTAAATGTTAAGGACGAGAGGCTGAATAAAGAGACACGTTATTTACACACAGCGTGGGTTGTCTCTGTCATTTCACAGCTCATAAAAGCTTTGTATTTAAATTTGGGAATTTCTGTTTTGTCACTTAGTACACGTGAATGAAGCTCAAACTAACAGTAGCCTACTCTTTTTATTTTATATGAATTAAAACATGAGTCAATAAAGCTTCCCCAATTTATCAATAGTAACAAACCTTTTCAGTGACCTTTGCACCTTTGAGAAATATGAATAATGTTCCTTATTTATGACAGCCTCCATCATGATTATTTTATTATATTTATTATTTGCTAAGTCAACGTTACTAAACGTATTTCTAAAGGACTTTCCATGAAGATCTATAACTCGGTTTAAGCAAAAAAAAAGGTGTTTGGGGATTTTCTTTGATATGTTAGATATAAGAAAGCTGCGTTTATGAAGAAGATTAAAACATAACGAGCCATAATGGACTTAACCAAATAAAAATATATAAGAGCACATTTCATGCATGTTTTATGTGTAAATTAGACTACAGCCCTTGTAAACACCTGCGGTCTGATTTAAGAATGAATTCAAGTCATAACACAGAGGTGTGCGAGTGTGTAAACTTATTCAGAATACTCACGGTGCATGGCCGAGAAGGGGTCCGCTTTGCAGTGAATATCCATGGGATAGCAAAGGAAAGAAAGGTAATCGACTGAGGTCGCCGTTTCGCCTCGGTGATGGAGCTTTGAATAAGTAAAAAAAAAAGATATATATCAAGGATCTGGAGTAAATCAGTCCGTGAGGGCAGAGTCCGCAGGCTGCAGCAGTCAACAACTTCTCGGGGAGTTTTCCTCAAAGTGTGCAGAGAGGCTGTCAGGTGCAGAGCGCACCGGCCGCAGCAACATGGACTCAAACCGGCTCACAGTTTGTGTTTCAGGGACATCGTGAGGAAAACAAAAGGAATATAGCTGAGAGGTCCACGGGTCCGCAGCGGCCGAAAACAATCCTTCTCCTCTGACGGAGGAGCAGCAGCAGGCTCGCGTTCTAATCAGATCTGGGCGGAGATGACAACAACATGGACACGGAGCAGCGAGGAGCAGTGTGTGTGTGTGTGTGTGTGTGTGTGAGAGAGTCCCCCTCTCCTCCGGAATGGGCTGTGCCTGAGCGGAGCTTTGGGCTGAGAATGAAACCCCTCTCCTTGTGTGTCTGTTTCTAAAAGCTGCAGTCCCACAGATCACCCCCTCCTCCTCCCTGCCTCCATCCCACAGATCCCTCGCATAGAGATGGATGACTTGTCAGACAAAGGCAATAGATTCCAACACTTTGTGATTCGCCCACGTAAAAACCTGCAGCTCAAATGAGGAGGTCCCTGCATCCGACAGCCAGGAAGGGGAGGGAGACGAAATGGGAAATGATGAGACTTTGGGGTGAAGAATCAAGGAAATTAAAGGCAGGGGGTAGAGGAGAGGTACGGCGCTGTCAGGCTGCTGCGTTGTTTAAAGAGACGCTCCTCAAATGTTTTCTTATGAAGGAGTGTCAATAAAAACAACTCACAGCAGCAGACTTTCACTCAGGGACAGGCTTTCTCTCTTCTTTCTGTTTCAACGTTTTAAAAGTGATGATCAAAAGCAAAAGGCCAAAGATAAATGAATCATAATTATGACCCCTCTGTAAATGAAACGCTCATAATATCGAACTTTATCCCTCATTTCCCTTTACACCTGGGGAGGAGAAGTCATCCACTGTGTGAGCTTTTTTAAACCCCCGGTAATATGTAGGCTACATCATGCCCTGCTGTTCCACAAATATGAATCTGGTCCGTTTTCCAATGCAAATATTAAATTTTCCACATTTATAAGGCCTTCAGCCAAAAGGTTATTTTTGCATTCATTTATTTTTTGATTTGTGTTAAATTGAATCAGAAAAATGGGCCTGCTCCTTTAAAAGGAAGTTATCCACATCTTTGAACGAATAAATAACATTTTCATTGGCTCAAAGCGGCTGTGGCTGGATTTAGATGTGCGTGGTCAGACCCGAGGTGCACAAGGTGAGCTCGAGACCATCCTGCAGCGAGAGTCAGTCAGTAGGCCATCATCATCATCATCATCATCACTATGACCATTACCCTCCTCCTTCTCCTCATGCACTCACCGCCTGTGTGCAGCATCGCTCTGTAGATGGCGCTCACACAGAGGCTTACACGGCCCGCTGTGCTGGTGCAGCAGGCAGGCAGGTAGGCTGGGGCTGCAGGGGCAGGCCGGGTCAAAGGTTGCGGGTAAGCCTACTGTAGAAGAATTATGCACTCCTAATCTCTTCCGGTGAAACTTAATCCGAAAGGGGAAAGAAGAGAAAAACACTCAATCAAAGAAGATTTTTAAAGGTTGCACATTAAAGGTCTGGGTCACGAGATCAGCATTCATTTCTGCAATAAAGTGTATGCAGTCTTTAAACGAATATTGTCTACAAAGTGTTTCTACATGCAGGAGATAATAATGTTTTTTTTATTATGTATATAAATATTTTTTCATTTAAGAAAAATATCCTATAATGCAATGAATTCACTCAATTTGATCTGTTTGTTGATATAATATACACTATTATTATTATTATTAGGCATTTTATTCACATTATAATTAGAGGTCATAATAATAATAATATTGATGATCATAATAATAATGTTGCTTCGTGGACGCTGCCCTCTGGACAAGTTTGAGGACGATTCCTCTTTTTTTGTTTGTGTTTTTTTTTTTTTTCCTTTTTTTTTTTGGAGGGAGCTTCTGGTACAATATGTAGCACCATGGGCTGTAATTTCACACGTCAGTGCACTTTTGCCCTAAAGCTGCTGCTATTTCCCCCACAACAGCCCGATTTGCCCCCCGTACGCCTCCCTGCACTGCCACGGTGACGTCCCGGTGTCACAGCACTACAGCACAACAAACTGCATGATAATTAAGAAACTGTTAGTCCTGACTTCACCTCACACACACACACACACACACACACACACACACACACACACACACACACACACACACACACACACACACACACACACACACACACACACACACACACACACACACACACACACACACACACACACACACACACACAACCCAATGCCTTTATTGTTTTCGATTTTTTTTTTTTTCTGCCTGCATTTCACACCAAAGAGTCTGAGATCAGTTGTTGGGTATGGGCCTTCACGATGAGAAGAGATGATTTTACTATATTTCAGACACTTAAAAATAATTGCAAACATTTGTCTTTTATTTGATATCACCAGAGGTTAAATGTTTGGCTTATTTACAGAAAAATCTCCATTGTATATAATATTTATCACATGCTTTAATACGAATAATAATTTGTGGAATAATTTTGGTGCATGGAATAAGAATACTAAAGTGGGAGTTGAAGACAGAGAGGGAGGGAGGAGGATGATGGATTTCCACGGAGGACAAAACAAATCCTCTTCCTCCGTTTTTTTTTTTTTTTTTTGGAAAACATATGGCCTGAAACGCACGTGCACGTCAACAATCGATATTTCTGTTTTCCTCCTCCTGTTGTGACTTCAACGCGTGTTGGAGACCATGCAGTGTGTCCACAAACATGTTCACGTCAGGGGCCTTTCTTCACCAATATCATCTCTGATGAAAAAGGCACATTTATTAGATATGAGACAAAATACACGTTTTGAAAGATGGCATCACAGGGGAGCATTAAGGAAATGAAAATACATTTTAGATTTCGTTTACTGTTTGGGGCATTGGATGGCTGTATTTGATTTATTTGCCTGTGATTTTGACCCATGGTGGATCTATTTCAGGTTCAATGTCTTAGTGTGAAGCTTGTAAAGGCATTTAGGCTGATATGTTGAATCATTTAAGTGAAATATTTATTTATGTTCAACAAAAAGAGCCCTTTAAAGAATGTTTGATTGTATAAAAAATACTTCAATAACGGAAACATAAAAAAAAAAATCCTACTGAGGACATCTGTTTCAGTGAACAAAACACTCACCTGCCCAGCTCCTGTCATTCATATAAAGCCTATTTAAAACATGATTTTACCAAATTATAATTCACTCTACTGTTCCCTTGGATCTATTTTTCCTCTATTAGCCAAAACATCCGCATCATACCGGGAGTCACTCGTAATGTCCCTCAATGATTTGGTGTCTCCTGACACCCGCAGCCATATGTGCAGGCTGAGGCAAACTGCAGGATATCAGCTGCGTCCTCAGATTGCTTATTCATGTGCTTTATAACGGGAGCAGATGGATATCAATTTGACTCCATCCTCGACACCGTCACAGATTGATTTTGTACTTGCTTTTAATTTTGCCATAATTAATTAGATCATTACAACTGTTTCCCATTGATCTTCCCATCTAAACCCAAAATTGAGAGGTGAATTAGATTGTGATCTATGTTTTCAATTAAAGCCACAAGCACAAGTGATGTCCATAAAATAATAATATTAATAATAATAATTATAACATATTTTACCTTTTTTATACCAAATATAAACACCAAAAACGAACAGAAAAAACAACAACAAAGTCGTTGCAAAAAATAGAAGGCATGCGTTGTCTGATCTTAAAAAAATGAAATAAAATAAAAAGGAAAAATGCAGCCATGGAGCTGCAGCCTGCTCGCAGTTTTGCCCCACGCAGCTCTGCCCACACACCTGCAAACAGTGACATTAGTGTGAGTCAGAGGGAGAAATCCTTACCTGATCGACCCGCGCTCTGAGCCGTGCCTCTCCCCCTGTCTAATGGTGCGTCTCCCCGATGCAGCCCAGCAGATCTGTCCGGCCTCCTGCGCTCCCTCCCCGGCTGAGCGTCGCGCTTCTCCCCGCTGCTTGTCAGAATCTTTAAGCGATCATCCAAAACTAAACGGTTTAGGCGACAACAAAAAGCGGAAGCATCCCTGCTCCAATGAGCTAGAGATTGATAAAGACAAAAAAAAAAAAGTCACAAAAAAAAAATCAAAGAACACAAGAGTGATGCAGCTGCTGAATTAAGAGCAGTGTAAGAACTGTAAACTTGAATATATGTTGTGTGTAAAAACTGAGTTTGGTGCTCAAACACCTGCAGAGATCGACCCAGCAACATGACTGGACATTTTAAAACTTGTTCTTGCTTAACTGTTGTGTGCTGAATTTATTTTTTTGAAACGTGATGTGATCTCTGTTTTCTTTGAAAACACTTTTTTTTTCTGGATGTACTGATCATGGTTTGTGGTTGAAGTAGCTTAATCAACCTCTTTAATACTTAAAGTCAACTTGAAATTAGTATCTCGATCGTTTTTTAATCATTTATTATTGGTAAATTCAGGATGACAGCTAATGCACGAGAAATAAAAAAAAAATGCTTAACATTTCTGTAGAAGTTTGAATTCTCAAAAAATGTACCACCGTTCAAAACACTATGTTATAATTACTGACTTGTTAAAAAGACAAGAGTTATTTGTAGGGGCTAACTGAGCTATGACTCTTTGATGCACAGGCTTACTATTTACACAATGACATGTCTCTCTCTCGCCCTCACAGACACACACGAGTGTGTATATGTATGAGAGAGAGAGAGAGAGAGAGAGAGAGAGAGAGAGAGAGAGAGAGAGAGAGAGAGAGAGACATAACACAATCATAAGTATTCAGAATACAAAAATACTTTTTAATTATTCAGACGTTAACTCAAGCAACAACCTTGTCGTTTAAAAATGCAGTCACATCTGTTATTGTGACATTTCCCTCTTTTTATGCTTCATATATTTATTTTATTTTAATGTAACTTGCTTTGACTCTTTACCCCTGTAACACAGTCCTCTCAAACTGCACATCCCAGGAGAGTCAGTCCAGTGGGACACCTCACAGAGAGAGGCTACATAAAGTTCCCAGAGGAAACTTTCTCTGTGTGTTTAACAGTGTGAGAGAATACAAAAAAAAAAAAGTATAAGGGAGAGAATAAAAGTTAGTAACTGGAACATTAACAGATGAATAACCAGTAAAAATGCAATATTACAATATCCACAAGAACGGCAGAGCGTGGTAAAGCTATAAAATCCAACATTAAAAGATTATAGCCTCTCTATCGGCTATTTAACAAACATTTTGTGTTATCAGTCTCTTTACAGTGCTCTGAGTTCAGAAACGGCAATAAGACTGCCACTGGACCAAGGACCAGTAATGGATATTATGGAACACTTTATATCTGAGATACTCAGCTTAAAACAGACCGGTTCATACTTAAAATGTCATTTAAACACGGGCTCTCTTTGCAGCTCTTGGTCCCGTGTGTTGAATTGACATGACATGTTCACAGTATAGAATAACTTTTAAATGAATAAAATCTTCATGAAATCATGATTTATTCTACAAAAAAACTAATTCTTTACAACTTGCAGTGCTGTCTATTAAAACTTCATAACACCTTCACATTTTTATCCACTTAAATATTTCAATGAATAATCTCATAAAGAAAATGTGATTTTCTCTTTAAATTTGTGACTGTAAAACAAATATATTTGAATAAAGCTTTAAAGCATGGGCTAAACAAACAGTGGCCTTTAAATTTGTAAATTGGAATTGCATTAAATTAGCAACCAGCCAATCGTAATGTATGTCATTCTCTTTATTTTTCATTTTGTATGTAAGGTGATCCATAAAACGCCACAATTTACAGCCAAAATGTTACATTTATGCAAATATAAAAGCTGGGAATTATGAACTCCTGCAGAAACACCTATATCATCCTGTTGTTTTGACTGATTAATGCATTATATTTTGAGGATTAAAATACATTTCCAGCCTAAAGAGTCGACTCTGCCTCTATAATCTTGATATTTATGATCTTAATAAGTGATTTTTTTTCTCTGTATTTGTGCAGGCGGCACACTGGGGGTCTGCAGAAACATCCGAATGGGAGGAACCCAAATGGAGGAGCTTAAACGGCCATAAAGCTGTGTGGGCTGTCAGTAATGGAACCTAAGCTCCTCTCCGAGCCTCACACCACATTTACGGGTTATGAGCGGAGTCTGCAGGAGAGGCAGAGTGAAAAGTGAAGGAGAGGAGTGATTTTGGATGGATGGTGTTCAATGTGTGTGTGTGAGTGTGTGTTAGTGTGGGGGGAGAGATCTTATGGCGTAGTCCATTAGACTGGTCAATGGTATCTACTCTGGCCAAGATTGCCAGGGGGCTAACAGGGGGGAGAGTTAGTGTGTGTGTGTGTGTGTGTGTGTGTGTGTGTGTTATGGCTCTTCCTGTTTCCTCTCTAAGTTCTCACCTGCACTTCCACCCTTCATCCCCCCAAAAACCCTCCCAACTCCCCCCCTCCTCCTCCTCCTCCTCCCTCTCTTTTTAAAAATAGTGTCCCACTTGCTCATGGGCTGAACATTAAATAAACCTCCCTCCTTCACCCTCAAAGCTCCTCCATCTCTCTGTGCCCCCCCTCCCCTTCCCCACTCAGAGGCCACCGTAGCTCTAGTCACCAGGCTTCACCCACCATTCATCATCGCTCAGATGTGCTTCTTTTTTAAATTTGTTTTAATCTATAGACTTCTAAGCTTACATCAAATGTAATATAAATAAACTGATAATAGTTTCTTTGATTCGGTTTGTATAACTTTTGTTTCCATTAACGTCAACATAACAAGAGCAATTGATTCTGTGTGGCTATTTTACTAAAATAACATATCCCTTATTTTAGTATATCTGATATACAGGAAGTTTTATTTCAGCTTAGTAACAATGTCATTGTATTCTATTTATCATAAAGTTCACAGCTTGTGCTCAAACTGCAGCTGTTGACTATTTTTAACATTAACATTGTTCAAATCTGCACATTGTTTTTTAATGTTGTGTACAATTGTGAACAAAACATACTTGAAAACTCTTTCATGAAAAAAATAGAAGAAAGTGTCCATCATTTATAATACGTTTTTTCAGGTTTCTATTATTATTATTATTATTATTTAAATAACTAAAATCTCACACATTCTATGTGGAGTCTGATAATCTAGATAGTTTTTGTTTTACCTTTAATGAGTCTTCTGGGTGTAGTTTTCATACAAGCCACATGTAGACTTCGACCACACCCACACACCTGATTTCATGTTATCTTCATTGCCATGTTTTTCCTGTGTGAAATAAATAAACAGATAAATAAATCTTCCTCTATAAAGAGAAGTTTCAATTCCATGTTTTTTCCTTCTGCTTTGACTATGACATAAACCCGAGTATTGGTTGATATTAAGCAGCCCATCAATATTGTGGTTAAAGGAAAAACATAATATTGGTTGATATTTTGCTCGCTTTAAGTAACATGTACAGCCCTCTGTAGTTTTATTGTCACACAAACATAGTTGTTTTTTGGGGGGGAAAATATACTTGCTGTTAGTGATATCAGATTCTAGGCAGTATGGAAGTTGTCCTCAGATACTGGTATATTCTATTTCTCTTCTTAAATACTAAAGTAAGGCTAAACTTTCCCACTGGGATTAAAGAAGAATATCTGATTCAGATTCTTCTCCTTTGGAAGGAGATAGTCGGCCAAACTAAGTCAACAGCGGGACAATATGTTTCCTGCCTGATGTCTGGATGGTTTGTTGGAAATCTGGGCTGAGCGACAGCCAGTATCATCATCATCAACTCTTGCCAGATTTTCATATTTAAAGCCAGCAAGGGTTTAATTACCAAATGATGACAGTGTCATATGGTAGCATGATGGCACAGAATGAGGGTGTGTACTATATGTGTGTGTGTGTCTCTCCCCCCTGCCCCTACGTTTGTTTGTTGTAAATGTGAGTGTGTGATCACCTTTGTATGTTGACATTAAGATGGCAGGTAGCTGAAGGGCCTGAACAAGGAGACAGACAGCGGGCAGGAATGATTCTGAGAGAAAAAAAAACACAGTAAAACATCTGTAATTTGTGATTCCCGAGTATTCAATGGCTGCTCATGGATTAAAGATTAAAATCTATTGTCTTGACAGATGGAAGAGAGAGGGAGAGACCGAGAGAGGGTGAGGAGAGGGGGACGCTCATGCACATCCCATTTCCATTTGTATATGAGCGGCACAGTTTCAGCTAATCACAGTGGAAAAATAAGCTGTCTGCTTGCCTCACTCTGGGCGATGCCAACGTGAGCCTTCACTCCAGCTGTGGAGACATTAGAGACCGAGGAGTCGCTGTGCTGTGATGGGACTGTGTCAGCCTGCAACCAGTGTTTGTTTATTGAGACTCCAGCGGGAATAAAGGCACGGAGACGTGATGTGATCAGCAGAGAAAAATGACAAAATAAAACAATAACATTATGTTGCCGCAACGAGCTACCAGGGTTCTGTGGATGACATCAAGAGACAGCATGAGTAGTTGTTTTTACCCTGGTAACACTTTCAGAAAAGCTTCCCAAACCATTGAAAATGTGGTACAGGGTAGCAAAAATGACGCCAGTTGGTACATCGATCCAAAAACTAACTTGTAAACCCTGGAAAAAAAGAAGGCTTCTTACTTCTCCAGCAGAGACAAAAAAAAGTCAACACACTAAATGTCCTTCAAGTAACTTTTTTATCAGGGCAAGAGCAGCGTTCAAAACAACAAGGCCTAGTGCTGAAACGCGTCCGTTGTTGTTTTGTACGCTGCTCTTGCCCAGATAAAAAGTTACTTGAAGGACATTTAGTGCGCTGACTTTTTTGTCTCTGTTTAAGTCTTGCTTGCGGTCATGCACCTGGAACTTTATTCATTGTCGAGTGTGCTCCTTTTTTTTTTCTGTTTTTGTTCTTACTTCTCCAATTAATTTCTTTTTCATGCTCCAAAACAGTGTCCTATATATAGATGTTATTCATAGTATAAAATGATAAACTCAGGTCAATACTGTTTTAGAGAAGAACATTTTTAGGTAATATATTAGGTCATGATAGCAAGCATAACATTTTGCACTACTCTGAATAAAGCTGTGTCAAATTAAAAATCTGTGTTTCTCTGACACAAAGGACACAGCACGTCAGAGGGGCTGCAAGCCAAGCTTCTGATAATGTTAGCTAGCTTGTTTGTAGCTGCTCTGCTTGTTTTTTGGTTAGCATTACGGCTATTGTTTGTTCTTTTAAAAAGTGTTGAACGGGAACCAGATAATTCAGAGGTCTTCTCATCTCCAAAACAAACTCGTCTGGTAATCGAAGGGGGTGAAAACACTGAGCAAAGCAGCTCCGAGAAAAACATCAGTGCTGCAGGCTGCTAACGTTAGCTTAGCTTGTTTGTAAGGCTCTTGAGCTGTTTACAGGTTGGCATTCCCCTCACATTCGTTGTTCCTGAAACTTTTTAAAGGAATCATATTTTTCACAGTGGTCTCACCCCTGTTAAACAAACTCATTAGGAAAATAATTAATTAAACACCATGAAAACACAGAACAAAGCAACTCCATGTCAAAACTCAGTGTTTCTGTCATGGTGTCTCTTGAGTGAAAAGTGAGAGAGATGTGTCAAAGAAATCTTCTCCATATAGAATAGTTATATCATTTAAAGATTTGTTTGTTTTGATGGTCAAATCATCAGAAAGACAGTTCTCTATCCTACAATCTCTAGCTCAGGCATTAATTAAAAACGAGAGCAATGGTTTAAATCCTAACCAGAGTTTAAATTATTCAGCTGTTTATATATACAGTAAGTTTTGCACAGGTACCAGGTTTATACCCAATGAGCAAATTCCCAAATGTAGGCGTTGGAATCAAAAAGATAACATATACACTATTGGAAAATCTCTAAGATTAGAGCTCAAGGCCAACCAGTAAGAAAGGCTACTGAGGGGTTATAATAAAAGGGTTTGTTCTGTCATTAAAATTAGTCAGTGGTTTGTATGAAATGTTAATAATTGTGGACAGGAAGAGCTGCATGGATGAGTTAGAATTTCTTGTTTAGTCTGTGTGGTCTTCACTTAGGGGGATGTGTGTGTGTGTGTGTGTGTGTGTGTGTGTGTGTGTGTTGGGGGTAATGGTCTGGTCAGTGGAGTGAAGCAGACCACCTGAGAGTTGTTTTTGGGCATTAGTGTGTGTTCTCCCTCTCTCTTTCTGTGTGTAGGTGTATGTTTGTGTGTGTGTGTGTGTGTGTGTGTGTGTGTGTGTGTGTGTGTGTGTGTGTGTGTGATATATGACACTGGCCATCTGAAGGAGGTGCCTTTGCTCTCCCTCTCCAAGCTGCATGAAAGGGAGCTGAGAAGCCTGATGAATTAAAGCCTCTCTTCAATAAAACATCAGAGTCTTTCAGTAACACACGCTTGAGATGCCCCAGTAATTGACTTTTTGGACTTTAGGATTTACATGAACCCTCCAAAAGCAGCTTACCTGTGCAGCGATGCCCCTTGAGTCTGCATCCATTCCCTGCTGATGTGGATTTCCATAAACTCATGCAATCTCTTTTTATTTTCCCCCCTCTTCCAACTCTGATAAATGCAAAGCTATCCACTGTAGATAATTTGAGGGATTTATTGAAGTGTTTGAATTTATTTATCTCGAATAAGAAATCTTGCTGTATAAATCTTAATCCAACAAATTTGGCACAGTTTATTCTAGTGTAGTCGGCCTACAGATTCCACTCAATGCTTGTTTACTCATTTATAGAATTAACATAAGTAATAACACCGGACTGATTTTATTTCTCTGCTTAAAGACATCCTACACCTGCAGCCCAGTCAATTCACTCGCTAGTTATCAATATTTGGCATCATTTAAATCCAAAAAAACTTGAATTGTTTACATGCAACATTCTGCCTTTTCAAGTGAATCCACAAAATAAATATCCAGTGTGCCTTACAGAGACATTTTATTAGACAATAAAAACTGACATAAACACTTATAGTAGACAAGTTCAGAATATTAAAAGTCAAAAACACACATTTTTGACTGTCCGTTTGATCAATTATTATTAATCGGAATTGGAATATGGAGTGAAAATTACTTTTTGGTTAAATCATTACAAGTGCAAGATGGCATTTATCTTTGTATGTGTCACCATTACTGACATGTGAAATCTGGATGGGATAATACCAAAGATCACAGTTTAACATTTAGAAATCTGTGTCCTGGAGAGATGGCGCTGGACAAAGTTGTGAATTTCCTCCTCATCTCAGTCAGCACATAATAAACTCTTTAACAAGACGGGGAAAGTAAGAATGAAGGGAGATCTATGGGAGGGGCAGAGAAGCTTGGCAGATTTAATTAATTACTGCATATTAAAATGTTTGTTTACAGAAGTGAGCAGCTACAAGAGGTCCGATGTTAATTAATTTAAGGCGTACTTCCCACCAGCCTCAGCGATGTGTCACGAGCTGCAGAGCGACTCCCTTTGGCAGCGACTCGGCGTCTCATTGGATATCCATCAATTGCTATGAGGTGTGTAAGAAACAAAGATGCACGCTGCACAAATTAGACTCAGTGTTAACATGATTGCATATTAAGATTTCTAATTAGCGTGCAGAAGGAAAAGGTGAAGCGGTGGAGGAAGATGTGGTGCATGGACGTTCAGGAAACAAAGCGGCTGAAGGATGCACATTTGTCTGCGGATCATCTACTTTTTCTGTGTTACTATTGAAATGGCTGAATCTGCAGCTCTGAGTCCACGTTAAGCAGCCCAGATGCTTGCTCCTCATGTATTTGTTGACATATTCAGCATTTGGACAGAGTCAGACTGCGTAACACGTGTGCTGCTGCTTCTGTCCAGTCTCCAGAGGTTCCTCTTTGGACAATGATGTATCTGACTCCCCTTCGAGGTCAGCTGGACTGAGTCCAGAACATCACCTGCAATCAATAGTGTGGGTAAAGCAGGCCCAACTGAACGCATGTGAGGGCAAAGACTCCACTCAAGAGCCCACTGTGGGAAAAAAGGCCGGCATGGCCCATTGGCTTGCTAAAACCAAACCAGAGCCAGACTGGGACGCCTGATGCACTGGTGTCTTTGAGAGAGGGGGGCTCATAAAAATAGAGACAAAGAGATCAAGAAAATAACATGTTTTTTAACAACTCCTTATTTAATAGTTTTAAAAAAGTCATAGCACGTCAGCTTGATCATTAATAAATCTGCAAACAGTAAAAAAGTGTATATACATGTGAACATTTTCTACACAGACATGTGTATATATCTGGTAACTTGTCCAAAGACAGAAAAAGAAAACAACATTTTTGCAAAGGTTTTTTTCTTAATTGATTGGTTTGTATTTCTTCGTAATTCTTGCAAAATGTGATCGACCGTTTTGAATATGTGCTCCTTATTTCGTCTGTTTGTTCCTCTGTGAAGCTCTTTGGGGCTGTATGTGAAAGGTGCCATAAAAACAAAGTTGAGAGCAAACAATCAAGCACTGTCTTTTAAAATGTTGTTAGCTGCTAACAGTGAGGGTCTATTTGTTGCAGCGGGCTACATGAGGACACATCAAGCACACAAAGAGAGGGGGAGAGCCAGGCAGGGAGAGGGGGTGTTCATTGAGGTGAAGAATGGCTGTGTTTGTGGGGATGCATGTAATTATTTCACTTCTTAGAGTCATTATAGGCCCTGCCTGCTGTACTGTCAGCGGCTAAGAACCTCGCATGTACGTGCAGAGCACCAGTGTAATGTTGTGCTGTGGCAATCTAACATGTGTTTCCCTCAAAGTGCTCTCTTACCTCTGCTCGTGATTATCAGACCAGTGCTGCAAAGAAAGGCAAGAACGTCCTCCATCAAACACAAATAGGCAATAAGACAAATCATCATCAAAATGTATAAGTGGACAATTCTGCTATATTTTCTGTGAAAACGTGTGAAAATATCAAATATGGACATAGTTTTATAATCCCTATGGACATGTTTCATTCCTACTATAACATGCATGTATTAAAAAAAAATGTTTCCTTGCCTTTCTTGAAATAATGAACACTGAAGAGGTGACAGGACATTGGGGAGTTGGTAGGGATGTGATAAATACCCTTACAGTAGTTAGGATGGCTGCTATCTTGATTTGATAGTCAATGACTATTTCTGACATCCTGCTGTCAACAGAAGGTAAAAATACAAAAAACCTGTGACTCATCAACACTTCATTATGAGAAAAAATGTATAGTGATGCGATATAAAATTAGCTAGACAGCTACACCACCTTTTGTCTTTCTCGTTCTCTGTCATACACAAACATACACACCTTTCCTGAACAGCCCGTGACATAGAAAAACTAACCCATTTATCCAATATAGACTGCTGTTGCTGCTGCCCAAACAGCCATGGTGTATTTTTTATTCTTAACTCTCGGCTGCCGACAGAGCTGCAACTGCTTCCTCAATCAAGACCTGCGAGAGGCACAGTGCAGACTCCACCGCTGTACACACTGAGGCTGGGACACCAAAGCTGGGTGGGGAAAGTGGCAGATGCTCTGCTGTGCATGGTGTGTGTGGTGTGTGTGTGTGTGTGTGTGTGTGTGTGTGTGTGTGTGTGTGTGTGTGTGTGAACTCCTACTGTAAGTGGGATTTGAAGAATTGGCACAGTCATCTGAGCAGCGCTCCGCATCTCTCACAAACAAATGAAGGCCCAGAGCCTCAAAGTGAGATTGATATCTCTTTCTGAACTTCACAGGGAATATTCTGAATATGGAGAGGGCTCCCTCAGTCCCAGGGGATCCAAAGGCCGCCTCCTCTCTCCTCTCTTCTCCACCTACACGCCAACAATAACAGGAAAAAATGGCTTTTGTGTTCATCAATATTCACTCATTCATCGTGTGTTCTGGCAGCTGAAATGTCGACAACCTCGGCGCAATGGATGGCCCAGAAATCCACTTTGTCGCAGCGCGGAGGATGTCTGAAATTGAGTTTGGAATTAAAATAGAACAATCCCCAATTTTTCTGGACCGGAGGCAGGGCCATACATTTCACTTAGCGACTGAAAACTTTTCAATTTGTGCGACGGGTCTTCAACAGAAGCCAGCCATTAAATAGGTCAAGGATGGATGTACCCAGGCTACACTCTGCTCTCTGAGACACACAGAGAAAGTTGGAGCACGCTTGCAAAAACATCTGTTTCACACAAAAGGAAATGCTTACAACTGAAGTGTTACACTCACAAGCAAATAATGCATTGAATAGATGTATGAGTTAGGGTTTTCTTAAGAGAAAGCTGTGCAGCAAAAGCAGCTAACTTATTTCAAAGTTGGCTAGCTTCTGCTGGTAAAAACAACAAAAAGAAAAAAATTGTAAAAATCAAAATGCTTCTTCACATTTTCCAGTACAATGTGTAGTCACAGGAAACAGATCCTTGTGTGGGATTCATCCCAGCCGATATAACGATTATCACCACATGGTGACTTTGACAAAGCTGGCCCTGATCTGACTCACTGACCTGCTCCTGCATGGGTCACAAACTAAGCAAAAGTTTACGACAGCGAGGCAGTGAACCTGGGAACACGTCTCTTTTAAAACCAGTGTCTGGGAAATCTGCTGATATTTGCCAGGATCGATAAAACATGCTGATATGTTTTTAATCGTGCAAAATTGATGCAGATTTGTTTTTGTCATTTTCATAGTGGATACACATAGCTGCTCAAATCACATGTCCAATCATAGGATCACTGATTTTTACTTTTTCAATATCAATAAGCCGAAATAATTTTTTGCCACTGTTTTATCCAAAACTGTATATCTTTTTGATTTTTTAAACACTGATAGTGTGATGAATTAATCGAAATAACTGCATGTTTTTTTGTGTAAAGGATGATACATCTTAAAAGTCAACATTTTCTTACATTGTAGTAATCTAAATTTGCAGGGAAACATGCTTGTCCCTTCTTTCATGACACTGAGAGCATGTAAAAGTGAAGCTAATCCCTCTTGCCCCCTTTTAATCTCACCCTCTTAAAGCCACTTCATAATGATCTCCCCCTGAAAGGTAAATCAATTATATAACGACGACAAAAGACCGTTTTGTCATAAAATGGTAATTAGTTTGGGTCCTGACCTCCCTCTTGGCACCTCGACTCCCCCAGCTGAGGACTGGGGCAGGTCCGCCGTACGCACTTAACGACAGGCAGGCGTAACACACTGGCTCAGCATTGTGGGGCCTTTGTCTTCATTCAGGGGGAGATGAAGTTCTCGCCGCCACGTTTATCAATCATGGAGGGGCTCCAGCTGTTCCACGGGCCTCGGCCTGGCTTCAACAGCCGGCTTACAAATTGTCTGTGAATAGAAAGAAAAAAGGTCCCCCAGCACATGCATTAAAACCCCACCGTGCACACACAAACAACCATTAGCATTAGCCGTATATTAATGCACAGACCAGCACCACGTGTACACAGTCACACCGTCACAAAAGCCTTCATGGCACATGTACCAAAATACATAATGCCTCCTATTGTTCCCCGTCTGGTGACAAATGTTCCTTCGCAGCCTTTTCACAGACTCGACCAACCCTGCCGTCTGCTCGCTGCAATTACAAGATGGATTAACAGCTCTTTCTAACACTGTCATCATCACCTTGCATGCCTTGGAGGAGTCTGAGGATGCTGCATTCCTGGATGAGAATCATGTCCAATTACAGCTTAATGAATGAAGGAAAGACATATAATGGTGAGCAAATCGGGCATACTGAAGACAATCACAATAAACCCTCAGCTTTTATTGTATTTTTTTGTCTAAACATACCCCATATCAAATGTTCATTATCAAATCCTGCAGGTAAAGAATGGTTGTTGTGTCTTTGCATGGGTGATCTGTTAGCTTTCCCCGAACTAAAAAAAAGTTCTATATGTCAAAAACATAGATAGATGAACATATGAATTAGCTGTTCTCCAAGGTCAAATAGTGATTGCGTTGTTACTCTCACATGCCACAGTGTCACAGTGATCTGCACTTTCACTTTTTCATCATATTCTGCACATCAACAAAATAGCAAGAGTATGAAGTGAAGGAGACAAAGAGAGAAAGTGAAGGAGACAAAGAGAAGAAAGAGAAAGGGATACAAATTGATCGTTTGGAGGCCAGATCAGTCATAGTCATCCTGGGTGGATGGATGAATGTCTTTGATGGCCACTGCAGGTTGAGGCAGGGAGAGAGTCTGAGAACAAGAGAAATTGGTTTGGGCCCTCGGGAGGGGAATCAATGTGTGAGGGGCATGGAAGTGCTGTACTGTTGTTCTGTGCAGGGCTGTGGGGGTTGTCCAAAGTTTGAGGGGTCGTGAATGTGACAGTTGAATTCTCTTTTGAAATGTCCACATTTTGTTTGGTTCTTCCAGACAAAGAAGAGCTCTCTGTTTTAAAATGGGATGAGTTGGAGGGCAAGATTCCAATCTGTTTCTATAATTGGGATGTCTGAAGGCAGATTTATGGCATTTAGTCATACCAATTATAGCTGTTCCTGTAGGTGTCATGTTGTGTGACTGTGCCTACCATCGGCTGCCCATTTTAGGCAGGTTCCTCCCCTCATCATCTGTATGTTACCGTTCAAAATATGAACAGTAAATACCTCATAAAGCCATCCAACAACTATTTAAATCCAACGATGACAACAGCAGGTTTGGATGGTATTGGGTGCTTTTGACATGTTGGTTAAATATACAAATAAGACGTTTGAAATACTTGATGTCTCAAATTCACCTTGAGAACACTGAAGCTCAAACTATATATTTTCTTTTATCAATTAAAGTTTTAGTTTTCAATTGATATTTTTATAGGGTATTTCTTAAAGATTTGTTTTCGTTCAGGGATTTTGCCATGTGAATGTCAGGTCTATCATCCCAATGTGAAGGTTTTCCACCAAAACAAGTTCTCCCCAAGGACAATTTTGTATCAGTATTGTGGCTGCGTCCCAGGATTATTGGACAACTGTGATGGATTTAAAAGAAAAACATACAAACTAACGAGAACACTTTCCCCCTTTGTGCAGATATATAATCAATCAGGTCCAATCAAACCTCTGTTATTACTGACACTGAGCTAAAGACACTCTAAAATATAACTGTAAATGGTTTTTTTAGGTTACAAAGAAGAAACAGCAGCACTGTGTTTGGCAACACAATTAAAATTGTTGTATGGCAACTTCTTGATACTGAACCCTGATCATGCAAAGGTTCGATTAAGAACACTCATCCCAAAACAAAACAATGGACGGTGTGGACTCAACCAGGGACCTTCACCAAAAATCTGAACCGAGTCTTATAGGAAACTAATGAAGACGCGGGGTGTTGAACAACCAAAACAGGTTGCATTAACCGAGATGGTGCTTTGATGGTGCTTTGATATCTAAGTTATCAGATTGTGTTAACAATGAGAGCAATCACTTTAATTACCTCTTATGCGAATACAGTGAGGATTGAATTCAGTAACATTTAAACAATAATGAACTGAACCCAACAGGTGTGGCAAAAATATCAGTTATTTCAAAAGTATACATTTTTATGAGAAGATTACAAATAAAAGCATCACTTCCTTTTTGGCCTGTCAAATCAAAATTGTTTCTGATACCTTTGCAACGATATTTAAATTCAATATTTTTAAAAACATGTGTTTCTTAAGTCTATTTAAATGTATCTCAGGGCTTTTTAAGTGTCACAAAGCCACTTTAACTTCCACTCTTTCCTCTGACACCTGCTGTCCAGTCGGCCCGGGGAGGTCAGCAGCTGGTACGGTTGGTATATTTCATTTTGTTCTTCTATGGAAAAATCCAACAGCTACCAAATGACGTCCCTTCATCTCCCTTGGCTTTAATCTTTGACCAGAGGTAGAGGATGAGGAGCTGCTGAGGCAGGCTGTAAGAAGCTTTAGGCGGTGTTGCACTAAGAGCGAAAGAGCCCAAATATAATCTGTGACGAGCGCTGATACTCAAAGGTTTTTTTTTTTTTTACACTAATGGCAGCCAGTATCTCACTCTCAGAGGCAGTAATGGAGTTTTATTAACTGATTAGTCTCTATTTTCAGGGTGGAAACAAGAATCAAAAATCTCATGCTAGTTAATGGGGCCGTTGTGGATTGAATAGTGATGTCTTTTGGATTATGATTTTTCTGTCTTTGAACGATGATGCAACCGAGTGTCACGTCGACTGCGCTCTGGTAATGAGTCATGTGACAACTCCTGGGGTTTCTCCTAACTATCCAGGCAAATGTCAGCAGTCTACCCCCCATTCCCTTTGATGACCTATTAAATATTATGAGGACCACCTCCTGTGTGCACTGTAGTCTCACTCATATCAAGATGGTGTTTAATGCCCATGAGACAAACAACAGACAGATTAAAGCTATTATACTCTGCTGCACTCCCACGTTCGCCCTCTGCAAAGTGGAGTTTGTGATGACTTGTTTAATAGTTTTGTGGCTCAAAACCAGTTTATGCAGTAAAAACACAATGTCGGGTTATAAACGACATCCAAGGATTTATTGTACAGTGATCCTTCAAAATGAAAAGAGAATTTCTGGCGTCTGCAGCGGCTCATTCTCACATTGTGTCACTTAAAAACACAGAGGGCTTACCTCACTTTGATCCAGGAGTTGTTATTAATAAAGCTACTGAAAGCTAATCAACTTCAAATGCTGCTTGTCACATAGAGATTTTATGAAGACAAATGATGATTTTATCCCCACAGCCAATTGACGGACTTGACGTTCTTTTCCAACACGGTCATTTTCTGGCTTGTGAGTCAAGTATAAGGAGCTAATTATAAGACGATCCGGGCAAAAATAACTCCTCATTCTCAAGAATAATGGGAGAGAAATGTTATAGATTAATGACACTATTTATCTTTTTTAAGTTTCTGTCTTTCTCCGCCGATGGCAGCGCTCCCCAAGGAAAATATTCATAAAAATGAAATTGAAGTCATAACTTAATGGGTTATTAAAATCTTTGAATGCACATCACTTCTCCTTTTGCTGCGCTGTAAATTTAAATTGAAGTTAGTGGCGTTGGAAGACACCGGCAAGAGTTTTTTTTATGGTGGCACAAGAGAGGGAGGACATGCATCTCTGTCAGTGAGGTATTTGCTATTCTAATTTTATGGCAGGACCAGATTATCAGGCGGGAATGTCAACTTGTGGAGGTAGACTGCTGACAACACCTCAGCCCTCAGTCGTGTGTTTCCATTAGGAGCCAGCGTCCAGGGGTTTGTTCCCTCCATTATTTTTCTATTTCTGTCTTTTATCTTGATTTAAACTGAGACTTTCTGCATATTCCTCCACTGTCATTTCATGCCCTTCCTTTTTTTCCCCCCCATCTCTCCTCCCTTACCTCCCTCCAGATCTGCTAGTTTCTGTCTGGTGTTTCTCCTCAGGGGGGGCTAAGGTCTCAGAAGAAAGAGGGGAGATTGAAAGATGGCACAAATCTCAGGGCGTGGAAATAAAAAGCGAGTAGAGGTGGGACACCTATCTTTAGCCTGATGTCTATGCACCGACACAGTGCCAAAGAAGGTAAGATGTATGGAGGTGATTGAAAGAGAGAGGGAGAGAAGGAGGAGGAGGGGTCCATCATCTCATCCTGAAGGGTGGGAGGAGTTTTTTTCCTCAAGGTCAGGGTTCAAATTTATTTATTTCCCTGGAAGTTACAATGAAATTTTTACCGAGTACTTTGCTCTGATGATGAGCGAGATCAGCGCCCATAAATTTGTCTTGCCATTTGGTTGCCGGTGATGAACCATTTATTATGCCGCCTTCAAGGACACGCCGTGGTATTTGTACGATAGTGCTATTCTATGTAATGATATCCATTTCATTGTGCCATATAACACAAATGAGAAAATTAAGAATAAAACCGCACGCTGCAGAGCAGGGCTAGCTTTTATTCATAGCTATCTAATAGGATATGTACAGTAAATGTCACATGATATTTGTGATGCCCTTGTCCTGGTTTTACAGTAGTGCTTTAAATGTTGATGTTGTCCTGCAGGAGAAGGGCTTTTGGGACGTGCAGCACAGGTGAATTCTTGAATATTTTAAAGCTACAAAAACACAAAATATGCGGTGACTTTGTTCCCAGATGAAGAAGGTAATAATGGACAAATTCCAAACAGAGCAAATTACGCTCATGCATACTTTCTCACATTCATCTTCTCAGAGAAAAGGCCTCTCGACTGCACACTTTCCCCTCTTTTTTTGTGTTGCCTTTCAACACACAACAGACACCTCCAGGGTCCCTCAGAGGGCATGATGAACTAATGCTCTTTATTGATTGGCCATTTAAAAGCCTCTTGAAGCCTTGGGAGTATGTTAATGCCATGAGGCCCCTTTCCCCCCGCTGCCCTGTGGTCCCCAGGGGCCCTTGTGTGTATTCCTTAGTGGGCTATCATAGGGAGTTCATTAATGGTCAATTACTAATATCTGATGAGGCTTATTGTGTTACTACAGCGCCGTAACTGGGCATCTGTCTCTGCTGCTTTGCAAACAGACATAACAACAGCAGCACACAGGCTTTAACTGGTGGGGGGATCGGACACTTCAGGTAGAAGGGATAAGGAACACTTTCCTATTATTTAAGGCTCTTATGTGGGTTTAATATGATTTATTTGACTTTAATTTGAGGCATGTTATTTCTGCAGGGGGGACCTGCAGATACCTGTGGGATTTTTTTTTCCTCAGTAATTTTCAATTCATGTTTAGTGATTGTGCATGGTGAAGAGCTTAAAGTGTAACATATTGGAGCGCGCACACGATCCTGACCTGTTTATGCACGTAGACTTGATAGGCTGTCAGGGCCCCAAGTGGGAAGATGCCCCCACACGAATGAGGCGAAGCATCCTTTGACTGCCGGGCTGATATTTGTGGATAATAAAAGGAATAAATCAGACAATGGGGCTGAATATTTCATTTGTTATCCATATTCCTTATGGGAAAAATGATACAGAAATGTAAAAACAGCAATTTCCCACAAGCCCCTGCTGGGATTGTGCCGGAGCAGAAGGGCTGTTTTCATGTCTGAAGATAAAGTGCATCTTTACCAGCCCTACTCTCTGTGGAATAAATCTAACAGGCAGCTTATACATTAGACCTGTTCCAATGCAACATGGTTCTGCATAAATATGTTACCGTAATATGTTATTATTTCCCTCTTCTCACTTTCTGTCTGTCAACATGTCTCTCTCTCTCTCTCTTTCATGTCGTGTATCCACTCTCAGTGGGACAATATTAAATCTCTGGGACTTTTTTTTCAGAGTGGGCAGGAGAACTTGTGATGACATTATAATGACCTTCACTTTTCGCTCCTTCTGCTGATAGATCCCCCGCGTTATCTCCCCCTCTGCTGAGAGGTGAACATTATCTGACTGAAAAGGGGCTGTGAAGTGATAACCACAGTGCATTGTGGGCACTAGGCTACTTTACAAATGGGAGAAAATAAACACAGCAGGGTAGAGTGGAGGCGCTGTGCTCGACTGGCTCTGGTCCCAGATTCAAGTCAAAGTTTGGAATGTAGTTTTTCGAGTGTATCCCAAAGCTGATAAAGAGCTAATCAGAAGACGTATCCAAAGAAAGGGGAAACCGAAGGGTGCAAAGGACAGAAGTTATTAACATGAATCAATGAGCAATGACACTCAAAATAACTGAAATCAACAGTGAGCATCTTCCCAGTTTCACCCAACAAACTGTTTCCAACTTTTAATAAAATCATCTTTTAGTTGAACTTAAACATATAAAGCCACTGGAAACCCAAATCCTTCGTAGTCTTCAAACTATATAAGTTTAGGTCGTATGTGCATGATAGTAGGCATCTAAAAGTATTAAAATCAGCTTCAATCTGAATTCAAAATATTGTCAGTGATTTTCTAAAATCCCTTTTTGCTTTTTGGCATAGTTAAGTGATGCTAAAATACACAAAAAATAACAAATATACTACACAAAAAAATAACAAATCATAAGAGGACTGCAGATGCTGCAGAACTGCTGCATTGCATTCATATATTCAAGAACAAAAAGGCTAATCTCTGCTAACTTTGGATGTGTATGCTAACTTCTAACTTAAAATATGGATGGCATTTTGTTACTCACCATTCAGCGACCATTTGAAGCGAATATAACCTCAGACGGCAAGGCATCTTCTTCCTCTTCAGATTCTGAATCAGACGACACAAACATATCAATTGCAAACTTGTTGTCACAGACATCACTTCTGTGGGCGGAGCCTGGCAGATGTCAATAAAAAAAGATACATAGTCTTGAGAAACAGTCTAAAAGCTAAATGAGCATTTTTAGATCAATCAAATAAAACAAATGTTTTGTTGATGCTTAATGGGACTCGTCTCTGATATCATGTATGAATATTAATATTTCAAAACAAAATTCCAGAAGCTTTACACACAAAGAGTCCATT
Organism: Labrus mixtus; assembly: GCF_963584025.1. Classification (NCBI taxonomy): domain Eukaryota; kingdom Metazoa; phylum Chordata; class Actinopteri; order Labriformes; family Labridae; genus Labrus; species Labrus mixtus. Next base: position 8,673,597 of record NC_083617.1, on the reverse strand, counting down.
TCCTTTAAAAACGTGCCTTGGTGTTGCATAATGAGTGGAAGTCAAAAATGCAGATGGTTACGAAGCCAACAATAAAATATTTGTGCAGATTGATGATGCCAAGAAAAAGTCGCTTTTTTATGCCAACTCAGCACTCAGTCCCACTGTGCCCCGTCCCGTCTGTCAGTGGACCCTTTAGTGGCGGGGTGCACGGGGGTGGCAGGGGCTGAAAGCAGGGCAATTGGGATCAGTCTGTGTCTCACTGCCATTATCAGTTTTGCCCTGACAACACATCTACTTTTCACTTTCACCCCACAAATGGGGGGGGGGGGGGGGGGGGGGATGATGGACATGAAAATGAGCTCCTCTTTTTTCACCTCCTTCACTGAATGGATGGAAGAAAATGTGGTGTCATATCTTGTCAGAGTTTGGCTTCTGTCCAAGAGGATATTCATGCTGAAGAGGGTCCAGCCACCGCCGCTCTGCTTCAGATTTCACTTTTTAACAAGAGGAACTGACAGGAGAGAGAGGTTTTCAGAAAATTCACTGGAATACACTGTGATGCAAATGTTTGCACGGTAACTTCATCACACGCTCAATCCAACGCTGATACATTCAAGCTCCTGTAATGGTTTTTGTAATGATAATGGTTACTATAAATGTTGTCGATGTCAGAAAAGGAGATGAACAAAACTCTTTCTATATTTTTTTTTATTGCAGGTTTTTCAATTTTTTTACATAGCGACCAAAAGAGTCAATGTTAGGAGTTTTTTGACAGACCTTCCCAGTAAGTAGTGTATAAGACAGTTAAAAGAGAGCAGGAGGAGATTTGTTTTTTGTTAAAGGGTAGTACAGGAACGGATCAGTAAAGACATAAGACCTACTGCTTTGCCCCCTGGCACTGCCACAAAAAGTTCCTCAAGGTTTCTTGAATATGATTTTTTGTACTTTTAATATTTACTAAAAATAAAAAATCCTGCACACTTTGAGTTCAGTCACTTGACAAAGGTTCAGAGGGACTGAAACGTTGTGATTTTTTTTGAATAAATTGGTGGTTCTTAGCAAGTGTGCAGGATTCTTTTCTTTTCAAGTCACAGTTTGTCGTCCTATGCACCTTTTTCATGAGATAGTATGATGTGCAAACACCTCCTTAATATACCTGAATATTTGAAAAGGAGCATTTAACAGTGCTGGAATTCTCTTCAACACAAAGTAGCTGCAGCACCAGTGTATTACAAACAAGAACTGCATTAATATATATTATTGCATATCTTGTAAAATCAGCTATTCTGTAAATAATGTTCATTGTAAATAAAATGTAACTTGGAGCAATAACAGAAAAAATACTTCTGCAAATGTAAAGTGCAGTTCTTCCTGTGTTTTGTCACAGGCTCCACAGATGACGGTCTTTAAAGTTGTGTCTCTGCTGAATGATTTGGATCTACACTGGGCAGAGATTGGGGGGGGGAGGGGGTAGGGGGGGTCGGAATGGCCGCTCTTCTGATCATTGATGACCGTCAGCCGGCGCAGTCCTCCAGTGATATGTGGGCCCTCCGAGCTCCGGTAGCCCCACCACACCACACCCTGGGGTGCAACAAATATCAGCATTGTAATTTCACGCCTGTGATTATTATCGCGAGCTCTATCTCTGACTGGGAATCCTCCACCCATCCTCTTTAGTCCTCCCAGCTGAGATACTGTTTAACAGCCTCTCCCCTGGACCTGTGCACTCAGACACACACAAACACACACACACACACACAAACACACGCAGTGTTTTAATGTCTGCCCTCCATGGGCCCGTTCTAGTCTTTCTCATTTCTTCTTCTCCCATCTTCTGTTAATTCACCACCATCTGCCTCAGCATCTGTTTGAGGAGTTAGAAAAAAAAATGTCTGCCATGCCGGAGAAAGTCTTCGCTTTTCTCTCTCTTGTTTTTCCTTCTTTTTTTTCTGTTTCTTTTCTTGATTCCTCACCCTCTTGTGCCCATTTAAATGCCAACAGCAGCATCCTCTTCAGTCTTTGTCTGGCCTTCTGCTCCACCCCTTTTTCTAGCCGGCACAGATTTAGCATAAGCTCCCAAAAAAAAAATGGGATCCTCCCCCTCAGACTCCTCAAAACACACACTCACAATCTATGTACTGAAACTCTTCCTCTCCATTTTATCACCCAGAGGGAAATGACAGAAAGGTCAGTTATACCGTGTCATATCAAAGCACCTCATAAATATCTACAGACAACAAAACAGCAAAGTAGATTTCTCTCTCTCGATTTGACAAAAAAAAAAAAAAGGATGATTAAAGATGGATGCTATATTTAAATACATTCAGAGTCTCTTTCCTCCCATCCTTTCTTTCTGCCTGCTGTGTGCCCTCCTATCTCTCCTCTCTCCTTTGAGGTTTTAGGAAACAATAGATCCGTCCACTCCACAGCCGGCCTGAGCCACAGGATCCGTTCCTGCCAGAAGAGATTACAAGCATTCTTCCACAGAGCAGGGGCTGCCGTGGAGACCTGTGATGCTAGGAGCGTTCTGCAGACTTTCCTGAACATGGTCTGTGTCTTTAAGAACAGAATATGAATGGCACAAATGGATGAAATTATAAAATGTGTGTAATTTTCTGAATATGTAAGTCTAAAGAAGGGTTTTTAATACATAACTTAAGGATGAATATGGTGCTGAGCTGCAGGGTGAGCATCCTTCCACAGTGTGAAAAGATAGTTGAATTCAAATCTCTAACTGTTGATGAGTTTTAAGATAAACTTTCAGTTTTCAATGTCTTCCTTTTGAAACTCTTTAGTTGTTTTTTTAAAGAAGCTCATCTTGTAAACATTTTTTTTTAAAGAAAAGGGGAAATAAATAAATGTATTATTAGTAATATTCATAAGGGAAACATTTTCTGTTATTTGAAGTTTTAAAGGAGTACAATACTTTACTTTAGAGGACAGGCACTTAGGCGAGGAACGAGTCCACCCAAGTATCAAGCATACTATACACATTGTTTGACTTCATTTCCAATGAATTAATTTAGAGGTCTACTACCGAAAACAATGCCGAAAAGTTGATGATGAATGTATTTTTAGTCTAGCAGAAGATCTGGTGACAGTCTTCTACTGAAATGTGATTTAGCAAGTGAGACAGTGTGCAGGAGTTTTTACTTGTTATTTACAATTTAAAGTTTCAAATGCTCCCTGCTCTATGCCAAAACAATCCTGATCCTTACACAGTAATTGGTGAATGTTACTCAGCATTGCTATCTACTGATTATTATCTAGATCAATGCATTTGAAGAGCGTTATAAAAACTTTTTGTTTCTTTTTCTGTATAATTTTCTAATTTCTCTATAATTTTTTTTAATCACAGCTTTTAATAATTATGTTAAGTTGTCATAACCCATGACATCATTTTGTTTATTTACGTCCATATTTCACCCTATCTATTTCCATTTTCCCCCGTCTGTGTTTAACATGTCTTCTAAGGCCCACTGGGACCTTTGGTGTTTATTTAGCAGCTCTTACAGACGGCAGTAACACTAACACCAACACTTCAGGCCCTGCCACAGGCGAGGGGTATTAGAGAGATCTAATTAAATCCAGGGCCGGACGTCCTGCGCTCCGTGCCTCCCCTCAGGCCGACATGGAGCGGACAGCTTTGTGCAATATGCTAACATATGGGGGCGATGCTCGGGACTCTGAATAGACATGTGATCTTTGACACTGCAGCCACTTCACGTGATTGTGATTATAATACAGTTTCTTCTTCTTCATTGTGCTATTATATCAGCCAGCAATTCTGTCTCGAGGGCAATGATGTCTTCTTCCCTCCCTCCTTTCTTCCCTCTCTCTTTCTCTCATTTCTCTCATCTCTGTGGGAAGCTTTCGTCTGATAAGTTGTCACATTAAGTGCTAACTTTTGGGAGATCGCTGGGCTTTTCTTTGTATCTCTTTATGGCCAGACACCTCTAATAGCTGTCCTGTGGCAGTGCCTGAGGCAATCATGCTACAAATAAACAGGCTGACACAGTCATTTACTCAAATTGTCCCTGCACTATTCACAAACCCTCCCCTGGTGATGATCCTTCGAACAACAATTATTTCAAATGTCAAAGATCCAAGCCTGCTGGGCATAGACAAATGAACATTAAAAATCTATTACCAAACACTTTAAAATATATATGTAGGCTGTCTTTGTCTCCCTAATAAAAGATCACAATTCTGCTGTGGAGCCAGATTTTTAAAGCAGGAGCAAGAAAACATCAAATTTAAGAGTTTAATGAACAGTTAAGGCATTTTATTTTTCTTTTCACGACCCTGTAATGAGGTCATACGTCACCAGCGCTGCAGAAATCTCTTAGGTTGATGTAGTTTGCCCACAGAGGTTTCTGTTTGTGTTTCATCTCCCTGTTTCCTTTTGTTTCACGTGACTCCATCCGGAGGGGTGGCCTCTGATTTGCTGTCACACTGAGCTGTTCTACATGACCTCTCACAACCCCATCTCGACTCTCCGTGGACTCCCAGGAACCTTCGGCCGACCCTGCTGATGAGATGAAGATATTTCCACCTCAGCTGACTGAAAACCTCCAGGCTATAATGGTTTCTGAAAAATCACAATTTGTCAGACCGGTTTCACTCTTTAATAATCATACTGTAAGTTATGTGATGGGAATAAATGAGCAGATAGATACATACCTTTGTGTTTAAAGTTGCCTCCCTTTGTCTGCAAAGTTGCTTCTTTCAGCCACTTCTTGTTTTTCCCCCTCTTGTAAGTGAATGGTCCTGTTAAGATATAGAAGCTTAATATAAAACTATTGCTCGCAGTATCAATCTATTCCGTGTGATCGCCCCTCATGATGGGCACAAAATCCATCCAGTGATAATGGCATCCATCTCCGCCTCTATGCTGCATGTGTTTGTTACCTTTGGCCCAGTAGCAATAAATCCAATCTAGTCTCTTGGATGTGGGCCGCTGACCACTACCAACTGGTCAAGGAGAGTGGCTACACTTCATTTCACATCAACGGCAGTCATGATTACAGAGAGATTAAAAGCCACCCCTCACCCCCCCCCCCCCCCCCCCCCTCTTCTTTGCAGCTACTCCCATCCTATAAGCATATATACAGATTTGATCAAATGTATATCTGGTAGTTACAGCGGCATCTACTCTGAATTTCACAAAATCTCAGTCCTTGCTGAATTATTATTATTAATTCAGTCAATTATCTTAGCAAACACTTGGTGTAAAATAAAATCTCACAAACTTTAATACCCCTCAGTAGCCATCAGTCGTACTTGCTGTAGTCATGTTTTTCTCTCCTCGTGTGATTTTCAGCATCGTGTCACTGATAGTTAACTAACACAGAGGTCTTCTTTTGCTAGCCTAACTGCATGTAGTCGGATCATTTTAAATACTGTATGCCCGCACTCTTTAGAATGAGCTTAAATTGGTGCGCGCGCCCCATGTATGGAGGCTGTGGTCCTCAGGGCGGGCGGCCCGGGTCCGAATCTGGCCTCTTGCTCCTTTCCCGCATGTCATTCCCTACTCTCTCTCCCTGATTTCCAGCTCTATCCACTGTCCTGTCTCTCCATTAAAGCCACAAAAAGCCCAAAATAAATCTTAAAAAAAGAAAAAAAAGAATGAGTTTAAATTACAGCCACAGCTCAATTATTTCAACCCTGTTTTAAATTTTGTACTAGAGGTGTGAGATATGGAAAAATTATCAAATCATTACTTTTTCATGGCAGGATCACAATCAAGTTTATTTTATGCAAGTTTCTGACCAGAAAAACTACAAGAGAGTAGAAAAGCATCGGCAACAACAGTTAAAACAACGACAACTACTGTAAGCATCCTTGTTGGATGAGGAAATTCCAAAGCAGGTTTTTATCTTCAGTCATGAATCCATGGAGCGAGAAAACCCAGGTCACCCAAGCCCCTCTAGAGGGGTGGGGTGGAAGACAGCTCATTTGCATTTAAAGCTACAGACACAGAAACAGCCTGTTCTGAGCAGGGTGGAAATAGAGGGGTTTATTATAGGCATGAACAAATACAGGATCAGAGAGGAGTTTTAGCAAGAAACTTCACAGACATGTTTTGGGGAGCTCTGAGACTCATTTAAAGTTGTGGATAAGGAGGATAATACCTTTCATGTGAAAAACTCACATCACTTAACAAACAGCACTTTTTGAAAAGTGTCTTGAGAGAACATTAGTTATGAAATAGCGTCATACAAATAAAGATTGATTGATTGAAATACATATAGACTTAGCATTAATATACTCTGAGTGCAATGAGTGTCAACATGTGATGAAAAATACGCTTCTCAGTCCTCCAGGTTATGTTGAATTGAAAGTTTGATCTAAAAGGCAACTTAAGGAACTTCAAGAACTTCAACTAAGTCCTGTTGCGTTTAGGATCAAGCACTTGAATCGCCATTTATGGTGTCCATTTTTATCTGACTCTATGCTTAATGCCAAATATTGTACGTTCTTTGTGAAAAGAAAAAAAGTGTGTATTTGTTGCTTTGAATATGATGCTCGACTTAAGTTGAACACCCAGGACTTTCATCAGCTGTGATTTCTTCAGTCGATCACGAGCGTCCCCAGGGAGCTCTAAGTGGAGCAGATGGCAGACAAATAGCTCCTAAGGGGAGAAAATTAAAGAGTTTCATAGGATTTCCATCAATTATCTGAGCTAATGTATCAATATAGAGTAAAAAAGTGTTATTTGTAATGTTTTTGACAGCACCATCAATATATTAATAACAGCGATGTAAGACATCAATCTTCATTTTCAAACTTTGAAAGATCTTCCTCACACCTGAGAGGTAAAGTGGGACTCTTGGCTTTAAAAGAGGCCTAGTCTGCATTTTCATGTATCATCACATCATCTCTGTTTCAGCCCTCATGTTGGGCCTCCGGTATCTTCTATAATGGCAGTCAATGAGCGAGTCATTGTCCTGCATTAGCATGTTACGCTACGGGGAGTTAAAGAGCCCAATTTCTTCTGTGCCTCACATCCTTCTGATGGGATCGGCTCTGATGGGCCTGGGTGTTAGAGGGCTGCTTTCTGGCTTCATAAAGGATGATATGAGTGTGTCATGGCTTCATAAAGCAGTGAGACATGCTTTCTGGAGCCCAGAGAGATTACTAAACTCAGATCTATTACAAAACAATCCCTTTGTTTTAGCCTTTAAACATGCTGACTGGGACTATTTAGGGGCCAAGAGTGCAACCGTTTCTTTTATTCAAGTGGAGAGTCTGCCGTAAGTAACGTCTGGTTCAAGTTATTTATTACATTTATACGTTCAAAAGATGGAACTGGGGGCGTCCGTTTAGCCTAGTGGTTATAGCGTTCACCTAATACACAAGAGGCGTCAGTCCAGGGGGTCCAGTCACTTTCAATGTCATCAAAAATAAAAAGGAATAAAAAGGTCCAAAGAAAAGACGTAACTGAGAAAAATGAGGATTATAGAGTCAATCAAAAAACTGTGCGGGCTTAAGGAAAGAACATTAAATAAAATAATGATCAACTGATTACCGTGAAACCAGATTTAAAGCATCTTTAAAACGTGTGACAAACTCAAAAGCAAAACTATAAAAGAAGCCAAAAACAAAAGAATAAACTCTGTTCAAGCATGAGAACGTCTCTCTATCATAAACTTTTTAACGTTCAGGTAAAGCTTGAGATATTCTTTATTTTTAGACTCTCATGAAAAGATCAAAACAACTACTTAAGCCAGCATCTGAATATTTTCCAACTGAAGACGTAAATCTGTTTTAATTGGCCACTGAAACCTTTCTCAAGGAATTCCTCAGGACGTCTCAGGAGGGTAATAAAACATTTTACTGATGACCTCCTATATCAACAAGTGAATGAGTTATGACTTAAAGTTCTGTCAGATAATGTTTCTTTGTTTTGTATTTAGAAAATGTGACGAGGTTGGCGTCACTTGTTGTAAGTCGTTGTGCATGGACTTATTTTCAAGGAAACTGTTCTGGAGACACTACAGAATATTGTCTACAAACTACTTAATGGACACCTGCATTTCTTACTTTAAATATTTAAAAACAGTACACTTATAATATGTTTTAAAAAATAGAGTCAGATAAATATCAATCATGCAGTTTGGACATACAGATCTCCAGAATCCTCCTCTACCTTACAAGAGGCCTTACCTCAAACATCAGCAACAGCTTATGTTCTGACATATCTTTGGAATGAATCAGGTGGTCAAATGATAATTTTAATTTGTGATTAATCAATGGATTTCAATAGTTGATCGTGATTAATCACATTTTTAATGAATGACTGAAAATTCTATTGTTTGAATTTTCAAAACCGTTTTTTTAATGCTTTTATTTTGAATTATTGTACTGTATTAAACTAAGATTATTTAAGTTCCTGTTTGGATACGAACCTGCTTTTATTTTGAAATAAAATAAGGAACTTCCGGTAGATGGAATTTGATGACATTAACTCAACAATGGAAAAAGGAAACTTGTTATGGATCAAAACGTGAATGAAAACAGCTAAAGGGAACGCAGGTGGAAATTACTTCTGACTCGTCAACTGACATGTTTGAGAGTTTCATATTTAAGAGAAATGAGACAATCAAAGGCGCAGCAGGGTCGTTCTTTTCTGTCACTGTGGATACAGGGAGACGCTGCAGTGGCTTATAACTAGAGAGCGCCTAAAGGGACAAAATAGCACGTTATTAATGCGACTAAAAAACAGAATGCATTCATTTCTAACCTTAATGGCGACGGACCCTAATCGCATCGCAGCCCTAGTATTAATATTCAAATTAATGATGCAGAGAAGAGGAACCAATGGGCTTCAAATAATATGTTTAAAATCTTATGAGGTCTAAAAGTTATTTTTCAGGTCTTTACTTCCAAGTGTTATGTTGCTCTCAAATCCTAATGAATATGTTAAGACTTCTGTAATTAAAATGCTCCGTGTGTAAATGCAAAATTCAACAGTTCTCCTGACAGTGATATATTCTTCACGGATTATCCTCAGTGATTTTGACTTGCTAATTAATCAACATTATTTATGATGATAGAAGAGGGGGACAAAACTTACTGATGAACAGACTGCCTCAGCAATCATGATGTTCTCAGTCAAGTCATCTTCTGAAATATTTATTAGTTCATGTTAATGCTCGGATGTAGCAGTGGGGGGGGTGGGGCGGCTAAAGACCGGGGGCTGTACTGGTCTGCACCATGCATTGGCTCTTTAACAGCTTTTCACACTTTATAATGTTTGTCAGCTGATATAATGACATATTAGAGTTCTTATTAAGAGTTATAACTCTAATGAGTGTGTTAACAGTTTATATTTTTTAAGGAGATTTTAACAGAACTCTTAACATACTGAAAGGAAAAGTGAGTACAGACACATTGCATTTCAACACAAATGTTTCTCAAGCATACAGAATCTACTTGACACAAAGAGTAACAGTAGTTTGACTAAAATAATTGATGATTCAAGGTCCACTTACTGGATTTCTGTTGGTGCTTCAATCTGTTTCAGCCTTCATTAGCGGGTTTAGAACTTGAGTCAGGGAAAGGGACCATTTAATGGATATATCCCATCCATCCATCCATTCTCTTTACTGGAGCCGATTAAATGGATATATATATATTTGTTTATATGGATGTATTGAAAATGGTTATGACACGTTGCAAATGAAATTATGACTAAAAGTTATTTGTACATAATTCATGCTCAACTAGTACATTTGTGTTAAACAGTAAATCTTTTTTTTACATCATATATAAGATCGATCAAAGTTTTTGACAAATGAAATACTAATATATTTTTTAACTTGTCGTGTTAGAAACCAAACACGACTTCTTTTTATGTTTTTATTTGTTTTGTTTTCATGTGTATTACTGCAGGTCACCCCTGGAAAAGAGACCCTGGTCTCAGTGGGTCCTCCCTGCTAAAATAAAGGATAAATGGAAATAAAATAAAAAATAAATATGGGGGTTGAAATAAAGTGATAGTGACAAAAAGATTTGTTGAAATAGAAACTTTGGGACTTGATCCTGGTGACCTTCCTCTTACACCCAGATTATTCTGAAGAGAAACTTCTGATCTTTAATTATTCGAACACAACAAGGACTAATCTACCATTTGAAGTTGTTCTCCCTGAAATAAAGAAATATGCACACCCACTCCTCAAGGCTTCCAGCCTCAGCCCTGCCCAGTGTGTGTTTTTTTTTTCCTGCAGTTTGTCTCTATTCATTTGCATTTCATGCAAAGTTAGTCATGAGAGACTCCTATTACTGCCATGAGTACATTAAGAAAACCATTAATCACAGTTTTATACTGGATCAGAGACACACCTGTCCTGCTAGCCGGGAGCCGTGTTACTTATCACTCAGGCAGGACGGGGACGTGAACCTGAGGCTGAAACATCCAGACCTGCCCTCTTCAACAAGATAGATACAGTTCAGTTAGAATTCATTCACAAAGTCTTTTTCAAAAGTTTGCAGGAGGATTCATTTGTTGTCTGTGAGTCTTTGCTGTGGTTACTGTCGAAAACAATGTCTCTGCAGCGTGCTGTTATTCCCTTCACTTACTCCGCGGCTGCAGCTTCAGGGGTTAAAAATAACAATATGGAAATAGTTGATCAGTATGCAGATGGTCTTGTTTGCTTTTTAAGTTCATTAAGATACATCTGTATTCATTTGAGTCTGTTTCATAGCCAGATGAAAACTCCTCACAGGAGCTTTAAGGCCAGTTAAGCCTCTTCTGTGTTTTCTTTTTCAACTCTGGGGATACGAGATCAATAAGTGGAGACATCGAGAAAAGCCTCAATGAATCATTATCACAGGAGAACAGACTTCATAAAATGTATAGATGCATTTCTGCTTAGGGCTGTCGTCCTAAAAAGCAAACCAGGAATCATATTCAGCTTCTCAAAATGCATTCAAACCAAAGACGAGCTGCATTTCTAAACATTATGAGAAACACGGCAGAAATTATCCAACCATTAAGGACATACGCAAATAAACAGACAGCATAATGTAATAGTTGTGCTGCGTCTCCTGAAGTTGATGTTCCACCTACCTTTTCTGTTTCTGTGAAAGGAACATTAATCTGACGCACCAGTGGAGCTCTGTCTAATGTGAAAATGTAGAAGGTTTTTTTTTTTCCTGCTGCTTCTGAGAGGAAGAGGCTTCTATCACACTAATGATAATAAATGGCGACTAATGGGATGACCAAACATAACAAATGGAAAGTTTTAAAGGTATGGGACCACATTAAATCTGCAATGACATCCTCCAGTCAGGGCTGAGTCTGAGCCAAATAAGAAAAAATGATCACAGTGATGAGTAAAGTTTCACTGTTCATAACAATCTACATTATACACATCCTACACAATGGATGTATTTACATTTTCTTCATAATGTAGTGATATACTGTAATTTCACACTGTCCACTGCAGGTCACCCTCAATGTAAATTAAGACAGGAATTCTTTTTTCATTGATCATTATTGCGCAAGAGCGCCAAATAATGCAAAGTTGAGAATTTAAAGACATTGGAGATAGAAACTGAGTGCAAAAATGGATGAAAATAGTGGCATCAAAATTGAGCAAAGGTTAAAAATCTTTTCAACAAGTCAAACCACAAAAGTATCACAACTACCTTCATGTGTCTGATCTGTCTCATGTGGCTTCCTTCTTTTAAGACTTTATTACAAATTGGATGTTCTTTTAGCTGACTCAAAAATCTTCACTTTATGCTAACTGTAATCCTACTTTACTATTGAATTCATTTAACAGCTTAGTCACTTAATACACTATGATCTTTAAAATAAAGCCTCTGATGCATAATTCAAACTGTCAAATAGCTTATTAAATAGTTTAAACAAACCTCCACTGAAATATCAGTTAAATACTAAGTACTTATCGCGATAACTAAGGTCTGACATTAATACATTATCCATTCCTCATGGATAAGCCCCTGCAGGTTCTCCCTGTAGTCACAGTGAAGGAAAAGAACGAGATTAACGCATCTTTGAATGGCTCATTTCACCTTAAAAAACTCTCAGACAGCTCAGTCTTCAGTCAAAACCAACATTTCACTTCCTTACAGTTCCTTTGAGATCCTTTCATTTTGTTTTAAACGAGTCCTTTTTTCCATGGTTAAGTTAATGTTGTGACCTTTGATCTACCAGAAGGTCCTTATTTTATTTCAAAATAAAAGCAGGGTTAAATTCAACAGCAAGTAAAGTGCTCTCATCGTAAGACTGTACAAAGGTTCAAAATAAAAGCCTAAGAATTTTTATTTTTATTAACGGGAAAAAATGGGATTTCGAACATTAAATTAAAAATGTGATTAATTGCAATTAACTGTTGAAATTAAGCAATGAATCGCTAATAAAAAAATGTAATCATTTGACAGCCCTACCAATAATGGAATACCTGACAGCTCAACATTCAAAGAGGACATATTTAAGCATTATAAATATTGTTGTTTTAACTTTTTAATGTATAAATTACATATCACTTTAACTTGAAATGTTAAGAACTTGACTGTGTAATGATCCACCACTGTTTTAAGCTATATTTAAATACATTATTTAATGTGAGATATCATCAAACAGGATCTGTATTGTCTATATTGTTCTTTTTATTTTGTAATAGACATGAAGTGCACAGAGGACTGTGCCGTACTGTATTTTCTGAAGTCTGACACTGAGTCTCCGAGATTTTCAGGTCTTTGTGTGTTTGGCATTGAGTGGAACTGCATTTGTCTTAATGATCGTGCTCCTTGAGCTGATTTTTGTTTCACAATAATCAATATCGGAGTCGCCGGTGGCAGCAAAGCCCAAGAAAGGGGGAGTAAATGTAGAGAGGCATTCTTCCTCTGCTTCGGCCTTGTCAATGTTACAATGCTTTTAGAGTTTGGCCCTGAGCGTCTAAACACACTCTCCATCACTCTTGAAATCCTAGTGGGCCACACTTGGCTGCTATTGTAACTTAGATACAGTCTCAATTTGTATGTTGTCTCTCGGTAGACACAGGAAAAATAAATGGATTGATCTCCCGTCCCAGTCCAACTGTTACAGCGCATCTGTTTCCAGACAGGATTTATAAAAAAAAAAGTGTCACAGCTGACAAATAAACAGGTGTGGTTACAACTACTGGATTAAATTGTTACCGTACCTGAAAGATATTTTCATTTGACATAACATGAAAACACAGCTTCAAAAATCAACTGTCTTTGTCACCTCTCATAGAAGAAGATGAGAATTATAAAGGGAGGTTTTTTGTGTTTATTACTGACCACTAGTAACAGTGAATGGTAAAGATAAAATCATTAGAATGAAGAATAAGAAAGAGGTGAAAGTATCTTGTAAATCATGTTGCCATATTTTCAATACAACCAATTCTTAGATCTATTTATTAAAGCCTAACACAATTATTTCATGTATACACTATAAAGCAACCTGTTACATAATAACTGATGAAATCATATCTACAGAAAAATAAGTAAATAATAATAATAAATAAGTATTTATTAGTTTAAGGTTTGTTCCTTTTCTCAAGCGTGTTTTTATTGATATGTCTATACTTTTGAGTAAATACATCGGAATAAAAAAAAATGGTCCAATTCTTTGTATGTGTGTACAAATCTTACAAATAAACGTTAACTCTGGATCTGCTTCTGATAATTTCCTGTTCATAATATCAAACCTTTAAAAAAAAAGAGAGGCAAAATGCCCTACGATGGACTTTCAAACCACCGATTCGCTCAATCTCACTGCAGAGTACGTCCAAGCATCCAAGTTCAGCATTGGATGCTCAGACTGGATATGTCAGTCATGCTCAACATTGGAATTAGGCTACATTTCTGGCTTTGTTTTTGTAATCAGCTTTATTCAGATTGTGGTCCAATGAAGCACAGGCTGGGTGTGAGAGGCGTTCAGCCCCGTTTGGCCCCTCAGTGACCAGAGAGGAGGTGATAAATGACTACAACACTCATCCCTGTCAGCACTGGGAGGAGTGGAGGGGGGCAGCCCTCCTACGGTGAGCTACATCATCCTAACAACATTATTCTTTTCATGCGGCTTGTCGATAGAAGCCCCACGTGATTGGCATGGGGATCCGCTCAGGTTAATTGGAAGCCTGAACTGTGTAACGGCACGGGAAGCTGAGCAGACATTGTCCCCCTTGTAATAACACAGGAGGCCTGTGTGTCTGTGTATCGATTACATCTTAGGTTCATGGCACCCGTATGGGAATGAAATATCAGAGGACGGGTTATGGATGTTGCCATCAATGGCACTGAAGAAGCGGCGATGGACCACTTGTACCGAAGGAAAAACCCCTTAATGAAAGCTTAAAAAGTTTACATCATAACGGCTTTGATCAACATGCTTTATACTCTAACAACTCTGATGTTGTTCTAGAAGTAACACTCAAAGTTAATGGAAAAGATCTGATTTATACGCAGAGAAGTTTGCACCTGCTCTGTATGTGACAGGTGTATTTGCCCTCATGTCTGACCCCCCACTCTTTAGTTTCCTTTTGATCAAAGGCCCATAGCTTGAATTAGATGAGGGACACATGATACCTCACATACGAGGTAACCTAACACACACAGCTCCCTACTTGGAAGCTTGCAATCCTATAGACCAGGCCACCTCGGATAGTGGTGAGATTAAGACGACAGAGTGAGTGACAGTGCTAATATGCAGGAGAGAAGTTGAGTTTTTTTTTCAACTATTCTCAAAGATTTCTATAATGCAACTTGAAACTGCATCTACAGTGGCCTTGATGAATAACTAACAAGTTAGTAGTATTAAAGCACATACAAGTTAGCATCTAAAAATGATAAGTGATGAGTAGGAATTCGTAAGATCATTTAAGTTTCTTTTAACTTTCCTGAGAAATATGATGAATTGGGTGTGGTTAAGCTTGGACATTTAGATTAAACAACTTATCCTGCCAGCTAATCAAAAGAATAGTAATAAGTCAGATATCTGGCTGTTCATACCTGCTAATGCAGAAGTGCACAAAAAAGTGCAGTTCCTCGATTGTCCACTTGAAGCTGGCTGAAAAGCCAAGCACTTCTAATTAAGTTCCATGCAATGCCCATCTTTACAGCAAATAAACAGCCTGGTTCAAAAACCTATTTGGTATCAATAGCTCTTCTTCTTAATTGGTTCACACTTTAAGGGAGCTCATCTGTTTTGATTTTATGAAGCCTAACAGTTATTCATTCATTTTCAAATTGACTGGGCTGACTGACAGGTGTGTTGTTTCTGTTTGCCACGAGGCTAAAGACCCACATCAGCTCCACCTCTTTGTTACTGACCTGACCAAAAGTTAAGTAAAGTCAACATTTCCTCTTTGGCGACCTCCATCGTTCAGTTTGAAAACTCCGCTTCAGAAAATCAATGGGTGACGTCATTAAGGTTACATACATGTTTTAGACAGTCTATGGTTCACATCCAGTGTTATGTGGGACATCTATCAGGAATCATTGAATTCTGTGAGGGACTTGGTGCCAAGTGCTGACTTCAGTTATCAGTTTTTCAGTTGGTGTGTGAAGCATTGTTGCAGAGTTAAGCTCCATAAAATCATTGCATCAGCTAATGCTAAAGTCATCATTAAGCACTAAATGGATACAAATGAGTTCATCTCAGCCAAAGTTGCATGCTAACTGCTAATTATGGTAGCAAAGAATTTTGTAGTTAGCATTCAGTGATCAACTGAGATGATGAATGGCAGGGGGGTTTTGTTTTATCCAATAAGTCTTAATCATATGACTGTCACATTATTAAAGCTGTACAAAGCTGACCATGTCCTACATGGTGGTAGTTTGCAGAGCCAGCAACTTGTTATTATCACAGTTTTGAATATTTGTTTCAGTTATATTTTTGCCAATGCTCTCTCTTCTCTTAACTTAAATATCATTGACACATTTTCCATAGTCTTTGAAAGACGAGACAGATCAACTGTAATTTACTCAAACCTTTGTTGTGATGCTCTACTTTAAAGCAACCTGTCAAGTTTGGAGTCTTCCCAGACTCTTATTCTTATTATCACCTCCATCATTCCAGGTGGCACCTTGACGCATTGTTCAGTGACCAAGGTAAAGGGTTTGATGCCATAACTCAGAAATGTTGCTTATTAATTCAGAAATTAATTACAAACACAAAGTGACATTTTACAAGAAATGTTTAGCATAGCATGAATTATCGCTGCTGTAAATTGGATGCACGCAACGGAGTGCAAAGCCTTGACTTGAGCTCTTTGTGATTAATAAAAGAAGCTTTCACTTCAGTTTTAAAGCCAGTCATGAATGAACGATATGACGGGATGAAACTAAACTCCTCCTCCAGCTGAAGGACAAGCTGTTTTAAGGGTTGATGTACATTTAAAAAATGAAGTACTAGATTAAAAGGAATCAGGGCCCTCATTTATTGCATTTGTTTTCCTGTCAGACAGTTCAGTGACTTATAGCCAATGAAGGATGTAAATAAAGATGGAGGTCAGACGTTATTTTGAAGTAGATTACAATTGCTGTCTTTTAATATGCAAGACAACTCAAAGTTTTCTTTTCTTTTGCTGATGATTTCATTATTGTTTGACATTTTGTCATAGATGAAACGCCCGCATTAGCAACTGCACAGCTAGGCAATGACTTGGACACCCTCACTCTGTTCTGTGCAACACAAACAGGAGGTCCGGCTCCGTCTCCTGTGGAGCAGAAGATCTGGATTCTACATGAGTGACTGAGACACAGCTTCCTCCATCCTGCCTCTCACAGCCCTCTCATAGAGCCCCACAAGGCCCACCACGTGGCTCTCAGTGCCGAGGTCCAGATTGTGCCACTGGGCCGGTACCGGACTGGAGGTGGCCGATGGAGCCCCAATCCATCTCCCGCAGGAGCCCGGTGACGGGAGCATCGGTTGCCCACTCCTCGGCTCCGAGCACACTCAGGAAGATGGATTGGTTGGCCAACTCACCAAAGGAGGCAAAGCATGCCGTTAAGAGCCTGTGCATCACTTGGCTGCTCATATGCAAAGTTTGATGAAAGAGGTTTTTCTGGGAGCGATGAATTAGGGCTCCGCTGTGAAATTAGATTTCTGGCGAGAACCTTGCAAGGTTTAGAAGTAGCATTGTTTTCTTGACTGCCGTCTTACAAAATGGTAATTGTGAAGTGAAATGCTGGGAATTCAATGACATGATGAATGTCTGAATTGAAGAACAAATATTAAGTTAAAGAAAAGTGGGTATTACTGGTGTGTTCAATGGAGAAATAAAAAAAAAAACAGAAGAAAAAGCAGCAAAAAAATCAAAGGTGATGACTTTAAGCAACAGTACACTTGATATGTTTCTCTATTAATAAGGTGGTATGAGTAAGCAACAATTGTCAGCCATTGTTTAACCATGTTATTTATACTTCAGCTTGTACACCATGTGAGGGGAGAAATGATAAGGAGTCATACAACAAACAACCGAAGGAGAGCAGATGAAATATTCCCCTCTGATGAAATAAATCTTGTGGAAAAATTGTCTCATCTTCAGAAATAGTCCAAATTGCTCGGCAGTTTAGCCCGATACACTTAGGATCCCGCCTTCTCCTCCTCCTCCTCCTCCTCCTCCTCCTCTCTATGACCCAAACCTAAAACGGCAGCATGAGCACTGACAAATTTGACAAAGGGAATTTGCTCAAAAAACACAGCCTCTATTTGGTCAGCCAAGCGGCAAATATGTCGGATGATATGGTTTATTAGGCAATCCATTTCTCCACAATAGTGGGGCCATCTGCAAAGGTTAGCGTGCATAAGGTTCGAATGGCAAATTCTATCTAATCTGCCTTCGAAGGGCCCGTCGCGAAAACTCAGTGGCACATTTTTCATGTACCTACGATTTGGAATGCAAATAGAATAGCTGATGAAAGAGGTGACCTTCTAAGTGCAGAGCAGCGCGGGCTTGTGGAATATGCAGAGGCGGAATAGAATAGAAAAGAATGAGTTACTGCCACTGCCACCTCAGCTGCATTGTAATATACGACTGTGGCTCAGATACAAGTGAACCCGGCCTCAAGAACATCTAGGTTAATCTCTGAGGATGGCACATCATGTACTCAGTGCAGAAAAATAGCTGGCTCGCAGAATTATTTACCTTTGTGCACAGAGAAGGGCCTCCAATGTCAAACCAAATCCCTCAAAAAGAAAGTATTTCATATTCTTTACCGTACATGAGCATTATATTAAAGTTAATTGTGTTTTTACATTGATATTAGGTCAAATATTAGGCAATATAAGCCACTGCACCGCTATTCCTGTTTTACATCACCGAGTTAAATTTGGATTGATGCCCTCATTGTGCGCTTTTTGTAATAAATAGCAGCATTTATGGAACATTTAGTGGCCAATCCAGTTGACTGATGCTCTAACATGCTCAAAATCCTACTCAGAATGAAAGTTGGAACGAGATATTCCACGATACAAAGGTGAGACTATATGTCAATAGGGTGGTGTATGTACTTCTTTGTCATGCCTGGAACAAAACTTGAACACATAGACAAATGGGTGAGGTGCACCATGGTCATCCAGCCGTGCATGTCTCATCTGTAGCCAGCTTTGGCAGAGTAGTCATCTTCATTCCCTTTGTCCTTACTGCAGTAGGTAATCTATCAGCCGCGAGACGTGCAGGAGAGTCCGGCTGGCCTACTCGCTCTCCCATTTGAATTGAGAAACCCAGTTTCTGCTTTACCCCTGGTCCCAGTTAGACCGAGCTGCAATTGAGAGTGAGTGAGCTGTCCTTGATTCATATTACTGTCCCCGTATGATTGAGCTTCTTTGGTATCGCTGGAGAATGGAGCGAAAATTGAGCACTTTACTTTGCAGGGTTGAAATCCCAGTACTGCATGTATGCATTTTCTCAGGGTTTTCCACGGGACACGCTTGAGCTGCGTTCTTTATGTAGTGCTCAATGAGACGGATGCAGAGGACTATTTAAGGTGGTATTTGAAAGTTAGCAACAAACATTGTTGTCAAAAAAAGTGTTGTTCACAATAGTTATCGATCAGTCACAGCTGTTTGATAGGATAATGCTGACTATATTTCATGTCTTCTATATTGTCAACAATTTCAAAGAAATAACCAAAACAAGTAATATGTTAGAGCTTTCAATGGCCCATTGAAACACATTTATCAATTTATTGGGAGCATCTCAAGCTATGGATTCACACACATTAAGCATGACACTGAGTTTTCTATGACAACAGAACCAAATATTCTATTTAGTGGGCCAAGGTTTTCAAATATTCAAAAAGTCATAAATTAAAGAAAATGTTTTTAATTGTTAATGTGTCTTTTATCTTATATCTTTAAACTATTTTTGTCTCTTTTATTTTGACCAGCGCCTGCTTGTAGTGCAGTCATACCGCCAGACGGTGGCTGTAGCGGATCTGAGAGCTGTTTGCGAACCGCCTTTTATTTATAAAAGAAGAAAACATTAATGTCTGGTGACCCAACTGCAGCCTTTCAGACTATAGAGGTGCTTAGACACTAACTTAATTAATAAAACATTTGAAATAAATGAGCAAATAAAAATCTATTTTACTTAATTACCATTGTTAACTAAAATAAATAGTTTCTCAAGCTGTTAACTCATTAAAGGCAATTTCTATTTTATATTAGCTTCAAGCTAACAAACTCAGAGGTACATCCTGCATCTGCGTGAGAATTTGGAAATAGTCATTTTTCTTGAGTTGCACATCCCTAACATCTGAGATTCTAAATAACCCAAAGTGCCGTGGTTCAACACCATATTTCAACAGTTCATGTTTTTGTCAGAGCTATATGTGTCGCTAGTATCATCACTTTGTCTGTTGTTGCTGTCTGTATGTTTCCCTTACAATCTGTGTATCTCTTTCTAGCGCTATCCTAGTTCTAAAATGTTGGCATCTCTAAACACAGAGTAAGACATGGTACATAAGCAAAGTGTTATGGAATAGCTTTTGCTGAGATTCGGCGCTGTATTGAATAATTACTGATCAATTGCAAGGTAGTGCAATGGCAGGGCTAAAAAATGTGTCATAAAAATAAAATGATGGAGGGGATAGAGGAATTAAACTCAACACTTCAAGTAGGGTCACTTCATTGTTTGCATTGACGTAGACCCGAAATTTGTTTAAAAAAAAAAAAAAGTTAAAATACAGCTTTTTTCTTAATTATTTGAATAGTAAAGCTGGAAAAGGACACACCTTTTCATCTGCATCTACAATATGTCATTAGAGAATGAATGCATGTCTAGGTTTACCAAAGCACAAACATGTATTTATATAGAGAGAGAGAAATAGAGGGCAGTACTACTCGTGCAAATTCCTGCCTGTTGTCGATTAGGGTTAAAGTTAGCTATTGCAGCACGTCATGTGGTCTCATGCTGTGTAAGCCAAGAGAGTGTCTCTCTGTTGATGATTAAATCAATAGAGATTTGACACAGACTTGTGGGAACATGCCTTGTCTTATTTCAGCCAGTTCCTCCCCTCCTGGTTGGCTGTGGGGGGGGGGGATTCATCACCTGACTGGTCTCTGTCACCTGATGGAGATCGGCCCCTTAGCCGCGGTGTGATAGAGAGAGCCGATTATGATGCATGTCGATCGTTCCAGCAAATATTGACATGGAAACACTGAGAGAACAACCCCACGGCTCATAGCTCTTTCTTCTCGCCGACTCTGTACCGCACAGACGCACACACACAAAAGATAACGCGGCTACAGTTTCAGGACATTTTTATAAATACACACACAAAGATGCCCAGAAACCAATCATCCTAATCGATGGTGTCTCACCAGCGTCTCGAGAAACATCCCAGCTTCATTTATTATTAGTACTCGTGTGCTTATGTGCAGGAGGCTGATTGGTTATTCATGTTTATTTACTTAAGGGTAGAGGAAGAGGCCATTTCCCCTGCCACACTACACTAAGACTGCCTCTTAACCACCTCCTACTATTCCACAAAGTCATGCTCTTTTTGCACCTGCCCCTGGGATCCAAGAGGGTAAATGATTAAACACAAACTATTTTCGCTGTGAGAAGAAAAAAACTATAAGGACAGAGAGACCGGGGGAGTGAGAATAAAAAGAGAGGTTGGAGGATGTGGAGGAAGAGGGGGAGGGAGGTGCTAATGACAGGTATGTCTGTAAATTCTTCATCCCGCATAGACTGCTAGGGAAACTGCTTGGCAGGGCACTCAACCATGACTTTACAACTAATCCTGTTTGTAAGTTATTATTTATCTTCTGCAAAGTTTGTCAAACTCGGGCTTTGATTTCTCCACCCCACCCCCCCGAGTTCCCTCTCGTGGCCCGCTCCCGCACATGCTCCCCACATAATTTATGACTGCCTCTGGTCCTGATGACAGATTATTAAAAGTAGAATTAGTTTTTTGCTGGGGATTTTTCCTGTGGGAATTGGGAAGGCAGGGCTCTCAGAGGAAGGTCTCTGACGAGGTCTCCATTACTAATAGAGGCAGATTTTTTTTCCCTTCCCTGTGTGATGGCAGAGTGAGAAGACTAATGATTTGAATTTACTGTGGCAGCCGTCACGTGGTCTGGAAGCCGGCATCGGAGGAGAGGAGAGGTTAAGTTCTTCCCCGTGGAGAGGTTTATTGGATTGTTTAGCACCAGAAGGATAATGTTTTTGTCGTAGACTGCTGGTGCTTCTGCTGCTTTGCTAGAGGGAGGCCGAGAGCAAATCCTCAACATTTGTGTGTGTGTCTGCTTAGATCAAATGTATGTGAAGATCAGAGAGGAGAAAGGGAGATATATTTGCTGGAGTTGTAGGACAGGAGGAGGCAACAAGAAGCTCATTTATTGCAGAAAATGTCTGCAGAAGTTACTATGTGAGGACAGAATTGCAGATATGACTTTGACTGCACCCAACAAACTGATACGAACACTTCTTTCTCTTTCTCTGAAGTCAGTGCCAACTCTCTGATCCTCCCCATCAGCAAGTCTTGTGCACAAACTCCACACTTTTCCTCTTTCTGTGCTGACACACAAAGAGGATGTAGGCTTTCCCTTTTCCCCTGTTCACCTGATGGCCGTTTGGAGCCTGTTCCCCCAGCGTGTGTCTGCAGCCTGGGAAGCAGAGGGGAGTCTCAGCACAGCTGAGAGGCTCGGCTTAATCTTATGCATCATTAAGCACTCAGCGGCACGCCGCAGCTCCTCATATACATCATCCACGCTTAATAAACATAATGATGACATAAGATGTAATTCCAGATGAATTTTCATTTTATAGGGAAATGGAGAATTCCTGTAGAAAGGAGGGGAAAAAGAAAAGAGGAACGAAAGAGGGAGAGAAAAAGTAAATTATCTGGGAAGTACAGAATAAATGATGTTTTTTCTCCACAAGATGGATTGTGGGGTTCTGGGGGCAGTTGAAGTGGGAGAGGAGTGTTGGAGGGAGGGTGAGAAAGGTGAGGGGGCATAGGGCTGCAGCGGTGGTGGCCTGAGAGTGGAGGGGTGGCATGGGGGACAAGGGGGTTGAAGGAGGGGGAGAGAGAGAGAAAAATGTTGGTCATTCCAAGTGTTTTAATCGCAGGGCTTGATGGACAGGCTGAGAGGACCTGAGGTGCCGCCATCCATCATAGCCAGGCCAGAATGGTGGAGCGAGGGCTAGGGTTTCAGAGGGGGCTTTCGAGCTGTGGGGGGAAATGGGATTCTGATGAAAGTGCGAGAGAAAGGCGGCACAGTACACAGTAAAGACCAAGGAAGGCAAAAGTACCAAAGATTAGCGCTGCATCTGCAGGATGTTTGGAATGTCAGGAGGAAAGGAACATTTTAAAAACCCTGCTGCCCTGTGAAAAGTTTTTATATATTTGGCTTTGGATTCCTGCTCATGGAATATAAAAGGTCTACCCGAGAGACAAGAACCAATAAAATGCATTCAAAACTCCCATTTACATTTTCACAAAGCTAAGTGTGTTTGAAATGTATTCAAAACTTCCTTCCTACTAATTTCTTCATATATTTAACTGTCGGTGTGAACGTGACATTTCCACCCTCGGACAGACACACACATAGTGTTTGTTCTCTTATGTGCATTTGTGTATCTGTAAGTGTTTTCAGTTTTTACATGTTTATGTGTTGTGTATTATATGTGTCCCCTCCATCACACCAGGTCAGGGTGAAGCTGGGTGACTGTTGAAAATAAGATATGGTCACCAGGGAGTCGCAACCAGCACCTAACACAAACAGACACATCCATAGAGATACACACACACTATGATGCACTTTTCCTGAACTCAACCTTCACCCAGACATTTCCCCATGCACAGACACCCGTCCAACAAAATGAGCAGCCAGCCAAAAAAACAACGGGAGGGAGGGGAAGATGAATAGCGGAGTTCGTTTTGGAAATGATCATCTCTCTAACATTCCAATGTAACTATAGCATAATACCCCCCTCTGTCTTATCACTGACTTCTGCCACAGGTGAGATAAAAACCTCTGAAAGCAAAACTACAAATCAAAATATAATTATGGTAGCAGAGATTGTAGAAACTAAATAAGAAAGGAGTCCAAAGATTTAGGATTAAAAGTATGATTTTGCTTCCCTCGTTTCCTTTTTTACTGACTTTTTGGACATGAGGAACTATTTAGTCCTTGCCAGTGAAGCCAGTTTTGTCGCGGGAAAGCAGCATCCCATGCATGCTTCCAGCTGGACCGCGTCCCAGACTGCCATGCCTGGTTAATGTGGCTGCTCTGCGCTGCCAGAATTAGAATTCATGGTTTTTATTAAACAAACAAACACACAAACAAGAAAACAATGACACAAACTGACCTTGCATGAACTGAGCGTACTCAAACTGATTCTCCAAATTGATCAAATTTGAATAAATGCAAACTGGTTGTGGACTTTTTTTGGGGGGGATCTCACATTGAAACATATGCTCCTACAGGTACTGCACATACATTGGAGGTCTGATGTGTGGTTTTAGCTCTGTCTGATGCGATACAGTTGGGGAT
The DNA here is from genome assembly GCF_963584025.1 of Labrus mixtus. NCBI lineage: Eukaryota > Metazoa > Chordata > Actinopteri > Labriformes > Labridae > Labrus > Labrus mixtus. Next base: position 8,649,602 of record NC_083617.1, on the reverse strand, counting down.
CCATTAATGGAGCCTCCCACCTCTCCTCTGGTGGCCTGTGCAGCACAAAGGCATTTCTGGATTCAAACCTCAGCATGTTCAAAGCCACTGGAGCATGCCCAGCAGCATGCCAAGGTTAGATGGGTGCCAAGGGTGCCACTAAACAGAACCTCATCCTCTGCTCCACCCTATCATGCCCAACACAAAATGCTGCAATAAAATACAATGACACATAAAGCAAATGCAATAGAAGCTCATCACACTCAAAACAAAAAGAACCAGATGATGTATCAAAAAACCTGTGCAACACAGCAATGGTTATTAATACATTTAGGTGAAATTTCCCCTTTAAATCACAGCTTTTGAATGCCTTACATTGTACACGTCAGTAGCTAGCCTTGGCAACAGCACATGTCCATTTCATCCGTCACTTTCTATGTCTTATGGTTCCTATACACCACCCTCCTGTTGTCTGTGTGCGTATAACTCATAGATAATGTCTTCATCAGTGATGTACTCACATTGCTCTGTTTGCATTGACTTACAGGCCACACTCCCTCCTCTCTCAAACACACACAGCCCCGGTCCGCTCCTGGCACCGAAACGCAGATTACATCTTGTTTCCCAAACTACTAAAAGTGTCAGAGGCTGTCTGGCTCTGCTTTTATATAGTGTTATTAATGGCAGGGAGCACCCACCGCCCCAGTCTTTGTGTACGCCTGCTTGTGTCTAATTAAAGGATCGCTGCTTACAGAAGCAGAGAATGGCTTTGCAAGATAGAAAATAATCATTGCAAATATTATCATTATTTTTTTCACGGCTTATAGAGAAAGTGACATGAGGTAGGAAGACCGTAGTCGAACTGTGAATTTTGTGAGGAGGAAACCGTAAAGTCCAGTTGTAGCTGTTATATAAACTCTGACCACGACCTTATAATCTTCTCAACTGCACGATATAGGCTGGAAATGATCACGGTGATGCCTTACACTCACTGTGAAACCATGAAAAAAGAAGATAAACAGAATAAAAAAATCAACACAGACTAAAGTAGATCCACTAAATTCAATTAAAACAATTTTTCCACAACACTGGAACATAAATAGCTGTTTTTAGGCTGAGAGTGTTTTCCAAACTAGAAGCAAGTGTTGGTTTTGATGATAAAACAGCATGAGATGATTCAAGCTTCAAGGTTTCTTTATTGGTACCTAGAAAAGTAAATTTGTTGTGCGGACAGGAGATTCAGCGTTCCACAAAATATATACAACACATAATGATGACAGTTGTGTATTCAGTGCTGCTATTAATAAGAAAGATATGATGTCAAATCTGCCTTGGAGGCTTTCATTTGCAGAGTTTCAGGAAATCCAGAGCAACTTTTAAACAATCAGACCAGAGATACGAACAGTCCCTCTAAGAAGTGGCAATGTTGGGGCACTGTATAAAACCTAGTGGTTATGTCGCTTACCCCACGTACAGAGGCAATAGTCCTTGCCCCAGCGACCATGGGTTTGAATCTGACCTCGGCACTTTGCTGCATGTCATCCCCGACTCGCTCCTCCTGTCTCTCCTCAGCTGTCCTATCCAGTAAAGGCAAAAGTGGCCTAAGAGAATATAGCTTAAGAAGTTGCAATGTCGCGATTCAGAGAATTTATACAAAATCAACAAACCAATCCCGTTTTCACAATCTTGCAAAATTTGATGCAGTTAATGTGTTACAACAACAACAAAACTCAAAATATAACAACTTGCATCACAACTTTTTCAAAAAGGTGCTGTGAATTCAGGTTTCTGAGGATGCAATAATGAAAGTATGCTTCACTAATTTGATCTCTACCTATTAGCAACAACAAAAACTGTTTTACTGCTTTAAAACATGACATGAGAGACACTTTGCTGCACTGAGAATCATCCAGGTCCGATACCCACTTCTGTCAGATCCAGCTTATTGTCAAGTCACACCCCTATACATTTTATTTTAACTTATTCGGGCCAAGGTCTGGGACCTTTAGGCCCACTGCACAGCTGAGCCTTCTCTCAGACAGCTGTGGCTTGGCCAGCTCTCAGCTCCCCCCTGTCTTAACCTGAAGAATTATGTGCTCAGATAATTAGCTCTTATAGGTACACTCTCCATTTCTCCACTCCACTGGGCACATCATCTTCCTCGCCTCTTTATTGTTTGGTTTGCTTTGTCAGATCGATGTCTTGCTACTGCGTAACCAGCACTCATATCTCAGGCTGCATAAATCACAACAAGGTTTCTGTCGCTCGGGAGAGCGCTGTGGCTCTGCTGCACACATGCACGCTCACACAAACACACACATAAACACACACAGACACATAAACAAGTGGGTGGAGGACTTCATGCTCCACGTCCAACAAACTCTCCTCTCCTCTCTCCTTGATACTCCCTCTCCAATCCATTCCTGACTTCTCCCCTCTTTCCTCCTACACTCTTCTCTCCAATCCTCTCCTTGCTTATTCCCTCTCTTCCTCTCCTTTCCTATTTCCTTGTCTCATCGTTTGTTTTTTCTTTGTCGTCCTGTACTTCTCTTCTTTTCTGTCATCCATTCTTTTGCTCCCAAGTCCTTCTCTCCTTTGCTCTCCCCTCCCTCTTCTCTTCTCTTCTCCTTTCTTCCCCTCTCCAGCTTTCCCTTACCATCCTCCTCTCCTCATTTCCTTTCCTCCCTGCATCTCCTCTACCACTGAGTGACCACTGAAGAGGAACCCATCAGATTATCCTCTACCCGGTAGCGATGGGTGGGGTGGGTGCAGCAGAACGGAGGGAGGGAAAGATGGAGGGAGGGTAAGGTCTGTGTATCACGGCTTATGATTGCAGCGCCACCCTTGTAATGAATTCGAAAAAATGCAAATGACTCTGCCCGTGTAAAAGTTGACATTGTCTCCTGTGATAAATTTTCTGCTGAGGTAAGAGACAATTTAGATGCGAATTACAAGCGGGCTCTTTGTCACTCCTCAGTTCCATTTACATCCTTAATTAGCCGATTCCCTCCCGCCTCCATTAGAGGGTGAGAGAGAGGACGAGAGAGAAAGACAGACGGACAGGGACAATGACATAAACAGAGAAAAGTGACATCGAGTGCTGAGCCAAGCTACACAAAAACAGGCCTTCAGATTTTAATACACACACGTCTATTTAAGCTCACACAAAAGGTGCATAAGCCTTGATTATGGTGCAGGAAATGAGCCAGAAACTCCATCCCATGTGTTAGGACCTCAGGGTTGATCAGCATCCCCGGGTCTGTGTCTCTGTTAATGTCATCCTTAACAGCAAACTAAACACCACAGGTTTGTAGACATTAGCCATGCCTGCTAAAACACTCATTTACCCAGCCTCCTCATCATACGACGCTGCTCTGCTTTGAATGACAGGCCTAAACATGCCATTCTATTAGTGGAGGCTTACTCAATAGAGCAATGTTCAGTCACTCGTGTCCCTCCCGAGTGCACGGCTTGTCTGCAAGACCCCACAAAGAAAATGCTCAACGCTAGGTCATATATTACAGTTTACAATATGTGCATGAATGGAGAGTCACTGAAAGCATCACATCAAAGCCCCAATGGCCCACATGCTTCAGTGTCTAACATTGTAAACTGGTGTGAATATTCATGTTTTAACCAAAGGAAGATGATGTCCTGATTTCATGGCGCAGAGTCGGCCTCGCTGTCTGATTTTGTCCTGCTATCTTGAATGTATACATTCAAACAGTGGGGACTAATAGAGCATGAGGCAGCTTTACAATGCGAGGGATCTGTGGGTGGCCAATTCATTCTGCCAGCTGACTGTCCCTAAATATGGTCTGCCAAACACAGTGTGGGGTTGTGAGTGAAAACACAATGGAACTTATATTTAGTCTAGTTATAGCTTTATCGTTAAGGGCCACAGAGCGATTCTCTGACCTCCTACTCATGACATTCCTTAGGATGTAGAATTGAACTTACTGTTTATTCCAGTTCGACTTAATTTTTGTAAAAAAAATATAAATTTGTAAATGTGATGGTTGCTTCTGCATTATACATAAGGGGACCTTTTTATTTTATTTTTGGAAATGTTGTTTTCCGTTTGAGGCAGGTATTTCCCTTGAGCAGTTCACTAGTATTTGATAGTATGGGTTCACTGTTTATAGCTACAGGATCCATTTTGATACATGACCCCGATCACCACCAAGATTTTTTTACATATATGGTACGTTATATTCCGTAGTGACTCCACGTGTCAGTCTGTTTACAACATTTAATTTTCAGGAGGACATCTTTTTCCTTCAGATGAAAATTACACTAAGAAAGTTAAAGCTAGCAAGCTAACTGACTAGCTTAAAACCACTACTAAAAGGCACATTGATGAAATGCAATGCAATAACATTGCAAGCAAGCAACCTAGCTTAGCTAGTGAGTTGACAATGAGATAAAGTGCCTATATTGCAGTCTAGATAGCCTAGCTTGCAATGTTAGCACTGCAACTCATCGGGTGTTAATGGACTTTTCCTTTCTATAATTTCACGACTGCTGAGTCATCTGTAGCTGTGTGTAGTGTTGCTTCTATTTTATAAAAAAGGAGGGGTCTAGCATTAGCGGTCTCTTTTTCATAGGTCCACTTGGTGTGATGGCAAAGTTTGATTCATTACAGTCACAGTGATTTTAGCAATCTCGATGGTTCTCCCCAACTGTGCGCTCACACTCAAATTAAATATGTCTGAAAGGTGCTATACAAATAAAGTTTGATCTAAGGAGATCAATTTGGCCTGAGTTACACGCCCACCTCCACTGGTCACTCGATATCTTGAATCTCAGAGTTTTTTTACACCCTAAAAGGTTGTCTTCGTTTGAATGATTTTTTAATAATGAGAGAGAAAACTGCTCAAAGACGTTTCACTGATACGTTTCCTATCACACTTTGCGCAACGAATTGGACAGTTGTAATTACATACAATTTATGGGGGTAAATTTGCAGTCGTGCTGCACCATGTTCAATGGGTCTGCACTGTAACACATAATCTCTGCTCCTCAAGTTGATGGACTGTTTAGCCTTTAGAATTTCAGTTTGGAATAAAGTTCTTTTATAATTGTTTATACAACAATTATGAGAATAATGAAATGTTGTTGTTTTTTAATTGGGTTTTTGAAAAACTTGCATGTTCATATTATTGTAAGCAAAGCCAGTTCAAGCCAGTTTGGAATAAAATTGGTGTCCATTTCCATCCAACGTTTGTTCCTCCTGATTGTTTGTCTGCACAACTAATTTGCAAGCCGTCTCTCCGAGCACAAAACCAAAACTGGGACAAGACAATCTCACTGGCGGGTGCACTCTCAGGTCCAACCACTTGCCAACTTTTTAGTCAGAGGTCATTAGTTTGTCTGGAGTCTGCTGTTTCCCTCAGTAAACTGGTAAATGAAAAGCAAGTTGTCTGCAATTTACTGTACAAACAATTGATCATCTGGAACAATGACACAATTGACCACCCACTTGACCTGGCCTCAGAGCTGTGGTGAATCAGATGAGTTTCCTTTTTTTGTAGACCCATGTTAGCTGTTTATGAATGTGGCTTTCTCGCTAATAGGGCCGTTGGTGGGGATGTTTGTGCGGGAAAGACTTTGTTTATGCTTGCAGCTCTTTTTGTGCTGCTCTCTAATTAATTTGGCTGACCAACAAGTCCAAATAATGAATTTGATTTATTGTCTTTGATAGATTGTCTCAGTCCCATTGAAGGGTGTTGGATTTTTTTGACACACTCCATATTTATTTTTCTAAATGAGCTCCGGATTGAAAGCATTTTCATTTGTCTTATCTTATTTGATTTGTTTCATAGGTCTAGCATTTTCTTTTCTTGGGGACCTTAACTGTAGAGAAAAGCACACACATGACTTTCACACTGAGAAAACACTGTCATTACTAACATCAATCATGTGCGATATTTTTAGACATGTTGCTTTAATGTACCATTTTAAATGCAAAGTCTTGGGGACACGCCGCTGCCGGCCTCTCATGGTGTAGGTATATGTTCTTCAGCCACTGTAAAATGTGTATGTACAGAGAGAACAGCACGGCAGTCACGAGAGAAAGGATGCATTGTCTGTCTTTCGCTGTCATTAGGCGGCGTCTGGAGGATGATGTGGAAGCAGTATGGGGTCTGGGGGAAGTATTTATGACCCTGTAGGAAACTCGTTGGACTGCAGCGATTGCAGGGAGATAATGGGAGGGAATGGGATGCAACGAGGTGTTCTGACGGCACCAACCAGACAAGAGAACATCCAGGATAAATCAATGTTGGTCATTTTCTCTTCACTGCTATCCCCTCTCCTGCCTCCCATTGCAACATCAAGACCCCACCTCAAAAAGCAATGTCTAAGTAGAAATACAAAAGCACATTTGATATAAAATCGACTGAATTTTTGGACTTGAACAGTTTGATTTAAATGACAGTGTTGTAGTTCTAATTTGATTTAATTCTAACACCGCCGCTTGAATGACTTTTCTGGTGACATTGGGAGGCACACAAACAAGACTTCACCTCATTAAACAGCAACAAACTGAGGCGAAATTACACTTAGTTATGGAAATGGATTTTAAGCATGCAAAGCATTGCATGTGCTGACTTTAGGCTGAAATATGAAAAACATCAGTGTTGGTGTTGGCGTGGCTGTGATGCCATCACCATTAATAGGGAGTGAGGATCAGAGTACAATCTAATGTGTGATGATCAAAAGAGACAACTCATTATAGAAGTATATTGACCTTAAAGAGGGCCTAATTTAATAAAGCACTACCTCCGAAGGTAGGAGTGCATTTATGGGTGCTCAAGTACAATGCACACAGCATATTACAAGCACAGCTAAAAAAGATAGATGAACTACTGCAGTGAATGAAGAGTTTTTTTTAAGAGTCCAGATATTTGATCAGTGAGGGAGGGAAAGTGGAGTCTTTAAAAACAAAAGCAGGAATTTGAGTCCAGATCTGCAGAATGGATACAAATACATTCACTTCATGACTAAGTGAAATGTTGCTGTCAGGAGGTCCAAATGGGTCAAACAAACTGTAAACAAGATGCTAAGTAGAAACCTAAACAATACTGTAAAATGTACTACATATTAGAGACGGCTAAAAGCAAAAGTGTACATTTATAGAACCTTAAGAGGCATACTTATAGTCCTAAATACAATTAAACAGACTATCAGTTCAAATTAAGGGCCTATACTGGTCTTTTATGATCAGTAGTATTATCGACTATGGCTACGAGTTAGCAAATAAGGCTAACTAGTTGGAAAGTTGAGATTTAATTTTTAATAGATGATGTTATTCAGCTTAAGGAAGAGTTTGATATGTCCAAAACTGCATCAAACGTAAAGCGTAGTGTAGGCACAAAAAAATGCAGAGCTGCAAATTTGGAAATGTTTTCACTGTTCATTATGCTTGCAATGTTTAGACACCTGCTAACTTGTTAGAAAGGTAAACCAGGATTGAGGTCCAATAGTAACTAACTGAAAGGTGCTCCGTCTACGCCCACCCCCTAGCCTCTGTGCTCCCTCAAAAGCCACGCCCCTCACTTACATGCACAAGCGTTGTTGATCCAGAAGCGGACCTCGGCTCATTGCGTTCATTGGTTCTTAAAGTTGGTACCTCGTGGCAGACATTGGTCGACGTTTTTACAGGCTTACAACTGCTACAGATGATGGATTTTCTTTGTTCCTTTTTCAGAGAACATGAATTATTATTTCGGTCAGGACCTAAAGACAATTTCAACCAAAATCTTAAAAATGTATCTGGAAAAAATGACCAACCCTGCCTTTAACAGGGAACATGTTTACATACTGTAAAGGTTAATTATTTCACAGCATACATAAAGTCAGTTATTTGTTTTCTTTAATTTTGTTTAAGGGCTTGTTTTCAAATGAATATTTGTTTGTAAAACAGCCTGACATTCATTCATGACTGATTTAGATTCTGAAATAAGTGATATCCTGTTATGCTTGTAATGAAACAGGTCCTATTCATATAGTGAAATTAAAGTATGCACCATAAAAATATCTCCGGCTCTCTTTAACTTTTGTTTTCTGTGTCCTCCAGCTTGCTTTTGTTTTTCAAGGTACTTAAAGGTGACATTGAACAGGACGGTTGTTTATCTGTCGTCTCCTTACTAATCTGTTTGCATTACCGCTTGTATTCCAATGGTCCCATTATGTATTAGAAAAGCAATTAACAGTTCATTAAACTTCGAAGGTGTTAATACAAGTCATAAGACTAAGCCATCTGTCGGATTCTCTCCCAAGCCCGACTTTGATACCATCCACTAAACAACGTTTCTAACCAATTAAGGTTAGACTTGGTAATTTAAATTTGAAAATAGGCCATCTTCTGCTCGTTGTCTAATAATAGGGATACATATGGTGAGGGTTTAGAGTGAGATAATGAGAGAGATAGCCGCCGTAATTTGTCTTGTAAATATTAGGGAGGGAGGCAGATTGAGGCCTCAGGACTTAACATATGTCTGCATTCAACCTCCATACTGTGTTTCAAGCCGCACAAGGTGGTAAAAAAAAAAGAACTCTACCAGGAATAGTACAAATCTCTGCCAGAGTATCCACAGCTTAATACTGGGAAGCCGAGACACCGTCTGAAATGATGTTCCCACCTACTCATTTGCTATTTGTTGACTAGATAAATGTTCCGTTTTGTCTCTTCAGTAACACAACAAATGAACGGGGTGAACATGATTCAATTCATCATGTTTTCTTGAGGATTTAGTGAGATTTGCTCTCATTAGTGGCTCATCTGTCAGGGAGACACTGTGATCCTGGAGAGAGAGAGGGGGGAAAAAAACAGCCTCTTCTCACTTAATTGGGAGCAGCATACGCAGCAAAAGAGACACAGAAGCTATGTCAACCTTTTACATCCCAAATTTATCTTACAAAATCAATCCGTCAACATCCTAATTGGCCCCCGGTTTATGATTGCTGTGCCGGCTCGCTCTCAGAGGATCTGAAGCTAAATGGAGTCATAAGTTTAAGAGATAAAAAACGCTGAAATATGTGACGCTTTGCAATCATCTGTTTGTATAAATCTTGAGCTGAAAGATAGGGATCTGATGGATATGTCCGACGATGTTTAAGGAGGAGGAGACAGCTTTAAAATGTTCAGCCTTGATCTTACAGGATACTTGAGTTATTATTATATTTCATAGTTACTTGCATAGTCTGCCAACTACTTCATATTCTGAGGAAAATAAGGGAGGATCTGTATCACATCAAGTGAAAATAAAACAGGTAGCATTCAACGTAGCCTGAATGAGTATCGACATATTATTCAAGGTGCTGGCACCAGAATGGCTCTCATTAGTCTTCTGTGAGTCGGTAATGGCAGATCAGCTCTTAGGGCCACAGAATTGACAGGCTGTGCTCCCCTTCAGCAGATATCTGAGAGCTTTTTATTGGCTTCCCCTCCAAACACCCTCCTACTAATGCTGCCCGATGGCCTGGTTAACCTTGGTGATGCCTTCTGACGCTAGAGAGGTACCACACAGAGTTCATTCAATCATTAGCCGTGCAGAAGAGTTCAATTATTGCAAGCTCAGGAGTTTTATTGATACACGTATGTAGGTTAATGTGGATCTAAGAGTTTTTTTCCCCCTTATATTATTCACTTTAAGAATATGTTTTGTATCATAGAAGCAGGAGGGTTTTTGAGTCTTTTCTTATGTGGGTCCGAGAGAAAAGTTTCCTTCTCCGACTTAATGAACAGGTGTCTACATAACACAGCCCACCCCACAGATGGCAGCGTAATTAGCAGTCATTATGGTGGTCTTCAAGAAGGCCGGGATGTGTGCGGCCGCACAGAGCGCCTAACCTCTTCACCCCCTGACAGGGCCCACGGGGGGCCGCTGACACGTGTTGTTCTCCCGGAGAAGCCAAAGGTGGGGTTCCCCTTTCATGAGGTGTCATCCTGATGTGCTGGAAATCCCGAGACATGTGTTCAAGGATCAGAATGTCAAGGGCCTCTCTGTGGTCAAAGCCCAATAAGAACAATGAGCAGAAAAGTCCGGTTGCTTAACAGAAGGCATTACTTCTTGTCACGGGGGGTTTCTTTATGAAGAGGTTGTTATTAAATGGAGTACTTCACTTGTTTTTGGTTCATTGTTTACTTGTGTGTTTTCCTAAAATCATCATTTAGGAGATAAATTTGTGTTTTCAAGTAAAAACCTGTTTCATTTTTTAAAGTTATTATTTGTCTATTTTTTGGATAGGACAGCTGAAGAGAGACAAGAAATGTTAGGAGGAGAGAGAGGGAGACGATTTCATGCAAAGGACTGAGGTCGGATTCGAACCCACTGCCGCTGTGACAAGGACTACAGCCTCTGTACACGGGGTGCACGACATAACCACAAAGCTATCGGTGCTCAAAAAAAAACCTGTATCATTTTTGATTTAAAAATTATTCAGATTTAATGGTGAGCGTATATTATATATATCCACCATAACAGGACTAAATGGAAGAAAAGAATACCATAGATACCTTTCATTAAAGGTTGTGTTGTTGTTTGTGATTGTTTTATATGTTGTCCGTTTTTTATTGTTGAAATTTTATCCAGTAATACTACTTCTATTACTACTATGTTCATAGTAAAAACAACAACAACTATGATACAGTTCTTGTCATTGTTATTTTTATTATCGTTATGTTATCATTGTTTCTATAACTATCATTAATGTTACTTTTAACCATTTAACCACTTTTTAATATCTTCATTGTTACACTAAAGTTTGTTATTCTATCTAATTAAACTTTTCTTCCCCTCATAATTAAAGTGAGTGATGTGTGGAGGCAGATGATCTCTTGTTTGTTTGCCTGCTGAGTCACCTTTATGTCTTTTTCCTCAAAATGCATCAACATGTAAATATTTCTAAATGACTCCTCTTTGCCCACATGTGTGGCTGTGAATTGTGAGCAGCAGACATATGCTTGTGCGACCTCGGGCTGATCTGACCTTTAAAACAACACCGCTTCCTCCTGCTGAACTGAAGGTGGATACGGATGTGGTTTGTGGGGTCATTCTCTGTTCATGTCACCGTTCATGCCCGACTAACCCTCCCTTGTTGGGCCAGTGGTGGGGGTGAGCAGGGGCTGCTGTCGTGTGTGTGTGTGTGTGTACGTGTATTTCAAAAGGGGGGGGGGGGGTTGCCAACAGGCTTGTAATTTCCCCTCACTTAGAAATGAATTCCATCTAATCTCATTCCAGCATGTCAAATAGCGACGCGACACGCTGTTTTATACTGTAACATTTGGTTATACCGAAGCAGCTGAGTGCGTCTCGCTCCAGCCTGACACCCTCTGGATATTAAAACACTGGATAATATTTCACTGAGATTGGATGTGGCTCAAACACGGAGCATTAGCGAGCCCCCTGACAAACACTAAGTTTGAGCCTTACATTCCTTATCCAATAAACTTGGCTGGCGGCCATGATTTACTATGATCTGCTCACATTAAGAATCAAGGTTGAACTTACAGGAGGAGAAAATGACCCCTGGATGTTTTTGACCATAACAGTTTCTTTTTTTTTTTTTTTTTTAGTATCAAAGGCAGAAAATCAATCCATTCAACTCAATAAAAGATATATTACACCTGGAAATAATCTTTCAAATGTGTTTTTTTTTTTAACACAACTCAGTGACGCAAAATCCTCTTCAAAAAGAGAACTCTCTAGTCCATAGTGGAGTTATGATTTTTATGGTAAATTAATAGCAAAAGCAAAGGAACCTTTTTTTCTATGTAACTCTGTCGTTTTAGTGATGTTAATAAAAGTTGCCAATTCGACTGCTGACAGCAAAAGTTCCCCATTGTAGTTGAAACATGTTCTTCTGTCCACCTAAATAAAAGCACTAAAGACAACGTGTACAACTTTGTTTTGTCTAAACACACAACGGAAAAAAAGATATCACAAAAAATATCTACTTTATATTCAGAGTAACAGTTTATTGTCCTTATTGTCCTTCACCTTTTTTCCTTTTTTTAGCTTTACTGCTAAGATTCAGGTTGTTTGCTTTTATCATTTATTCCTTTAAAGTCATGATCAGGCGGCTTCACAGAAATGTAAGAAGTTCAGCTCCATTGCTACCTTCCCATCAGCGAGTCATTATTACAATATTGCTTCTCTTAAGTAGCTCACTGACTGGCTGACCAGCTTTGAAACACACACTAAACCACTCGCAAGCCTGCACAGAATGACCAGTTGGCTCATTGCTTTCAGAGATAAAACGAAGGAAAAAAACTTTGGTGTCCAGTATAGATGTATTGCATTCAGAACGAGACACAAATTGTTGTTTACAAAGTAAACATCATGTTTACATTTAACAGAAATATAATAATGAATAATTAAAATGACAAAAATATCTCTCCATCATTTTGAGAAAGTCACACTAGGAAAGTACCTCCATATGTAACAAATTCAGTTCACATCCTGTGTGGAAGTAGACCTATTTTCTACAAACACAGCCATTAGGACAATGCTGTTAAATTAAAATCAATCTGTAAACTGTTCCTCAATGTATCAGTTAATCATATTTGATGGCAGCTACATTAGGACAGTGCTCATTTAGTTTGTGTCCATCGTGAGTTGGAAGCATAATTGCAGCTAAAACCCACTTATATGATTACATGCTGTTGATTATTGCAGATTAAAATTAAAAATGTAAAACAACTGGAGCATTTTGTGCCATCCGTTTTTCCCATATGATATAGCATGAAGTCCTAAAACACACACACACACACACACACACACACACACACACACACACACACACACACACACACACACACACACACACACACACACACACACACACACACACACACACACACACACACACACACACACACACACACACACACACTCTGTGGACAGCCACTTAAATTCATTTGTCTTGTGTTAAGCTCATTTCCAGCAGATGAGGAAATGGAGTGTTTTTATTCCTTCCTTTTCATCTTTGGATAGGATTTAGAAAGCATGTAAGTGAGGTTCTCTTTGTTATTTACACCGGGGTCCGGGCCCCTAAGTTTATCCTGCCTCATACGGAGCCAGCTTAAGGGGCGGTGAGCCCTGGGAACAATGCCTCTCAGAGGAAACAAAATGACTCCTGTGTTTCATCTGTTGTTATGGTAAAAAGTGGTGGCTCTAAATGACCACTTCTATGCATATGTGGATTGGTGTTTGCCTTTGCTCTGGCAGGGAGCCAGTGACTGATCCCTCTGTTCCCCATATGGCAGCATTGTGGTGAGAAAGCTGGACAATCGGCCCCTCCCTGAGGGAGAGACCCCGGGTCTCGCTGCTGGAGGAGAAACTGTTGGTTTCACTTTTTTATCAAAACCCCCGTAGGTGAGCACACCGCCTGCAGGCACACATACAATACAGCCCCTCACTTACTCACATTCACTGATGAAAACACAGATTATTTGAAATGCTGTACATTACCCAAAAAATGATTTGCATGAAAAGGTGGCAAAGAGGCTGAAAGGCAGTGTGAGAAGCAGCAGTAGTTATAAAATCCATAATCACAAGACTTCAATATACAGGATTATTGACTCTCTATCATCGTTATATAAATCTATCTTTGTGTATTAATCTGCTGAAGGACGGATTTGAGTTCAATTCAATCAGTTCATAAGCTCAGCACCCTGATCTGAGGCTTCCCTTTCCTCTGATGCACATCTAAATAAACATCTTATCACAGAACCTCTGTCTTCTTGTAATAAATCTATTTGTTTCAATTGTTCAACAGTTAATAGGATAAAAAATAGAAAACGGGAAACTGGAAGTGAGCTAGGCCCCTGGTGGAAACACCCACAGGCTCTAATAGCTCACTTGACTAATTTGGAATGAATTTTTAAAAGTTCATTACTATATGTAAATGCGTATCCACGTTGAAATCTGCCATGTCTGCAAATATGCAGATGATGCAGCGACATACATTGTAGCCTGTGTTGTTTTATTTTAATGAACAATGCTTTCCCCCAAAGACGGATAATGTGATTACACGTCGCTCCTCCTTGCCAGTCGGGTTTGTCTCAGTTTGCTGAAGTTATCGTGTCCTCCCTGTCACTCGGCTCTGTTTGCATGGCTGTCACATCGTCCGGCCTTTAATGAAGAAATTAATTACCACTGGTGTCATCTCTCACGACACACAGGAGTCAATTTGATCATGTTAACCAAATGAAAGGACCACTTGATATACCCGTCTTTTGTAATCACGCTTTGATGGAGAGGATTAAAATGCATTTAGCCTATTTAACAGTATTCATTAGATACAACTGCCATTATGTGATATGAACTATTAAATGATTAAGGAGGGCACATTCTCACTCTTTAACCTTGATAGAAGTGGTGGAATTGAGATGTCAGATTCATCAAATAAAGAGTGTTAAGATATGAAGGACGCATAAAATAGGACATATATCTATATTAATATCAAATATTGCCCTGCATATATATTGTAGTCCATACAGGTATTTTTGTGGTATGAGTACATGTTATTAGAATTTTTTTTTTTTTTGTTGAAGATTTACAGTTGTATATTTTGTCTAAGAATAATTAGACATTAGCCTGATAGGATTGTAGCTGTGTTAAGTAAAGAGGTTGTAAGTTCACTAAATAAAAAAACAAATATCTTAACAAACAAACTTTGAAGCTTTTTACGTAAGTATGTTAGCTTTCAGATGTCTATAGCTGTTAGCAGCCACAGAGTCAGTTTTGTCTAAACTTTTGGCTCAAAAGTTAATTTACCAATATATAACAAAAAAACTTAAACAATTAGAGAGAAAAATAATAATTTAAAACAGACTTATTTTTTCAGAATTGGGGGGGGGGGGGGGGGGGTTATCTTCCCTTCGTCATCTTACGACCCCTTCGATTAATGAGGAGACCCTAAGAAGGGACCTTCCCCCATAGGTTGGAAACCACTGAACCAAACTAACTACTGATACACAGTAAGAACAAGAACCATGCTGATTGCACACTGATGGATTAGTCCAAACTATTTAATAATATATCAGTCTCGAGACATAATACTGCAGAAGGAGGCTCTCACTTCTTTAACTTTAAACATTTGCTGATTATTTCTTTACTTTTACTCGGCTATACATTTGAAGGTAATATTTGAAGGTAGTGTTTTTCTGTTGTAAATTCTGGCACTTGTACTCAAGGAAATGATCTAAGTACTTCGTTCACCACTGTTTGCAGTCCTAATGTACCTTGTTAACCTACCACTGACTTACTCAAATGGGAATCCCCTGCCTGCCTCTTGAAACACTCACCCACACAAACACATCCATACCCACACTCTTACACACAAGAGCTGTCAAAGACTCCTTTGTTTGTTCCATCATTCATTTCTTTCTGCTTCCAAAGTTCACTGCTAAGCTTACCCTGGACTCCCTTTACTTGAACCATCTGAATGTTGCTTTGTCACTCCACGCTGATTCTTCACAGAGCTCAGGCCAAGCTTAACTAATCACTCATAAACGTTGCTGAGAGGACGGCCACCGCACACGGCAAAACAAATCACAGGCCATGAACGCCCTAATTGGCCCCAAGGTCAGAGTGGAGCCAGGGTTTGGGGAGAAAAATACAACACTGTGATCTGAGAAGAAAAATGTATCACTTTCTTTTATTTCCTGTTTTGAAAAAAAAAAAAAAAAAAGCCCACACGCGCACGCTAGCATGTGCACAAACACATACACTATCCTGCAGTATGTGCTCACTCCAAAACACTCCCCATGATGCTCTCCACCCCTGTGCGGGTTTGTGAATTGTTAAAGAGTAACAAAGCTGTTTTGTGCCCGGCAGATAAAAGACCTGTGTACCAGCGAGGTCGGCCACTCCATAAATATGTTGGCTCTTCTTATTACAAGCTGTGTCCATGACAAAGGACAAACAGCTGGGGAGAGAAATGCTACATGGCAGGAATGGACAAGGGCCATTTTCAGCCTGGCTGGTCAGACACCAGCCCCTGAGCTGTCCCCACCAAGGCTGTTTACTTGACCCACAGGAGGGAGAGAGAGAGAGAGAAAGTTGACACAGTAAGCCTCTAGCTCTCCACCCGCCCTCCATCTCATACACACAATCTCTCACTTTCTCACTCGCTCTCTCTTTCTACCTCTGATGACAAAGATTAAGCCTCGGAACAATATCCCCAATGCTGAGGAAGGGTCATCAATTACCCCGTGATACTCTTCATTACCTTCCACCTGTTTCATCCAGCGCCTCCCTTCACCGTTCTGCACGGCTGTTCGATGTCTGACGCATCATGAAGGAAAGTTTAAAACAACCTGGAGAGGTGTATTTACATACCTGCTTAGCAGTCAGCTTTGCATACAAGAAATACAGAATTAAGGGTTTAAACTCTGTCTAGTTTGAGTTAACCTTCTAGAAATGCACATAAAAATCCATGTTGGCGCCCCCTGTGGACTAAGCAGTGCCTCTTATCTCTTAGCTTATCTTGTGCTGAAACTGTCAAATGTGTTTGATGATGAAAAATTGTATCCTGCTTTCAGACAAACATATCGCTCTCTGTGAATCTTTGCTGTGGAAAATGTGTACCAATGTTCATTCAGAAGCAAGCTGTAACTCACTTTGTCTGACACCTAGCCTGCAGTGGAAACATGTACTACAAACAAGTAGGGATGCACCGATTGTGAATATAAGGGCCGATACTGACACAGATGTATAAAATGACATTTTAGTTGATTGCAGATTCGGATGTTTTTTTCATTACTTCTTTTGGAGTAAGAATCTCACACTTCCAAGATTTTCTCTCATGTTTGACATGAAAACAGAAAAGAGTTTTTTTTCCAATAGGGGACTTCTGCCCAATAAAAAATCTCATCTCTGAACCAGCAGTAAGATGTTCTAAATGCAAGGATTAAATTGACACAACACGACAGATCAACACTGGCTGCCATCGGCTCAATATATATCTTGATATATTTCCCTGAAAAGAAACAACAAAAACAAACAACAGTATGTTCTAAGTCAAATCCACAACGGCCAAATGTTCATGACATATAACATTATTTTACTGCAACAATCGATACTGATATAAAAAATATTTGTTTGAAATGGTATCCATATATCTTAAAAACTTGATATATTACCCGGTCCTAATACTTTGCTATGTAGACTGCAGGAGCCGGGGAATCAAACCCCCGACCCTCCAATTAGAAGACAACGTTCTCATCCTCTGAGCCTCAAAGACCCTAAAAGTCAATCATTGCATGATGAAAGTTTCCATGTACAGTACATTTGTTTCCGTTTAAGATATGACAGCAATCATATTTATCATGCAAGAATGCTGGAGAGATGCAAATCACAAAACATCTGAGTGGAAAGCATTCTTTTTTAAAAACTAATAATCATTTTACACTGCAAATCACATCCTATTCTTT
This sequence comes from Labrus mixtus, assembly GCF_963584025.1. NCBI lineage: Eukaryota > Metazoa > Chordata > Actinopteri > Labriformes > Labridae > Labrus > Labrus mixtus. Next base: position 8,632,177 of record NC_083617.1, on the reverse strand, counting down.
TTTCCCCTCCGAAATGAACTGTGATTTAACGTTTCTCTCGGAATAAGATTATCCCTGATGTGTGGATCAGTCATAGTTGAGGAGCCTGATTATGTTTGATAAAGAGAATTGGTTTCTGAAAGAGAACAAATAAATTGGAGGGATGTGAGGTGCATTCAGAAAAGAGCAAATGCAATGCAGTTTTTATTGAACTAGTAGACTATTGCAAACAGCACAGCAACCCTGAGAATAATCAAGAGGGTTAAAAATATCAACTTTGAACACTTCAGCAAAAGCCTCAAACTCAGACAAGAGAATGGTGAGCTTGCAAGTGCTCTCAGATAACACTGTTTAGCTTCTGTTGAATGTGATTTAATGTTCGGCCAGCTCATTAACAAACAGCTATTCATTCCCAACGCTTTGAGTGTTCAAATCTTGAGGATGTCGATTGTCCTCCTTTTAATAAAGCCAAATAACTACGACACCACTGTGTGAAACAACATCTACAGAAGAGATGCATATTTGTCATTAACAGTTTCATCTTAAATGACAACAAATTAAAGTAATACATTTTATAGATTTTTGCCCAGGATGAAAGAAACTGCGTTCTGTTTAAGCCAACAATATGTAACTTATCCACCTTAACATAGTACTTTCAAAGAGGATCTAATCGTACAACAATTTTCAACAGTGAGAAAAGTGTCTCTCCCATATCCACAGATCCCCTCGGTCACCTGCTTATAGCACAGTGTAAGTTTGGTAATGTGCCGGGGTTCTCTTCCGAGAAGTGCGTACAGCTTTACATCACTAGTCAGTTAGCCCGTCTCAGTACTGTTTGATACAACGGCTGAGGCTAAGAGACGATAGAGGATGGTGACAACTGAAGCTAGGAAGAGAAAAAGAGAGACAGGAAGAGGAATATGCCGAGTGTACATTCCTGTAGATATTTATTTATAACAGATTGCGACCTTAATGTTAGGCTGTATCGTTATCCGTGTCCTTGTTGTCTCGTATTCAGCAGCTTTACAGAGTACAGAAAGTTATCTCACCCAACTTGTGTCTCAAATGAATAAATCCATCTCACGCTAAAAGTCGTCTCTACAACGGGCTGTAGAAGATAGCAGAGTCATATATGCACAAAATCCGGTAGTACCACTGTAACTTCTCAGTCAACAGGGGTCTTCTTTGGTTTCTAAGAACACCTCCAGATGTCTTATCGGGGCTGAACTTCTGTGCTCACTGTGACAGACTCAGTATGATGTGTGGATTTGTTTGTTCCATTAATTTTTGGCTCCAGTATTCTTCATTTTGTTTCTCATGATGTTTGTCAGAGCGCTGTTCTATTGCTTTAGTTTCTCCTCTTCACTAACAATTAATACTTAATTCATGTTTACTATCATTAATAGTCCAACAAATATTGAATTACCATTCAGTTAGCCTGGAGTTGAATTTTATAATCAATAACATTGCCTATTTTTTGGCACAAAGTTTGTTTTAAATCAGCAGTTTTACATTCTGATTCTTAAATATGCAACATCTTTATAAATCCAATAGTAACTGGTCGGTATCTCCTTAAATAACAATGAATCTTCTTGTGCATAAATTGTGGTGATTTTGAAGTCTAATTCATAGATTTATGATTGAATGACGTCACATGAACTTTACTTGCCATCATATTTCTTATTTCCCTCCGTCCCACAGATATCTGTTTCAAAAGTCCTCATGCAAAATAAATGAAGGGTTGTGTATGAAGGAAACCTAATTCCTGTGGAAGGGAGGTTTGTCCAAGTGTATTTAAGAAGCAATGCTTGTAATTTATGAGCATTTATTCTTTTTTGGGTAATTAAATACCACCTGAATATTTAACACCACTGAAATGGCTCTGCAGCGAAATGGCTGCAATGCTGTTTGGACTATCAAGTAACTATTGTCTCACAAAATGAGATATTAACTGAATTGAAAACCATCCCCTGTCGCATTTGATAATTTATTTGCATAATTAGGTCTTAATTTTAATTCACTATGCAAATGTATGCCCCTTTTAAATTGCATTTAAATGTGAACTGGATCCAGTGTCAGGCCTAATGTGAATGTATTTAATTTTATTATCTGTAAAGCATGAGAGATTGTTTGGGGCTAAATAGGAAAAAGGGACAGCACTGGTGATTTAACAATATTCAAAATGAAATACGCAAAACACGATTGTTTTCTCCTCCAATAGTCTTGTTTTCACAGTGTCGTCTTTGTTGAATTATACAGTATCTGTTTCTATTTGGATGTCCCTTCCTTTCTGGGGAGTGTTATCTCTTGTTTCACTTTTTTAGAAAAAGGAGTTGTGCTTAGGAGGCATGCATTGCCATCTATTATTCTGTGAATCAAATGGGGGCAGAGACAGGGCAGCTGAGAGAGGGTGAGCCTCCGGTCCAGTCCAATGGTGGCCTTTGTGGAACGAGGGAATACAAACTCCACGACAGGACAAAGTCAGAGGAAATTGACCTGCTTGATCCCTTCGTTGAGAGGGAGGCGGCACTCGTCCTTTCATCTTTTCCCGAGGGCCCAGATCTTTGGGCTACACTTAACAAACAAAATACTGTCTGGGCCTAACTCATGGGTGTCTTTGGAGCTGGGAGATGCTGATACCCAGGGTGGCAGTGGGCTGGTAGGGAGGAGGAAGAGGGGGTAACCTGAGACAGACAGGCCTCTGGGGCAGGGAAGTAGCCAAAAGGGACAAATTAGCTTTAGACAATAGGGGACCTTTTCCACCAGGGGGATAATTAAACGTTTCTTCATCAAAGCTGAGACAGTTTGCAAGCTGCTCATTTTGTAATTCTATCATGTTCGCCCCTGAGATGTGCTTTCTGTATTTGGTCCACCCCCACCACTCAAACCCCTTCCTTAATACATTGCCATGGCGATAATTTAGATTCTGTTTGATTACTCTGTTGGGGGTGTTAATTATACAGAGTTAGCACTGGTGTAATTGAGCCCAGTGGAGACAGAGGGTCTATCGGAGGGGCAACATGTATGTTCCCTTTTAGCATACTGCACAAAGACCTTTGTTTTCTATTGTTGCTCCATGTGAGGACCATTCAACAACACATTGTGAGAATGTTGCAATTGTTGCAGGAAATTGTCATAATGACTATTAAGGATACTAAGAAGTTAATTTTTCATTACTCATCCTTTACAGCATGGAAGATAACTTATCGGATAAGAAAAAATAAACAGACCGGACAGAGTATAAATGATACCTTTGAGCATTTTGTAGTACAAAACCTACTTTTTTGTGTGTATGCATGTGCTTGCATTCACGCTGTGTAGCACATGCCCTAACGTGGGTGATGCATAATGTGCATGCCTCTGAATGTGCGTATGGATAAAGGACATTGTGTGCGAGTCTTTTTCCTTGTCCACTGAGCTGTGGACCACAGGGTTTGTTGTGTGCCTTGGATCACACGGAGGAAGCTGAATGATGTTGCCCCAGCTCTGTGAAGGAGGGCCATGCTTGGCTGGCTCCAGAACAGCCTTAACAGGATATCACAGAAGAAACTGTGGCTTTTGTCCAGCTCTGCTTTACGAAAAAAAAAGCTGTGTCAAAGGGACTAGGGAGGGTGTTTTCTTTTTTCAACAGATGCTAGAACAGTGTGTAGCGGCTCTCTGGAAGCCCATATCTACAATGGCGCCTATCTAACCCTGTGACATCATCAAAGAGCGTGCTGTGTGGGGCTGCCGCGCTGCAGTGTAGGATTCGTGCCATTACAACAGCAGCAACATGTCTTGTGAGGCACCAGTGAGCAACGCTGAGCGCCAGTGCTTTTACCCCCTGCTGGAGCGTTTTCTAACATTGTGCTGCAACAAGGTAAACCAGGACAGCTTGGATCTGAAAGTCAGTACATTCTTCTGTTAAGTTGTAATTTAGCATCTCAAACCTTGAGGGGAAATTGGTGGAATAAGTTGACATCCGGAGGGTTGAAGGCCCTTTTGTAATATACTTCTTAATGCTGCATGGAGAAAAGCATACAATTGCACTTTTTTCCCACTTTTACTGTATGTACAGTAGTTATTTACTCAGCATAATCACCCCAACATGCGTGTCTTTGAATGTCTGCAGTACAGTAAGGTATGTTAACAATATGCCTGCTGTCACATAGGGAGCATTACAGAAACAGTCAGAGTGTTTGTCAGGCTACTGCCGTGCTGAGAGCAGCCCGTCTCTGTGAAAGCCTCAGCCTCGGGGCTGTAGACAGACCCCTGGGACCAGCCGGCACTCAAGGGCCTATTTGTTCAACAGAATGTGTTATTCTATCACAGCAAGCCTGTCACAGCAGCAATCATTCAAATACCCATTCATTTCTGGAATTCTGAATCCCCGGGCCTCCGAGGACCATCAAGAGCCCGTTTATTTGTTTAGTTTTGGAAGGGGCTTGTCTCTTTGATTCATGGACTCTGAAGTTAAAATTGCTCAGGATGATTTTCATTTGTTCTTAGGCAAGATTTTAAGATCCTATCTCTACAAGCAGGCAACTCAAAATAAATTATGTCTACGTGAAGAATAAATAATAATAAAAACATTTTCTGTCATTCAGCTTAATCCCTTACTCACAATGGAGTCAAACATATCATAGTTTCCAAAGTCACAGAAGAAGAAGAGACTGGAAATAATTTGGTGTTGTTCTGTTTTAATAACAATTCTCAGTGTATCTAATTTACACAAACCTTTAAAAAAAAGTTCAAAGGAAAGTAGCAGGTTCACTTAGTGTTGATAGCAATAGAATACAGTAGACATGAGATGCTTGTACAGTGATGGACCCGTCCACTGTACTCTCTGCTTCTTGCCCAATGCATACTGGGATATGATTAGACTAGTACAAACCTGAAAAGTATGCTAAACAGCTTACTTCAAAATACTTTTGAACTAACAAAAACACATTCAACCGTAATTTTGAGACAAAATCTTTCCAACATGTTTGCAGTAAGAATAACTTTCTTGTATCATAAAAAGCCTATCCATGGTGCAGGCAGCCTCTTGCACAATGCATGCTGGGATATGCTTTGGTCTTGTGCAACCCTGCACCCGGATGAGTGGTGCATGAATGAACTGATGCGGTACATAATTTCAAAACAACAGAGCAGGAGGGCTGCACAAGGGATCACATTTTTACCGGAATCTGAAAATTCAGTAAACACATCGTAAAAATCACGTTATCGCAATAAATACAAAACAATAATTTATGTAAGCAAGCAATATTCTGCCATTCACCAAGTGCATAATTTACGAATTTGTGGAGGGTCATGCTTTCACTACAGCTACCTATAAGATACCGCCAGATAAATGGGTGCTACTTTTATATAAAGCAAATATGAACTCTTTAATTTAATTTATCACACTTTGTATCATTACTTGAATACTAAACAATGTATTAATTATGAAATATTTTTCATATATTGTGCAGGTCTACACATTATGAACAAACCACATTTTCTGAGATGAAGTAATTTGTTTTTGCAGCTTTTATTTTGGTGCCACAAACTTTTATTTCCAGCCCCAGTTTGCACCCTTCTAGCTGCAGCAGTCATTTCAAATCCACCTCCTTCCCCTGCTCATGAATGTTTTTCTAATTGAAAGTGATATCTTAGTGCAAGCTGTTGGTCAGAGTCTGTGAAGAGTGCGGCTACAATAGACCTGTCAGGGTTGATGGATCTCCAACACAGCTGGGATATGGGTCCCCAGACCAAAGCCAATAAGAGCAGGGTCGGTATGTAAAAACAGAGGCTTATAAGAGCTGTCCATCCAAGCCTCAACACACACAGAAACACATGCATACATACATACAGGTCTGATCAATAACAGATTGTTCTGAGGGAGAGGAGGTGTGCTCAAAACAGAAATGGAATTAGAAAGTAAGCGATATTGGAGAGAATTGAAAATAGTTTCTCAAAATCAGTCTTTTCTTTTCTTTTTTTTCTCAGTTTGAGTATAATCGATGAGGAGTCCATTTTGGCTCGGCTGGTTGATGATAGCCAGTCATTACAGATTAGCCAGAGTGAGTAATGGGAGCCCCACAGGGCAGAGTAATGCAATTCAATAAGTGCATTTGTGGGAGGAGATGTGTGTGGAGGTGATTGTGGTTATGTTTTTGGATTGAGGGGGGAGACGTGTTAGCCTGGTCAAGATCACCAAACAAAAGCTGAGATGTTCTTTAATGTCTCTCTTTTCTTTTCCATCTATTTTCTTTTATTTATTTTCTGAGATAACAAAGGCGGATAATGTTTCTTTAAGTCCATAACTTCATACACTAATCCCATCACCTGCCTCCTGTGGTGATATTTCAGTCTAATCTCTGGCTTGCCTTTTTCTCTCGTACGACTTAAGAAACAAAACAAGGCACCCCTCTGATGCCAATTAATTAGGAGGATATGAATATTTCAGTGCTCTATGATACAATGGTGGCTGCACCGAGATAGAATTCACAACAGCTCCTAATGGAATATTAATCGTGTGGTGACGTTATGGTCTTCTTTTTCTCAGCTTTCACTGAAGGTGTGTGGAAAAGGGTTCAGAGAGCGGTCACGGTGTCTGTTAGGAAGTTATTACACTACATGTCTCGCCCCTGTCACTGGCCTGGAGCTGAAAACCTGGACATAAAGTTGCACTGTTTTATTTAATTTTTTTAAATTAGTATTTAAGATAAAGTCTGGTGACTAGCCAATACAAAACGAGGAGTCCCAAATACATTTTCAAAAACGAGAAGAGGAAGTCAGAGAGCAGAGATCTTCTCAAAGGACATGCAGAGCTGTCACCACAAACACTGTCTATCATCATTTATTTCCAAAACTTACAGATTCAGTTTCATCAATATGAAAAGCTCTGGTTCAATAATACAATGTGCAATACTGAGACTACTGTGCAATACTCTTATAATATCTATATATAGCTTTATTTGTTCTATACTCTGCACTTGTTGTTCTTCTTTATATTTGTTATTTACATGTATTATTTTATTAATATTGCTATTTAAAGTCCTATATTCTTACTGATATATTGTTTATAAGATCAACTATAAGACACAAAAGGCCTCAGGGTGAATGATTTCTGATTCTTATTCTGTTCTATAATTGGATCAGGCCGGTCCATAAAAGTATCCTCTTATATCCACAATGAAGAATTTCTTAGTCGCTGTCAGAATTGCTCATATTTTGGTCTGGCTTTATTTGTTGTCTCTGAGACAGCAGACTCATCAGATAATCTGTGCACTACAGGCGGAGGAGGATGTAGGTGTTGCGTTGAGAAACAGCGCTTAACAAAGTGGCTTGCAAAGTGTCGCCACTAAAAAAATGTTGTAAATGAAGCTTAAACTTACCCTGATGATGGTTTTAATTTCTTTAAATGATCTGAATTTCATAGTTAAATCTATCCCGTCAGCAGCGACGCCAGACCAGTTTCTACATAAAGAGGCTGTGGTGACCAGTATCTGCTGTGACTCATATAGTTAGTACTGACAAGTACCTCAGATAACCTCATTTAAAAATCCCTCTAAGTCATTTGCTAAATAAACAAAAGTGAAAAAAAAGATCTCCTCCATTGGGGAGTAACATTTGTTTAACGCTGCTGCTGTAAGTGGCAGCAGGTGAGTAAAAGTTAGGTTACAATAAAGTAAAATTTGGGTTAGGGTTTGTGTAGCCATGCACAAAGTATTATGAGCTGGTTATGACAAAGTAAAGACAAGATTTCAAACCTGGTTTGAAAAAAAGATGCTAAGGGACCGTATGACAATTTGTGAGATTGTGAGGATGAATATTTTCAACTTCAACACTAATCATTTATTTAACATGAAAGAAAGTTCAACCTGCTTCATTTAGATTGTCTCTTTCTTTTAAGGCTCATCAACTTATAAAAAATAAACAGAAACATAAAATACACATAAAACTGAACAAAAAAGAAAAACAGTGTGATTACTGTGATTAACGGTCTCTGTTTCAGGGCATTAATATACTTGCCTGACACACAGGGTGTCTACATGTGAAATATTCACATACTTTATTTTGCCAATCATGTCTCCTGGAGTTCTGCTTCATTTTCTTAATACTGACTAAATATTTGCATGAAGGTGTTCACAGGCACCACAGGGGAAATATTTGGGACACAAAAAGGCATTTCTGTGCCAACCAAACATTTCAAAGCTGTTGTTTTACATTTATTCATTTAATTATTCTTCATTTTCATGCCAAAACTATAATTATTTTCACATTAACACCTGCTGCGTTCCCCATGTGTGTGTGTGTGTATCTTTGTTCTGTTTAATCTTCATCATTAGTGGGTTAGCCTGGACGAGCACTGGTGTTTATTAAAACAGAAAGTTTAATGCTATTTGTTTGAAACGGTGCAGCAGCATGAGGACAGACCTGCACTTATGATATGAAGGAGATGCAGATTTCCTTCTTTTCTTCTCCCTGGCAGGGATCACACTGGCAGAGCTCATGTTATTCATGGACAGACTCATTTCCTGCAGCAGCGGCGGCACGGTTCGATAGTGAAGCTGTAAAACAGTTTCAGCTAGCCATAAACACATTTGATGAAAACAAATTAGGAGCGAGAAATATAACTGACGGAAAACATAACAGCCGGCAATGGAATCACATTAGTGGGGGACGCTGGATGCCGCTGAAAATAAATGTACATTTAATAAATGGATAAATACAACACGTAAAGCCCTATGTTGCCAAAACTAATTCATCATTTAAATGCCTCCCTCTTTTTCCATTAAAGCCCATATTAAAACACCTTGCAAATAAATGTGAGGCTTTAACAACCTGACAGATCACCGCTGCAGTAACCTGTTGACACTGTAGTCCGGAAACATCGCTTACGGGGAACTTTACGCCTTTCAGATGAAATCACTAATGGCAATAATCTTTTGACAACATGAGAGGAAAGTCTCTCTGATTTGTGGCTGTGACGCAGTACTATTCTTGTTAATGAATTTTTAATATCCTTAATGACAGGAGAGGAACGATGTAATTAAAAGAGCAAGTCAGGAAAAAACGCTGACTCCAACTCTTTATGGGGACCGTTTTAATGTTAGTTTAATTGGAACTAACACATTATCTTAATGAACAGATTGCCTTCAAGGAGACCATTTCCCCTCCCCTATAGCGACCTCAAACTGGCCATTATGCATATAAAGAAATTTCTTTCGCAATCTATGAAAATGACATGAATTAATTGGAAGAAATGTAACTTTTTTTCCCTCATAATTTCAAACTTCCAGAGAGCACTGTGTGTCACCGGGCAGGGCTAAGGGATTTGAAGGTGGAGGAGCGGGCGGTGGAGTGCAGGCGGGGTCGCTGCAGAGGCTTTGTGGCATGAAATACATGCATAAAGCCAAACGTGGCCAACAAGCGCACAAATTGACCACTCCACAACCTTGACACCGTTGACACCTGGACACCTATCAGCGCTCTGTCCCCTTCACTGAGAGGAAGACACGGAGGGGCGGGTTGGTGTTAGGGTGTTTTTTTACGCTGGGGAGCTCTGGGCAGTTGAGTTTAATTTGGGATTTACAAGTGACATTGTGCCCCCATGGCTGTCTTCTTACTGGGGCCGGGTTTATGGAGTGAGACAGTGGGGTCTTTTCCTTGTGATTAGCGGGCCTGCGAGCAGCCATGCACAAAGTATTATAGCCCACAGCATTATGTATCAGAGTTTACAGACCCCACACAGCCCCCCAACCCCTCCATCTCTGCAGACCCCTTCATCAACCAGCGATCAAACCAACCCCCCCACCTTCACTCACACCTTCGGAAGGTCAAGCCTCTCAAACAAGTCAATAAGTAATGAAGATGTGTAATGTATCTGCTAGACACAAGGACATGAAAACATGTGAAATTTGGAGGAAATTCAGAAGCACAAATATGTTGCACACACACACACACACACACACACACACACACATAGAGAGAGAAAAACAGATTAATATTATTAAATGATTTGGGGTTTCCAACTAAAAGGGGGGAAAGCAGGGTATGAACTGTGAACAGCCACATGACGACCCGGAGGCTTATCTCTCGGAGGCTGTTTGGCTTAAGCCCGGGCATTAATACACTGATAGCCTACGGAATAGCCAAGCATAAAATGAATGTGAAAGGATGAAGAAACAACAAGAAAAGGGGCGAAGAAAGAGGATGAAAGTGGTTAGGCCTCCAGCTTAACAGACCAGAAATATAGAACTACCAGCAGCATTACAGGGAGGCCCTTATTGATATGAGTGTTATTTCTGAGACATGCTTTTGTCACTGCTTTACAAACAAAACCCAAATAAGACTTATAGAAATGAGTTTTTTTGGAAAAAGTTTTGCAGGTGCAACAATGTCTACTAATGTCTAGATATGAAAAAAAAAAAAAAAGGATAATGAAGTTGGACACATTTGTCAAGAAGACAGAATAATAAGGTGCTCTAAGGCTGATAATTGAATTTAAACAAACATAAAGATCCGTTAAAAACCAGAAGGAATCGAAGGAAACAAATCCTCCACACTGCCTTTGTACGCCAGCCCAGCGCTGAGGCTTTTATCCCTTTTATTTTATTGATTAAAAAAATCCCAGAGGCACTAAAACGTACAGTCAATGATTAATGTCCCTCTCAGAAAAAGAAATTATATGGAATAAATTAAACTACTGCAGCAGCAAATTGAAAAATAAGAATGTAAATGAGCTTTGAATACTTAATATCATAGAGAAAAATAGGCAATGAGGCCCAAAAATGATGAGGGATTAGCGCCGAAACATGACATTAGCTCTAATGGCAGCGAGTAGATTTTCTCTACTGTCAAAATTTAACTGTCGCATCTGATTTTCTGCCAGGTAAATGAAAAATGGGAGACGGTGTGAGGCAATCGAAAGCGCTAACCTTGTTCACGAGGTGATGAAATATGGACTCAGAGTTGCATGTCAGTACTCCCAGTCTGAAATAAGAGAATAAAGAATAATACTAATTTGAAATGCAATTATAGGATAAGTAGCACTGTTTCATTGTATGATTTGACTGTGGATTTTACAGTCATGCAGGGGAATATCTTACAAGGATGACAAGTAAATAACAGACTGAATGTAGCGTCATATTTGTACAGGAAGGGAAAATATATATAGATATTAGGCTGCTGTAGCTTCATGTATCCCACCCAGTGCTGTCCTCAAATCTGTGCGGTAACAAAAAAGCTCTTAGACAGTACTTAAAATGCAGTTTTTGGTTGCCACCCTGCCTCCAACATTACTCCTCTAGTTATCCTGCAGGAGAGAGGAAAGGTGTGAACTGCATCAAGCGGGGCTCTCTCAGTTGGAACCTTTAATTATAACTTCACAGTATCAGTTACAGCAACCTTGCACAGATGCTAAAACCCTCAGAGGCTTGGCTACTCTACCTTACTTAATCTGAGCGGGAGGCAGTGAGACAGTGCCGTACCATCAGCCAATTCAATCACAAGCCAGGACGCCACCAAATCCTGGTCCAATCCCTGCACCAGAGAGACATGACCTATAGCTACTTAGCATCCTTCATCAACACCTGTTTTGCTTTTTTTTTGTGTATGCATTATTGTTATTTGCTTCTTCCCCTCTGCTTGCAGTCTCTCCCTTTCCACAGGATGCGGTTGGGCTCTGTGCGTGCAGAGCTAAAGACGCTATAAAAATTGCTGAGGTATAAAATCGAAAGTGCTCAAGCTGTCTGCGACTGGAATTGCCGGCTGGCTCGGGCCTGTTGGAGGTGGTGAAGGATCCCCGGCCAGGACCTGCTATAGTGTTGTAAATCAGAGAAAGTTTGTGCTTGTTTGTTTACATATTACAGGCTTTACAGTGAGCCTACTTCGGTACACAAGGAGCTGTGCTTGGCCCGGGCTATTGTACGGGTCATAAAACTAAAGAATATAATGGCTGCATGCTGCTTGAACCAGCCACTCCTGCACTTGTTCTTTGGTAATATGGTTTAGCTCAGATGAGGGAAAACCTGTGTTACAAGAACAGAACGATGGGAAAACAAGGACTTTTATTCTGCTCCATTTTGTGGGTGAAAAACATTTAATTCAACAGATTGTTCAGAGCCACATGAGTAAAAGGCTATGTTCAATAAAGTGTGTGGAAATATTTAGTCAAAAAGACAAAACCTTACACGATAAGGCCGCTCCCAATGATTTTTAAACACTTATAAAGTGATAAAAAACACAAAAACATTTTCATCTCATACTGTCAATGAAAAGTATCATCTTAAAAAAAGTGCACCAGTGAGCGTCCAGAGAGTGGACATTGAGAGGGTGCAGACATGATACCTGGGAGTTCACCTCAATAATAAACTGGACTGGTTAAATAAGAGTATTTTTCAAGAAGGGCCAAAGTCATCTGCTGATGTCCTTTGGGTGTGCAGGACTCTGTTACGGACATTTTCTGACACCGTGGTGGCGTCTGCTCTATGCAGGGGTCTGCTGGGGAGGAAGGGGCACAGAGAGGGACAGGAAGAAAACCGGTCAGGAGGGCCACTGTTGTCCTGGACTGTTCACTGGACTTTGTAGACATCAAAACTGACATCCATCATGGACAATTCCCCCCATGTGTTAGTGCATGTATATATGTATGTGTGTTTATGTTAGTGCATGTATGTATGTATATTATCCTGAGATATCATGTTGAGTGCAGTATTCATCTGTTATATCTTTGATAACAGAATTAAAACAATCATTACATTGGTGTAAATATTAATGTATATAGTATTTAATTCAACAACCTGGTGCCTTGTTTGAATTCAGCTCTATTGTGTCTGTTTTAACTCGGTTTTCATTATGTATAAGTTGTGTTTTTAAGTGTGTTTTATCTTTTTATTTGCTATCTTGTTTGAATGTTTTACCGTCTGTATGGCACATGTTTGAACTCACATGTCAAAGAGAAGTTTCTGCCTTTCCATGCAAAAGTAGACAATGAAGTATTTTCTGTTTACAATATTCTTATTTTTCACTTCTATGAGTACTTCTCTTTTTCCACATATTATTTCTAATGTCCCGATTGAAGCTGTCTTTTTCTGATGTCGTATCACGTTAGTTTTGCCTTAATGGGGAATCAGCTAAGATTATTTTTCCTTAACTTATTTATCTCATCTTATATTTCTCCTCTTATCTTAAATTGTTTTATGAGTAAGATGTTCAAGTTGTCTGGTTACTTACCATTCAGGTAAAATGTGTTTTTACAGCATTTTTTACTTTTTCTTTTTTAAATTTGCTGCTTATAAAATTGATTACCAAGAATGAGAGATTAATCTGTCCAAAGATCAATATGTTATGGGTTTTTTAAACTTACATTTGATGGAGTTGGATCTCGAGAAAAATCTCTCAAGAAAAATGGCAACACAAAAAGTTGTTAGTGTGTGTGTGTGTGTGTGTGTGTGTGTATAATCCCCAGTTGGTTCACTGCTATATACTGTGGTACCTCGGTATACAGTACACTTTAAAAACCTCCACTCAGGTGTTACCGTGTCTTTCCAGGTGCACCCGTGAGCCAAAACACTTATCCTTAAGAGAGATCAAGCTTGCACGCTATCTTATCAGCTCTTACAGTGCTGTGCGCGTACAGTATAGAAGTACACTCAGCTACTCAAGCAGACCCTGCTTACAGGAGATCAAACGCAGGTCAGAGACTCCAACATATACTCGCTCCTAATCCACACAAGTGCCTCTCTGTAGGTATGTGTACGACTCAGTGTATATGTGTGTGTGTGTGTGTGTGTGTGTGTGAGAAAGCGAGAGAGGAAGAGCGAGCAGAAGGATTTCTCCGTGTGTGTCGACAGCAGTGGTCTGGTTGTTTTGTGACAGTCAAAGGCAGAGCACAGGAAATGCAGCGCGATGTGGCCAGTCACAGTTGAATTTCTTCAGTGATAAGGATAGATTTTTTTTTTTTTTCCGTCGCAGAGGCCTGACAGTCCATCCATACAGCAAGAAAATGCATGTGCTGAGGGTTTGTCAGAAGAGCAAAAACGCACTACAAAATGTAGCATGTGGCGTCGTATGGAGAGAGAAGGATCATGTCAGAAATGATGGCGAGACTGTTCTTGTTTCTTTTCATATTCCTGTTTCTTCTGATCTGTGCTAAAAGAGAAGAAGTGTCAAACCTGACCTCTCTCACACTCACACACACACACACACACACACACACACACACACACACACACACACACACACACACACACACACACACACACACACACACACACACACACACACACACACACACACACACACACACACACACACACACACACACACACACACACACACACACACACACACACACACACAGAGGAAACATGCACACAAAAGGTGGGGGGAAAAAATGAAGGATGGAGGAAGGTGACAGGTAAACAAATTCAGTGTCATATTCTCCTGCTGTCTTCACTGTGCCACTTGGCATTTTAATGGAAGGGAATCTGATGTAACATATAGTGGTAACTACAACAGCAGCCTCGTACCAGAGGGGAAAACTTAACTCCTCAGACCTATGCATTAAACATATTGTAGAATAGAGTGTAACATTTATCACTGTCATTCCTAGAGAGTTTGTGTAAATTTAAATGCGCTCAAGCGTGCTGATTCCCCCCCCCCCCCCCCCAACCCCCCTTTCTCTCTCTCCGCACAATGTATGCGTACAATGCCACCCCAAAGCCCATTTTCCCGAAATCCTTCTCATTGTTCTGCACGACCATACCACCAAACAGCTATTCATCTTTGGGGAATATGCTGTACAGAAATGTCTTTGTATGGGGGGTCTTTTTCTGTGTTGCAGCCCAATCTGTCCAGCAATTTTTCATTGTTTTATAAAAAAATAAAAAATAAATTGAAGAAATATATCCAACAAGATCGCAAATGTATTTCTCTGCGAAGCACATGTGTGGGCTGATTTCAACAAAATGTGTATAAATGATCACCTTAGAATGGCTTTCTGGGAAAGGGGGTATTTTAAATCTAGAGGTTAAGTATGGTAGTGCTTTATTTGGTCATTTTATATATAAATAAAAAAAAAGGAATTACATTGCGATAATCTATTACTGGTTTTGGAATCTTCCTCTGACCTACAGAAAAGGCCTTTAGACAATTAAATAAGACTTTGTGGATTATTCCTGACAAGTACTTTTCCAGGATTGTGAGCCGGAGTAAAATGGAACAATAATGCCTTTAAGTGTGGAATATATCGGGACAGTAGTGCGTGGCGATACCAGCTGACACATTAAACATTAAAATAAATTACCTAACCTTTACAACTTGCAGCGCCAATAAGAGGAAAAATGACAGATCATGGGTTATTATTCACTGAGAGAGCCTATACATAATAATGATGTCATCAATAATGGCCATGATATCGAGGCTTCTGCAGCTTTTAAAAAACATTTAAGGGAATTACTTTATTTTAAATCATCGGTCCAAGTGTTGGACTCAGCCACTCAGCATGGAGGGAAAAAGGGCAAGCTCTCCAGAGACTTAAAGAGGGACGGAAACAGGGAGACGGGAAAGAGAGAAGGAAGAGTGCAGAGAGAGAGAGAGAGGAAGAAAGAAAAATGTGCCACATTACGCTGCTGTTACCAAACAGCGCTCATGAGTCAATTTGCCAAATAATGCGAGTAGAACTTGACTGAGGAGGCACATCAGTACTATTAATGGGTAGGACTGTCAGTGACCAGCACACGACAAATACATCTCCTCTGACAAATGACACAATAATCTGGAAAAGGCTTACAGCCAGCCGTGGTCTTTTAATTTAGCCGGAGCTGTTGAGCTCTATTCTAGTAGAAGCCATTTTTATTTAAGTCTGTAAATGTGTATACATACATTATATCCATTTTCACAAAAAGCTTAACAAACACATGTTCTGTCTACCACTGCATGTGTACTGTATGCATACAAAGCAAACGATTTAAAATGCCACTGTTTTTGCAAAAGGGAATTCTTCATTTTGTGGACCCTTGCTTCATATTTCTTTGCTTTATCTGTGAGATCTTGTGCTTGTTCAATGCATGAGTGTTTTCCTGTGATGCCTTTAAGTGGACTCTAGTTGGCAGAGTAAGGTTGTTGAAATGAACATTACTGAGATACTTCTCATTACCATGTGTTTTGAATTGCTACAGTCTCTGTTGAATACAAAGTCCCTAATGGACAAAAACATTGAAAAAATATGTATGTGGTGTACAAAAGATACCTTCTGGTACTTGTGACAAAATATTGCAGGCACACATTTTTGTGCCCAAGGAAGACTTTCCATGAGCACGTGAAAGTTTCTGGTGCACAGCATAAAAGTATTTTTTTTCTTCTCATGCCCTCGAAAATTTGAAGGAATAATAGTATTGAAATGTACAGAAATTTTAGAAATACCACAGATCTGCCAAGAGCGAAAGAAAAAGAGCATCGTCTCAATTTCACAAACACACTGGCAACATTAACAGACAGTGTTCAGGAGTTTGCCTGATATTTAAAACAAATTAAAAACATGAAATTAAACAATACTGGGCGCCTGCAGTAGGACCTCTATTTTTGTTGCCATGGTAACTTTTTTCTGCCAATATCGCCTTACTGTTTTTATAGTTTTTTCTTCCATCCGTATTTGAAAGATCAAAAGTATCAAAAAGTACAGACATTTTAAAAGTTCTATAGATCTGCCAAGAGCGATAAAAAAAGAGTATTGTCTTGATTTCTCAAATACATTGACGAGGTAAACAGACAGTGTGAAGGAGTTTGCCCGCAATTCTGGGTAATTAAAAACAAGAAATGAACTAATACTAGGCTCCTATTTGACTTCTACTTTTGTTGCCATGGTATCTAAAACGGGTATGGGTATTATTCAACTTTTACAAGTATCATATCTCACTTCAAAATGTAGTCACATAGAATAGGACAGAAGGTAGAAACTTAGAAATAATATTCAGACGTTGAGGCCTTTTAATCCTTTTGTACCTTGTTAACATTTTCTCAATATATCGTACGGTATATATTAAAGTATCAAGTGTCTCTTCACCCTTATATTATACTATATATGTTTTTATGAAACTTTACTTTAATCTTAAAGTCCTTATAATGTTTCAAATGAGCTTTTTGTATCGGAGATTAATCCAGATGTTCAAATATTAAATATTCTCTCAAAATACAAATGTCATATTTTCATACAAACGGTAGAAAAGAGATGTAAACACATACTGAGATGTGTTGTTGAGACTGTTTGTGTAAAGGCTTTCTCCCTCTGTTTGTGTTTAAAAGCCAAATAAGAACCTGCCGACCCTGACAGACATCAGAGGCTACATATTCTGCTCTCTGTACATCTGCAGCCACATAGTCCTGATTGTCATGGCTCATCAAACCCATCAAAGGATATGTTCTTATAGCAGAGAACACCCCTTATAGGCTTACATATTTGTCCCCTCTCATGTCCTTCATTGTTCAGAGCAACTGTTCCATGTGTGCTGTATCTGTTAAAAACAAGAATTTGTTCTTCACTTTCCGATGACGCCTCCTGATGGATGCCTTCTGTTCCGTCTGATCATACATTATAGGACACATTACAGCATATTGTGCATTGCACTGAGGGTCATTTTCAGAGAGCCGTTTACTCTGCCTCCGCAGAAAATCTTAAATAAATTTAATTGTCTGCATCCGCCATCAGAAATGACTTTATGCGTTTTGCTTCATAATTAAGAGCTTTCACATCCATAAACTTAAATCACTGTGCACAGCTGTTGAGGTGTAATTAAAGCATTAAATATGTGAACGATCAACTCCCACTAAACAAGATGACACCAACACCCCCCCCGGCACAGAACTTAGAGGTGAACTGCGAGCTGCCGGAGCTTTTTCTGAAACTAAAAACCTTGCTGTGTTGCTCTCTTTCTTCTGTTTTCTAACTCTCATATTTCATTCCCATAAATCTCATCGGTTCTTCACAGCATTAGGAGCTGAACTGATGCTAACAACATTAGCTGATGATTTAATGACCCTGTAGATGAGGACAGTCATCCTCTTTCTATCATTCTGTCTCTCTCTTTTTTTCCATCTCCGCCTGCTGGCTGAGGATACAGAGGATCTGTGTGTTTTTGAGGATGAGGGTGGTGGCGCTCGTATCTCATCCACCTCCATTACTCCAAGGTCACACGGTTGCTTTTCTTAATGTGATCAGGGAAAGTGTCACTTTTGCAGTTCTGTGGCAGTAAATAAGAAGCGGCTCTAATTTGAATGTAGTGTACCAGAGGCCCTTTATGGGTTGTTAATTTAGTGTTTAAATACATTTAACAGTTGAGAGAGAGTACTGATTAGACCGGCTCTCAGAGTGAAGGCTATTTTTCTCTCCACCATTCCCACTGACTCGCTGTAGATTATTATTGTTATGATGTGACAGATGAACGCCGGGCTTATTTTGAATTAAGAGGGAACTTCAAAGGCAAAGAGAGCGATAAAATGTGTCATTTTCTTAAATCATTTCTCCTTCATTTCTCCTCAAAGTCTCATCGTTATTTATGTCAATCTCAATAAAGTTTCTAATATCAAGATGCTCAAGTTAACAAAGTGAAAACACAGTAGCCATAGACTAGCCTGGGACAGGGGTTGCAAATTAGCCACTGCTGTGCATCTACTTTGTATTTAATATATGATGAAGCAATGTTCACTGCATGTGTCCCTGTTATATAAACGAATACAATAAATAAGTAAGCCTAGATTTAATTATGTTACATGCAAACACTGTTTTCTAGAAATGTAAATATTTACAGAAAAAAATGTGTTTCTAAGAAAGAAATACCAGCTGAATTATTTTTCTCCACATCATGAGGAAGATTTTTAACAGAGATATCTGCCAATTAAAATAAAGAGTTATGAAAAGGACATATCTCATTCAATGTTTTTTTTTCACCTGCTTTATCAGCTTGTATTAGCTAAAGCATGTCATATAAAAATCTGCACGAGTTATCACTGATTTGAAGCACAAGTGACATCATTACAATTTAACCCATTCACAATTTTCAACCAAATCATGACAAAGTCCTTCTGATGTCAAAAACTTACGAAAAAGTGTACAGCATCCAATGCAATTTGTTATGAATTTAAAATAAATAGCACTTAAAAACCTGAAGAAAAAAAATGCTCCCAAACAGAATAGTAACTTTTTCCTGGAGAAATATTTGGGTAAGTCATGATTTAATTTCTAGATTTGGACAGGTTTCTGTGAACACACTCACAATTTCTTTTACTAAAAATCATCAAACATGAACTGTTACAAGTGTAGGCATAACTTAACCCTTTGTATATAGACTTACATCTCTGATCAGTATTATCAAACACCATATATAATAGCAAACTGAGTGATTGAAGTGTTTCCATTCATGTAAAGAAAACAGTGAATGGCTTTATTTCCCAGCATAGCTCAAAGAGCAGCTCTCTGCTTGTTTCCCTCTGTGAGCCCTGCAGCTTCAACTGATGAAGTCCTCCAGTTTTTTCCTCCATTGTCTTTTATTATTTCTCTCTAAGTGCCCACTTTCGCCCACTTCCTCCACCAGCTGAGAGCATGCAGTGGCCATGAAAGCCATTAAGGCCCCCGACCACCCACCTCAACGCTCCAGATTTCTCCTGACACCTAATGCCAGTTATGAAATTGGAGGATAAGTTAATGTGTCACAGAAGCATTGATTTTTCATTTGCTTCTCACTGCCCTCAGTCCCAGAGCCGGCCCAGGCCTTTCCTTCATGCTTCAGGATGGATTACTGTGGCCATCGGTGAAACACGGCGTTGTGGGGGTGACAGGGGAGGCAGTGCGGGTGTTCATAAGAGGTGCCACACCTGATTACAGGTGACACTGTACCAATGTCATTGGCTGTGCCAAGAGAGTTCAAATACCAAAATCATCCACTTTAATTGAAGGTAATCAGTCGATATTTAGGTTTTTTCTAAGCTTTCCTTGATATTTCTTCAATGAAATTTTATTTATGTGCACATTTTTAAACAGAACATGTGATATAGTTTATTTTCTCTATGTGATCCTTAAATGCCCAGAAATGCATATGGAGTTATAATGATGTATAAAGCAATAAAGAGGCCTCCTCAGCGCAGATCAAATAAGAGGTACAAGAAATCTGTGCCTGGTCCCTATGAAAGGAAAAATACGCTCGCGTAACAACAACACGGTGCTCAATGAGCTATGTCCTCAGTTCCATATGAGATCGGTTAATACAAAAGCTTGCTGGTGAAAAACATTGTCCTGCTCGCAGTGACAAAGACAAAGTGCCTGTGTTTGGCGTACGCGAGTCAAAGGGACAGGTGACGACAGGGAGGGAGACCAGGGAGGGAATTTGAATTTCACATCTAGGAGGAGGCAGCATGTCATTAAAAACCCTAATTTCAGTGTCAGGTAGACTTACAGGTGATCCATCATCTTGTCAGAAGAATTTTATTTTATTTTCAAAGGAGTTCAAAGCGGCCATTCCAGACTTTTTACTTCAGTTCCAATTAGATCTGAACACAATTAACAGAAAAGTCTGGTCCCAGGTGTATGGTCGAGAGATACCTGCCCGCTCAAGCACATCGGAGGGAAAACTATTTATCTGAATACCAAACATCCTGCATAAATGATTAAAATACTACTTCTACAATGTGTGATTTTCCAGCACAATGAAAGATCATAATTAATAGATAACTACTCTGAAGTTAATATTCCAGTGTTGCACACATGGCTGCTGCATTGCTCTTCATATACCACCAGCAAACTGCATATCAGCACCCATGAATGCCATTTATTGGTACATTTCTAAATGTTAACGCCTGTCAGCTCCAATCTCTGGCGAAGGAGGCGCTCGGGAAATAAAATGCATCGGAGGGGACCTGAGAGGAGGACACACGTTAACCCAGATAGGCTGTGACAAAACACCATTACCTTTTCCTGTTCACACAGCGACGTACAGGACAGCTACGAGTCCCCCCTGTCCCCGAGAGGAATCCATCTAAATGAGAGACACACACGGGAAAATGTTCTCACATTGTTTCAGAGAGCTTTTTTGGAAACTTAGGAGTGTTATGTCTCTGCAGCCTGACTAAAAAAAAAAACATGAACTGGTATTTTTAACAACAGTTCATTGTTTTCTAGTAAAGCTGCCATTTATTGTAGCCTTTTCAAAGCGGTTTCTCATTAGTAACAATAGAAAGAACGTTAGAAAATATGTGTTTAAATTCTTCCCCAAGTAAAGGAACGACAGCATTTACAATATTTATTACTTTATTCTAAAATGTGCCCCTGTTACACTGTAAAAAATGTTTTCTTAAATCTGAAAAAAAATTGTGTACAGGCTCCCCAAAAAACTTTAAGTTGACTGAATTTGAGATCATAAATTGAGATAAATTTGGATTAATCAGAACAAATAATTACAGTAACTCATGCCTGTAATTCTTTCATTTACATAAGTTATATTTATGATTTAGTTTTGTCAACACAGTATTTCTTTTTCATCCAGCCTAATCCAGAGAAGCCAATTTGTATACTGTCTTCTTATTAAGTGTCTTCAGGAAACATTTGTTATGAATTGGTGCTCTACAAATAACAAACAATGATTTACTGATGGTATAAGGTGATATTATAAGGTAAATTATTCTTCATTTCATTTTTGATTCAATTTCATGTTGGAAAACTTGATATTAGTTGAGATGACGTAAACATAAATATTCACTTATTACAACATTTACTCCTAGTTTAACTGACAGTGAATGATACGTTACCATGACTAAATGCTTTTTTGTTTCAATGTATTTCCGTATTGTATCACTGATGCAGTTCTATAAGCAGAATTTTTCAATGCAGTTGATAAAGGTGGCGCTAATCTACTAGGTTATTGTTTCATAAGTGGTGGAAGAATTATTTAAATTTACTTCAGTTAAGTTGAGATACTTTGATGAAACGACTCCATTAAATATAAAAGTCAGAAGTGCATACAGAGGTTTGTCTTAGTAAAGAACTTAAAAGCAACCCAATGATGCACTTTATGTATATAGATTCAAAGATTCAAAAAACTTTATTGACTATCACATAGTGACAGAAAATGACCTTTGATGACCTTTCATCATTCTTAAAGAAGCATTAAGATATATATATAAGAAGATGGAGCTGTGGAGAAG
This sequence comes from Labrus mixtus, assembly GCF_963584025.1. Taxonomy (NCBI): domain Eukaryota; kingdom Metazoa; phylum Chordata; class Actinopteri; order Labriformes; family Labridae; genus Labrus; species Labrus mixtus. The sequence goes on along the minus strand of NC_083617.1, from coordinate 8,610,037 downwards.
TTTCATATGAAAGTTGAAAGTCTCATCAATGACCTTGTGTCTTAAAAATGTCTGAGTTGTTTATGTCAACTTGTTGTCATGAGTAAAAATAGCTATAAAATTCTGCTCAGAACTTCAGCAGGGATGAAATACAAACTGGCATAAAATGTATGTGCTCAAAAAAAGTTGCAACATTTTTCTGAAGTGAAGTATTTAAGTAGTTATTCTCCAAAAATCTGTCAGTAAAATCTGTATCTGTCACTATGCAATGTTATTGTAAAAAGTGACTTTAGCTGTGAGGGAGAAGATGTAATATTTTAAATCTTCATGAATGTGGCCTGGAGGAAAATACTAAGTTTAGTCGATGAGCTGTAGTCAAGACTTAAAGTACCTCTAAGTGATGTGTCTACGAATGGCATAATGTACGTTCTGCAGCTCTATGTAGAACATGAATAAAGTGCTAACTCTCTGACTTTGATAAAAGAAGAAGCATATCCAATAAGGCAGCCTCAGTTCGCTCTCACCCTGCAGAGGGTGGGTGTTGGATGGTGTCAGTCCAGATGGATGTGACACCAGCAGTCCAACCACACTGAGCTCCTGCTGCTGTCGTAACGTGGATATATAACCACTGCCGTCCCTACATCAGGCTGCCTAAATGGACAAAAGTGCCAGGGCAGCAAAAAATGCTGAAGAAACCCAGGGCTTCATTAGCAGAACCTTCCCAGCATGCTTTGCGATGACAAATGATTGACTTGGAACAATATCTAAGGCGATCAGGATAAAGTACCAGCCATTTCAAGGCTCAGCAAAATTCAAATTCTAATTAGACCTTGCACCACATTCCAAATAAAAATGGGTCCCTAGGTGGTTTACCCTATCAGGTGTCTCTCCCAGACCACTGAAACAAAACGAATAAAGAAAATGATTAAAGCGATAACAAAGGCATAAAATTCAAATTATAGCAGCATCACATCTGGGATCTGTATGTCACTACACTACCATATCTGCTCTCTCTCTCTCTCTCTTTTTCTCTGACGCGTTCACACACATATACACGCAGCATTCCTTTCTTTCTGCATGAGGACAATCAAAGAACAGGGGGAAAAAAACGACAGAGAGCAAGAGAGAGAGAGAGAGAGTGACAAAGCAGGGAAATTAAAAGGTAGAGAGCGAGAACGCAAATAGGCTCTCAGCTTTAAGGTTATTAATGACTCCTCAAAAATGTGCGACTTTTCCAATCTCTCCGAGAAGCGCTTGAAGGAGCCTGCAGATGAAGCTGACCTTCACAATGTTCTTTGGTCTTTAGTTAAGAAATTCACTCACCATTATGGCATCATTAGGGAAACAAGGATAAAATTACTCCATGGTTAATGACCTATAGGATCCCCACCAAAATTTGTTTCAGATCTAATAAAACTGAGTTTAACACACCCGAATGAATTATGAGGACTGCTACGCGGGGTATTAAAATGTGGGGAAATAGATTTTCTGAAGCTAGGAGGACTGGACTTTTCAAATCAGATAGTAGAATGGAATTTTCTGGGCAATAAATTCTACCATGTCTCAATTTCATTTTTTTTTTTTACCTCAGAATTTTTCAGGCTGTGATGGAATCTGTGAGTAGGATGGCCTCTAAAAATTCATTGCCAATTGCCGTCTCCTCCTCTATCCCCTTAAGGTAGATAGATTGATGGATGAACGGCTAAATGGGCAAATAAGTGGAGAAAAGTATAACCCAACGAAAACTCAATGTATGATGGAAATAAATGATTAGATACAAATATAGATAGACTTTAAAACGTCCCATGAGACACAGTGTAAAAAAACACATGTTAAAAAAAATAGCCTTCAAAAAGTTGCTAAAGCATGCATTAATGCCGATTATTTGTTGTGTTTACATTCCTCTTGCTAGCTGCTAAATGTAGTGCAAACAAAATTAGCCAATAGCATACCGCAAGAGCAGCTGAAAGGACACACAAACTCAATGAAGAGGACAATATAAAGCTGCAGGCGACAATGCAGCACATACACATGCATCAAATTGTGCACACTAATGCACCTTTGCATGTAACGTGATGAATTCTGTTGGGGGAAAAAGGCCATTTTGAAAGCAGCATTGGTTTAGCATGGTTTGGTTGCAGCCCCTGAGAAAGGGTTTGTGAGCTAATGGCATTTGCTCTCTTTAAACTTTAATCTTTCCTATTAATTCCCTGCAACTGGAGAATGTGCGAGAGTTAATGTTCCATGAACGTGTTTCTCACTCTGCAATCTCTTCAAGCTAATTACCTTCAGGTGCTAAATGGGGGGAAATTGCAATCCATTTGGAAGGGAGAAATTTCACCTCCCCTTTGCCTATGTAACACTGAAGGTGCAGTTAAAAAGAAAGAAAATCAAACATAAGCAGCCTGGTCTCGAGTACATTTAATAAAAAAATGGACTCTCTGTGCAGAGCCCTGATTGGCTCGCTCGTTCCAAGGTAGCTTTGGGAGAGTGAATGGCTTCCTGTGGTTTCCCGCCTCACTGCTTATTTTGCAGGTCACTTGGAGGTCAGCAGGTGCAGCAGTGGACAAAAACGGCGAACAGATGTTTGATTGACATGGATCACACAGATTGGCAATCGAAGTTTTTCTGATGTGAAGGGAGAGGCTCACTGAACGGCCATTTGGAAGGGTGCACACCAAGGAGATAGAGGAGGAGCGCAAATAAAAATTAAAAGCAGATTAAATTAATGTGACGGATTCTTGGTTGCTTGAGCTGATCATTAAATATCAGAGTGACGTGGTATTCATCAATGACAGAATCTAACTGCGAGTACACAAGTGGTCCCCGAGTCAGTCACTAATCAGTAACGCAGCGAGGACAGGATCGTCTCAGACAAATAGCTTTGATAGGTTTTACCTTTTAAGGGGTGGGCCTGCGGAGGAGGGTGATGTGGAGAGGAAGTGGAGAGAGATAGGGTCAGGGCGAGCGAACAGTGGGGGCTCTTCTCTCTCCTCAGAGGAGCCTGGAGCGTGGAGGGTCACTTTGTCCCCTGTTTGATCTTTGTCTTCAGATGACACAGCAGGAAATTAAAGATGAAAGGGAGGTTCTGACTACTGTCTGATAAACACAGAGGCAGAATGCCCTCATTTTGTGCCACGTATCCGGTCCTGATAATACGTTGGATCTGTGGGTGAGCTGCACAGAGATTTGGATTGGCTGAGCACTTTTTGTTCACAGTGTTATTTTTTTTAGAAGCAGCCTCATCAGACTGTGTCACCTTTAGGAATGCAATGGTTTGTACAACTTTGTAAATTTTTGAACCCATTAAGTAATATAATATAATATATGTCAGAAGTTTTTCTAACTCGTTGAAATTTTCTTTTTATGATAATTCCCCCGATGAAACGAAAGTTTATTTAAAGAGCATCATTAATACATATGTACCCCTTTATCACACTAATGTATGATCATGACTAAGATGTAAAGTACACTGTGTTGGATTTAATGTATTATATGTATACAGCAGGAATAAATCCAGGAATAATTATGATTTCATTTTCATTCTCTACACTTTAAGTATTATTTGTTATGTGTACACGTGCAACCCTTAGACTATATGCAACCTTTAAGTAGATGTTTGATATCCCCTCGCCTTGTTTTGAACATTAGTTCCTACTTGTCATTGTTTCAGGAGGGACAGATTTGAGTGTGACGGTGTAGAGTGACTTGTGCAGCTTTAGTGCTTTGTCACTGTTGTGCTGTTCTGTATTATCTTGACGTGTTGGTGTCGATTATAGTTGAATAAAGAAGACAACTGTTGGAAGAGATATTGCAGCCTGATTTTTAAAAACAGCCAAAAAATCTGGAGACAGTTATTAATGGAGATAAGAGGGTTACTTATAGAGCAACACAAAAGTAAAAAAACTGAACAGTTGGAACATAATCAAGCAAAATGAGACATTCAATTACAACATATATTAATATAAAAGTCCAACAACCATTGATTTGACTAATTCATCCCAAGTCGTCTTTGTCCGGGTCTTTTTCCTACAGTCACTGTCTGACACAAAATTATAGAATCATCTTCTTAAATCAACTCATCGCTGCACAGTTAAATTATTTATTGTCTGTGTAGAGCTTCAAACCCTGTAAGTCACACATATTTATTTTTCATAATCATTAGACACAGTAGCTGTTAAATCCAGTGCTTAATATATTTTACAGGAATAGATCAATAGATTAGGATATAAAAGAGAACGTAGTCAAACCCCTATATGTCTAAGTCAGTGATTCCCAAACAGTGGCCCGTAGCCCACTGGTGGGGCATGAAGTTACTGCAGGTGAGGCCGCACTAGGTCATTAACAACAAACAGGAAAAGTCTATTTACTTATTGCACTTCACTTTTCGCCGTTCTGTGAATGTGGAAGACTTACAGCCCAGATTCATATATGTTTTTTCTGTTTATTAAATATAAATATGCTATGACATACTTAATCTTAGACTCAAGTCTCAAAGTCAAGTCAAGTTTATTTATGAGGCACATTTCATATGACAAGCACAGACTCAATGTGCTTAAAAAAATAGATGAAATAAAAGTAGACAATAAAGTGTATATTGTAATTAAGTGTTTCTACACTTAAAACAAAAGAGGAGTTGCTGTTGTCGTGATGTACAATGAAAACAAAAACAGCAAGATACTTTTTTCCTGCGCATATTTCTTTTGGGTAATAATAAATGAATTAGTAGTAGGGAGTACTACAAACATCTCATATCTTAGACAAACACTCGTAGTGACGGCCCGGAGCTCCCACTGTGCTGAGGAATCTCCTACTAACAGCACTCCCTCCCATTTATCTCTGTGGCAGGGAGAGAGCACAAGCCGGGGCGAGTGAGGAAACATCAAAAGGAGAGCATCACAGATTACTGCAGCTCTGTTTTTCTTGCGACTTATACAAAAACACTTCAGCGCTGGTAACTAAAACCCAAGAAGCAAGATAGCTTCAATTGCACTCTGTGTGGCCTTTTGTTCGATCATTTCATGCAGATTGCTCGGAGGCATAAGTAAACCCTGAAACGGCCGCCGATGTTTCCCTGTGTTTATGTTTTTTTCTTCCCTAAAATGCCAAAGCTATTTTGTTAAGTCATTAGAGGTGTTATGGTCGTAGAATGGCTCGGGCGAGTAGCATCCCTGTGTAGTACTGAAAGGTTATTTTCTTCATGAACACTTGAGGGTCCACTGATCCCTTGTAAGTGTCTGTTGGAAAATGCATTGACATTTTAGGTGAATGGAAAACCCCTCCTCAATAGACTCTCTTTCATTGCTCTTCAGGTTTCAGGTCATTATACCCGCAATAGGGGACCACTCAACCTAGTTTGGTATTACCTCGAAGAAAACCCTCATGCGACTTCGCTCAATACATTCACAAATTTGGTAGGAAAGGGAGAGACAAACCTTCGACCTGAAGGCAGGCGCTGGATATGTGAAGCTGTTTGTTTAGCATCATTGATTATTTTTCTAGTCTGTGTTTATGGGACATAATGTTCTATCATGCATTACTATAACTTTATGAATACATCAGATACTCACGTTTGCAACATACTTTTCAGCAGCTGCAAGGCAACTTTGCTGATACTGTAAAACTGCTCAAAATTGTTGATATTTCTTGATTTGTTGGTATTTCCCGGGCATTCATATCGAATGTTATTTAGTAAAAGAAGGAACTTTATTTTGCAGTTTAAATGATCACAGAGGACTCACTGAGACTTTAAAACAAACATTGACGATAGCCTTTGGCAGACATATATGTGTAGGAACACTACATACAAATAAAACGTAAAGCTATAAATATATTTGAATACATTCGGACCGGACAAAGAAACAACCAGTGGAGGAAGAAGTACTCAGATCCTTTACTAAAGTTCACATGGCAAGAATCTTATGTAAACATGTTATATTAAATGTCACATATTTATGTCTTGTTTAAGTTGCGGAAGAGGAAATCTGGTAACGACGATTTACTTACAGAATCAAAATGAAAAGTATTCATGTAGCAGGATGGACTCTTACCACGTAATATAGTGCACATGTTTATTTTTGCATGATTCATAATGATGTATTGACATGCTACCAGTACTACAATACAGCTTGTTTGGGTAGAACATTTTTTAAACGGCTTTAAATGCAGAAATATTTGTTTCTAGATCAATAACAATAACATTATGTAAGCCTATCGTGTTAAATATAAAATCTAAATCTGAAAAATTCAAATGAAACTTTAATTATGAGACTAAATAAAGATGAGTAGAAAAGTCTGCATTTAAAATAGCGCTTGGAGCAGTTTTCAGGGAATTATTATGTTGTGGTTGTGTTAGCTTGCATTACATTGCTGATAAAATTAGGGGAAAATAACAACATAATCTCTAATAGTTTTCTCATTACAGGATCATATATAGGTCTCTATATAGGTCTCTCAGTCCATCCCATGTACTTCATAGAGCAGGGGCTAAAAAAGCACCAAAACATTGTGGCAAAGTTTCTCTAATCTTTCAGGATTCAGACATAGTCATGGGCACCAATCTCCACAGACACGTCCATTCAATGCAAATGCTGCACCTGCCAAGAGTTGTAAAAGCTTGTGCAGTTTCAATGAAAACAGGGCTCACATCATTTGGAAAGGTAGACTTGCCATTTCACGCACCAGTATCCCAGCAATCCGTACAGACCAGGAGACATTCCTCGACGGGATTAGAATTTTACGATCACCAGAAAAACGACAAACCAAAGAAAGTCATTCTGTCCCTATCCACCGTTCTTACAATACCCCCCCAAAAAAATGTTGATATTAATGATATTAAATAATGGTATTACCACTTCTACATGTGTTATTCTGATAGTTTTTTTTTTTTTATTCTTAAGGGTTAATATTAGTCAAATGATCAAACATGACCACCCTACAGCAAATCTTCAATAAATAACTGTTATTTAAATCAAAATAAAGCATAATTCAGCCCACCAGCACTGAAAAGTGCTACAATACTGAGTTGGTCAGAGAGTGGATAGCGGTTGGCCAGGCTCCTCGTCCAGTCAGGCTGAGTCGGTTCACACTGATAACGTAGGTAATGGTGTTTCTGGAAGAGTGAGGCCAGATGAAATACACCACACGGACAGATACCACAGGCATACTGGCCCCTTCTGTTGGAAAATTTCATTTTTTTCGGCAGGACGCCATGAATACTGAGGCTGAATCCAAATCCGGTTTTCCGCACTTTATCAGCGTGTGGTCCACCAAGTGGGGAGATGGCGGGGGGAAGTGAAAGGCTGAAGGTGGGGGGGATAGCAAGTTGGGGAGGGGGGGTTCGCCACTCAGCCGAGACCCTCCACTTTAATCCAATTTACAGCCTCCCCCAGCAAAAGATAATTACAACCCTTAAACCAGCTAGGAGAGGGGTAGAAAGAAAAGGCCTCACTCACCCAAACTGTGCCTCTGGCCCCTGAAGTCTCCACCTAGAGAAGGAGAAGAGAGAGATGGAGGGGGGGGGGGGGGGGGGGCGCTCTGTTAGCAGGACTCAAGCAAAGGCATTGTGACAAACTAAGAGTGTGTGTAGCTAATGAGGCAAAGTGATTTTTTTCCCAACAAATGGGTGCCTGCTGGGCAGAGGTAGAATGCACCCCAGGACTTCTTTTCTTGCTGATGTTCAGCACAGATGTAGGGGAGGTGTATTTTAGGTTGGTATGTCTATAAGTGCATATTTACTCCGTGAATTAGACTGCCTTGTATTTTGTAAAGCTCTTAGACATCTGTGGTCATAATTACATGTTTAAACCATGTTTTAAATAATCTTAGATTTTCAACAAATGATCGTTTATCTTGAATTCATCACCATATTTTTGTTACAGTATGTGTATGTAATTCAAATGTAATGCAAAAGAGGGTTTTACTTTTAATGCTGTTTACAAACAATATATTTGTGAATAAATGACATGGCTCTCAGATGCTATGGAATTTAAGTTTTTGCTATTTTATTCTCATGAATGCGTCTTTGCTGGATGGTCTTGACGTGTGAAAGAAGGAATGGGGTTATAATTTGCTGCATACACAAGCATTTTCTGTTGTTGTTTTTGTTTACTAGGGTTGACAACATTTGCATTACTTCAATTATTTTCAACAACATGTGTTATAAAACGATAAAATCTTGTGTTATTTAATGACTGATAGTACCGCAAAGTACCACAGGTTTAAAAATAATTTAAAAAATTAAATAAATAAATTAATAAAATACTTTTTTTTAACTTAAAAGCTGCAGAGAGCGACAGATAGAGAGCGCTGTCTAAATTACAGTGTTTTGGTACCAATGTATTTGTACAATGAAGACAATGTGCAGGAGTTTGCCCACACTGTTTAGTAATTACGCCATAGACTTGTAGTTTCTGTTACCATGGTATCATATCAGGTATCTAAATTGTTAGATTTTCACTAGTATCATACTGAAGTTTAACATTCTGGTATCATGCCACCCTTATTGCATACTATAAATATATTTGCAGATAAATGATGTGGCTATTAGATTCTGTGAAATTAAAGATCACGTTTTTTTTCCACAAAGACTGCATCTTTGTCAGAGGTCTTTGAAGTGCGAAAGAAGGAATGGGGTTAACTTTTGCAAAAGAATGTGAAGAAATAATAATGAAGGGGCTCACAGGGGAGCGGAAACGCTGGCCAGTCCTAATTAATAGAAGGAGAGACACTCCCAAAGTCTCCCATTCACAAGCTCACAATGGAGTTCTCCACCAAGCAGAACCTGGAATGGAATATGGGAGGAGTGAATGGAGACGGGCAAAAAAAAAAAGAAAAAAAATCAGACTCAAGCCCTCATTCTTTTTCCTCCCGTCTGCTTTATTGTATTTCTATTTTATAGCATTAGACCCAGGCCTGTGGTCCTATAGTCCACGTTCCATTCAGTGAGACTGTGTTCAGAGGATCCCACTGGTCAGTTTTGTAAATATGGGTTCTGGCAGTGTGTATGAAAGGATGGCACATTTCCAGAACTTATCCGATGTAGGCCTCTCTCCTCCTGCTCTTTCAAACACTCTCTCCCCCACACCATCTCGGTCTCTCTGTCAGGTGCATTAGCGGCTGGAGTCAAGAGCATTGGTAGCCTGGACCAAGGGATGCGGAGGTGGTGGGGGGGGGGGGGGGGGGGGGGGGGGGTTATTTTGCCACAAGTCAAGTCAAGATGGGAGGGGGTTTGTAAGGGGCAACAGGAGAAGTGTGGACCCACCTGCCACTGATTATCCTCCCAGCTAGAGGGTTTAGTCTTGACCTCTGAACTTCAGAACTGCCCCACACCACTAATCTGTTAATTAACCGAGAAATACCCTGGAAAAACTTTGAACGGCCTTTGTGTGTGCGTGTGCATGTGTGCACATGAGTGTGTAAGGGGAAGAGACAACAAGAGCAACAGAGAGCGAGAGGGAGAGGGAGAGAGAGAGAGCAGTGTATAGCAGGCTCACACTGTGGCATGTGGTTTCTCTGTATATAGCTGGCTCGTTCTCCCTCTGCTGCATTGCTGGATAAGTAGGACACTCAGCCATAGTTTTACATCATCAGCACTCGTCTTTGTTGCCAGCATATTCAGCCCTCCGATAGAGGAGGCCAGGAGCTCTCTACAGCTCAATGACACCCACGACACTCATGACCCTAAATGCACTGAAGACCCAGAATGACAGGCTGTTTTTATCGTTTTCTTTTATTTTTTTATAGATGTTTGTAACACTTTGTTTTACTTTGGTTGTTGTATGGCAACAAGTCCACCAAGTTATAGAGAAACAAATATTGAATTTATGTATTTAATCTGATAAGGATGGTGCAATTATAAATGGTTTTCTGTACAAAGCATGAACCTGATGGAATGCACATTTTGGCTTAACAATTTAAATGAACTATTTTAAGTAAATTTTGCTAAATCTATCCACCAAACAAATTGGTTTTTTTTGTAAAGTGTCAGTTCACTACTTTTAAGGATTTTTGACAAGTTCATCCATGAAGCGTTCAAACTTTTTTTTTTCTCCAGATTTTGATTTTATTTTGATGTCCAATTATGAGAATAGATATAAAAACAGATGGATGGAAATCAGTTGGTTGAAAATGAGAAACACACTACTTTATTCTTTGCTTTAGACAGAATTACTGAGGCTGCTCGACAGCTTTGTCTTGGACAGTAAAAAAAAAAAAAAAAAAAAAAAAAGTCATTGTAGGACAATCCATGTCACGAATGGTACTCTGTTTTTGAGGACTGGTTTTCTTGTGAGGTCTACCCCCCCCCCCTGCAGTAAAGTGCATATTATATTACGACATAATACAAATAGGAACATTACTCTTTGTTGAACACATTTAACCTGTGACAAAGTGACACTAATAGATATCAATTTGCCTCTGATAGAAACAAGCTCAAAAGGTTGGAGGAACTCTTTACTTCAGAAAGGATCCTCTCAATCCATCGTTGTCAAAAATAATTGACATGTATTCTAGGAAGGGAACCCTTTCTATGTATGTGGCAGAATTAGTCTCAAATTTTGGAAATAAGACAAAGTCCTTTGTGAGGTTGTCCAAATTTTTGGAGATTTTGAAAGTAATAATCTCTCTATTATTTTAATGATCAATAGCATTGAAAGTACTAAAGCTTTAAAAAGAGCAGTGTCTAAATTTTAAATGATTAAAAAAAATATTACACAGTATTATATGTTTAGGACTTGTTGTTGCCATGGTATCGAAACAGGTAACGACATTGTAAATTTTTACTAGTATCGTATCCAAGTAGAAAATCCTATCTCTCTCTACATATATATATATATACACACACACACACACACACACACACACTTCAGCAATTTGGAGGGTCAGACTCAAGCCTGTGGAGGCTGTGAGGACAGTTGCATCTGTATATGGGGGTCATATACCCTCCATATTTTTGGTCCGTTATAAGTTCATGAGCTATAACGTGTACAAAATGTAAAAGGTTAAATATGTATTAACCTTTATTTACGAGTGATCTTTGTCTTACTTCCTCTAACTTTTTGAAACCCGGTTCATCACTAGAATGACCCTTTAACCCTCCCTGATGCAATAAAGTAGATTTTTCTCACTTGATGAGACACACCTGGTTGTCTTGCTGTAAACAAACAAAAATCTCGGAGGTTGCTCTGACTGGCGAGGCAGCTGATAAGTGGGCCAACAAAGTCAATTAGTTCTGTGTTTATTAGTATGTGACAGGTGCTGGGTCATGCAGATTAACTCACAACCCTTGGAGGGATGGGACAACAATAATGGTGAAACATGTCCGTCCGACCAGAAAGTAAAGGTAGCAAAAGGAGCATTGCAAAGCCTGCTCAATTAATTATGTGGATTAATGAAGTTCTGCTTGATTAAATGTTGATGCCATTAAAAAAACGCCTAGTTTTTCTCTCCAATGTGACATAATGGACACTCTTAGATAAATAATGGAATCCTTCATGGTTAGGGAAACCAACACATTATATGTTAAAAACCACTCCCCCTCCTGAGCCCTCAATCGATTAATTAAGGCTATTGCCCTTGATTACCCAATCACAGGTTTTATCCAGGTTCGCCCTCTAACCTTCAACCCTCTCTGACTGGAAGGATATTGATTTAAGAGGAATGTTTTATTTTCAGCTCCTGGAACAACATTACCTTTAAAAACAGTTGCTGACAAAGTGTCCTTTCACTGACCCCAGAGAGCTGTAGCTGTAGCTATTGTTTCTGTACACTTCAGGTTGACTGGGCAGCTAAAACATCACGGAGCAACCATTTAGACAACTATTACATTAAATAATTGTCAAAATGAAGTGAGCAATCGATAACACTCACTGTTCTCTGAAAGCTACTGATGCAAAAAGATACCTATCCTGTAATTCAATATAATCACACCGTTATGTGTGCTGTCAATACACATATGAATGACTTCCACTTCTTCTAGTATGTAGCTGCATCTGATTAAATAATTGCATTGCAATGTGGTAAAGCCAATTCATCACTATTGTGTGTGTGATTTTTTTCTCTTCATAGCGGAGGATCTTTCTATTCTTGTGACAAATTAAGCATGTAATGATTGCAAATGTAATCACAGCACAACTGGTGTTTATATAAATAAGCAATGCATTTAAAAAAAAAAAAAAAGCACAAATCAATGGTTCTAACCACTATAACCTGAAGGTGATTGCCTAGCGTTTCAGACATAATGAACTATAATGTGGTCAAACTGTGTCCAGCTTCAGGATTGTATTAATGATGAGACCCGTCCTGATCTTCACTGTGAGGTAAATCTGTCCTTTGCAGTTGGTCTGTCAGTTAAAGTGGTTACGAATGCACAAAATAAATCAGAACAAGTTTTAATTTAATGATTTAATTCATCATTTAATTGATGATCAATGATGAAGTGAAAACTACCAACGCTTTAAAAAACATCAGATCTTCAGTCATATTTCTAACCAGCTATTTTAATAGCTATTTTCACATATGGGCTCAAGGAGAACCTTTCAGCAGGATGAAATCTTCCTGAGGTGGTTGTTCACACATGCACCTCAGTGGGAGGCTATCCCAGTTTGGGGGGGGGGGGGGGGGTTGGGGGGGGGGGGGGGGGGGGGGGGGGGGGGTTGGGTGGGTCCAAAGACTTTTAAAAGAACGATGTGGAAGTGGCGGACAAAGCAAAATTTCCACACTATGTTAGCAGGGTTTTATTTTTGTTTATTTGTTTATATAAGCGCTAAGTGTAGTTCCACATATTTATAATAACATCAATTCATGAAGAAAATCTACTAGGGGGGTTTGCAGGAAAAAAAAACAGGGGAAAGGCAGAGTGAAAAATGTCATCTGTTTGGGTTCACACATTAAAATTTCAGGAAGTTTTCTGTAGTTTTGTGAAAGTGTGAAAGCATTACAAAAGTTGCTGAGAGAAAAAGTAAACAAATGCTAACTAAATAAATGCACAAATAAATTGGCAACACTTTAGTACCAGAACATTGCCAACATATGTGTGTAATTTAGACAATGTGCAGGAGTGTTTAAACGTTATTGTGTACCTAGGAACAATACTGGGTGCTTAGGACTTGTATTTGTTGTTGCCGTGGTAATGAAATAGGTATCTGTCTGTCTGATATTTGTAGAACTGAATCAAAGTTTGAGGATTTGGGATCCTATTCCCTGTTCCAAATAGTTTCTTATCATTTAAACAAATGGCTAACACCGCCGTGGTACTTTCCCTTTTCCCTCTCACCATGGAGCCAGACTGTAAACAGCGTAAAGACTCTGTTAATATTTAAACAACGAAAGTCATAACACAAACTCAACAAGGTAACAAGAATTTGCATTCCAAATTTCAGCTTTAGGTAGATGGTTAACCAAAGGTCACGTTTTATTTTTTAACAATAAATCCAACAAGGTGCCAAAAATGTTACGGCAGTTTCCCCATGTGGGTCGGAAGTACAAGGATCCATGCGAACAACCGTGCCCCCTGGCAGAATCTGAAACACCACTGATGTGTCAACAAATCAAATAACAGTTGTGAAATGCCAAGGCTGCATTCACTCCTTGTTTTGGTGCTTGCTGAACAAGGCTGCGTGGGATTGCTCTCCCTCACCCTGTGGTCTGTCCTCTAGGGTGCGAGGAATCTGAGTCACTCACTGCACATCAGGCTTTTCCCCCTGGGGGCCCTGGCACTGGCAGAGGCAGGTTAACAAACTGTAAAGGCTTCAACTGAGCAGCACACAAACTGTTTTCTCTGCACAAAGGGATTGGCTCCAACAAATGTCATAAGCCTATAATGAGATAGCTGATCTCTGTAGTAGAGAAGAAAAGAAAAGAAAAATGCTTCCCCTCTGCAGTCAGTGGCTATTAGAGTCACAGAGAGTAAAAAGGGGAAGCTGCCCCATTCTCTCAGAAGCCCTCGGAGGCCGGCCAACATGACAATGCTGGTCAATTAATTGGTGAAAAAGTGAAAATCCAATTAATGTGTATCAAGCTGGCAGTTTTGCATGATGATGGCTCATTAGGAGACCAAGCTGAGGGTGGTGGAGTAGATGGGTGGAGGGGCTTAAACCCCACTCATTAAAGCTCTGTCTTTCTCAGTGGGGTTTTTTAGAGACCGGCTTATTTATGCAACAGGTTCTAAACAAAACCTCAATGTAACGCTCACTTAGCAGATTTGAAACTGATGAATTCCTAAATGGCGTGGGTGGAGATTCTTTGCTTCCCGAGCAAAACTCACATTACCCTAAAGCTACTGTTTTTATTTTACATGGATCTAAACGCCGGTTAATGTCAACGCATAATCTTTAAGTTTCAACACACAAGTGAAACATACTGTCGACTCTCATCTGCTTTTCACAAACATCTGCATCTACACTAAAAAGTGCATCTTTTATTTGCTTTGTTTTTATATTAGCATTTATTGTTTTGTTGTTTTAACCTGGATTTCAAAGCCAAGGCAGGTCAAATATCAGCCTCAGCTTAACAGACAGAATAACATCTGTAATATTTTATATTCAAGTACAAGTATTCACCTTTAACTACCTGCTCTCTAGCATGCATATGTATATCATATTGAACCCTCATTTGTAATGGTGTCGAGGTACAGACAACAGAAAAGAGGCAAGATACAAATAAAATAAAAGGGTGTTACTTTCTTGTTCTGAATTTCCATATTTAAAAGAAAAACCTGTTTAGCTCAGAGTTTTCCTGATTGACCTCCTCTTAACAGCTTCTTGATATTTAGTAGGTTTTAGAAGGTACAGTCATAGCACAAATGGTAATAGCACCACAATAACCACGATACTGGGGTTAGGGTTAGCATATCATGATCAGAAGTAATTCATTATTTTCAGTACTTACTATAAATAAGCATTAAATGAGGGTTATTGAGGGAAAAGTATCTGTCAGTAGTGTTGCAGTTATAGAAGAGACTCTTGCTAAATAAGGTAAAAATTAATGCTAAAAAACGACTAACTAAAAAACATGTTAGAAATATGAATGTTAAGAAGCAACTAGTGAATGGCTAAAATGTTTATCTTAATATAAAGCCTTATTATTATTACATCAGTTGCGTTATTTCCTCTGAAGTCACCGTGTTTATCTGTATATGCCCCTTCACCTAAACATATAAAGAGACTAAAAGTATTCCAGCATTCACACAACAGATGTTGATTTTGTTTGGGCTCTATTGTTGGGCTCATGTTGTTGTTTGGGTGTCTCATCAGTGGGTTGATTTGTTGACGTGGTGTTTTGTTGTTGTTTGGGTGTCGCATGCTTTATTGTTATGTATGCTTCTGCATGAGTCAAAGAACTTTGTAAACCCTTGTTTTTAAAAGTGCTAAAGTTATGATGATTATGGTTATTATTATTAACAGTTACCACAATGGATTAGTACTTATTTAATAAAAGCCTGGAGCTGACGGGGATATTTTTAAGGGTAAAAACTTATCACGCACCAGTTTAAGATGAACAAATCAACTCAGGCTATAAAAACCTTCATCTTTAAACTGGAAAACTGTATGAAAGGAGCCTGTAACAGCAGTACATTTCATTTAAAAACACTGATGGTTTTATTATTGAATTTAAGAGACGCTATCAAAATATGTTAAAAATGGAACATTGACTTTTTTATTTGGTGTATTTCTAAACTAGATAGCTTTTTCTCCCACTTCTGAACCTCCCGACATCCTGACAAAATAAAGAATGTGCTCCAATACTCCTGCAGCCCGCGTGTGTTTGTCTAGCCCCTGCCTCTATGTGTAAGATTAATACTCTTGCCACACTCTCATAGAATAATGTCACTTTAATCTTGTTTGGGGCGAAATTCGAAGTGGAGTGTGTCTACTTGTTTCCTGAGATTACTTCATCTTTCTTTCGGCAGCAGTGTGTGACTCTGCCGCCTGCTGTCCCCTGGCATTGGATGTCCCATTACCCTTCACACGCCGCAACTTTCTGCTGTTTGCACAACGCTGGCCACAGGAGCCAACAGGAGGCCGGTATACTATTGATGTTTTTACATTTTCTTTACCACTGCAAAAACACATCGTAGCCGTGTGAAACCTATAGCTAGTGGCTGAGCATTTGGAGGACTTTTAGGTGCTTTGAGATGTCTTTCCCAACAAAGTATTATCACTGGAGCATTGAAACTGTCGTCTGCCTCAAACAGCATGGAACACAAAAGAACATGTGTTTTTTCTGCCCCTTCCTACTGTTTCACAGCTGCAACAATGAGCTATTTTTAATTTAGGAAGAAACACTAATCAGGCTTTAACTGATATTTTGCACATGTCACATGCCTGTTGAACTTCTCAAACTTTGATCGTAGATACTCCACTGCTTTCTCAGCACATTCCTGGACAATCATTAATGTTAGCGACTCATTTCAAATATTTCTTGATTTTACTTTCTGTTCGCCCGTGAACACGGCCATTAGATATTGTTCCACAATTCCCTCCCCAGTAAACGGGATCATTTGCTATTCAGTATTTATAATTTTTGTACAAAATTCAAAAGAAGTGTGTTCATAATGTATCAGTATGTAGTCCACCATCATCTCTGAATGAATGAGCTGCAGTGCATCAGCTCTGAATCTTGCACATTCTTTAACACACACACATACATATGACACCAACACAACATTTGGTCTAACAATTACCATTCATTATATTCTTATTAGTTTTATCATTTCTGAATGCTCTGTCAGACTTTCAAAAATGCGTTTCATGACTAATAGCTGTATATTTGCATCAATAATTGTATAATTAATATTCTTCCTAGTTAATATGAAGTACAATTTAGGTCTACAAAAATCCCCTTTAGTTATTTCTGTAGCTTCTTTATGTCTAAAGGTAGACAGACACACTTTGTATGGCAGGCTTTGTGCTGTTTGGAGGAGCAGTGTGTTTTTCCCCTCACTTCCTAATAATCTATTCTGTTCAGCCAGCTGCATACATTGACAAATGTTTCCAGCATTAGGTATTTACCCGGTGAAAGGTAATAGATGCAAGGGTTTAAAAATGCCTGCTGCAAGAAACAGCCAGCACACTGGCAAAAAAACATCACAATAGGGAACATTTGTCTCCTGTTTGCAACAGGAATATCGTCTTTTTTGTTGTAGTAGGTTTCTGAATAAAACAAGGACAAAATATAGAGTAAAAAAAAAAAAGGAAACAATGACGTTTTAAAACCAATACTGTTTCATCTTTGTGTCACTTATCTCTGACTTGACTATTTAAAAAATGCATGTTTATTTGTTTTTGAAGGGATTACACTGCAGTAAGGCCTTAAGATACAAGAGAAATATTCCCTCTACATTTCTTTGTCTATGATGACTAAAGAATACTGCACACAAAGAGAGCTGGTGAGGAGGCTGTTTAGTTTGTACGGCTTCACTCTCGTCATAAAATACTGTGAAGTTCCTCAAAGATGTGCTTAATTTCTGTTTAAGAAACACCATCATTCAGTGCCACTCAGACTGCAAAAAAAAAACACACCAGAGATTAACGTTGATCTCTTTGTCTAATCTGTGTTGTCTCCAGGAGAAATGTGTTGATTTCTTTACATCTCTTTCTCTGCGATTTACATCATGGGTGCCGCTTGTTCTTGGAGGCTAATGAAAGCTGTGACGGTGCATTAATGAGGCTGCTTATTGCAGCTCGACTCCACATCCTGCATTTACCTCACTCACTTTGTTCTTCACGTTTCCTCTCCCACTCCTGTGTACTCTGTCATGCTGTTAACATTACACCCACTCCTCCAGGCTCTTATCTCAGACTTCTTTGAAATACTTTTCATATTTACTGGCTCTTACTAATGCTGAATTCTTTATCCTGAAACAGTGTAGCCGATGGGAAGTGCAACATCAAAGTTTGGATGTCGAACAAGGCGATGAAAGTGACATTTTGCTAGTGTTGAGAGCACACAGTTTTGTTTGTTTAAACTGTGTGCTCTTGCTTATGTATCTGTTTTGGAGCATGTTTTGAAGTAATCCTATCAAAACTCAAAGGGTGATTTGCCACTGATGCTATTCTCTAAAAAAAAAAAACATCAAACAAACAGAATTCTCTATTTATACAAGTGAGTTACAGGTTTTTTTTAAAGTCTATTTTCTAGAGGGAATACTGTGGATGCTTAATCATAAAATCATATTGCAGTAAACTACAAATGCACTGCTGGAAACGGGATTTGAATGCATCAAACTCCATTAAAAACAGAGTAAGGAATCAAAGAATCAGTCGGTGTTGTACGACCCGTAGAGCCTGCTGGGATTAATGGATAACTCCGGTGAGAGACGCCTCTGTTCTTAGGCAAGACAAAATGACCACAGGCAGCCCAAGAATTTGGCGGTCAGTAACTGTGGCTGTTTCCCATACATATATTATTATAGCAATAGCGGCGGTGGTGATTGAATTTCTGACCTTTTGTTGAAATGGGAAAGGAGGAGGGGGGGGGGGGGGGCGCATTTCAATTTTTGTTGTGTCATTCATGTCTTAAAATAACTACAGGGATGAAAGATCATGGCTTGATTCAATTACAGTGCTGTGTAAAGGCTAAAGATTACTGTATTCAACATGGAACCTCACTTGTACATATCTGATTCAAACAGGAGCTGATTTGAGATGTTTTAAATGGATTAAGGATTGCTCCAGTTAGCTCCTTTTTTCTTTTTTTTTACAGCTACAGAAATAACATGTTTATCTCAGGCACAAACAAATGGCTCAATCGATGACATCAAACCATGATGATTTTTGTTAGTAGAGCTATAACTGCAGCTTTGGTTAAAATACATTCTCAAGATGACAAACCTGATACTGGACGCCTTTAACCACACAATCCATCCAGCACTGGAGAAACTTAAAGCCACCAAACTAGAAAAGTTTGGTGGTGGAACCTGGCCGGCTCTGCCAATCAATAGCAAAGTTTGCATTAAAAACTGCTGACAGCTGTGGGAGAGAGTTCCCACTTTCATCTCGCGCCGTCTGGCCCTCCAGCTAACCTCACCGTCACCCTCTCTCCCTCCTCAGACCTGCTCTCTTTATTAATCTTTGTCGCATCCCACAGCCCGACCCCGAGCTCTGCCCCAGCCGCGGCTTTCCCTTATCGCTAAACTTTTGCCTCATTTCATTTTTTTTTTTTTGTGTTATCAAAGAACACTTCATTTGATAGCCTTGAACCGAGGGTCCTCCACTCCCTGCAGAGGAGCCCACCCAGCAGCTCTGTCTCACCGTATCAACCTGTTTGTTGAAAGACGGAAAACGAGCTCAGCGAATGAAGAGTGTGAGTATGTATGTGTGTGTGTGTGTGTGTGTAAGTGTCTGAGAGAGGATTAGTTTTTCCCTTGAAACTTATCTTTCTTGTCTTTTCATTTATATCTCATATGCTGTCCTAAAAAGTAATATAACAGAAAAAAACATCTGAAATTAGGACAAACAACATTTTCCTCCCAGACTTACTTTGATTTCTAGTTGGTGAGAACCTTGATCTTTTGTTCCTCACTGCTGTTCTCTGGGTTGACGGTCCCACTTGACAGTCATTGCTGAAAGGTGACCTGCCTCTGTAAAAGCAGGCCTCTGCTGCCCCTTAGGGGTGGAAGGAGAGAGGAGAATTTCAAAAGTCTTCTCAGTTTGGATACTGTATTTAATAAATAACATCGTTTTTTTAAGACTTTAAATGCTGAAAAATGATCAGTTTTAATGTTGGCACGCTGATGGATTATTATTACTTCCAGGGAAAGTTGTTGTTTAGATCCTGAGCTTCTCTGTCAGCTCCCTGCCTGGTGTTTGGTGCGTGCATGTGTGTGTGTGGTGTGTGTGTGTGTGTGTGTGTGTGTGTGTGTGTGTGTGCGTGTGTGTGTGGCAGATCTAATCCCATTAGTGCTGCTGATCCTGGGCCTCAGGATCTGTTGTGTCTCTATCAAACCTGCTTTATGCTTTGTCTGCTGAACTCCAATCTGTTTGCTTAGAAGCAGAGGTAAACAATCTTGTTTACAGGTCATACAGAACAAGATCAGAGCTAAAAATATCCCCAGGCTCCTTTTAAAAACCTTTTTAAAGTTGAATTTGTGTTTGAGTCAACACGTTGTTTTTTTTGTAAGTTACTCTCTTGTGTTTCAGTTGAATTATGTACAAGATGTACGCTGCCCTTTTGTCTATAAAAGAAAAGCAATTTCCCCCTTTGTTCATGTTTTTAATAAAGCATTACAGTGAATTAAGTTAATTAAATGGAATGTCATGATTGCATTTGTAAAAGAGGAAATACTACCTTCCATTAATGAGCTAAACCAGGATTGTAATGAACAAAATAATACAATTTGGTGTAACTGCTAAATATTCTCCTTTCAATATAATGAAATTACTAACAACATGAACTCAATTTTAAAATGTGAGGTCTTTTCTCCTAATGACATCATTATACAGTTAAAAAAATCTTTTTAAGATTATTTTTATTCATTATTTCCAGGTAATTCCTGTTAGGAAATGAGCTAAATTTTCAGCAGTATACACATCGATTAAATAAACAAATGACATAAATATCTCCTTTATGGAGCCAAGATCGGATGAATATTCATAAAAAAGGACTTTTTCAGGCTTCATATTAAAAGTAGAACAGGATCTGTCGCTGATCGATTTAAGTGTGCAAACCTGTCAGCAAAGGTGAGGGCTGAAGCAGAAATACGAGACTATTTGAAAATGTAAGAGCTCAATCTTTGCATGAGGAAAGTGTTCATCAATACAATTTTGAAGTAATTAATCAAATCTTTATGACGATGTCAGAACTCAGTAATAAGGCTGGTCTGTATACTGTAGTTGTCTGGCATGAGTGTGTTGGTTCTATGTTCATTATACTTCCTTGTTTCTGTGGCAGGTGAAGATGAAGTCTCCCCAAAAGAATTATGAAATATTCATTCATACATAAATACAAAGGAATATATTTCAAAGGTGAAGTTGTATGCAATACATGCTGGACCAGAATGAAAGAATTAAGTTCTTGTTTTGGTGATAACTGAAGGGCGTTCCAGGTCTGAACTCAAGCCGTGCATTGCTAAAAAAAAAAAAGCATAAAAACATGTAGTAGTTTATCTTCCAATGAATTAACAAAACATAGACATGCTTTACAAAGTCGAAAAGGCTACATAGATTTATTTCCAGTTTGAGGAGAAGAAAAACAATCCTGGAAAAATCTAGATGAGCTAGTTGCTTTGTTTATTTTATTTTTAAAATCTACTATTATCGGAAGTTTGCTTCATTTTATTATTTTGTCTCCAAAAGGCCTACAAATATCATATACATGGTTTTTGGAGGTTTTTCTGGGATGTGAAGTGCTACATTCAAATTGAAGTCTTCACTTGAATTCGTGTCATTCATCAACCTTTTCAAAACATGGACGTCAGATTCTCACAATGATGCAACCTATTATCTTCCTGTTTTGAGCGTCTAAATTAGAGGTGGGAAAAAATATCGATATGGCATCAAATGTATATTGTTGCCCTGGTTCTTGTGATAAAACTATCGTATTGCTGGCGTGACATACTGTACTGCTCTTTTCAGATTTCCTTCATGACTCCCTGTGGTGATGCTCATATTGTCAATACTGCACTTTACCTTTGAGGGCCTTATTGTTTTCTTCAGTTTTTCAGATATCGTGATGTATCCATATATTTTTGTCTCACTATTATCTATTATCACAGATTTCTGTATCATGTAAATATCGTTACCATGATCCATGTATCAGGTATCATATCATATGATGAGTTACTCTGCAGTTCCCACCCCTTAATGTAGAAGCTGTATTCAGTACCTACAGGCTATCCAGGTAGTGTCCAGTTTGCTGTCTATAGATTCTACTTTCATACTGAGCTTCATCCTGTATGACCTTACATGTCTAGCTGTACGACATGCAGCCAAATGAGACACAGTCCCAGAGAAAAGGTCTTCAGCTAAAAGTTTGAGGCCTCAGTACGGGTATCTCATGGGAAAAAAGATGTCCTGTCCAATTAGGATGAGGGGTGGGCAACTGGAGGAGTTCGGGTATCTTAAGGAATAATTTATGAGAGAGGTTAAAAGACATTAACCTCCAATTAGGTGCTGTGGCTACAGAAATGTGAGTGATGTCATGCACTCGTAGGAAGGCTAAATTAAGTTTCTCTTGAGGTCGGTCTTCCTTTCTCTTTGTGAAAGTTGTTTAAAATTTGATATATAGATTGCATTAACTGGTTTTAACACACTTTTAAATTAAAGATAACTTCTGTATATTTGCAAAATGAGATCTTTCCCCTCTTTTCTTTCTGCTATTGTGTAACAGGAAAAGGGCCATTTTTTCTGTTTTAAAAAAAAGAGATAATAATCAAATGGAAAACCCAAAGGAAGAATAAGCATTGTTAATATAACCTAAGGTGTTAAGTTCCCTTTTGTGAGTATTAGTACATGCACTTAACCTTCAGTCCCTGGCCACAGGCCCTTTGGGCTTGTTACTTAAGAAATATGTCTCCCCTTTTCTGTCCTCGGTGAGGTCGCCCCTGAAACTTGTCAACGAGACAATGTGGAAGGAAGTAAGGGATAAAGTTGCCGGCTTCTCTTTCTGTGCTGTGTTTATTTGCTGTGTCAAGAACTGAGAGATTACACTGTTTCTACGCAGTAAGAGAGGATTCTGGTCAAGCATTTCCCGAGGCTAAAAACATCACTTGAAGAGGCAAAGGAGGATTACTGACACCTGCATTAAGGATGAAAATCCTGAGTTGGGCCCATTTGCTGTGAGTGGAGAGTCATCATCAATCATTTGTGAGGAGAAGCCGTTTTCACTGTAGGGGCTTTATTTGGGGGCCTGGGATACTAGAAACTTGGCCTGTGAAGTATTAAATGGCTTTTCTCTTTTTCAAGTGTACAGTTATGGTAGAATCCCACCTGTGGTCTGAACGCTGAGGTCTTTATAGAAGCAAAAATATCAGATGCCTTTGTACTTTTTGAGACACAAAGTAGTTAGAAGTCTATTTATTAGGTAAAGAACTTAAAATATTAACTTAAATATCCATTATGGTCGCCTAGGTACCAGATTTCCAAACTATGATTCAATTGTAGTTTCTAGTTTCATTACCATGGCAACAAAAAAAACAAGTTCTATAAACCTGATGTTGCATCATTTCTTTTTCACGAATTGTGCAAAAATGCAAGCAAACTCCAGCACACTGTCTAAAGAGCACACACACGTTAGTAACGTTTTGGTGGCTCAACATTGACAACAAATTTGTGCATTTTAGACCGTGTGCTTTGCTTTTTTTGCTTGCAGCAGCTTTTTGATAAAAACATGACTGAAGATCTGTAGTTTTTTGAAGACTCTATTAGACAAAGGTTACGGAGATTATATCGATTTGAGTATCAAAGTATTGACATTTTGAAAATCTTAGTATTCATTAGTGTACTGAAGATTCATTCATAAAGGAAGCTAATGAAACCTCAAATCAATAAACTCCCAAATTCCATCAAATGTCATAATACAGATTTTTTTCTCAAAGTATTTAATTGGTAAAAAACTTGCTTGCCATCTTCAAAAAGTAGCCTACATGAACAACTGATTAATGGCATGAATTCAATTAATAAATATATTCTTATTAGCTATCACCCGGCCTTTGAATTCATTCTTCAGACACCCACTCAGAGGCTGTCGGGAAGGTAACACTAACCCTCATGCTGTCACAGGTGTGATTGATCACCAGCAGATAAACATCAGATCGGCGAGAGAACAGGACAGACATTGATCCCCAGAGGAAGAGAAGACTTGTCACACACCAGCATACACAAACCTCTGAGAAACATCTGTCAAAATAGCACGACGACAGAGAACTGTACCTCTGTGACTAACATGGGAACCCACAGACAGCTGTCAGCTGCTTTGGATGCTGGTTGATAGCCAACGAGCACAAATGTTTCCTGTTATTTAACTCCAATGTCCAAAGACTTAGAAGTTTAAGTACCACAAAAAAGGGGTCACAAAATTCTAACTCTAAAGCTACATAGTCTGAAATTCTCCTTAAGACGTAGAGAATTAGCCAAATAGATGACTAGATATCGTGTATTTTCTGTCAGATAGCGGAGATGACTCTTCCTGCCCTGAGGCACACCTAACAACAGACGAGGGCAAAGTATTCCCTGCTCGTTTTGGTTACCCATAAGAATCCCCTTGCAGCAGTTCTGTCACAATCAGAACAGAAAACAGCGAAATAAATGTCTGTGCTTTTACAAAATGTCAGTCCATGAAGCCCTCTCACCTGGCTGGGTCCTGAATATGTTTTTCCTGTCATTAGCCACAGACCGCATACGATGCCAAACTTAAGAAGGGAAGAAAGAGAGGAAAAGAAAATGAATGAGAAGTGAATGGTCAGTCTGACAAAAGGGGGCCAGCCTTGCGTCGACAGGAAGAAAAGCATTAGCGCCCTTTATGTGCATGGCGGCGGATTTCCGTGTGCTACACTGTCAGTGTATTTTCTCCTTAATTAAAACAGTCACAAGTTTCATTGAGCGGTGAATCAAAGGGTGGCTACACCATAAAGCAGACTCAACTCTGTAACCCTGGGTGTGTGTGTGCGTGTCCATGTGTGTGTATGCAGAGTTAGGAAGTCGGACTAAAGCACACACAGGGCCCGGGATGGAGGGGATTTAAGCTTGTGCCCATTCCCATGGTCAGTCACTCAGAATTGGTCATTACTGTCTTGCCTGGAGATGAAAACACAGCGATTAAGAATTACTTGGAGGAAAACATGACCGTTTCTAAAGTGCTTACCCATAACCCCCTGCCCTCAAAGACAGGAGCAATTTAACTTCATACTTTTGTTAATTCTTTGTCTGATTTTATTTGCAGTCTGTCACCCACATGATATATATTTCAGCTACTGGAAAAAACAAATCTACAATAGCCTTCTAACCCTGTAACTTTGAAGTAGATAACAGTAAGCATGAGAGAAGTATTGGACTTCGTTTTCAGTTTAAATCCAAAATGTTGTAATTTCAGTTTATGTATACTTTATGATTATATACCAAACTATATATTAGGTAAGACTTAGGTGTTGTTACATCCACAAATAATTTACAAAATTACATTTATTCAGCAAACCATTCAAAGGAATAAACCCACAGCAGAGAAGAGCGAGTCAGAACCAACAACAGCTTTTTCTGCAGATGAATATTTCAAAAGCGATGGTGTTGAGTGTCAATAGAGGTTGTCTTTTTTGACTATGGCAGTTTAGTCAGAGGTATAAGGGTGTTAATAGGCTCTGGAGGAAGTTATGACTCTGTTGATACAACACAAATATAAAGTCAGACTAGTCCAAAGTTAAGAACGCAGCTGCACACTGCATCTGAGGGTAAACAGTGTCAGATTTGGTTTGCAGAGTGGGTCTCACAATAGCAATGCTAGCAGCGCGGGAATTCAGTCCTCCTTACGGGTTAACGTCCACATGCCTGTGCTAAATGTGGTTATGCATTGCTCCGTTCAAGGGGATGTCTGCCTGATACCTGACAAAGCCTACATACAAATGTATCTCCTTTCTTTTTTTAAGATCAAAATACTTTTCAAAATAGTTTGCATCTAGGTAGTAGAGCATTATGACAGTAGTCATGAATGGATCTAGAGCTCGGTTAGTCGGCTAGTGACCGGCAATGTGGGCCTTATTTAATAAAAAGGTTAATAATCAGTTTAACCGACTAGCAAACCTGCTGTCTATTAGTGAGGGAATCGTTCAGTCGGCTAATCATGCACATCCCAACTGATAATATAGAACTAGAAAATGCAACAGAACCATTTTTTTAGGACATCTATAGCTTTGAGAACAAAAAGGAACATATCACCTCATGCTAAATGTATGCATGTTGACTGTTAACTTTTATATAGATAGAAAACCCTTTTATATTCATGTATTACATTTACTAAAGTGATGTTCAGATTGCAGGTCTTCTGCTTTCTCTTCTGATTCTGTGTTGTTGTGGAGGGCTGAAGATGACGATCACAAAGGGGGACAGCTAACGATTTAAACATGACCTGCCACGGTTATACGGTTTCTTAAATTGGAATAATCCCGAAATGTTGACATTTATTATCGAGGTTTTGTAGTAGGTATTGTCTTGTTTTACTCTAGTTTTTGGTGTTGCTTTATGACTCTCTCAGTTTTTATATGCTATATGCATTTTAACTATTTACAGCAAATTTCTCGAAGCTTTTTAAGTTGCCTGTTAAAGCTGCCAAGCAAAACATATATTTTTTAAATTCAAATTATTCAAAGTCATTGACTCCTCCCAGGTGGGACATTCTCCAAAAAAAAGTCTTATTAAGTGATCCCACAGTGAACTGGATCAGGCTTCTCCAATGACAAATCTTGCTGTCGCTCAGCAAAATAACACAGCCAGACAATAGCAGACTGAAATGAGGGGAGGGAAACTGCTTGCTCCACTTTGGTCAGTGTATGGGATCTCCTCTCTGCCCCTTTGTCATACTTGGTCTCTGGATCAGGAGAGCACCCGATCCCTAATGGCCTAATGACCCAACACTTTCCGCACCATTTCATTACCTTGGTGGTGGAGGGGAAAACCGGCTCCTTCGATCATCTCCTCATCAATTATAAATCGTTTCAATGTTTGGATTTTTAATAATGCAACATCATTTTTTTCACTCCCACAAGACAAGCCCTGTGGGTTTTGTTTGAGCAGGGTGGGATTCCCCTCTCGTGTTCTCTCCAGGGGACTTTCAAAAAGAACTGTGGGCATAAATAATGCAAGGAGAATACATACTGGTCATAATTGCTAATCATAGCTCATGCAACCTGAGGAGGTTGGACAAGTAGACTCATTGACAGAGGGGTTCAGAGGAGGCAACTTAGGATAAGGTAACAGGGAAGTCTACAGAGTTTTCAATGGGGGCTTGCTGTGGTTTTACCTGGACGGGGTACACCCATCACTCAGAGGTTGATGGTGAACGCAAGCACACTGGCCTTATGCAGAGAAAGAATGATGTGCTTATTGCTTTGTCTTAATATTCAACTGCAGACAAAATTACATTTCAGACAAATAGAAGTCTATAAAGTTTAGAAATAACAGGAAACTTTCTGTATTATGATTACTTAACATGACACATAAGTTATAACCCAAACTTTGCCACGATAGGGCTGCAATAGTTGGATGAAGGACACCATTAGGTTGTAACATGATCACTTAAAGGAGTCTGTGACGGCGGCAGTGAGAACACTGTATTGTCAGAAAACTTTCCTGATATTGGTTAGAGCTGTGTTTA
This sequence comes from Labrus mixtus, assembly GCF_963584025.1. NCBI lineage: Eukaryota > Metazoa > Chordata > Actinopteri > Labriformes > Labridae > Labrus > Labrus mixtus. The sequence continues at coordinate 8,582,761 of NC_083617.1, read as the reverse complement.
AGCTCAGAAATAATTTACAAAGCATAAGCAATTGTTCTGCCAAACAAATGATAGCAGTAGGAACAGAGTACCTATTGGATGATTAACATACAAGGTACAGCTGCAACAGTTAAAAGCCGATGTTCGGTCACCTTATAATATTGGTATAAAAAAATTGACACTAATGAGATTGTATTGTGCCGACACTGTCTGGAGAAAAAAAATTACTGTATAATGGCAGCAACATAAAAGTGGTACGCAAACGCCAAAAAAAGAGCGAGTTGGTTTCTGCTGTTTGTTGTCACTCCAGTCTCCGTCACAATGATGGAGTGTCTGTCTGACAGGTGCTGTGATTTCCCTGACCCCATTGTATTCAAACAACAGAGGCTCCTCACACAGGAAGAGCAGGGGAAACAATGGTACAGGTGAGTCTGGGAGAATTTGCCCTCCAGGGCTGCCCACCTGACAGTTAAGAGGTTTGTGTGTGTGTGTCTTTGTCCTACCTATTGCCTAACTTTTAAATGTATGAACATCTTTCTCCACTAGAGGGTGTCCACTACTCTGGTCAGAGTCTGCCCATGTAGAGGAAGCCTCTAGTAAATGAATGCTTGTGCTTTGGAAAATCCTTCTTTTGACTTTCCCTACTTAAAATAAAACATTAGATTGAATATTAAGTTGTCTTATTCCCTCTTTTACTTATTTTGTGTCATTTTAATTCCAACTTGTCTCTATCTGTGCAGGTGTTAGGACTGCTCTATATACCGTTCAAGATTAGTGAGTAAGGGGACATGTGTGTTAAGTCCATGCCTGTCATTATTTGCGGATTAGTCCTGGCCTGCACCCTCTTTGATGTGGACATCTTTCACACTTCCGTCCCTTTGAGCTCTGGGGACGCGGTGAAGGGTGCAGCGAGAGACCAACAATGGATTGAAGAAGAACAGGCATAAGCAGGAGTCATTTTCTGCTTTGTCTCGAGCTGCAGGAAAACTTCCTGTAATGAGGAAGATAAAACAGCACAACAATTACCGTTGCACATGTGAGCGATCACCTGAGAGAGGCCCCACACATATGCAAATGCACATATGCCCGCGTGCATATAGGAGATACATATATGCATCTCTGCACGCCCCTGTGCACACACACAAACACACTGTACAAAGTTGTATGTTCTCTGCACACAAGAACACACAGAAAGGGAAAATGTGATTCTTGTTTATCCCGTGGGGTCTACTGCCCTCTGCAGGACACACAAGGAAATAGATTCCACAAATCACTGCCTTTTTTTTTTTTTTTTTCAAATCCTGTTTCAGCTTTTGGGATAACATTATTTGTCACCAGAAAACTGTAGTTCATAGTGTAAAACGCAATATTTAAATCAAGTTCTACCTTAGCTTCTCTTGTGTGTATTGATTTTTCAGTAAATTAATACCATGTTTTTTTTTTTTAAAGCCAAATGCCTTTTCGGGTATTCCAAGGAGTAGCCTATCTGTGCATAGCCAGCGTACAGCTGAGTGGAGGAGCCTTACAGGACCGAACACAGGGCCTCTTTCAGGCAGAGCTGCTCGAGAGGCATATGAGGGCACTCAGTGTTCAACCCCAACCACAGGATTTATTTACCTTCCAGTGAGGGCCAGCCAGTAAGAAGAGATGGAGTGTGCTTAGAGAGAGGTAGGGCTACGGTGTGTGTGTGTGTGTGTGTGTGTGTGTGTGTGTGTGTGTGTGTGTGTGTGTGTGTGTGTGTGTGTGTGTGTGTGTGTGTGTGTTTGCTTGAGGGGTGGAGAGCTGGACTTGAGTAGTGGTCATTGTGTGATACTGGATCTAGCTTAAGATAGAAAGTGGATGTCAGGATCCCAAGAAGTCACTCACCCTAAAAACACACATTCCATTACAGGTATTAACAAATCAACAAAATCAGCTTTTGTTGATCTTTCCAGTCCACAACCATGTACTGCCAAAACCAGCTAATGTAAGAAGACCAAAGTAAGACAGCATGGGGATGTTTAAGAGAGGAGGAATATGGAAGAGAGCCAAAAAAAAGTTGATAAGGGGGGTGGGTTTCCTGTTTCCATAGCCTTCTCCAGTCCTTTAAACAGCACAGGTAGAGGCATTCAATGTGTGTGCATACAAGGACACTGGGCCTCTCTTGGTAAATAGTTTAACATCATGACAGTCTAAACCAGTGTCCCCCTTGGAGCAAGCGTCGCCAAATTTTGCCTTATTTCTTAACCAAGCTCGTCATCTTTAAAAGAGTTGCAGGTGAACAGGCAAATATTCATGTATGTATGTATAGCAACAAACACTGCAGATTAAATATCAGGTTTTCTGTGTTTGTCATGAAAAAAGGGAAACTCAAACTCCAGGGTTCTTAAGCGCTTTGGGGGGAAACACTGAGGTGATTAGCCACAAAAGGCCATAAACTCCAGTAGCAGAGCCACCGCATTGAACAACACAACACACTCCAGCTTTCTTTCATTATCATGGTTTCATGCTGTTTAAAAGGTTTCTTTACCATAGAGACTAGACCACACTTTTTCCAAAGATTTTTCCAAATCAGGTAGTACAACATCAAAGTAAAACTCTGAAACAGTTTCAGCATTCTTAGTTTAAGAGAAAAATTGCAAAGCATCTTGGCGACATTTAGAGTAGAGAGAGCAGGTAAGTTAAATCATTGAGTCCATAAAGAGGGAAGCCTCAGATCAAATATATCTACATTCTTGAAAACTAGTAAACAGAGAAAGAACAAAATATGGGGATGCACACTGTTATATTAAGTCATAAGGGGTATCATCAACACCTGTCTTAAATAACATCAGAGCAAAGACTTGTCCAGTTATGTGTAAATATGGACAAAATGAATTTGCATTAACAACCTGTTTTATTTTATTTGTATAAAAATAAACAAATCAAATGCACACAAAAAAAGTATACACAACTCACGCAAGCATGATAGTCCAAATCAAAGTCACCACAAAAAAAAACCTTTGTGGATTTACAAAAGTGATTTGAGAAGGTTGATTCCTCAAACAGTTCAACGGAAAAAGCTAAACACAACTCTTACTATCTAGCCTCTTCATTGAGCTGTTTGTAGCTGTGGATGTCTGTATTTTTGTGCACTTTAAGTGGACTCAAGTCTAATTTCGTTGTACACTTATATAATGACAGTAAAGGCTCTCTACTCAATTTCTATTTAGCAGCTGCAGCTTACATTATCGTCACCATTTACACCATCCGCTGACTATTTGGCAATATACTAACACTATTTTATATAAACATTAGCAATTGAGATGTGTTTATTTATTTAACATAAGAGTATTTGATAGATATTAAAACAAAAAATATCATAGGAAGGTAGGTAAGGAAGGGGCTTAAGGTGGGCTCAAGACCCTGCAAGCCTCTCCCTACCTGCTCAAGTCATTAAGCCACGTTTGTGTAAATCCCTTATTGTCCATGTGTTGTTCAGCTAATGTTTTATTTTTGCTTCAATGTGGCATAGGGCCTACTACAGGGCCCAAACATGAAGCGCCACACTGATTTTCAAAGCTCAAAGTTTTTAGTAGCCTACTGGAAGTAAAAACCAACAGCACAAGATGTCAACAAATGGATAACAGCACAGGTTCTTTTAAGTAAAACTGAAATAAATACACTGTTTTTAAAGCTCTGTTTACAATACCTGTATCAGCTGGGAGCTTTTTTCCCTGTTGTTGCTCATCTTTCCTCCAGTAGTCTTACTTCTTCTGGCGGACAGTTAAAGTTGTTGTTGAGTGCTTCATCTAGCAAGCTGTGCGTGTCACTAGCTTTATCGACAGAACATTCATTTGGAATATTAAACAATACTTATGTTATCTGAATGCAATATAAAGCGTCAGACTCCACATTTGTCTTCTTCTCTCCACTCTCCCGCTTACTGTTCTCACTTTTCTGGTTGTTATTTATCCGTTTCCTTTGTATTTTTGTTCAAGTCTGCACTTGTCTTCTTGATATCGATGGACAAGTTCCCGTTTGACCTCTGACATCATCACATGGATTGATCCACTTGAGGGGGGGAGAGGGGGGCTTGACAACTGTGTTTTTGAACAGCTTTGATGGGAGGGGAAGATAGGTCGTATAATATGGTTTAAGATGTCCTTTTTGCACACGTAAATATTGATATGGATGATATAAACGTGCATAAAAAGAAAATGAGATGAATACATTAAATGTTTTGTGATGCAAAACATTATGACGATGGCATTCATAGGTGCTTGCTTTGATTAGTGGTTTCCTAACATTTTAAGTCTGATTGAGCAGGATATTGTCCACAATGCTAATAGCTAACCTGTTTTTGATACTTTGGGATGAGATGCAGTATAAGATAAGATAATCCTTTATTTATCCGACAATGGGGAAATTTACATTGTTACAGCAGCAAAGAGCAAAGATTGCAGGCAAAAAGTGAACACAGTACAATTTAAATATAAAAAGAAAACAGTGAGGATATGATGTATAGTAAGGAAGGTAAAGAAGATGACTGCATGAAGAAGTTGCACTAAATTTAAGTTTTAGAACCTTTTTCTGTGTTATGCTGTAGGCTACCTGGGGTTACTATCAGCTGCCAGGATAGCCTAATGGTAGCTGGCCAAAGGTGGATGTTGCTAATAAACCGTGTTATCGATAAGTAACGCAGTAGACTTGAGAAAACTACTCACATCTCCTAACGTGCTAGGAGACATTATAACACAGATTGAAGAAGATGAGGATAAAGAAGAGGACTTTTAACAAACTTCAGCATCTTGGAGGTAAGAGTCCTGAGGGTAAACTCCTGTGTTATGTTGTCAGGAACTATATTAGCTACAGCTGTCAGGTCACTGCTAGTTAGCTGCTATTTTTTTACTGATGTTCGGTGGCCGACAGGAGACTCTGGAGGAGAGAAGTCCACGAATTCAAACAACATTTCTGTTTCAAAATTTCATTTCTGCTTCTCAAGTCGTTGCTCATGACTCATGAAGAGTCGTGCTCATGAATTCCAGGGTGGGTGCACTTTAACCAAAACTCTGGGGTCGAGTTACCGTTTAAGCAAATATAAACAATCCAGCAGCTGTCCCCATGACAATTCTCAAGCTGCTGCTCTCATTGAAAACAGGCAGCCTGTCACTATATTCACACGTTACAGGAAATATTAAATCTATAGGCGCATAGTATATATATTTTTTTCCTTCATTTTATTTTTAGTTTGATCATTTCTAATGTTATCAACTTTGCTTTTTATCAGTTTATTTAATCTTTTTTTTTCATTTGTTTATTTTTTATCTTTTGTTTATGTCATTCATTGACCAAACAATTAAACACAAACATCAAATCTCAAATCATGAATGGAAATGAGAAGAAGAATAATCTCATATAATCTGCCCGTCCTTCACAAGACATTATTGAACACGGCACATCATTAGAAAAAAAAAAAATTGTTTTCCAAATGTTAGATATACTTTGTACAACTTGCTTAGTTATACATTGTGAAGTACACAATTAGCATTTTTGACAATTCACCTATCATCAGGTAAGTTATCATTCTGTATTTTCTATGAACAGGTACCAACATGTTGGTGGCAGTTCTCCGTCTTTAGGGACTTCGGGTGGGAACCTGTGGGTGGCCGGTTTAAGTCCTGGTACAGACCAGAAATTGGGACTGGTAGCTGGAGCGGGGCCAGTTTACTCCTCGAAGTACTGCCAGAGTGTCCTCAGGTTTGACTATGTTCCAAATATGTTCTGGTCCAAACTTTTAGCTTTCTTAGAACTTCAGCTGTATTGTCAAAGAAGGCACTTGCTTTCATTGAAATGAACCTACTTTCCCTTGCAAGGCAAGTGGTTTTGGCTTTCTCAGTGCCTCTTCAAAAAGGGGCTGAACGTCTGTGAGGATTTTCAATCTGCCAGATCTAGCCTGGGTCAGGCCATGTAAAAACAGGGCTTCCATTAACAGTTTTTATTGTGTGCAATTTTACTTTGTCCTTTTTGGCATGACTGACAACAAGTATAAATATCTTTCTCACCCTCATTCTTTACTCCGTTCTGGGAAAGTGAACATGCTCATCCTTGTGTATGTGCTGGTAGAACTCCCACTTTTGCAACTCGCTGCTCAGCATCACTAATGCTTTCAAACAACGCCCCAAAGGAACCTTGAGACTCCGCCAAACTGAGCTGTCGAGCGGCTTATCGCCAAAACTTTTCCTCTTTTGCAAAATTAAAACATCTGCCGTGTTGTTGTGGGAATATTCAGCATTAGGGAAAAGGTCTAGGGTGCAATCTGCTTGAGAAACAGCTGTGAACTCAAAAGTGCTTTATCTAAGCTGAGGCGAGAAACGGACAGAAAGAATGCAGTCTTGAATGGGGTCCCTGTGTCGGCCTTTTCCCCTCTTTACTATTCCCACTCAGGCGTTTTGGGTTCCCTGGCAACAGCATGCATTTGGCTGTGGAGCCGAGAGAATGCAACTGAGTAAACAATCCCACATTAATCCTGATGTTTTACATGTTGTCTTCTGACTCTTATCATTTCTATGCTTACACAAACATCGATAAGAAAGATTAAGAGTAGAGTTCTTTTGCTGAAAAATCCTTTTAAGAAAAAGTAGATATTAAGCTCCTCTCTGGTGCTACACTCAGATTTTAAATGACCAAATGAGTTTGTCTGCGGTAAAAAGGAACACACACACACACACACACACACACACACACACACACACACACACACACACACACACCAAGGCCACGACAGAATGTACCATTCCAGTTTCCCCGGTGGAATTTTTCATAGAGCAGGAAATATTTGAGGGATTAACATTGTAACATGATGTTAAAAGCAAAATGTTGATTCATTTGACCTTTAAAAAGATGATTTTATGTTTCACAGAAGGAGCATTGTCACATTACAGAAAAGATGGCTTCATAGATGCAAATGACATTGTTTCAACAAAACGTATCATTTTAATTGTCCTCTCAGGAAAACAAATTCTGACATTTTACATCCATGTGATATATTTGTAGCTGCTACAGCATAATCTGTGCTTTGGTTCTTGGGTTTCCTATGCAAATACAACAAGAGTGTTACAGGAAAGACGATAGATGTGTAAGCGAACTCCGACAGCAATTAATATAAAACTATGTAAGGGATTTCCCTCTGAAAACACAGAAAGTCTAAAAAAACTCTTCAGTGTGCTGCTTCACAGAGATCAGCTGAAGTCAGCGTCAAGTATCTCAGTTAGGATGGAGTAACTGAAAGTTTGAAGACATCCATGAATTTGATCAACCGCTTCTGCAGCCTCGTAAATAACTACACCGTTCACTTCTGCTTAATAAGTTGAAAGCCTTGTTTTTTTTTTGTTGCTGCATTGTTGCTGAATCTAATACTTTGAGCAGGTTTCTGAAAAGAATAACGAAGGATAGAACATTTATTTTTGCAGACTTAGTAAAGAGGTATACAGCGTAGATTCTTTTGAGCTGAGGAATTCCACAGATTAAAATCAAATAAAAAAAAGGTTTGGAAAAACTTCACTTAAGACTTGCCCAATGACTTTAAGGCAAATGTTTGGGTTGTTTGACCCAGAAAAATAAAGCCCAGCAGAGCCACACATTCTGACCATGTAATTAGGCACATGTATTAAAAGGGTTTTGTCTCAGTGGTTAAAACCATTTTGACAGACCTAAGGAACAAACTATTAAAATACAATGAAACAGTGACCATGAAGAAAGAAATACCTTACATTAACTGTGAATTGTTTTGACTTAACTTTAACTTTACAACATGAGAATGGGAATTATTACAGCTCGGGTTCTCAATGAAGCTTGAAACACCAACTTTTACAGTCAAATATAAACTTTTATGATAGACACTTAAATGTAAAATGGTATTGCCTCCACATAATTATTGCAACCCATTGAATTTGAAGTAGTTAAAAGCCAAAAAGCAGGAGCTCCCATTCGTTCAGCTGCACCTGGTATTTCACAGTATTCCCTTTTTGCTTAAATTCCTCGGTAGTGCCTGGGCAACTTGAGGGTGAGGCCAGCTATTTCTAATGTATTCATATTTATATTTGAAACAGTTAGTACAAGCCCACTACTATATGTACCTCTAATGCATATCCCTTTCCTTGAGCAGCGTGGCAGTTTCAGCTGTGCCTCAGCCCAGCTGAACACAATGCCACCATTGAACTAGAGTCACAGTGGATACCTTTATATACCATAAAGAGAGACAGTTAATGCAACAGCACCTGGGGTTCACTTAAAGTGACAGGCCACATTAATACAGTAACACACTTTACGTACATGTTAAATATTAGTTGTCACAAAAACCCTAAACATACACAAATCTCATAACGTATCATTCCCGTTCATTACTGTTTAAAGTTTGCAGGTCTTAGTATATTACTATGGATTTTATGATTATTATTTGAGTTGGAAAGTCATTAAAACTACTCCAAAGACTTCGTTTTGTGTGTCCATGAACACACCCGTCTTAAATCAATAAATCAGCTCTGACTTCACCCCGTTCTATTCAGTGTGTTCTGAAGGGAGCAACAGGCCATTAGCAGAAAGACTGACAAACACTACAACCATGACTAATATATCTAAAGAAAAACAACATCAAGTTTAAGACACATGTCGGTATCTTGAGTATAAATAAAATCTTTAGCCTTATGAACCGGCATGTGTTATATTTCCATCGTAATTGGGCTCTTTTTTTAAAACAGCAATTGTCTTGTACTTTGAATTATAGTACAAGACAATTGCTTTAACTGCCATTTGGTTGAATATATTACAGATCATCTTGTATTCTGAGACGGTTTTGGAAAGATAACAATACCCCTCATGAGGATGGCACAAAATGAAATACAACATTCATTTACCTGAGTCGGATATGTAAAGCCAATAAAAGCACAACAGGTATAGCTCAACCTAAAGTGAGTCAATCAGTCGCCTAGTGAAGTGCAGATCAAAAAAACCTGCTACAAAACTCAAATCAAGCACTAGCAACAAATACTATGCAAACAAACAAACTTGCACCACTTTCACTTTCTGTACTTTTTCCTGAATCTAAACATGATCCAAGAAGAAAGCAAACCTGTAGTGCTTACACACTTTCACAAAACTCCAGTAAAACTCCTGATATTTCTAGGCGGAGCTGCATGTGTGGAAACACCCACATCTCTCCTGCCAGCCCCCTAGTATTTCTTTCTGCAGGTAATCAGAGGGAGCTGATGTGAGAACCCAGCAGGATATTATCAGGAGAATGAATGCTTTTGTTGAAATTGTGATTCGTTCAAACAACACAGCTTCGTACAGCGTACTGTGTTACTTTGTCCGCTACTTCCTCGTCGTTCTTTTTACGTTCCGTCTTGCCTCAGGAAACCCCCTGCGCCCCCTTCCGTCTGCCCGGGACAGTCTCCGGCTGTGAGGGGCAAGTGTGACAGACCAGTTCAGGAGGATTTCAGGGCTGCTCCTGAGTGCATATGTGAAAAAGTTTTAAGATAATGATCTCTCAAAAGTCAAGACTCCCAACTTCTGCCATTTCATTTTAAATGAAATACAGAGCATGACATAAAGCTGGAATACCATGCTCCTCTATGGTAAATGGACTTGAGCTTATATAGCACTTTTCTAGTCTCCTGACTACTCAAAGCGCTTTTACACCGCAGGTCACACCCACCCATTCATACCCTTTCACACACTGATGGTAGTGATCGCTATGTAGTATCATCCATCAGAAGTAACTAATCCCATTCATACACCGCCACCGAAGCAGCAGGAGCAACTTGGGGTTAAGTGTCTTGCCCAAGGACACATCGGACATGTTGCCCAGCTGGGGATTGAACCCTCGACCTTCTTGTTGAGAGGCGACAACTCTACCAACTGAGCCACAGCCCGTCTATGAACACAGTATATGCAAATAAATACTTTAATAAGTGGCTCTTCATTTTACAATGAGGCACATCATTGGTGAGAATGAATGCTTGTGTATGGCACAACTTCTTTTATGGCAACGTTGCTGAGTTTTGGTTTGTGCAATAATGGCTTCTCTTGGTTCCTATCCATTGTGTGCAGTGTTTTTTCAGATACACAGCTACATTTTTGATCAGTGAAAAAGTTTCTCCTCAAGCAAACTGATGGACTTATTGGTCAGTGTCTTTTCATCATCCACAAATCTGTACCCAAACAGCTTCATGGTGGGCCCGCACACCTTCTGCACCACCTGTGCCAGTGTAAAGGGAATGTTATATCTCCATTTCTCCGCCTGCTCTGAGGAGTTCTTCTGGGTGGAGTAAATCCCCCTTGCTTCCTGTGTGGTCTGGGTGTTCCTAAGAATCCACTCCTTAGCTTGGGGACTAAATGGTATCCCTGTGAACCTGTACATCTCCTCTGCCTTCTGCATGGGGAAGCGGGCAATATCCTCATAACGCACCAACATGTAGCGTCTCCTTAGCCAGCGAGGTCGACTCAGTCCCACTTCTGCAGAAACTCTGATGTTGTCGCAGTTTCCTTTGAGCCTCTTCACCTCCTCGTCGTCCTCAGGCACCTGGCCGTCCTGCGCCCAGGTCTTCCAAGTCTGGTACTTGGAAGAGAAAGCCACCATGCGAGACGCTAAGATGGCCCGTGGATCTCGGACTAACTGGATCACCCTTACGTCCAGGCGAGGATCCTCCACCAGAGGCTGTAACGTGTCCAGCAGTCGCACACGGACAGTCTTTATGGCGTGGTGTTGCTTGGAAAGGCAGTACTCGGATGCAAGGGTCAAGTTCAGGGGCCCACAGCGACGAGTCTTACAGTGGTACCTGTGACAAGAGTGGAATAGTCTTTGTTAGATGTGGCTTAATAATCTGTACAGAAGAGTCATTCCATTTTTTTAAGAATAAAAACAAAAAAAAGTTCAGACAAACAGTGAATTTAAAGAACATTAAGAATACCTCTCAAAAACCTCTTTGATTACAGGACTGCAGACGGGTTCTTCACAGAGCGATATACTGGACTCTCTGCGGAAAAGAGCCGGGGTGATGTGGTCCTCAGGTGGAGGAGAGATGAACTTCTCAAGAGGAGAGAAATCACACAAGAAGAGTGCCTGGAGTACATCCCGGTAAATTCCTGCCAACACTGTCCCGTTGTTTGCCTCTGAAGCCGTAGTCAGCATGCGCTCGACGTGCCACAAAGGCTCAAACAAGTAGAACATGTTCTCCCCTTGCTGGTTGAAAAATTCCCCCACAAACGAGGAGCCTGTTCGCGTGCTGGCCAGGAGTAATATGTGCTTGCGGCCAGCGCTGTAGCTGTACGTGCTTAACCCATCTAGCTCTTCCTCCTCTTCCTCTTCAGAGAGACTTGAGTAATTCCCGGTAGTACCAGTGAGTTTCGAGAGCAGCATTTTAAGCATCGCTAGGGAGCCATTATGAGTTGTGTTGTTGTAATCCAGTGGACTCTGCGGGGTCTGTTGAGGAGTCTGCCTCTGGATGAGTTTATCAGAGACCCTGATGAGATACAGAGAATACTTAAAAATCATCAACAACAGATTAAGTATAAACACTTAATATAGGTCTTGTGTTTACATTTCAATTGAGGTAACATGTTTACATGGTAGTAGCGTAAATGTACAATATCCAGATTATCACAGTTTTGGTCTCATTTCTTAGAGGAATACTTTAGTCAGACAGCAGCTGCACAACTTAGTTTAGCATAAAGCATGAAAACAGGGGTTAGCAGTTAGCCTGGCAGTGTCTAAAGATTAGAAAAACAGAGTGGTTTAAATCTTCTCGTGTACGTTTTTTTCTGCAGGAAGCACATTAGTAGTTAGACCAAAATGTCACTGCTTTAAAGGTGTCAAGCTAATCCCAGAACAAATGACACACTTCCAGGCAATCCCAGCAGACTTAACTTTCAAGCATTTCATATGCACTGAGATATGCACAAGGAGACAGAAAGTTTGCAAAGTACAAGACTGCAAAGAAATCCAGATAGGTTATTCTCAAATTCTCTTTTTGAATTTTAAAAGGATATTAAGATGCCGTCTAAGAAAGTCATGATGAATGCTCAGTAGGGCGGAATGGTTTAATTAGAGAAAAGACAAAGCTCTGTCCTGCTGTTTTCACAAATGGCTCATTCCCTAGTTTTTTTTTATATCATACGGCACGCTCCTCAGCAGAGTCAAGAACCAGCTTTTTCTAATTCTCTTACCTTGATAGAATGTTGCTTTCCTTCTCGATGATGACCAGAGCCACAATACAGATGAAGACAATTGCATATTTGGTCTTCATTCTTGAGTCCTGGCTTTGTCACTGGACGTTTAGAGTCTAGTCTGTGTGATGGTCATAGCATGTCATGCAGGGGATGAAGCTTCATTCTACAAGGAGAAAAACAGTAGAACCTGAGTGTACAAATGGTTAACAATGACAGAAATAAATATCAATCCTGGTGCTAACTATGTTTGGCTTTTGAGAAAACTTCCATTGGTTAAGAGGAAGGGTCAATATAGTATGACTGAATAACAATATTTGATTATGTGGAGCGCTGATGGCCAAGCTGTTTTCTTCATTTCTGAGAACCACTGATAAATCAGCATCAGAGGGGCTGGGGTCAGGTTAGAAGAAGAAAACGAATGACTGGGTGGGGGGGGGGGGGGGGGGTCAACATACACAGGGCGGGGTTACATATCAGCAAACATAGTGGAGCTTGCTCAGCAAGTAGCCTACTATATGTGATTTCAACACCACTTGTCTTTAACATGAGGCCAGTTTCAGAACTGAAGAACTAAAACTGTTGCCGCGTTTCATTTAAATAATCAAGTATAGTTATTTAATCAAAAGATGCAACATGTCAGCAGGCTTGATCTCTGATGGAAATGTTTACCGTTTACTAGCAAGTAAGAGCTAGGTAGTGACAAAACTAAATCTTTGGATCGCTCGAGAGCCTAGTGAAATCGCAAACCCCACGTACAGATGCTATGGTCCTTGAAGCTGCAGGTCATTCCCCGCTCTCTCATCTCCGTTTCTTACTCTATCAACTGTCCTCCTTTCTAACAAAAGCATTAAAGCTCAAAATATAATCTAAAAAAAACAGAGCGTGCATAATGAGTTGAAGTTCTGTGGGAGTATTGCGTTACACTGTCACGCTGAAGACAGCTGAGGCAATCTATTAGGAAGACGACCCATGAAGCCATACAGAACAATGAATGTCTTCTCTGAAAGACTTTCAACAAATTAACCATTTTGACATTGACCTTTATATGAAACTTTAATCAGTACAACACTTCTTTTTTTTTTAACTTTGAATACATCGTCTTTTCACTGTTTTTCTGTTAAGGAGAAATGAAATGTAGACTACACATATGCCATTTGGAGCTGTCAAGAGAGTGAATCATTTCTACAAAGTGTATCATTAAGGGGAAAAAGACACAGTATCCAAGTGGTGGTGGAGTGATTGTGTGCTCTGTAAGTAAATATCACCCAATTATCTGAGCTTAATATGCCATAGCCGTCAAACTGTCAGGCTGAAAGCACTTGAGCTGAGCACTTTTACATATTCAAGAGTCACTGGAGCGTTTGGCAAATCTGACTATCTGCTCAAGCAGAAACACACATCACTCTGTTTATCATCTCACTACAAATTACATTAATGGCTGCCTTCAAAGCCTTCAAACAGAATCTCGTGGAGGTGATGAAAGCTAAATCCCCACAGAAGGTTTTGCTGTTCATTCAGGGGTGTTAGAATAAACAATTAATTGTGAAAAGGGAAATGTTGAAAATGGTTTAATTTCTGTAGGCACAGCTAGTCGCTTCTATAGGATTGATTGATTTTCAATGTTGACGTCATGTGCCATTTGGAAATTGAGAAAACTCCCCCCTTCTGTGTGTGTGTGTGTGTGCCACTTAATACAGTCATTTAGGGGGGAGGGGGCTTTCTATTCAGGAGCATTTTCTACATCCCCCTCACCGAACCGCAATGACTACAGACTAATGAATACTTCTGCATACTATTAATCCCTCATGCAATGAGATGAAAAAATAATGCCTTCAAATAGTCAAAATCTAAATCTGGATACAATTCTTCTTGTTCTGTGAGTCAGTAACATGTAGAGCTACTAGAGAGAATGATCGACCACAGTGGACTGCCTCTATCGTTGCACTATTATCATTTATACCTGTATCACTTATGAAACATTCGCCAATGGTGATAATAGTGAGATATTTTAACATTATTCATCGTGTGTGGTGTTTTACGCGCATGTCAGCAGCATGTTTACACGCTCCACCGTGCGCCGGTGTATCTACAGGGTTTTTTTTCTAACGCTTTGAGTCATTTCCTGCCAGATCACAGAAGATGTTGAGGTGTTCGTGTAGCGGCTGAAACAAACCTTTCGCTGTTCTGTCTCTGCCATCGAACAAAATGTTCCTGCTCTTGGAAGAAACGGCACGGTCCCTTCGTTGCATCTTGCTGCATTGTCTCGGACAAGGACACACTGCTTCATTGTATCCTCGGACGCGGGCTCCTCTCCTGTGTAGGATGAATGAGATGCAGCGCGGAGGCACGGACGGCGCGCGGAAACTTCCACATGAGAGAGAGCCGAACGGAGCACGAGCGAGGAAAATGTATTTCAATTAAGTATTAAAGAAAACGACGCTTAGCCATATCGGTGTCTGTGTGTAGTTTTCCTTCTTTCTGTCAATGTGCGTTTGAAGTCATTTAATAAAAGTAGCGAACAGTTTTAAATGTAATCTTTCCAAAACTTTTCATCAAACTTTCCCAATGTGTTGGACTCCTCCACTGCACGAGCGAGCTGACTGCAGCCACGCTTCACGTCACCGCTCTCCCGTGTGTGGGACATCCTGTGTCGGGGAGGTGGTCACGTGATCCCTAAACACCCTGCAATTTAGAATAAAGACCCCCTTTTTTGAAGAACTGCCTACAGATTACATTGAGTCCATTTCCGTTTCGTCAAAGCACTTTTTTTTAAAGAGACCTGCTGCAAACTTACTTTTGCCAAACCAATAGGCTTACTGGTTAATTTAGGAAATGCCGTGATTATATTAGAACATTAAAATCATGTTTATTTATACT
The DNA here is from genome assembly GCF_963584025.1 of Labrus mixtus. Taxonomy (NCBI): domain Eukaryota; kingdom Metazoa; phylum Chordata; class Actinopteri; order Labriformes; family Labridae; genus Labrus; species Labrus mixtus. The sequence goes on along the minus strand of NC_083617.1, from coordinate 8,567,719 downwards.
ACATGTAGGAAGCTGAACTCTCGAAAACACATCTTCAGAGCATCGATGGTTCATAGCTTTACAAGTTTCCATTGGCCCACTGACCCTTACAAGCATCTCACTTCAATAAACAGAACGCACAAATGAATTTATAGAAACAGTTAAGGCGCTGATAAGAAAAGTTATTTGCCTATATTCTTTAAAAGTAGAAATAAATAAACTTGTTTATCCAGATTTTCATTTGGTTTCACCATCTTTTGCTTTCTGTAAAAATAAAGAGAGGATAGGTAAGGTTAGCAACATGTACTTTGGACCGAGGTGGAGCCCTTTTCCATCATCACCCCATTACCTCCCTTCTTATTAGACTGTGAAGGACAGACAGGCTTAACATTACACTAAACACCAACTATTCCAAAAATGTGCACTACGTGTCTGCATCCCTCTGATTTTAAACAACCTTAAAGATCTCCAATTAATTGTTGTTGTTTTTGTCATATGCATCATGTCTTCTAGACCTCTTTTACAGACAACATTTTAAAACGCCATGAAAGTGAAAGGTGTCTGAATTCCATTAGTGGGCATTAGTTTGAGGATCTTGATTAGTGCATACTGATTCACTGTCAAATTGTGCTGTTTCCTTTGACACTTGAATATAGGGGAGCCATTGTTCACATGGGTATAACTTACACTTGTTAGAAATAATCCTGCACTCAAAAACAATAAAAGTACCTATTTAACATTTGAAATCCAGCATCACTTTTTAACCACTTGGGGGCAGCATTGTACAGAATATATAGTATCAGAGCTGCACCAGAGAGGGACGGACTCATAGAGCACAGGCTAGGTTTTAACAGTAAAAGTCAATCTAATGTAAGATATTTTCAAAAATACAACGTTATTGTACTGAGTAATAAAAACTTTATAATTAGTTCTTACCTTTTATATGACACCTTTATTTGTTTGAACGGTATACTTTTTGTGTCTGTATATATTTAACGGTTGCATTCATTTCAATTCCTTTAAGGGTTTAAGGTGTATAACAAACTTAACACAGATTGTTAAAATTGTATGATGGCTCATAATACAGGACTAACACCACTGGGGTTCCTGCAGGTGGGTCAGTTCAGTCCTCATGCTGATCCTCACTTCACCTCTTCTAGATATTTTGCATGGTTCATGTTCACTCTGCTAGCGTTCTGAGCTTTATCAAATGAAAGGGCTGTTAACCTACAGTATACTCTACATGCAGAGATTAAAGGAGTGACCTAGTTTTAGAGTGGACCAGGACTAAAAGCAAACCTCTGTGCCCTTGGCAGACCACAGTGGAGATTATTATTAATAATCCAAAATGCTAGAGCTGAACTGGGTATCTTGACAACAGGTGCTCTCACAGACAAAGTGATCCTGCAGTGACACAAGTACTGTAGAGTCATAAATTGTTCAAAGTTTCCCTTTCTATTTTTACCTGATGAGCCTCTTTTTTTCATCGACTGGCATTGTATTCTTTAATACATTTTGTCAGAGCAGGAGAACCCTCAAGGCAGTATTTTTTAATCCAGAAAATCATTTGTTTGCTCTGAAAATGTATATCGTCTGTCAGTGAATGTACATTTAGGATGGATGAATAATAGATTTTTGTATGGGATCTTTCTAATCCAAAAGGATCTTAAGGTCTTAGTGATTAAGTGCTATTTGGTAGTTTGACACTGACATTTGACAAGTTTTCAGACCCTCACGTTTCAGAAACATGTACACGACTGAAGCCAGATTAATTCTACTTGCAGATTTCTCAGTCAACATCACATCTTGATAAATATCCAAAAACGTGCCCAGTCCAAGTCCAACATCATACTGTAATTATACACATAAACCCAGATGTTCCTGGGGTAAACATAGGAGTGCCTGAATTATGCCAAGCACCGAAGAGGGCAAGGTTTTTTTTCTTCTTCCCTTATATTTAAATCAGTCTGGTACAAAAAACCAAATAGGTCTGATTAGCTCATGTCTTGATCGACACTCACTGTACGGGGGGTAGAGATTTGAATTACTCATCTGTTTTTATTTTATGAAGGATAAGCGTTATTCACAATAATGTGGGTAGCTGAATTGATTGACAGACAGATGCGATGTAACGGTTTGTCAAGAAGCTTAAAAACCGCCTCAGCTCCAGCTCTTATCCTGTCGTTAGATTGACTGAAAGTTATCTTGAGACAGCATTTCCACCATGGCGACCGCCATCGATGAGACACTAAAGCCCCCTGCAGGAACAGATGGGTGACGTCACTCATGCTTCATCCATTAAAATTTACAGTCTATGGTAGCAACTTTTAAAATCACAACTTTTTTCCACATTGTATCTAAAAGCATAGTTGACCCTGCTCTCTTGATGTGCTTTTGTCTCAGAGGAAATCGACCTCTGCTCTTTTCCGGTTTTATGATGCAACGGAAAGGAAACGATTACTGCAGTAATTCCTTTATCTCTGTTTTGTTTTCATTTGGACACCAAACCCCTCTGAGGATGACTTACATTTTTAAATAAAGTCAGGGCCGTTACTGGTGGCCCATCCTGTCACTGACTGCACAACATCATTTTACTCTTTGTAATCAAGGGGTGGGAATTGTAGGCTAACTCACAATATGATATGATACGATACAATACACAGCCCACAATAACTATTATATCATGATTCTGTGATTGCAAGACAATCATCAATGAATAAATCATCATTATATATCTGTTTAACTGAAGAATAAAAAATGCCACTGAAAAGCTAAAGTGCAGGATTAATGTTTTTATCCACTGTAATTGGTGTCACTTTCCGATCTCATCACTCTTCATCCTTTAACTTCTTTCACTGCTGTCTGACATTATCTCCATCACCTCCTTAGTTACCGCTGCCTTCTTCTTTGGTCAAATAACTTACGTTCATTTTACCGTAATTCATAAAAGCACCATTATTATTGTATCAAAAGAGTCAAAATGATGATATATTGCTGTTAGGATATTTTATACCAACTCCTATTGTACAGTCGTGCCAGTGGCTGCTTTATACTAATAGAAATCTTCCAGGATAGACTGAGCTCATTTGGATGCAGGGTTCACAGCCCCGTTTATTGATGACGTTAATCCAAATCAAAGGATACACATGAAACAGCAGCAGGCTGAAGTGAAGAATATTTCCCTGAAATTTCCCTGTGGGCTGCCTAATGGCTCTGTTCTCAGCAGGAACAAAGAGGTCAGCATGTGCCACTGTGATTGAAGGCACGGGATTAGAAACTATAAGAAGATGACTACAGATGAGCAGTGAGCTTTTAAATCCGTATGATGATGATTTTTTTTTTTTTACTCTGATCATTGCAGAGACACTTGCATGTGTGAGCTTCAATGACAGGTCTTTATTGGAGAAACTACTAACTGATGTGAAGATTTGAAATAGGTCACGCTTGCTATGAAAGATAAAGACAGGCCATACATTTGTGAGCTAACATAATGTTGCAAACTAAATGCAACATGTGCCTGTTTCTGCAACATAATGTGTGCTAATTGTGCTTCATGTTCATGTCTGATGGAGGCCGTGTGACCACAGACAGGCTCTGTGCATTACAAGATGAGGAGAGATTAGAGCACAGTGGGTTAATCTTTAGGCCTGCCATCTGCCGGGACTATGAGAATTAAAACTGAAGCAGAAGCCTCCAACATCAACATACACAAGTCACCTTACAGGTGATCTTTTCTAGTGAATGTGATGTTTGAAGCTTCAAAGGACATAAAACCATTGATGTAGCTTTGAATACTTGTATTCTAGACACAATAAGTTTCCAGTCTGAAAGGCCTCACTGAGCATGATGGGAATTTGTCTGCTGCCAGAGGTCGATGATCTTAAATCATAATGTTGATGTTCCTAAAAATGAAAGATGGTGGTTTTTATTCTGTGTGTTTTATTCTGCAGGCATGCATCCAGACGAAGCAATGCCATACTGTTTGATGTACACAGTAGTTTATACTCTACTTGTACCACTCAGATTATAAAGTAGATTTAATTTCTGTATGACAATGGACTGTAAAAGGTTTATTCATGTGTGTAAATCCTCTTGCATGCAACATGCTTTAATGCTGTGTATGGGCACTATACAATTGTTTGTTTGTATACTTGACTTTTTCATTGTTCTATAGGGATGCCAAAGTGTTCAGCCTGTACTGATGCTTATGTTAAAGCCTTTGTTGATTGACAAATCTAATAGAATCTATTTCTAAGCTTTCTCTGTATCCCTAAAGTGCAGATCAGAGATATTTTATTTAAAATAATAATACATTAGACTTATATAGCGCTTTTCTGAAAACTCAAAGACGCTTAACAAAACAAAAAAACAATATAAAGAAGTAATAGTTTAAGAGAAGGAGGTTGAGTGTTTGTGAGTGGTTGAAGGCGATGTAGAAGTGGGGAGTTTTTAGGGATTTCTTGAAGGTGGAGAGTGAGGGGGCGTCTCTGATGGTTTTTGGGAGTGAGTCCCAGAGAGTGGGAGCAGCAAAAAATTCAATTGAAATATTTATGTAGTATCAGATCATGTTCAATAAATATATTTTTGAAGTTGGTGAAAATATATATAAAGGGGTTATTGTTGCTGAATTTGGACACTTTTTGTCTGAATTAATGTACAAGATTTTTGGAATCCAACTATCCTGTAAATGTGACCACATACAGTAGAAGTATTTTTCCATTGGTTTGCATTTGTTCATTTACTATTTATATTTAGGACCATCGAGATAATACAATTTAACATTTGTTTAGAAGAGTTCCAGTGAGATTATCAATCAGATTATACGATAAACCAGTTTGGTTAATCAAAATGTGGTTCAAAACAAGAAATGGGTCGCCGATAGCCTAGCGGTTATGACGTGCGCCCCATGTACGGATGCAATAGATGCAGAGCAGCCATTGGTTCAAATCTGACCTCGGCCCTTTGCTGCATGTCATCGCCCACTCTCTACTCGCAACATTTCCTGTCTCTCCTCAGCTGTCCTATCCAATAAAGGCAAAGAGGCGAAACAAAGAAAAAAAATAAAATCCTATTGCATGTAAAATATTGTAATGAAAAGCAGGGCCAACGTCTTAATGAATAAATCAAGATTTCTTATCTTATCCCAGAAGAACAAATCAGCTTCACGATTCTCCACGATGACATCCAAACAGGAATTATAAGCTCATCAGATCATTCGCTGCTTCCATCAACATCATCCTCTGTTTTATGATTATCCTATTAATTGAGTAAATAGTGGATATATTTTTTTTTCCGTTCCCTAATGCAACGGATGGTTGTGGAGTGCATAGCAGATGGCACTGTAGAAATATAAGCAGTACATGAGCATTGAGATTCAGCATCGTTTTAATCCTTCCACTTCGTCCACAGCAGAGTGGGTCACTACACTCTTTGTAAAAACGTTCAAATCAAAGGTCAGATCCCAGAGGTAACAGATATTACATGTATAAAGGAGTAAAGGCTCTCTGTGTTAGCTAAAATTTAGTAATAATTCTGGTGCTGTAAGAATAGTACAGTCCAAGTTTTAAGCAAAGTATGCTAAAGTGTCATATTAGTGTGATTGGGATCATTCAAAAAAGGTGTCATACTGGTCGAAAGGTTTTCAATATGTTTGAACTAAAACAATATTTGTATTAGACAGTGTCTGATTCAAGCACAACCTCCTATGAAAAGATGTAGTTAGACCCCACCAGATAATTGTGTTGTGTTGATTTATAAGGTTATGAAAAGTACTGAGCAGCACCAACATTGTAAAATATGAAAGATATACCTTTCCATCATGTGCAGCACTGCAGTTATTCCCCTTGTCCTTGGCGGTAGCAGTCCTGTTGGACTGAGGAGGCCCAGCAGTGACTCTTAAGATTGTGTCATTGGATTAGCATGTGAGCATCTGCCTTTTTAGCCTCCTCCAGTCGCACACAAACACCTCATCGTCTCATGCGCAGGTGTCTCGACGAAGCCGTCTTCATGGTGCGCTTTCATGACTTCATTCTTTAGGATGAAGAATGTAAAGATTTTACATTTGCTACTGCTGTTTGTGTTTGTCCATGCCGGCTTTGGTAAGTGAAACGTCTGTATTCTCTACTTAGAGTTGATTCTTTGCTGTGATCACTTTGGGAATGCTGCTCAGATGTACCAGACTCTCAGTTGAAGATTGTCTCATTTTGTAATTAAATGCTTTTTTTTTCTAATTAACTGGTGTTCTTGTCATATCTAGTTAGTTGTTTTTGAAGTTCTAATGAGTTTGTGCTCCGTAAGACTTTAATACTAATAGATGTGTCTGGTTTAAACATTTGATTATAATGGTTATGGTGAAATAGTAACAGCTATAAACAGAATCTAGCTCACAGTTATTTTGAAATTAAGAATAGTAGGCTGTTATTTCTACCTGCAGAGATCTGGGGTCTATGAATAGAAAGGTTTTCTTAGGTTGACGTAACTCACTTGTAATCCTAATTAAAGCTGAAGAGAAAGCAGAGGGCGTGTGAGCACTGTATTGTCATCTTGATTCATGTCACTCTGGTATTAAAGCAAGACAGTTTAAGGCTCCCATGGAAGTTAAAAATGTTTAATCTTTAATCACACTTGAGCTCTTTTTTTCATTTATATGCCAATATATTAGCACAAGAGAGTTGTTTTGTAGTTATTGTCGATGCTAATTTAGAGTTAGTCGTTTCCTGGAAAACATCATCCTTCACTTGAGGGCGTACAGTATACTACGTTTTTTGTGCAATTAAACGCTTCCTTTGATTCGCAGGAGCTACGAGCTAGCTAGCAGATAATGGACGTTAGGCCTACTGTGTTTGTGTTTCACATTTAGTATTGCTGGCCAATAAATATTCACAAGTCCCTCACCAGTTTCCTGTTTTTACAGGAAATATGTAAAGATTTAGAATTAAAATATCGCTCTCTTAGCTTTTGATTGGCTGCTTAATGTGACGCTTGATCCAAAGGCAACTGGACTTGGTTGAAGTCTAGTCTGACCTGGATGATTAAGAACCTACACAGACATTGGCTGTTTAAATTGTAATAGTAGTGACCCGTTTTGACACCAGTGACAATAACACATAAGTGTGCCAAAGGAACCAAATCGACTTAGCTTAGCTTATCTAGCATTAGCATACAGCTAGTGCTCGAACCAGATTGAGTAAGACTGTTGCAGAAGTCGACTGATTGAAGCTTTTTTTTCCAACTTCTGAAATTCAACTTTAAGTCTTAAAGTCAACTTTCAAGCATTCAATAACAGTCTGATATCTCTCTCCTCAGCACAAGCAGACTTTGCCCCCTACTTCTACGACAACGGACCTTACAGCCAAAATGGAAACCTGGCTCTGTTCAGCCTCTCGGAGGACACGGCAGTCGGTGAGGTCATCCTCTGACATTTAGTGTGAACAGCTAATAGGCAGCTGTTGCAACTGATCAACAAAATGTCATGTTCCGGTTGCCAGTATCTAAAGGGTTCAGGGTGATGAATAGTCCAAAATGTCATGTTCTGGTTGCCAGTATCTAAAGGGTTCAGGGTGATGAATAGTCTGTGATAGATGAACAGATGTTGTGTGGCATGTACATACGTCTCACTAACATGCTCATCTGCTGGAGCCACCTGTTGAATGTGAAGACGGTTTTCTGGTGAAGCTGGCCTAATACAGATTCAGTCGGTCTGGGAACTTATTATACTGCTACCTAATGTGTTAGCCTTGTTTTTCAACAGAAGCTTTTCCCAAAATAATGGGTTAGATATTCTTCGCTTTTCATTTTTCGAAAGGAATAAAAATCCAAATTTAATGTAAATTTTGTCGTTTTTTTTAAAAGAAGGACCAATCAACAGTTTAGGCAAGTTTGACCCTAATGAAGTCTACTTCTTCAGAGTTAAACTGTGGACAAGAAATATACATATATATTATGTATTTATTATATTTCATTTTCATACTAAATACTTTGCAAGTGTTTAACCTGTACCCTCAGGTGAGATCTCTTGCACGTATTAAATAAAATCAACTTTAAGCATTACTGGGAAATTTCTACAAAGGTCTTTTGGTAAGAACAACTCTGTAGGCATATTCTGAAAACATTTGCATTTAGAACCAGTTTTAATCTTTTTCTTTAAATGTACAATTTGGAATAGGAACATACTATCATTTGTACACATGCTCAAAACACATCTTCCGAAAGTGTTTATTGAAGTCACATCTGCGGCTCAGTGGATTAAATTACAGCATCTGCTTTTAGGCACACAGATCTATTCACTCAACGGCACAGACCCTGAAGGCCAGAAGGTGAGCTACGGCCTTTCCTTTGATCCCGGAGCCAAAGAGTACTTCAGTGTCGACCCAGTGTCAGGAAACATCACATTGGTGGAACAGCTAGACCGAGAGGTAAACCGAACACATCTTAGAAAGATTAGTGTAGAAAATCAAAGACTTTTTAATCATGTACATGTTGATTTGAACTTGTTTTCCATCTTTGCTTAGAAACATGATTCTATTGATGTCCATGTCAGCATCAGCGATGGAAGAAGCCAGGTATCAACTCTCAATGTGTATTTATGACATTTGATGTCATATTTTTAAAGGAACAAAGCTAAAAGCTTATTCATCTCTTTCTTCATTTTCTTCTTTCAGGTTGTGGAAAGAGTCACAATATTTGTAATGGATGCAAATGATGAAAAACCTGAGTTCCAAAACATGCCAGCCATCATTAATGTACTGGAAGTAAGTTATGCGAAAGTAAAAGCTTTATGGAAAAATATGGACACAATATATTTGGTTCAAAGTTTTTTTGAAGCATTTCTGTTGAGACGCCATGTCATGTTTGCTTTCGCACACTTTAGACAACAGAATCTGGCAGCAGTATCTACAGAGTCGAGGCAGTGGACCGAGACACAGGCTCAGGCGGCTCAGTCACCTACTACCTCCAGGTAACATTTCTGCAATGAATCAATACAGTATGCAAACGGTTAAACGCTACTCATTTGAAACACCAGCTTAAACTGTTGGGTGGTTATGTTATTCTGTGTGATTTACATCAATTCATTAATATCAGTTAGTTTTTCTAATGCTCACGTGTGTATTTATGCATGTGCCTGGTTATACTGGTGTAGTTATGAGGATTAAATCACAATTACATTTGTGTCAGGCTACACTGGTGGCTTAGTGGGCTGCTTTGGAAGGGGCTGGCAGGCAATGTTAGTTTGCACTTTGGACTATTAGGACCAGAGAACAGCTGGCATGGAGTGACAGTGACTTGATTTGCGCACATCTGGATGCTGCAGCTTACACCTGCCTGGCCTGACCTTTAGCATAAGGGCTCTTTACATCCAGATGGACAGAGTCAGAGCCATGGTTCAAAATGTGGCCTCATTCAATACTGTATGTTTTTAATGGAGACATGTGAGCTTTTTTCATGATATCTCACGTGATGTTTGTAATTGAGGTTCAGCGACGGAGTCTTTACCCGCGTGTGACCTTTTTATGTGTCTCTTTTTTAAACCCTGATTATGTCTCGCTCTCTGTTGCAGAATCCTCAGTCCATTTTGTTTTCCATGGACAGAAACAGTGGTGTCCTCCGTTTGAAATCAGGGGAAATGTTGGACTTTGAAAAAACAAAGACACACTTTGTTACTGTCATTGCAAAGGTAATGGGTTTATCCAAACTCAGAAACCATTTCTGGTTCTGCAAAAGTGTCAAATCCTCCTCAATTGAAAGTAACCTTTGTCGACCTTTTGGATCATTAGTAGCACCAGCACATATAGCAAACAGGAGCATGGTTTATACATGTGAATATAAGCAATGCATGTTTCAGGAAGACTTTGAATATCTGTTTGGCAAAAATGAGGAGGGAAATATATTTAACATGTTTGGTCCTTCTTCAGGAAAATGAACGTGTGTAACAAACATTGAACATGAACTTGATTAAAACCTTTAAGATGATCAAATCAAAAGAGAGTCTTCCTTTAAACAGTGAGCTCCAGCTTCAAGTGAGACACTGAGAATGTTCTTGTCATGTACGTTAACATTGAAAGTTTACTTGAAATTACACGTATATATGTATTAACAAAGCTTTGTAAATGTTCCACAACATAAACACACCAAATTGAAATACCCCAGTTTGGGTTGTGTACATCAAAACTCTCTTTTACTTTTGTTCCAGGATGGTGGAGGTAACTTTAATGGCAAGGAGCAGTTCATGTCATCTTCTGCTACCCTGACGATCAATGTGATTGACGTTCAGGACACGCCGCCATCTTTTATCGGGACACCGTACTTTGGCTACGTTTATGAAGTCTCTGTTCCAGTGAGTATGGAAAGATTCTGCAGTGACATCCTGCTTTGACTGTGCACTTTATGTGAAACACATGCACGTTTTTTTTCTAACTGTTCATACATTCTCGGTGCCATTAACATGTTGTGACGTTCTTAGAATTATGACAAAGGTTTATTTTGTATCACAATCGAATGACAATGCCATCTGCAATGAGGCCACTCCTTCGGGCAGAGAACTCGAGCTGCACTGTTTTCACACTTTGTCATGCGTCATCATCCACAATCACCTGACAACACATCCTTCCAAATGGCGACCTTTTTTTAAACTGCAAGATTTCCGCTCTCTTCCGCTCCATCACCGCCAGCTCTGACTTGCATCAGTATTGTGCTCTTGCTTTCATCCCAACCCCCCCAGCATCCACCTATAGGCTCCGTTTAGGGGGTTTAAGTATATATCCGTTCAAATTTGTAATCTGCGAGGAGTGATGATGGCGGAGCCTATAGATGCTAAACACAAACTACGTTCTGCTGCTTCAGTTTACATTTGGAAGAGTCGTTGGACTGAAAGGAACATCTGTCACGTTATCACACCATTTATCAAAGCACAGTCACTATTTGTGAAATCAGTTCATTTTTCTAACCTTTTTTAATAAGAACAAACAAATGAGCTCGAAATCCAAAGCAGCTTCATCTCATATCACTCCGCTTTAATTGCTGACATTTAACAGTAATGCTGACTTTATCATTGCGTCTCAAACAGCACATGAAAGTCACGTTATCTCTTCAGTCACATGAAATGTCACGACTGTAGCAGGTCATTGAAGAAGGAAGACTTTGAAGACCTTTATCTTGAAATACTAATGAAAAAAATGACATTTAATGTTTCCATTTGAAGACTTTAATTCGATGGTTTGACGAGCTGTTCCCTAGCTGCAATGGCTACATTGAAATTGAGTTGTGTTTTTGATATGTTTATTTTTTGTTTTAAGGTTTTTTTTTAAAGTCTTTCTTTATGCCTGCATAAAATAACTTTTTATTGTTAGAAAAAAGACCTTCAGTAATTTGAGAACTATAAATACTCACACTACCACTCAAAGGTTTGGACACATGATTGAAATGCACCTTATTATCTGAAATACATTTTGATCTAAAGGCTTATGCTTAAATGTTTGACATAAGTTTCTTATATAAATATAATTAGTGAAGTTGATGCCTACATATGTATACATTTCAAGTGAAATGAAATGTTTTATTTTGTATGTTTTTATATCAACTCTTATTACTCTAAAATGTTGAAAATAGTCAAAATAAAGAAAAGCCCTTCTATTAGTAGGTGAGCCCTAGATACAGCTTACAGTAGCTATGTTATAATAATAGAGTATACTGTTTTATTGATAATACTGTTACTGTTGTGTGTTCAAACATTTGACTGGTAGTGCATACAGAATAATAATTCACTCCATAGCCAGCTGTTTAGCAGAAAAACAAAAAAACTACACTAAAAAAATGTAAAATGTATTTTTTTTCTTTTATAATCTTTTACCCAGGGGTCTGTGATATTCATCGTAGAAGCAAAAGATGGAGATGTTGGAAACCCAAACCCAATCAGATATTCCTTTGACGAGGGTAAGCAGTTGAGTTCAGTCAAAGACATAAAATGATTGTGACAGAAAGCAGAAGTAGGTTCCTCTGGATCATTGGTGCCTAGATGTCCACTCTCCCCGTTTGTCCCTATCCTTCTTCATGCATCTTATCCCATCTCCCTCTATCCAAATTTTCAAGCCTGGTGCAGTTTTGGCAGTTGGCTGTTCATTATGAGTCTGGTTTTGCCAGAAGATTTCTGCCTCTTAAAGGACGTTTCTCCTTGCCACTGTAACTTTTGCTAAATGTTGCTGAGTGCTATACTCATGATGGATTCACGTTGGGTCTTTGTATTATAGCAACGAGTAAGGTCTTTTACCTGCTCTTTTTGTAAAGTGTCTCGAGATAACAGTTGTTATGAATTGGCGCTGTACTAATAAAGTTCTATGGATTGATTAAAGGGCTCACAGGTCTCTCTTTGGGTTTCTTGTCCCACCAGGTGACGACGGTGTTTTTGGCATCAATAAAACGAGCGGTTTAATCACCCTGCTGTCTCACCCCATAAATCTGAAGAGAGAAATCTTCAACATTAAAGTCAAGGTGAGTTCAATCAATGAAAACAAAACACTTGTTTTCTTTTTGCCTAGATTTGTATATTTAACAGGGACATGTGCAATGATACATTGCTTCATATTTAAATCATAAAGTAGATGCCATGCATACAGGTTTCTGTATCAAAACCTTGCCTCAATCAGCCAGGGCCAAATTAAACAAGTAAATTATTATGAATCTATAGGCAGACACGCACTGCAAAAACTCAAATCTTAACAAACGTATTTGTTTACTTCCTGGTCAAAAAAATATCTCATTACAATCTCATTCAATATAAGTCTCATCAACCTGAAAGGTCGAGATACAACTTTTACTCCAAGATATCACATGCAGAAAATAAGACATGAATTCCTTGTAACAAGTAAAACTGTCTGCTTGAAAAGAGAGGAAATGTCTTCAATAAGATTTAATGTCTTATTTCATGAAACTTAACAAGTGAATTTGGCTTGCCATGATTTTACAGACATATGTACCCATTTCAAGCAGTTGAGGCCTTGTTTTCTGTCTTCAATATTTTGAAGAAGGATGATTATCTGGCGTTGTCTTATCTTATCTTACAAGTAGAAGTACAACCAGCTCTGGTTCGACTGGTAGATAAAACGTCCTTTATGCACACCTACTGACTATATAAGTAATAAATTCATAAACTGGGAGTTTTACATTCATAACTTTTCCCTCACTGTGTGCAGGCATCAGAGGTGAGTCCTGAAGGTAGACTCATGGACTATGAGTTGACCACGTTGGTGATCCGTGTGGTGGACCTGAACAATAACCCGCCCACTTTCTACGGGGAAAAGGGCCCAAAGAATATTTTTGAGCTGACCATGTATGAACATCCTCCAGAGGGAGAGATCCTGCGCGGGCTAAGAATCACCGTCAACGACTCCGATCAGGTGGGGACAAAGTTACCGTCTTTCATTTTTACTATTACAGAAAAAAAAAAAAGTTAATATTTTTCAGTAATGTTTCAAATTATTTCCCAGCATATAAACACTTTATTTGCTTTCAAAGTTAAGGGCTGTGACCCAGAAGAGAGAGACCGTGATTGTTTTTATGGACTAACACTCATAATCTGCCCAAATTACATTCTAACAGAAAAAATGATTCAGTCAACATTCATGTTGAGGCTGTCTGCCTTCCTGTCTCTGAAATGACTTTAAGCCGGCCATTATTACAGACAATCCTTTTCAAATTGCAAAAGCCAACACAAATTAAAAGGCTCTCCATAACTATGCCATTTGTCAGCTTATGCAAGTCTCTCTGTGTGTGTGTGTCTGCAGCTTCTTGTTTCCGCCTCGTCCAAATGGCTGCTGTTCACCAAATGTGTTCTCTCGTAATACTGTTACAACATCAGAGCATGCTCTTTTAGACCAGTGGCATTATGCGTTACTTAGAATATCACTGCAGCCACTGATATCCTATCGATATATCTCGTACATTAATGTAACAATGAACAGATACAGACCTTTTACATTGATTGAATGGACTGTACTTTACATGGATTATTCTTTACAGCTGTTTGAAAATATCTTTATGACAAATGCAGATGACTATAAATAGGTTCCTGCAATGTTTATCATAACTACATGGCATTTTCACTAATGAGAATACTGAATAATTTAGTGATGTATGTTTTGCTCTTTCAGGGTGCTAATGCGAAATTCAATCTGAGACTTATCGGTCCAGGAAGGATGCTGCGAGTCGTGCCTCAGACGGTACTCAATGAGGCCCAAGTCACGATCTTAGTTGAAGATTCTGCTGCCATGGACTACGAGAAACACCATTTTCTCACATATAAGGTTAACTCAGTACACTAAGTGTGCTTTAAAGTAGATGAAAGTGGGATTACATTTCACTGAAGAACTGTTCATATATGTTCAGCATTTTATTTAAAGATAAAATGTCTTTCAATCATTCTCCTCCTCAGCTACTTGCAGTGGAGATCGATACTCCTGAGAGATTCAGCGCCACAGCTGACATTGTGATTCATCTGCTGGACACCAACGACAACGCTCCCAAATTCTCTTCAGATTACTACATCGCCAGAATTCCAGAAAACTCACCCGGCGGCTCCAATGTGGTATCAGTCACGGTGAGCGAGCCCTCATCCCGTCTAAAAATACATGCCATCACCGACGTACGTCACTCCTCTGAGTTTAACAAAATGTCCAAAAGGACCATTAATTCCCGAAATGTAGTCTTTTTAGGCAGTGGGGGTTGGGATAATATGGTTAAAGATGTAGATAAAAGCTAGGCGAGGTAAGCTGCCAGATGGCTATCACTTTCATTTTGTTGTGTAACACAAAATTCCCAGATTTTTTTTTTTCTCCTAATGCTTGGTAGCACATGCAGCTGCAGCACAGAAATATGTGCAGATATCAGATCAACACAGATGGATGGATGGATGGATGGATGCATAGATGTAGATGAAACGATAGATGGATCATCTGTTGTCATGGTTTGTGCTTGTCAGCCCTGCAGGGGCTCAAAGCAACAGGGAGGCTCGCTAATAAGTCCTGCACTTGCGTGAGCGCCACAGAGGCTCATTTCCTTGATCCTAGGCAATTTCAATCAGATAAAAGAACAGCCTACAAGTGACCTTGGACACATGGAAACATCAAACAGGCATCCCAGCAGCGATAGACAGACAGATTAGCCGATGCCTGTGATGATGTTGCGATGACATCAAAAATCAGTCTTTTTATAGCTGACCTCGACAACATCATGTTCCAACACGGCACAGATTGAGACGGTTTACTTCAGGGGCCATGCACGCACAGACTTCTCTTTTCTGTGTTTTCTGAATAGTAAAAAAACAAAACACAAATTTACCTTCAATATTTTGAAGGAGAGGGAGTAAAAAAGAAGGCACACCAAATTGAAATATTGGTAACTGGCCAGTAAATTGTAAGCACCACACTACACCTACACTACTTTTGTGGCTTTAACCTGATATATGAAAGTGTTAACTTAACCTGTAACATATTTATTTTGGTTCATTTTGTCTTCTTCGCTTTATTTACAGGCAACAGACCCAGACTCAGGACCCTGGGGTGACGTGCAGTACTCAATATACGGATCAGGGGCCGACTTGTGAGTATAAGAATTAAACTTAATGGACTCTCTGCACCTTTTTTTTCTTAAAGTTGTATTATATATTTAGAAATCAGCATAAATCATTTGAACCAAAATACACCTCCACTCATTTAATTACAGACAAAACCTCATTCATGTCTAAACGGTATTATCTTAATTTTTAGAATAAATCATCCTCACAATCTTCCTGTGATTATTTTTGTTTAATTCTGCACAAGATAAAGAATTCCATAAAAGATTGCAGCTAAATACTATTGTGAAAAGTTGCTCCCTTGTGTCTATTCTTTGGTTTTCTTTGTGTAGTGAACATGGCAGTGTGAAGTTGTATTTGTGGAGATGATGAGGCAGACATTCCATCAGAGGAGAATGAAAACATTTTGACTATCACAAATGCAAATCATATCTTTAAAGAAGTAGATTAATGTTAGGAGAAGAAGAAAAAAACATCAAGAGAGCGCTGATAGCATAGCGGTTATGTTGTGCGCCCCATGTACAACGACTGTAATCCTTGTCAAAGCAGCTGTGGGTTTGAATCCAACCTCAGCCCTTTGCTGCAAGTCGTCCCCCTCTATCTCCTCCCAACATTTCTTGCCCCCCTTCAGCTATCCTAGCCAATAAAAGCAAAAATCCCCTCCCAAAAAAAATAAAAAAATACATTAAAAAGTCAACCCATACTAATAACTGGAAACGGTTTCTTGACAGAAATTATACTGAAGCCTGCGTTTGACATTTTAATTGCACTCCTGTGTATTAAAACCAGATGAGCACATCTGCCTGAAAGCTGCAGAGGAACATGACAGCAGACTTGTTTTTCATATTTGAACTCTGTGCTGTTTATTGCACCTAAGCCCTGTAGTCCCTCGGAGGATTTGCTGGTATTTTCTCTCAGCTCCATTTTTTTATTACATTTTCAGCAGAAGTCTAACCTCTGAGAAAAAGGCTCAGTCGTCCGTGCTCTCTCTAAGCAGTGAAAACACACAGCTCACCTTTCTTTCAATCAGTGCATATAGAGTCCTAAAGATTCAGAGTTAGTGCCTAAGACGTGTCAAAACGAGGATACTCAATGCTATGAATGGAATATGTTTTCAATCACATTTCTATCTGCATGCCTCACAGGAGCAAAAACCAGGATTTAGAAACATTTAGAGCAGTCAAGTAAAGTAAACATGACCCCTTTGTGAACACACAGGTAGACGTTAGTACAGTCATTTCATGCCTCTAATCAATAAACGTCTCGCTTTGTGCATTGCTATAATGTTAAAATAATAATATTTTTGGACCTCTTAGTACAGATTTTGAGCTCTGCGGTGATGAATTAGAGGAGATATGAGATGTCACGTGGCGTGCTGGGGAAGGATTTCCAAAATAAGCAGAGGAGGGAGATTTGGAGTGCACACTGGTTAAAACCATTTGGAAACAGTTTCACCACAGATTACTCCAGAAGGCCTCTATGAACCCAAAATGTGTAAATCAATACAACTTCTTGGTTCTGCTTCTGAAAACATTCAGCATTTTATAACTCTGACTCTACTCTCCTTTTAAAACATTCTAATTTATAGAGTTATCCGGAGGGGGAAAACCGCCCTGCTCTTTTCCTGCTCGCCCGCTGTCTTTCCTCTAATCCTCTAATGGGATTGGAGGAGAAAATAGACTGCTCTTTGCTTCTGACTACCTTACACTGTGACAAAGTCAGTGTAGAGTAACAACATATTTCAGCCAGTGGAGTGAAACAAGCTCACTCCTGCTCTGTGTGAATTCAGATGCACATGACGGGGATACTTCTAATAAATAGCTAAACGTTTTGGAAAAAGGAACACATTCGTTCTCTTTTTTAAAGTTAGATGAGAACATCAACCGTCTAATGTTAACCCTTTGGTTATATAAAGGTCTAGACACAGTAGGTGATTAGCCTAGCTTAGCATGAAGAGAGAAAACAGTCTTAAGTACAAAGGCCGGCCTACCAGCTCTTTTAAGCATCAATCTGTATGTTTGTGTATTTTCTGATATTGATCAAAATATAAAAAGGTGTTGTTTCAGGTGTTAGGTTCTGTAACATGAGCCCTTAATGCTACATCTGTGCTGTGTTACAGCTCATGTTGTTTACAGCCTCTCTTTCAAGACCACACCCTGAACCAGTTGCTGTTTGACAACACATAACTCTCTGTGACAGATAGACTTTTCATTCCTGTATATGTCGGTAAAACAGCGTGGTTGTGAGTTTTATCATTGCCTGTAGCTCAATGTTAAGCTTTAAAATGTTTAAAAGTGCATTTTCAGGTTTAAAAAAGTTACTGTGATAAGTTGTGAACCAGGTCTTGAACTTTTAAACCTAAATGAATAATTTGATTTTTTTAACTACTTGGGAAAAAAAACGACTTTTTACACTTTATTGTCACTTTTAAAATTGACCAGTCAGATTTTGGTTAGGGCTGATATGAAATGAAATGATACCATACGATACGACACAACACAAGACAATAGGATACGATGCGATACGACACGATACACTTTGTTGTCCCCTTGTAGAAATTTGTTTTGGACTGTAATGCTGTGCCATTACAGCTTTGAAATAGTTAGAACAAGGTGGTTTAAGCAAAATAATCTCATCCAAAAAAAAGTACAATCTCGGTTAGGCAACTCTAAGAAGAAAATAAAGTTTTTCCACATAATAGTCCTAATAAATCATAGGGGGTTATATTTAAAAACATGCCATTGTATTTAATGGATAAAGTCTATCTCATTTGATTTGTTGAAAATGATCTCACCACAGGTTCCTGATTCAGCCAACAACTGGGATCATCTACACCCAGCCGTGGGCGAGCCTGGACGCAGAGGTGAGGTCCAAGTATAACTTCTATGTGAAGGCGGAGGATGCCGAGGGGAAGTACAGCCTGGCTGAGGTCTTTGTGACTGTGTTGGACCTGAACGACCACCCGCCTTCTTTCAATGACAACTTCCTCGAGACCACCATGGTGATTGGAGCGCCAGTGAAAATAGAGGTATTCATCTTTGGTTCAGAACTTTGTCAAATGAAGTGAGACTCAAGAATAACGTCATGATGATGAACTTTATAACTCGATGCATCCACCTCCCACACAGGCTGTAGACGATGATGCTGAGGTACCCAACAACGTCATCGAGTACGCCATCATGAAAGCGGAGCCAGACAACAACATCTTTGACATTAACGCTGACACGGGGGAGATCATGCTCAAGTCCTACATCAAGTCCATGGCAATCATTCAGAACATCACCAAGCAGAGCGACTGCACCTGGTCTCTGGTGGTCCAGGCCCGGGACCGAGGCCAGCCGTCCTTCAGCACCACCGCCGTCATCAAGATCGACGTCACTGAAGCTGTAAGTTGGAACAAAGACGATGATAAACAAATGCTTAATGAATCCATGTTGGGGTTATACCTATCTAAAATATGAAATGATGAATTCCACAGAATGAATTCTTCAAGTGCGTGAAAAGTAATGTGAGAGTTGCAAACATCAGTTCATCAAAAGTTAATGTGATTTCATATTTTATGCTGCTAGGTAGTCACTAGATGTACCTGTGGGTAATGAGTGTTAATGATCAATAATATTACAGCAAATCTGCTTCATAACCTAACAAAGTCAGGTGTAAAGTGCCCAGGTAAAATCAAGATAAAATGCACACTGATTCAGAGTTGGATGCATTTTTGGTTGAATCAATTATTAATTGAAAATGCTTATTGGTCTTAACGATTCTCTCATCTTGATTTTTATTTTTTTAACGTTTTCTGTTGCAGAAGTCTAGTTTTTTGTGCAGCATACTGTAGGTCGTATCAGTGCTAAGGTATCATTTAAAGCCATGGTCATAGAAATCTGAATCTCACACGAATGCAACTGTCATGTTTTCAGATCAAAACCAGATTTGTCTCGTACTTCTTGGACCTCAGGAGACATCCAAAGTCTGTGTTTGGGATTTGTTTGACTGTTGTCATCTCCGCCGTTTCGCTCACAATCTTCATTTCCACTCTGTTATACTGGTCCTCTGTGAAAAAGTCCCGCATCCATTCTCAGGGCAAGATCAGAAAGATTATTAGGAGGCCGGCGCCATAAGTGGAACTTGCCTTGAGATCATCTAAATTAAACTAAACCAAACACTGTGGTAGGCAAGAATTGGTAGCAATTAATTTTACCCTAGAGTAGTTTGTGGTAGAATAAAGCTGTGTCTGTAAAAGAGTATAGGAGCACGATATAAACATAGTTACCTTGTTTCTTTTTTACCTGAATGTTCTGCATTTAGTTCTCATATTTTGATGCGAGAATTAAAGCAAAAAGAAAACAAACATTTTGTTTTATCTTCACATCAAATAATGTCTTCATTCTCAGAAGCTGGATGATCCCAGCTATGGTCTTACTAACCATCCTCTCTGATCTTGTCTTGACAAATAAAACACAAAAGCACATGCATGAATTCAGTCAAACACTTCATAATCAATCTGTTCAATTTGCGAGACATCCACCAGGACAATGAAATGTCACCAGTGTTTACATTCAAACAGTCTACAGTGGTTAATTTGCAGTGGATTTTACACCATTGTATTTTGCACCACAAGTGATATTTCTAGCCAAAAGATCAAAAACATGCATTTCTACACACACACAGACGATACTTAATTATTCCTCTTTGTGTTAAAGGCTTTGAATTCACACCCATGGATTTATATTCTCCCTGTGCTCTTTTACAGACCCAACTCAGTGGGGGGCCTTTGGGATCATTTTTGATGCAGAGTAGAAACAAGCCCTTGCAAATCGTAGCCTTGCTTGCTGGTGTCATTTGTCTTATGGTCATAGTCACAGTCATCATCTCCACGGCAACATTCATGCGCAACAAAAAGTCGAACCGGATTCTTCCGAACCGCCGCGTGAGGAGGAGGCAGAGGAACCAGCCCATCTGGAACATAGAAAACCCCTTCAAGAAACCAGAAAACCCAGGACAGAAATTCAGAGTAGAGGAGGTGGAGCTGGAGCCGGAGCCGGAGCCGGAGGTCATCGTGGAGAACGTCAACTACAACAACAACGTCGGCAATCTTGTGAGACACTGGTGCCCGCCTCCACCGCCCTGCGCCCCATCCCTGCCCCCTCCTCCACCGCCCTGCTTCCCGGGCGAGAGGCAGTGGGTGGTGCCCACTGTCTCGGCAGCAGTGGCAGCAAAACCGAAAAAAAGGCCTGTGACAACCAGGCGGGACACTGTGAACAATGCGCTGGTTTCAGAGCTCAAGATGAGACTGGAGCAGAAGAGGCTGCTGCAACTTCAGTAACTATCGGCAAAACAAGCTCACCTCAAGGTCCATGTAGGAGCATTTGGTCCTGGAGTTTTCAACTTCTCTATCAGGTCCAGTCTGCTAGCTTTCGTACAAATTTACAATTTAAAGTATGCAATGTGACTTCTCCTATATTTTGCCCTTACAACTTGTATAAACTTTGAAATGGAACTCCAACATCTGCATGATGACGCTCATGTGTTCAAAAGCTCCACAATAGCTGCTAAATAGACCTTGTGGTTGGTTTGTTTTGTCCACTGATTTTTTCCAAAGTTAAGAATCAATGCTTTCTGTGCGTGTCTGAGTGTGTGTGTGTCTGTGTCTGTGTGTCTGAGTGTGTGTCTGTGTGTGTGTCTGAGTGTGTCTGTGTGAGTGTCTGAGTGTGTGTGTGTGTGTGTGTGTGTGTCTGAGTGTGTCTGTGTGTGTGTGTGTGTGTGTGTGTGCAGAAGGACACTGAAACTGCTGTGTGTTAAAAAACAAAGTCAAATGCTCGTCATGTGCATCATTATTCAGATTCTGTTTTGAATTTTCACTCTTTTCCCTTTGTTTCTGAATCATGTCTTTGATTGGTAAATCATTCTGTAACAGGTAGTTCCCACCCTTTGAACTTTTTGTCAACACACTAGTGGCTTAAATTTCCTCACCTCCGCTCACTTGTCATTCAATGTAACACTGCTTTTTTGGGACCCAACCAAGCTCCTTACAAGAGATTTCATGACACTTGAACTGACTAAAGAGATCAGCGCGAGGGAAGGGAACCGAAGTGATCACGTTAGGAAAAACTTTTAATCCTACTGCTGCAGGTGAACAGCACTGTGTAGGTCCCTGACTCTTCATGTGACACCCTACTACGTTTATTTTGTGATTCAAAGGACTGTGATTTAAATTATTGTTTGTTTACAACTGTTTATGTCTTGGTGTCTTTTTTTTGTTTAAGAGAACTGTTGTTGTCAAAAACACCTGTCAGGATTTGACTACCAATAAAATAACTTTATATTGCTTCTACCAATAAAATAACTTTATATTTTATTTAATTTCAAACATTTAAATTAGAACTAGAAGTGCCTTATCATGAAAACACACTATTACAACTAAGAGCCATGCATTTACATTCAGCTTTACACTCAGCTGAAGAATACAGAGTTCAGCATGTAAAGTGAGCCCTGTCAGTGTTATATCATCATGTTATTAATTATATTGTGATGCATTCACATGTATGCCACATTTCAAAGTTGTAGTCGGAGGTAAAGCTGAACCGATGTTATACACTGTAGTGCAATCAGGAGAGACAAGTAAATTATTTCATGAATGAATTAAAGATAATTCTCTATTTTATAGAAATTACATGCATAATATATTTTTTGTTGGAAAGTCTTGGCGTTTAGTTTATTAGTTTAATCAGGGACAGTGTGCACAAAACAACATTAGTCTCAGAAGAGAAGAGATGCTTTGTACCAGATTTAGCTAACTAGTTAATTTCCATCTGCTGTCTGTGAGTTTGAACTCTAAAACGAGACAACAGCCCAATCTATCCCCCCTCCTGTGGAGTCCAAGCACTGATGATGGAGGTGTTGGCCAATGATGTCGCCTAAGGCTGATGAGATGACGAAACTGCAAAGATTGGGCGGTAATGGTGAGGTGTTGGGCGATGATGTCATCTAGGGCTAATGAGACAGTGGAGCTGATGAAACTGCAAAGACTGGGCAGTGATGGAGAGGTGGAGATTTGAATGTAACAATACAGATGAACTGAGGGAAGAGAAAGCCACATTAAAAGGACAGCCACAGTATGATAGGATTAACAATGAGGGAGGGGGGCGGTGCTGTTGGATAAATGTGACCAGCTGAAGAAAACAGCTGATGACTACAGGAAAAGGTGAATGAGCATATGTAGCTTCACAACTATTTCAAGAACCTATAACAACGTTTTGCACAGTTGATCTTGCTCAGTTTATTCTGCAGATATTCTTGATGTAGGACTTGAGCATGATCTCCCCCGTATACAGCCAGCGAGACATTTTGGTTCATCTGGTCATAACCAGCTACAACTGTCCAGGATTAGGTTGTAGCCTTGAAGGCTCCATGAAACTCACAGAGCCACAGCTTTGTTCCCACTAGTTTTACAAACACCTTCTTAATGAGCCTGCAAACAGAACATACTGCCCCCTACTGGCTGCAGAGGAGAAGCTGTTTCACTTCAGCCCTCGAGTGGAAGAGGAAGAGATTTAAGGTCAGTGTTCCCAAATCCTCAAACAAATGATAATAACTCAAACTGAAGCTTTTATGGCCTTAGGGGAGATTTGGTTGAATAATATTGTTTCTAAAGCTTTTGTTTTGTGCATGATGTGTTAAGCTATTGTAAAAAAAAAAAAAATAGAACTTGAACAAAGCAGTCCAAACATGGAAGAGACGTCATGTAGAAAAGCAGGATTCTGCATACAATCAGAGTTTAAACGTTTTAGATGAAGACAGCCTTGCATACAAATACTGCGTTTGCTGTTACTTTTGGTAAAAGCAGATGTTCAGCAAATATATCATCCTGATCCAAGCCCTTTTGCTCTTCTCAGCCCCACTTTCAATGTGAACGCGCCCAATTATGAAGTTACACTGAATCCCTCCCTGGGTATTTGTGTAGACATCACCACTAAACATGCACACGATTCCAAAGTTACATAAAACATGAAATTTGCAGATTACACTCTCTCTAATCCAAGGACCAACTTGTTCATCTTTGTACAATATTGCATCCTTGGCTAAAAACCAAAAGTCCATCTGTCCTGATCTAGTTTGGACTGATAAGATGTGTGTGACTGGCGTCGAACTTTCTGCAGCCTCTGCTGGCACATTTGACAAGGTTATGCTGATGACGCACGGCGGACTATGGGGGGATTATTTTTTTTAATGCATTTGACAAAGTAAAAACGGCCTCCTACACTCAGACAGATTATACATATACATGATGTTTCAGGCCAGCGCAAGTCGCAGAGATTCTTGAGGAACCAAACATGAAATGTAGGTCAAAAATTGTCACACACATTAAAAATAAAAAAAGTTTTCTGTGCTGCAAGCTGTTAATGCTCTGAAATGAAATGAGGGAATATGACGAGAAGCCCAAATGATCATGCATTATGCCATGTAAGAGGCAGCCGGGATTACTGGGCTATTTGATAGAGGATTACAGAGTTAAAAGTTGCAAAGAGCAATGATGCTTTAGAATGAAAGAAAGCTATGCACAAGCTTTTAAACAAAACAGATATGTGTTTGAAGGAACAGGAGTGTAAGTGGTTAATGAAATGTTTGCTTTTTTAATTAAAACTGTGAAAAGAAATCATGATAGATACATGGTTTACGCCTAATCTTCAAAATGTGCAGCCTAAGGGATCAGCAATTGTCGCATTGCGTAGTGTTTAATAAAACACAATGTAAGACGGAATCAAATCAGATAAGCCCAAATAAAGATGTAATTCATGGGTGTTTTCAGCTGATATTGAGCTTGCAGAATTTGCCATGTCTGGTGAAAAACACATTGATGAGACAGCATCAATCCCCCGCCTGCAAATCATATAAACACATCTGAACAAGCGAGAAAGCTGATGTGTCTGCACTGAAAAAAATGAGAGCTGCCAATCTCAGGCAGCCGTTTAAAACCCTGATCTCAGGTCAAGTGAAGCGGGGCCCCAGCAGAGAGGGACTGATCTCCTTGCATCACAGAAGACGGATGAATGGAGGAGGGGGCTCGTGTGATCTGATCATTAAGTGACGCCAGGAGGGGGGGATACTGGAGAGGATGCCAGTGTTTGGGTATTATGTCAAATGAACAATGCCATTGGCTGAAGGATATCCGTTGTGCCATCTGTCTGGGCTGGTCGGCACAGATCATGTGTGACGCATGGCTTCCCCCGGGTTGTGTTCACAGAAGTGGTAAACAGGGAGCTGTGACGTGCATGTGCAGGGACGCAGGGTGGATTAAACTAATGTACATGATACTTCAGAGTTTACGTTTGGAGACACCACTTCATCAAATGACTGTGGTCACTTTCTTCTCAGTTATTTGTCCCAAAAAGGGAGACAGTTTTCAATCCACTCAAGTTTCTTTAATGAATTGTATTTGGTAAGTAATATATGGATACATTCAGTATGATTTGATGCGGTTGTCTTTGTTTGCTGTCTCTCAAACAGAAGGTTGAGGGTTCAATCCCCAGCTCCAGCAGCCACATGTTCGATGTGTCTTTGGGAGGTCAAAAAGCTCAAACAACACTTGAAGTACGAAGATCAACTTCATTCAAAAATTAGACCGACGTGCTTCGGCTTGTTGCCTTCATCAGCGTCATGTGTCTTTGGGGCGAGCCAATTAACCCCAAGTTGCTCCCGCGGCTTTGCCAGCGCTGTGTGAATGTGTTTGAATGGATTAGTTAGTAATGATGGACACTTTACATAGCAGCCTCTGTCATCAGTATGTTAAGGGGGTTAAAATGGGTAGGTGTGACCTGCGGTGTAAAAGCGCTTTGCTCAAATCCATTTTACCATTAACCATCGAATATGAGTGAATTTAAGGATCTCAGTATTTAGGGTTTTAATAACTACCCCTCTGAGTGTCTCAGACCTTTTCAATCATTTCAAACTTGTATCCTTACACTGATGAGCACCAGAGGGACACTATTTTCAACATTTGTCTCACATATGCAGCACTATATGCAGCTGCTTTTAAGTTGAGTATTATTATTATTACTCATATAATATTATTATTATTATATTTTGTTGACGGCGGTGCCTTCCAAGAATACATTGCTTTTATTAAAGTCCGTCTTAAAGTTAGTCATCTCCCTCTTCTTTTTTTTTGTATTCTAGTCATCATCTCGTTTATCTTTAATCGTCCTTAGTTTTATTGCTTTGTAGCGTCTTTATTCGAGAGACAGGACAGTGGCTAGAGTCTGAAATCGGGAACAGAGAGAGTGGGGAATGGCATGCGGGAAAGGAGCCACAGGTCGAGGTTTGAGCCCGGGCCACCTGCCTGGAGGACCAGAGCCTCCGCACAACTGGCGTCCCATTGCTTTGTAGCTTTAACTTCCTTTTGAATCCTGCCTGTTGTATCTTTCTTATTTCCTGTGATTTGCATTTATATTATTTTGTACTCTCTGTTTGGCCTGATTGTTGATGTCTGTTCTGTTGTTGTCCTGTCTTTGTTTTGTTTATCAAAGCACTTTAGGTAAACATCTGTTTTAAAGGTGCTATATCAATGAAGTTATTCATACTATTAATATTTCAGTTTCTGAATGTTGTAATCCTCACTCTTGGTCTTAATAGCCATAAAAAAAGATCCATTGTGATAAGAGGTTTTGTAATGCACTAAACAGTACAACATTACTTTGTGTTGATAAAAAGGGGGATGACTGGTTGCTCTATCTGCAACTCTAAATGAAAAAGATGTAAAGATGTGAAAACAGGGGGATAATGTGATTCACACAAAAAAAGAGGGAAACCAGGAACTCCAAGCATGAAAAATGAAACAATGAGGAAGGAAATACTTACTGCATAAAAAGGCCGGATTAGCACACAGGCCTTGAAGTAATCCTCCGTCATTATCTGTGACCATCTTTTTAATGTTTGAAAAAATATTTGCGCAAAGAACAAGCAGTTCAGATGTTGTTTCACATCACTAACATTTGTTCGCAGAGCATTAGAACGATATCTCTTTATGGCAGCTATGAACTAGAAACCTGAAACCTGTTTTATTGTTCATATGGACACCTGAGAGCTGATTTAAAACAGACCTGGGAACCTGGTCTTTACTTTGTCACTAACTTGCCAACATCAGGAAACAATTAATAAATCCAAAAATAATTAGTTTTTTTAATTGAATTGAAAAGTTTAGAGTTTTACCTGAAAACCAAGTACAGCTGCTCAGACAAGAGATAAAGGTATTGTTCCTCGTCACATTATTCTGCATAATGAACGAACACACACCCACGTGCACAGTTTCATTTGAAATGAAAAGCTGTAACTGAAAAATTTCACATTTTGTGCATTTACACAAATCCAATACATACATGATACACATTCTTGCACTTTTAAAGAGCAATATAACATCTCAACATATTTTCAACAAGGTATATCATACATTTAAATTCACAGCATTTCTTTTTTACTTATTTAACTTCTTTAAAATACATTTCTACTGACAGACTAACACTGAATTATTTCACAAACAGTCTGATTTATAAGATTTTCCTTTCAACCAGAAACAGTACAATTACATTTAAATGAAAAATATGTACACTGTAGATAACAATGAGCTGAAAAGCTACATCACAATGACAACGGTCTGACAAATAAATACATATATACATATATGAAACAATATTAAAGTGCTAAGACAGACTTACATATTACATATTAGACTTACAATATTTATTACAATATGTGCTTTTCAGTGTTAAATGGATAAATTCTTTCATTTAAACGAATCAAATGGCTTCATATACTGCAGTTATATGTGTATGAAGCCTGTCTTGTTAACACACATCATGATAATAAAAAAAGACAAACGTCATACTTGAAAAATAAACCAACTGCAGCACATTCTGTACAGTGGTGCAAATCGTTGAATTACACTCTCGACATAACGGTCATCATTCACATCTTTGCAACAAACTCCGCAGCCTAGAACAGAGGAAGAGATGAGATTAAAACCAAGGCAGGAAATAGTGTCACACAACTGAATATTGAAGCTATAAATACAGCAAATGTATTTTTGAATTCTGAGTTCCAAAAAGTGTCACAGAGTGAGTCTCTGCTTCATTACAAGATCAGTTTCATGCTTTCCTTTATTATTTAATACAGTTCAGCTGGGAGTCTGCTGTGATCAGCTTTGCCTTTATGCAGCCTGTCATCTGACCTCCTTCTCACCTTCCTGTCTTCAGAGGAATCTTTATTGACCAGGCCCTCGTCGCTGGCCGCCTGCAGGCTGTCGAAGGTACCCTGCCTGTCCCGCTCCAACCCCGATGAGCCGCTCTCCCTCCGCCGGTTCTTCCAGGTCTCCCTGATGACCTCCAGGCAGGTGAACCTAGTGTCAGTGGTGCAGGCGTACATACCTATTGGCACAGCCAGCACCATGGCTAAAACTATCACCACTATGTGAATCAGCTTCTCCCTCTGCTCCATCTCTGTGATGTCACTCCCTGTTACGAACACGATGCACTGGCCGGATCGTGGCACCTGGTTCTTGAGGGTGACACAGATTTCATATTTGGTTGCAGGCATCAGATCAGAGACGGAGTAAGATTGAATCCCCGGGCCGATGTAGACCATTTCTTTCTTATCAGCGTCGGCACGGCCGAAGTGGATGGTGAACCAGGTCTCAGCTGGGTGGTCCAAGGCAGCAAACCATTCGATTGAGATACCACGCACTGTTTGTTTGGCGATACGGATGTCAATGTAGACGTTTTCATCCTCGGCTGCAGGCGGCGCGGGCATGCCGGGGCGGTGGGAAGACTGGGAGCCGTCAGGGGAGCGCACGTCCAGCTGGATGCTGACGGAGGAGTTTCCGATGAAGTTGACGGCGGTGCAGGTGTAGATGCCGCGGTCTGCTGCGTGCAGGGAGGGGATCACCAGCAGGGATCTGATGGTGTCTTCATCCACTCTCTCCAGGGATTCTGGGAGGACAATACAGATATACACTGTTATTATTAGAGAAATTAGAAATATAATTAGATTGAAAATGAACACAACTTATTTCCAAACATTCAAGTAAGCCAGCAAATTGTGCCACATGTGTTAATTTTAGGAACAACTGGACTCAACTCACATATGCACAACACAAATAACTGATACATGCAGCCATTAACAGCTTTAAAATAGATGTAAGGCATGCAGTTATCTTTTATATCAATTATATTATATGTTCAATTACTCCATTATCATATGATAACTAAAAGATCAGGAAAAAATAAAAAACATGTTTAATGTCTTGATCAAATTAATAGTTTTTTTTTCTGACCCAGACAATGAAATATTTTACTTTGTGGGACTTTTGTTGCAAACATGCTGTGAGCGCACTGTGAGCAACATACTGTACAGTGTAAAGAATGTTGTTTACTCACAGTTTATCATTTAATACTGATTTTGTATGTATGGGATATTTGTGATTGCCCTTGAGAAATTGAATAATATAATAAAAAGGTAAGAATTCTTCGGTCATGAGTTGGTATTTAAAGGCTTTATTTAAGCTCCTGTGAGGAGTTTTCAACTAGTTATAAAAGAGACTGAATTTAATACAGATACCATCAGCGAGAGAATATTGATCATGCAGTTATTTCATATGCCTCACTCCTGCTGCTGGGTCCAAAGTTGGCACAACCCCAAAATTCCTTAAAGGGAGCTTGGAAAGACCTCAAAATGTAATATTTCGTAGATCTGTTTCTTTCATTAATTTGATAAAAAATTCTGGGTTGTCAAAATGTATAGAGCGAAACATGTTCATTTATTAGATTTTGAATTTCAGGAAAACAGACACTGAGTATGCAGGACAAAATGCATTCATTTCAAATGTATTTGGAAGTGCAATATTAATCGGAAAATTTAAATTTAATGAAAAATACAAAATGTTTAGTTTTCACTGTTGGTTTATAAGACTCAAAGAAATGCCTAACCGGATATTTTAAACATTATTTATAGCAGACTTTATAATTTAGTCTTAAATTACTATTTTATAGAAGATGTTCACTATTAAGGACCCTTTTTTAGCAACCTGGGGAAAATAATCGTGTCCTTATTAAGGACATAGACCTGAAATGTTTGCATTAGTTTACTTTAAATTAACCAGTCTTAAACCGGTAGCTTCATTTTATGAACCCTTTGAATGTCTAGTGTAGATTTTAATGTTATTATAAAGACTGAGCCACATTTATTTCTACTTGTGCGGTCTGTTTGTCAAGCTTAAAGCACCTTAACTTGAGTGTATGCTACTCAATTTACCTCAGGCTTCTTTAAATAGACACTAGAATCAGAAGCAGCTGTCTGCTGGGTGTTAGCTGAGTTGGACTGATACTTGCAGAGATGCTCTTCAGTAAACACTCCACTAAAGGTTTAGTATAATGACGCAGATGTTTACTATATTTCACAGTATAGCCCAACATGGCTGATATTAGACTCTGGTTAATCCCCAACACTCTTAATCAACAGTGATGGTGTTGTGGGCCAATATGGAGATTGACCCTCATGTTACAGAGGAGTTAGAGATTATAATGTGTGTTTAAGTATCTAATTAAAGACAAGATATCACATGATGTGTGCATCTCACTCTTACCATGAAATCCTCTGATTATCTTCAGGCCATATGTCCACCACACCGACGGGTCCGGCCGGGCCTTAGCGAGGCAGCGCAGGGTGACGTTTGCGCCCAGGGGCAGGCTAAAGTTTGCGGACGCGGTGGACACGATGGGTTTGACGCACGCCTGCAGCTCAACCTCATGGAAGAACTTTCCCGCCCTAAAGTCCGGCCCTGAGCAGGTCAAGTAGGAGTTCATCAGTATAATCGGGGGCCTTAGAGACCTGATGAACTCCACGAAGCCCTTCAGCCGGCAGTCGCAGAGCCACGCGTTGTCGTGGAGCGCCAGGACGACGTTCGGCCCGGAAACGCTCGCCTCCCGCTCCTCCATGCTCTGCAGCTTTTGGACTAGAGGCCAGTTCTGGAAGACCTCCTTCGATATGACCGTCAGCCGATTGAAAGACAAGTCTAAATAAGTCAGACCCGGCAAATATCTTAACGCATGCTCTGGCAGGACGTCCAGCTGGTTGTGCTTCAGGTCCAGGATCTTGAGGGCCGGCGTGTCCTCGAACGCTGTCCATGGTACTGAACGGAGCTTGTTTCCCTGCAGACGGAGCTCGGTTAAGTTCCCCAAACCTTCAAGGCCCTTTGAGTTTATGACTGTGATATCATTGAAGTTCAACCACAGGTTCTCCAAGGCGGGCGTTTTTGAGAAAGCACCTCTGGGTATTTCTGTGAAGTGTGATTTTTCTATTCGGATTTTGGTCATATCATCTGGAAGGTTTTCTGGTATGGCTCCAAACGCGCTCTCCTCCATACAAACAAGAGACCTGTGATCAAAGCGGCATTGGGTCACTGATTAACCAGATGCTTCATAAACAAAATCAACTTAGATCTCGACCTCAACATACCTCTTTAATCCTATCTTTTATTTACTTAACAGGCTAGTCAAATTTCTTAAAGGCTTCACCATATGTCTTTAATTATTCGACCGTCATCCATTGACACAGTTACACAGGTTAAAAATAGCCTACCTGTGGCTTGGTTTAGATTGGAAAGTAGGTCTTACCTTCCATGACGGTCTTCTACACAGCTACACCCGCGTAAACATTGAGCAAAAGTCTCGTACGTGTGACCGGCAAACACAGCTATAACCAGCAGGTAACAAAGTGTGTCCATAGTCTGCGAAAACACCTAAAGTTAAGGACTACATTCGTGCTTAAGGCATACCGACTGCGGCAGACGGGAGAGGCTTATTAAACGTAATCCGTGACGTAAAGCAGCGCGTATTCAACAAGTGGCGTCTGGTTATTGGGAGGGACACGCGCGATTAACCTCACGATGATGGTGTCAGCAGGTCTGACCCAATAAAGGTTTAAATAGGCACAACTTTCTGATTGACCTCGAGGTGGTTGTTACTTATGTAGCCTAGTTTATAAACTACTCACGCTGTGTCTATCGTGTATGGGCCATTAAAAAACGGAAATGTTAGGGTTGTCATGGAAGCAAGAAAAACAAACCTTCATAGTTCTTCCCCCCTTTGTATCTAATTAAGTAAAAGAGTTGGCAAGACAATAATTAATAATAATGATTAATCAATAAAGCTATAAGAATGCACATATCATGTTTCAAATGGTATCTATTCACAGTTGTAGCACATAACTCTCAGCCCTATAAAAAAGGCATTATCCAAGGGCCCCTTCCCACATCCACAGCTGTTCATTCTTGTATTTACAGGGCCTCACCTCATATGTCTATCCCATCATTATGGGATAACTGCCCTTAAAAAAACAGCTGATGCAGTCAGTGACATAAATACCTGAATTTTGTCTTTCTTCAGTGGAGGCTGGATGAACTCTACAGTAAGTCCACTGTTATCGTTTTGTTTCCCAACCCTGTCATTTCCAAAAAAAAAAACTACAATATATTATTGAGCCAGTGACTTGATTTCTGTCTGGAAATGAACACTAGGCAATGGAAATGTATTTACTCTTATTCAATTTGTCCACGACAGGGTGAACATATTTTGAGGGTTGCTCGTACATTGTTTGCAGCTTGCAGGTTATTTGTTTAAAGTGCTGGAGCTTGACCACCATGACATTTTGACAGCCTAAGGTCGACTCAATATAACGTTGGACCCCCCCTCGAAAAACGAGATGGTTCATCTCAAGGGGCTGTCCATCCATAAACAGAATTTCTCACTGTAATGGTTGTGACGTTAATAGCAAAATCTCAGCTTTTTCTCTTAGAAATTACGAGGTCTCAAATGCTCTTTATGGGGATATTGACACATAAATGCTAATACATTGTTAAGAAATTATTGTCAGTATTCTCTGCAAAGACAATAAGAGGGACATTGGAGGAAAGCTTCCCCTAACCCAAAAGATGTTTCTGCAAATTGCTTATAACTGAATATAAATGGCTCTCATACAAACCTTTTATGGTATAATACAGTCACTTCTTATCTTCTGTTTGTTTTCATCTGCTGTGTTCTTTTTTCTGTCTCTATTGGGAAGCGCTATGTTAATAAACATGCTTTCTAAATAAAGTTATTAATACCAATATAGGAATACCTTAAAGTTTAACACCACCTGCGTCAAAACAATGACTGATCCAGTTGGTAAATCCACATGAATACGATCAAAAGTGTCATTTGAGCCACCCTTTTAAAATCCTTGCTGAACTAAATCCCATCCAAAACAGTGAGTTAAAAGTAGAAATTTAAAAACACACAATACCTCTATGTGGACATTTGAATATAAAAGTTTATTTGTCTGAATTCAAATAATATCATTGGACTTAAAAGATCTACATTGAATGGGGTAATGATGCCTCTAGGTGGCACTAAACAGGTACATAGAGATATTTTTAGTAGGTGTCTCATTGTGGGGAATAGAAATTATTTAACATTTTGAGTCTTCTCCACCTTATTTACAAAGTGTCATAGTTCAGTCCTTTCTGTACTTCTCTCCAGCTCCGGCTTTTCTCCATCACCAGAGTGTTGAACCATGCCTGTGTGTATATCTTCTCTGAGAACGTATGACAGATATATACAGAGGCACAGACTTAACCGTATATGTAAGTGTTCATCATCCAGCACAGTATATACAAATCATACACATACATATGTGACAAAAACACCGGAGGATCGACCTTTGAGTTCCCTTTCAGTCAGATCAGGATGTGGAGGTTTTTTCTTCGCTGGGCCATGCAAATGAGATGAGAAATGAATTCTAATAATTGTTATGCTCCTTTTGCTTTTCACATGTTGTCTTCTTACTGGCTTTGTGATAAAAAAACAAAACAATTTTTAGACATTAAAAAGTGTGTGTGTGAATATTTTCTAAAAGAATCATGAAATATTCTGCTTATGCTGTATCTTGAAGAACAAGTTCTTTTAAAATTTAAAATCTTCCTAAACCGATATTTCCATGATGGTGCAGCGAGCAAACGTCCTCTGATAGAAGTTGGCTCTCTGCGGCGGCGGTGTGGGCGGCATGATCCAGCGAGGAGGGACAGGTGGGGGGGAATCCCAGGGTGTGGGCGTGTGGGAGCGCGAGGGAGGGGGGCTGACGTCAGGATGATGCTGAGGATGAGAGTATTGGTAGTGATGCGGATACGGGCGAGGGTGGAGATGGGGATTGGACTGGTGATGGGGATGAGGATGAGGATGAGGATGAGGATGAGGGTGAGGATGAGAATGAGGATGGCGATTTGAGTGGGGATTGAGATTGGGACTGGAGATTGGATGCGGGTGAGTGCGAGGAAGATGGTGTGGAGCGGAAGCTGGAGCTGGAGCATGATGTCAGCAGAAGTACTCATTAGGCTGTCCCTCTATCTTAGCTGTGGCCTCGGAGTCCAGGCTGGAGCGGGCGGACAGCAGTCTGTTGGACTCCTCTGGGTTCAGTCTGTTCAAATACTCGCCTTCCAGGCCTTTGGCCTTGGTGCCGGGCGACAGAGTCTCAAAGGTCACATATGAGTCTTGGATGTCCTTGGATTTCTTCCCCCAGTACTTCTGGATGCGTCTCTTCAGCGCCCCGCAGCACACGATGACGGTGAGGGGGACGGCGATGATACAGGCCACTGTGATGACAATCACATTAATAAGCCTCTGGGTGCCCGTAGCACTTGCTGCTTCGTCTGTTGAAAATATGACACACTGCTCCTTTTTGGGGATCAGACCCCGCACACACACACAGGCAATGTACTTGGTCCTGGGCACCAAACCCTCAATGGTGACCCGATTCTGCCCGGCCCCCACATTGATCTTCCTCATGTCCCTCTCTCCAAACACAGCATATAGCACACTGAAAGCTGTGGTGTTCTTTGCTTTAGGGGCTCTCCAGTTTAGAGAGATGGTATTGTCTGTGTCCCCCACCACCTTCACAGAGCGGACAACCCTGTCTGGGTCCTGCTGCAGGGACGAGGTGTTGGCGGCAAGGTTGCTTAGGTTAGTCTTCTCCAGATCCAGTAGGGAGTCTGGGTTTGAAGAGGTGGCGGGCCCTGGGGTGGCTCTGTCTGCCAGGCTATAACCGGCAACTCCAGCGTCAGGACCGAGGCCAGGTGGAAGGCCTGGATCCAGAGATGAAGAGGAGGAGGTTGGAACTACATATCTGGCAACAAGTCTCTCTTGGTAGGCAGCTTTACCCACCGGGTTAGGCTTCTTAACTTTGGCTCTCTTGTCGTTGAGGGTCTGGTTCCCCTCTGGTTTTGGTGAGTTAGAGACGAGCAGAGAAATGACAGCTTCAGCGTTCCCTGCGTAGTTTGTGGCCTTGCAGATGTATTTCCCTGAATCACGGTAGGACACTGCTGGCACGCTGAGGATGGACCAGGTGATCCCCTCCTTTGAGGTTTCCTGCTGGACTGTGGAGGACACAATCGTTAAATAAATGTGCAAAGAGATGCCAAGCAGTTGATTATTCAATGTTGCATTGATTATCCTCAGTGTTGCATAACTCAGCGTTGTAGCCACAGCAGCTGTCAGTCAGACTTATAGCCTCTCTATCTCCACTGGAGGCTCTCTGTTTAATTAACAGCAGCTCTACACTGCAGACAAAAGCATCTTATCGCGGGCTCAACAGAGAGCTACACCCGGGCATTCAAAGATCAAGTGACCCACCTGTTCCATTCAGGGCTCGTCCATCCGCCTTACGCCATGTCAGGTCTGGGATTGGAACTCCAATGGTCCCACACCTGAGCAGCACATTGTTCCCCACAGCGCTCCGGACTCGTGCTACAGCTGTGTGGATGCGTGGGAGCTGACAGCGCCGCAGCTCCGCGTCACTGAACAAGACCCCTGAGACACTCTCGGGAGCTGAACACCGCAGTCTCGTGTCGATGAAAGCCACTGAGAGAGTTGGAGATTTCTGGAACTGGACCAGGTCGTAGAGCCGACAATCACACACCCAAGGGTTGTCATGGAGACCTGGGGAAGAGGGAACAAGTGAGGCTAGAAGAAAGACGAGCGTCCAGCTGTGGGCAAAGTGATGGAGCAGCCTGCAGATGGCCGATGTGGATGTTAGGATGCTAATCCTGTAAGAGGATTAACTTTTAATTCATAAACTACATCATGACCATGACTACGGCAATGATGATGAGTATGGTGGTGATGAAGGTAGTGGAGGTGGTCTGGTGGGCAAGGTCAGACTCCAGTCATCCCAGTCTCCTGTCCTTGAACGTAACACTGAAACAGACATCTAAACCTGGATGAGCTGTCTGTGTTTCTGAGATTAACAATGAAGTAAAAAGCAAAAAGTGCAAAATGAACTTTGTATGAAACCTGTGCTCTACATGTAGTTGGCTATGAAGTGCAACAACACGGTGAATGTAGTTGTTCTAGATTAAAGAAAAAAACACATGAAAAGGCCATCCACATGTAAAGTATAACTACATGTTTGTGTCCTTGGCTCTAAAAGTATTTAGTCAAAGTAAAATAAGCAAATATATGGTCATAAGTGTTCAAGTATTTGTCAGGGATAAAAAGCCCCTTTTAAGACCTTTATAGGGATATATCATAATAACTCTTTACTTTATTTTCAAGTTGTACCTTATGCTTTCACTTATGATTATAATGCCCACAGAGGGAGGGATATTTAGCTGTTGACAAAATACATTGAAAACACAATTACATATGCTTAAAAGCACATTCAGTTATTCTACCATTTATGAATGTTAATTACCTTGGTCATTAAATTATTTTTTAAACACATTTAGGGGGCACTTATTAGATCTATTAGCACCAGCGATACATTTTATATCAGAACTGCAGAAACTAAATATAATTATGTGTTAGTCATTTACTGTGTTGTGTAGCTTAAGTTTGGAAGTGCTATGCCTAAAATTTGCTTTATAACTTTTCATTAGGCACAATGTTAAACATTTTATTTGAGTGGTAAAATTCGAGATGAAGATTTGGATGAAACGAGGTTGGATGTGAGGATGAGCAATGGGTCTTACCAAGTATCATTTTGGAGCTCTCTGGCCCCTGCACAGGTTTTGCCGCCAGCCAGGTGGACAGCACCTCTGTCGGCAGGGTCAGCAGGCTGTTGCTGGACAGATCCAGGTAGGTGAGATTCTTGATGTAAGAGGTGGCCTCCGCGGGCAGCGAGGTGAGCTGGTTGTTGTGCAAATCGAGAAGTCTGAGACTGGGCATATCCATAAGAGATTCCCAGGGAAAGGCGGTGAGGGCATTCCCGTCCAGACGAAGCTCTTCCAGGTTGTACAGTCCCCGGAAACTGTCCGGGTTCAAGGCGGACAGTGTGTTGAAAGACATCCACAAGAATTCCAGACTGGAGAGGTAGTTGAAGGCTTCGCTTGGTATCCGCTGGATGGCCGTCTTCTCAATCCGCAGTTTGGACGTGTCAACAGGGAACCCGACAGGCACAAGAGAGATGTCGGGATCATTGCAGATCACGCTCCTAAAAGGGAGACATCAGAAATATGTTCTCACTTTTCTAACAAGGCAAAGACATATTTTAATGTATAAAAAAGTACATTTAAATTTAAATAATCAATCGTGTACTAGTATTGAAGTTGTAATAAATGATGTTTATACATCTAAAAGATGTAACAATATGTGATGAATTCACAGGCCGCATAAATAAACTGGCTAATTCTCAAAAATGCTCATTTCCCAGCCCACCCAAACACGCATGAAGCGCGTAGATAGGGGGGGTTGAAAGTGCCTTTGAGAGATAATCCTGCATTAAATAAAATTGGACCGTCATGCACTCCCTGAATTATCTTTTGTACACGTGTTCACCTCCATGCAAACATCTGTCCTGTTAAGAGGACAAGACCTGTCCGTCTACAAAGATGCGTATTTACGCACAAACTAGAACAAATTCTAGTGTGATTTGTCAGAAAATCACTTTCATTTGGACACTCTTCTTACCTGGCCTTTGATCCATCACTCAGGTTGTGGTAAAAACAGCTGCACTGCGCCGGACACGAGCTCACTGGGGAGAAAAGTTCACCTGTGGCCACGTAGAGCCCCAGGAGCAGGACGAGGAACATTTTGGCCAACTTTTACGCATACGCAGCTTGCCTACATGCGCCCAGTTTGCGCCCATGCACTGAAGTCAAACAGACTTGTTTTTTTCTCTCATTTACAGCAATATCTTCCGCATGGCTTTGTCCCACCGCTTCGCTGTCCCATAGTGATCCGACTGCTATGAGTCCCGAGATAAAAAGGATAGACAAGGATTAGCGAAAGGACTGGCGTTCTTTTCATTTGGATGCGTATTGCATCCCGGAATCCGATAGGCTGCGCAGAGACGTCCCTATTTATTATCACAGAAAAACACTTCCGAAATGGTCATAATCCACTGTGATGTTTGGATTTTTTTTCTGTCCCTCAAATGTAGCTTGTGCATTTGAGCCCTGCCGTGACTGTTAATCTGTAAGTGGACAGCACTTTGTTTTACCACAAGGTGGCCCCTATAGCACAGCCTGTGACTGCTACCTTTGGACCACTCAACAGATGTTCACTTAACATTTCATATCTGCCATCCCGTTTCTTTTTGAAACATTTGATAGTAGTACTATAAAACAACTAATATCCCTGCAATGAGACAATCAATAAACCATACAAACACAGTGACATTAAGACATGTTTCATGCAATGAAAAAATAAAAAATACATTAAAATTAGTGCTTTTTAGGCATTAATCACTGACAACCAAACAGGTACTTTGAGCACATACAATCAAAATGAAGTTTTGTGTTCAACAGTAACCAAACTATGTATAGAATACAATCATTTCTTCTTTTTACATTTTAAATGAAGTTTTCCCCTTTGGCAAAAACACTGCATTTGATATTTTATATGCACATGGGATTATATAGTGCAGACACTAAATTGTAGATTTTGGTTATCATCAGCACTGATTCAGTGAAGGAATTAGTCATTTCTGAACCCACACATCTTAGAATATAAAAGAGAAAATACTTGGACTATATGTCAGTTTGAATGACAGAGCCGCATGGTGGCTTTTCGTTTGCATATCAGTAATCCAATTGGACAGAGTCCCACAGAGGGAAAAATGTCCTCCACTTGTAAAGCTTTTGTTTTGCAATTTCTGTAAATACTATGAGTGAGTTGGCACAGTTCCCATCACACTGGAAGTGTAGTGTTACACACTTGGCTGGCTCTACAAAGGAAGCTGGCATGCAGAGATGACGAAACACAGGGCTGGATTGACTCTGTTTCACTTGAAGGCAAAACAAAAACTGTAAAAAGGATGATGATCTCTTATTAATAACAGTGTAGCGTAATTAAATTTTTAAGATGTTATATCTTTATTTAACCTCGGATTTAAGAAGGGGCACCACTTCCTGTTAAAGGAAGAAAATAACTTGGTATAAGTTAATTAATTATCAGTCAGTTTCATATCTTGAAAGAAGTAAGTTCTGGAAATGTTAAACAAGAAAACACACAGACAAAGTCCTGAATTTTATGTGTAAAATTTAATATAAAAAAGGGAAACAATAATGTATAGATGAAACAGATAAAGAATAGGATTATTATGATCAGGATAATGCAATTATAATGTATGGTGACATTATATATTTAGTAACGAGATAAGACGTGGTATTGTTTGAATGACTTAATCAGAAAATAGTCAAAAAGAAAAAGTTGATAAAGGAATTTTGGGATTCTATTTGGATTTAAAGGAGGGCTCTGAATAGACACGACTCAAGACTCAATCTTCCAACACCCCTTGCCACCAGCAGTCTTACTGCGAGATGTGTTCAATTGAACTCCACCGGCTGGTCCCACGTTTCAGTCTCTGGCAAGCGGTTCTTTTCAGGCCCAGAGAGGTCCACGGGCCAGATTAGATGCCTTGACACCTTGGTCGGAGTGTGCAGCTGGGATGGAGATTGTACGTCGGTTCAGCCTTCGTCTTAGAAGCTCCAAGAGGATCCAACAGGAAAAGTATTAAAGAGTCTTTTGATACGTCGATTTCCAATTCAGATTAACCTGATGGCCATCTTGATGAATCCAAATTAAGGAATTGGCGTTCAAAATTGAAGAGCAAAGACTTTGGAGAAGAAAGTTCAAAAACCTTGCTTGAGCCAGAAAGAATTGATGTTCCAAAAATTGTGCGTGAAAAAGAAAGTTCGGCAGAGACTCGTCTCTACGGCACAAACTTAAAAGAAGTGATTCGGACCGAAGTCCGAAGAGAAGAGAGCAAGAGCTGAAGCTCTAAACTTCAAGAAACCAAAAACTAAGAAGAACCCAAAGATCTGAGCTCAGTGTGAACTCTTATCAGCTGGATGAGAAGAGGGGGTCTGCAGGCAAAGAGGGGTTGCCGCCCACGGGTGATTCCCATTCTGACCGGAGGACAATTGTTTAAACTAAACCGAGTTTACTCAATAAGATTAAGAATAAGAATCTAAACATATATACGTCACCATCCATTCATTTTGATATTATTTCTATCAGATCCACGTTGATGTAGGGTCACGTCATATATTTAGACAAACATTTTTATCAGATTCATGTTGAGATGAAAATCACACCATCTGGGAACATCCTCAGTTAATGCCAGCCTGTAGGTGAACAAAAACATGTTATACAGTCAACATTCTTAATAAGACATATTAATAAAGTAGGAAAAGAAATTGGTGTCTTTAAATAACACCATCTATAGCTAATATCAAAGAGTATGCTTTATAACACGTCTAAATGTATAATTATGAAGGTTACGTATTCATGGATATTCTAACACTAGATGGCAATAGCGCTCCACATCAAATTCCTATTAAACATAATATAACTCTTATTCCTGTTCTGAAGATCAGATTTTGAGTTTAAAAAGATGATTATAATAGATTCAATGTGACAATTACAAATATCTAGATGAAGAAAGACATAAATGTTCATTTGGTGCAGAATTGAACGCTGTGGTTTAATTCAGTTCTTCAGCAGTCCTTCAACAGATGGTCAATTCTACGACTTTGCAGAGACTGGTTTCGGTCACAGTTCATGTCTTTGGGGTCAATTCGTAGATAGCAGAGTGTTCTGTCTCCGCTCGGTTGTTTATTCAAGGTGTTGTAAAAGTTCATAATATCCTATCTGAGAGGGAGACTTAAGTCATTGATCAGTTCCTTTGTTCCTTGGTAAAAGTAATGTTAATCTGCAGTCCTGAGTCCTGCAGGAAGAGAGGTCGTAAAACGTGTCTGCTGATAACGGCTACAACAAATTCATAGAAATATAAACTACTGCAGCTAGAAGTATGGATAGCAGTTTGTCTCTCTCCTGTAAATGGTAAATGGACTTGAGTTTATATAGTGAGGGGCGCTTTTAGGCCGCATGTCACGCCTACCCATTCACACCCATTCACACTCTGCTGGCAGTTCTTGCTAGTAGTGAGACCATCAGAAGTAACTAATCCCATCATACACATTTATACACCGCAGACATAGCAGTCGGGGCAATTTGGGGTTAAGTGTCTTGCCCAAGGACACATCGGACATGTTGCTGCAGGAGCTTAGGATCAAACCCTTGACCTTCTGGTTGAGAGACGATGAATACCAACCGAGCCTCAGCCGCTCCAGTGAATGTGTTTTGAGTTTAACAAACTATGTATAGTATTTTGTCTTATTTACTGTTTTTGTTAATTCAATCAACCTTTTAGTGTAGAGCCATGTGTTTTCAGTGTAGTTTAAGTGTTTGCAGGTCTTTCATGAGGCTCTAATGTGTTGAGCAATCACGCTCCCTCGTGTTTTAAAACGTAAACATTCCATATTACACTCAAGCAGTTAATCTCATTTACTGAGGGTAATAAAGGTTTCTTTTCATGTTGTATGAAGGCTGGACATGGTGCAACGTCATTCTTAATGTGCACAGCATCATGAGAACTGATATGTACTAAAGTAGCATTTCATAGGATTTGGAGTTCCCAATTACTTCTAACAAAAAAATAAATTCAATTAAAAAGCATACAGATATGACTTACAGTACTTGTGTGAACATTTCTTTACACCTTTGAGTATATTCTTCAGTAAATCTGGAAAGCACATGATTTTGGATTTTGGGTTTTATAGTTTTGTAGTGGGACCAACATCTTTGAAACAGCACTTTTTGAAAAGCAAGCTAAGGCAAAACTGTGACAGATTCATTTTTAAAGTCATGTTGGGTTCAATAGAGACTCAGATCTTTGTCCATGATCATCACACAACATATGAAATTCATCTACGTTCTCACAAATGTTCTTACATTTGGTGGGTTTCCTTCTCAGTCTGATACACAAATTCTTAAATGTAAATTCAGAATTAGCCATTTTTTGCGAGGATCTTTGTTCTACAATTACGAATTTGAGATTTTCAATCTACCGTCCTATGCCACCTCCATATGAT
This sequence comes from Labrus mixtus, assembly GCF_963584025.1. Taxonomy (NCBI): domain Eukaryota; kingdom Metazoa; phylum Chordata; class Actinopteri; order Labriformes; family Labridae; genus Labrus; species Labrus mixtus. The sequence goes on along the minus strand of NC_083617.1, from coordinate 8,525,726 downwards.
TAACAGACTTTACATATTTTTACCTATGTTTCTCAAGTTTTCTGATCTTATAATCCTGTGATTCAGACCGACTACAGCCACACAATGTCAGGCCTGTGTCCCCTCTAACCCCTTGGCATGAAAAGCTGCAATTGATGTTGCAACTGCATGAAACATGACAAATCCATTGTGTGCTTAGCATGATGGCTGGATTTTATGTCATTAACACACATGGCGGTCGGCTAAAGCGGAACCGCAACACAGGCTTTTATTGTACGCAACATGTGTGCCCTTATCACACATGAAACTCCAGACTGAACTGAGCGTTCACTGACTTTTGATATGTCTGCCTCCCTTAAAATGGATTTATTGTTTTTTCAATTTAGGCAGATGACCAGTTGGTTTAATCTCTAGAGGTCAGTGTGTCTGTCCAGAGATTGAGTCCCTGGAAAATTGCAACAAAGCAAATGCTGATGTGTTCAAATTCAGAAACAACTGTCCTGTCACATGACCAACTGAGTGGCAATAACATAGATCCTCTGTAGTGTGATAAAAGCTTTGTTGATCAATCAGTGAATGAGCAGAGCGATTAGAATGATGCATTTGATTTTAAACTGAAATAAATGACTACATGATCAAAGACAGATTATCTGGGAATAATGAATGGTTTGCTCGTATGATTGCCTGCAGATAGAAGCACAAACTCCATATCTGTAGACATACTGACATGAGCATATTTGTATCTGTAGCCTCTGGATGGGACATCAGTCAAACTGTAATGCAGCACCTATAGCAAAAAACAACAACATGAGTCTAAACATATTAAAATGATTATTTGAAAATGTACATATATCATATTTGGGGAGTAGGATAAAATTTGAGTGTTTTGAGGCTGCAGCTCTGCAGACACCTGTTGTGTTTAGTCAAAGCTACGCGGAGCTGCTCGGCTGCATCAAACGTGTCGCCTCGTCGTTTGACATCAGCAGCGGCTGCATCCTCACCGGGGCGCGGACGCACAAAGGCTTGTTGTGTAACTAATTGAGGGCTTTGCTGTTGCGGTGGGCAAATACGCATTAAGAGCTGCGGTTTGTGTGGTTCTGTTCATTAAGGCATTCCTGCACGGATTGGGGCGACAGAGAGAGGGGGGCTTTACATAATGAAGTGCATGCTTTTCACGTGAAATGCCCCTTTAAAAGCGGACTCCCTTCACTTTCATCCAGGCACATAGTAAACGAGCAGAGGCGAGGAGTGAAAAGTCTGTGACAGCTGCACTTTGAGGGTTTTTGTCAGTTCGGCTTCAGGATGGTTGCAACGTACCCGTTACCGGAGGGCTTCTCCGACTTTGACGTGTTCTCCCTGGGATCATGTCTGCTGGTGGAGGGTGAGTGGTTTTGTTTTGTTTAGTGTAGTGTTGGAATTCAACCAAATCCTGCGAGGGCTGAGCCAGCTGTAACATCCACCTCTGACAGGACCTTACGCCGCTCGGTCACTGACACCAGGCTTTAATGTTACGAGAGGAAGGATCTGTATTTTTCTCTGTAAAATACCAGAATAACCTCCACTTATACACTGTACACTAATATCTTTATTATGAAATGTTACGGTGCTGCATGCGGCGCGATACAGTGCATATCGTTCTGCTCACTATTTCTCCCCGCGTAAACACTGCCTTCATCCACAATATGAACTGCTCATTCCTCCTCTATTGAAGGTCTGCTGGGCTTCTTTCTAAATATGGTGACAATCGTCGCCTTCCTCAAAGTGAGAGAGCTGAGGACCCCCAGCAACTACCTCGTCTTCAGTTTAGCGTTAGCTGACTGTGGCATCTCCATGAACGCCACCATCGCCGCTTTCTCCAGCTTCCTGAGGTGAGTGATGTAACAGCCACCTCCTTTCATAAGGTCGGAGTGTACAGTGGCCATAAATAATATGCAATGAGTGAATGATAGCGTTGGTGTAACAACTTCTATTTGCCCTCGAGGGGAATAATCGAAAGTAATCGAGGAGCAGTGAGGGCTTCGGAGAGGGGGGAGCGCTCAATACATTGAACCAGCCTTTGTCATAAAGTGCAGAGGATTTTCAGCCTGTAATCAGGAGATGAGAGATGCTGCTCCAGGGATTATACTCTTATTTTTATTATTTATTCTTTAAATATACACCCATGAGTGATTATATATTCTATTAATTTTATGCATGCTTTAAATAAAGATCCATTGGCTGAAATAAATATATTGATTGATTGCTTTTTCCTTTAGCTTCACCATGTTTGACAGGATCATATTTAGCACATGCTGTAGAGAACATTTCTTTGCCGTCATTCTGTTTATATGAGTGTATTAATGTATGTTTATGTGGCATGTATGTGTCTCCAGATACTGGCCTTACGGCTCTGATGGTTGCCAGACTCACGGTTTCCAGGGCTTCATCACAGCTCTCGCCAGCATCCACTTCATAGCCGCCATCGCCTGGGACAGATACCACCAGTACTGCACCAGTAAGTTAACACCTCCTTCTGCACCAGCACCAGCACCAGCACCTGCATAGTTCAGCAGGTAGCCACAACCAAACACGTTCTTCTTTTTCCTCCACTGCGGAGCACAGTTTCTTTTGGCACACAAAACACTGAGCGGGTGTTTGTCCCCGGTCTCAAGCTGGTCTTAAGAACTCCTGCTATTCTGAGGCAGACAGCTGATCAACAAGTGGCCTGTTGTCTTATTAGGCTACAGACTGTTGTGATCACCACAGAATAACACAGCTGTTGCTGTAAGATAAGCAAATGGTGTTAAAACTGCAACCTGAGAGGTTTATGAATAAGAAGGCACACTTTTCTTATTAAGCTATAAAAATCAGCCTTACTGCGACTTGTAGCCATTGTTAGCAGGATCCATGTAAGAGGAACTGTCTCGACACCTCTCCATAATTTTTACAGTTAGCTATTCTGATGTGAGCAGGTGAAAACAAGTTGCTACAGCATCAGTAGTGCGACCATTACCAGACTGATTAAAAATACGAGCACTCACTCACATTGTCAGAGGTGTTAGAAATAGTAATGAGGAGTGTTTCTACTCTCTCGCTCTCTTCAGGGACAAAGCTGCAGTGGAGCAGCGCCATCACTCTGTCCATCTTTATCTGGCTCTTCACCGCCTTCTGGTCCGCCATGCCCCTCATCGGCTGGGGAGAGTACGACTACGAGCCCCTCAGGACCTGCTGCACCCTGGACTACACCAAGGGAGACAGGTACACATGATTACACCTACATGCTTCACTATGCAATGGAGATAAATGTAGATGTCTTCGCATTCTCTATACCTGTTCTATACTAAGACCCTCCTGTGCGTTCACAGAAACTACGTGTCCTACCTGATCCCCATGGCGATCTTCAACATGGCCATCCAGGTGTTTGTTGTCATGTCCTCCTACCAGTCCATCGCACAGAAATTCAAGAAGACCGGAAACCCCAGGGTAAGAGAAAATGACTCTAAACTTCACTTATTGTACATATTTTATGAAGTATTTCTTTATATTTTAGTAGAAGTTGTATTCTTTCTCTGTTGTTTTACACTAAAACACACAAATAATCGTTCATTATTTTAAATAAACAGGATCAGAAGTTTTAAGCGATTTGGATATTCACTCTCAGATTTCAAACTTAAGTTGGAGGACAGGCTTAATTTTGCTTCAGTGCTCTAATCTACCATTTAACCACATGCATGATTCAGAGGAATTTAGAAATTCCTCTAAAATCCAATAAACTGGCGGCTGGAAATAACTGAGTCTTTGTGCCAAATGTGAAATTTCTCAAATTATGAACAGCACATAAAAGTCTCCATTCTTTGAAGTCATCCACTATGATGAATCACAGATCCCCCTCTACTGTCGTCTATTTCATCTCTTCCTAGAGTAACTCCTCCACGTGGTCCCTTTTCAGGGAAACAAAACAGACTCTGAATGTGCAGCCTGCAGCTTGTGACATATATAGGCCACGGGAGGAAGGCCGGGCTCTTTAGTTTGGATTTCTGACAGTAGCTGCTCTTTGAAAACAAACTGTATCAGTGAATGGAGTTCAATAGTTGCGTTCCTCAGGGGGCAAATCAGGTTGCCTCACTCTACGTTGCATAAGCCCATTATTCACAGTCATCCGAGTTGGCCTGAGACACTTTCATTACAAGCACAAAGGCTGCAGAGGAAAGACAATTAAATTATGCAATTATTTAATTTCTGCCCAATATGTCTGACACATGACCTGTGTGCGATAAACACCAGCAGGTATTTCATTGTCCAGACACGTCCTGCAGTCAGGAAAGGGTGAAGGAAAGTTGTGTCAGAAGTTGCTGCATGAAAATCTTCAAATGCCCCTGAAACTTGCATGTCAGGGCAGGTTTCTCTCTCTCTTGTTCAAACTCATGATGAGGAGCCAAACTTTGTTCAAACCCATTTAAACCTTATTTAAAACGTTAGTTCCGTTGAAGTTCGCAAGGATTCAAAACATGCCAAATATGTCAGGCAGATTTTGTGGGAAATGTGGAAAGAATGATCCAATTAGATGGGAATTGCAAGTATCAACTAGCTTACAATACAGAGCAGAAGCTGAGTGAATGAATATGAGTCTTTTAGACATTGTGTAATACAATCAATTAAAGCTACTTTAGATGTGCATGCATGAGGATAACTTGAAGTTGTTTTAATTTTACTCTGTGCATATTAACTCTGGGAAATGTCATGAAAGTGCAGCCATTAATGTGTGGATTACCAACCCTTAAAAATACCCCAGATGTAAAAAAAAAAAGAAGCTAATCTTAAAGCTACGGGTTAACTTTCTCTCTTTGTGTTTTAACTCTAACTAATAAGAAGCCTTTGTCGACCCCCGGCTTACAACAACCTGCTCCTTTATTTTAAGCTCTTTCTGATAGTTAGCTTGAATGATCTTAACACAGATGCTGTTTTTCTCCCAGTCATTATCCCATTCGTGTGACTCGCCCTGGAGTCAAAAACCTCATGACACAAGGCATTTTGTTCTTTACTCTTCATGGTTGAACTTAACTAATTGTTCTTGTCCTGATCTTATCTCTCTCTCTCTGGTTGCTCCACTTTTCATTCCTTTCTGTTTTTATTTCACCCTCCTGTCCTGCTCGCTCTTTCTCTCTTTCCTTCCCAACCGCCTGTAGTTTAACGCCAACGCCCCTCTGAAGACCATGCTGCTCTGCTGGGGCCCCTATGGTGTCCTGGCTTTCTACGCCGCCATAGAGAACGCCACCTTGGTTTCCCCTAAGCTCAGGATGGTAAGCATCGTCCGTGTATTCTAGTCCTCTGACTACTCAAAGCACTTTTACAAAACCCGCTGACGAAGCAGTGGGAGCAACTTGGGGTTAAGTATCTTGCCCAAGGACATACCTGACATGTAACTGCAGGAGCTGGCGATCTAACCCCTGACCTTCGAATTGAGAGACGACCCACTCCACCTCTGAGCCACAGTCGTATAAACTTGTCAAGGTCACATCTTGGAAATGTAAACTTGTGCAATAGAATATTGCAAATGTCCATTTCTCTAGAATATTAAGATTGAAAAGCTTAAAGCTATGCATGCTGCTATTTCTTTAGAAACACCATGAAGCTCCTGTTTCAATAGAGATTTTGTATTTTCTCACAAAACAATCATCATCCTATCTTAAATTGGATGTAACCTTAAACCTTAGAGATAAAGTTAATATTGACTAAAACTCAAAGCATGTTTGCAGAGTCTGTATAGTGAGCTTTCAACATATTTTAGTGGTCATAAAAAGGTATTGTTTACAGGATTGTATATTTATTTGGAACATCTTTCACTACAACTGTGACAATAGTTTGATAACTCTACCCATGTGATTTTCCTTAAGTTAACAGTTGGCCACGTAAGCCTCTGATTGGTTAGTTCAGTGATTAGAGACGAGGAAGTGATGTTGTTGTAGAGTTAAAAGAAGTGTGGAGAAAAGTAAAAGAGCTGCTAAATAAAAGAGATAAAAGATAAACTTCTCAATGCTGTTTCTCCCCACCCAAAAAAAAAGAGTGAAATTCAACACATTGTAGCTTTAATTAATCAGCATGATAACGGTACCTCAGTACATCTTGATGAGAATCTGTAACCCTGTACTGACTACCTCCTTGCACCTGTCTCTGCAGATGGCTCCCATCCTGGCTAAGACTTCTCCCACCTTCAACGTCTTCCTGTACGCTTTGGGAAATGAGAACTACAGAGGAGGCATCTGGCAGCTCCTGACCGGGGAAAAGATTGATGTGCCTCAAATTGAGAACAAGTCCAAATAAACTAAGCATGTAATAATTACACACACATTCTGTCCTGGTGGTTTCTCACAGGTACTTAGATGTTTGCTGTCTGTGAGTGTACGTGCATGTGGTGTGTTTTGAACGGTGGTTGCCATTTCCCCTTGTAAACATCTGTCCTATATTTGTAGGCCTTTGTTCCTGAAATTGTATTTAGTAAAAGGACCAAACGATATAAACATTTCCTTTTGGAAGAATCTAGAAGCAACTGGAGCTCATTTTCATTTCAGTAATTTCACTGGACTTTTTCTGTAACAAACACATGATTTGTTTTGTATTCTTGGGACAATGTTGAAACAAATAGAAGTAATTGCATTAAGCAGGGGGTGACTTTCATTTTGCATTTCATAAGAAATGTTTACTGTAAACAGACTTTAATAATAGAAGTTTGGTCTTTATATTCAAGGTTATCTTAGAATACAAACATCCCTGAACAGGAAGTATTGTTAGGAACTTCAAACCAAAGCAAATATTAGCATTTGATGTTTTGGCTGTTTAACCTTAAACAGCGATGCAGCGTTGCTTTTCTTACAGTCAAAACATCATTGTCACTCGTCAACAAAAGGCAGCTATCTTAGCTTTGTCAAGGGGAACAAATCGAAACGTAAAAAAAATGCTTTAGTCTCACAGCTAAAACGTTTTTAACAAAGGATTCAGGTCACCAATTTCTCTCTGGGTCTGACAGACGGAGAGTCTTCCCTCCTCGTCAAGTGCCTGTCAATTACATGTTAAAGTGTTTGCATGCACTGATGTCTCGTCGTGCTCCCTAAGCTCGATTGTGAACTCTGTGTCCAGAGTTAGAACTGCACTAATCCTCAAACAAGAGCAGCATTCATCGATACACAGCCCCCACGACAAGTAAGAGATTAGTCGCTGGTTGTAGATTAACTGAACATGCTTCTTGCTTTCTTATTTGCAGATAAACAAAGACAAAGGTCTGTTAACATTTACACTACATTCGAATGATTATTGATATCCACTTATCATTTAAAATATATAGTCCTGGTATGGATTTAATACTTTACAGTTAAAAAAACAACTTTATCATATCATTATATAATACTATTTTTCATACATGTAATTTAGTTTCCATACTAACTTTACTGTCAACAGGCCTTGTTTGACATTTCTGTTGTCTAACCACAACGATAGACAATACACAATAACATAGTGGTTATCATATAATCAATATTTTCTGGCAGTAGGTTTCAAAAACCAATAGTCCACCTAAGAAGTGCTTTAATGTAGTAGATCATTACGTTCAGATCAGGTTTATAAGGATTTTTATGACGCTATAGACAATCCATCTGATCAGAGCTGGAGTCAGAGTGTTGGTCGATAAAAGAGGCGGGACACTCAAAGACAAAGGATTCCTATATAATATGCATAAAGGTTCAAATGCAAATGAGGTTTCAATGCTCTGTTGCATATCATTCACACTATTAAAATGTTTAATTCTCAACAACATGATCAAGTCTATTCACAACCATACTCTTATATTTAAATGTTTAAATAACTGAAGTGTGAAGTTCTTAAAATCCTTAGAGGTCATTTAGAGGCGAGCATCTTGACTCCAGATGTTAGCAGGCAGGATGACAATGATCCCACAAAATCTATTGTATAGTAATATATACATTTGTATACTTATTCACCTCTGAAAATCCCTGGAATCTTGATTATAATGTTGTTTTTTGTCTTTTAAATGTTATTCTTTTTCTGTTCATAACTGACAGAAGATGATCTTCCATGCGGAATGAATCGTCCATTTATCAATGCAATCTTAGATAATTAATAAAGAATTCAAACTGTTTTGTCTCTCTGTCTTCACTTTAACTGACTCATTGTGTAAAAAAAAAAGCAGCAAGCTCCATCTGCATTTTAACTACCATTATAACTATACATTCAATACTTAAAACTGTTCCATGCTTTACTGAGTAAAAACCTTTTTTATCTTACTTTTTTCCCACAAATCTTAAAGATACATTTGTGAAATTAATCTAGTAACTTTGCAGATTCAGATCATTTTCATTGTGATGTATTATGATAGATGATACTCCTGCGGTCCACACAGTAGCAGTGTGTAGCAGCCCCACTCTGACATCTCTCCATTAATGCATGCCCACAGGTCATGTTTGTGCATGTGTGTGAGAAGCATGTTTCTCAATAACAGAGTGTGAAACCAGAATTTCTCCTCCGGGATTAGTAACGTATGTAACATGTATTACACTTAATTTTATACAAGTAAAAATGTTGTGTGCATAACTTTTACTTTACTATTTGTGGTACTTGTTTTTGTTTTTTCTGCAGCTCTGAGTCTTTCCAGCTCTTGATGTGAGTCGTTACAATTAAAGTGAACTAGACATTCTCCGACACCAGCACGAGGATGATCATGCCCAGAGGTTAACGTACAGTAGATGCCCCCAGTTGGTGTTTCTAAGCAGATTAATTGACGGCCGCCTGTCAGCAGAGCCGGTTGTTGCATAATTGCATGTGTTAATGACACATATGTACTGTAGTGGGTAAACGCAGCACTTGTTCTCATCTGTCAGCTAATTCAGTCATCTGCAGGAAAACACAATAGATTACACTTTTAAATGCCATGATGTTCATGAGATATTAGGATGAAGATTTGCTTTATACATCAGTCCTGAGCAGATTATCTTTTTTAGAATAAATAAAATACTCCATGACGTGTACATCAGAGTCCCTAGACACTGAAGGACATATGGAGCTGTCAGCTGGTCTGAAGAGTCACTTCCTAAGCCGACACAAACGGATGTTTGCAGTTTGAGAGCACGTTATGCAATAATTCATTAGGAAAAAAAACGTCAAATCAAACTAAAAGAATAGTTATTCAATGCTTTATTTGACAGAAAATGCATCTATGTTAGACTCTGTATAATAGTTATGATAGACATGACACAATCAGAAACCTTCCATCCTTACAGACCAGGATAAAAATGGACAAAAAACCTGACGGTGGCATCACTGTCACATACTGAAAAGACACAACCTGCTTAGTTTTGAGAGCGTTTTGCATTTATGTTTTCTCAAACTAGTTTTTAAATGTATCAACAATCTCACTCCTGCACCTCTTTCCAGATATGTTCAGGACAGAACGGGTAACAAGAAGCATTGTGAATGGAAACTATAACATACACAACGCAGATCTACATTTGGACCATCAGCTTTCTCCATCAAAGGCTGTAAACTCTGGAGCACATTACCACCTGAACTCAAAATAACTTTTGCAAAAAGGTGGCTGCAAGCAAACCAGACCTGTACCAATTTTAAATCGTATAATCTGAAATCTGTAATTTCCATTGGTTTACAGCATTTGTATTGTCATATTTTTTATGTATTTGAATGACTCCTTATATAGTGTTATGTGGTTTTATGTGATCAAATGTCTATATTTTTACTTTGTTTACCCAAAGGCCCCACTAGGGACAAAAGTTGGAAATTAGCAATAGCTATAATCTCTCTGTGCAGCACCTAAGTTTCATGCACTGTTTTGAGACTATGTTAATGTTCATCCGGTTCCTGAGAAGCAGCAGTAAACCAGTCAGACTGGAATCATTGCAGTGACACTGTAAATACACTGATAAAATATTGACTATTCTGACAACCACTATCAGTTACACAATACAGTACGTTTCTGTACTGTTTATAAAAGAAGGATTATGGAAAGTGGTTGTACATCTTGGTGGCCATTGCTCACCTATTTGGTTAAACTATATAATCAGCAAATAAAACAAACTCTGACCAAACTGTAGAATGACTCTGCTAAAATACTCACACAACATCCAAATGCCTTCGTTGCAATCTCTGGGGATTTTAATCATGCCTCTCTCTCTACAACCCTACCGACTTTTCACCAATTTGTCATGTGCCCTACCAGAGACAATAAAACACTGGATTTACTGGATGCAAACATGCAGGATGTATTGGTAGGTCAGACCATAACCTGGTTCTGCTTAGTCCCACCTACACACCCATTGTTCAGCGGCAACCGGTAACCACGAGGACAGTCAGGAGGTGGTCTCAGGAAACCAATTAGCTCCAGCAAGGGTGTTTTGAGGCTACAGACTGGGATGTGCTCTGCGAACCCCGTGGGAATAACATTGCCTCCATGACGGATTGTATAACTGTACCTACTAGGGAGGTGAGGTGCTTTGCAAACAATAAACCCTGGACCACCAGGGATTTAAAATGTCTGCTAAATAAAAAGAAGAAGGCATTCAGGGACGGTGACAGTGAGTTGCTGAAGAGCGTACAGAGGGAGTTGAGGGCGAGGCTGAGAGAAAACAAGGAGGCATACAGGAGGAAGCTGGAGAGCAAGCTCCAGCAGAACAACATGAGGGATGTGTGGCACGGTATGAAAACCATAACCGGCTTCAAGGTGAAAGGAAATCAGGCAGAAGGTAGTCAGGAAAGGGCCAATGAGATGAACGTGTTCTTCAATAGGTTCAGCATGAGGCCTTTGGCTACCTCCCCGGCCCCTGATAGCCACACAGACCCTACATCCTCCCCCCTCACAAAGGCCCCCCCCCCTCCCCGCAAGTTACCTGGACGGCACCCCCCCAACATGCTCTGACCCCCACCGTGCAGCACCCCTACCCCACACTTCTCTGGCCTGGCTGTCTGTCTCCAGTAGCCAGGTGAGAATGCAGCTCGAGAGACTCGGCCAGAACAAGGCAGCAGGTCCAGATGGCATCAGCCCCAGGGGTTTTGAAAGCCTGCGCAGGTCAGGTATGTGGCATTTTACAGCATCTTTTCAACCTCAGCCAGGGGAGGGTGCCAGTGCTGTGGAAAACATCCTGCCTTGTTCCGGTCCCCAAGAAACCCTCTCCCTCTGCGCTCAATGACTACAGACCAGTTGCCCCAACATCGCACATCATGAAGGTACTTGAGAGGCTGGTCTTGGCCCACCTGAGACCACAGGTGACCAGCTACCTGGACCCATTGCAGTTTGCATGCTGCCCAAGGGTGGGGGTTGAGGACGCCATCATCTACCTACTCCACAGAGCCCACTCTCACCTAGACAAGTCTGATAGCACTGTGAGGATTATGTTTTTTGATTTTTCAAGTGCTTTTAACACCATACAGCCAGTACTGCTACGTGAGAAGCTGGAGCTGATGCAGGTAGACACCACCACAACATCATGGATCATGGATTACCTGACTGACAGACCACAGTTTGTGAGGCTGGGGAGGTCTGTGTCTGAGCGGGCGGTCAGTGGCACAGGAGCGCCGCAGGGGACTGTGCTGCCCCCTCTCCTCTTCACACTATACACCTCAGACTTCCAGTATAACTCTGAGGCTTGTCACTTACAGAAGTTCTCAGACGATACTGCGATAGTAGGGTGTATCAGTGGTGGAGAGGAGACAGAATACAGGCAGCTGGTGGATAACTTTGTTGCATGGAGTGGGAAGAACCACCTGGTGTTAAATGTAACAAAGACCAAGGAAATGGTGGTGGACTTTAGGAGGGCCAGGCCTGAGCTAAGCACCATCTCTATCCTTGGGGATGAGGTGCAGGTGGTGGAGTGCTATAAATACTTGGGGGTGCACATGAACAATAAACTGGACTGGAAGCACCACACAGAGGCCGTCTACAAGAAGGGTCAGAGCAGACTCTACTTCTTGAGGAAGCTTAGGTCTTTTAATGTGTGTAGCAAAATGTTATCCATGTTTTATCAGACTGTTGTGGCAAGTGCCATTTTCTTTGCAGCCGTCTGTTGGGGCAGCAGCGTCAGGGCTTGTGACTCTAAAAAGCTTAACAAGCTGATTAGGAGGGCTGGGGACTGCTGTGGAGCCCCTGGAGGTGGTGTTGGGCAAAAGGATGATACAGAAACTGTTGAACATTATGGACAATAACATGCATCCCTTACACAATCTTGTGTGTGAACAAAAGAGTGTTTTTAGTGGGAGGCTACGGCAGCTAAGCTGCAAAAAGGACAGATTTAAAAATACTTTTTTACCTACTGCAATTGCACTTTATAACGACTCCCCTTTAAGTAAGGACAGAAGACATTTAAACTTTTAAACTTTAGCCTGAGTTGCATATATCATATATCAAACTGTACTGTGGGCTCATGTTTTTTTGTATGGGTGGGATATGTATGTATATGTGTGTTGTGTTGTGTGTTTGTATGTATGCTGGCTGCTGGAACACCTAAATTTCCCTGCTGGGATGAATAAAGTATATCTTATCTTAACAGTGGTAATGTTTGAGAAAAGCACTTTGAATAGCTAGTGCATTTTCCAGGGGTATTACCTTGTTGTGTAAAAAAAAAGAGAGACTTTTCTCTCTTCATAGATTATTAGTACCCAAAAGGATTTGTCGTCACAGATGATGTCATCAGATTAATCATTAAAACCACACAGACCAGAGATTTGACGTCACATAACTACTGGATTATGTTATAGTTTGAATCCAAATATCTGGCAGGAGACCACAGTGTGCTCTTTTTTTCATTTTTTTTCCATCGGCTTGCCCTCTCTTACAATCAAACATATTCAGGTACTTAGAGTTCACTGAGGATTATGTCTGGTCAACCAGTGAAGTTTCATATGGGCTTTTTGAGCGGATTACTCAGCAACATGACCACGAGTGCAGGAGAAAGAGAGGGAGGCGAACAGAGTCAGGACTGTTCCAGAAGGAGAGGCGAAGTTAGGATATGAATCTGCATTCCACTGAGCAATGTGGGAGAGAAAATAAAGAATATTACAAGGATTGATGAGGATACTTGTAACAAAAATATTGCTATATTTGCTGTGGCAAGACTGGCATATATCTGCTTCCTCTCCAGTTCACACAGACTTCCAGCTGACCGGGCCTTTGTCTGTCCATCATAACAGTTCATTTAATATAGGGTGTATCATGACTGTGAAAAGCTTTGGAAACTTCTTTTATGAAATCACAAATCTGGTGCTACTCATGTGGAAGGTTTGAATCAGCTATTATTCAATATGAAACCAATAGGATGAGAGTTTAAATCAAAACAACTAAGAGTTGGCTATTATATAAAGTCACTTAAGACATTTGTTTTTCATGCTGAACTAGAGTTCTTGATTTGGACGTTGGAATTAGATACTTCAATAAGTAGCCTACTGCTATGTTAAATGTTTTGAGGCTATGATTGATTGCAGCATCCAGAAGCACTCTGGACTGTTCCTGTTTATACGGTGCTCTCGAAATAAAAAATAAGATGTCTTGCAATGTTGTGCTAATCTTAAGCATGCTAACAAGCTAACCGTAATAATAGCATGATGATGTTAGGTGGTTAAGGTGTGAATCTGAATTAAGCATATTAGGGCTATGTCCCAGCATAGGGGTTAAATCCTTGGGAGGACTAACACCGAAAAACTTGGGTGTAATTTTCAAGAAAGTTATTCAAGCATGACATGTAAATAAATACAATCAATCATATAAGAGCTTAGTAATGTTCAGCAGGTGCAAAGGTTACCATCCACATTTAGCATGCTACCTGCTAACATTTGCAAAGTACCACTAATTACAAACATCAGATGAGGCTGATAGGAACGAATGAACAGGCAGTTGTTGGGCCATTAACAAGTTGCTTTTTCTCTCTGTTATGCAAGATGACTTTAACTTTGAAATCACTTTTTTCTCTCTCTCGTTTAGATATCGAAACAACATCAGTAGAAGACGTTATATTTTTATGCTGCTTTATTAAAGCCTCAAAGAATCAAATAGGAAAAATGAAGCAGTCTATCCCGGTTCACCAACCAGCCTTATTCTAAATCCCTCTTGATGTTATTCAGTGAGAGGTCTGTTGTAAACCTGAAGCACATACAGTTGCAAGAAAAAGTATGTGAACCCTTTGGAATTTCCTAGTTTTCTGCATAAATTGGCCATAAAATGTGTTCTGATCTTCATCTAAGTCACAACAATAGACAAACACAGTCTGCTTAAACTAATACCACACAGACAATTATATGTTTTCATGTTTTTGTTGAACACAACATGTAAACATTCACAGTGCATGGTGGAAAAACTATGTGAACCCTTGGATTTAATAACTGGTTGACCCGCCTTTGGCAGCAATAACCTCAACTAAACGTTTCCTGTAGTTGCAGATCAGACCTGCACAACGGTCAGGAGGAATGTTGGACCATTCCTCTTCACAAAACTTTTTCAGTTCAGCAATATTCTCGGGATGTCCGGTGTGAATCGTTCTCTTGAGGTCATGCCACAGCATCTCCATCGGGTTGAGGTCAGGACTCTGACTGGGCCACTCCAGAAGGCGTATTTTCTTCTGTTGTTGATTTACTTCTGTGCTTTGGGTCGTTGTCCTGTTGCATCACCCATCTTCTGTTGAGCTTCAGTTTGTGGACAGATGGCCTTAAGCTGTCCTGCAAAATGTCTCCATAAACTTGGGAATTCATTTGTCCGTCGATGATAGCAATCTGTCGAGGCCCTGATGCAGCAAAGCAGCCCCAAACCAAGATGCCCCCTCCACCGTACTTCACAGTTGGGATGAGGTTTTGATGTTGGTGTGCTTTGCCTTTTGTTCTCCACACATAGTGTTTGTGTGTTCCTTTCAAACAACTCACCTTTGGGTTCATCTGTCCACAGGATGTTTTGCCAGTAGTGCCGTGGAACATCCAGGTGCTCTTTTGCAAACTTCAAACGTGCAGCAATGTTTTTTTTAGACAGCAGTGGCTTTCTCCGTGGTGTCCTCACCATGAACTCCATTCTTGTTTAGTGCTTTACGTATCGTAGATTTGTCAACAGAGATGTTAGCATGTGCCAGAGATTTGTGTAAGTCTTTAGCTGACACTCTAGGATTCTTCTTCACCTCATTGTGCATTCTGCGCTGTGCTCTTGCAGTCATCTTTACAGGACGGCCACTTCTAGGGAGAGTAGCAACAGTGCTGAACTTTCTCCATTTATAGACAATATGTCTTAACGTGGACTGATGAACATCGAGGCTTTTAGAGAGTCTTTTGTAACCCTTTCCAGCTTTATGCAAGTCAACAATTCTTAATAGTAGGTCTTCTGAGAGCTCTTTTGTGCGAGGCATGGTTCACATCAGGCAATGCTTCTTGAGAGTAGCAAACTCAAAACTGAAGTGTGTTTTTTATAGGGCAGGGCAGCTTTAACCAACACCTCCAATCTCGTCTCATTGATTGGACTGCAGGTTGGCTGACTCCACTCCTGACTCCAATTACCTCTGTGAGAAGTCATTAGCCTAGGGGCTCACATACTTTTTCCACCCTGCACTGTGAATGTTTACATGTCGTGTTCAACAAAAACATGAAAACACATAATTGTTTGTGTGGTATTAGTTTAAGCAGACTGTGTTTGTCTATTGTTGAGACTTAGATGAAGATCAGAACACATTTTATGACCAATTTAATCAGAAAACTAAGAAATTCCAAAGGGTTCACATACTTTTTCTTGCAACTGTAATTCTATCCAAACAACACCAGCCCCTCTGAACCTTCAGCAGAATCAGACTTGGATTCCACAAATTTGAGTTTGACCTAATGCCCAGCCGAGCTCGAACACAAAGTAATATGTTACTCTGCTGCTTCTGACTGACCACAATTTCCTCCATCAGTGATCTCTGAATGTTAGATCTGAAGCTGGTTACGTAACAATGACCCTATAAGACTACACGCACAAAAACACACAAAAACACATGCACATGCAAGCTCTTGTTGAGCAGCCTAAGGAAAATCAATGGTATTGCTGAACACAGATGCTGGTCCACTCAATTCATTGCATTTAATGAATGTGATGAAACAAATGGACATTTCACAATATTGTATGTATACATACAATCTTAGAACAACAATGGACTACACCCTTAATACATTTCATATTAAAAAAAAAAAACATATTTGCTTGAATAAACTATTTTTACAGGATTAGTATTTCGGTGTAATCTGGATTAAAGCGGAGCTGTGCTTCACTGCTCTTTAGAAATCGCTGTTTTAATTCATTAAACCGTTCACTTTGGCCAGTATACGCAGGATGATAGTCAAAACTTGACACTTCATTCACTCTAATTTACACTCACACATGCGCGCGCACAAACACACACACACACACACACACACACTACTGCTACTACTTTGACTGGAACTGCAGTTTTCTTGGTTTTCTTAAAGTTGCCATTTCTGCATTCACATAGGAATGGTAAGCAATTTAACACTTTTTTTTCAATTATGAACCTCTCCAGTCAGCATTGGTTGTAGCTGCACTCTGCTTTGATTAAATGAATGGATTTCACACATGGGGATGATGCTTTTAATCCATTCAGCTACACGGATTATCCAATCAATCAACTTCTCCACTCTTTAAATGCATGCAGTCCAACCAAAGAGATATACTGTATGTTGTTCTAAATTATTTCCAATTTCCATCTAATTGTTGAGTTTGCAAAGAGGATACTTTACCTATACATAGGCAGCTTTGTTTGACTGTTTAACTTCTCTAACAAGTCTTCCAACTCATTCAACCATACGGGTTGTTTGTCACCACTCTAAAAATCGGCAATTTATCCTCTTTCCTTTTCCTGTTGTGTTCGTCCTTCCTTCTCTCCTTCCTGCCTGGCATCAGCTGATTTAAAAGCCTGAAATACTCCTGAATCAGCAGGTTTTCACGACTACAAACTCTTGTTTCCTTTCTATTTTCCCTGTTTACATTCCTTTTCCCTCTCCTTCCTTCCTCGCTTGTATCCTTCTTTCTTTTCAATCTTTCAGTCTAGATCTGGCAAACAGACTTTGAAACTGACATTGTTTGCCTTGACTTGACTCTTTGTTTGCTTTTATAGATCACTCTTATCTCTACGTAGGTGTCAGGCTACTGAGTTATCGCTGCATGCTGTTTATGAAAGGATTTCAACAGGTCTCCCACCACTGTAGACAAAAGCTGGAATGCAAACAATGGGAACTTTGATTGTCAGATTAATAAGGAATTTACTAGGAGTGTAAACATATCTCCGTCCTGCTTTCTGTCTTTCTACAGCGACAGGCAGCCTTGTGCTATTTCAGCAC
This sequence comes from Labrus mixtus, assembly GCF_963584025.1. Lineage (NCBI taxonomy): Eukaryota > Metazoa > Chordata > Actinopteri > Labriformes > Labridae > Labrus > Labrus mixtus. Next base: position 8,508,395 of record NC_083617.1, on the reverse strand, counting down.
AATCTACACTTAGGATCCATTTCAGATGTCAGTCTGAAATAACACGAGAGAAACGAATCGTATCCTTCAGCTCCCAGCCCACTTTCACCTAAAAAAAAACTCCACTACTTCAAGTCTGGAAGCCTAGCTAGATCACAGGATTAGCTAACCACAACTCTGGCCTCCTTGTCTGCATCTCATCCTGTTAGCATCCAGCCAGCTAGTTTCCAGCATCCCAGTGTTCAGCCTTCAGTTCAACCCCCCCAAGTTAGATGGTTTCCTTACAGCCTCCCAGTTTGCTAGCTCCTCAGCTGCCAGCTTTTATCCGTTTGTACCCTTAACCCTTTGAGCCATAGTAACATCAAACAATCTATTTTGTAAGGTACCCACTTAGCCATTTTCTTTGGGTCATAGACACCACAAAAGAAGATGCGGTTCCAGAAATGGATGAAGACTTCCTTGCTGCCTAGTTAAAGAAGCTTCAACTGCCACCGCTGACCAGCAACACAGAGTTACCACCATTTTACCTGCCTCCCAAATAACAGCCTCGCTGACACCTGCTCTTGGTTCCCCCTCAATTGTCCCTAAAAACAACTTACCTGATGCGCTGTCATTTTACCCTGCCAAAACACAGACTAAATTCTCTAATTAAACATCCAGAGCTTTCTTAACCCCAGTAGATGCCCCCACTCTGGTCCTGCCTAAAACCATGCTCCTTGCCTCTGCAAATGCGAAGCCAGATTCACATATTGCAGACTGTTACTTCGCTGCAGCAGTTCCCAGTCCCTGCTGGGTTCTAACAATCTCCTGTTCCTGCTCAGCTGCAGCAAAAGTCCCCTGTTTGTGCAAAGCTGCTGTTAAAGTCCTTCATTTCTGCCGGTTTGCAACAAGTCTAACGTTCCTGCTTTGCTGCAACAAAAGTATTTTGTTTCTGCTGCAGCAAAAATCTGTGTTTGTACGTAGAAGTCACCCATTCCTACTGGTTTGCAGCAAAAAAACACTCCCTCTTCCCGCTGAGTGTGAGGTGAAGCAGCCACCAGGGTAATGCTTCATAAATCTGTCCCTGGCTGCATACACTTGACTCTCAGTGTCCCAGCCGATGGGTGGTGGTCTTGTGACCTTCTGGTGGTGATCCAGCTCTGCTCTGCTCTGCTCTGCCCTTTGGCCATTCCCCTGAGGACTCCTGATCTCGTCCTGCCTGAGGGCATCTGCTTTAAGTCTTCTGGGCTGCCATTAGACATCTGCATCCATTTACAGACGTCAATCTAACGTACGCTAAATGCTTTGGTCTCATTGCTAAGGCTTTGCACTATATATGGGGCGGCAGTAGCTCAGTCTGTAGGGACTTGGGTTGGGAACCGGAGGGTCGCCGGCTCAAGCCCCGGTGTGGACCAAACATGGAAGTTGGTCTGGTAGCTGGAGAGGTGCCAGATCACCCCCTGAGCACTGCCAAGGTGCCCCCAAGCAAGGCACAAAACCCCCTCCCCAGGAGGGCCCGCCGTGGGCAGCCCCGTCACCCTGACATCCCTCCATTAGTGCATGTCCATAGGATTCTGTTTGTGCGTGTGTATATTTCAGCCTATGTGTGTGTTGCATGACTTACAGAGTGTAAAAACAGAAATTTCCCCTTGCAGGATCAATAAAAGTAAATTTTGTGCACACTAAAACTAACAGTCCATAAAAGTCACTTTTTAATCCCAATAAGTAAAACGTTTACTAGTTTTAGTGCAGTTTTGCAAAGAAGGTAAAGATAATATCATTAGCAAGTATACATGTTAAATGTTAGGCTATATCTAAATATTAAACTTTGATTCTAAATATTTAGAATTGTGACATTTATAGAAATCTTGGGCAAAACAAGGCTCATCATGAACAGCCATCTGCTGAAACTGCACCAGGATGAAAAATGGTATAGGGAGATGACAAAGATAACAAATAAGCTTAAATGTGATTAAAAAGTGACCTTAAAAAAATGCACACCAACTTTAGCAAACCTTTTATAACCACATGTGGAGAAATGTTCTTACAATTTTTGACGAGTGCAACTTTAAAATCTGCACCACATATTGCACCAGGGTGTCTTTATTGTTTCATTGTAGTTTTGGCATGGCAATTTCTTCCTGACTCTCCTGTCTCACATATATTGTAATTATGCATACACCCACTCAACCTACTTACCTGCTGTCAGTCCAGAAATTAACTCAGTGAGATTTACAACCCGGATCTTCAACCACACAGAGTTTAAGGTATAGTTAAAAAGAACATTTCAAAACAACTCAATGGTGTTATCTTTCATTCCCACCTGTGTTTTTTCTATCTTTAGCTGTGTGGTTTTTTTCTGCGGTGTCCTGGTATTTCCTGGACTGATAGAAATAAATACTTTGGCTATTGCACAAGAGTATGCAGTGAGCTTGCTTCTGGGCTTCTCACAAATCAGATCAGAATCATAAATGAATAACATATTTCGATGTTCTCACACAGTCAGTCTGAGGACAGTGCTGACTCAAATCAAGACGATACTAAACACAGCAAAATGTGTATCCGCTGCCTGTGTTTGTTTATCTTTGACTATTCATGTGTCTTGGTTTGCATGCGTGTGTTTGTATGTATGTGTGTGAGAGAGAGAGCGAGAGCGAGAGAGAGAGAGAGAAAGAGAGAGAGAGAGAGAGAGAAGCTCCTCAGAAGCTTCCTCAATCAGTAGGGAGAAAAGTCAGTGTGCAGTACAAGTCGCACATTACATTGTCACACATTAAGACTAGCTGTACTTAATGTTTCTCCATAATTATACCTGTTAAACAACTCATGGTTATTGTTAATATCTTTAATTTGATTTCTTAGTATTGTTGATATTTGAATATAGCAAATATTAGACTAATCATTTGTTTATGTTCATACTTTTCTGTACTGCTTTGGTGAGATAGATTGCTGATCTGTAATGCCAATAAAGCTGATTTGAATTGAATTGAAATGCGATAAGAGAGAGAGAGAGAGAGAGAGAGAGAGAGAAAGAGAGAGAGAGAGAGAGAGCGAGCGAGCGAGCGAGCGAGAACAGAAGTCTCTTGAGTAAACCAGAGGCCAACAATTCAGGGTTTCGGCCTTCATGACTCCGCTTAAGCTTTCCAGTCACAGTATGTTCACTGAGGGAAATAAATGTGATTATCAAAGCTGTTCTCTCACTAATGTGACGTAACTTCATCTAAAAATAAAACTGAAAAATGTTGAGCTCCTTTTTTGGTTAGATTCCTAATATTTATAGGCCGGATTTAACCTGTCTACGTCAACAAAGCTCCAGACTGGGAGGGTAATTTCTTTGAACCGTTTAAAAGAAATTGGAAGTGAACCTTGACTTTGGTATTTTAAAGCTTACGTTATTGCACTCTACTCGGGACCACTTTGTTCAAATCCATCTTTACCCGTGTAGCTGTCTGGGAGTTTGACATGTCTCTTATTCGGCACTGCACAAGATTTCATGAACTGCCAAACAATTTAAAAATCTATTTAAATTTCCAAGTTTGATTTAAGTGGCTAACTTTGTGGCTAACCGTGTGTTTGCCTTGTTTGATTGTCCAAATCTTTCTTCATTATTATACTTCATTATTGCAAAAATCACAATCAACATTCTTTTTGGTTGATATTGAGATCACGATTATTAAACACAACTACTCATTGATTTTAGAAAATCTGCATCATAAGCGTTTATCGAACTTAAAAACTCTTAACACTTTATCTTTCTGACTGCTTTGAAAAAGGAAGCAATACATGAAAATAAATAATTGAAAAACTATAAATAAATGTAAAATCAAATAAATACAAGTACATTAACTATGTCTTTGAGGAAGTGGTGATGTACTCATGGCCAAAATATAACAACGAACACTTTACATTTACACATATGACAAATCTAGTGCAACACGGCCTGCACCGCACCGTAATCATTTAATCTTGATGATCTTGTTTTCATGATCTCATATTCAATGAGAACCTATGGATACAGATAGATGTTGGGGGTTTTGTCAGTATATGTTAACTGCATTGTGGTGATCAGTTTTAGATTTCTGCACCTGTGCATGTTTGTGTGTGTGTGTGTGTGTGTGTGTGTGTGTGTGTGTGTGTGTGTGTGTGTGTGTGTGTGTGTGTGTGTGTGTGTGTGTAAGGCCCCAGTAGCTTAAATGACTTGTACATTTATCATGAAGCTCCATAAGAAGCCTCTACTCAGCTGACTGTACCCCTGATGACTGTAGCTAATAAACAAAGCTCCTCAACAACAGAATGAGTGCCAGTATTCTAAATGTTTAAATAAGGACGTACTATGGCAAGTATAACAAGAGTGAAGTAGAAAATATGAGTAGTTGAGCTTCATCCGTTATTCTGTGGAAATGGGAAGGGATATGAGGACACCTAGTGGCTGAGCAAGAATATGTGAAAGTCGGAGGGGAAACCGGCATGCAAATCCATTTCACTGTAACTTAAAGCAACACGAGCAAAGCCCAAAACATCAACACACAATCTGCTCTAAAGATGAGTGACAACATGATTCAATTTACAAGTAGGTTACTTTTCCCCCCCTTAAAATAACTCAAATTAAATACTGGTGTTTTTTTTGTTTTTTTTTGGCAACACAAACAAACGTATGCTATAATCAGACACAGAATAAAATATGTATAGTTGTGTCATTTTTTTTAAGGTTTCAAGGGTTTTTCTTCATGTGTCACATCTAATGTTGTGACTGCAGCAGAGTTTAAAAGCCGCCGAGACATTGTGTGTCATTATACAGTTTTGTATTTATTCTGAAAGACTGAAAAAAAAGAGAAACTGAAACTAAGAAGACAAAACCATGATTCAGTTTCATTTGAGTCTTACTTTCTTTCTTATTTTCTAATTAGAATCAACTGTTCACAGGTTTCAATAATAATAATAATAATAATAATAACGTCTCAAGAACTCCAATACAAGTGATTCAATAGATTCTTAATCTTGTTTTGAAGGATTTATTTCATGGATTGCCTATGTTGAGTCCATGTTGGTGACAATTGCTCGAACTCGCCGATAGATGGCAGCATTTAGCTTAATTTAAACCCACAGTTCACCCCTCCAGGTCCGTTTAAAAAAAAAACGCTCACGACGTTTTCTTCAAATATGGCCGTAATATATTGCAAGATGTAATTACAACATAAGTATTCGGGGGGGGGGACGTCTAGTATTTGTATGATTATTTTCAAAAATGTAAGAAGAAAAATATATAAATGATGGGCAAAAAGCAACAATTAAGGAAAGTAAGAAAGACACTGGCATTAAAAGTAATGCCCCCCTTCTGTTAAAACAGACAGTGTAGATGTGACAAAGTGACTTTTCCTTTGATAAGAAGTGAGAGTGCAGAAATCACTTTGCCCTTAGACTCGAGCACTGTGGCTGCATTGAGTCTAAGCACCTCGGCTTCCCAAGTGTCCTGAAAATACACCAAGATCTTACACAATGCAGGAAAAATAATTAAAAGAAGGGGAAACGATGGACGTTTCAAAATATTACATTTCCGTTTGATCAATTCAACCTATCGAGGCGTCTTCTGTGGAGCTGTCCACTGGAGTGTGGTGCTGAAACGGATCTGTCCCTTTCAAGCGGGAACAGGAAAACTGTTTGATTTTTTTATTTACAAAATTGTTCAAGATCGATAACTACAGGATTGATTTGAGCTCATGCAGGGTTGAGCAAGAAGCGAAATGTGTGTAGTAATTGCAGCAGTTGCTTCGATGCATACAAACATACTCATAAAGTTAAAAATGTAATTGCAGATACAATAAATTAAAGTAGTTTAACTTCATCAAAAAAAATGAGGCACGCATCTTGGCTCTGTTTTGAAGCAACTGACTGGGCAGCAGTGCGCACTCGGGATTTTGTATTTAATTAGCATAAAACATCTTCTGGAGAGCAGAAGGACCGTGCGTCACAGCCAACTGAGAAGATGGGAGGGGGGACACCTATGGGAGTCAACAAACTGCAGTGTGTATTCCTTCCACGGCCGACAAAAAGCAATCCGGCTGATGTGAAATGATGACTTAGCTGAGTGCGTTACAGGTGACAGGAGACAGCTGTGCGCGTCTGGGAGTAGAAGGGGCTCAGCAGACCGACCTAAACCGGCGAGTCCTCCGCACTGCGAGCTCGACGTGAACCCCCAACCTGTGAGTGCTGTCCGGGACCAGCACGTCACCTGAATGACGGGATATGAGACAATGAAGCGACTAGGGACGGCGGGGATAAAACGACTCCAAGTAACGAAAGTGGAAAAGCGCGTGCGATGACGGACAGCACAAGGGACAGAGAAGAGGTAAAGCAGGGGAAAGTTGTCTAGCTCATTAGAAGGGCTCCCGGTGTTGGATAAGAAACCAGAATAAAAGACAGAACAGATGTGTCAAGCGTGCGTAATTCTCTAAACAACTCAAACGGGGGAAGCCGATTTATTTTTCCAAAAGACACGACTCGAGCCAGAAGGGGAGAAAACAATGGAGCCGGAGGGGACCACAGAGGGACAAGCCACTAATTTGGCACAATCTGCCGCTTTAAAACTGTCCCAGATGAGCGAAAGAACTAAACAACTGGGTAATGTCATCCAAGACCCAGAGCGACAGAAACGGATTATTCTAGTAATAGTCTGTGTTGCACTTTTGTTAGACAACATGCTTTACATGGTTATTGTGCCAATTATACCCGATTACCTTGAAGGGCTACAGAAAGCAGCAGATCAGGCCCAAGCTGCTGCTGCACCGCACACCAACTACACCAACAGCACCTTCCACAAAGCTGCCAAGGGAAACTTCGACCTTCAGATCGGTGTTCTCTTTGCCTCCAAGGCCATCCTGCAGCTCCTGGTGAACCCACTGAGTGGCCCGTTTATAGACAGAGTTGGGTATGATATCCCGCTCTTTATTGGTCTCAACGTCATGTTTCTCTCCACCCTTGTTTTTGCCTTCGCTGAAAACTACGCGACCCTCTTCCTGGCGCGCAGCTTGCAGGGCCTCGGCTCAGCGTTTGCAGACACCGCGGGGATCGCTCTCATCGCAGACAGGTACACGGTGGACACAGAGAGAAGCAAAGCGCTGGGTATAGCCTTGGCATTCATCTCTTTTGGAAGTCTCGTGGCGCCCCCCTTTGGAGGTGTCCTCTACCAGTTTGCGGGGAAGCGCGTGCCTTTCCTGATCCTGGCCTGTATCTGTCTTATTGATGGGGTATGCTGTCTGGCTGTGCTGAAACCATTCTCTAACAAAGAGAGAGAGAACATGCCAGTTGGCACCCCCATGTATAAACTTATGATTGATCCTTACATAGCCGTAGTGGCTGGTGCTCTCATCATCTGTAACATTCCTCTCGCCTTCCTTGAGCCAACTATAGCCAACTGGATGGAGGACACCATGCATGCCAGCCAGTGGGAGATCGGCATGACATGGTTCCCTGCCTTCTTCCCTCATGTCTTAGGTGTGTATCTGACTGTCAAATTAGCAGCCAAGTATCCTCACTTGCAGTGGTTTTACGGAGCTATAGGTATGGTGTTCATCGGCGCGAGCTCCTGCACAGTGCCAGCCTGTAAAAACTTTGGACAGCTCATGATCCCGCTGTGCGGAATCTGTTTTGGAATCGCCTTCGTGGACACCGCGCTCCTTCCCACACTAGGCTTCCTGGTGGATGTGCGCCATGTGTCCGTGTATGGCAGCGTATACGCCATTGCGGACATCTCTTACTGTGTGGCCTATGCCCTGGGGCCCGTGGCTGCTGGACAGATAGTGCACAACCTGGGCTTTGTGCAGCTAAACTTAGGCATGGGCCTCGCCAATGTACTTTACGCACCGGCGCTCCTGCTGCTGAAAAACGTGTCACAGATGAAACCTTCATTCTCCGAGCGTAATATGCTCCTGGAGGATGGCCCAACAGGTCTGTATGACACGATTAAAATGGAGCAACGAGAGAAAAAGAGGAAGGGTTTGTGTACAACGGTCGACGAGAATGGTGCTGAAACGTTTGCACAGAGGTCGTATTCAGAGGAGGAATCCTCCGGAGGAGAGTATGCGTAAAATTACTTTAACTGAGTGTTAAACTATCAAAGTGCCACTGTAGAGTTGTGTGCATTCTGTCAGATCCAATCAGTTGCTTAATACGGTTAGGATTATGTAACAGGCTAAATTATCCACTGCTTCTGGTGACAATCCCTGCGGGTATTGTCAATTCAAGTAGCTTCAAGCTTCCGCAGTAGAAAGGCGCGCGCTGGAGTTTGTTCATCTTAAAGTGAGAGTACTGTGATTGAAGTTTTGTTGAGGTAAATGTCAAGTCATTAACGGTAATTAGCACTGTATCAAAAACTGACTCATATCGTATTCAGGGATCATGTGTAAATGTATTTTAACAAAACGAGCTGTAATGTAAACGCGTCTTTCAATGTAGTATGTATTCATTTTGCCAGAGTTGTGCTGCTAAACTCAATATGCAATACTGACTGTGTGTTAAAGAGAGGAACAACAGATCGACATGAAGTAAAACCTGCATCTTGTTGTCTGTTCATTTTGTTTATTTTGAATCATGTATTTCTGGAATGCATAGCCTCATATTATAATCTAAGACTGTACATAGATGTATATTCATGTACATAATTAAATGAATATTATGTGAATGATACCGTATATGGACATCCTTTATTTGATGATTAAAATAATGCAAACCGCATTTTATAGTGCCGTATGACAATTGTTCTTTTATATACAGGTGAAGAAATACACTAACAAAAAATAACATCAAAATATGATGATGATGATCTTTAAAGAAAAAGTTATAACGCACGGTTAAAAACACACATTTATGCACTTTAAACCGCCTTAATTACAGAGGATTATATGAAAACTATTATTTATAACTATTCTACACTGAGATAGTTTACAACATACTATCTGAAATATTAAATAGCCGAGGTTTAATAATTAATCCTTAGAAAATACAACATCACCGAATAAAACATTGTTTTAAAACAGAACATTATATTGTTTTTATTGGACCCTGAGGTTAGTATAGTGTTTAAAATCGACATTTTTTTTCCAGCAACTACGCTAGTGTAAAACGTCTTTAAATATAACATTAAGAACAACGCGAACTAAATCGGTCTGTTGCAGCAAGGTGCAAGCAATGAATGCGCCCAGAATGTGCGCAAAAAGTGCTGAAAACTGATCGTAAAAAAAGAGAAAGTCCGCGTAAAAAGCATCCCAAATGTTCTTCGGAACATCGTGTGGAATCTAAATGAGGTGGGGTGAAAATTGTGAAATGCCAAATAAACTTCTTGGCGAATAGAAAGACTTATGGGAGGAGCTTGGCTGGCAGGAGGGTGAGGTACCCTCTCAGCATCTCTCCTTAGACAGCGAGGGAGTTGTGCTCGTGCCATGAAGGGATTTAAAGACAATGATGAAGGATCAAAGTGATGAAATTTGAATAAATTTATGGAAGAAATGGATTGAAGACCAGAAGCAAAAACTCGTCAGTGGAGTCCCGGGACGAGTTTCTTTTTTTTTTTTGCTTTTCTTTCTGGTGAGTACAACTATATACTAAGTAATTTTGTTATTTTTACTCATGACAGGATGGTTTTTTTGTATTTTGTTTTGCGACAGATTTTCTAAAGTGATTGCGTACACCTGCTTAAGTTTCTTGTATTTTATATCTAAAATATCCCCACAGCAGTGCGACGTTTAAAGACAGCTTCCTTTAATTAGACTGTTATCGAGACTGACTGTTGTTTAAAAAACACTTTTACTGAACCTTGTGTCTGATATTATTCTGCTTGTGGAAACAGAATCTTCCTCTCTGCGCCGCCAACATGCCAGTTCTGGACCAAGACCCCTCTAAAGATTCAGGGGGCAGTGATGTAAATATGTTTTATTTCAATATATTCAATAAATGAACATGTGGTCATTATATTACATGAGATAAATATTGTTTAAAAATCAATAAGAAATGTTACGTTAGGAAATTAAGGTATTATATTCTATGAAAATGATTACTACATCATTACATTTTAATTTAATTTTGTCTTATTCAGTGTAGAGTGAAGATACTCATTTGCAAATTGTGGCTGTTGTTTTAATACCACAAATAATTTAGTTACTTTTTACTTTTCAGTTTGTTTATATGTATTAGTAAAATGATCTAATGTCAGTGTCGGAGCAGTCTATCAAGGTTTAAATGCTGAGGTGTAGTCATGAATTTAGGAAAATAAACGCAAAGCTTTTTAGGGTTTACTGAGATTTCTTTCGCTCTTCATCCTACTCAGGGTCTCCCTAAGCTGCCTCTCCCAGCCCTGAAAGACACACTGGACTTGTACCTGAGGTGTATGAAGCACCTGCTCACAGAGGAGCAGTTCAACAAAACCAAAATCATCGTGGAGCAGTTTGGAGCCCCTGGAGGAGTGGGAGAGCTACTGCAGAGCAAACTTGAGGAGAGGAGGGAGAACAAGGCCAACTGGGTAAAAAACAATCCTCTGGTTTAAAATGCACATGATGACTTTAAAGCTCCTGTGAGGAACTTCCAGTTTATGTCCCTTTTGGCAAACCTTGTGGACAGAGTGTTTTGTCTTTCCTCACTGCTGATCTCCTTCTGAACCTCTGTTATTTAATGTTTTCTGACAAAAATATCATCCTTCTTTATTTTTAAACTCACTATGATTCTTTGGCATTTTGAAAAGGCTGTTTATCGCTAACCTGACTCCTACCCAACAGCAGGGACAACAGGAATTAAAATGACTTTAAAGAAGTAATCAATGTTGTTGCTGATGGTCTGGTTTGATTTTATATCATATATAGTAACAGAATCTATTTCTGTCTTTTCATTCACCAGAAAAAAACTCCTCACAGGAGCTTTAAGTAATTGTTCCAAAACAAGTTGCTTTCAACTTTTTTGCAACACAAGCATCTTGATGATTACATTCATGGATGATAAATACACAGGTTCCTTTATTGTAAAGATAACTAATTTAACTAATTTACCAAAGCTAACTCTTTGGTAAATAAAGGTGTGAATACAAAAAATAAATTTGTGATATTGTTACATTTCTGATATAAATACAAATACAGAATCTAGAAAAAATATTGATTCAGATGACACAAGTTTCAAAATGTCATGTGACATTGAATCATATTGTAGGTCTGGTTTACCTCATTTTTCACATCAACACAGATGTTAACAACCATTAACATAATTGGAAAACATTACCAATACAAAGTCTGCCTTTGAAATGAATTGAATTCAATCCATTTCAAAGTGATTAAGTGTATTGTTCTCTGAGTTTGCATTGTTTTCCCCACGTTTGCCATGAGATTACATTTTCTCTTCATGTGAATATTTTCCACTGCAGGTGTATGAATACTGGCTGAACGACATGTACCTGAACAACAGACTGTCTCTACCCGTCAACTCCAGTCCTGTGATGGTTTTCCCCCAGCAGAACTTCAGGGCTCCCATCGACTCTTTAAGGTGCCAGACACTGCACGACCAAAACAAAATAGGTCACCAGAGGAACAGCCCAATGTGATCTTTTTTGTCAGCACATCTCTTGTTTGTCATATTCTATAAAAGAACAGGATTTTATTGCATCATAAAAATGCAAATATCCACCACTTGACAGGCATTTTTTGGGATTAAAACGTCCCGAGGAACTGAGAAATGACAGTCAACTGTGTCGGCCGGCTTTGATTGATTATAACAAATTGAACACTTCCTTGCTACACGTTGACAGATAGGGTCATTACGTTGAAGACCTGGAGGGCTGAGAGGCTAGGTCAGGCTTCTCGTGGTGGCAAGGTTAATAGACAAAGTGGACTGTGCTTTAGTTAACATCGTATTGATTTGTGATTGGACCTTTAACCAGGTGATTTACGTGTTGCATTTAGACAGTTAAGTGTAATACAGGGACACAGAGATGCAGAGAATTATAATCACAGGTACATAGAGAGAAGAAGTGCAATACACACAGTATGTGTTTATTTTTAAAGTATGATACATTGTAAAGTTTTCCTTTCTTAGGTTTGCTGCACACTTAATATCTGGAGTTTTGGAGTACAAGACTCTTCTTGATGCGTGAGTTAATGTGCAATAAAAACACAAATGAACTTGAGAAAATCAATCACATCTGAATTGTTTACACGCATGGCCAATAAGTGTGACAAAGTGTGTGTGTCTGTGTGTAGACGGGCCCTGCCTGTGGACTACGCTCGGGGTCAGCTGGCTGGGACGCCTCTGTGCATGGAGCAGTACTATCGCCTCTTCACCTCTTATCGTCTACCGGGGCCTGAGAGGGACACACTAGTGGCCCAGGAGAGCAGCGTGATGCCTGAACCTGAACACATCATCGTGGCTTGTAAAAACCAGGTCAGACATAATGATTAAAAAACATAATCCAAGATCATCACAGACTCGTTTAACATTCATTCCCAAGTACAGAAAACATTTCAAACTTTTCTGGGGATTTCCGTTACAACACACAGTCATCATCTCCAACTGGAGTTTACTTTAGAGCTACGACAATCAACTGGTTGTGCATTTAATCAAAGTTAGAATAAATCACAAAATGTTCTGGAAATTAATGTTGTTTTTAAATTTTTCAAGCCAAACTGTGAAATGATTTCAGCGTCTTAATTATAAGGATCTACTGCTAGTCCTTTGAGTTGTTGGTTGGACAAAAAAAAAAAGATTAATTCTAAAATGGCACTTTTGGCTCAAACTAATTGTGATGATCATTTGTCACAACCTGCCTTTTACAGTAGTTAACACACCGGTGTAGGCCCATGTGATTATGCTGGGTGAAGATGAGGAAGCTGCAGGTGAAATGTGTTATTCGCTCACAATAAAGTGACAGTTAAGTAATCTTCAGTGGGTCACGGTTTATTTATTTTTCTGCCTTCAAAAGTCTTAATGATTTTTTTCCCTTATTCGATAAATCAATTAGCAGATTAAATAATGACCAAAATAAACATTAGTTGCAGCCTTTGTAAGTAATTGTTAGAGCTGCAAATAACACTTTCAGGACTGTGTTGTCGAAGACATTAAAGTAAGCCTGACAATTAAATCCCAAATTAAGTCCTCTATGTTTGTTTGTTTTCTTTTTTTTTTCTGGGAGATTTCAACCATACGACAGGCTGTCTACATCAGGAGAACAAGACACAACTTTCTTGCTGATAAAAGCTAAAATAGCATGGATACATTTAGAATAGATCTCCTAATGATAGACAGAGAACAACAGTAACAGTGACAGTTTCTCTTAATTACTGCGACAGCTAGACTACACATTGTGTTTTTGTTGCAGCAGAACATATGGATCATCACTGAATTGTGTCTGCTGGTAAACAGAATCTGAGGGCATGAGTGATTATCAGCAAAACCCCGCTGACAAGTTCTCTCTTATAATTATCGTTAACACGTGTGACATTTGGACTCAGCAAGCAACCTTCAGCACTGCCACAAATAAAGTCATAAAACAAGTAAAACAATTAAAGTGTTCACTCACTATCATCAAGTCTTTTAATTAGACCAGTAATGGACCAGAACTGTACTATTCAGCCACTTTGTAAATAGCAGGTATTTCAAAAATAACTGAATGTGAGGATAAGAACAGCAGATTTGGATGCATCTTAACACAGGTTAGCTGTAAGACTGTCTTTCAAGGATGAAGACCAAACAGACTTAGTAGGATGGAAGTGGAAATCCTTCATGTCAACCTTTTAACATGACTGGCTGTGATGAAGGGTTTTGAAGATTCTGCTAATTTTAAAGAAGTCATTTGGAGCAAAACAAAAAACTAAGATGACATTGTTTCCATTAATGTCTGTAATAATCATCCAGCACAGATTACAGGGGAACATCCTGGTTAAAGTCTGATCTGTTATCTGATGTAATGAAGGATTAGTTATGATGTAGTATTGGGTGAGGTCTTACCTCAAACTAAAGTTAAAACAGATGGTTTGGGCAAACAGTCTGCTTTTTTTGGTCCAAAAGGTCGACTTATGTGCTCATGTTTGTGTACTGGCCCTTTAACTTAGGCTAAAAAAACAAGAAGCATTGCTATTACAATATGGGAGTATAATGTTGAAAGATCTCATTGGAAATCTGGCAACATTTGAAGTTGTATTAAAACATCTTATAATTCAAGCCTCTGTTTTTCCTAAGCATGAACATCCTACAAGAGGAATGAATCCCAGCTAATGTTAGAGTAAGACCTCAGGGACGAGCGCATTGAAACAGCTTGTGTCCATGTGAACCTCTGTCCAGTTCTTTGTGCTGGACGTGGTTATCAACTTCCGCCGACTGAATGAACGAGACCTCCTGACTCAGCTGGAAAGGATCGCAAAGATGGCTGAGAGTGAAGAAGAGCGGCTGCCACCAATCGGTCTGCTCACTTCAGACGGACGCACAGAGTGGGCAGAGTCTCGGAGTGTGCTAATGAGAGGTAATAAAAATTAAAGACGCTTCAAGAAGGATTTTCTTTCAAATTTTTTATGGAAGTCCTAAGCGGACATATTTCCATACATTATATTTTTCTCAGTTTACATGAAATTACCAGTAAATTCGGGTTGTTTTCTCCAGATCTCGACTCATTTCTAATGTTATCTCGATATTAAAACACATGCTTGTCCATGACTTAGTTAATTTCTGATTTCGAGAAAATAACTAAAATGAACTCGTTAACATGGGAAAACCAGCGTTCTAATCCTGTTAAAAATCAGTTTAGATCTCGGGACAATAACCGAAACTTACTCAGTATCACTTCAGTATCACGGGAAATCTGAGTTATATAATATGTATGGATGCATGTCTTCTTAGGGCTTCCATATTATCCCACTAAATTGACTTTTTTCAATGCGTTACTCTGTAGAGTCTACTAACAGGGACTCTCTGGACATGATCGAGCGTTGCTTGTGTCTGGTCTGTCTGGACGAGGCCACAGGACCGGAGCTAAGCGACACAACGCGAGCCATGTTGATGCTGCACGGCGGAGGAGTGGCCAAAAATAGCGGCAACCGCTGGTATGACAAACCCATGCAGGTTAGTGAGTAAAAACAAGCTTATAGAGCAAACTAAATCCTGTTTGTTTCACATTATGTGTTCTAACTTTCCTTAGAGAACTGATTTAATAACTGCAGTCATGGAAAAAACGAATAAAGTATGGATGAAAACAATGAAGATGAAGGATGAATACTGTTCAACAGGATTTATTTACTTACTGAGGAAAAATAAGACAACTAAATGAATTCACACTCATTTCTCAAAGTGCATGAGGATGTAATTAGCCAATCCCATGCCAAATTAACAATTCATATTTTAAGAAATGAGGATGCAAACTGACTGTTCCCATTGGATGTTATTAGCATGAACTTTGATGGAGATGTTTTGATAAAGAATTCAGATTACTTGAATGGATTACATGATTAATATTCCCTTCATATAGAGTCTGAGGCATCTTCTTTAATAAATTCTTCACTACAGGGTGAGGAAATCCAACATGCAGCAGAATGCATGAGCATGGCATTAAAGTGCAAATTAATTAGATGTTGGATAATCTAGCTTTGCAGTGTGGTTAAAATCATGAAAATACCACTAATAATATCATGACTGTGTCAGTTTGTCATAGGAGCTGACGGCTGCTGCGGAGTCGTGTGTGAACACTCACCGTTTGAGGGAATTGTCCTGGTGCAGTGCACGGAGTATCTCCTCAAATACATGTAAGAACTTCAATGCAAACGTGGATGTGATATTTTCTTGCATGAGCTTTGAAAGAACCCAAATAAGACTATCTGAGGAGAATGCCAGGTGACATTTTATTCCCATGATCCATCAGGATTGGCAGCCCATCAAAGCTGGTCAGAGCCGCGAGTGTGAGCGATCTGCACGCACCGCGCAGACTCCGATGGAAATGCACTCCAGAGATTCACAAACTCCTCGCCTCTTCTGCTGACAAGCTACAGAGGTCTGGCTTGATTTTGCTATCTGTACAATCAAAGAAATGAATCAAATCTTTTCTCGAAATGTTCCTTATATTTTGATGTTTTATGATATGTGTTTGATTTTAAGGATTTTAACAAACTGATTTAAACATTTTTGGAAATTAGATCTAAATTTTTGCTCAAAATGTCTTTCTGCTGGTTCCTGTATAAGTGCTTGAGTTGAATGCCTTTAGCTTAAAGTATGATTTATTCTTTTTATCGCAGGCAAGTAAAAAATCTTGACATGAATGTCCATAAATTCTATGACTACGGGAAAGAGTTCATCAAGAAGCAGAAAATGAGTCCAGATGCCTACATCCAGGTTGCCCTGCAGTTGGCCTACTACAGGTGAGATAACTATGACTGTAAAGGATTTTTATACATTATATTTCCACTAGGCTCACAGCTACAAGGCTTTCTGTTTTTGTGTTACTCTAGATGTCATGGCAGACCAGTGTCGACCTATGAGAGTGCTTCTATACGGCGTTTTCAGGAAGGCCGAGTGGACAACATCCGTTCAGCAACACCAGAGGCCCTGGCCTTCTCCAAAGCAATGAGTGATGGGAAACCCAGTGCAAGTGTAAGATGTTTTAGATCGAAAACACCTGTTATACAGTAGATTAGAATCTCAGTTTAGATAATCGTGTTTTTACATCACTCTAGTATTGATTTTCAGCTGTTTGTTTGTTTCTCCAGGACGCAGAAAAGATGGAGATGTTACGAGGTGCAATAACTGCCCAGACAAAGTACACCATCCAGGTAACTTTTCTTTAACTTCCTCTAGATTTCTATTACAATCTTTACTTTGTTCTCTCAAAAAAGAAAAACACATAACACATCTGTTCTTTCTCATGTTCAGGCTATTACAGGGACGGCAATAGACAATCATTTAATAGGACTAAGAGATATTGCACAAGAATTGAAGGTGGAGAAGCCAGAGATGTTCAAAGACGAAGCCTATCTCATCAGCAATCAGTTCATCCTCTCCACAAGTCAGGTACAATCATCTGATTTTAAAATACTAAACTGAAACTATACTCAGTCTGAAATGTATGTAAGGCGTGAGCTCATCCCTGTGGAAAATAGTTGCATTGTATAATTTATACCAGAATTTCCCAGTTGGGTATCCATAAAGTAAATGTATCCAAGTTCATCTATTAATCTACCTACCTGTGGCTCTGGAGGGAGCCTCCAAAAGTCTGAGAAATATCATAGAAAATGTCATCAGGGTTTTCTAAGCTGTTGCTTGAGACTTTTACGTTTTGGCAGATAGCTTGCTTTACAAACGATGAGAGTGATGTTTTAAAGAAGTTGGCATTAGGAGGCAAAGACAGGGCTGCAACTCATGACTATGGTCATTATGCATTAATCTGCAGAAAACCTTCTCAATGCATCTATTAATTATCTAACCCATAAACGATCACAACATCCTGAAACGCAAGGTCATGTTGCCCGGATGCTAGCTTTGACTGACTAACAAGATGTTTGCATATTAATATGTACAAGAAAACTTGATTAAAATATTAAATATTATTTCTGCAGCACTAAACAAAACACTGGAGATGTTTTAGTGTAAAATGTCACTCTGTTATTACAGTCAAAGCTGCATTTGAGGTTTTTATTTCATTTAACTCGCACATCAAATTTACAACAGACATTGATCTGAACAATGTTTTCACACTTCTCTACTTGCAGCCATATTTGATCACACAATCACAACTTTAAATAGTTCAGTTCTGAAAAATGTGCTCTCGCTTCAGGTTCCTACGACTGTCGAGATGTTCTGCTGCTACGGACCTGTGGTTCCAAACGGATATGGAGCGTGCTACAACCCTCAGTCGGACCACATCATCTTCTGTGTGTCTAGTTTTCATGACAGCCCACAGTCGTGTTCAGCAGAGTTTGTGAAATGTCTAGTGCAGGGACTCCTGGACATGAGGGATCTGTGCAATAAGTTCAACTGCAGCTCCTCTACCGGGAAAAAACAGGGTCAGACGCTGGAGACCAACATGCAATCGGACAAAAACTGGCAAATCAAAGTGCCGCAGAGACCTACAGACCTAAGCAAGAATCAACAAACACTGCCTCAGGTTGTGCTGAAAACACCTGGGCAGAGTACCATGGAGGCCCAAACCCAGACGCCATCACAAGGAGAGACACAAGCTTTGAAGAATGGAAGTAAATAAATAAGAAACTCTCTGTGCAAGAGGAAGTATTGGTGGTGTGAATCTAAGTGTGTTTTCTGTGCGCTGCAATGACTTGAGTCATTTATGAAATATTCACCATTACTGTGAAACAAAAAGTCGCGTAAAGCTGTTTTATTGTTAACTGTATGGTCAAATGTATCAAGTGCTGATGATAATCTATTAGAGAATATTAGAGGTGTGTGCTGTTGTCAAAACAAATCAAATATACAGTAGTATTCAGGGTGTCTGTCAAAAGAGTAGGTAAAAAATTAGAACCAGATTTAATGTATTAATTGTTTTGCACTAATTTGAGATGAATCAGCCAAAGAAAAATAATAAAGGTATTGTTTGGTGATGGTCAGTGGTACAGTCAAGGTTTGTGGGAAACCGGGGGGGAAATATATATACACTCAAGATTCATTTTGTCTTGTTCATGTTGGAATCATTTTGTCAATGGAGCCTGTCAGTCACGTTGACAGAGCAGAAATTGTCTGTGAGTTATGATAGATGGCTTATTGTCTCACTGTATGTCAACTTGCAAATCGCATGCTGCTATCTACGGATTTTAAGAAGATTATCGTACACGGTAACACCAGAATCTTCTATGCAATATCCACTTGTGTTGACTTTAATTGTTGTCTATTGTCCCACCTATTAAGATAAATGGTATGTATATTTCAGAAAATATGTACATTTAGTTTTTACTGTATTGTAATCCATATACTGGGACTCAAACTGTGCTTGTGTAAATAAGAAACAAAGATATAAGGGAAGCGTTTATGTTTATCAAAGAATGTAAAGTCTTATTAGAACTGTGTAAATGTACATTTTTGTGCAAATATATCAACTGAGTTATCTATTTTTGTATGATTTTGTTTGTAATCTTACATTACAGGGTGTAAAAGTAAATTTGAGTATGAAATTTATGAAACTTACAAACCAGAGGTGATCACTGTGTTTAAGACCGTCTACGTATTGTATTTATGGAGTATATTGCAGATTAAAAGAAAGTCAAGGCCATTTCAATAAAGATATATGTATACTTGTTTGCACTTGTAAAATATGTACTGAGTTAGTGTTGCATGGAAAATGTCACCACACACACTTATAAGAAGTTGAAGTAATTAAGCATGGTAGAATTAAAAGAAGGGTCACATTGTGGAATCAGCTTATTTTAATTTGATGTGAGAGACTCTAACAAACTATCATCAATATTTTTTGTGAGTCATTTTTTCTAATGAAAATACACATTTGACCAAAATCCCTGTAGGCCTAACTGTGTCAGTGTTAGCCAAGAGGCAAAATCAACACTGCAGGAGATGAATGAGAAGTTTTAATAGTTTAAAACAGAATAGCTGTTATTAAGTTGACAGTGATGTATTGTAATAAGTCCAAAATATAATGGTTTAATGAAATATTGTTAAAACCTAAATTACGAACATATGTCCAAATAAAGCATAATTATGATACTGAATTATATGTTAAAGCAAACTTACCAAGAAATGAAAGATCTTTGGTTGCTCAATTAAGGACAGGAATCCTTCCCTCGGCACCGTTGGCAGATTTAAAAATATCCCAGAGGAACAGAGAATTTGTGAACTTTGTGATTTAGGAGAAGTGGAGAGTGAATCTCATTTTCTTTTGTATTGTCCCTTTTATGAGGAACTGAGAGTACCTCTTTTTGATGAAATGTTTGCTCGAGACCCTCAAGTGTTTTGGAGTAATGATGATGTCAGGGTGGAATGTTTGTTTACTTACAATGTTTATAAGTTGGCCACTTTTGTCACTAAAGCCTGGAGGAAACGCCAGGATGGTTTATAGTGTTAGTATTGTTTGGCATCTATTTTTGGTTTTTGGTCTGTTTGTGTGTTTATATTGGTGTCTTGTAAGCCCTTGTGGGCTGGGCATGCTAATGCATGCATGACACAATAATAAAATAAAATTCAATTCATTCATTCATATAACACCTTTTTAATTTACGAGTCATAACTACAACCCTTAGAGACATTTTGGGGTTATTGACAGACTTTATTTACCTCAACTTTGAATGTTAATATGTAGGCTACTTGTTTTCAAGGAGGCCGCGTTAGCAACAGGTGCATCGCGTGTTACTGTTGCCTAGGTGACTGCTGACTACATTAAACAATGCCGAAGTTAGCGCGTGTGACACTTTGCTACGGACCTTATGAATCCAGCGGAGTCGTACAATACCGGACCTTCCGTCTGCAGGGTCTTCAGGGTATGTTTCTCTACCGCATGTTGTCTTCTGTCTCGACTGTTTAAGAAGAGGTCAAACATTGTCCGTTCAATATGCCTGCAGCCGCTCTGAGAGCACGCGGGCACCAGTGCGTCATGGAAGAAACGCGCGCGTGGAACACGGTGGAGCTCGTGGTCAACGGGGAGCTCGTCTTCAGCTGTGACACACAGCAGCTGGAGTTTGGTGAGTTTAGCCAACTTTGACTGAAAGCAGGACTGGATGTATTGTGATGTCACAGTGTGATGTGAGCAGAGTGGCAGCGCGGAAACCTAAAGTCTGTTGTGCTATTTTACACCAAGGTGGAGATGGAAAACTGGATCCTGTTTGCATAGAAGCTGTAAATGCTGTGGACAATGCTTACTGAAGAAAGCAATCCATCAATTAGAGAAAAAACAAACAATAATAAATAAAATAAAACACACATGTGCATTTGATTTTTTTCTTATGCAACAACCAATTGTATACTACTTTCTATGTAAATGTAGGCATACTCATGGATTTTTATTTAGATTGCTGCATGAATTCAACACAGTGTTGTTTGTTATAGGCTTTTACTGCTCAAACTACATTATTGCAAATGTGACTGCCGATGGGCCCACCTCAATTAGGCACATTCGCAGCATGGCACGCTACTTAGCATTTATAACTTTATGTTGGCTGTTTGCTAAATGTATCCACTAAAGGTTGACCAGTACTATTAACAAATCTTGAGGATCAGTCAATTTTAAAGAAGAGGCAGTACAAATATACACATATTTTTAATTGATGTTCACTTTGAGCTCACATGGTCATGTGTACTTTTCTTTATAATTCTTACGTTATTTTAAAATACTTTTTAACTTAATGACACACAGAAACATGTTTGTATGTTACTAACATTTGTTTCAAGTGATTTCAGGGTTTCTATGGATATGACTAACCTGGTGCTGTGTGCACCTGAGAGATTAGGAGTGCACAGGCCAAGTTGATGCAAAGAGAGAGGAGGTGTTGGCTGTCAATAGTCGGCCAATAGCGTCCCATGGCAACTCCCCATAACTCTGGAGTTGTTACCCTATGTATTTGTTTCATTTAAGCAAGTCTATGACGGTACAACAAGCAGGCGAGACAATACAAAATGAAAGAAAACTGTACTAAAAGTAGAGCCACTAAGAATAAAAATCTGAATCAATGTAAACCATACAACAATGTCTAGTGGTCATTCCACAATGCATCAAGCATCATCTGCAACAGAAATCATGACAAAGGCATGTGATTAAACTTAAATACATATTATGTGTTTTATTACTCTGAGTAAGCACAACTCCATAAATTTGTGCATATATTCCCTGCCTCCCCCCCCCAGCATATGAAAATATTATTTCCTTTAAAAACCTACAACAGAGAGATTGACAACAGAATATAATGCTAATGCTAATTAAAATATTTAAATAAGCATGATAAACTTTGTGCATGGCATATATATGGAAAGGTATGCTTCAGTGTGGCATAACAACAGGGTGCATCATTTAAAGGAGCATTTTCCAAGCAAAGTGTTAACTAATATCAGTTCTTCAGTTCTGTTAAACGCCTGGGAACTCCGACATGACAGCCAGGCATCAGAATTTCTCTCAAAGCAGCTAAGGCTTTTCTGTGTTTACGTATGTGCATCCCTCAGCCTCCTAAGAGGAAGCTGGGCCGTATGTCCTAAGTAAAAAACATGGCTGCACATCTCTGTGCCAGCTGGCTCATGTCTCCTGGTGAAGTGAGGTGTGACAATAAATACAGACTCCATCACGAACAGCTAAGGTAGCCAAAGCAAAAGCAGGCACTAAACCTACTGAGGTGTTACATTTCAGAACAGTCTTCATACCTGTGATATGTATTTCACATTCATTGTTTAAGTACACCAGTTGGTGTTCTGTGTGCGTCTCTTTGCTACTAAAAATATCCATACAAATACAAATCAATACATATAAAATACATACAAGTAGTCATATACTGCAGTGAGTAGTACTAAATATACTCCTATAACAGTCATTGCTATTGCTACATCACCCATCAACTAGGTGAAAATTTGGTTTGAAATGTTATATTAAAGGTTTTTTTTAATATTTACTAAAAAAAAAATGTTGGAAGTGCAGCACTATTCAGGGGCTGAACATGTATGTGTGCAGTTGTTTCCAGACAATACAGTACTAATAGGTAAAAAAATGCAGTTATTCTGTTTGCCCTCCTAAAAGGCCCTCTGCTGAAGGGTCCTATCTCAGTCAAGATTATCAGGATTTATAAGGTTAAAGAGGGTGAAAGTGTGGATATCTAAATACAGAAAAGATAAATGATATATCTTAATGAATTACTATGTCCCCTAACCGTTGTAGACGGGTAACTCTGCATAGTTGGAAGACTAGAGTGACCATTTTTTGCCTTCTCTTGTTGTTGTTGTTGGTGTTCAAGTTGTTCAAGTTGTTCAAGTTGTGCTTTAGGATGCTTTTCACATAACAGGTAATGCAGATCATGAAGGACTGCAAGCTAGGATTAGATAGGAGTCAGTGTACTAAATGTAATGTGTCCCTAAGTCAAGGCAGAACAAAGATCCTTTCATGTGACATAGTAACCATCTCTAAACAAAATGCAGTTTTCTTCATGTGCGATTCAGACTTATCTTTCTTAAAATTATCTTTAGCAACAACACATCACTATGTTTAAGATTGTCACGAAGCTGAAAGTGTTTAAAATGTGCCACTATTCCACCCCAAGACTTAATAAAAACACCATGGTGGTTGAAGATGAAATTGCACCTCTAGGCTGCCTCTTGTTCCAGTTTCTCAATTACAAGTCCTTTCCCTGGAAGGCGCTCAGGTTGAAAGCTGTGTCCATGAACCTCTTCAGCTCATTGAAGTGGGTGGACTTGTTTCCTGTCGCAGGAGCAGCTGCTGGGTCCCGTCCTACATACCTGAAAGAAATATATCGTAGGAGTTAACATCCTTCATTTGTGTCTTTGATTGTTCTGTCATTAAACATTTAGGTGACGAGTTAAAAGAAACCCTTACCAAATGGGTCTCTTGTTTGCCACTACTGTCAGAAAACGTGGCCGGACGTAATCATAGTAGCCCATGTTCTTGTGCTCCTCCTGACACCAAATCAGCTCAGCATTGGCATACTTCTCCACTTCTGCTTTGACCAGGTCAAACGGGAATGGAGAGATCTGAGGGGATGTTGAAAAAAATGATAAAAATGTTTTACTCTCATTCCAAAATCCATTATGCATGGCATGGTCGGACAGAGGACATGGATTTAACACCTGTTCTAGTCTTGTGATGGCAATATCTTCTTCCAGTTTTTGCACTTTCCTCTCTTTAGCCAGTTCATAGTAGACTTTCCCAGTGCAGAAAATCACCCTCTTCACTTTGGCTGGACTTTGACTGGCAGGGCCCTCCTCTGGGATCAGCCTCTTGAATTTAGTGTCTGCAGACGTTGGATTATAATATGTTACCTATCACTGTAAGACAACATGAATGATGGATTCTTAATTCAGATTTTACAGAGTTCAAGTAAAACATCACCTTTGGCAAGGTCATCAAAACTGGACCTTGCATCGGGATGCCTCAGCAGGGACTTTGGAGTGAAAATAATCAGCTGTGAGGGGAAAAAAAACGAGAACGTTTTATTTAGTGACAAACACCAGATTGATCCTGTCATCCGTATCTTCTTTGTGTGCTTTGAAAAACTCCAGAGATAAAAGTTTTTATATCTTTTCACGCTAATTTGTTGCCACCATATAGCATGCAACATCAGCGTTGGGAAAACAAAACATTTCTTTAACAATCAAATAAATAAAAACCCTTCGTGCTCAGCCGACCAAGTCCAGAGTTTAAGAGTTTTTCAGAAAAAAACAAACAATATTATCCCCTATTGGCCCCCTCGCTAATTTGCTCAGGAAGTAATTTTCTCATGCTTCATGAAGCGTTGCATTTATGTGCGACAGGGGATCAGTTGAGACACTCGCTGTGGCTGAAAACTATGAGAGACTGAAAAAAGAAGTGTACATATACAAAAAAGGAGAAATGCTCTACATCCCAAAAAGTTTCTAAGCAAACTAATTATACTTTAGGTGTTCAAAGGACTAATTAAGAACACACAGAACCTTATGGGTTCCAATAATAGATATGATCTTAAATGAATATAAAGCCAACCATTTTTATGTCAACAGCGTACAAGAGAGTTATGACACGGCAGTCATTTTATTCCAATACACACACTCAGTTTGGGAATCTCAAATGCTGTTGTAATGATGTCGTGCTAATGAATGTAAGCTCTTCACCAAATCATTAACAGTTAACTTCTTTGGTGGTAAAGATTCAGTGCTACAGGGTCATGTTTAGAGTGAAAACATTTGAACGTCCCAGCTGTTCAACTGCGAGCTAGGAAGAGACTGAATGCTAACTGTAGCCTAACTTCTAATTGTGTTTTCTGATACAATTACGATTTAAAAAACAGACTTAACATAGATACAACATATTTGATAAGCAACAGACAAGAGGTAATGTAAGGATTTAGCCAAGTTAATTTAGCGTTACAGCTAGGAAGTAGTGTTGTAGCCTACAGAAAGAAATGAAAGGCAAAACTCCCTAGCTAATGGTAATATTAGCATTCTGCTACTGTTGCCACCACACATTGAGAAGATTTCATCGCTATTCTTTACATTAGCTAGGAAAGCGTGTTGTACCGTATGAAAGAAAAAAACGTCCTAGCTAACGGTAATACTAGCATTTAACCACTGCAAAGTAATAAGTTAGGGGGTGACAGAAAGTAAACATTAGCCTTGTCTGTTTATTGCTAACTGGGTATCATATGTTGTAGTTAAAGTTCAGCTTTGGTTTGACTTTCTTTTGTAGAACACAATCATAAGGTATTGTTAATTTAATCCTCATTATCCATTAATCCTCTTCCTAGTCATAAGTGATTTTAGCTAGGAAGTGGCTTAATGCTACCTCTAACAGTTGATGTATTATCTCAAGATATTGCTCATTGTTTTTTTCAGTTGCTGATCAATGTTGTTGCGTTGACTGTTAATGATTTGTCAGATTTCCATAATTTGCATACGCTGGAATAACGCAAGACATTTTATTTTAAAAGGAGAGGGAAAAAAAAGAGATGCAACACTTTACCGGTTTTCTGAACGGCAATAGAATCTGACGTCTGAGCACATGACAGTAGTTAGCAGGCGTGGAGCAGTTCACCGCAATCCAGTTACAATCGTACAGCTGCTGGACTTCGAAATCTCCACTGATCTCCTGCACACAAAAAATTAATAACAAAGGAATCAAATAGGTTATTGACTTTAGAAGCAAAGCTTAAATCTGATGTAGACAAAAGTTACAGTTACGGTGTTGGTTGCAGTAGTGTTTTTCTTGGGATTGAGCCGGAAATGTAGCATGAGTGCATCAATGCATCAGTGCCTTGCATCTCTCTAACTTTCTCTCTCTCACAGACACAAACACACACGGCCACGGAAAAGAATGTTAATCCCTTACTATGCTTCCACTAATAGTTTGATCAATATCCCATTTGAAGATGAATCTGGTAAGCTTCTGCTGATACAGCCAGCTTTGGTTTCCTCCTTGAATGTTCTCTTGTACCACCTCACCCCTGGGACCTGTGTAACTGCTGAATACCAACACTTTGGAGGCCGTAATGAAGAGACTTTTAAGCTTTAGAGAAATTGGCAATCATCACTTAAGCCGTCACGTAAGTGGTCATGACATCAGCATAGAAAGTCGTTGGACGTTAATTGCAGTGCACTTTCTTTGACACATCCTCAGGTAATGATTTTCCCTAAAGCCGTTCCCATTTCAGCCATAATAAGAACGTACAGGGAAGTGATCGGAGTCATCTTTGCTCATTTGCAGGAAGCGTTCAGGTCGAGCTGATGAATGTTCTGGGCCCTGCAAATAGAGAGGATAGTTAGGAAGAGACATAACGTCAAAATGGAAAAAGTCCTGTATATTCCATTTATTACCTTACACTACAATTACACAGGCTAAAAGTAGTTTAGCCTGTTTTTTGTTTTTTACTTCTTACCATTCCCTCCATCCCATGTGGAAGCAGTAAGACAATGCCATTATTGCGGACCCATTTGGCCTGGCCTGGGCTGATGAACTGGTCAATGATACACTGCGCTGTGTTGTTAAAGTCTCCAAACTGGGCCTCCCACAGGATCAGAGCATTTGGACTGGCCATGGCAAAGCCCAGCTCAAAACCTGTAGTCACAGTAATCATGACATTACTGGTTATCAATTAACAAACTATAGCACGCTACGCTGAAGTGGCCTCAGTCTCACCTAGCACCCCATACTCTGATAAGGAGCTGTTGCAGACGGTGTAAGGAGCCTGATTGTCCCACAGGTGGTTCATGGGAACACAGATACGTTTGTCCACCTCTTGGTCGTGCAGAACATGATGACGATGGCTGTAAAACATAAAAGAGAGAGAGAGAGAGAGAGAGACAGATTAGAGACATATGTACTATGTATAAACAAGACTAGCACCATGCTGCAAGGTCTTGCAGTCACCATGTGTTCATACCAGAGACTGTATAAGAAGTCTTTCTAATGGCCAAAATTGGACTACTCGACGGGTGACAAAATAGTCAGATTGGAAGAAACCAGAGGGTTAAAGGACTATACATCTCAGGTGATTTATACCTCAGTAAACATTTTCATTATGATTATATGGTCTTAACTTTAAGTTTAAATTCCTCTGGGGTGCCAAATGGCCTGGCAGTAAAGCAAACCACAATTGTACTAAATCTACTTGTAATGGTGCTTAAAAAGACCATAAATACAAATTAACCCCCAGCATGTGTAACACTTTTAATTCAATTTAATAGAAAATGTGGGACATTAACAAAAGCTTCAACACAAACCAATCTGAGAGGTGACGACACATGTTGTATGCAAAAATGTATCAACAGGATACAGCTTGATTTAATTATTGATTTGACTTTTGACAATAAAATGAACGGCCTTAATAAGGTCAAAAAATGTAATCTTACTGTTGATCCTTTTGGGTGAAATTAGAAAATGTGCATTAATAGTGCAGAGTGAATCTCATTATTGATTAAAGACATTAAGTAGTGTTTTCAGGATAAAAAAACTAATTAGGTTTTAAAAACTGCATAACAATATTCTCCCCAAATTTGTAAGACTCTTAGCTGTCTCAAATGATGGTGGCAAAACAGTATCTCTTTGAAAGGTTCCTAAACCAGTAGAAGCAAGAGAAACATGCAGTCATGCTGTTCTGGCCCATAAAGGCACTCCATAAAGAGCACCCTCGTCTTTCCTTATCCTCAGTCAGCACGAAGCCCAACGAGAGCTGATGGGAGCAAAGAGCCGAGCGGTAACAAGCTCTGCCAGCCCGCTCGCTCACACTGTAGGAATCAAGACTACAAAACCAGCACGATCAGACAATCACTTAAAGCCCTTTAACATCACATAAATGACAACTACACACACACACTCAGTGCTAGAGGTTATGTAATGGTCAGGCGGAAGAGCTGCAGGAAACAACCATAACCTATTGATTATTATCTTGAGTATGACATATATCCTCTGAGAGGACAAGATGGTCCTGATTTGAATCATTTGAATAATATTATTCATACTTACAGCCTAATGAGGGCACTAAATGTACCGCATAATTGTTTTGTTTGAACCTTGCTCTACATTTACGGCATACATTTCTTCAAGAAATCCTTTGATGAAAGCAGAAAATGAAAAGCAGCCAGCATAAATTAAGGTAAAGCAATAATTTCATATCTGATGCAATCCAAGGAGGACTCAAAAAAGAACGAGGTCTTTCTTCAGATTTGACTCGTAAACTGCATGCCCACTGCTCTTTTCTTTGTTTTTTCCACACACACACTTTCCTCTGCCTGGGGGCCCCATTAGTCAGGGAAAGGGGTGCACGACGCAGCGCAAAGCAACCCAACCCGATCACGATGACTGAATCCATTAGTCGATGGAGTTACGTACATCACAGAAACGCAAGCAGGCTCACTCAACTGTAACATGCCAATATGCTCAGCTCCTAAAAAACTATGAAGGGAGACAGAGTAGTGGGGGATGAAAAAAAATGTTGGTGGGAGGAAGAGGAAAAAAAAAAAAGCTTTAAGGCCTGGTGGTAAAGAGGGTAAACTGTCGCTGAAGTACAAAGCGAGAGGAAGCTAACACAAAGCTGAAAATATGGACTCCCACCTGCCACAGAGATGGGTCTAAATAAACAACAGGTGATACAGAGAGAGAGGGCGGATGTTCCACTTTTGTTTTTGTGTTTGTCAGACAGGCAGGGGACAGTGGATGGGGAGATGTTCATGTCAGTGGTAAATGCGAGGCAAAAGAAAAAGAAGCCCCGTAGCCTCTAGTTAGTTAGTGTGATGTATGTCTCTGTGAGCTGTCGTGAGGGCGGGGGTGGCGGGGAGGGGGGTGTGGGCGTCAGTGGAGATGGGCTGGTGGAGAAGTGATAGGGGACAGATGAGACAGGCGCAGTGGAAGGGGGAGCTGGTTTTTGTTCATGTGTCACTCGTTCCCTCCATACCATGACAACACCATGTGGGCTTCACAGTTCCCAGGAGACTGCGCTGATGTCTTGTGTCTGTCAGGCTCCCTGTGCCACCCTCCCCACCCAACCCCACCCCACCCACCCCCTTCCATTACTTAATTTACTGTCTTTAGGTGCCTGTTTATTACTAAGTTACCTCCGGTCATGCAGGCTCACCCAGACATCTTCTGATTAAAAAAAACTGTTGTACATTCTAAGCATTATCAAAAAAAAGAGTAATTGTAATGACATAGGCTAAATTATTATCATAATATTGTAACATGTTTCATTACATCTACTAAATAGAAATCTAGATATATTTATATTATTTCTTCCTTTGTGTTTTTTTTTTTTTTTTACATCTTGACAAATCCATGAACTGTGCTACAGTGTTGTAAAAAAATGGGGAGGGGGGGGGGATTGCATTCCTTTGTTAATTTTCAATGAAGGTTCATCATTAGTGTGGACAAAACTCTATTAACAATAAGGTCATTTCCTGTGTCTGTGATTTAGCTGAAAGCTGATTAGCATTTTCTTTTATTAAAGCACAAAGCCTTACATCACTGTTCAGAAATAAAAAGGTAAGTAATTCATTTATCTACAGACTTTGACGAGACGATAGCCATCAATATTTTTTAAATTATTTATTTTTCAGTATCTAAACATTAGATCCTTTAGCAGAGCACAGCTGCAGTTAGAAGCTGTGGAGGCTGTGGGAGGTCCTCCTAGTGTGACAGTATTTATGCAAGAAGATATCGAGATCTAAATAGAATAGGATAGAACTTCATGTCCACAATGTGGAAGAATGTCTTTGGCTTCACAAGAACAAAAACAAAAACAAAAACATGATGACAAACAAAACAACCTTTAAATACAGCAAGAGATTAGAAGAGCGCTTGGACTGCTTGACAACATCACAGTCTGATACAGTCATCACAGTGTAAAGTCTGATACAGAGCCCTGTAGATTTAACACAGAGGTTTTTTTAATGTTGATTTGGACTCACCTAAAGGTGCCCCGCTCTACATCCTGCCCGCTGAGTCGCACATGGATGCCATCTTTGAGAAGAGAACCAAAGGCCATGTACTCTCCTAGAGCCCAGTCCATCTGCCGATTCTTCACCAGGTCAGCTCGACCACGCAGGATACGAGACACGCCTGGAGAACACACACACACAAACACAGGAAGTGATATCTCAGGTGAGCTCTGGGGAGGAGAGTGTAAAATTTGATGAGCTGAGGTACTGTGTTGTAAATAACATTAGAAACCCTTGTGACTGACTTAATTGCTATTGTGTGAGAGTAAAATCAGCTGTGCAGGCTAAACACCTGCTGTTTAATAAGGCTGTGTTTACAGGTGAACTGCTTTTATTGACTTTGTATTGTGAGTTTTGTGTTTAATGCATCTTTATCTTATCATTTAGCAGCATGATTCTCCTGTTGTTCAGCAGTGCTTTATGATATTCTGTGACATTTCAAGCACAGCCAATCAGATTCACCAATAATAATCACATTCTCATTATTTTAAGCCTGTCTTTCTGCAACATCCTCAAGCACAAATCAACTAAACCCACCAGGGTGTATCTTGAAGTCTTCCTGAGGCACAGAGCTGGCTGTCTGGCCGATGTGCTGCAGAACCTCCTCATCTAGTCCTGTGGGGACACAGCCCATGCTCTTGGGCTCTCCCTCTGCTGTGAAAAAGTCTAAAGAGAGAGACAGAATCAATCCAGCATGAAAAGAACATTTTTAAAAAACACAGCAAATCAAAAGAAAATATTCTACTTGAATTACTGGATTTGAAACGGAAATTTCACCTGGCCAGGGGGAGTCAAGCCAGTGGCGACTCAGTAAAATCTTTTCATCTTTGGAGCTGGTGTATGCTTCCTCACATATCTTGTCATATTTGGCAACTTCCTCCTGTGAGTACATTTGGTAATAAGTAAAAGACTGAAAGAAAACTGTGACATATAAACTGATGCACAGTTTGTTTACTTCAATTAAAGGACTACAGCTGACTAACCAAAACTGTGTGGAGCTCCAACAGAGAGAAAGACAGAAAGAGAGAGAGGGAGAAAGAGGGACAGAGAGAGAGAGGAAAGAGAGAGAGAGAGAGAGAGAGAGAGGGAGAGAAGAGAGAGAGAGAGAGAGAGAGGGAGAGAAGAGAGAGAGGAAGAGAGAGAGAGAGAGGGAGAGAAGAGAGAGAGACAGAGAGAAAGAGAGAGGGAGAGAAAGACAGAAAGAGAGCGAGACAGAGAGAGAGAGAGATAGAGAGAGATAGAGAGAGAGAAAGAGAAAGAGAGAGAGAGGGAGATGAAGAGACAAAGACAGAAAGAAAGAAAGAGAGAGAGACAGAGAGAGAGAGGGGGGGAGACAGAGAGAGAGGGGGGGGAGAGAGAGAGAGAGAGAGAGAGAGCGAGAGAGGGAGATTTGAGCAGGAGAAAAAGCTCTGCCAGCAGTAATGGTTCTCTCTGGCTTCATAACAAATGGTGCTTTTAAAGGAGACCAAATAGCTGGCCACAAAACAGAAAATAATGTCCGTCAAAAGTTAGGAAGTAGCACTCCAACGAGTTACTGCAATATTTTTCTGACATGTGCCGTAAAAAAAAAAAAAAATCCAGAATGGATGTTACAATCAGGCTTTATTGTTTAGGATGAAGAACCTCTGCAATTCCATTGAATGGCTCCAGAAGCTGAGGTGTACTTCGGCTTCATAGAGCAATATATACTCTGTGAGCGATTGTGAGGCTGTGACTAAACTGCAGCAGTAAATTGAAACTCAAATACAGCAGTGCTAGCACAGCCTATTCACTCGAAGGCTGGACTAATATTTAAGTGTGATTTAATGCACATAGTCCAGCAGAGGGTGGGACCAAATAAAACAGCATACAGTAGCAGCTACCAATATACAGTAGATCCAACAAGTGCAAACAGCACTAGATCACAAACCTCAAATTCCTGCAGCGTCACCACTCCCTCTGCAATGAGCTTGTCAGAGTACTTTTTCAGCACATGCTCCTGCCGGTGGATCCGCTTGTACATCAGCGGCTGGGTGAACATGGGCTCGTCCATCTCATTGTGGCCAAATCGTCTGTAACAAACCTGTATAACACACACACACACCAAGAAGCCATGAGTAAGTGTGTACTACTTTTGTGTTTTAATCCATTTAGACTAGGCAGTGACTAACCAGGTCAATGACGACATCCTTGTTGAATGTGGACCTCCACTCTGCAGCCACCCGGCACACGTACATGACAGCCTCGGGGTCATCCGCATTCACGTGGAAGATGGGCGCGTTGACAACACGAGCAACATCAGTGGGGTAAGGGGAGGAGCGGGCTACTCGAGGGTCTGTAGTGAAGCCAATCTGAAGGAGAAAACACAAAAAATTATCTAATTTTAAACCTAGAACCTCATATTACGAAGTGGAGGGAAAGATCAGTAGAACAACTTACTGTCCTTGACGACAAGTGCTTTTTCTTCTCTCGACCACTCAAAGTGTCTACACACCATAGACTAAATAATATCTTATACAGTCTATTGTCTGCACTTTGTCATATTCAATGATAGCAGAGGGCGCTACTCAAAGTGCTCAGCCCAGCTGTTGACAGGAACTTATCAAACACACTCACACACCAGCAATTTGACCCTTCAGCATGAGAAAACAACCCGATCAACCTCTGAGCCACAGCTGAGTCTTAAACAACTATTCCAAATGTCTTTGAATGTATAACAAGTGAAAAGACAAAAAAAAAAAGTTTGACAGCTGATTTCGTTTGCTCTTCTTTCCATTGTCCTTGAAATAATTAATTTTAAAAAGTTACACAATATCATCCCACAAACTCCAGAGACTGGAGCTGACAAGTTATAAAGAGTTATTTACAGTTGGAGACTTGAACCTGAAAGTAATAATGGAACTATAAATAAAAGCATAATTATTAGTATTGATGATAACAATAGTATTGTACAGTTGTAACTGTTAAAATGTCAAAATGAAATATCTGTATGAATGTATTTGATTAATGTTACAGTGGCCTGTATTCTTTAATACCTGGTTGTTGACCACCACATGGATCGTACCATATGTGGTGTAGGAGGGGAGCTCACTAAGGTGGAAAGTCTCATATACAACTCCTTGTCCAGCAAAAGCAGCATCACCGTGTATTAGGATCGACATCACCTGGAAAAATCACAACAAAGGGATTACTAAGAAGGAGTAAAGAAAATCTTTCCTTTTTACAAATACAAAAACAGAAAGAAAAGGACAGTCCACCGTGTACCTGGTGCTGTAACTGTTACCTTCTTTCCCTGAGAGTCTCCCCTGTAGAACTGCTCGGCTTTTGCCTTGCCCTGAACCACTGGATCCACTGCCTCCAGGTGGGAGGGGTTGGCCATGAGTGACAGCGTGATGTTCTTGTCCGTCTCACGGTTAATCCTCTCGTGGTACATCCCGAGGTGGTATTTGACATCACCTGAACCCTTCAGGTGTCGAAAAAAGGTTTCGTAACACTTTATACCTTACTTTTCCAAACTGCTTTTCCACACTATCACAGATTAGAAGCCCCCTTACCTCATCAGCAGGCTCTAACTTGGGGTCAAACTGACAGAAGATCTGATCCAGGTCTTTACGGATCACGTTGGCCAAGACATTCAGTCGACCCCTGGAAGAGTTTTTCACAAAATCTATTTTAAATACAGAACAAGCTGTATAAAGAGCTTCAATGTGAGCTCATGTGTAACACACAATACCTGTGAGGCATCCCCATGATGACACTGTCAATGCCTGCAGCGCTGGACTTGTCTATGATGGTTTTAAGAGCAGGGATGAGCACTTCACAGCCCTCCAGTCCAAATCGTTTCTCTGAAGACCACTTTCTAGCCAGGAAGTCCTCAAACCTAGGAATCAAAAAAGTCATGTTTATAACAGTTTCATGAAAGGTTCAAAATAGTTTTCCTACTTAGCAGGCACAACAGAAAATGATTTAAAGACCGCTATGTTGGTTTAGGGGACTTTTAGTCAATATATTAGCATATTCATGTCAGTAGATGTGTTTGTGTGTGTATATATATGACAACACAGGAGGCATATAAAACAAGCACAAACACATTAAGCATTCTAACAAAAGGTTGAACACTAACAGAGAGTTTGAATGGCTTGTAACATTATTTTATCAAAGATGAAAATTGAACATGAAGAATAGGGTGTGTATCTCTTTAAATATATGCATATTCAATAGTTTTGTTGAATTTGTTAGCCTCTCTAAAGGTAGCATTAATTAAAAAGGCGGTATTGCACGATAATAAAAGTGTAGGTAGGTGGATATGTGTTCATTGCTGACCGTGTTGATCTGATCAGGCGGGCCAGTAAAGTTCTTTTCTCATTATTTGTAAACTGCAGGATTCCTGGAGTCTCAAATTTCTGGCGGATCCACTGACACTGATCCACATTGTTGATGAACATGAATTCGACTCCTATGTGTCCGCAGTAGGATGTCTAAAACAGGAGAGGCAATACTGTGTAAAAGTTGTATAAATAGCTTCCCCCACCCCACCCCAACATTAGACACATGAATGGACACAATCATACAAACAAAGTACCTCTAGTCTGTGTATTATTTCTCTGAGAGGAAGAGTGGTGCCTCCACCTCCGATGAAGGTGGTGGGGGGCAGTTGAAAGGTCCTATCTAAGTCAGACTCATCAAGGCCATAGAAACCTACAACATGAAGTGAGACACAGATTTGTGTAAGACTGTTGGAGGAGGCCGACAAAATATCCTACTGATTGCTCCTGTTGGCTTCAAAGGAGCACTTCCCTCATGCAATTCAACAGGGCTTAAGAGAGTCTGAAGCCAAATAACAAGCAGAGAAAATCCTTGGCAGCACAACAACATTTAAAACACAAAGACGTGCCTTTATGCAAGTTTCTTTCTCCTGAAATTTTGTGGAGGCAGCAGAAATCAGAGCCAAGATAGGTCCAGTTTTTTAAACTTTTTTTTTTTTTTTTTGGGGCCTAATTGGAGAGATAGGAAAGTGGATAGAGTTGGAGTTCGGGGAGAGAAAGAGAGTGGGGAAAGACATGCGGGAAAGTGGCCACAGGTGGGACTCAAACCCGCTTTTAGGACTAAGGCCTCTGTATATGGGGTGTGCAAACCAGCTGTCATTGGGCGAGAGGCTGGGTACACCCTGGACTGTTCGCCAGCCAATCACAGGGCTGACATATAGACAGACAACCAGCCAGACCCACATTCACACCTACGGGCAATTAAGAGTCACAAATGAACCTAACGAGCATGTCTTTGGACTGTGGGAGGAAGCCAGAGTACCCGAACAGAGTTTCAAACCAGAAACCTCCTCGCTGTGAGGCAACAACGCTAACCACTGCACCACCGTACAGCCCATTCCTTTACATTTTGATGGCAGGAATTAAAGAATATGAAAAGAAAAAAAGGGACATCAAACAATTTAAAATGTAACTACGAATTAAAATGTTTATTGAACCAAAAGTTCCATAAATAACAAGTTCAAGCAACAGCTGACCTGATGTGTTTTACGCCACATTAAATCAAACACCTTTCAGTTTTGAACTGTTAGTCAGGAAAAATGAGCAACATGAAGACGTCACCTCTTGCTCGAGGGAAGTGTGGAAACGCAATTTAAAAAACTTTAAAAACATTTTTTAGACCAAATTATTGATGGATGGATGGGCGGAAAAATTAAAACAAAGAGATTAATTGATCCTGGAAATAATTGTTGCCTGCAGTCCAAACCGGGGCTCTCAATTTTTCAATGACAAACACTGTGAATTTAAAATTTGATTAAGGAATAAAAACCTTTATTGAGGGTGCCAGTAGTACTTGAGGATTTACAGCATCAGTGACGGAGGCTTAACATTCAATTTTTCATGCTGACAAAGCCTACCTGAGATGACTGGTCAGGCTCAAGAACTCAGGCAACATAAGAGGAGACATGTGCAAATCATATTAGGAACACAGCAAAGACAAATGGGGCCAAGAATAGACTCTTGTTCGATCAGCTGACCAAATAAGGGGCCACTGAGGCTGTAATTAGCTTTCATTAGGAAGCTATAGCGCTAGTGACAATACATAATATTGATGATGATGATAATGATGATATTGACAATGAGGATAGTTAGGATGGTTTCAATGCTGATAAGGACTCTAAAGAGCAGCAGTCGATGTTGTTGATGATGATACATTAACTTTACTTTAAAAATGAGAAACTGTGCTTTGCCTCTGCGCACTGCCTGTTAGCACACTTAAAGCTGTTCATTTGCACTTACTGACATTGTTTCCTCCTCTCTAGATCCTTGTTTGTGCTGCAACTCTCTGATGTGCGTCGCTTTGGACAAAAGCATCTGCTAAATGAATAGTAGAATACATAATGCTACTCTATGTCCTGACACACACTGCTCACTGATAACAGCAACAGGAGCCGTGCCCCCGTCTCTCTCCCTCCCTCGCTCGCTCTCTCTCTCTCTTTACTGGCTATTACAGTGGACTTCGATCGCTTTCTGTGGCCGTCCAGCATCCCCCAACTCTCTGCCCGCTAAATGAAATGGAGAATGACAAGGAGCTCGGCCCGAGATTAATGACAGCATTAGCGTGACCAACCGAACACGGACTGGGCAGAGAAAGTGATGTGGCATTTTTGTAGTGAAATACCACTTATACTCTTGGGTCCTGTGTTATGCAAACCATAATTAGAGGTTTGTGTTTGAGTGGTTTATTGATGAACGTGTAGGTAGTGAACAAACCCTACAAAGACTAATTTCTATAGACAAGCCTTCAGGTAACTCTTAATCTCTGTCTGGTGTTTAAGTGTGTTTATGTTTTGTGTTTAAACATGCAGTATAAATAAAGTTTTATTTACTTATGAGGGAAGAAAAATTGTAATTGAAATAAAGAGCAGGAAGTCTTTTATTATGAGGTCAATCAAGCTTTTGAAGTTAACATGCAAATGAAAGTAATATGTTTATGTTTAATTCTTAACCACTCAAGTATCCTGAGTTCATTAGGAATCTAATGAGTGTGTAGATGTTGTCAGAGGGTTAATTCATGTGCTTTTAGTTCAAAGTTGAAGAATTGTTTACCTCTTCTGTCTAAACCTGAGAGAAAGTATAATTAATGTGGCCCTGATTGTGATTCTGTAAAGAATTTTCAATATGGCGACCGCCATCGCTGGGCTTCGAATGTTTGCTTCATAATCGAATGGTTGATGTCACTGAGATTACGTCTATGTTTTAGACTCAAGAAAATAACCACAAAATCTTCCTCTTTTCATCATTAACATGTTTGGCTATGGTTTCTCGATGTGTGATGAGCACAATCTGTGAGGCTTACCTAATTTATCGATGGAGGTGATCAGATCAGATGGAACAAAAGAGTCCAGGTCAGCCTCCAGGATTCCCAGAGGGTCTAACTGGGCAACATGGTGACCCCGAATCTACACAGCAACACCGATAGAGAAATAAAGAAGATTAGCCAAAAGAAGAGAAGGAGAGTCAGATAAAAAGAGAACACAAATGAAATAAAAGAGATTCAGCGAGGGGCTGCCATCAGGATATAAAGAACAAACAGCTTGAGATAAAGTAACAGTTTTAGGTCAAACTTTCCTCGAAAAGAGCCCCATGGGAGGGCTTTTGTGTCTTTGTAAACACGTATATATTCCCACCAGGATTGCAACAAGCTGGGAATAAAGTGACGCTTTTGCCAAATGACAGCCTTTAACAAATCCCTCCGATAGTTCCTATTAATTAATTAATACGAGGGCAAGGGGAAATGTTACCACCTGTTTTGTTTAAGTAGTCTCTTTGATATTTCCTTTTTAAAAAGCAGCTGGGGTAAGTAGGTTGGAGTTAATCTTGCAATTTGCATAACCTCATGCGGTGACAAACAAATTGTATATTCCTTTTAATACAAGGACACGAGGTGTAAACAGCTTTCAGTGCCAGTTACATCTGTTTTGGCAAGTCAAGTGGGTGTTGTTTGATGCATCTTTCACACAAATACACACAGGAACACACACACACACATCTGAGATACAAATAGTCAGCCTGTTATTGCTCGAGGTGGATGACATCTTAATTCTGTATACAGGCACTGCATTAAGATCTAAATGGATGCCCATGAGAGCCGATCAATCTTTTAATTTGTAAATAACATAAATCCATATTATGCAAGATGTTATCTGGTGTGTGTCTGAGTGTGAGCTTGTCTGTGTGTGTGTGTTTCGCACAGCTGGGCTGGGTGAGCGCGGGGTACCTGGTAGGCTCTAATGAGAGTGTGCACAGCCAGGTGGTCCTCCACCACTTTCTGTGCCATGTCAGGTGAATGGGACAGCACTCGGCCCTGGAGCAGAGCGGAGGGCCGTCTTTCACACGCCTCGCCAGACGGACTGGTGGCCTGGATGTTCCGGAAGAACACGTCCCAAGACTGGAACACAGGGAGACAGACAGATTTAGCAGACGGGAAGCATCTCCAACACACCTATTTCCTGCAGCTTACAGGCTGCTAGGTCACGGGGTTGACAGGACACAAACACTGGACCAGAATCAGCAGCTAAGGCATAGCCTATAGGAGGATTGATCTATTCCATATGAATTCCCTAAATTGATACGCTGCACACTATTTAAATGATAGAGATCATTTTAAAGCATATTTTATTTCCCAATACTGATTCTGATACCTAGGAGTAGGTATTGACCAATGCCAAATATCCCTTAAACACATTATTGATGGAAAAACACAGATTGCTGACAGTTTACTCCCTTTGACAAACTTTAAATTATCTGTTAGCATCACACTCTGTTATTGTATGTTTTTGTCACGTTACATGATAAGTAAGCTACAGTAAGCCAACAGACTTTTCGATGGCTCAAAAGTGATTGTGCCATAAATTACATATACCAATTTCTGCTAATAGAATTAGAAAGCAGATATTGATTCTAGCTAGATAGATAAATTGATACTTTATTGATCCCAAGGGAAATGCAAAGCATCTAGTATCAGTAGTGGCCAATATATAATATATATGTATATCAACTATTAACATATGATAAGAAGAATATATTAGCAATTTAACTATCAAACCAACTCTGTTTCAAATTCTTCTGGTCATTGATCCCTCTGAAAAATGCACTATTGGCAAAAAAAAATAAAAATAATTAAAAAATTAAACATTTTCTCCACTTTTGTGGGATGAATGTAACCTCGTTGCACACAGTTACCTCGTGCACGTTTTTATGATCCTCCAGCCAGGCAAAGTACATCTCCTCCACATAGTTGGAGCTGTTGGCCACGGCGGGGAGCACAGGCGCGGGCCCGGAGGAGCAGCCTCTCCTGGGGTCAATCCAGCTCCTCCTGGCCGGCCCACGCAGCAGCCACTGACTCCCCCCAGCACGCCCGCTCCTCAGAACACCCACTAACGCCCGAAACTGACTCATGGCTGAAGGGATACATATAAACCAGAAGAGTGGAGATTAGTTAGAGCTAAATGCACAAATAATAAATATATTTTTGTTTTGATTGTCAATCACTTGTGAAATCTTATAAAGCAGCGATTGAGTGTGACGTCACAATTTAATTTCAGCCTCAGTTAGGCACGAGCGCACCTTGCACTTTTCGGGAAACTAGCCTATATTTACGCACGTTCGCGCAATGGATGAAATTACCTCTAAAAACGTATATGTACGTGATATTTGATTTACGTGATCGTCAGACTAAATCTAGGTTATTCTAAAAACCTCTGGAAGAAACTAGGTTCACATAATGGCCTGTTCGCTGAGTCCCTGCAGCTGCAAAAAGCGCGTAACCGCGAACAGCCCTTTATGACAGTGGTACTGCAATAACTTCCTCACCTTTAACTGCAAGATGCTTTACAGGCTCCTGAGGCTACGGCACCGACATCAATATCAACACATTGCTTATGTCACTCTGTGTTTGTTACGCTGCCCCGGGACCAATAATCCCTCAACGTCAACATAAATCCTCATAATCTCTCCTCGTCTGCGCTCATTGTAAACGCGCGGAATCACAGGAAATAGGACAGTGCTTGAAAAATGTCAGCTAATGCATTATTTCAAGAGTTTGCATTTACCTCAGGCTGCACCGCTCTTTGACTCTATTGACATCGTCGGAAGGTGTAAAGTAGTTCAGGTATCAGTGAAGGTGACACAGCAAGGGAGCGCACGCACGGCGATGACACGCCCCCAAGCGTGTCAGGTGATGCTGCTTCTGCACAGAGCGCACCCTGCCTGCACCCAAAGGTAACAGTTATCAGCTAAGAGGGTACAAAAAAAAAACCCCAACAAGAACAAAATCACATATTTTTTGGGACAATTTTTGGGACATAACAAAGTAAATTAATCTAAATATATAAATAATGAGTGTGCTTGTGAAAGATACTTACCGGTACTTTCATCCCTTCAGTTCAAGCTCATGAGCTCCAGCACACACTTGTCATCCAGACAGGTCATTTTTCCCCCCTCTAAGTAACATCACAAATATGTCTCTCCCCTCACTGTTAATTAAATGAGCCAATTAAACTTTTATGACGGCTGAACATGAGTCATTTGAGCAAGTGGTTTCAGATTGATGGGCCTCTACCTTGAGTGGGTTAAACAATAAGATAATTGGCCCTCCCTCCCTCCCTTCTCCTTGAAAACCTCTCTCCTTTCCCCCTCTTCTCCCCGCATCAATCCCCCCCCCCCCCCCCTCTCTCTCTTCCATTTCTACATCATCATTCATACTTGCTGGCACAAACCAACAGCATTATTAATCACGACAAACATCAAACAGAGTGAGCACAAGATGCAAAAGGATCTAACAGCTATATTTCTGAACACTAGACATTTAAAGGTTCTCTGAGGAACTTTAGGTTTACTCCGATTTTGACGACCACCGTGGACAAAGTGGGACAATTTATCTCTGCTGATTTTGTCCTGTACTTGTGTAAGAAGTGTTTCTAAGACAAGAAACGTCATCTTTCTTATTTGAATTGTCTAACATGCAACTCATGATGAATCAAACTCAAAAGACTGTGTCTGCAGCTTGCTGGTCTGACACCTGCAGCAGGAGTGACAGGCGAATATATAACTACAGTATATAGAAATAAAGAATGCTGATTTTTTTTTTGCCTTTTTAAGTCATAGAGAGGAATCAGTATTAATTTCAGTCGTTTTCATGTCCAGTTACAAGCTCCTCACAGGAACTTTACATTTGGAATTTAACCATTAAATTATGAATCAACATTATCCAAAGCATAGTTAGAAAGAATAAAAGCTGATTTCCCCACACGACAGGAAAATATTCACTGTGCTTTAACTCAAAAAACCACACACATTAAAGCTCCATGTTTCCTGAAATAATGTCCCTCCTTGTTTCATTATTTGCATTTGTGTTTTCTGCTGCTCTCGGGCTGACCTGGGGAACGGAAGGTCAGGCAATTATGAACTGAAATGCCATTTTGTTGTAGCGGGTTTGCAGCCTGACAAAGATGGAGTGAAGACCAGCTGCTTTCTGGCGTTTTATTAATAGTGTTCATCGATGAATAGACCTGTGCCGCTGGGTGACATTGCGGGGCTTGGCGATAAATTACATCCTGTTTAGAATAATCACACCACAGGACAGTTCAAAACCGGACCAGTTGTTCAGTGTTTGTGTGAAGGGAAATTGAACAATTGACAATTCTCTAACCTCATGCTGAAATATGAATAACAGTATACCTTCATTTCCCAAAAGCATTGTTTTTAAATCCAGCCAATATTCAGCGTCAAAACTATGACTTCATCCAGAAGGAAACTGGAAAATAAAGTTCATGTCCAGTTGACTGACACTAACATCAGCCATCAACAGTTAAGGTCTGCTAAACCAAATTAACTTTGCTCTGAGCTCGGCATTGGCCAGATGAGCAGCGGCCTCATGTACAAAGAGCGGGAGAGGCAGATAATGTGTAATCCACTTACCATAGCCAAGCCTACACACCATTTATGGAAGTCCACGTCATGGGGTTATTTAGGAAGCTTAATTTATCTAATAAAGCATGTTTGGAGGCAGAATCAAATTTGTCTGAGAGCCCTTGATGCACGTGCTATAACAAAAATCAATCACATTTGGGTTGATTGAATAATGTATGATTTCAGGGAATTAAGTGACAGATCTGCAGGGAAAAAGCTCAGTTTCAAACATGTGTATGGATTCTCTCGAAGTGAAGGCAGTCGGAAAACTGAATATCTGTTATTTTGAAGAAATTAAAGAACGTCTGGCATGATAAACTAAAAAATATAAACATATTTTCATGATGGTACTAATGGAAGTTAGTTAAAGCTCCTGTATGGAGTTTTTAGCTGGTGATGGAACAGACTGAAATGAATTACTGATGACTCTTTATGAGCTACAAAAGCAAACGAGACCATCTTCATAAAGATCGACTCTTTCTATGAAGTTAGTTTTAGTTTAAAAAATATTTGCCATGGGGTATAAGTGGTAGTCAAATTAACTTTACCCTGCAGACACATCCTTTCTTTTAAATTTTTCAATGCAAATATTCTCATTGAGGGATGCATTTGTATGTTTACACAGCAGGATACACTTTTTTATGGTCAGAAAACACTGCTTAAACTGGTAAAGGACAAACTCAGCAGAGAGAAGAGTTACCTCTTTGTCCACAGGGGGCACCATAAACAACACAAACCAAAAGTTCCTCAAAGAAGCTTTAATGTTTTCTGTATTAATTTGAATTCCTATAAATGTAGCTCCTGTCTCCAATATTTTATTGACGTGTTATTTTGTTAGTAATATAATTTTACATCTTACATTTTTGGTTGACATCGAAATGTGTGAGTTAAATGAAAAACGGCTTTCCAACAAATGAACAGTTTCTCGTTAAATTGATTCGCTGAGCTTTTGATTGTTTTGCACTGAAATCAAGTAAATGTTAATCTAATTGATATGAGCAGAGAAATACAAATTTAACAGGATATAGTTTAATTATGAAATTATAATAAAAAGAGTACAACCAAAAACTACCAAAGTTCATTAATATGTAATACATTTACAGCTTTAAATCTACCTAGGAACCCTTTATTAAATAGTCCCCAGAAATCAGAAAATAGCAGTAAATCATAAAAACAAAATCCCCAAAGTTCATGTTGAGTCAAAACATTAAGAAAAATAAGATTTGCGTGCAATTCTCTCATATTTGCCCCCCCCTTTTTATTTGCATACAGTAGAAATACTGTGCTAAATGCTGAATAAATAGAAAATCATAACTGAAAAAAGTATTAATGGTCTAAGATGAACATTACCAAACATTTTCTTCTTTCTCTTTCATCTGAAATGACTCTCATAATATTTACCATTTTATTGATATTTATAATAAGCCTCAAGGACAATATGTGTGTGTTGAGCATTGACGTCCTAAAAGCAATAAAAAGAGCAGCAGGTATATGTAGAATATTTGATAAATAAATGTTACCCATGCATAGTCTAGTATGGCATCTCATCATCGCGCTGCATTCAGGAACCTCATCGCAGCCTGGGTTTAGAAAATAGAGAAGACTCATCCCAAAAAAAGAAGCATGTGAGGATTATCATGTCCTGGAGTATGACTAAGGAAACATTTCATGCATATGATGAACATTTGGCCATATATGTGTAATCAGGATGCAAAAATAAAAACAAATTCAACATCACATTTAGACTAAGAAAGGCCTGACAGCAACCAGGATT
Organism: Labrus mixtus; assembly: GCF_963584025.1. Classification (NCBI taxonomy): domain Eukaryota; kingdom Metazoa; phylum Chordata; class Actinopteri; order Labriformes; family Labridae; genus Labrus; species Labrus mixtus. The sequence continues at coordinate 8,464,655 of NC_083617.1, read as the reverse complement.
TACTATTGCTATGAGTCTCCGAAACAGCTCACCCTTATTTGGTGACATACTACAAGGCTCCTATATTACCACCGATAAGAAAGGCAAAACTGTGTTTTGGTAGTTTGTGTGTTGGGGTCACAAACTTAAAGGGAGAAATGTGTGAGAGAGAAAAAAATTATTGTAAGGAACAAGGCTGAGAGCACATTGAGGTGTCGGAACCTGGAGTCTCTTTGACAGGTGGAGACGGGGAGGGAGGTTAAGTCATAGCTCTATGAAGCGTTAATGAGAGTCTGAAGTCGCGGGGGACATCCCAGAATCCTTAGCAGAGTCCGGGGCATCTGCTGTCGCAGGGGAAGAGATCTTGTTGTAGATGAAATCGTAGAGGCTGACATCAGGGCGAGTCGTGCGGCAATTCTTACACTCCAGACTGGAGTACTGGTTCAAAAGGGTGTACAGGCTCCCTGTGGAGAGGAAAGGAGGGCAGTGAAGACAGAGAGAGAGGGGGGGGGAGGGGGATGGTGCAAAGAGTTAAGACAGGGAAGAAATATGGAGGAAGATAAAACAGGATTTGAGAGATACAGAAAAAAAAGGACGAAGAGTCAAGAACAAGCACTACAAACTGAAACTGTGAGAGAACATAAAAACAACAAAGAAAAATGAAAGTCTATTCCAGCTAGTTTATAAATCACATGCACATACACGCGCACACAGGCCGTGAGCTTTTTCTCTTTAGCTCCACTTTAGGAAATGGATGGCTGGAGGGGAATTTCTCTGAAAGGCTTCAATAAATGTCAGCAGAAGAAAAATGAAAGGAGGGGGAGGGGAGAGGCCGGGGTCAGCTCAGGCAGTAATCCACTCTGCTGCTGAGACTGAATGGATGGGCGGAGGAGCGGAGATGGCCCATAAGGTGGTATAACTTAACATTGCAGAGGTCTGCGTTCTGTTATTTATATGTATACTGTCCCTTTAATTACACCAACAAGGACAACCTCCAAGTGTTTTAGGAGCCTCGAGAGGCCCACGATGCTGATATCATCACCATGACTGTTTATTGTTTAATTCACATTACGAGCTGAACAGAGGCTGACAGGATACTGTGTGATTCTGGTATGGAAGGATAGTCTAAAATAATACTTTTATTTGTATGCAAGTCTTACCGACGGTGACGTGTCTCTCGGTGAGGAAATTGTGCATTTTATGGACATCGCTCATCAGCACATCATCTCCAAACGTGAAATACGCAACATCTCTCCCCGCCTCTGCTGCCGCCATCAACTGAATCAGAGCTGGAAAAAAAGAAAAGGAGAAATCCAGTCAACAATAACTTCAGTATTAGCTTTGTATGCATCTCTCGGTTTCAGAATGAAACCATGAATGTGTAATTGACCTCATGAAATTCGAGAAAACAACAGGAGGAAACAGAGCAGTGGAAGCTGGATAACATACGACTGGCAGGCAGAAAATAACACAAATGACGGGAGCAATTTGTATCAGAGGAGTAAATAATCCACCGCTGGTAGCATAGCCTCCTCAATCTTTTAGCCCTTGCACATTAAGGTCTTAAAGCTCTTAAATATTTAACATAACGGATATTGATTCCAGATTAATAAACACAGAAAACCATCATGTGCAAAAAGGGTCCGCAATTTTTACGACAACAAAACAGCTCAGTCTAAACACCACCTCTTCAAGCCACTCTGATCTGTCATATAGAACACACTTATTGCCTTCTAAAAATAACAGCTATGCTAATTCTAGAGGGGGCGGAGTAGCAGGGGTCCCCGGAAGCTAATATCTTTGGGGACTTTGTCAAGTTCAGTGGATCTATTCATAGCACTGGCGTGGAAATAAAACAGCTACATGTCTAAATGTAAACAAACACATTCATGTAACTTAAATCTTATTGACACTCACAATGCAGACAGGAGCTGTGGCTTTTAACACAGCACAGCCTCCATTAGTGTGGGTGTAACTGGTAGTATGATGATAATTGAAGTTCATGAAAATGTGTAAAAACAACAACAACAACTGGTCCTTATTATCAGCATGACGTACTGGAGGGGACAGTAAGGTAAGTATACTCATGAAGAGGGATGTTGTGTAAGCCCGCAGAGACCTGCATCAGCCTGGATTTATAGTGTCCCCTTCCCTGTAATCAATTGCCCCTTTAATGGAAAAACATAAATGTGTGTCAGCTGATCAATAAAGGGAGGGAAGGGCCGGGTGAATGACACCCTGGGAGAGCTGCTAATTGACCAGAGAGGTTTGAGAGAGAGTGGCAGACTGTGTCTTACTGTCCGCAAAAAACGCTAGAAGTCTAAGAAATACATGGCAGATGAATGAGTGTTTCTATCTCGGCTACTGATATTTCCATCCTGCTTGACGGTCCAGAGTTTAAATTTCATTCAAGCAGTACTTTCTGTCTGTTGCTTTTTATCAGTAGAACCATTTCATCTGTCACGCATGAAAAACTATGTAATGAGTCATATTTCTTTGTTTGTGTACAATCAATCTAGTCCCAATCATTTGGATCCATGTTTGTAATTGAAGCGATGATACCTTTGAGCCGTGTGTCTCCTCCAAATGCTCCACATCCCCAGTTGCCTGTTGCCACTGCAGAGAGGTGCTTTCTGTTTGTTGTGTTTCTGAAGAATCCACAGTATGCCTGGAATAAATGCAAAAAGAGTAAGAGAAGAAAAATGAATTCATAAAAATGTAAAAAAATAAAAATAAATAGACTGTGCAGAATGGAAATATGTAATTTTGTTTGCAGTCTTGTGAGCTGCTTGTGGAGTTGACTTTTAAAGACATATTAAACAAAGTTGATATTTAAACCCTGGTTCAACATCCGTGGTGTTACACAGTTACACATTACCTAGCTCTGCAACAGTGAAGGAATTATCTACATGGTTAAAAAAAAAAAATCAACTGCAACATCGTCTCTATTTATATAACAAGAAATTAAGCTTTTACATCGATTAATGAGGACAGAAAACCCACATTGAAAGTAAAAGTTTGAGCAGAGATGACAAAACTTTAACAAACAACAGTGCTGTCCAAAAGTCACAACACTTGGATGGATTGATCTGTGACGCTTTATAACAAGACAACCAGAAGTTCATGATGTCTCATCCGGCCATTCTGTTGATCTGTTCTACTTTTATCATGCAAGTTGATGATGATGCTAGGTACGAGTATGGGAAATATTCTCGACTACGATACAGTGCTGCCATACAATCAATGTAATCTAATTTTTCTCTGCATATCAAATATAATGTTAATTTACTTGCAAATATATTTCAAAGTCCCGCCCCCACAGTGTCTGTCAAGACAAAAGCTGGCCCTTGAACAAATGTAGTTGGTGACCTCTTCCATAAAGCATAATGTATACTTAAAGGCTTTATATGATTTTACACACATAAATATAATAGAAATCAAGTATATCCTCTGAAAATAACTCTGTGAGACATGACTGTCTACAATGGGTGTAACACCCGAGTCCCACTGTCTGTGATGTTTTCCGAATTTTCCGAGTCATATCTTCAGTTTGTTTACATCGCCGGGACGGCCGGCTGACTCCTCCCCTCGCGAATAAAAGTTGTTTAATTGAGGGACTAGAGAAAAGAAGAATAACACACTGTCCTCACTGCTTCACTGCATTTCTAGATCACGCTTATTTCGGGTAAATTTACATGCAGTGTGAAGATATGAGCATAATAAAGATTGCTAGCATTAGCATGCTAACACAACAATGCAGCGCAAGTTGTTTTGGTTTCATGCTGGTGCTCAAGGGCGACATCTGCTGGATCAAAAAATTGCATATAAAGCCTTTAACTATACAGTAAGGCATCTGTTTGAGTACAGTAATATTAAACCTGACTTGGATACTCCTCTCTCGCTCTTTCTCTCTCTCACCTTGTTGAGTTCTCTTGTCATCTTCTCAGGGAGAAACTGCTCCAGGAAGTGCCTGAATCTAAGAGCATCGATGGCCACGATTTCTGTACATTTTCTCTGCCAGTCATCCCTGATAGAGGACGGAAAACAATCAGAGTGACAGAACTCACAGTGCAAAGAAAAGATCCTCCCATCTTGGCCCAAAGCGTTTTTTTATTTTATGTGTGTCATATTTTTGGCAATACATCAATAAAAACAAAAACAAATGTTCAAACAGTATCATGTTATACAATTACCTGGGAATCTCATCCTTGCAGCTTTCCTTCCATCGGTAACTCTCAGCATAGCCAGAATATTTACTGTACTGTTCTGTGCCTGCAGGGCGAGAAAGAAAGTCAAGAAAGATGAAATGACATTACTCAGTATTCAGCAGTCAGAGCACAGAGCGGGTCTAAATCGGTTTCAGCGCCTTGTTTCTCAAATCAAATTTAGTGCTTTCTCTGCTCCCCATGTGGGTACACAGTATCAACTTGTATTGGATTGTCATAAATAAAGGCCATTGATTTAATAAGTAATCCGCTTTGGGCTTTGAAATGAAAAGCTTTCAGTCGTAATGGGAAGAAACTGTTGGAACAGAGGACGCTAACCTTGGCCACATTTGCAAAAGGATTGTTAAACATGAAATATTACCATACCACTCACGAACTGAGAGGGTGACACACTTTTGTTACCGAGACTTTGAAGGTTTGTTAATGTGTACTAGAATGTGCTCAGGGTTAGAGCTAAAAAAAAAAAAAAAAATCATCATTCGTCATTACAAATACAGCCACACTCACTTCTGAATATGATGCCTATTAACGGCCCATACATTATGCATTTGAGGAAGTCAGATGGTGCTTCAATGAAAAGGAGTTAAACATGTCATTAACATAGCCTTTGAAGTTCTAATGTAATGTATGTACATGTAGAGTTACATGTGCTATTTATGGAGTGAAGGAATTTTATATTTAAGAAACTGGTAAATAAAAGAAAGCATTTTAAAAGAGATGCTTAATGTGTTTTAAAGAGATGTATCTTTGTAAAATCTGCTTTTATAGTCCCGTAACTAAGGTCGTCAAAATTTGGGATACTTTGATATCTTGCGATACCACATGTTCTAAAATGATACCACCTCCGTTATTTTAATGATCAATATTATTGAAAAGTACCAAAGCTTTAAAAAAAAAAAAAAAAAAGCTTCAGATTGAAAAATACAGCACTATCGAAATTGCCCAAATACTTTACCACTGTTTCTAATTGTTGACAATGTATTAGAAATTTACAGTGTGCAGAAGTTTACCTGCATTTTTTTTCCCCAAGAAGAATTCACTCAGCAGTTGGTGCCTTGGACTTGTTTTTTGTTGCTGTAGTATTGAAACAGCTAGTGTACTACTATCATTTAATTTTTACTAGCATTGTATCAAAATTTAAAAACCTGGTATCATGACAACCCTACTTGTAACTGACTTCATTAAAGGAACAATGTGTGACTTTGTGATCCAGTAGATGTCACCCTTGAGCACCAGCATTAAACCAAAACAAACTGCTGTTTGGCGACACCTCCGCTATTCTGAAGCCTCCGCTCTCCTCCAGCAGCACACCTCCAACCCTTTGCGTTTGCACAAAAACAATTATGAATAAGAACGCACCATAATTAAACAACATTACGTGCAAGAAGCGGACAAAGTTGTCCTTTGCTCGAGCTGCGATTACTGGTGTCCTGCATTGTTGTGTTAGCAGGCTAATGTTAGCACACTTAAATTAGCCCAGAGCTTCACATTGCACATAAATTGACACGGAATGACACTTCTGTGACATCCAAACAAGCAGTCAGTAGGCTGTGTTCTTCTTCATTTGTCTAGTCCTCGACTAAGACAGCTTTATATGAAAGGCCGTCCCGTCAATGTAAACATGAAGTAAACACGACCCGACAATAGTACAGCTGGCGCGGACTAGAGCTTTTCACTCGTTGTAGATAGTCATGACTCAGGGAGACATTTACACATGATATACTTGATTTCTGCTAAATTTATTTGTAAAATGTTGCACATTCGTCCTTAAAAGTTTGACCATTATTGCCAATGAAAAACAAACTTGAAGTCCAATCATATATAATAACATATTTTTTAACCCCGTCTTTGACAATCTATGGCTCAAGTGGCCTTAACTGAATGCAGGACATAACCCAACAACGACAGGACAAGAGATGTCTGCTTCCACGAGAGTAAAGCCTTGGCAGAGAAAACAAACGGACATTCTTCAATCATTGTCCAGGTCCAGTCAGTCAAATCAGGTGCTCTCTATGACACGAGCGACTCCTGACGACAAACATCATGCTACCCATATCGCTTCCTCCATCAAGAGCTGTCCTCCTCCTCCTTCACTTTGATCCTATTTATTACTGCAACTAACCATGACAGCTTCCTGGCATCCAGACTTCCATCACTTGATTACATTGTGGCCCTCTACCTTCCGATCTGAAAACGCCTACGGATAAAAACTGAGGTAGCCTGTAAGGTACAAAAGCACTGTAGGGATCACAGTTAGAAAGACACTAAAGACGAAGAAATATGATTCACCAAACAGACGAGAAAAAACAAAGACAGAAGAGAAAGGGACGTAAAAAGCCTCGGAACCGAGACATGACGTAAAGAGGAAACGCTGCAATCGTGCGAGGAATATTCTGCAAGTATCTAATGAATCTGTGGCGTAGATGGTCCATTCCATTAGTGGAGCAATGACCTTAGTTGGGCTATAAATTCCTTTCTGGCTAAATGTAATAAAGTTAAGTGGAGAGGAGGAGGAGGAGGAGGAGGAAATAGGAGGGAGGCTGAGTGATGGGAGGCAGGGAGGGGGACGATGAGTAACCACTGAAGGTGACTTGGAAGAGACGGGAGATCCAAAGAAGACAACATGGCGCCATGCAGAACAGATAATGCTTGGCTTTCCGAGCAGGAGGGCACTAAACAAGATAGAAGTTGATTGGCTGAATGTTTAACATCGACTGAATAGAACAAGGTAATCTTGGGTGTGTTTAGTGGTATTACCAAGTTTTGTGGGGTCCTCTTGCACTAATTAGGCTCTAGATTTTATACTACACCTATTTTAACTTTAAAATGAGAACTAGACGGGTAAATTATGTTTTGATCCACGAACGGTGGGATGGTCATGCATGTAATGAAGCTGCTTCATACTCATTTCTGCTAGCCAGTTTGTTCTTTTCCACTCGTTTGTTGATACCGTGAATAAGTCCACTGAATAAGTCCCCCCCCTCATGCTGTGAGAGACATGTGTGATTAAGCAACAGTCAGGGATATTTGGGGTGGACTGTCTGAAATTCTCTAGAAAATGATCATTAGCGCATGTGTCAAAACAGCTTAGCGCTTATCAGACTTTGCGACTTATTATTGACTTTGTCCATGTTTCTCTCAAGCACAAGTTCAAAGAGAGCCACACAAACAAAATCAATCAATCAAGCAGATATTTTGGGAGCACCATTTATATCTGAGTTTCAGCACACACAGCAGAGTTGTAATAAATGCCTTCACGTCAAACAGATGGAATTATCAAACCAGTAAATCGTGTTTCTTGTGTCGTCTAAGCTAAATCTGAAGGCTTCACAAATGTCCCGTTGAAATACAGGCATGACCCAGGATATCATATTACATACCTCCCCCCCCCCCCCAAGATAACAAGATAAAAGGGGTAATAGAACAAATATGTCTAATCAATCAATTAGGGCCATTTTGAAGCGGTGTAAGGGGACCATAAGATAAAACTTCATCTACTAAAAAAAACTAACATACACAATTTTTTCATTTTAATTCTCAAATGCTACTTTGTTATTTTCCCCCTTTTTTGGTAGTAATTCACCATAGTAGTAAATCACCTCTATGCTTTTAATCCGTGCTTGCCCTTTCTTTGACCGCTGGTGGGCGAGGTACAGCTGTGAGGCAGGACAAAAATGTAGGATGTCCAGAAGAGGAGGAGGGTGAGTAAGCTGGACGCTTAGACAGGTTGGCCGACGCAGAGTGAGTTGGAGGTTGAAAAATAAAGCAATTCTGCTGGAGATAAATGAAGGATAGCTGGGCTGTCCCGAGGGAATCGATGCAATGGATTTACCTTCGGAAAGAATGGAAGGACCAGGGAAAAATGAACAGAGCCCAATAAGCACGCAGGGCTCAATATAGTGAAGAAATTAACTTGGAGAAAAAGTCGACGGTAGTTCAGCCAATTTAACGTGTACAATAACAAAAAGGTATGGGAGATACACCAAAATGTCAGGTTCCTATACTGGGAAAAAAACAACTACATAAAGGGCAAAATCAAGCAATAAATGTCCAACACACTCCATGGCATTAAGGAGTTTTTAGAGTGAGACAGACATTGGTGTATGAAACACTATTCACCAATGGACCTATGTGTGTGTGACCGATGTATCGGTGTATCCCTGAAAACAAGCATTAGCATAAAAACAAGTAAGATCAAGCATGACATCTCAGACTTCTTTAACCCACCCCAACACCTCACTTGCCTCCTTTGGATCTTTAAGAGCTTCCAGTTCAAGTGGGATATGTAATCCTTCTAGAGTGCTGCGTGTTGCTTCACGAGTCCACTGCAAGTGAGTAAGTGTGAGACCCGACACTCCATGAGGCAAAAATGATTCCTTTCACTGGTACATACAATCCCCGCCTGTTTCTGTTACTGTTCCCAGAGTTCATTAACATAGAGTGAGGTTTGAAGCATTAATGAACTTGCCAACAGGCCCAGCTCCCTTCTTACCCTGACACTAGTCTAAGGCTCTCTCATCTGTTCAACTTTTCTTTTTCACCTCATGACTTCCAGCCCTTGGCCTGGGGCAGACACTTGCTCCCAACCCTATGGATGTGATTCTCTGTATGTCCTTGAGTAGAGTACCCCATCCTGCGTCCTAAAGCAGCTGCTGACTCTCAACCCATCTGTCTCATACCCAAATGTGGAAGCACTGTGTGCTCGTAGTTCCAATAAAAACACTTTGACTACATCATTGGCAAAAAGCAAAAAGGCAGAGGTGAGGTCACAAAAGCAGACACTCCACTTCTCAGCTACACACACAGATACTGCCCCCGAAAATTACAAAAAGAACTGTTGATTACTGACAACTTTTACAGCCGAGGGGGTGCTGAGCATTTTGATACCAACATATTTTTGTTCTGTGAACTCATCCAATGCTTTTTTAACTACTTCTGTTAGGCGTAAAGGTCCTTCATTGCATATTCCATTACAATTGATTCAACTCTTCAGGGTTTCTTGAAGTTCTTGACTTAACTTTGTATGTTTTTGATTGTTCTTTGGTTATTTAATTACTCTACTAAATGCTTTATGTTGATAGTAACCTACTTGGCAAATCTGACCCGACACTTCCACATTTTATTGGGGCATTACATTTTTGCTTCAATTAACAAATCATTTTTAAAACTAACATAAAGGGAAACTGATCTATTTGAGAACTCAAAGGCATTCTAGAGGCTTGTTATTTTCTTTTTAAGAGTTATTTTGGGGCTTTTTAGGCCTTCATTGTATCGTTAGGCACTGGACAGAGTAGGAAATCAGCGAGAGAGAGAGAGTGGTGAATGACATGTGGAAAAGGAGCCATTGGTCGGAGTTGAAACTGGGCTGCGCGACCGGAGGACCGCAGCCTCCATACACAGGGCGAGCGCACTAACCACTACACTACAGGCGCCCCCTATAGGCTCATTTATAAGTGTCATCTAATGCATAATCTGAAGGCTGAAAGTGTTATGTGTGTCTTCGTACCTGTGATGATGAGGCATTCATTGTATTCCAAAGCTTCAGTAAAGAGGCGAGAGACGATAAGTTCAGGGTTGATGATGAACCTGATCTCTTCCTGGACCAGTCCATGTCCCGTTACTCCTCCTCCTACAAACCTGTTTGCAAAGTCCACCTTGTGAAATAAAAGACAAAAAGACTCTTATAACACCTTTGTTCTCAAACATTATTTAATCATCCAACTGGACCCAAACAAGTGCTGTTCAAGAAACAATGAAACAAACTGAACCCTGCATTCATAAAATAAACATATTTAATTCAATGATACTAAAAAAATCCCATCCCTCCGTACATTCAAAGCAAGAAGAAGGATCGATAATTCCTGTTATTTGAACAAATGACTTTTAGTGACTCCGTATTAACTGTCACCCTATCTGCTCATTCAACACAGATAAATATCAGAGTTACTGCCCTATTTCCTGCTTGGAAATAATCTAATCAGGAAAGAGTATCAAAACAATTCAAGAATAAAATCTGAACAGATGACGCTACAACATGTCGTTGCTATTGTTAGAAATACAAACTCTGCATACATGTGGCAGTAGATGTTAGAGAGGTATCGAGGGAAATGATGGATCCTCAAAAGTGACAGCCAGTGCAGAAAAAAAACATCTTTACCATCTCATCATTCTTTTATTTAAAGATCTATGATACGATATGCTTTATTGTCCCTTTGGGGGAAATTTGCTTTGAACTCCATTGCTGCTAGGATCTAGTTTTGTACCAGGACAAGACAATGAATCCAAATATCTGAGTCAATCCTGTTAAGTGTCCCAAAACACCACCATGAGGCTGACATAAGGGAGTAAGAAAAATGTGAAATTATTATGGACCGATTATCTTTCAAAACTAACGACAACGCCATCAGCCTAAACTTTTTCTGCTTACTAGCAGATATTAGCCGACCAGCAGCTTAAGTTTGGTGGTTAGCATAATAAACCTTAAACCTGCCCAACATCCGGATTCCACCATATTTGTTTAGAACATTTTGATAAAAGACTTTTGATAAGCGCACTTGGCTGTAAACTTGAAGTAGTGTCTTAAAGTTGAGTGAATGTTACATTGAAAAAAGGGACATGGATGCAAAGCCAAAAATATTTATGAGCTCAGTGAAGAAATATTTTGATGTGATGCCATTGAAGCCCACTCCTTGTTTTTATAGCCCATTCAATCACAGTGCTGCTCTTTAAACAGGCTGTCAGGGGTGAAGGTTCTGCTCACTGGCCCAAAGCTACGTCAAATCGTGTGACAGTCAGAGTGTTTGTCTGAGCATGTGTGTACGTTTCCTAACCAGTTGCTCAGCTCCTCACCTCCCTCTCTGGTTCACCCCCTAACCCCACCCCCCTCACCCTTCAATCTCACCTCCTGACAGAATGACAGGCCCACTCTGCCCTATCGAAAGTCAACACAAGAGCCAATGCCTGGCCTGCTGAGGTAGCTATCAATCTGCCTGCAGGACTCCTGGCCCACTTGGGTCGCCCCAGTGAGAGGGCTCACCCTCGTCATCTTGTCCTCCGTGCGCCTCTTTCTCCCTGAACCCCCACCCCCTGGGTCTTCTCCTCCACCCATGCCTCTCTGAGCTACTCAAGTGTATACATCAGCTGTCATCCAGAGTAAAATATGCAAGAGAAATCCCGGGGCACCGAGGGGAGCAGGGAGATGGTGTGAATCAATGCAGACATAGAACCAATGTCCTTCACTGGTATGCACAAAAATTATACATCTGATTTTTTGATTTTCTGCAGGTAGTGGAAAAGTATTCAGACAAGCAGAGAGTCTCTCTGACTTTTCAAAGAAAGCACAGTAATGGTCAGCGTCATGCTGGTCTGGCCTGACCAAAGCAACAAGTACAAGAAAAAGTCATGCTACATCAAATATGCCTACTGAAACCAACAGTTAGGACACTTTACTTTCAGGCAAACATGGAAATGATCTTTCAGGGCCACGGGTAGGCAGATTCATTTTGAATCACCCACGTTTTAGATAATCTGTTACACTTGATACCAAACTGTAAAGGAATTCCTACCTGCAGCATCCCATATCCATCATCCTCAATGGTTCCCTTACAGGTGATATGTAGGCGCGTTAGCTGAGTCTGGGAACTTGACAAACAAATAGGAGCAAAATATTGTTATTCTTTCATCAAATGGTAATTCCTGCTTCAATCAATGTTGAATTTCCTAAAAAGATAAAGAGGTTTGAAATAAATAGCGCGTGTCCCCTGAAGCTTTTGACACTTTTAAGGATCATTGTTTGATGCAACACATCTTAAGTATCTTTGCATATTTGATGTAAAACTAATGTTGAGATTTGCATGGTGTATGATGGCTTTGTGAGGCTCAATGTGCAGCAAAAGGGAGTATAGAACTGAGCTCCATGTGGGACACTCACACACCTTTAATCCCTGCTGTTGAAGATATCTCCGTTTTGATTTGGAGGTTAACTTTATGTTACGATACTGATGGAATATAAACTGTCTCCTAAATGTCAGATCTATCCATCATCTGTTTAGACATCATTCAGTTTCTCACTCTCACCTGCTAGAGATCCATTACATGTCGTAGTGAGTGATGCTATCATTGTGTTGCAGAGATGAATAAAAATTATGAGCTGTGCAAATTTGCAGTAAAGGAACTCTGATGTGTCCATGTTGTTTGTGGGGTCCTTAACTTAAAACACATTCAAAAACATTCTATTGACTAGTACAGACGTTAACTATGAATTGTCAAAGTATATTTACTGGAGCGAAACATGAGAACAATTTATTATTCAGGAAGTAAATCCAAAAGAAAACGCTCACCCTCAGTAACTTATATGGGTGCTTCATTCTCAACTAAAACTGTATCAGAAGTATTTCAGGACAGCGCACCGAAATCTGAAATTTCCACTTTATTTTATTGCCAAAGATGTTTGGGGCAAGGTCCTTCTGCAGTGGCTTCAGGACAACAAACGAACAATTTATTGTTGAAATTTGAAAATAATTGCATTAAATAAGTTAAGTGGAAAATTCTACTTTATTTAAATTTAGTTTGTCAAACCTTTAAGTTCACAACATAGTAGAACAGAGAGTTATACCTTTCCCAGTTTGGAGAACTGTGCAGTGTTTGTCTTGTGAATGTAACAAGACCCTTAGGCTCTGGAGAAAGAAAAAGAGAGACAGATCATCACCCAAATGTGTGCAATGAGTGAAAAAATTCATGTCAAGCATTGAAAAGGAAGTTATCAAGACATTATGAGAGGCCTTTCTAAAGCTTACTTGTCTCTCCGACTTTCCTGAAGTAACACAGCAGAGTTTTCAATTTCTCTATTTTCCTCATTGAAGAGCTTTCAAATAACCTGAAACAGGAAAAAAAAAAAAAGATTTTAGTCCACAAAAAATAACTCTTGTCTGAGACGGATGTCTTTGTAAATGCTTTTGAGAAGGCTTAAGGGTCTCAGGCAAAACATGTCAACATTTCATGTCAAATGTAGGCCTGTTCATAACAAATACATTTATGTTCTCGCAGATGACAGCCAAGAATGTTTTAGTCCATTATCTCTGGCTCAATGCACAACCATACTTAAAGCATGTCATGAGTTAGGTCAAGCTTACGGGCTGGCAGGGTATATCTCCCTTCTACCTCCATTCTACATACAATGGCACTGCCTGGGGCCATCTTTTAGTTCTCAGTAGCTACTACAAAAACTAGGCTGGATGGAGGGAGGATGGGTGGAGAGTTATTAAGAGAGAACGAGATGGAGACGGAGAGAGAGTAGAGCAAAGGGCGGAAAGCTTAAATCACCCCATACTGGCACTCTTCCTCCATTAAAAGCTAAATAAGCTGATGACTAATCATGGTTCAGCATTCATCCCTCTCCTTGCCGCTTTTTGCCAAGAAAAGTCAAGAAATGAAAACAGAGAGGACAAATGAAGATCTTTACAGAGGGGGAAAAAAACACAATTTATCAAAAGGCAAATCTTGCATATCAATTGCACTTTTCCTAACAGTTTAATTTCCTTACACAAAGCCTTACTTATGCTCTTAGAACCCCCCTGGCCAATTCCCTTAGTCAGTGTTAATCAGGCATAATGCACCCTGGAGGACACTCAGGCTATGAGATAATGCAAGTGAAACACAGGTGGATGAGGGTGAGATCATAAATCACACTTTGCTGAAGACAGAAGGGCAACTAATTGTGAAGCACTTAGTCACAAAATATATTGCAGCAATGTTCTTTTGTAAGGCTATCATTTATTTGTTCTGTATCCACTGTTACCTCCCTTAATAAATAAAGCGACCTAGGAGTTGATGTTTCTGACAGCTCAACCACCACCAACTGGGCTTTTTCTTGAAAATGAGGTAGGCCCTGTCACGGTAACACAGGTTGGAAAAGCGGTCATTTTATTTCTCAATAATGAGCTTCCATAGATGACCAAACTGCTTAACAGACTTCCTATGTCATCTTCTTCTCACACAGAGGAAAACACAAGCTAAAGAGATAAGTCTGCTTCTTTCCTCCCCCTCCAATCTATCCATCACTTAGCGGAGGACAAACCTTGACAGTTCTGCCAAAACAGCAATCAGCAGATTGCTTGCTGCTCTGCGTGTCCAAGACAGAGCGCTACAGTAGACGATAAGCCAAATGACGGACACTCCCTCAATTACAAGAGGAGAGGGAGGGCCAGTAACGATCCAGGGCCCCTTTTAGACTGCACTGGTTGTCTCATCGTATCTCATCTTCTCAGAAACACCAACACTTTTTTCCCCTCTTGCTCTTTCCTTTATTTCGCTGCCGGCAGAAATGCTGATGGCGAGCCAAGTCCCTGCGACCAAGTGCTGGCGTGGGTCTGAAAGAGTCCGCCCTGCGACTGGAATCAATGCTTACATTATTACAGAGGCCTCTTCACTTATCTTGCCACTGCTGTTTTGATGCGGAGGTAGATACAGTGCACCCTTACAGATGACTGATTGTGAGATTCAGATAAAATGGGGGAGCTTAAGGGGAGGAATGTGGACCAGGTCACAAATAATCAATATTACTATTCTTTCAATTCATAAAATAATACTGTTCAACCCCCAAGAGAGAGCAGATGACTAATTAAGATTACAGGGAATATCTAATTTATATAGTCCCAAACCTAGAGGTTGAGGTGATTTCTGGAGTATGTCTTGTGTATTGGCCACAAATGCAATAACAGAGCTGGCAAATATATGTCATTTTAACTCTGTTATCAACGCCAGCATATAGCCACTTTCTTACAAGCTTGTCAGCTGTTTAAAAAATAAATAAAACATGTTAAATGTCTGCCAGATTAAGTGAGACATCTGCTGGAAGACATCACATCAAATATCTGAAGCACAAATAACAAAACAAGAAATATTTCTCCAATAGAGATTAAGATGGCCCTAACAGATTAACCAAGACAGGAAAACTGTGATAATAGACAACCTAAATTTAATACGCCCACAGTCAGTGATCAACTTATGACGTCAGCCAAAGTTCAATACTATCTCAAAGCAGTGAAGAAGGTTGGGTACCTCAGATACAATCGTGCAATAACCATCTCTCTAACAAGCGCAGGCCTGACTGAATTCATACATCAATTCCCTCCTTTCCAAATAGCATGACACATCAAGATTGTTAGAAACCACCCAGACAGTGACAGGTGTGCTGTTTAAAAGATCTATCAGTCAATTTGTTTCAATTAGCCATCCCAGGCTGTCTTAACGGACCACTGCTTCTGAGTAGGTAGAAACAGAGAACATCAATTTAAGACTCCTACTCTGAACCTCCCTCCCACACAGAAAGACATGGAGCTCAGAGATTCTCTGCCCACAGTCACACCCTCAAGACTATAAGGTGACAGCACACAATGTTATCTTAAAAACTACACCTAAAAAAAACAAACACATAAACATGCTTTTAAAATAACACTAATTAAATACCGCAATTTCCATCTGTGTTTACTAGCCAGATGCATCAGATCATTTGGCCTGTCGTTGTGACCCACTGTATGCAAAAGCCAAATAAATAGTACATAGTAAATGAGCAGACGCTGAGAAAAAAAAGAAGAATGAATGTATAAGGGGTTTTCAAGGCAGTAGTGCCCCCTTATGGAAATCAGCTTAGTTTCTTCTAAATTGTAGGATCAATTAAAACAGAAATATTCCATTAAAATTTTACCAATTTTGGATGGTTTCATAATAAATCAAGAAAACAAAATACATTTTCGATACATTTTTGATATGGGCAAATTACTTGAAAGGACACTTCTTCTTCTTCTTCAAAAAAAGAGAAATCCTGGACCTATTTGTGTGCTAATAAACCTGCGCAACACTGGATTCTCTGCTACCTATAGGAACAGAAAAAGTATAATGAGTCCAATGACGCTCCTGTCAAGCAGAATCATAAAGCCTCTTGGTGCAGCACAGTAGCTTACAGACCAGTGAGGCCAACTCAAGATCAATATCTGGGTAAAACATCTCTCCTGCCTAAAGTAATAGCTTACAGAGGAACCTGTGAATGATATACCTGCGACTCCTGCTCTCTTAATGACCTGGGAGAGTTACTGTTTTGTTTCTCTACAGTGTAAAGTGTGCCTTTACCTGTAGAAGTTGATCTCAGGGTAATTGCCGTACTCTGACTTGCGGGAGTTGCGCCGGGGGAACGTGCAGAAGAAGGCGTTGGCCAGAAGACAGGCTATCTGCTCCTGAGACAGAGTCAGGGATCGGTTCACCTGTGACTTCAGTAAGGGGATTGGCTAAAGAGAGAGAAAAAGGAAAAACAGATACAGGATGAGAATGGGAAATGTTACAACAAAGAGAGATGCAGATGAAACACGCAAGAGCATGTTTGGTGCTGCACCGTACATCTGAGGGCGAATGGGGGGGGGGGGGGGGGGGGGGGGGGGTAGATAATTAGTTTAGCAATCTAGCAAGCAGAGGAGAAGAGGAGACAAGGAGGGTTCCATTAGGAAAATGGGTGGTAGTAATTAAGGGCCTGGTTTTCTTGCTCTCCCCCAGGTTCACTCAGTCACACACACACAAGGCCCATCCATCTTCAGTGATTAGGGCTAAAGAGCCTCCCAAGGCTGCCCAGTTAGCAGATCAATACCTAGCGCTAATAACACACACATAAACATTAGCCTTGAAGCTTAATACTGCGAATAAGAGCCAGAGAGCCAGAAAGCTTCATTATCCTCGTGCTAGAAAATGATACTCAGGTGGATTTGTAACAGAAATCCCCTCCTTTAGTTAAACCTGAGCATCCTTGACGTCCTGCCCCTGGTTTCTGTCTCCTTCAACAGCGAGAGGGATTTTCCCATCCTGCCCAGAGTGGGAGCTGAATTATTAAATTAGACTGTGGACTCTGAGAAAGATAACTAAATTGCAAAGATACAAATCTTGGAATTCTTGCAATGTCATAATTGATGACAGAACTTAAACGAAGACAAATGGGGTTGACATTTCGAAGATGTGTGGCATGGATAAGCTCCATTTACTGGGAATTAAAGAGAAGCACGAGATTTCATGGGGGCTAGTATCCGACCCTGTTTTTTTGTAATATACGTAGGTGGAATGGCATCTCCACATATCAGGTGGATGACTGGACATGAGACAGACCTCTGCTCTCTCTGCTCTCTTTTCTAATGAAGCAGCTCCTGACACGGACCCGAAAAAAAAGAGGTGAATTCATTTTCAAGCAGTTCTAACTAGTGAGCTGATCTTGTAAAACATCCACCACCTCGTTCCTCTCTTCCTTGCTGACTGAAGACACTTCTCCTTACTCCTTTATACACATTACATAAGAGATAATGTATAGTGAGCCACTTGTTATCGCGGAACAATCAACGTCAAATTAACCGGACTTCTGAACGAGGATTGATATGATAACAGTCAGTCCTCAGGAGTGTGTGATTAGAGCTGCATCCTTTGCAGCATCTGCAGCAAGGTTTGTTCTTCTTAATGAGTGTGCTATCAATCGGTAGCAGAGTAGTTAGCCAATCAGAATCAAGTATTTAAAGGTTTTTATTCTTCGGCTCTTTATGCCTTTATTTAAAGACAGGACAGGAGGTAGAGTCAGAAATCATGGAGGGAGGGGGGGGGGGAGAGAGAGAGAGAGAGAGAGAGAGAGAGAGAGAGAGAGAGAATGACATGCGGGGAAGGAGCCACAGGTTGGATTAGAAGGACTAAAGCCTCTGTACATGGGGCTCGCACACCAACCACTAGACTACAGGCGCCCCCAAAATAAAGTATTTAATACAGTCGTGTAACAAAAATATTGGACTTGTCAGGTAAATGGGGTTTATGTTAAGTTTAATGAGATATTCTTGACTAGATGTTAGACAAACACATATGAGTTTTTGAAGTGCAGAACGGTCGACTCTTCAAACTCAATACATCTGCACACTGAACTCACCATCGTGCAGAGGCGAGGAGCACTGAGTGCCAGGTCAACCATAGCAGGTAGTGTGGTTTCAAACAGCAGTTTTACCGCTTCATCGCCACAATGCTGCAGAGAGGAGGAGAAAAAAAAGAGAGATACAGGCAGAAATATTGTTAAATGGGACATCTCTGCAGAGCTGACTGCGTAGTTAGGCAGCGACTTCCTCAGAGCCAGCAGTCAGTGTGACAGATTACACCTGTAGTAACATAATCGCTAGTAACAGTGATTTTTCTGACAGAAAAATTAAGTACAAGATCAATCCAACAAGAAATTAATATATAACCAAACATGCCACATCTCTGCTGATCAGGAAGGATGATCACTTCAGTCCTCTTCTTTTAAAAGAAACACCCAGAAAACCAACGTGAGGCAAAGTAATATAAACAAGACAAAAAGGTAAAATCAAGCCATTAAAAGAAAACTGGGTTAATGAATGAACATCAAACTGTGCTCCAGAGAATATCCTCTATAATGTAAAGAAAAACCCCAACATGTTTGGAATGATTTCCTGGGCCTTCAGAGATGTCGTACCTGAGGTGAGCTGCAATGGTTGATACACCACAGGTATTAGGACTTCACAATATTTATATCAAACTACTTTATTTATCTCTTTAGGGGTCAATTGTTTTCAGTAGCTACATCCAACACATAACAAACCCGGGAGACATACAGACAAAAGAGCTAACACATAAAAATAAGAGCTAAAATAAATACTTGAACTAAGCAAAGTGATAAATGACCTGAATAAAGAGTCAAAGGATCAGCTTTAATAAAAGGATCTACCTACTTCAATCTAATATTGTTTAAACACTTTTATTTTTGTGTTGATTTTCCTGAAACAATGAAAGTAAGTGCATAGAACTATACAATACAAAGGGACTGGGATGGTTTGGGGAGTTGTTTGTATTTTGTGATGTCATTGGCATTTCCATTTTCCTCTATTGTATGTACCGGTGTTTATTTATTTCTATTAACACTGTTGAGGTCAAAAAGCTCCATCAACACTTGTAGTATGAAGATCAACTTTATTAACTAATTAGACCGACACGTTTGGGCTTGTGGCCTTCATCAGGGTCATGAAAATGAAATGAAAAGTCCTGCTCTGCTTCTAATAACACTTTTTACAAAACACATGTGCTGCACCAATATTTTCAACATAAAAAAAAATATTTTTAAAAAGGCTGTTTAGCTCAATATTTTACTGTCACACTCTTTTCTGAAGGTAGATTTTCCAACAGGTACGAGTATGAAAGAACAGCAGCCAATGCCCACATGAACAATTTGGAATCAACAATGTCTTGAATGAGAAGAAAATCCTTCTCAGCATCTCAATTTATGGATCACACAAAGCTTAAGGTCCGTCTCGACCGTCTGAAGAGAAAAACGATGAAGTGTCCAGCTCAACATGCCATTTATTTTTTTATAAGACATTTTTTTTTAAGGTTTTATTATTGTCTTGATGAGGGGAAAAGACAGAAAAGCCCTGATAAACACAAGGAACAGCCAATTTTGATGAAAAGTTTTAATGGCTTCATGACTCTTTGATTGTGAAGCAGAGGGCTCGACCCCCTGAAGGTAACCAATATCTACGGCAGGATGCTCTGACCTCTCATATCCAACAAGAGAACTAAGTGTCAGTGAGGGTGGATAGAAGTTTATTGTTGTTTTGAGAGTGAAGCCCCACTTCACATATATCAACAACCCAAACATTTCAGCAGTAAAAGAAGAAATAGAGGTGCTGCAGATCCACTCGCTACATACACAGACCCTGTTTCTCAAGAATTTACCATCAATCTGTGAGAGAGGCTGCCACGGCCGAGGCATCCATACTTCAGCCTGTAGCTTACCTCAGCATCCATCTGCAATTCACTCCAAAATAAACACCCAGTTATTCCATCATAGAGCCAGATTTACAACGCAATCACTTATGAGTGTATTGGCTTCGAATGTCACCGCCATCAATCACTTGCTTTACTCTATCAAGGTAAGCGTGGGAGCTCGTGCTGATTAAATGGACCTTCTGGAGCAAGATGCAAATGTCCAATGGAGGAGAGAGTGGCAGGGTGATTTCCAACAGGAGGTCTTTGGTGGGTGATTTGGCCAGGGGTGGGGGGCATTTATATGGCTGCAGAGCGGGTCTGACTAAATGCTGTCAGAAGTAATGAGCTGGCAGACATCATAAAGCGCTCCTGTGGGACTAATAGATGGTGGTTGGTGATGCGGCAGGATGAGGGCAGAAAGATGATCCTCCAGCTTTTCCCACAGCTACAGCAGCTGGCCACAACTGTTACACACCCACAACTAACTCCACCTTTCACATAAATACTTATGACGGACTGAGCTCCTCCAGAACGGTCTAGATTAACTGCCACATAAGCTAATGATCGATAACACACTGATCTCCCACCCATCCTGGTGTTTACACGTTATTTTCATTTTGTGCCAGCTCAACCGATTCACATCTTGATTCCATATTTTGCATTATGAGGTCTTCAATGTATTTATTCTCTAAATGACATTTGAACCTTTAGAATCTCTGCGATAGATCCTCCATAACTGGACAGAGTTGAACCAGACTGTGAGACTGTGTTACTGTAGCTGATGACATAGAATGAGTCATTAAAGTAATGATGGCCAACACTCATAACTGAAGACACATTAGCTTGTCTGGAAAATGTTTTTGTTTTTAAAACTTGAAATTATATGACAGCGGGGTCAGAAATCATATTTTTAGAGGAACCAATTTGCCTTATGAATGAATATTTGACAAATTGCTTATGGAATACTTGACATGTTGGGGCAGTTGATTCCAGTTTATCAAGCCCTGTTGTTGTGGCTATATGTTGTTCCCTGTGATGTTTGTCCCTTCTCCCCTCCTGTAGTCTCCAGCCCAGGTGAAGCTATTGATTGAACAACGAGGCGCACCTGGTCTCAGAGCTTGAAAGCCCAGTGCTGGATTCAGGAAGAGAGGCCTTTCGTTTAATGATTTAGTTTGTCTAATAAATCCCTTAGTTTTGACTACGATGTGTTTCATTGGGTCAAATTGTGGATTGTTGTAAGCCCCATAGGGCTAACACTATACACAACAGTCCTCTTAAAGCTCTGGATTTTGTGGATTTAGGATTTACTCGTGACCTGAAGCACCCAATAGAAGCATCCATAGATTTGGTCACTTGATGACTCCCTTAAGGACTGGTGCTGTCCATGTGAATCAAGACATGATGCTTTTGTTCACTCTACACTGTTTTGATCAATCTACAGGTTTGTTGTATTTATGATTTTCTCCACCATTTTTATTCATTAGAGCTTCTGATTGTTCCTAACAAATGTCAATACAAAACAAAAAGAGAAAAGTCACAGTGAAAGAGAAAGAGAAAGAAACAAAGCCCAAATGTGAGAAGGATCCAGTCAGTCGGTGTCTTGTTGCCTTGCTGCTAAATGTACTATTGGACCATCAGCTGTATTTACTCCTGGACTGCTTCCCGCTCAGCCCTCACACATTCATCAGAAGGTGACACTGTGACAGTTTCATTTAGCGAGGGCGGGAATACTATTTACAGACAAGCCCTAATTTGGATAACTCTCTTTTCCCCTCCTGTGGCTATTACACGTTGAGCGGAGTGTCAATCACGGGAGCAGGGACAGCGCACCTCCTGACAATTACCCCAGTGCTGCACAAATGGTGCTCCAGATTTAATTAGGTGGTTTTGGCTGAGGAGCGCTGCAGTTAGGATTCAAACTAGCCACAAAGCAAAGCAGAGAAAAGTATTATTTGAATGTAAAGGTTAGGAGCGGAGAAGAAGAAGATGTAGGTAACTAAACATTTGCTGTGGAGCAAAAAGGTTTTAAAAATGATTGCACACTAAATTAGTCTGTTTGAGAGATACCTCTCCTTAGATGGTGCGTGTCTGATGTGCAGTGCTTGCTATTAATCATCCATTTATTTATTTTTATTTAACCAGGTTGGTCCCATTGAGATTAAGAACCTCTTTTCCAAGGGAGACGTGACCAAGACAGTCAGCAGCAAAAACACAAAGTTACTGAAAGAGAGACAAAGGGAGACAAAGTACAATCTACGAACACTACATTAAAAAGAGAACCATCTATGAGTCAAATCTGGGAGTCAGTAATTCAAGCAGTAAAACTAAAAGCATCGACATTATGTAGAATCTTCCAAGTATTTCATTTTAGATTGAAAAACATTAAAGGACACCAGCTCCTTGAGTTTTAAATCATTCTGCAACAGATTCCAGGCTGAGGGTGCAGAATACCCAAAAGCCCTTTTCCCAATTTCAGTGTTTGGCACAGAAAGCATAAAGACTCGAGGTCCTGAAAAGGCAAAGGATACTGTGTCCGGTACTTTTCTGCATGATAAAAACACATAGTGTACCAGTGTATGAGCCTACGGGTTGCCAGAGCAGTACATCCTACCCGAGAATACAACTCACAATATCGAGCCAGAGAGGGAACAAAAAACTGATCTAGACATGGCATGATTTTCTGAAAACTCATCCATCAACTCATAGAAACATAACTGACATCAAGCAGTCCCAACCTGAAGATGTTTTTTTTTTTAAATCTCTTTTTCCAATATCTCTAATGACTTCATATCAGAACCTTGACTTGTCCTTTTTCCTCAAAGCCCCACCCTCCATTGATTCATTCCTCTGCATGAAGAGTGACTTTCTCGCTGGCTTTACTTAGCATCCACTGCAGATTTAATGAGAGCTTTTAATTAAATTGGACTAAGCTATAAAAAAAAAGGCTCAGGCAGCTATTGATCCAACAAGCTTTTTTTTTTACTTTACTCTGCAAAATTATTTTAGAGGAGGAGAAAAAGGAGACCGTTTAGGAGTGGTCTGAATTCAGCTGAGTAATCACTGACGAGAATAGACGAACATCAGTTTGAAAAACCAATCTGACTGGACTGTAACAAGTATACAATGTTTTATACTTCATTGTTAAAGCGCCATTAGAATAATAATCTCATTTCTAATGGCTCCAGTCAAGACATGAAACAGTAAGAAGTCGACAATAAGCTCCATGCTCCTCTAAATGTAGGCTACTAAACTAGGCTTTAACTGAAGTGGGTTTTCTATCAATTCAAAGACGGTGTTGTTGTTCTGGTTTTTTGAGGCCATTGTAGACTTCACTTTCGTATAACTCACTTTAAAGTTAACAAAACACTGTTAGCCATCTGAGATTTCAGAGCGAATCTCTGCAGTGAGATAGAGAAAGATAGGTGGAGATTCATTAATTCTCTCTAATTAAAGACCTTGACTGAAAAGAGGATAGGAGGTGTACAAAAGAAAAGAAGAAGGAAGACAGGAAAAAAAAAAAGAAGATACTCATTCCCCTGGTTCACCTGCACCAGCTGCTGCCGCCATGCTCGCTGCTCATCTGTCCTAACTGTATGACGCCTGTTTAGTCCCGTGAGACTCCCAGGTACTGCGAGGGGACCGCGCACACTGACGGACTGGCAGCCACACAGAGAAAAAGCAGTCTCCCTTTGCAACCACGACTCCACTTTAATAACAGTTTTAGCTTCATTCTTCATTACGGCTCATTTCAAATACATAATTAATCCTTGAGTGAAACAAACAGTGCCAGTGTTTACCTGGTGAAGTTCTGTCAGAGGTGTGAAACAAACAAGTGGCTGACTCTGATGAGGTGTTTACTCACATGTCAACTCTCCTTCTTTGCAGATGGCCAGTTAATAAGCGAAGAAACACATTCATATAAAGACTGAAGTATTGTGTTTCTCAGACTAGGCCAGCAGGTTTTTAGAGAAGCTGAATTCACCTCCCTGCTTTCTAATTTGTACAAAACCAGTCCATAGATGTGTTCCAGACAGCTTACCTCTGTGCAAAGCAGGTTCAGCGCAGTGAAGTCCCATTTCTTCGCATGGAACGTGTTGTATTGCACTATTGCATCCTAGAGGGAAATAAGAATGAACTTATTCATAGTAGATGAATTTAAAATGTATAAACCTGCGTTAAAAAAAAACCTTCAGGATCACAGACTACTAGTGTTCTTCCAACACAAGAGGTAAGAGGTTTTGGTTTAATCATTGCAAACTCTGCCACCATGTGGTCATTTACGGAACAAGTTTGGTACTTTTGAAACAAGTCTGTTTATAACATTTCACCTGTATCCCAGCCATGCAGGCTAAGTGATTCATTATAACAATTCTTTTAACTTAGTTATGAAGTTACATTTCTAAAAGGTATCTTTCTTTAAAAGCTGTATCCACTTGTCATCCTCACTAAGCCTGAAAGTCTCACATTATAGTGTGGATGGATGGGGAAAATCTTTTTTTTTAAAGAATTACATAAATGAACACTTGGCATCGTATGTACCCCATGTCTGTATCTGTGAACACTTATTCCCACAATTTGTTTTCAACTCAACTGAAACACAATTAAAAAATAATGGAGATAAGGTGCCCAAAGACCGGTTCAAACTGGTGTTGAAGCTACTTTGTATGTTTACTCACATTAATCGTCATGTTGATATATTTAGCATTTTCCCGTTATGAATCCTGATTATATAGGTGCGTATTAAATTGTTTATTATTCTCTGGTGATTAACACGATTGTCTGACATCTGAATGAGTGATGTGATCTGAAGGTGTGGCAGAGCATTTTAATTTAGCTCAGGTGTGGCGGGAGGTGAGGCTGGTATAGGCAAACTATTTTTCAACCGCACCGCTATGAACTTTAAGCACAGTTTCAAAGTCTTTTTATGGGAAGTTGAAGTTGACAAATGCATTTGCTGCTCTCTCAATAAATGGCTCATCATGATCAAAGTCAGAGTGCGCGTTGTCTTACTGACCGCTCTTAACAACTGGGATGAGCAAACAAGAGTGACTGTGTCTCTCCCACTCCTCAAAATGAGAGAAAGCACAATCTAGCTGTTTGCTAAAATAAAGAGCAGGGAGAATAATATGTTGTTTTTTTCATGTTTTGATGTTTCGCTAAAGAAAAAAAAAGGATGCTCACATAAAAGACATTTTTAAAGATGAATCAGTCGTATCAAGGTCTCAGATTAGGCTCAAACTAATCCACACAAGTCTTCCTGTCTTACCCTCACATCCAGACAACTTTTGAACCCCCTGCGCAAGGCAGTCTGGATCAGCTCCCAGCGACTTTGGAAACCTCCATCCTGCATGACACATCAAATAACATGGGTTGCTTTTGGGTGCAATGTTCAAACAGTCGTTAACCTTGTTGTGGAACATATATGTGGTAATGTTGCAGTGTACCTCGGTGTCCACTGGAAAGAGATTCTTCTCCGAGCAGGGCATCTTCACAGACGCATCATCCCATGCATCTCTAAACTTGCTAGGGTGAGGGACAGGGAGCTCTCCCTCTCGGAGGCGGTCCGTCTGTAACATGGAAACAAAGCAGCAGAAATACTGAAAGTTAAATGCCGATAATTTTTTATATTTTCATTATTTCTGAGCAGGTTGCCATCTATTTCTAACTCCACATATTCAAAATTAATCCACAGATAGTAAATATACAAGCTTGGAACTTGTTAACTAAAAGCCCCATGTTCCTTTTCTGGCTGACTTCACAAATGAAAGCTGGCTTTAACATTGAGATGTGTTATTTATTCAAAACGGTAATTAAGAATCCAGTATTATTATTATTATTATTATGTTGCTTGGGTCGCAGTGGTCAGTTGTTGGTTAAAGCCAGTTGTATTTTCACAGCAGCTCTCACAGTGTTGCCGTGGGACTACAAGTAGAATACACAGTCTGATAGGAGCTTTACTGACAAGAGGCCCTGAGGGGTATCACAGAGAACTGCTCATTTCCACTGTCAGTATCCAAACAGGCTTCCTTATTTAGTTTCTCCAACTTGTTCTATCTTCATAAACACATACCCACACAACGCCCAGTCACTTCTGCATGAACCTCCTGCATATGCCTTTACTGTTCATTACCACATACTGAATAAGTGGCTGTTGACTCACCCTGATTGTGATAGTGTGGTTATGGGCTGCTTTGAGGTGATTCAGAGGAGGGGCGCACTGGGGCATTCTGTTCAGCTCATTTATGTGGGTCCCCAGCCATACTTGAGGGTCCCTGTTACACAGATCAACAGAATATTACTGGATGATGTTTGGCAGCATAGCGGTGCAATGGCACATCAGACAAGGGGCGCTGCTAATTGTGAAAGACAAAATGTGGTACAGAGAAGTGAAAACATTTTAAGAGTACTTTTCCAAAATCTCAGCTGACTGTGCTCCCGTTAGTTCCTGGCTCATATCAGAAGAAGCACTGCACTCTGCTACCTCTGCTACCTCTGCATCCTGAGCAGCCATGGCAGCCGGTTGGACGCTTTCTGTTGCCGAACATCCAGAATCAGAGTCTTTGACAGAAAGTTCAGATTCCTTTACCTGAGCCTTTCCAAAACCAGACTCCTCCCCGCAAACACTGCTGTCATGGTCCTTGTCAGCAGAGTTATTTGTGAGCTTAGTTTCACAGACAGGGCTGTCTGGACTCAGCATCTCTACGTCAGTGGACATATTTCCACCCTTCTCGGGAAGGCTAAGAGAGGGGAGGGGCTTTGGATCTGGGGTGTCTTCAGTGGGACACGTTGATTCAACCGGGTGAGGAGCAGGTGAATTGGGCCTCTTGGATATCTGTCCATTAGAGGAGTGTGTCTGAGCTTGGTTACTTACACTACCTTCAGGGGCAGATTCATCCAGCCCACATGCGGGCCCACATGCAGGCCCACATGCAGGCCCACAGTCCATCAAGTCTTGTGATTCTACATCATCTTGTGTGTTCTCAGTTGGCCCACAGCCTTTTGTGGTGTCACACTTTTCTGACGCAGAAGACGGTTCCTGTTTTCCATCGCATAAGTCCGTTTTTGAAACATCATTGTTCACATGTTGTGAATTGTCTTCATCAGTCACACTGGGAAGATAAAAAAAAAAAAAGGAAAAAAAAGTGGGAGAATGACAAGTTAGCAGGCTGAATCACTGTAGGGTAACCTTTTGAATACAGTGATACAGGGCTCAGAAAATCAGCAGAGACACCTCCCACCCCCCACCAAGGACTGTTTTCGCTGCTGGACTCTGGAAAGAGGTTCCGCAGCCTCCGAAGCAGAACTTCCAGGTTCTGTAACAGCTTCTCCCCACAGGCCATAAGACTTTTGAACATGAAAAAATAATCCCTCCATTCCCCCTCAAACCCCCACGCAGGACTGTAAAATACAATATAACAGACATCACAAACGTGCACTATATTTATCTGTATAGTAATTTTACTCATTGCTTTTTTTTTAAATATCTATTTATATCTGCACCTTATTTTTTCTATGTGAATACTTGCTGCTGTTTTTATCCTGCACTAATGAGTCAAATGCAACCGCACTGTGAAGTACAAGTTTGAATGACAATAACGAAAGTGTAAGTACAACTTCCCCTTTTCTCTTGATAGCACGTTGTACTCTTATTTAACAGTTCTGTGTGTTACACTTGACTCGGAAATTTACTGGAAACAACTCAAAATGTGTGCAGCCTTGAACATGACTGCTTTACCTTCTTTGGGAATCCATCACCACGTCCATCTTTGACAGGTCTGACATGATGAATCAGCAACAACTGCTTGAGACAGAAAAGCAATCACATGACATTTTGGACAACTTATACTTGTTCTACTACTTACACAAGCCTACAAAGTAGTTCTCAAACTAACTGTCCCATTTCCTGCTGTCCAAATGACGTATATCAGACCAAATATAAACATTTTAAACATTTAAGGTGTGGTCTTGATCTGCAGCTACACTCAACACCTTCACATGGAGCAGAGTGCAGCTGCTGTTCTGGACTTTATCTTAACTTTAACTTATCTCCGATCTGAAGTTGTGCATGTCGTCTGAGTGAGTTAAACACAGCTTTGAATACAACGATAAAGCATCAAAACACTCGTTTTCCCCCACAGCCTGACCCACGTCTGTCAACAAAATCGCTCCTGGCTGGTTCCAAAAAAAAAAAAAGCTCAAATAAGCTAAGCTAAGAAAAACCTTACCAGTTATACTTTTGGACATTACTTCCGCAGTAAAGAGAGTTGCTCAGATGTTAAAACGCGGATGTATTCCTCAGATATTAGTCAGTATCTTACGACCCAAATGCGGGGAGGACAAAATCACAAGTCATTATCCTGAGCTAACTTAGCTCTGATCGGCTACATATCTACACGGTAGCTAATATTCGCTAGCTCCGATTCTTATAGATATATCACCAAATTCTACCTAATCAAGCTGTTATTCTCCGTCAAAAAACAAAAGAGACACAACTTACATGCTCCACTTTCACTTCTGAGTAAGAAGCGTTACATAATTAGTCGTCTATTTTTATGTACAAAGATTTATTCGCAGACAACATATCACTCCAATTGTTATCGTCCAATTATTGGTTTACTTTCACTCCGTTGTTGGAGCCAGCCGCTACACAGTGACGGTGGCGAAGTCGCGACCAATAGAAACGCTTATCTCGGGGAAAGAGGCGGGATCATGAGTTGGTATCGTAGCAACTGTGCCAGAAAGTAGTTTTATGTCGCGCAACCGTTAAGGCGCCAGGAATACTTAATAACAGAGATAGCAGGAACGTCAACCCGTGTCCTTCTTACATAAATAACTAAAGCAGTCCCAGTTTTAACACTACACTATGACACTTTTTTATGTTTATTCAGTTTTATTTATGTATTTATTCAATTAAAATGTGTGCAAAATATAATAAAATATTGACAATGCGAATACAACAGAGTTTATTCAAACATCTCATTCCTGGCATTCTTGTTTTATATATGAATTTTAACATAAGGAGATCATCTGCAACAAAAGACATAAAATAATTACTCAAAGTGCAAAATAATGCTGACATTCCTGATTATGTGATAAAAGCAAGGAGAATATAAATCTGCTAAGGTATCAGTAGAAGAAGTTATTGCATATTTCTGTGGGAATGGTGACAGTGAACAAGACTTTAGGTTCTTTTGCAGGAAGGCAGACAGCGTGCCCCTTAGGAGAAAGGCTTCACAATCTTCATTGAGATGTAGTTCTGTAGGTAGAAAGAGAATGAAAGTCAGTCAGATAAGAAGAAAATACTGGGGGGAAAATACAATTAGTCACAGAAAACAACATTTGTTAGTTTTAGAAAACAGAACAAACAAAATATATATATATATATACAGTATATGTCAGCAAAATACATTATCTTACTGGTAGGGAGTAGAACATGATCCCAAGGAACAGAAGAACAAGCAGGAGGAGAATCCCTAGGATGAAAATCCATTTAAACCTGCGCCAAACTATGAACTTCATGGTCTTGCATGGGTTTGTAAACCAGAAGAATGATGTGTCAGGTCGGCTGTATGAGAAACACAGTAATATTCACATGATTTAATTTAACAACAAGCAATTATTAAGAAGTACAAACCCTTATTCTTAATGCATTTAAATTTTTTGAGGATTTCCTACTTGGGTTGGTCCAGTTTGGGATTCATGTTTGGCTCATCTCTGCCTTTCCCAGCAGGTCTCTCCTGCATCTCCCTCTCTTCCACTATCTCCAGTGTCATCTCTACCTTCCCCTGTGAAATTGTGAAACACAGCCTTAAATAGTGACAGGAGACAAAAGTATCAAACAGAAGAACTGGATGTGTTGTGGACAAAAACCTACGCCAAGCACACGCTTCCCATCCTGCTCAATCGCACATGGCCACCAGCCTCGAACAGACTTCTGGGAGAAGAGGGAGTTGGGTTGTGGCTTTTTGGAGGAGGCTGAGCCCCCCATCCCTGGCAACATCTTTAGGCTGCACTTTTCCGGGGTCTTAGCAGGAGGGATCAAACTGAGAAGGTCCAGCTCAACTGAACCTATAACAAAGATATAGATACAAAGAAAAATAATGAAATGGATTTTATTATTATCTTTACGCAAACATATTGTTCAAGTCTTCCCCGTTATATGGCAATAGCATAAAATGGGGTTAATGATGTGTCTGTTTTACCTAAGTAGTCATCCAGGGAGAATTTGTCATTGTCCCATATCTGGATGATTAATTTAGGAGGAATCCTAAATTCAGTTTTGTCCAGGTTCCAAAAGTGTTCCTATGAAAAGAAAGACATTTTTGATCAGAGTAATTATCAGCCATCATAGCATCCCCTTCAGAGTATACATGAACAACAGCCGTGCTCAATGACTGTCGGAGCCAAATTGTGTATTTTATTTTACTTTATTTCGTCTCTGAATGTGACACAGATTAACTCAGTGTATTTTTGCTTGTAATTCCAACATTGAACACCAGGTGGAGCCTTGGCTTTCCAGGGGATTACAGCCAGGTATGCAAACTGAAGGCATACAGGTTTTTAGACACAGTCAGAATGTTGGCGTGCATCTATTGAGCTTAATTTAATATTGTGTAATGCATCCAATTATCGTATTCCACATATCATGATCATATAAAATGTAACCTTCTGGAAAAGTGAAATAAACGGATCGATGTGATCCAAACTGATGACATGCATATTTAGATTTTGGAGTCGTTGCATCAAACAGAACACACGTCCAAGTTTCAGTTCACCCCGCACTGGCTTATTAAGAACAATATTGGGTTGGTTTAAAATAGGTCGCTACGATGCTCTTACTCACTTTTCTGGTAACAACGCTCAGCTGTTCTGCAGGAAGGTACTCAAACCCAAAGATGAACCTCCAGTTGAAATTTCCATCTCCATCCAAGGATCTGTAGTGGACATCAGTCTTCTGTTTGTCTTCCTCCATACCTGGCATCCATCTAGGATATTCAGAAATGCTCAAATCAAAAAAAGCTTTTGGTGAACGAGTTTAACTGGCAGAAACAAAATACTCAATCGGTAAAACATATGTAATCACGGTATGAATGAAGAGTTCAAACTGAAGACAAGGCAAGTGTTGTACCCCTTAACGTAGATGTCACTCATGTTTTCTCCTGTGATGCTTGTTTCATCCAGAATGACATCCGTTGTGTTCCAAACGATGGCTCTCAAAAAGTACCTGTGAAGATTTAACATCATACAGTATTATACATGTAATAAAATATTACTTTTTCATATTCTTATTTTGATATTCTGTGCCTTACTTCTTGGCCTTGCGTGGGGTAATGTCACATGGAGGTCCGGGCAAACCCAGGCTCTTTGGGAAAATGTCCACCCACATCTGGATTTGGCCCTGTAGTCATGGGAGAAGAACAACTGGATTTTCAACAAAGCTAGTATACAACACTATAAAGTTGCTCACTTAAAGAACGAGGACAAATAATGCAGTGCAGTTGCCGGTATCTTAACCTGGGACAGATTGGGTTGGTGGGAGCTGCACAGGGTTCTAGTCTCCACATGCTCTGGTACCAAGCCTTGGTTTCTGAGGACATGAAGGGCCAGCCTCTCCCTGGCTGGGCCCAAGTGGGCGTGGATTACAGTGTTGGCTTCTGCACAAGGTTAAGCAGAACAGTCAATGTTATTAGAATATAATACTTCAGAAGTTGCATGAAAACACACCAATAGCTATTTTTTTTAATATTCTGCAAACTTAACAACATAAACTCATATAGATATTGGATATAATCATCAATACTATACAAACAACATGATAATAGGACATTTCAGGATGCTGGTACCAAAATCTTGCAGGTTGTATTGTTTTCCTGAAAGCGTCAACGAGCTTCCATCCGCCTCTATGCGTGGAGGAGTAATGCCTCTCACCCTCGCCACATTCTGGAGGATCTGAGAGGGCTTCAGCTGGTCTCTCCACCGATTGATCCCTGAGCTGTGAGAAAATAGCAACTTTGTAGGTTTGGCTTGATTAACTAAACCACTCATTTTTTAGGATGTATTAACTGTACTGGAGATGTTGCGCACACATAAATATATAGTTCATACGTACACACAGTAAGTCTCCGGCATGCCACAGCAGGGACGGAAACGAGACAGGAGCCTGTTCTCCAAATCTATGATGGTCTCACCCACTTTCTCATCTCTGCTCAGGAGGTCATAGTCGTACACGGCGATCTTCAGGTCCTTGTCTTGAGGCAGGAAGCACGACAGCTCAAACATTCTGAGGAAAAAAACGAAGAACATGTTTCTTTAATGCCTTTGTTGTTGTTCCTACACAAACTTACAATGTGTCAGAATCTTTTTAGCAAACACAAGATAAACAGTGAGCAACTTTCACCTCCCAAACTCTGGGTTAAGGGTGTTTGGTTTGTAGTTATCTCTGTCGTCTAGAGATTTCCTCCCCAGTGCAATCTTGATATAGGGGTCACACTGAAATCCAAAGAATAAAGCAATAACAAATCTAGAGCATGATTGTGCCGTGTGACCTGTATCAGTTAAACCAGGGCTCTTGTTCAGTTGTACTTATTAAAAATCTCACCAAGCCATTTGTATCCTTAGGCTGCAGGTCGATACATCGCACAACATAAATCCTGACGAGGCATTCCTGAGGTACACTTTCAGGAAGCTCTTTGAACTGGCGGGGTGGTGCTGTCACCCCTGGGTCATCGGACAGCGGGTAAATCTTGAATGAGCCCTGCATTAGAACAGGAGACAGCACAACATGTAACATCTCTTCTAAAAGCCATTTATAGTTACTGTTAAGACGATATAATCACAGAGAACCCCTCTCACCCCTCCACCCCAAGGTCCTTCATTACCTCTGCAATAACAACCTGAACAAAATAAAATAAGACTATCTATCTATCTATCTTCCCACCAAGATAACCATAGATTTTACAGAAGGTATGAGTCCTTTGACTTTAATTTTAGTTCCTAAATAATCCACAAGAGGGCAACCAAGTGCCACGAAAAGAGGCAGAAAACGTTCCTCTCAATTGTGTCCTCTTTACCTTGAACTCTCCCACCACTGAGGGATCCTCTTCCTCTTCTTCAGTCTTTCCTCGCTGGAGTTTGAAAGTGCTGCAGAAATCAGTGAGTCCCTGGAACTGTGCAATCTCCTCTAGTTCACAGTTATATACCTGAAAAGCAAATTACAAAATGATATATCTACATCCAACAGGGAAGTCCAAAAACCACCTCTATGATAATCAAAGCACATTATCTGCTACTCAAAACTAAGCCACACTTTTTATTCATTAGTTTAAAGCCCAACTTTACTTCACACCTTGTTTGTGAGTTTTCACAGAACTCCCACATTTGTGCCGTGTTTCATTTTCAGATCCTCCTACTTGATCTTCCTAATGTCTGCTTTCATCAGCATCAGAGCAAAAAGTCCCAACAAAAGAGCCACTGCCCGGTAAAAAAAAATACCTGTTGAGCTAGAATTCTGTATCTAATAAAACCATCACAAACCGGAGCAAAGATTATGTCATGATGTGTTCACACCTGAAGTTTGTCGTATCCCTTCTTCAGGTAGGGCCCACACTTCTCTTGCTCTCCAATCGAAGCAAAGAACTTACTCCACCAGTCGACTGCTTCCTCCTCCTACAGGAAAATAAAATCAAAATCAGCTTGTTTGGACATAAAATCTATGAGAAGACTACCTGTGAAATGTGAAAATCTCACCTTATCTGCTTGAAGCTACAAAGTGGGGAGCAAACCAAGAAGACATATTAAAAATCAAGTCGAAATTAAATAACTGTCCACCACCTTGTGAGTATATTGTTAAAGGTTATATACCTCAGTTTTCATGATGGGTCTCTCCTCAATGTCTAAAACAACATCTCCATAAGAGGCGTTTATCATTGCCACTGCAACACAAGCAGAAACAAGATAGAATGAGTTGATATTGTGTAGGAATATAATAACTTTATTTAAAGCTCCTGGGAGGAATTTTCGATTTGTGTCGACTCCTTCTCATGTGTTAGTTGTATTTAAAAAAAGAAAAATCATCCCACATTCTTTAAATGATCAAATGCATTACTCACTGTGGATTGTTGCTGTAAATGTAAATGTTATCAAAGTCTGTTTGTCACTCCTCCTGACACCTATCCCACAGCAGTATTACCAGGCATTTAAAATCACAGATACACAATTAATCAATGTAGCCAATTATGGCCTTGTTTGCTTTTGTAGTTCATATCTAGGCAATAGAATTAAATCCAGTCTGTCTCATTGTCAACTACACACTCCTCATAGGAGCTTTAATGTGTATGCCATGTAATACCTCTTGCAGACATGCAGACTTCATTGTTAATGCCATAGGGATCACAGCGAAACTCCTCCAAGCAGTCGATGGTGCACTGACCCACGACAGGTTTCCTACCAAATGGTCGGTGGTCGATCACCTTCAGCACAATGGGAGGGGTGTACATCTCCTCTTTGGGAAGAAGCTAAAGTAAACAAATGAAACAGACTGTGTCGGAAAAACAGGATTTGTGACTGTCCGTGTCTGGATAGTTTCTTTGCAAATTCTGAGTGTTAGTACCACTTTGAGAGTGAGCACAGATCCAGGGAAGTTTGGGTTCTTCTTGAAGTTCTTGATGACAGCGGTTTGAACAATTTCACCACCGCATTCCACTATCAAACTGGGGGAGCAAACTGTGGCCAACTGGTAGGTCTTCATATTTCTCAAGCCCCAAGTCAAGACCTAGGATCATATAAATACATTCAGGGACACAAATAAATCATCCAGAATATTAAACAGACCACAAACAGTTCAGGAGATAAGTGAAAAGAGATTAGTAAAGAAATCAGAAGGTTGGTCTGGTCTTGTCTGATCATGTAGTGTGTGTGATGGGAATGAACAGCAGCAGGCAAAGGAACAGTAGGTTTGATGTTGCACCTCTATTGCAGTGAGCTGCACTACAGGCCTGATTCCCTGGGGGACCATGTAGAGCTTCTCCCCTCGCCGAGGAGGCACCAGAGGCAGATCTCCATCATTCCCCTGGAGGGAGCAACACAACAACACCTTCTAAGTACAGTTTTATAAACGTCAGTCCAGGTATGTTTACTTTCTTTGATCTTTACCTTATCCTTTAGTATGAGCTCTGCAGCCAGCAGAACCTCCCCAGCACCGCGACCTTTTTTAGTGACAGGGAACCAAAGCAGCTTGGAGCTGACAGCCACACTGGGGTTCAGTTTCACTATTGGTGGGCATGTACAGCGACCCATGGGCTCATCTTTACCCTTGTAAATAAAATAAGACAGCAGACAAAACTTAGCAAAACATGAACATAGCCATCATAGAAATCAAATAAAATGTGATTTCATGAGAAGTTAAGCAGGTTAAATACACAACGTACCACTTGATCGCTGTCGTACAGCTCCAACACAACATCAGGAGGGTTTTGTGCAATAGTCTGTGGGTCTCCGTAGATTTCGATGTCCTCGAAGATGAGAGTCTGATCCCAAGTGGGGTTCAGGGTGGACCTTATGACTTCTGTGGTCTTACTCACATGTAGGAATGACACATGGGCGTATGGGTCTGTAGAGGACCAGGGTGTTATTTTGGTTGATGTTACAAGGAATTTGGGATGTTTAATGTAACTTTTTAACATTTCATAAATGAACACACAAAGTATTCTAAATGCATTTATTTTCTGTTTGTTGTTTTTTACCTGAGAAGCTGTCTTTGTCCATGGCACAGAGACTCCTCGCCTGATACACATACACTCTCAGATGGTATAAGTAGGACCCTGAGGGTAAATAACATTACTCAGCATGTTAGACTATATCACCATGAAAACGTATGTAAACTCAGGGGATACCTGATACAATTCTGATTAGACAAAAGAGTGTGTTTATTCCGGATTTCACTGAGTTTATTGCCGCCTTTTCAACCGAAGGTCCCCAGAACTTTTAGTTCCAGGGAACTAAATGGTTCCTGTGGCCCATTGCTGTCAGCACTTCCACCAATGCCTGAAGTCCCGGGAAGATTATGCAAATCAGGCTGTAAATCAGGCTGTATTGCATTGCAAATGACTTCATTGATTGACAAAGGAAAGGAGATGAGTGTTGTGTTTAGTGTTTCATTAAAAAGGAAAGAGTACTCTAATGAAGATGTTACAGTAGAAGAATAAGAACCTGGTACCTCACTCCCCCCCTTTCCCCCAAAACCAAAGAAACACTTTTTAAGATGATAAATGATGCTAACCCCGGCAATGAATTTCTTAGAGAAAGATTTAATAAAAAAAACATTAGTTTTTTTTGTGATTATGAAATCAAAACTTTAGAACATCTGTTTTTGATTGTGCATACACGAGATCTTTTTCTAAATGTAGACCTTGCTTCCTGCATTCACATGCAAAATGCACATAGTTCCTCAAAAGGTCCCTAGCTCCGCGGGAAAGTCCTTTCGGTCGAAAAAAGGAGCTTCTGACTTAGTGTTATCGTGCATTAGAAGCAGTCAGGAAGTTTAAAGAGTGATCAGTGAGCACTTTATCTGAGCCAGCTACTTACGGCTAAAGTGGCAGGAAACTGTAGGAGTGTTGGCACCAAATACTTTGGCTGCATCCGTTTTACTGGCCTTTTCATCAACATCAACCCCCTGAGAAAAAAATGCAGAGTGAGGAGCTTAAAAGAAAAATTCAGAACAAAGCTCTTTTGGGTAATTGAAGAAATGAAGAGAAAGCAGAACTAAAATAAACTTCCTGAGGTTTTTTGCCAACATCTGACAGGAACAGGCACATGCAGGAAATGAGGGGAAATGACTCAGATGGCATAAAAACATGTTTTACCATTTAACTTAATAGAGATACAACACACATTTTGCAATATTTCTAAACTGAGACTCACTAATGCCCCTTCCAGTCTGAAGATGGCTGAGGCCCCAATGCAGTCTGATGGGACCATTTTTCTTCTCCAGCGGCGGCGACGGAACGTGTCAGAGGAGCGCTCCTTCCTGTGGAACTTCCAGCCAATCAGGGACGAGTATTCCCAGCCTTCCCCTGGTTCTCTCCTCTGCAAGAGACAAGGACAATTTGTGATTAACCTAATGAAAAACTGCAATCCCTCCTGCACTCTCTTTCTCATCTACCGCTTCCTCACCTCAGTAGCAGGCATTTTCTCAGATGTCTTTTTCCGCGGTCTTACAAGTCTCTTCCTGCGATGGACATGGTACATTTTTTCTGCTGCAACCCAGGACTTGGGCTTGTCGTCAGGAGGAATTGTAACTCCGTATTCCCAGCCTAGCGTCAAAAAACCCATGCAGATATTGCATCAAAAGAGTGTCTAGAACATAAAAACATAGTCAGAGGAAAATGTCATTAAATATGTCATGCTAGTGTCTGTCTTACCTCTCTCGTCCACAGCCCTGTTGCTATCAAAGCTCCAGTCATCGTCCCAGGTCCACCCGGGCGGACAATCAAACTCTCCTGGGCTTTGAACTTTTTCTCCATTCTACACAACACAAAGACACTCTTTCATTCCAACTAGTACATAACTTTTCTACCGGTCGCTTGAAGCTAGTTTATCTGAGATTTCTTATTAAAAACAAGTGCCTAGAGAGCCTATGATAAATCACGAGTGAGTCAGAGTTCATATTTGATTGCTAATGTTTAAACCACGTCCCCCAACATCTGTTTTTTTATATTAGAGCAGCCACAAAGCCACCCACCTGTCCTAAGTACATAATAGCCAGAGAAACTCATACAATTGGAAACTTACTATGAATAGAAAGGTTTTGGTCCCGTTATCTTCGACCATTCTTTTGCATTATGTCCTTAAAAGGTAAATATTAGATTGTGTAAATTTGAGTGTGACAGCAGAAAGTCGTACCACGTCAGTGTAAGGCTCTGCTGCGGGCTTCCACTCCCCACCAGGGAAACGTGTTTCATTCTGAAAAACTTCATCTGTGAACTCTGTGTGGCCGGCATCGGCTTCTGTCAACAAGCTGGAAGAAAAAGCAGCAACGCACAAAGGTTGATGAGGAGGTCTGTGACTCACACAGAAGCTATGTGGGGCCATGACAAACAGGCTTCAGAGAGATAAAAATGATTTACATGAACCCCTGTGGGAGAATGTAAGCACTTCAGGAGCAGGAGACACTAATGGAGGGGTGGGGGGTGTCCAAGCAAAACATCGGTTGATTCCCGAATTCCTTTGATTTCCTGTGATTGTCTTCAGAACAGGGCTCTGTGCTTTGGCTGGTCAAAGTGATGATTTATGCTAACTGCTAGTTAACAGAGGACAGCAGTGAAATATGAAGGAGACTCTGGAGTGTGTTCAAATGCACAGTGATAAGAGGATGTTTATACTTGAGACGGTTCATGTCCTGACTCACAGGGGACTGTCTGAGTGTGTGTGCTTGTTTGTGATAAATTGAGTTTCTTAAACTTACCATCGCGCGGGGTCAACAAACCAGTCCTTCTCCCATTCCCATCCGCGTGGTGGCATAAAGCGTTCTTGTTTGAGTTTCACTTTTCCAGTCACATCTGAGAACTTATGGCGACCCACCAGGCCGGTAGTTCCCCACTTCCCAAAGACTTGGGCCTGGTTCTCATACTGTTTGGGAGGGTTAATTTTACACAATAGCATATTAAAGTCATGGAAGATAATATGTTTGTGTTATTAAAAAAGGGGTATTTTTGTGTGTGGCTGCTGTACCATTTCAGCATAAACACTGAAGTTTCCTTCTGAGAAGCTGTTGAACTTCTTCTCATGGGCAGAGAGGCCGAGCCACATGTTGACCCGCAGCTGAACAGGAATCTTCACACCTTTGTTTTTGTCCAAGGGGTACTTACAAACAAAGATTATAAGTGAGTCAACACTGAAATAATGGGGTGTTTCTATCGACTAACTTCCTTGTAGATTAAAAAGACATTCAGATTTAGACTAGTGCACCAGTATGAATGTAGAAAACGTAAAAATTTTTTAGCACAGTTACACTGTCCAAAAGCAAACTGTGGGTAGCTTATTTAATTGTTATTTGAAAAAGTTAATGACACTCTTACGTTAATAAATTATCAGTTATTTAGAATTCTGCTGTAATTCTGGTGCAGAGTAACAAGGGTGATGTTTAATCGTTAAATCTGCGCCCCGATTTGAAATGTTAAACTAAAGTATACATGAACATTATTGTGTTTTTTACCTGCATAAAGATGGTCTGGGTCTGTCCACAGTGTCTGCCACGAGCCTGTTCGCTGAAGTCAGAGTACAGGATCTGGTTTGCTGGGACTCGAGCAAAAGCTACCCGCTTCTCTCCTCTTAGCATCCAGATGATCACATCTGGCATGCTGTTCTGAGGCTAATGGAGACACAAGTTTAGTTCAATATTTTTAGCCTCAGCTCTTTATTGTAAAGAGCAAGGTTGCATTTAACAATGGGATAGATTTTTCTCCTGACCTCGTCGGCCAGCTGCCTGATTCTTTCCACCCAGTCTTCAATGTCACCGACAGTAGCCTTGACATCTGTGGCCTCCTCTATCATGCTACCTGCCATCTGTTTAATACCCTCCACAGCAGCATCACGCAGCTTTTTCATCTGAAGGTCTAGTGCAGTCACATTGGGCTGGCCCTCCAGATCTGGAAGCTGGAAACTGTCAAAACGTTGTTAGTGAAAGAAATACTGGATGGCAACAATTCAAGGAAAACAGAATTACACCAGATAAGCAACAACCACACTACAGATCAGCTATAAATAAATGTTTATTATAGCATTACTTCATGAGGTTCTAGAGGAGAATCTGTCTGGTAATGTGTTACCTGTTTAGGTCCTCAATCAGGTTGTTGATGAGCTTGAGCCAAATCTCCCCCAGGCGTGTCTCAGATACCTTGGCTACGACGGCAGTTTTTAAAGAGGTGAGATTGGACTCCTTTCATGAATCACAAAGTCAGATGACGAGAAGTTACTCAGCTGTTCTACTTCTGTAAACATGTTTAATATTTGGCCATACACTGTGTTAATAAGATTTGTTCCCACCAGTCTGTCAGCAATGAAGAGGAGAACATTGACGGAGTGCAAACGGTGGCTGATGTCTTCCCAGTATGATGTGAGAATCACCACAGGCTTAGTGTCAGCCCAGGGCAGGTAATAGTAGTGATTACCTGTGGGATAAGAAATAAGTATACCCAGTTATTTTTTAACACTTATTGTGGGGTGTAGTGCACATTACATTTTGCTGTCCATGTGGCTTCTGATCCCTTAAATACAGGCTAACAGCAGGATTTACAGTTAGCCAGGTGAACCATGAAATGTCACCTCCTCTCACAGTAAAGAATAATCATATTCTGAAAAGATCATTTGATGTATTTAATTCAAAATGGCAATAAAATGAATTATTATAAGAGTTGAAAACCTATGAAATGTATTGAAGCTATTAAATGCACCAGTTATTTATAAAAAAAAGTCACACAACTCCTCATTCTTTGAGTCATGGACATGATTCAACTTTAAAACATGAGTCACAGGACAGAAAATAAAAGTTAAAACAAGAGATTATTAAATGTCAGGAAGTTTAAAAAAGTGATTATTTGAATCATGCAGACGTCTTCTTTTCATACCGTCAAACACAGCATAGCTGTACTGGGTGGTGGACGACAGAGGCTTGCAGGTGGAGTCCAGCTTGTTACCATAGTTACCAATGCTGACCTCGAACTGTATTGGCTCGCCCGGCTCCTGGAGCAGGCACGCACTGTGGAACACAGCGCATAGACAGTACTTCCTCCTCCGCTGGTATTTCTGTACACAATTAAAAAGGATGTGGCACTATCAGAGGTCAGGGTGAGACTATTTTTCTAAACCGTTTCTTTTTCAGCTCAAAGTGTCTATTCTTCAGTGTTTTCTTTAGAGAAGTGACGACTTGTATCATACGGCTCATGATATGCATCATATTAATAAGAAGATGGCAGTATATTATTATATTATAGTATAAAGTGTTTACCTGTGCCACCAGGATGTCATCATTGGAGATGTCATCCAGGCTCTTATCAACCTTTCCATCAAGCTGAGTAGACAGCTCAACGAGGACCCTCCCCCTGTAGGCCACCCCCTCACCCTGCAAGAGTTTAAAATGTAAATATCTCATGTAAACATTTCCATGTCTGTAAAATATCACTAGCTATGTACCAGAGTCTGACCTTCCCAAAGTTGAGCTCCTCGTATGGGTCGGGCAGGCCGGTAAATTCTCTTGGACTACCGTACAGATTGACATAACAAGGTCCAAAAGCCGGGAGAAATCCGATCTCGGACGCTGCTGTGCTCACTGTAACACGAACACGCTCTGTGTTAAAATCCACAGACAGTTTCAAGGCTTGTAAAAATAAAATGTAAGGAATGACAAGAAGAGGAAGAAGGATTACACCCGGTGAACCTTAAGTCAGGGTCAAATAAATCCAAAGATCTACTATGGACTTTGGAATAAGATTGACTACATTCACTTATGATCAAAATGCTCTCAGACTGCAACAGGTAAAAATCTGAAGATTGTTTAAGTTACAGAGCAACAGGTTATTTTATACGTACGATCAGACACTGCGTTGTTTTCAGCCCGAGTATCTGTTCCAAATGAAAACAAAATAATCAGATGTCAAGTTTTAATAACTTACTTTGATCAAATACAATATTGATCAGAAAGAAAATTACAACTTATATGTTTATTCACCTTCAATCTCTCCACCAGAGGAAGACATCGTGCTCAGATTTAAAAATGTTGTTCCAATGGCATCATCTCTGGTTAGACGATCCCTGCCAAAAGGAAAAACTGGCACGTTGACTATTGATTGTGGTATCACGGTCAAGTGTTTAGCTGTTTAGAAAATGATCATCTCTTACCAGTCATACAGAGTTAACTTTATGTGTTCACACATGGATGGGAACTACAGAGAAAGAGACAGAGTCATGTCTTCTTGTGGGCATATGTGTGTTTTTTTTAATTTAAATCAAACCTGTAAGATAAAGGTTGCTATGATTTGTTTTGAATACCTTGACCTGAAGATGGATGAGTTGATTCCACTCTGGATTGGCATTTTTCTCAATTATTTTTGTGCAGAGCTAAAACAGAGAACATGATGTTTAACAAGAATAATAGACAAAAATGGAAAAAACACTTAAAATGATGTTTCTTCTTAGCTAAAGCTGAAATACCTTTTTGCCAGCAAAGCTGACTTCTAAGTATGGATCCACCAAGTTTTTCCTATCTCTCTCCCCTCCAAAGGCATGTTTCACTGTCTGAATAAAAGCATCGTCCACTGCAAGGAGAAATAAGTAGAAACATTTGTTTTTTTTTTTAAAAGTAGACTGAAGCACTTTAAACTGCACCAGCTGCAGGTATTCAAAGGGGACTTACTCTGTGGCATGTCCTCGGCACGATAGACTTTGAGGGTGAGTATGGCCCCTCTCATCGTGACACCAGCTGGCAACAAAAGATTGCTTTCAATGTCGTCATGCTCATCACTTAACTCTCTCCGCTCAGTCTGGAGCCAGGAGAGGAGAGGAGAGGAGAGGAGAGGAGAGGACAGGAGAGGAGAGGAGAGGAGAGGAGAGGAGAGGAGAGGAGAGGAGAGGATGAGACGATCTCTTTTTTCTGATCTCTTTTAATACTTGTTTTCCATTATTAAGAGATTAAATGGTGAGTAAGTAGGTTTACACACCGGAGGCTCATCTCCAGTGCCCACAACTATTATGCTGACTTTCAGGTAGCCTCTGGCCCCAGAGTCGGAGTCAGTGTCACTCAGGAGGAGCCATTTTCTCATTATGGCATGACCTGGATATGACATTATATTCATTTTATTTTTTTTAAATGTATAATACACTCAAATATTTTGAGAGACAATGCATTTATCACAGATATACTGACCTGGTTCATCATAAATGAAGCCAACATCCAGCTGGGTGAGCAAGAAAACAAAATGGAATCATTAGATTATGAAACTGGTCAGCTTGTTGGTGATAAAAACAAAAATTCTGCTTCACAAAGTCTTGAAGACACACAAAGCAGGGACAATGACTTATTATTCCTTACTGGCATACCTTGAACTCTCCCACTAGACTGTCAGATCTGAGGGAGAAGGAGTCATAAACCTGTCAAGAAAACAGAAATACAGCTTTAGCTAATTAAAAAGATAATTCATTGATTTTGAGTGCACATACTGAAGGAGGGTCCTTTTATGTTGTTAGGAATTTCATTAAATGGTGTAATATACTCACTCGCAGACTGATGCTCTCATCAAACAGTTCTGAGGGGAGCAAGTTGACATTGTAGAAAAACATCTGAGGAACAGAAAAAGTCACTTATGAATGAGTATTTCCCTGTATGCACATTGCACACAATGCATCTTGATGTCAGACAC
Source organism: Labrus mixtus (assembly GCF_963584025.1). Classification (NCBI taxonomy): domain Eukaryota; kingdom Metazoa; phylum Chordata; class Actinopteri; order Labriformes; family Labridae; genus Labrus; species Labrus mixtus. The sequence continues at coordinate 8,421,256 of NC_083617.1, read as the reverse complement.
ACTCAGCGATTATGACAGGTATTACAGACTTACAGTTTAAGAAGCCGAGATGCATATGCTTTGGGAAAAACTACAGCAAGAGATAATGCACATGGCAGGAATTAGAAAGAGAAAGCTGAATATGCAGTGCTGCCCTTAAGCTCCACTGTTCAATCACCACTGCAGATAAAGAGAGAAACATCACAGAGGGTTATTAAGCAAGTTAGGAACGAGTGGCAAAGCGAAAAACAGAACTTTAAAATAGGCAAGCAAGTAGATAAGGCAAAAATAAGTTAGAAGTTATTCATTTTGACAAAGTATTCTTTTGTGTTTGGACTCTTTACCTCGTCGAAGAACGGGTTGTTTCCTCTTCTAATCCTTGTCCTGTGGGTCTGTCCACACACATTCACCTTTACCACTGGCTTGATGTTGTTGCCAGGCAACTGTCGGGCCTCGATGACCCTGATACGGATCTGAAGATTGAGAGACACAGTTGGGCAGCTGAACAAACAGTGAGACAAATGACCTGCAACCTTATTTAAAGGGATTCATTTGGGTCGACGTATCAGCTGATACAGCGCAAACATGTCTTTTTATATAAATCTCTGGACCTTTAATGAGAACAAAAAGTTTGTCCCAAAGAAAACCAAATGTGTGTAATTGGTTTCCCCAAATGCAAGACTACAGTGAAAGGTATGTGTGCACATCTAAAACATTAGAGCCTGTAAGTATATGTGTGCTGTTGGGGCCTGCTGCCATTCATGTGATAAACTGTACACAAAAACCCTCCTAAAGTGGCATCTGTAATTATCCAGGAACACAGCAATCAAAAAACACACAATACCTGGAAATCCTGAGGCTTGTTGGCCAAGGCTCTATTCTTCTTACGGCCAATACGGACCAGTTTGTTCCCTGGTGGTTTCCCAGGCTGGTTTGGGGAAGTTGGGGCTCCTGGACCTTCGCCCTGAAATCCACCCTCTGCATCTGCCTCCCCCTCGTCGCCCTCATCCGTGCCCCCTTTGATGCAAAGACCCAATAATCAGTCTTCTGAGATTCGTTTCTAATCCCTTTCACTTTCATGTCTTCAGTTGATAACCATAACAGCAGGCAACAAGTGCATTTCATTTAGTTGGAAGACTGTAAACTCTCACAACTTTCTCATCTAGTTTATAGCATCAAAAATTAAATAGAAGTGGAAAAAAACAATCCACATGCTGAGAGGGTGTGATGATGTTTTGTCCTCTTTTTATTTTCATATTCCTGTGTGTCCATCTAAGGAAAAATATATTAGTGATTTTGGGGTTAGAATTGTCTCACTAAATCCTATCAAACCCCGATTTGTTGTTCAGACACCCGTATCTATTTTCATATCTGTTAAATTACCAGCATCCATATGAGACATGTCTCCATCAGGTTGATCATTGAGATTTGGAACTGTGTTGGCGGGTGGCTCGTACCCAATGAGCAAATTTATGGCAGCCTGAAAAAAAGTTTCATGTCAGTTAGTCATGTCAGCTCAACTGACTATTTGTAATACCATATCAAATAATGAGTCATCCAATCCTCAGCTCATGATCTTTGACAGATAACATAGATGCGCATGTAATCTATAAAGGATCATTTTGTAAAACAAATGTATTCACCCCAATAGCCTGTTGTTTGTCATTGATCAAAGGCACATTCTTGGATGGGAGGGACTTCACTTGACCACTGGCCAAGTCTCTCAGAGAGATTCTTGTCGATCCAATTAATCTGAAAAGTAACCACAAAGATTTTTCATTTGTCAAACAACCGCTCACACCAGAGGGAAACAACTGCTCTGAAAGACCACACGTAAACAATACGGAGGATGCTTCGGTTCCACAATCAGTGGCACAACAATGAAATTAGATGTACTGTTGTGAGAACTAGGATTTTTTCGTTGCCCTGATGATGGTTTCCACTTCCTGATTTCACTTCTTCACGTGTCATGACAAACCAAACAACACCTACGATGTCAGTTTTTCCCACAACCTACCAGAAATCATGTGGCACAGTGATTAATAACCCACAATGGGTTGCAACACATTGGGCATTTTCTCAAATCAGACCAAAAATAAGTACATTATATTTAAACTTATTCATAATTAAGGGTACAGGTTTGACGCTGTTGGGCCAAATAACTTGTAAACCTTATATTAACATATTAATACTCTGTCTAAGAAACAGAAAATTGCTAATTTTGTTACAAGTCCCGTTTTAGAGCAGCAGTTCCTTGTCTTAAATGAACAAACTGAGCACTTTGCTGTGTCACCAGGACCCACTTGTAACAAAGTCCAAGATGATACAAATAAAAGTGCACGAGAGAAAGAAAAAAAGATGGAAACAATTAACATCAACCACAGGCATGTGCTGACAGCTGTGCCTGGTTTAAGGGTGGACAAATATAGAGCCAAGTAGGCGGGTGAAATGGCAGTATGAAGTAAGCAACATGAGAACTAGGAAAAATCCATTTCATGTTAAAGCTCAGGCTCTGTTTTTGTTCTCTCTTGTGCTCAGCAGTTGTGCCTTTAATCACCATCACACTAACTGTAAAAAAAAAAAGAAAAAAAAAGAAATGGTGCTGTCCTTGAAAAGCAGGGTCAGCCTGTGGAACATAAGATGAAGAGAAAATCTGGTACTGCAATTTACTGTCTCTACTGCTTCAGAGGCCAAATGTAAGGGCTGATTTACACAAACTAACATATGAATACATAACTCTGAAGTTTGAAACTGTTCCATGAAAAAAAAGGAACTGACTTTGAACCACAGTAACAGAGCGAGATGACAGAATCCTACCATACTGATTCATTTTACAGCTCTTATAACCAAGCAAATGTAGGTGAAAACCATCTTTGCCAAACAACAGAGCAGTCCTCACAGTCTGCCAATTTAAAAAAGCATATTTTGATTGTACCACGGATTAGATATCTTCATCAGGCTCTCTGAGTCACATTCCTTTTAGATGCTGGTGAGAGTTGTTTTGCCTACATCTTAGCTCAAACATCTTTCCCTTCAGAATCAGCTTCACACTGTATCCTAAGTTCATTTCTGCAAGGCTTTTCAGGCTGCTAGTTATCATAGACGTGCCAATGACAAGCCTGCGCAGGCTCTCTTATTCACCCTCCTCATGTGGTGCCTGCAGAATCATGGAAAAATAGTTAAGTGTGTTCGTGGCTGAGGCAGAGACACCCCTCCGCACTCTAACCACCCTTTGTGCCGGCTTCAGAGTGATTTATATTACAACACAATCAGTCACCAGAGTGACTCATAGACAATGTTGTGATTTGGTCTATGTTCTTGCTTGCACTGCAGGGGGAAGGGAAAGAGTCTGTTTAACAAAGTGCATATATGTTCCTAATAAACAGACAAACAAAACATAACGATTGCAGAGTTAATAATTTAAAAAATCTGACTGCCTCGATCCTTCTCTAGTGATGGTTTATAAGACGTGATTTTTCTTTGCCTTTTAAGGGAACATTCCTGTTAAGGAAGCTGGAGTGCTATTGTCGGGGAGACAAAGCACCTTTTTTTTCTGAGACTGCAAGTCTTAACACGGTCTCAGTGAGTCCTGTGATAAACAGATCGGAGACGCTGAAGCATGCTACTCTGATCCCGGAGAAAAGGATCATAATAACAACTTTCAGAGTCAAACTTAAAATAAACTGAGCCTTTGTAATTCAAGTAGCTGCAGAGCAAGTGTACAAAAACAGAAAATAGTTTAACGGATTATAATCACATATATACCTTCAGTTTCACCTGCATAACATGGGTGTTTTTTTTTGGGGGGGGGGGGGGTCAGTAAATAAAGAAAATGATTAGTAAGTTGCTTTCAACTACGAGACCCTCCACCACAGTGACAGCAGTGTGTTTAATGATCAGTAATTTGTCACACTGGGAGGAGGTTGAGGATATTGCACACTACAACTTGCACATTTCATAACAGCCGTTTTATAGAAACACAACTGTAATTGTACAGATAAATGCTTTTCACGTACTTGTCTTTGCCGATTGTTTCATAGTCTTTAACAACCACGTTGATGAATGAAGACGCATCCAACGCAGAGCCTTTTAGATCAAACTCAAGCACCTGCATTAAAAGGAAGAGAAAGTTACAGAAACACAGCTTACACTTGGTTAAAAACAGCTCTCGGGTGAGTTATCATTGCCTAATAAACAAATCCACTCTAACATTTTTAGAGTTTTCTTCAATGTCTCACTTACTTCATTCCAAACAGGATTCAATTCATTATCAACTGCTTTGGTTTTCTTCTTCTCACCTAGAAGCACATATAGTTAAGCAAGATTTCTTGGCAAAATCTCACATAAAGAAACATAATATAAAAAAGACACATGTAGTGCTTTGATACTGGAAGCAGATCAGACACAGACAAGCGGAAAAAAAAATGAATAAATCAACATTTTACAGCTTTCCATAACCTCTGGAACACAAATGCACTTAAGGGGTTCAACTTTAGAAAATTGAAGCTCAGACATTGTGGCCAAATAGTTGCTGTTATTCTGACCTTATAAGGATGTTCTCTTGGTTTTGTTTATGAATCACTGCCAATACATTCAAATTAAGCTCTAGGAAACTGCTCAAGTAGTAGGCTAACTGTAGTGATTTCCTATAAGCACTACAGTAAAGACAACAGTTTGATACAATTGCATACAGTGATTGAATGATATATCTCATAAAGAGAAGAGTAGACAGAGGTTATAGCAGTTTGCACATGAAAAAAGAAGTGTAGGTGTATCTTACCTCTAAAGACAACAGCAGCAATAGGATCTGGGTTTCCAAGTTTCTTTTTAGGTATCCCACAGGCGGATTCAACAATGACTCGCAGCATTTTTTTAATAAAGTCCAAATTTATTCATAGACTGAGGGAATCATATTCCGTTGAGAGCAGGGGAGCCCTGGGAGGCAACTGCACAGATGTGTGGAGGAGAGGGGACATAGAGGAGTGGATACCGGACACCAGCCTCCCTCATGATGACTCAGAGGCATGAAGCACACCAGCCCGGCCTGGGTGAACTGAGTTGACAGGCGAGATAAACAAACAAAGAACATATACATCTTCATACTTCCTCAAAATGTTTCATTCATAATTCAGTTAGTATCTACATCACCGTGCAGAGGATGTAGCCTAATATTCTACAGCCACCGTACTTCTACTATTCTACTGTAGCGCCCCTAAGTGGGGGTGAAAGGAATGAGCCCTTTTAATGTCGTTGCTAGTCTAGCCTTCAATTTAACATTCTAGCATAACCAAAAAACTAATTTTCAAATGGAGTTAAGATAAAATACAACTGTAACACACATTATAAAGTAACAAAACGACTTAAACAGAAACAATATAGTTGTTTTTTTTGGCGAATGTAACTGTTGAACTGTTCTGACTGCTCCTGCTCCTGCTCCTATGAATTCAGGTAAGCTATGCTGAACAGGTGTTCAAGCGAAAAGTGTTACCCAGCGAGATGTGCTACCATACTGCTCTGTGCGGTAAAGGGCGGCTTTTCGTCTGTCGAGTATGGAAGCCCATTTCCGCCAGTTAAAAAAATAAAAATGAAAATAATAAAGTCATAATAATGAGATACGAAATTATGAGATATAAAGTTGAAATTATGAGACTTTATTATTTTCATTTTCATTTTTTTACTGGCAGAAATGGGCTTCCGTAGTCGAGGAATGCTTCCTCTAAAATCTTAAATAAAGGTTTCATTATAAGTATCAAAACATGCTTCCCGTTTCCTCAAAGTGCAACTGCAGCGAACAGTGGGGTTTTAAAGTTATTCTGTACTGGAAGCATGATTTGATTGTTCCCCATATTCTGATAATAAAAATGGAGTGAGTAGGGAATTAATATAAAGTTTTTTCGTTTGTTCTGGTAGCATTATTTGATAGGGTAGACGGTTCAGCCTCTGCTTATTTTGAGCATTTTTTTTATATTTACAGGTTTTGCCACAGACTGTAAATATTTTAAACTTAATATTTACAGGATATTATTATTGTTCCTATGGAAGGATTTTTTCGAGAAGGCAGCACAACTCAACAGTACACCAGAAAGGTTAGGCGGGTGTATTGATAGTAGCAATTTAGTGAAGTTTAGCCGTCTTCCCTCCTTCTTAAGGTAACAACAAAATTACTAAACTTTACTTAACTTTGGGTCTTGGTAAAACAGCCAAGTCCCGAAGTCAAGTAAAATTCTAGCTATCACAAACGCTGCAGTAGAAGTTATTGATTACTAGTTAATAAAACCAACTTCCTAGTAACAAAACGGAGTTGATAAACAAAGCAAACTAGTACCATAGATAATAAAGCTGGCCCGGTGTCATCTTCTGACAAATTTGAGTTAACAAAGCTAGCTTTACAAGGTGCCAATTTACCATACAACCAATTCTACTATAGAAATATTAGTTGGTTTTTCTTCAATAAGTTGAGGTAAGCTAAGTAAGCTTCATATTCGATTTGTTATGCAGCTTTTATTTAATACAGTTTCATAACTTTTGTAGTGAGGGCTGAACTTGAAACTAGCAATATTGCCTTGTTTTTCATTAACTTGCAGATTTGAACTGACAGATATCATAATAGGTTGAGATTTTAACCATCTGTTGTTGCCAAAACATTCTTTCAGGGTCCTTCTGGAAACCCAACATGTTTAATAATGTTTATGTTTGAATTGAATGCTCTTTTTCTGTGTCAGTGATCAAGATGGTGCCCTCCAAATACAGAGGTTCTCTCAAAAAGAAGATCAAATCAGAGCTTGAGTTGACTGCCAGCAGTCTGAGCCAGGAGAACGACTATCTCAAGAAGACCCTGGCAGAGTCTCGTCATCATTATTCAGCTCTTCATAAGCTACTGGAGGTAAACTTGGTCAAACTTTGAAAGCCAAAACCGTTTAGTGGGAGCTGAGTTTCTTTGTTATTCAGAGTGTTTTACAGATACTGTGAGTGGAAACAAATATCTTATCTTTTCACAGAGATTCCTAACTCTTGAAACAGTTAGGCTGGAGAATTGTCAGCAACTAAAGGCTAAAGCCGTGGAGATGGCTTTGCCGTCAGAGCAGCTGAGTGGGAAAGAAGATGATCTGTTTGACGGAGTGAGTATGAGGAGAAAGAGAGTGATGCCCAGCTACTCGTCAGAGATTGCTGAAATCAAGAGCAAGCTTGTGAGCGTCACGTCTAGGTGTCAATATCTGGAGAACAAAGTTGCAAGGAATAAGGTACAGCACGGCTTTGTGTTTAAAATGACTGAATGTTGTGCTGTTGAGGAAAGTAACAAACTGTAAGCATTAAGAAGCTCAAGACCTTCCTATTGACACTGATCAGTAAGAAATGTTTTATTAAATGTTCTAAAAGAGATGCTCATTATACTTCACAATATATTTAAATTTCCATTTAAGTCATCCCAGTGTTAGATAGTTAACAAATACGGATGGCCTGCACACGGTTAGCTGCAGAATGGCATCACAAAATGGGCCTATTTCACCACCCTCTCATAGAGGGAGCAGCCAAGTTGTCAACAATGCCTTTAACAATTGAGAATAAGCCAGCATGCACTTCACCAGGGCCCTGAAACCAAAGCAATTCAAATAGCATTCAGCCATCAGTTGTTTCACTCCACCTGAGCTTTTGCTGCTTCCAAAAAATGTCTTTCTTATTCCTACCAGTTATGTGCCACTAGATGGCAGCATTTGTTTTCGTGTCAGCCTTTCTTTAACTTTTTAAGCCTTATAGGGCACATCCTAGTCTTCTGTATTAAGGTCAAATGTTCATTCACATATATTTAAGGTTGAACTATATTTATCTTTTGTCAAATAGGGCTCCATTTCTGATGAACAGGCCTCCACCGACGAAGTAAGAAAGCTGCAATATGACCTTAAGGATGTATGTATTCTCCAGTTAACGTCCAATGACTGTTTTAGTTGTCACTTTCACTTTGTACTCTGTATGTTCATTTGTTTCTAATGAGGATGTTTGGCTATGTACAGTAAACATGTCTTGCTGAGTGTTTCTGCTGTGGAGCCATCCCACTGGCTCAACACTCCTTCTGTCTCTCTCTGTTATGTGCTTCTCATTATTTATTTCATCCCCCGAGGCCTTGGAAAAAAACAAGCAGTGGCTGGAATATGACCAGCAGAGAGAGGCCTATGTGAGGGCAGTTCTGGCCAGAATGTTATGGCTGGAGAAGCAGCTGAACGAGGCCAATAAGGCGCGCTCGCAGCAGCACAATGAGGACTATTCAAATGGTAAGCCTGAGAGACAGTGGGCCATGAGCACTCACCACTAGGGCAAGAAGGGGCAACAGACTGTCACAACAAGGTTTTTAAGATTTTGAGATTGATAGAATCAGCTCCTTCTAATGTATCGTACAGGAAACCACATTCTCTTTACTATATAGTTCTTGCCTAAGGCTGTATGTTTTTCATTCATCCTCTGGCATTTACATTACAGTGAATATGCGGATAAGCCAGATGCAAGAGCACTATGAAAGACTCTTAGAAAAAGCCAAAGATGAGCTGGAGGTGCTCAGGGATAGGGTGAACGAGACCTGCCAAAACCTGACAATGACCCAAAACATGTGAGTCTCCTCCAGACAAATAAATATTATAGTTTTCAAAGTTGGAAAAATTAACAGTGTTTGTCAATTTTGTGGTGGACCTTTTGATTTGTAGATGCAAGAACAAGGAGGAAGAGGTAGAGGAGCTCAAGCAACAGCTGCAGAGTGAAAGAAGCAATAAAGAGGCAGCAGAATGTCATAGTTGGTCTGAGATTGAAGAGGAACACCTGACTGATGAGACCAGAGACCTGCGGCACAGACTCAGTGAGGAGAAGCGCAAGTCAGCTAATTTGGAGTTCCAGGTATGGAAATATGAAAAAGGAACTCATACAGTTAATATACGAGGGAAGACATTTCCTATTAGAAAAAAAATAATCTTTCTCTTTCTTAGACGAGCATCCGGGATAAGTTTTTCAAAAACCTTCACCATGCAGACCAGAGAAAGATTGCAGACCTGCAGCGGCAGGTATGACCCACACTCTTACCATTATTAATTTGCATACATTCTCCATTGTAATTAAACTTTTGTTTTTAAAATTATAGATCAAGATTTCTTCCCAGGACCTTGAGGACGAGAGGCAGGATTGTTCATATTTAAAGGAGCAAATGGTCAGTGTTCTGAAGATGATGCAAAACACCAGAGGCCATCAGGCAAAACTATCAAAGGTTGGCATGAATAGAGAATGGTTAAGTAGGAAGTTTATCCCCACTTCTCAAACTGCATGAATTGAAATCTTGGGGGCAGCATAACATCTTAAAGACTCAACATTGCCATATAGAGCCTCTTATTAAATGTAGGTCCAATATAACTTGTCCTCTTTCTTTGCTTTGGTCATGAGGGACATGTCTTGCCCCTCATCTGTTAAATGTGATGCTATATTTACCAGCCAGTTGCTGATCTTGTTCATCTGCTGTTTGGCGCTGTACAGGTAGCATAGGTCGGCTTTATCTTTGGTTTTTATGTGCTGAAAACAGCTGCCTGCGGACAACAGAGTTCTTCAAAATTAAGAGCTCTTCAAAATTAGTTTTTAGAAAAACCAAAAACAATGAACCAAAGTAAACAAAAAGGCTCCATATAGCTAAAATAAATTGAAGAGTATAATGCAAACATTTTTTGTTTGTGTCTGTAGTCTGTTAGTAACCCCTTTAAAAGGAAAAACAATAATTTGATCCATTGTTACTATTACAATTATCCATTTATGCAGCTTTAAGTTTATTTGGTGCAAACTGTTTCATACACTCAGAGTCTTATTAACCAGAACTGGTTTTTGACTCAATTTGCATCAGAGAGAACAGCGGGATTGCAGTCCATGCAAAGTGACACCCCCACCATCCCCACCCACCAGAGAGAGCCGCCACTCGTCTCCTCACAGCAGCATGCATGATGGAAGCTGTCTGGAGTGCCCGATCTGCCAAGCCCAGTATCCTGTCAGTCACTACAGGGAACTGACTTACCACCTAGAAGTCTGTCAGGACTGAAGGGTTGAGCAGAATTCCTCTTCTGTTCAGTGTTTTCTGTTGTTTGAAATCTCAATAAACTACAGATTTAAATTGCTAAGGTTGTGATTCTGAGCATTAACTGGACCAAATATTCTTTGTTTATCCCAAAAATGCTTTCTTTTCTTTAACATGTATTTTTTTGGCTTTTTATGCGTTTATTGGAAACAGGACAGTGGATAGAGGTGAAAATCGGGGAGAGAGAGATAGAGTGGGGAATTTCATGCGGGAAAGGAACCACGGGACTGATTTGAATCCAGGCTGTCCGCTTCGAGGACTACGGCCTCTGTACATGTGGCGCCTGAATCAACCACTTGGCCACCTGCGCCCTTCAAAAATGCTTTCTCACCTTACCAGAGGATTTTTAGTTGCTCTACAGATCGTCAATGAAAATATCAATATCTTTTACCATATGTTTATTTGGCAAAATATTATACTCGGATATCCATGGTTCTTAGATGTTAAATCCTAAAGACCTCATTTCTTCTGACTTTTCTTCTTGCGTTATGAGAATTTTAAATGAAAAATCCTGACGACTATTGTGTGGATTTTCTTTTATTCCTGTTTTTTTATCCAGCACAAGATATCAGGTCAAAATTGAAATTTGCTCATTACATTGTTAATGTAATATATGCAAATTAACAATCTTCCCATCAGCCTAAATTGTCTTTAGTGCTAATCAGTTATTTATATAATGCCTAAAGATTAAATTATTTTGTGTGACCCTTGGTCAAATCATGCTGACGTAGGCACTTGTCCCTGACCAGGTTTCATACTGTTCGAACCAGATGAATAGCTCATAACAGCTTGTGGTAGTTAATCCCTTCCCTGTACTATTTAAAGGAGTGGATTAGTATTTCTAACAGACAATATGGGGAGTGTGAGGTCTGTGCTGTGATTGAGAGCTCTGAAAGGGAACGTGACACAAAGAGCTAACCACGGCTAACAGCTTAAAGATGAAGATGCTGATATGGTTTAGTCACCTGTTAACCTGCTTGTGCCTTTCAGGTACATTTTTGGATACTGAATACTGAGCATGGTAATAATTTAATTGAAAGGACGATGTGTGTTTGCTACAAAGTACATCCCAAACAAATACTTCCCAGCTACATGCCTCTAAATAAAAATATATCTCTGTAGGATTTGAACGAGGTGAAAGCCCTGCTCACTTACTGTAGCACTACTCCGGACGTTCACCTCATAATCTAATTCAGAGTGTAAATAAAATGGCCTCAAGCTAATGAGATCGCATTTAGCTTATTTGCAATTTACACAGTATAACTGCTGAACAGTTGCATTAATCAGAGATTAGAATTTGGATTAACCTTCAGGTGATTCGGATAAATCTCAGTCGACATCAAATCATGTTATGTTGTTATTTCAAGTAGATCTATTCTTACAGAGGATGTCGCTGTGTTCGATATTTTTGGATAAGCTCAAATGAAAAATAGTTTGCAAAAAAATATTGTGACACATTTTAAGTCAAATACATATGAACATCCTTTCAAAGGTTTGAGCTGGAGCAAACAGCATCATAAAGGTAGGCCATTGCACTCTTCACTCCTTTCACTTGTGTAGTAATCTCTAGGAGCAAAATCAGCATGCATTTGGAGTAAGACCCCTAATAAAGTCTATTTGGACATTAAACCTCACACTGATGTTATGCACTTGAAAAAAATCCCGTATTTTGACCTCTCTTCTGAGCTGCACTGCACAGATCATGTTGGCAACACTATTGTAAAGACCCTGGCTAACACTGCTGTCCCTCTTGTCTGTTAAAACAGTTGCAGTCCTGGTAACCCCGGGAACGCACACTGGTTGCCAACAAGACCACTCTGACCTTCAACTTGTTTGTATAGCTGACATGCAGTTCATCTATTTTGTTTGTATGTCATCTCTGTGAGCGCCTGTGTCACCATCGCTACCTTGATCTCCATCGGTGTAAAGGGAATGGCAGACCCTGCCCCTATTGAACCCCAGGATTACGACCCAAACTGTCTTCTTCTCGTCCTTCACTCCGCTCCCTCAGACGATTCTTTAAAGCGATAGAAGTGGATTTCCCTGAAATGGTATACATGGTTAACAAATAAAGGGAAAGCAAAGGGTCGACATTAATGTAAATATTTTTTGTGTCTTTACCACAGGAACTTGTACACCTCTATCTCAAGTGGCCAGACACAGCTGAAGGAGTTCTGTGAAATGTAGCCTTCGCTGCCCTATGTGCCTTTCTCCCAGGTCAGTTACTGCAAATTATATTTCACCATGGACATATAGAAAGACTCCATGGATGTTTAAACCTGGTTAAAAACACAATAATAAGTTTGATAGGCATGTGTAGATGAATGCAGGATACATATATCATCACTATATCTTCCACCACAACATTTTAAGATCCAGATGCACAGGAATCTATACTATACTGCTGTGTACTCATTCTGATCCTATTATCACCATAGACTACCTTAACTTTGCCAGGAACTTCCTGGGTCACCTTTGTGTCTCCTCTGCCATTTTCTTCTGGGTGGTAACATTCACAAAGGCCATCTCAACCCTAAATCCCATGCAAACTTGCATAAAGCACAAATATATTTGCCTGCACCTCTGCTGACATACTGGCATTACTTCAATGCTTAAACTTCCAAACAATAAGATGATTAATATTCTAATGTATTTTCTGATTGTTTTCAGCTTCCAAAAAATATCCCAGCCTTTAAATCCCAAGTAGCAGAAATTAAACATTAGGAAATGAATCCAAGGAGATGACTTATATTCAGTCAATTTCACAAAATTGATTCTTTTTAAATATGCCATTGGCTTCACATTTGTATTAACTTGTGGGGAAGTAAATGTCTCTCAAACAGATTACTTTAACAAACGAGAGTTTGCCGGGCCAACAAAGGTAATTAAACTCCACGCAGCAGTCAACAATCCCCTTAATCCTGTCAGTGGTTAAATGTAGCTTCCATCAAACAGAACCATGACTCCCAGGCCTGTCTGGAGGAGCACTTCTAGTTCAACTCTGATGTCAAAATGACCAGAATCAGAACTTGATCTGAATGGACCAGCTCCAGACCAGTTATTCTAGCTTGTTTGTTGCTGTATCATCACTTTGATCACTTTCTCTCATACAAAGCTTCTCAGACACCATAAGACACTTAAACACAGCTTTTATCATGTAGCCAATGACTCCTCCGACCTTTTCCTGGTATTATAGTTATGGTATTATCCTTATCCTCTTAAAAATCCTACAGAATGACTTCCCACCTCACTGTTTGCTACTTTTTCAAATGTATCAACATTGTTTGTTGTTGTTACCAATCCAGAGGTGTGTACACAACATAATTAAAAAAAAGGCATTCGTCATTGATCTCGATATGTTATCAGATGTTTTCAGGAAACTCCTCAGGAATAGTTGCAGTTTTGACCTCTTGCTCCCTGCCCTCCTCTACAGTTCAGGTCATACTAGGGTTCCATAACTCACCTATCACACCCCTAATGGGATTAGCCCCTCTGAAATGACAAGTGGCTGGATTTACAGTTAAGAAAGCTCAGGGGTTTATGACTCTTGCGTCACAGCTATTAGTGCCCCCTGGGATCCCCTTACCAGTAAGCCACTCTCTACCTTCTGTTACCGAGGAGGAGGTTGGACCTGCTGCTTCGATCCTGTGATAGTAGAGGGTTTTGAGAAATGTCACAGTGAGGTCTGCTCTGCTGCATCTTCTGGAGGCCGACATTACTACTCTACTCTTCCTCCGAACATCTGTAAAGGAGTTTTTTTTTTTTGTGTGTGTGCAGCTTCATCTATAACTGGACAACATGGCAGACAAAGACACTGTAGAGAAGTTCCTTGACAACAACCCACAGGTCGCTAAGGAGTACTTTGAGAAGAAAGTCAAGGCAGAAATGATCACTGCTGCCTTCAACAACCAGGTCCAGGTCAAAGAACCGACCTCTTACAAGGATGTCTCCACCATCCAGGAGGCTGAGTTCATATTCGAACTCTTAAAGGAGCTGCAAAGCGCCAACCCGATGGAAAAAGCCCTTCACAAAGTTCTCCAGAGGATTGCTCTACTGATCCAGGCTGATCGTGTTAGCTACTTTGGCTACAGGGCTCGTAATGGAGTACCTGAGCTGTCCACCGTCCTTTTCGATGTGACGCACAATTCTCCATACGAGAGAAATTTTGTGAACCCAAATGTAGAGATTGTTTTTCCCACCGACATGGGGATTGTCGGCTGGACGGCACAGTCCAAGAAGCCGCAGAACATTGCTGATGTTAAGAAGGTGAGCTAATGGCAAGGATTATAACTCCAAAATTAGACACGGGCAAATCGCAAAGGTCATATTGTCAAACCAATCGTGTCTATTTATATGCAAAGTTAAAGACTTTACAACTTTATTACAATGTTTTAAAGAGCACTGGCTCAAGATCAAGAATGTAGAGATGAGCAAGTCAAAGATATCTTATTTCACATCCATCTCGTTGTGTTTTCACGCTTAACCTTTAAATGACCTTCTGTTATTTCCAGGACTCTCATTTCAGTGACTTTGTGGATAAACAAACCAAATACACCACCAAATGCATGATGACCACACCAATTATGTATGGACAGGAACCCATTGGTGTGGTCATGGCGCTCAACAAACAAGGTGCAGACCAATTTTCAAAGAGTGACCAGGAGGTGAGTGGACAGGATGCTTGTTTTTTTTATCATCTTTAACAGAGTATGTGCACTGGAGGTTAGTGTGTTTGCCAGTGTGATTAAGGAAAACAAACTCCAACATACTACACTCAGTTAGGATAAGGGGGAAAATGAAAGTTAAGGATGAAGGGTTTGTTGCAGACAAATCCCATGCAAGGGTCACTTCCTTATCCATGCTTCAAGGGAAAACTGCCAATTTTAGCCCACCACCAGCTTCCTGTCTCTGACCTGTATATTTAGAGGATTGTCTTAGTACTTTGGGTCACTGTTATGACAGCTCAATTTATAATCCTTTTAGACTGGGGGGGGGGGGGGGGGGGGGGGGGGGTTGAAGCCCAGACATTTTTTCTAGCCTTGTATCAATGCCTCTTTTCAACTGTAGTGTTTCTGTAAGAGAAAGTGTCCACAATCTGTTGTGATTGACACAAATATTAAAAAGAGAACATGTGATTTATGACACTATGATTCTTTCCTGTTCAATCCCAGCTCTTCAATAAATACGTGAGCTTTGCTTCTGTGGTCACTCTCCAAGCCCACACTGCTTTGATGTGGGATGTGGAATCCAGGAGAAGCCAGGTAAGAAGAATAAAGCACATGAATAAATCCACATAAGCTAAAATATTTCTTTTTTACCTTGAAGACTCAAAGGGCCATCCTATGAAAGTCGTGAGCAGTGATTGTTTTCTTTGCTGTAGGTTCTGCTGTGGTCAGCCAGCAAAGTTTTTGAAGAGTTGACAGATATTGAGAGGCAGTTTCACAAAGCTTTATACACAGTGAGGACTTACATCAAGTGTGAGAGATACTCCGTGGGGCTCCTGGACATGACCAAAGAAAAGGTTGGTAAAGACTTTCATTTTGTCTTTATATGAATCAATCAAGCAGTACCGTACTGTAGCATGATTCTGGCCTATTTTCCTACAGGAATTCTTTGACGAGTGGTCAATCAAACTAGGCGACCAGGAGCCGTACAAAGGCCCCAAGACACCTGACGGCAGAGTAAGTGCAAAGCATTGGTTTGTTTTGTACAATAATTCTCCACCATTGGCGCCTTAGAGTTTAATTAAAAGTGCTTCAAACTTTTAGGAAATCAGCTTCTACAAGATTATTGACTACTTGCTTGAAGACAAAGAGGAGATCAAAGTTATCCCGTGAGTATCATTATGTATTCTAACACCAGTATGGTACGCCTTTTTATAAAGCTATATTTGCATATTTTTTAGAGGTTTACTGGTCTTAAGAAGTTTGCTGTGGCCCATGTTTTATTCTCTTCACTCACAGCGGCCCCCCTGCTGATCACTGGGCTCTGGTCAGCGGTCTCCCAGCATACGTAGCTGAGAATGGATTTGTAAGTTAAACTTTTATTCCATTGGTTTTGTGCAAATGTTAAACAGCTCGCTTCATGGATCTGCTGATTCCCAATCACACATGACCGTTTTTTTTCTTTCTCCTAGATCTGCAACATGATGAATGCTGCGGGGGACGACTACTTCCAGTTCCAGGCGAGACACTCTTTACTGACAAGTGGGATTGAGTTTTGTTTTTGTACAACACAAAGTTCCCTGTTATAATCCGGATATTGTGTTTGACAGAAAGAAGCAGTGGATGAGTCCGGATGGACGATTAAGAACGTCCTGTCGCTCCCTATCGTCAACAAGAAGGAGGAAATTGTTGGTGTTGCCACTTTCTTCAACAGACACGACGGCAAACCATTCGATGAGAATGATGAACAAATCACAGAAGTAGGGAAAATATCTCTCATACCATTAAAATGCATCCCCCAGAGTACTGATTATGTTATTGATATCATTTGACCTCACTGACATTTGGACAAAGCGGCATGTCTCATCTCTTTGATGATCTTGTCCTGTACTTGTGACATTTGTTTATTTATTTATTTTCAAAAAATCATATCCTGCTTTATTTTTTTTTACAGACAAACAAATGAATCATTGTTATTGTTTGGCGCAGAAAATGTAAAATGACGTTTCTTCAGCATGCTGTTAATCGACGCGCCTTACACCTACACAGTGGCAGCAGGAACAGACATTTAGATGTATAGGAATAATCTTGTTGCCGATGGTCTCTCTTGCTTTAGGCATCATTATTAATTTCAGTCTGTTTCATAAAAAAAACTCCTCACAGGGGGCATTAAAGGATAAGTTAACTGGAAGCATTTGTTTTCAGTACAAGATTTATAAATAAAATACAGAATTCATTTGTTTCATATTTTTGAATGTCACTAGGCTCTGACCCAGTTTCTCGGCTGGTCCACTCTGAACAGCGACACGTACGACAAACTGAACAGGACAGAGTGGAGTAAAGACATTGCCCAGGAAGTACTCATGTACCAGACAAAGGCCACACCGAATGATGTGCAGACCATCCTGGTGAGCTGCTGCTCCAACTGACTGTAACTACAGACCTCAAACAGATTGCTAGATCGAGCATCCCGTTAACTTTTCGTTCCCCCGCAGAACACTCAAGAAAAGTTTGGCTCTGCACCAGAAGACTGTGACCAGAAGGAGATGTACAAACTGCTGGTAAGCACGGCTGTGTAGGGACGACAACTCTTCCCTTTGTTTGTGATTAGAAGCTGACTGTTTGCTTTTTGTTTCCAACCTTCAGAGAACCACCATCCCTGAAGCCAAGACCGTGGAGCTGATCGAGTTCCGCTTCAGCGACTTTCCCTTGTCAGAGTTGGAGCTCATCAAGTGTGGCATCCGCTGCTTCTTCGAGCTGGGGGTGGTGGAGAAGTTTAAAGTCCCAGCTGAGGTACAACATTTATTAGTCAGGAAAAGTCTCTGTACTCACCAAGCGACAACCTCCGGTCTTGAAAAGTGAATCCAATGCAGAAGTGCGAAATCCTGCTGTCCGCTTGAGGCTGACTCCTGGAACCCCGTTAGTCACATACACATGACTGGCAAAAAAAGTTGTTTTTACAGCATAAAGAAACAAGTTTACAGCCTGGTACAGAAAACAAAATAGGTCCAGTTAGTTATAATCCTCACTGGCACACACTGTATGGGGGGGTGATTTTTTTTTTTTAAGTACTCGCGTTATCCATAGTTGTAGCTGACATGATTGACAGGTGGGTGCGATGTAACCCCGCCTCAGCTTCGGCCCTAATCCTGTGGTTAGGTGAGACAGCATTTCCAGCATGGCGGCGGCGGCAGCAGACGATGAGCCTCCGGAGCCCCCCTGCTGTAACAGATGGCTGACGTCACTCAGGCGTCGTCCATTTCGTAATTTTTACAGTCTATGGTACTCGCTCAACAACCTCATGCCTCTGTTCAAACACCATACGACTCGACACGACACCTTGGGGAATTTAGTCTTAGACTCAAGTGCTGCACACATTTAGCTTCCTCTCCCGTAGAATCAATAAAAAAAGATAAATAAAAATCAAATCAGACGAGTTTGGTTCATGAACAATGCAGCGACACAGGAAGTGCCAACAATATCTATGTAGTCTAATTTCCAAGTCATTTGGCTCTTGGATTAAGCTATTATAATGATTTGCATATTTGACCAAAGAATGACTTCATAATCTGAGATGCTGAATTTGAGTCATAGGTTTTTTCTGGATCTACTTTTTTTTTTTAAACCGAATGCAAAGACTCATTGCAGACCTGTTTTTTGTGTTTTTACCTGTCATGCAGATCCTGACACGATGGATGTACACCGTTCGTAAAGGATACCGTGACATCACCTACCACAACTGGAGGCATGGCTTCAATGTTGGACAAACCATGTTCACCCTGCTGCTTGTGAGATTCAGTTCTCATATTTCACTTTATTTTCAGTTAGTGAAAAATAAATGGCATAACACCGGGTTTTTTTCCCCACTTTCTCAACAGACAGGTAAACTGAAGAAGTATTACTCTGATCTTGAGGCCTTTGCCATGGTGGCCGCTGGATTCTGCCATGATATTGACCACAGAGGAACCAACAATCTCTACCAGACGAAGTACGTTTTTTTGAAGGTCATTTCTAGGCGACATTAAGAACAAAAAGTTGTCCAGAAACTAAACAAAGTGACTTTTGTCTTCTTGTTCTGGTGGACTCTTTTAGGAGTTTATCTCCTCTGGCAAAACTGCACAGCTCCTCGATTATGGAGCGTCACCATCTCGAGTACAGTAAGACTCTGATGGAGAATGAGGTGGGTCCTTATATGTTTACATATTAAACAATAGTTAAAGCTTCAAACAGATTATTTCTAACTTCTCTCGACATTCACAGGACCTGAATATCTTCCAAAACCTTCAGAAGCGTCAGTTTGAGACCGTGCAGCATCTGTTTGAAGTTTGCATCATCTCCACCGATCTCGCCCTCTACTTCAAGTAAGTAATGTCCCAAGTTTGGTTCCATCAAAATTAAATCATAACTTCTGGATCCATATTAAAAAATCTTTCAAGGCCAAGTAATGATTTTCAAGGACTTTTGAAAAGATCTGACAGCCTTCTTGTCTTTCAGGAAGAGAACGATGTTCCAAAAAATTGTGGAAAGTGTTGAAGGGATTCCAGAAGAGAAAGAGAAAATCAGCTACGTGTCGAACAATGCAACTAGGAAGGAAATTATCATGTAAATGGGTCAATGAGCACGTTAAAAAAAAAAAACCTTTTTAGATCATTGTTTTCTTGATGCTGTTTTTCATTGGAAAAAAATGTCTCTCTGCAGGGCAATGATGATGACGGCTTGTGATCTGTCGGCCATTACAAAACCGTGGGAGGTTCAGAGCAAGGTATGATCCTGTCAAATTGATTTTAACTTCCACCTACCGGTATATGTTCTGATTGCTTCTTCTGATTGCTTCTTCCTAGGTCGCTCTGATGGTGGCAGCCGAATTTTGGGAGCAGGGAGACCTGGAGAGGACAGTCCTGGACCAGCAGCCTATTGTAAGATCTATAAACTATGCTTCTTGGTAAGATATATGCACTGAGTATGTTGTCATTATTCCCTAACAGTACATTTCTTCTGCTTCTTCCTCTCCTATAGCCAATGATGGATAGGAATCACGCTGCTGAGCTGCCTAAGATGCAGTGTGGTTTCATTGACTTTGTCTGCTCCTTTATATACAAGGTATCTAATTACAAATATTAACATGAACATTTTGTATGAATACACAACTTAGTATATATTTTTTCTTGCAATTAATTTTCTCATGCAACTTCTCCTTTGTTGTTTGATTGTCAGAGCATTAGTGTTTATCTATATTTCTGAGGCTTGGCTCTTAATGTGTCTGGGTTTTCTGTGTGTTTGCAGGAGTTTTCTCGCTTCCACACAGAGATCACCCCCATGTTCGACGGGCTAAACTTCAACAGGGGAGAGTGGAAAGCTCTCGCAGACGTCCATGCGGCCAAGATGCAGGCTATCGAAGACGAGAAAAAAAAACTGGAAGGTGGAGGTGAATCAGGTGAAGCCCAGATCTCTGAAATCATATTCATGTTTTTTTTTTTGCTCATGTGTGTTTGCATTGTCGGCTGTCTCTTACTTTTGCTTTCTCATTTGTGTTTTTGTTTTGTTTTTCAGGTCAAGATGGGAAATCAAAGACATGTGTTGTCTGCTAAACTTGGACGGTCCGAGCACTTATGAAAGGGTTGTTTGGATGTGTATTTGTATGGAGTGTGTATGTGCATGAGCATGTGTTCACAAATGAGGGAGTTCAAATGTGCAAAAATACCAAAATGATTTTTCTATTATGGATCTTGTATCCCCTGTTACAGAAGGTAATTGTAATCTGCACCAGTCCAAATACTCTGGAAACATACATTTAACATTTAACTTGTATATACTTAAAGAATTAATTAAAAGAGTATATGTGTATTATATTATAAATATTTTTACTGAACATAATTAAAGGGTCTTTAGCTCTCTTTCTTTGGTTTTGGACATGTGAATAGAGAATTTAAACTGCAAATAAGATGTGCAGTCAGAGCAATTCAATCTGAATATTTTTGGAATATAATCTAAAAATAAAAAGCTCCTACTTTCTTGGAAATGGCGTTATTAGCTAAGTCAACAGTTCCTTTTTATTGTAATTGCAAGGTGTTTATTTGAAACATATGTCTCTGGCAAATGGATGAGAGATGTAAGAAGATTTGACTGAATTGGATTTGGTTATAATCCACCTGGGCCCCCCAGGCTTTCTTGTTAAGTCCTCCGCTTACATAAAGTAAAAATACTTGCGTCCTGCATAAGTCACAGTGTGAAGAGTGCATGTGACATTAACAGACCAGGAAAGTGTCAAGTGGTAACAGAGCAGAAATCACAGTCGACCCACAAAGAGTGCATCATGGGAGTGTCAAACAACATAATATTAAAATGGTATGTTGGGATTTTTTTTTTTTTTTTTTTAGGAGCTGAAATGTTAAGATTCATTGTCATGTCTCAAGAAGAGCTTATGAAATGGGTAGCATTTAGCAGAACAATGTCAGACTTTGTTCTATTCTTTTGACAAACTGTTTCTGTAATTTTAACAGAACGTTGCATCTCTGGGAATGATAGCTTTGCAAAGAAATGTACCCCTATCAAACATGTATAGATTTTAAAGCACAATTGTACGTGCAATATTATCATGTATAAGTTGTGAAAATGTCAATAAAGTTTATTTTCCAAATGCGCTGTATTTCAGTTTGTTGTTGTTGGTTGGGGGGGAGGCTGCATTTATAGTGCATTCTCACATTCAGCAAATCAAAAGTTGCAATCATGCAAACTCAACAGAAAGGAAAAAAAGTCATTTTGCAGCATGGCTGAAATTCAGTAAATAAATTATGGAGTAAAAGATTTTCTTGATGGTGAACCTCAGCTTCATCGATTCAAAAAAGACTCACTCACCTGGCTCTGTGTGCACCATGTTAACAACTGATAGCCAGCTAAAAGGGCTTAAAAGAGCAGGAGGGACCAAACATCACCTTCTAATCAACTGCTAACAAGCTTACAGGAGGCCGGAGAAGCTGGATTCTAACTGGTGCCTGTTCTTGAGACGCAAATAGACTTTAATCTAAGGTTGTCAAATGTTTGTATACAGTTTAATGCCAAGTGTTTTATCTCAGATAGTAAAAGGAAAAGTACTGAAGCTTTAAAAGAAAAAAAATTAATATCCTCATATTTTGAATCCAAAACAGATGCAGAGAGAGCATCTGTGGTCCATTCAAATTTCCAGGTCGACAAAAACTGAAATTTCTCGAGTCCCTTCAGTGTCTCATAAAGATGCAATAGTTATGTTTATGTCTCTTACAAACACAGGGAGCTGAGGGGGTAAGAAACACTGTCTAAATTGCACAAATCCAATGGAACAGTTCAAAGTTGCAGACGTATTTGTGCAATCAAGACAGTGTGCAGGATTTTGCCTGCAGATTTCTGGTAACTAGAAACATAAAATAGCTGATTTTGAGTGCCTAGGACTTTTGTGTTTGTTTGTTTGTTGTATCAACAACAGATATCGATTTTTTATACTGTTGTATATCGAAGTTGAAAACTCTGGTATTGTGACAAGACAAAGACTAAATGAACAAGAAAACATTAAAACTTTTCTTTTATGCTGCACTTTTCAAACCTGAAGATGTTTTTTTCTGTTGCTTTGCTCTTTCTAAAACATGCAAATCTGTGCTTTGACCTTCTTTGACTGTTAGTTTGACCTCAGTATAGGAACGGCTAGAAGATGTTGTGGTGCATCATATGAGAAAATCCCTCTGAGTTCATACAGTAACAAGAGAGAATATCAGTTTCAGAATCCTGGCGTTCACGTCAAAGGGTGTAAGCCAGCTTTGTAGACTGACGGCACACCTTAAGACAGCATGTAGGTGCAGAGGTCAAACAGCAACACTGGTGAGGTCACTAACGTGCTGCTTTCACTCGTGGGAGAAGGCTATATTTCACATTACAAAAAATATAATAATGATGTTCGGTAATGATTAAAGTTGTAATTAGAATTTTGTAAAACTCAAACAGACAGGTAATTAATAGTGGTGGAATAATTTGAAAAGTAACAATTCAAAGTTCAACAGTATGCGGAAAAACAAAAAAAGTTGCAAAATGCATTAAGATACCATTATGCATCTAAATGCAGGATACAAATGCTCTTAGTAAAACAAAAGTAAAGTTAATTTGACTGACAAATCTGTTAGGAAAAAGATCTCTCTCTTGTGGGCGAAATCCAAGTAGAATCATGTTAATCAGCTGATTGCTCATAAATCAATCCTCCTCTGACAGGACACTCACCTCGGCCCTTCATTTCCCTCTAGTGCAGGGGTGGGCAATTGGCGGCCCGGGGGCCACATGCGTCCCCCATCAACCATCAACATGGCCCTCGGGTCAATTTTGACATATCAGTTAATTGGAAACATGAAGAAAAACATGACAAAATCTGCCATGAAATCATGAAAACCAGAAATATGTCCACAATAATATTTGATCACTGGTATATGTTGAGTTAAATTTGAGACATTATTGACTGTAATCGTTTTTGCATCCTACAATTTGGCCCTCTGGCAGTGAGAATTAAATGAATGTGGCCCTTGCTGTGACCAAAGTTGCCCATCCCTGCTCTAGTGGGATAGGTCTGGCTGTCAGTTTGTGCACCTACAACATATCAGAAAGGGAAAGTTTGGTTCGAAAACGTCCCATTTGAAGCTACAGACACAGTAGTGATAATAGAGGTATGCATATAATTAAATCAAATATGGACTATAAGTATGAAATCAGATTAACATACATCCAGAAAGTCCATTAACTGTGTTCAGAAACAGCAGACTTTGATGTATCAATAGCAGTGGACATCCCTGTGGTCAAATACTTGCAGGACAGTGTGTGTTCTATTCTGGGGATGAATGATGGCATTTATGAGGCACAAGAACTATCCATCATCTTGCAGCACAACAATAATATCCAGTGTTCTCTGTTTAGTACAAAAGCTGCTCGTAAAAAAAGACATTTGTTGCTCTCTGTCCATTCCAGCTTCTCCATAATCCACAATTCTCCTCTGTGTGTTTCCTCTCAGAAGTCTCTCATAGAGTGTCCTCATCACTGGTAATGGCTTTAATCTTCATCCTTTCCCTTTATCACAGTATATCAGGATACCAGGAGGCAGCTTCCAGAGCATGACCCTGTTACTATAAACTACATGTTGTTGTTTTTTTTTTACAGGCAAATTGTATTATCGAGGTAAACAGATAGCAAATAGTGTAATCACATTATTGACATACAGAGGCTGGAGGTCCTGAGCAGCATTTTCTATTCAAACCAGCTGCACGTGTTACTTCCCAGAAGTGTCTGACGCATGAAGGCCTGCCAGACACAGTGAGTAAACATATAAATCTTGTGACTCTGGAAGGATCAGAGAAATTAGATGATGAGGAAGAATTCCTAATAAGGCGTCTATGTCATGTCTGGCACAGCAGAAGAAAGGATGGCTATAAACTTGTTTTGGGTTTAATTTTACGGGAATAAAGTTGGAAAAGGATTGTGATTTTTTTTATGTGGATTTTTTTGGAGAGAAATAAAGATGATGTCATGCAGAAAAGCAGCACGGGAGCAAAGGGAGACCTGTCCTTTGTTTGTGAGGGGGTAGGCTATATGATGGGGGAGGGGGGTGATTTGACTGAGGGAGAGCAGATGTCAGGATGATAGGAGGGCTTCCCCACACCCCTCCATCACAACGCCACCACATTTTGCATCCACCAGTCGCCATGGAAACCAAACAGCAAAGCAGGAAATAAATCTTCCTACTTAAGAAAATGTGATAACGTCTAGGCATATAATAGCAAAAATCTAATGTATGGATGTCGAGGCAACACTACAGCTACATTTTAAAGACGAAAATGTATTTCTGCAGGTTTCCCAACCGCTTCCCGCATAGGCATCCCGTGTGCGTCTGCGCCACACGCAGCAATCCGCTGGCTCATGTCAGGGCTTCATTTTTCTCCAGCTGATTCACGGGGAAAAAAAAGAAAAAAAAACATAGCCTACACCACTCCTCGTCCTATTGGGTGGATTCCTTCTTCGGGTACCTTGCCTGACACGGCGAGTGTGGTGTTTGCAGAAATCATAGGCGTGGTTTTGGATGAAGATGCTCCGGCTGCTCCCGCTGGGATCCCCACCTGCCTTCACACCCGCGCTTATCACCAGCTGGTATTTTCCTGAGCCACTAGTGCGAGAATTTGATTAGATTCTACTGTTGTGGTTTTGTCACAGGGGATATTGATTTTCGTCCGGGGTTGCAGTGGGATTTGAGCGCTGTGGACGTGCCGGGCGCCCGGTTAATCACCTCCAGAACGGCGGCGGTGGCGCACACGGCACTGACTGGAGATAAACAAGAAGGAGTGGACAGCGCGTCGCTTGGCCTCCAGGCAGCAGCAGAAGAAGGAGCTTTAGAGGAAAAGGATCCAGAGAGGAGACCCTGGTTCATGTGCAGGGCTGTTCGACGCACAGGTCGCGCCCGCAGCGGTTCGCAAAGATGGGAATTATACGCAAGATGCCCAAAAGATCACATTGGCTCTGCGCATTTGTAGTGGCGTCTGTTTTACTTGTAGTGGACAGCAAGAGAGCCCGGCAGCCCCGCTGTCCCTCCTCATGTACATGTACCAAAGATAACGCGTTGTGTGAAAGCGCGGGGATGATCCCTCGCAGTTTCCCCACCGATGTCATATCGCTGTAAGTCATGTTTTCATTATTTTATAACTAAATCCGTAGCTGTGCTTTTCGTGGCAGATCTTTTACGCAACATACTCGACTGATTAAGATGTGGATTCCTTGTGCACAGTTATGGAACAGACTGGAGTAACTGTGTGAGACAGTCTTGCCTGTAGCCTATTAAACCAGTGTTTCTGTGTGTCTCCTGCAGATCCTTCGTCAAGTCGGAATTCACTGAAATCCCGAAAGAGAGCTTCATCCACACGCCTGCACTGCATCTCCTGTGAGAAATCTCTCTGGAGGCTTTTTTTTGTTCCTCAGTCTTTGTTACATGCTGTCACTGATCAACGCCATGTTTAATGTTGAAGACATTCTACCTTCTCTGATGCTGCACATAATTATAAAAACGAGTGGCTAAAAACGAGAATAGGGAGATTAAACCAAAAATGTGGGCTTCTTATCGATTTTTTTCCCCTCTTATGAATTTTCATAGCATTGTAGAGCGTTTCCTCTGCTGGGCATCCATCCAAGTCTTGCCTTAAGTTGTATCTGTGCATGTTGTGAATCAGACCCTGGTTTAAGAATGAGCTTTGTGCATGGGGAATCCCTCCTTTTGAAGAGGGAATCCCCTCTAATCTGTCTCATGGGGTGGAGTATTGACTGAGTCACCATGGCCTTCAAAACAAATAAGCAGAAAAAAACAAAACCTAGATCCTCTTTGATGCAGATTCTATTTAGGAAAAAGGGGAGAGTTTTTTTCTGAATCTAACACATGTCTATACAGCTGTTTAAGTGGGACAAAGGCTTGTTGTTAGCAGGAACAGTGAAATGTTCTGGGTCTCTCCGCACAGCCTCTTCACAGCCAACAACCTGGAGTCTATTAATGAGGATGCTTTCCTTGGTCTTCCCCATCTGGAGTATCTGTGAGTGGATAACAAATTTATCCTGGGGGCTTTTTTTTAGAAGGGTAGATTATGTCTTATTATTCATTTATTAACTGAACACCTTTTCCAGGTTCATCGAAAACAACCACATCACGTCGATTTCAGCAAATGCTTTCAGTGGACTGAAAACCTTGGTGCATCTGTAAGTATATCTGTGTTTTTTATTCTTTTTGATCTGTGACAGATGGACGGTTAAGAAGCTTTCTGATATTTGTATCACTGGAACGTGTTGCATGCCTGCTGGGGCAGGAAAGCTCTGTTCTTTGCGCTGCAAAATGCTGACAATGTTCATTACACAACATTTGTTGCAACACAGACATTTCTCTACATGTTGCACAGCTGCTACCATGATTGTGAAGAAAATCACCTTCACTTTCTAACCAAATGAAGCTAAGCAACATGAGGCATGAAGTATGTATAGACCTACAGTTTGATGAAGTGAGACGATTTATCTGTGCTGATTGTGTCCTGTAAATGTGTGTGTGTGTGTGTGTGTGTGTGTGTGTGTGTACTAGTGTTTCCAGACAAGAAACGTAATCCTTCTGTTTTTTTTTTTATGTCTAACATGAAACTCAAAATGAACCTAACTATAAAAACGTCTGTTTCTGCAGCGTGTTGTTAATCTCCTCCGTCTGACACCTACCCCCACAGCAGGGGTGACAGACATAAAAATGAATTCATCTTTATGCTGATACATTTTCATTTCATAAAGAGTCATCAGTATTAACAACAGTCTGTGTCATAACCAGCTACAAATTCCTCAGGAGCTCTAAATTATTCATCCGTCCATCCATGTAATTACCTCCTTTTATTATTCGAGACTAATATGAGAAATCATCGATGGTGTTTCCTGCCATCACCTGCACCAAAATATGAGGACTGACAGCACAGGGCATCCACGTTTGTATGATTTCACTTCATCGAAAAAGGTGAAAAACCTTGATTTAAAAAAGAGTTGCAAGATTAAAAACACAATCTATCTATGAAAGAGAACTTTTATAACAGCAAAATATTCTTCTTTCCACACTTTTGTGACACAGAAAGCCATAAAATGGCTGAGGAGGCAGCTCTAAAAATAGCTTAATGTTTCCTCAAACTCACAATAAGAAATGTTCCCCTGCACTCAGTCTCCAAGGTGGCAGTACGTGCTGAATTTCTTTATCAGATACCCATTGCCAGGAAACACTGCTAAACAAAAGGCCCCATGGAGAGTTTGATTAAGAAGTTTCTGGTACAGATGCACAGAGAAACAGTCTCATCTGTATCATTAGCATGTAACAGCAGAAAGTGGTAACAATGGACGCAGAGCCATTGTATTTATGCGTTTATGACAAAACAAGAATAATAAGTGTTTGAGAAGCTGTCATTTCTTCTTCTTTTTCAGGAGTCTGGCCTACAACAATCTGGAGACTCTGCCCAAAGATTTGTTCAAGGGTCTCGAGGCATTGACGAAAGTGTGAGTTTAAGTTCTTCTGTATTATCTTTAAAAAAATTGCACAGTGTTACATAACTTACAGAGTAATGTATGCCATCGTGGAAGATGAGTTCTTCTATATATAGAACACTTTGTCATTATTCCACTGCAGCCGAGGCTTGAAAAATGTGTGGGAGGTGCTTTTAACACCATTAAAATTACATGCGGCAGTGAGGAGAAGATGGTTTGCAATCCATCACACCCGAAGATCATTAGCGCTATTTTATGCTCCCTCTCGATATTAATATGAGCACAGATTGAAGCTCTGAAGGCCGGATAGCAAAGCCTTCATGACTGTATTGTTTGAAAATGAAGCCGATATATTGAGCTGAGAGCATTTCTGTCAGATCTTGAGGGGGTGTGGATGTAAATTTGGTGGATTTCTCCTTTTCAGAGACCTTCGAGGGAACCAGTTTACCTGTGACTGTAATCTGAAGTGGTTGGTGGAGTGGATTTACAGCACCAACGCCACAGTGGACCAGATTTACTGCAAAGGCCCGGCCTCACAGCTGGACAAGAAAATCAACGACCTGGCGCCACAAGCCTTTGACTGCATCACAACAGGTGCAGTACAAACACCACTGCTTTTGCCATTGTTTTATAGTGTGACCTTTTAGAGCAAATTTTGTCCAAGATGCTGACTGACAACTACTTCAGCATGTCCCGTTAGATCGCTGCAGCCCTTTCATGTGTGCACTGCACTCCTGCTTTATCCTGACATGGTCCAGGAGGGGTGGGTAAGGATATGTAAATGTCAGAAACTAGTCAACCCAAGTTTAAGTAGGCTTTTTAATGCCAGCCCCCTGGTAGTCTTTGCAAAGTGCAGGTAGTAGTATGGAACAATCACAGATAGCAAGTGGGCGAAATGATGACTTTAGGGTCGTGCCGAGGTTCTATCTACTTCTTGGCAAAGTTGCCAGCATAATGTGGTCTACTATTGCCGAAACACTTTTATGTTGTGGTGATATCAACCGAGAGACAGTCACCATTACAGAGGACTCCTCATCCTCCTGTAAGCTCTACCCAGGCAACCCCCACACCTGAACTGAACTAAGTATTTCAAGTTGCAAGAGCCAGCTGCAACTTATCTCCTGCTGTGGACAATTTCAGGACGTCTGGAAATGTTCAGGAATGAAGTATGAAAGGGAAAATTAGATGTTTTCCTTCACTAAGAGTTGTTAAATAGTCTAAATTGAAGTTTCAGAACTCTTCTCTTTTCATTACATGGGTTGAGTGTTGCTTCTATAGAGGAGATATAACTACAATTAACTGCTACAGCGACTACAGACGACCTTGTTAACCTTGAAAAAATTCTATAAATACATCAAATAAACTCAAAGAAAGTATATTCTTTAAAAAGAAGGACATGGGTCATGACTAAAGCTCAGAAAAAAAATGTAACCACATGTAGTGCAATAATGAAGCCGCCCTAGCAGAGCTAATTATCTTGAATTATAAGGTAATGCTATGCTAGCAGAGGAAACATTACAATTGTGGTTAATGGACTCAAGTAAAACACTCTCAAATATCAACGAAAGGGAACTTACGCTTACAGTAGCTGCACACAAAGACAACACTGGAGGTTAATTGTCAAGAATTAACCACATGAACATGTAGGAGCACATGGCACACAGCATGAAAGTCCCAGTTGAAAAGCGGGGTCCTGCTTAGGTGCCCATAATTATGCCTTACCATGAATGTCCAGTAAGGTGTGCTATGCATTGCCTGAACAAAATCATAATCCGATCTCTTGACCTTTTTGTCTTACAGAGTTTGCGTCCTACCAGTCCCTTAAGTTTGAATCCATATCTGTGGAGGCCTTTTCCTTTGAGAGTGACCAGTATGTGGTGTTTGCTCAGCCCTTCATTGGGAAATGCAGCTTTCTGGAGTGGGATCACGTGGAGATGGTCTTCAGAAACTACGATGACATTGACAGTAAGTGGGCTACAAGTTGAAAATAGGCTGTTTTGTGAGGAAGTTTACAGGTAAAGGTGTTTCAGTACCATTTTTCCCTGCTGATGGTGATTGGTTTTAGGTCATGAGTATTGGTACACATCAAGTGCCCACTTCCTTTTTACTACACTGTTGTTGTTTGTAGTTTTGACTGGATAATCCACCAGGAAGCAGTCAAGTTTTGGTGGGGCTAATGAATCATGGTATCAGATCGGTATTACTGTATTTAAAATGAGGGTATACATTTTGAGGAGAAGCCTTTAAAAGTAGAAGAAAAAAATCTTCTTTAATCCTTTCCTTCTCTTTTTTTAGGCACGTCCACCGTGATCTGCAAACCTCTGGTCATTGACAACCAGCTCTTTATCATCGTGGCTCAGCTGTTCGGGGGTTCACACATTTACAAGCGCGACACATCTGCCAACAAATTTATCAAGCTCCAAGGCATCGACATCCTCAAGATCCGCAAACCAAATGACGTCGAGACTTTCCGTATAGACGGGGAATCTTTCTTCATCATAGCCGACAGCTCCAAGGCCGGTTCCACCACCATCTACAAGTGGAACGGCAATGGCTTCTACTCTCATCAGTCGCTCCACGAGTGGTACAGAGATACTGATGTGGAGTACATGGAGATCTCCTCCAAACCTCACCTGATCCTGTCCAGCAGCTCCCAGAGGCCGGTCATCTACCAGTGGAACAAAAGCAGCAAGTTGTTCGATCGACGCACTGACATCCCAGAGATGGAGGACGTCTATGCCGTGAAGCACTTCCAGGTCAAATCTGACCTTTACATCTGTCTCACGCGCTTCATTGGCGACTCCAAAGTGATGCGCTGGGACGGGGCGCTCTTCAGGGAGCTGCAGACGATGCCCTCTCGAGGCTCCATGGTGTTCCAGCCCTTCTCAGTCGGCAGCTGGCAGTATGCCATCCTAGGCAGCGATTACTCTTTCACACAGGTGTACCGCTGGGATGCAAAGAAGGGTGAGTTCGTCCACTTCCAAGAGGTGAACATCCAGGCGCCAAGGGCCTTCTCGCCAGTCTCCATTGACAACCGGCAGTTCCTACTGGCGTCGAGCTTCAAAGGGAAAACTCAGATTTATGAGCATCTGGTCATTGACCTGAGCAATTGAGTCATTTTTTTTAGCTAGGTTATTTGACTGTTTTCTGAGATTGCTGAACAAAACGGAAAGGGATTCTTTGATTCTGACTTGAGCGAGGCAAACATTTCTCTTTTTCCTTTCTAAAATCTTCCAATGAAACAAGTGCATGTAAAGGCAACTGCATGCATCTCAGCCAAACCCCTTTGGCTGAGATGCATGTGGAGTTCAATGCCTCTCAAGTTAGGATTAGACCCTGTATGTTGCCAAGACATTAATGCATGACCAGGGCCTCACACAGGCCGTCCCATTCTGATGAACGCAGCATCCACGCTCATAGATCCATTCAATCTTGCATCGGCCGGTAGGTTATTTTTCTGTGTGTTCAGCTTTTCATGTGACTCAGCAATGTTTATACATTTGTAATCTCATATATTTATCTACAAAATGTAATAATGAAATGGTACCTTTTAACCTATTAACATGTTTGAATGAACAAATCTGCCAAAACAAAATGTTTACAATTTTTTTCTGTCTATCCACTTGTAAGCTAAAAAGATTTGTATTTGAGTGATACTTTTGTAAGTGTACGAGGGACCAGTCCAATTAAATACTTATTTGTTAGGAAGAATGATTTACATTTATGTTTATTATTTTGAAAATATCAACAGATATGTTGTGAGAGAATCTTCCTGAAAAGTTACATTTTTACTGTCAATGGTTTTTAATGTTTAAAGTATTGAAAATACAGTTTTTCATAAGAATTATTGGGGAGGTTTTTGGGGACATTTAGAACTATTTTCACACACTTGATGGACCTGA
Organism: Labrus mixtus; assembly: GCF_963584025.1. Taxonomy (NCBI): domain Eukaryota; kingdom Metazoa; phylum Chordata; class Actinopteri; order Labriformes; family Labridae; genus Labrus; species Labrus mixtus. Next base: position 8,389,580 of record NC_083617.1, on the reverse strand, counting down.
AATGAAAACAAAATAGAGGATATTGTTCATAATGTTTGACCTTTGACTAACATGTGTGCTGATTACAAACATTTTGTCATGATTAGGATTAAGTTATTGACTAATATCATGCTGTTTACAACCAATAAAGGTTTACATTGAAATGTTAACATCTCGTCTGAGCTTCCTGCTAGTTCAGTGTGAAATGCAGACACCCGGTCCTCAAGGCAAAACACATTGTCACGTTTGTTTCATAGCTTGAAACTCTTGAGGAGATTTTAAATGGTTATGAAGCAGACTGAAATGAATACTGATGTATCTGTATTACCAACAAAGACCCTATCATTAAGATTATTTCTATAAAAGTATTTTAGAGGCCAGTGTCACCTTTGACGTGGGGTAGGTGTCAGATGAGAGAATTATCAGCACTGCATTTTGTATGTTTGTCCAAGCCAGAGATTCATTGTGAGTTACAGGTAAAACACTTACAATAAGAAGGATGAGATCTTTGTCAGAAAACACTACCTAAAGAGATCAAATTTTTCTTGCTTGGTTCAAGGGAACGCCAAAAATCAACAATTCCCTAAAGGTCCTCACAGGTTTAAAGAACCCCTAACCCTACCTGTATAATTTGATAACGAGAAATTAAATGAAAATATATACAAACAAATAAAATCCTTTTTATTTTCTCCAACAAAGTGCACGCCTCAAATCTACAAAGCAGCACATTACAATGTAATGGAATAAATACAACAAAATCTGCGGAGTTTAAAATGAAAAACAAGCAAGGAGATACACAAGTACCTGCATAATCACACTGGTGGCAGGATTAAATCAGGCTCTTCAGAAAGACTCCACAAACACTGCTTTTTTTTTTTCAAGTTGATCATTTTACTTTTCATGCTTTCTCAGTACTTTGGATAAAGATGCCCTGTCCTCCCCTCCTCTTTCGAAAGGAACCCGATTTGAACCCTGCCTTTTTCGTAAATTGAGGACTACCAAACTAACACGAAAGAAATACAGGTGCATACTCTCATGTTCATACACATCACCCTGGAAAACTTGTGCAACTGCAGCAGGATCTCCAAAAATCACCGACCTACTGCTGAGAGAAAATAAAGTGAACACATTTTCAGTTTGAACTGAACGTACTACTCAAGTCTATGTGGTGCAACTTAGTGTTTTTTTCCGTAGGCAAATAAAATATAACATAAAAGGCAAGGGAGCACATCCCTTAATATTCAACAAAATAATTTAGTGCTCTTTAAATAAAATTAAAAACACTATTTTCATATGGTGGATCTTAAAAAAAATAAAAATAAAAACTCACAGACTGAAAGGATAATGGTTAGAGACATCAATTATATTAGGAAAGAACTCAAATCCCATGAAAAAAGACAGTATTGACAATTAAATTCTGTACAGAACGTAAAATCAATATACAATACAGTACCTGCAGATGTTATGCATACAGTACAATTCTCTTTTTACATTGTTTTAGTATGAGCTCCAGCCTGATCTATATACTGAGTTAACATAGGTGGAAAAGCGGCTATTTTTTAGCTTTCAGTTATTTTAATGGTTATTCAGCGAGGAGAGTAGATCTTGTAGTAGTAGGCATTTAGAAAAAGAGATTGGAAACATTATTGCAGAATGGTCATTTTCAGTTGCATACTGCATGTGTTACATGAATGTGTCCTTTGACGAGGAGCAGCGGGCCGATGACAGAGACAGAGGGCCGGACGGAAGAGAAAAAAAGGGCGGGGTTTGCTGATTTTGCTGTCTCTCCATCACAGAGGTCAAACCTCGCGATATCTATCTGATCCACTACCCTGTACAGTACATTCATGGCCAGTATTGCACGTTACCAGCCGAGTCCACCCTGATTCTGCGCGGTGAGGACCTTCAGTGCTGAATTTTTGTCCTGTAAGTCAACACTAATCCAGTGATGAGATGAGACTGTAACCAGAGCTCAACAAAGACTGACTGGGACTCCATCTGCTCGTCACAGTTTGAGCTCGTTGGCAATTTTGCAGGCGATATTCTTAAAGGCGATGGACGTGCCTGATATCCTCTTAAAGCGCACGCCGTTGAGTGAGAGGCGGGGCAGCTTGCACACCTCCATCTCCCACTGGACCAGGTTGTCCTGGCGAGCGTCGCCATGGACGCAGAAAAGCAGGAAGCGCTCGCGCTGCTCGTAATCGCAGCTGTTGGCGTCTAGAACCTTTCGGATCTCCCTCATCATCTCGGCGGGCTCCATGGAGGAGGTGGTCTTCATGCTCCAGGTGAAACGCAGCGAGCGGGGCTTGGAGTCACGACCGTTGTCCTCCTTAGTTTCACCTGAAGCACTTCTACAACAACAGATAAAAGACAGAGGACAGAGAGAAAAAAAAAAACAGAGACGATGAAGGATGCGGAGGTGAGTGACAGGTTTCCAGGAAATCTACATCTCAAGCAAATTCTCACCTTGGTGTTTCTGTCCTGGCACTGGCCTCTCCCTCACTAGGCACCCTGAAAAAACCAGGAACACACTGTTACTCCCATTTTAACACTTATTTCCCCAACTGCTAAAAACACCAACCCATATTCACTGGACAAACAGAAGGGTGTCAGGCATCATGCCAGGAAAGAATCCACAGTCCTGGGTATCAGGGATCAGCACACAACGAGGTCACTGTGACGTCTCAAAGTAGATCTTTAACAATTACCAAATGCATCGTCCTGTCTACCTTTCCTTAATCCCCACTCACCTGCGAGGAGTGGAAAAGTGGCTCTCATTCTTATATTCAGGGTATAATGTGCCCGATCATGACTCTAAAGCTCAGCATGAAGAAAAGGGGAGAGTAAGGAGAGGAAAGCCAGCAACTTGAGAAGCAGATAACGTGGCTCAGCTTAGTACGGAAAGAAGCCGGTGAGCCGTGAGGTTTGTTTTTGAGGTGGACACAAGGGGAGGAAAATACACGGCATAACAAGGGTGTCAGTAGGTAAGGGTTTGGTGTAGTGGGCAAGTATGTAGGGAGTTAAAGTAACACGGGCCAAAGTCAGTCAGAGTAGGAACAGGAAGGTCTTTTAGGGTTTTTATTTGAACAGGGGGGGGGGGACAGGTGCAGCAAGCGTTGTGTTCTCCTACCTCCGAGTTGACCTGAAAGACATAGCTCTATGCAGGGAGAAAAGGAGAGAAAGCTGTGAGCCTCTGCCAGGTGGGCCAGCGTGAAGGTGACACAAGAAGCCAACTGCTGTATGGATGAGGAGGCTATATCCTTTGGCTGTTCATACTGACAGCAAAGGGTAACAGTGTGGCTGTCTAAAAAGCTTACTAAGGATCTGGGATGTATAAGGGGAGCGCTGGTTCTAGAAAGCAGACAGAGTGTGGATGTTTTCCCTGCTGTATAAAGTACAACTGATCATCTGGACATATTTCACCTGGTATATTCTTGATCTTGCTTGAATTTTAAGGTTTAATTTTTGCTTTTAAGCTTAACAGAGACAAACAAATGCAAGGCTGCTTTATTTATTTCCATACATGTATTTTTAATGCATAGAGAATATCTATCTATACCTTCTCAATTTTGGGATTATAATCAAGTATTGGATCAACAGCTACTCAATCCTGAAGTAATGCAATAGCCATTAGCCTACAATTAGCAACTTTTAGCAATGTCCTAGTTTAAGGGAAAAGTCCCAAAAAGCTCTTCCTATCACCCATATCTGTATATTTAGCTAATTAGCAAACGATGGTGACACTTATATTTCAATTCATGTTCTGAATGCATGAAAATAGAATATAAAATGTAGTATCCTTTCTTAATTTTTCCCCGAGTTCAATTAAAGCAACAAACAGTTTAGTTTGTCTTAAATGTTTAAAAAGTGCACTCAGACATTTCTCTAATCTTAATCAGTATGAGTTTGATCCAGTGCTTCATCCAACTGAAAATATCATAAAACTATTTATCTCAAACCCTCAGACAGCACATGTATTAAAAAAAAAAAGAAATCCCTGGGGCGCCATTGGCCTAGTGGTAAGTTTGTGCACCCCATGTACTGAGGCAAGTGTCCTCAAAACGGGCAGCCGAAGTCGAATTCACCATCTCTCTCTCTCTCTCTCTCTCTCTCTCTCTCTCTCTCTCTCTCTCTCTCTCTCTCTCTCTCTCTCTCTCTCTCTCTCTCTCTCTCTCTCATGTGTAAGTGAAAAGTAAAAACCCTGTGTACCACACGTGTTGTGGTTTGCGTTAACCGACCTGCGGACAAACTTGGATGTGATCTTGCTGATGATCCCAGTGGAGGTGCCCCTGCGTTGCTGAGCGAGAGCCCCCGTATCGTGGGACAGCGTTGGTGAAGCTGGGGGGCCGTTGTAGGTGGCGCTGCGCCGGTCTCTGAGCTGAGCTCCGTGGAAAGTGCTGCGACTGGTGGTGCCCCGGGGGAACCTGTTCTTCTCTGGTGTGCTAATACTGTGTGCAGATGGAGAGTTGGAGGGACCCCGCGGAGAGGGGCTGCAAGGTGAAAGAAACAAAGTGACACACTTGAATAGTCTTAAAGTCGGCATACCATCTTGGCCGTGCTTTCACATGAAAATGACACACGTGGGACTGTTCCAACAGCTTCCACATGACGGGATCAGGCTACTCACCTGGCTTTGAGCTCTGTGTTGTCGTCGATGGGGGGCAGTGTGCTCTTCGAAGCATGCCCTGACGATGACATGGACTTGGTGTGGCGAGGTCGTGTGGAGCCTATTGCAGTCGACGGGGTGCTCCCTGACACCTCCGTTAAGCTGAGAACCAAGGATGAAGATAGTTCATCAAAACGTGGCTGTTTGTAGGACTTTGTTAGTAAAATGTGGTCTCAGATTAGACTTAAAGGCTTAATGTGCAACTTTTTGATCCAGCAGATGTCGCCCTTGAGCACCAGCATGAAACCAAAACAACTCGAGCTGCATTGTTGTGTCAGCACGCAAATGATAGCGCTCTTTAGTTAGCTCGTAGCTTCGCACTGCATGTAAATTTACAAGTGATCTAAAAAACGCTTATGTGTCCTTCAAACAAGCAGTGAGTGCAGTATGTTATTCTTCTTTTCTCTAGTCCCTCAATTAAACAACTTTTAAACGCGAGGGGATGAGCCGTACTCACCTGCTGTCTTTGCCATTAGGAATAGCTGCATAGCGGTCAGTAGAGGTTCGCTCACACACGTATGTGTTCCTGCGAGTCATTGATCCGTTGGTCTGTTTGTGGAGAAGAAACCATGCTTTCTGAGTACTTCTCATTCATATTATTATCTATAATATCATATTTGTTGATTAGCATGATCTAAGGAATGTGTGAGCAGTTTTGACATCCACTTCCTTGTAATATCTAAGGACAAAATAATGTATTGCTCATTACTGCTCACCCCGACAGCACTCGTAGTTTTCTTCCTCTCCTGCACCCCAAGAGGCGAAGCGGGAACGTCTCCTTTTGAGGTGCTGAGCTCCAGCCTGCGCGCTCCGTCCCACTCCTCCCTGTGGTCACTTTCCACGCTCAGAGCCTGGCCGCGCTTTGTATACGACACTGCCGGGGGCACAGACGGACCCACTGGAAGAGACACACGAAAACTTTAACACTTTTCTATAAACATCGCTTACTTCTAGGGCTTACATATCAGAAATGTTGAAACTATGAAATGACCAGACAAGGACATATTCTTTGTTACAAATAACATCAAGCAAAGCCACTCAAAGCCAGGATTTCAAACATCATCTGATACATCAAATGTCAAACTCCGCAACAACTCTGTGTCTAATACGTTGAACATATATATAGAAGCCAAGGTGAGCAGGTACAAAGCAAAGCTGTTCCCTCCTCATGCTCCTGAGGAAGCTGCAGGGAGGCACCCAGCCAGCAGATGGCGCCAGACACAAAGGCCCCACATGACATGGGAGGAAGCTGCTCCACCACTAGTGCAGTTTTAAGTGGAGTCACCGATTTTTGCAGCTTAAAATTACCCAAATATGAAACAAACAAAAAATTTATTTACATCTTTTCACCCCATAATAGTTAAAAACTAAATCGTGACAGACTAAAATGTGCTTATTTTTTTCGGTTCCCAGGAGAAAAGCTTACTTTCCTCAAAACCTATTCCTCATAATTCAGCTATTCAAGATTACCAGGTGAGCTCGCAGAGCTCTAGTGCAGCGCTGATACCAGAACTGATCATCCTCAGTGACTAAGAGCAGCTTCCCCCTACACAGCACGCAGCCAGCCGCACTCTCAGAGCTGGGAAGAACGAGGTTACTTTACTTGGCTTCTCTACGATACCACCACCACCACCACCACCACCACCACCACCACCCTCATCATCCCCACCATGATCACTGTAGCGGCGCTGCTTCTGATTGGCCGAGATGCTGCGCGTGACCTTGGGATGGGCGGGGGAAATACTTGAGCTGTTGTTGATGTCACTGGTTGGTCGGGCTCGTGTACCCAGGATGCTGTTAGTCAGGGGCTCGCTCCCCTCGAACTAAAACACAGAGACACACGATGAGGGATATGCACAGAGGAAATAGAAGCACATTTACTTCTCGTGATGTCATCATGATGTAAGAGATGTAACAAACTGACCTCTGGGGCTTTTCTGCCCAGTAGCAGGTAGGTGGCCATGACATCGTCATACTTCTGGCCTTGTAAAGACTCTGTGATCTCATCTTTAGGGAAGCCCATCGTCACCATGAGCTCTGATGGCGGGAAGATGTCAACATAAATCACACTGTCAGGATAGTAGGAATGACATTAAGCATGACATCTACACGCACTCGCATGCTTTAACACACACACACACACACACACATACCTATTCTGGATGAATCAGTGAAGTCCGCCTCAGGCTCGATGTAAGGTTTAAGCTCCTCCTCCTCGTGACCCACATTCATCCAATGGTCTTTCATGATTTGCTAACAAAGAAACAACAATGTGTGTCCAGTGAAATTATTCACAATTATTTCACCTTCAATTTCATTCCTCTTTTCCTGGCAGATCATTAATCATGACTCACATCTTGTAATTATAGGTTACAACGGTTGAGTGCAAAGACACAGCTGATTGTTGATTTTCTTCGTGTATCTTTTTGATCACACGTTCATCTTAGGCAGCGCAAACATGTTATTATTAGAGGAGAAATCTTTAGTATTGAACTTCAGCCTAGTTCTGCGTGCAGTGGCGGTACTGACTCTGGTCAGAGTGAATCTGAATGGAAATGAAAACTAAATAAAGTTTGCAAAGGAAAACAAGCTACAACCATCTCTAATGATGAGCACGCACTGACTACAGCATCTGATTTGAATGCTATAATCAAAATGTTATGCTGGCTTAAAAAATATCATCTTGTGCCACTTCTTTTAATTAAAAATACTGTTTCCAAATCTGACATACAGTAACCTGACATGTTCTGAAGGTTAATAATGAACACAATCAGCAGTTATGCTGTCAGATGACACAACAAACAAACCAGCACGCTGCTCTGCAAAACATGTGTTGATGGTGAACAAATACACCTCCAAATATGGTAATATGGTGATACCTCCAAACTGCCTCGTTTGACAGGGTTGAGCACGAGTAGTTTCTTCAGCAGGTTTTCACAGTCTGTGGACATGTAGAAAGGAATACGGTACTTCCCCCGCAGGACCCTCTCCCTCAGCTCCTACATACACAGACAGACATTAAATGAGAAATTAGTGACAAAAGTAGCAACAAAAAAGCAGCATTAGTCATTTTTGCAGGAAACTGTTGACCAGGCCCTCAAAACAACATAACACCCTTGTTGTAGGGTTGATATGGTGAACATGTTCGCAAACGAATTTACTATGTATTCAAATGCAGCTCCATCATTCACTCTTTTTTTTTTTGTTCAGATTTTGTCTCTTCTAACCTCTGAGGGGAACGTCTGTCACTTAAGCTTCTAAACCGAATCTAAAGCTAGTTGCTAACTGTTTACACGTGCAGGTTAAGGTTCAAATTTCACCCAAGGTTAAATAAAAAAGTTGCTGTTTGTGATGGAAGACAACTATTTTTCTGATTAAAGGTGCCTAAAATACTCTTGATTTAATTTAGATTTTTTTTCCCTTTACAAAGCCTCATGAAAAAAAACAACATCCAACATTTGACCAAACATATCTAATCAGACATTATGAATATTAGGGCTTAGGAATCTTTGGGTGTCTCACGATTAGATTTTGATTCTTGGGGTCATGATTCGATTCAGAATCTATTTTCGATTCAAAACGATTCTGGATCCATGGATTCAAAGTCTATTTTTGAGTTAGTACATACTTCAGGATCTACTCCAGTCATCTGTGAGGCTGGCTGAATTTCTTGTTGCTCTATTGGGCATTGTACTGAGTTAAAGAGCTAGCCTTAGCACTTAGCAGGGAGTGACTGATTAGCCCTCCAAAAAATAATATTTTTTTGGAAGTGCAAATTTATTCTGGGCTTATTTCATGACGCAGCACTCAGTTAATTGTCTGTTTTAAACCACTAACCTGCCCGTTTACATCATTTACAGTCATTTGATCAATTATTAATGTGAAAATATTGATTTGTGCCGTTTGTAAAAAGCCCACGGATCAATCCGCCCAACCATGCATATCAGATTTTCACTTTTCTTTACCAGCTGGATTCATTATGGTTCCAAATTAAATATTCAGCTTCATTATTTAAGACGTGTGGATGAATCCGCAATACTACCAAACAATGGATGCATGAAATTTGACTATTCATTCAAACATTTTAACTGATTATGAAACGCCTATGGTCATTTCCAGAATATGTGTTGCTGCAATTTTCTTTTTCTCCACATTTGGAAGTAATGAAGAATCATTAGTCATCATTTTTTAAATAACAAGCATTTAAAGTCAATTTCTCTTTTTTAAAGTTATTTTTTTGGCCCTTTTGCGGCAACTGAGGAAAAGACAGTTTCTGTCCTTTGCTTGCCCCCTTACAAGGACATATTAGTTATTTTCCAGCTGGTCTAAGGCAAATGTTTCAGCCACATTGAATAAAAAAAAAGGAAGCTTGGGACAGAATTCAAACCTTCTCACTACTGCACACCTCACCAAAGTCTTCTTTATGAAATATATCCCTAGAGATTCAGGACTCTATGTTATGATGGTGAAGTGGGTTATAACTAAATATCCAGTAGAGACATAATAATATAAAAAATACAGTCAATCATACATATTTTAGTCATACAACCTTTAGATTCTGTCCGTCAAAGGGCAGAGATCCGCTGACCAGTGTGTAGAGGATGACCCCGAGGCTCCAGACATCCACCTCTGGTCCATCATACTTTTTCCCCTGGAAAAGTTCTGGAGCAGCGTACGGCGGGGAGCCACAAAAAGTGTCCAACTTACTGCCCACAGTGAACTCGTTACTGAAGCCGAAGTCTGCGATCTTGATGTTCATATCTGCGTCTAACAACAGGTTCTCCGCCTGAGGAGGGGAGAGGTGGTTTTAGATTTTACAGGTATTATTTTTATTTATAATTTATTTAAATACAACACACACATGTCATTACTGTAATCTACATGTGAGAAATAAAGAGTTGAACTCCTCACCTTAAGATCCCTGTGTACTATCCTCCTCTGGTGACAATACTGCACTGCCGACACAATCTGAAATATATCAAGAATTTCATAAACCACTATATTAGTAATAGAAGTATTACAAATATTAAGAGAGACGATTCACAAAGTATTTACAGGAATAAAAAAATCTAATAGAAGAACAGAATTACAAGAAATATATCAAACAAATACAAAAATAACTGAAATTATTTACACAAGTTTTAACCTATTAAATGTAACATATACTGTGAAGAGTGTTTCATTTTTTTAAAGCCCACTGCAACATCTTAAGTTTGCTTTTATTTCAACAGATTATTCAAAACTTAAGACGTTTTAAACATAACAAAGCAAATCAGCTTTCATGCTAGCAAGGCTCCACATTAGCTCCAGGTTAATAAAAGTATACATAACACAACATTAACGTGTAAATTGTTGGCTTTTTTCCCACAGGTTAGAAAACTAATCAAAGGTAAATATCATCAGGTAAGCACCTTATAGTCAAATTCATTCAATTTCTTCCTCATGTAAACTTGAAATTCCCCTCATGTAGCTAACTTTGCTATTGTCCTCAGGATTGCTAACGGCTGATAAAACTAGACAGGTGTACATATTTTTAGGTAAAACAACTCATTTGTTAACCAATAAGCCTTCGTCACCACGCTACCAGTTCCTAGTTTACATCACATTTAGCTAAGAAATGACTAAATGCTAAATTGAAGTTAAGTTAATTTCATTGAATTTTGGAAAATGTCAAACCCAAATGTGTTTCATGCCAAAGTTGCAGGTATCCTGTGACTCACTGTCATTGTGTTGCTAAGGCAGTTGACAGCAAAATTTGGCCAACATATGCAAGAATAGCTACAACATCAATCAAACAGTCAACAACATACTGTTCTTTGACAAACGCCACCCACTCACTCTGCTCTCAGGCACCACGTGAACACTTTCACTTGAAGCTTTGGTTTACCATGACCTGGATGACTGAGAACCTACACAGGCTTTATGTGTTGATCTTTCTGTGCGGTGACACACACACACACACACACACAAACTGCCCACATTGTGAGTCATCCAAGACCATCAATGAGAGGTTTTAAAAAGAACAGCATGGCCATCAAAGACTTGCTTTAAAAAGATGTTAAGCTTGAATAACACACTCAAGAAAAAGGATTCAGATTCTGTTCATCTTTAAAGTAAAAGCCAACATGAATAAGGCTACTAGAAACTGCTGTGGATTCCTTGCTGCTCCAGAAGCACCACTAGGTGTCAGAGCAGCATCTTAAAGGATCTCCTCTTTTCTCAGGCCAAGCTATCAGAGCTTCAGCTTTCCTCTGCAGTCGGTGACGAAGCCTGATCATGGTGCATGCAGGCTTGCCCCTGAAAACATTAAATGGAATGACGACAAAGGCACGACGACGATGATGATGATGATGATGACTCACCTGTCTAAACTTGGCCCTGGCCTCCTTCTCCTTCATTCTGCCGTGAGCCACGAGATAGTCGAATACTTCTCCTGGAGTACATTGAGGAAAAACAGAATCATTAATCAGAACACAGTCATGATTTGATATCATCTTTGTCACAGATAGGAAGCATTTTAAATATACACATCATAAGTAGCATTGGCAATAGTTTACAGGAATGCATATACAGAGTTTTATCATTTTTTTCTGTGTTGAAGAGGACATAAAAGACAGCTTAAAAACCACATGAACTTGTGGTATACAGATCTGACAGTTGTTGTCTGTGCTGTGTATAATCATTTAGTGGCTCTAAAACCAGTATTGTTGGAATAACAAGCATCAAAATCAAAGCAAAAGTTTCCCCATTTAGTGGTCATGGATGAATGCTTCACTCACCACCACTGGCATACTCCATCACCAAATAAAGGGTCTTCTCCGTCTCGATCACCTCAAACAATTTCACTGCAGGGGAAAAATGGGAGAGAGAGAGAGAGAGAGAGAGAGAGAGAGAGAGAGAGATAGAGAGATGATAGGATAAAAAGATTAGCTACTGAGAAAATAACATTTTTAAAACATTGGGAGGTCTTAGTTGGTGTTGGCTGAGTATAATGCTCTGATTAGAGGACCCTGGTTATATCAAAAGATCCCAACCTAATTTAAATATTGTTTATTAACAAAGTAGCACAGTGCATGGTTGTTATGTATTAGCAAAGGATGAAAAAGATGGAAAATGCATTTTAAGAAATAGCAAAAAATATGAACATTTAAACATAATCCAGAATGTGATACAGTTTTATTACACATGGTGATGCAGCAAAGAAGGGGGCTTGTTTTAGTTTATTAAACTTCCATGACAGATCAGGTGAAGTTATTGAGCAGTATATCGAAAATCTCGCTTGTGCTAATGCTAATGCTATTGTGCTAATACTAGGATCTTCAAACCAGAGAAAAGCGTTAATTAGACTGGCACTGCCCTTATTTTGAGATTTTTTTTTAAGAGAACATTGTTGCAGGGTGTTGTGCAACTCGCTATATGAATCCAGATTTATTGAAATATTACAGTTCAGCTGTCAAAAAAACAACAACAATGCAGGCATTTTGAACTCACCTATATTTGGATGATTCAGTAACTTCATTATTCGGACTTCCCTGAAGAGCTGTGAAGACACAGAGGAAGATTTATTGCAAACACAGTTTGAACGACTTCCCCAGCAGAGTAAGAAGTCGTCAGAAAATGTTATTAAGCACTTGTTAAGGAGCTGCGTGAAGGGAACTGTGCCACAATTAACTCCAAAGTGAGTCTCCATCTGAAGCTGGATTACGCTCAGCGGGAACACGAGACGACCTGAGGATCATGGGCCTACTGTGCTGTGTAAAGCAATATGACTGGTGCAGTAACACTGAAGCACTCGACTCTGCCCTAAACAGATAAGGGCCAGAATTACAACTCCACTGACATGCTGCAGTCCAACCAGCTGGCTGCTCGGCCATTCAAACACCCAGTCAGCAGCATGACACAGCCTGCCACTGCAGAGGAGCTGTACACAAGGCTTACAGCCAGGCATCTGGTATATAATGTAATCATCTTAAAAAGGACATGCAGGAAAGAGCAGCACATTTATAGTGACGCTTTTGTTTACTGCTTTTCTCCTGCGGTTTACAAAGAAAGCAGAATTTGAGCTCCTTTACATGGTTTGTTTTGACAGGATACTTTCTTAAACAGTTTTACGAGGTACCCCGTAAAATGAAAAAGAATACCCCTCAATCTATTTTCTACAAGAAGTTTTGAGATCATTTAAACTCCTCTGTCCTCAGCGTGACTGTTTTTGTCAGACGAGCTCCTGCAGCCACTTAGAGGTGCTGTTGAATCATTTACATTCTGCTGATTCTCAGCCGTGCTCGGGCTGTGTTTGAGTGTTACATTTCAACACTCACTCAACTGGGATTATGCATCTACTGCTACCTGAGACAAAACACAGATTTTTGCCACGAGCTCACCACTTTGATGGGTTCTGAGGGACGCTTTCATCTCCTGCCTGTTACAAAATTGAGAGAATCGACTTAACATATCATTATCGAACATGTCACTTAGAAAACAGGGCTGGACCCTGCTGTGGTTTGCAATGCTTGTTTAATGTCTTCATATTATTATTGAGTGCTTGCCACTTTTCTAATGTCCTTTTAGGCCTTACATAAATGCAGTGATAGTCCATGTTTCTAGGTCATCAAACACAACCATCAAACCAGTGTGAGCAGGCCTGACTCTGTGGGACGGCTCAGCTGAAGTCTAGTTCAACAACATGGAGGTACTAACTCTCTCTCTAATTCCTGCCTCTGTTCTCTGTCTCTACTTGCTCGCCTGCTGCTCTTCTTCTTTCTTTCTGACACCTCTCGTCTCACTTAGCACACACATGCAGCACACAGAGAGCAGCTGAGGAGGCCTCGAAGAATGAGGCTTCTATATTGTACCAATCTTAAAAGAAATAAGACGTAAAAAGACAAAGGAAGGAAACTTTTTTCTTTCTAACAAGTACTTTCCATGGGCCTTATAGCCTATATCTTATTCTCCTGCACCAAAAACTAGGGCTCGACTGATATGGGATTTTTGGGGCCAATACCGAAATCAATATTGTGGAGAAAAAAAATCAGACACCCACATATCGACCAATATCATTCTTAGATCTATGTTCGATCTGTAGAGATAGATTGATATAGATATGCATCATTTTATTGTGTTGATCCCTAAAATGCAGTTATCAAACATTTGTGGAAAAGATATGCAGCATGAGATGGTCATACTGGAAGATGGTCCATCAACTGGAAAGTAACTGCGCATGTACGTGCATCACCGCTTGACACTCTGGACGGTGATAATGACTCTTGTCATCCATATAGCGCCCTCTGTTGGTGAATGAGAACTGTTGGTGTAATATGGTGATACTCAAATCAAATGCTATTTGACTGGTGAATAAATCTAATAATATCGGCGCATATCTGCGATAAAATTAGCCGATACCGATAGTCACTTGATATGCTAATATCGGCTAGCCGATTAATCGGTCGGGCTCTATCCCACATACTGCCGTAACACCTTACTTGAGCACTTAATGTGTATTAACCCACCACAGAAAGTCAACAAAAATGCACTTTTTAATCAAGTTGAAGTTACATATTCTTTTAATGTTTGTCGACATTTTTTAAAGATTTATAACATCATTAGACCACTGACAAGACAAAGACGACAAATAAGTTTATATGAAGAAAAAGTATAAAAATATTATCTCCTTCTTCCTGTGTATCATAGACTTGTCAAAGCATGAGCCTCTCTTTTTCTACTCAAGTTGCTAAATGCTCATGGTTTAATGTTGGGTCTTTGTAGATAATGTAACAATAAGTAAGGACTTTTAACTGCTACTTGTACAGGGTCTTGAAATAACATTTGTTATGAATTGGTGCTATAAAAATAAAGATTGATTGAAGTTAAAAGGTCTTATCAGAGGGTTGTTGTCTGATGTGCTTGTGTGTTTATTTGCAGAAGGCTACGATTTCCTTTTGAGATCACTAAAGAAATCTAAAATGGCCATTCTTGCAGCTTTCACAGTTTGAGCTTGTTATGTTGCCATGTTTGTTGCCGTAAAAAAAAATCTACAACTCCTGCGTGCTTCTCGTGTGTGGCAAACCCTGCTCCATATTCATAAGCTGCTGTGTTGGCCTGAGAGCTCCCCCCGTGGAAACAAGTCAATTAGAGTGGAAACACACTGACACAATAACAGAAAGATGTCCTGCGGTGCACTAGAATAAACACACAAGATTCATGCTCAGATATGCATGTGCCCAAGCCTGTGCATGAATATGTGACGCATCTGTCGAGACAGACCCTCTTTATTATCCTGAAAGAGTGAGGGGCTAAAGAGTCAGAGGCATTATCTCTGCCTCTTACTGCTGCCTCTCGGTCTGGGTCTCTCTCTCTCACTTTTGTTTACGTCATTGCCCTAAAGCCCCTCACATGGGAAGCACGCATGCAGCCACTTCCTAACAAAAATTAGAACCAATCTGAGAACGGCGGTGGAAAAACCACGACAGCAAACAGGGCTTGTCAATAAGAGTTCAATAGGGATTCAGCCACCATTGAGGCTGACAGATGATGAACTTGGGATCTGGGATCCAGTTTACTATTTATTTTAAATATATCTACAACCACAAAGGGGACGTCTCAGTGAAGCATTAAGCGTTAGTATAAGGCACCATGAGTAAAGGAAACAATCTTATGAGTTAAAATGACCTTTTTTTTAATCTAAATAGATTTAAAATGTTCAATTAGGAAAATGAATTGAGGTTGTGGTTGCAGGAAACGGTAACAAGAATATCGTCACAAACAAAATGTGCATCACAACATGAAAACACACCGTTTCCAATGCGCCTGAATCTCAGTAGTCTGTGCCAGTGACCTACTTCTAGCCACCCAGGGGCACCCAGACTCCCAAACTAGCCTTAATCACAGCAGAGTCCCCATGCAGAAGGAGCAGAGCAGCAGATATCAGACTGGGAACACTTACAGGAACTGGCTGCACTATTTCAGTCACAGCAGCACAGCTGTTCATTCAACTTGGAGATTATTGATAGGCTGAGTAGCCTGGAAGCCCTCATCATTCCAATGAGCGTGTACATGCGTGTTTGCATGTGCGCCAATAGTACTTCAAAACCTCAAATCAGTTAATAACCACTGCTCGCTGTTTGTCAAAGAAAGATAAAAGAGGCAGAAAGACAAACAGAGGAGCAGACGAATGGATCCAAAGTGTCACTGACATTTAGACAAACTGTCCTGTCCTCGACTCTTGAGCTGCTGAAAATAACCTCAACAAGGAAAGACAAGTCTCTCTGTCCTCATAATAATGGTCTACATCACCAGGGCAGCAGGCTCAATTTTTTTTTTAAACTCTAATTCAAAGTCCGAACCAGACTGAAAACATAGAAACATGAACACATAAATCCATATCTAAGCAGGGTTGACATTTGATTTGTTTTTGTGATTCATCGCAGACAACAGAGCTGCCTGACAAATCAGATTCCACTCATCTGAACAAGACCACAGCTCCTCCAGCCTGAAGGCTCATTGGCCAATGCAGAGTGGCATGCACAAGACAGATGTAACCAACAGCCATTAAGAGAGCGTGACCTGTAGTGTGCTTTTTGCAACTGGCAGAAAATACTGAAAAACAGTAAAGGTATTAATCACCAATCAACAAGATATGCACGATCCACTTTTTTTCTATTCGGATACGACACTGATTACGATTTATTTCGAAATCCTAAGTACCAGTGTTATTGTTGGTGTTATGTGTAAGGCTGTAGTAAGCCCGGCATTGCATTTCTTATTCAAATAGCAAAATATATATATATATATATCAAGAAATAAAAATGCAACAAAAAAACAACATTATTCCAAAGACAGTTATTTGAACTGTGTGCAGGCTCTTCATGTCCAAACAAGTAGCAGCAAAAACTGTAAAGTGTAAGTGAAATATTTTAAACTGAGGTGTAAGAGTGGTACTTTCACTGTGCATCATATAGAAGGAGCTGTTTCATCTCGTCCGAAAGTCCTGATGGAGACGAATTGTTGGCACTTGCAGTTAAGTGCCCAACGATCTTTCTTGATCCGTCGACGTGGATTGGCGCCGTCAGTCCGATACAAGATATGTAAATTATGTAAATATTGGACACGATATCGATTTTACATCTGAACTGTTCCATCTCTAGAGTCAACATCTTGACCCTTTTCTAAATGCAGATGTGTTTCACAATAGGAACAAACCTTCAGTCAGTGTAGATTGAAACAGCTCATCTGTCATGACTAGTCCATCAAACAAAAATCTAACATATTCATAACTGCTGCCCTGGACACAATGAAAAGAAATCAGTCTTATTTACAGATTAGGAAGAGCCAAAGAGTGACGGGACGGTGGGATGAGAGCAGTGTTTACTCAGTGCAAGAGGGGATTAAACGAGAGGTCTATTTTAGGGCTAAAATGCCTAAAAACCATGACAACGTCAACATCCCTGACCACAGATGACATGTGATGCATTTCCTGTGGCAGATCTAAGGAGTTGCTTTGAAAGCTTAGTTGACCTCATTTCCTGTTACACTGCAAAACGCCACAAAGTCACAACAGAGAGCGCCAGTGGGCCGTAAAGGAACAGACCAGAGCTTCATTCTAACCTCATGACTAATTTTGGCTTCCGCTAAACCTCTTTTTAAAATCAAGTAATCCAAGAAAACACCAATGTGACCAAGATAAGCTAAAAGACAATGTGATAAAAGATGAGATGTACGCTATCTCTGCTTTACGGATCACACTTTTAAATCTACAATTAGTTAAGTAAGAGAATGTGTAGTGTTGTCACAATACCAAACTTTGAATATACATATGATTAAATTATATAGATACCTCTTTCGAGGCAACTGCAACAAATGTAGCAACCATAATATGACCCATAAAAGGGTCATTTCTTGTTTTTTTAATCACCATAAAGTGCAGGAAAACACCTGCACAATATCTAAATTGCATAAATTTGTTGGCAACTTGTCAGAATCCAAACATATTTATTTTAAGCTTCAGTACTGGTTTTTACCATCATTACTTAAAATAACTGAGACTTTATCATTTCCAAAACGTGAAAAGTATCAAAGTATTGAACATTTTGACAACCTTAATGCCCAAGTTTGCATAAGCGAGTAAATTAATAGCTCTCATAAGTACAGGAATGCGTTTTTCATATGTGTGATGTGTTGCCAAAACTGTGTCCCAAACGAATACACAAAAAAAAAAAAAAGTTTCTGCCAGCTGGAGCCTTTTGCATTAACTGAAGGATCTCCTGCCGGTGTCTGTGTGTTTCATACAGGATTGTGTGTCTGTGTGTTTCATACAGGATTGTGTGTGTGTGTGTGTGTGTGTGTGTGTGTGTGTGTGTGTGTGTTGCTGTATAGGATCTGCCAGATCTCTGGCTGTGCCTATAGAGCCAGATGGTGAGCCCGCAGCCCGGCTCCTCTGAGACCATAAAAAGAGAGCTCAGTGGCATTTTGACGGGCTAACATGAAAGAGCAGACGTTCACAGTGATGCAGCCAGATCAACCTCACTCACGTCTAACACACCCTGACAAACAAACAGGATAAGTTAAAAAAAAAACAAAAAAAAAAAACCTTAAATGGTACTAGTGACTTTTACAATCCTTCCAAAGATTTCACCTCAACACAAAGTATTTCCTTAACTAAGGCAGAGCAAAGTAAGGAGACAAGGTCAGCTGAGACTCCACCACAAAGTCCTTCAACCTCTGACGTCCAATCCATGCATGTATAAGTCATGAGTCATTCAATCAATCACCATTATACCCATCTGCTGTTTGTATCAGCCTCTAGAAAAAGACATCTCTGCCACAGAAACAGATATTAAACCATGTAAGGATACAATGTGGAAGATCATTTCCTTATTCGAGAAGCTGTATTGCTGTGATTTGTAACACAGAAAATCTAGAAGTTGTTATGACTTCTGTTCTTTGTCAGATTTCCTCGGTGTTCCTCAGGTCAAGATAGGAACAGGGTGAGCAAAGCAGCCCAAAAATCTGTACAACTCGTCCTCATCCTCCAGAATTAAACATGGTGACTACCTCAAGAAAAAAAGATTTGAAAGAAATTGGATTTTTTTTGGTTACATTTGCATCTAAGCACATTTTTAACAAATGCACTACTGAAAGTGTAGGAGTGTGCCTGTTGGATGGGGGAGGGGGGGGGGGAGTCTCAGGAGGCTGAACGTGACAGTTACAGTATGAGAATAACATTTGACCGGCACAAGGGCAAACACAAGACAAGGTTATTAAATCATGTGACCGACTAGAGATGCTGGAGCCGACTAGCAAAGGTGATGACATGAACCACTTAGTTGACTAAATGCCACATCCTACAATCACTACAAACCCTAAACACCAGGATTGAGCTCAACTACCTGTCAACAGTGGTGTTTTTTTTTTCTTTTACATGATGTCAACCAGAGGAAAAACTGTGTAAAAGGTTGGTGTTGCCTTTAATGCATCCATAGCAGAGCTTTTACAAGGATAAGGCAGGAGACTCTGAGTCAATGAGACAATCGATTCAATCCAGGAGACGACTGCTGCATTATAAAGGCAAGCTTCTGCATTGCAGATGGCACTTATGTATACCATTACAGCAATCTATAGAACAGGAAAAAGGATATCAACGACAAATGCAGAGATAAACCTGTCTTCGCATTTGGATACAGATACAAAACGCTCGAGATTTAACACATGAAGTGACATGCACATGCAAGCTTCAACTTTAATGTGCAGGCATGATATTACACCCACAATCCCCCTAATAAAGACCTGTACATATTCACACTCTCTACTGCAGCTGACATCTGAAAAGCCCACTGAATAATTGATCAGAAAGACCCTGATTGGTCAACAGCCTCACATGATACGTCTGCCTTGCCCATCTCCAGGCAGCGGACAACATGACCCGCCAAGTGTGTAACTACTCATGACCTACAGAAGTCCCAAAACGACGAGGACGGAGTCCGTTTATATTCAGAATCGTAATGCCACAAACACACACAATGACTCTAAATGCTCATTACTCTGCTGTGTGTGTGTGTGTGTGTGTGTGTTGGTGTGTGTGTGTGTGGTTGTGTGCAGATTAGAAGCTGCATAATAGTCTGTTTAACAAGAAAGCTCGCACAATGACATTTATCTCCAATTGGATGAGTAGGGAACTGAATGCTTGAAATTCTCACAGCGTCTTTGTGCTGATTGGTTGAAGAATTGAAGTTGGATCCCATTAAGATCCAAGTGAATTACAAATGAGGAGGACAATGCTGGAAACTACATAGCACTACAAATACCCCTATAGTCTACGGTATTGTTTTTTTTCTTGTTTTACAAATTCACAAGTAGGATCTAAGCTCAGAACAAAATGTTTAATGTAAGTCACATTAGCCTTTTAAAACGATACCCTCACCCTGTAGATTTTCCTTGGTGACACATTGAGTGAACGCCTCTCAAATTTGGTTTGAAATAGTAAAATGACATACTGTACGGTGGTGTTTTCACACATGGACACATTTTTCACTCATACTCTACGAGGACTTTTCCCCACGCCAAAACCCCTAACAAAACATATGTGTGAAGTCAGGTTGAGCCGATGTGTGAAAAGCAGCAGGAAATATTCAAGAAAATTCACAAAAGCCGGCCACAAGGAGTGATGACGTTCATATCAAGTGACTGGGGCAATTGTCATGAACGTGGTGAAGCCGCTTCATTCGTTTTTCTGCTCTCCTGAGCCCCTCCCCCCCACCCCCCCCAACTTGCAGCCTGACTCAAGTACACTTAAAGAACTGCAGCTTCATTTTTTTTTTTTTTTTACAACAGAGGTCGCTGCGCGATTAAGACCAATTCTTTATACTGTGCGGGTGTGGCCGATCACATTTACTGACATCTGCCTGACACTACACAACAGTGAAGCCTGTGACAACCAATGTCCTGCAGCCTCATATGCTGAGCTGTCAGAGTCACAATCACGAGAGACAGCAGAGGCCCTTTCATCTGAAAACCATTTACCTCAACTATTCACTAAATTGTAAGTTACAAAATCATCTTCCATTCATATCATAGTGAGGAGTTATCATAGATATGCACTGCTAGCATAGAATGATGGCTCTGTAGGGTTAGCCAATACCATATTTTATTCATGGAATTAAACTTCCTAACCCGCTGCTCAACAGCAACTCGCTAAAAAGGATCATCAACAGCTCGGACTGAACACCCACACACACAAATAAACGCCTGACAATGTTGAACACCAAACACGACAGCCATCAGAAGTCAGTCGACAAAAATCTAAACAGCTTCCATGTGACAAGTCTTATGTTTAATACACATAATGAAATCCACAACTTTCAAAATAAAGGTCCAAGCTTCAAAATCATCATCAGAACAACATGTAGAAATTAAAGGGAGAATATTTTCAACGTGAAAGAAACAAATTTTCGATGCTGTATGATGCCTACTATTACATCGTAAAAAAGGCTTTTTGTGGATGAAGGTTCCCAAATACTTAAACTCCTCTCATTCCTACTCAGACCAATGCTCAATGGAAGGTATACTGGGGGGGGGGGGGGGTAATTGTTGCTATGATTTTGTCATTAACACGGCTTGTTAAGCAATATTTTCTTACCTTGGCAGTCTGCAGAGAGACAGAGGCCAAGTGATCCATCAAGACATAAACTGTTAATGTAGGTGTGGAGGCTTTAAATGGTCCATTATTATAATGACTCATAACGGCAGTAGCTTAGCAATTTGTTCATCCTGTACAAAACACTTAAACAAATAAAAGAGTAGCAATGACGAGCGATGCTACGATAGTGTCATGACCGCCAAATTAAATCTTTCTCCCTGCAGACCACCATTATTTTTTCAGACGTACAGTAGATGAATGTTGCTTATGCTACAGGTCTACTGTTGTCTGTCAACAGTTTTATCCACCGTGAGGATATGTGCATGGATGTGGGTGTATGTTTAATGAGCAGAAAGAGCTAGATTTGGCTTCAGTAATCAGGAAAAAAAGACCCTAACCCTTTGTTATTAATTGGTTATGACTGCTAAACAAGAGTAAGTGACAAACAGGCAGGCGGGCAGGCAAGCAGGGGTATTTATAGCTGCGCTGACCACAAACCAACAGCGAGTCAGGAGTAAAGTGGGAGAGGGAGGGGGGGTGGAGATTAAACAAGCCTTGTAGTCTCTCTTGACTACATCTGATTACATTATGTAAAATTGCACATCCTGAGTTCAAAGAGCAACAAAAAACAAGAGCAGCAAGGACTCAGGAATGACTAATGGAAAAGACATGATTCTGTAACCCAAGACATTAGTGGTACCATGTGGCCATAAAACAAACACTCACCTTCTGTAGACTGGTGGGATTCAGCTGGGTTTTGTCTATGATCTTCACTGCGACCTACAGAGAGAGAGAGAGAGAGAAAAAAAACACATAGAAGAAGAAATTAAAATGGGGATATAGAGCGAGGAGGGGTTTGGAGATCAAAGAACAACCAAGATGTCAAAACTAATTCCAGCTTTGTGTTTGTGTTGTGGTTGTGCAGTGAAAGCTTGTGTGGAAATGAACTATCCTCATTATTTCACTATTCGGCTGTGAGGCGGCTTTGTCAAAACATGTCACAGATGGATCCGTGCGCTCGCTCTGAACACACCTCAAGGCTCTTCTATCCAGTAATTTGTGAAGAGATGGGAGCTCTAACTGGCAGAGAGATAAGAGAAGATAGAAATATGTATTCGTTTGCGAGGAGGAATATAAATTGAAACACTTAAAAACATCGACTGCTGTAAATAAATGCATCCGCAGACGATCCCAGAAGGCATTTCCGTTCAGTAAAACGTCCCCTTTTGTGGCATGCAGGCCTGTGTTAGCGTATCTGACTCTGCAGGTAGATGATCTGACATCGGCTCTGCAGTTTTCGTTTTGCAGCAGTCTGAACCATCCATCTCAATAATCACCCCAAAGTGCACAATGAAACCGACCTGCTCCCCTCAGCAGCTTTCACACAGAGACAAGCTGAGCCATACTGCAGCCTCACCAGTAAGTAGAGGTACATTATACTGATTAATGATTGACTGAGCAGTTTTATAATGTGATCTGGTCAATGTAATATAAATCAACTATGTAAAACATTTTAGCCTTTAGTAGTCGCACCAAATCATTCAATAATTATGCAGATTTAACACCAGCTAATGGTTAAAAATGTCTCCAGCCTGTGCCTGCTCAACATTATGAAAAGCTTGATATTTATGTTGTAGGATTTGTCAGAGATTTTCAGTGCAATTTAGTCGGGTAACCAGTCCGTTTCGATGGTAAATGTAGTGAATTGAGGCAGTAAATTCCTCAGTGCGTGCTATATTGAGCAGGAAAGCTAAGTTGTTCTGCTAGCTAAGCAATGCCCCCAGTGCCTCCATGTACCAGAATGCCCCGTGTTGCATGTCTACAACAATATTATAGAAATACAGCTGAATATTCAGACAGCCAACACACTTCCATAGTTATCCTTGTCCGTTAAATCCTTTCAGTCATACTTTGGGGTGTCTTGTTTGCAGTTTCAAGGATAGTTTTTTGAAGCTAGCTTAAACTAAAAAACAAGTTCTGGCAGGCAACCAGATACCCAAAACACAACAGGTTTATAAAACTGTGCCACAAAAAGACAAAAAAATATGACCAAGAACTGAAGATGATTATCAAATTGTAAGCTAAGGTTGTCAAATTGTGCAATACTTTGACACCACATGTTTTCATCATATCTCAGTTTAAAGTTTTGGTAGAGTGACAATCAGAAAGCTTTCTAAAATATTGAAATAGAGATTAGATTAAACATTTGTGTCAGAGGTTCACAGGCCGGTAAGGGATTCCAGACCATGACCTTACCTCTTCATTTCTGAAGGGGCGTTGAGAAGCCAAACGATGGCGATCGCCATATTGGTAATACTATCTCAACCTAACTTTTAATCAATCCAGAAAACAGGAAAAGCAGTAAAGCTGAGGCGGCCCTTAAGCCTCCTGGCACCTACCTGTCATTCAATTCAGCCACACCCCTCATTATTATTATTATTATTAAGGCTCTTAGATTCAATAAAATCAAAACGGTTGAGTGACAGAAAATCCAGCTCCTGCACAAAGTGCACCCATGAAGAAATGGGCTTTTGTTTTTATGAGGCTGTAAACACATTTTATTTCAGTTGTAAAAATTTAAATTTGAATATGGGACCTAATGGGGATTCCCTCGTGTTTGCAGACAACCTCAAGTGGACACTTCGAGAAACTGCAGGTTTTTGCACTGCTTTATTGACTTACATTTTGTTTTTTAATTCTGGAGGTTACGGCTAGTCATGTTCAAAAGGAGGCCATTCTCCTCTAACATCACTCTTAGCGAGCTCAAAGGCTTTCACATTGTGGTACCTGAGAGTATACTGAGTATACTGTAGTTTGCGATTAAGGAATATTACAAAACATTTAAAGTTCACAGTTTTGAGTGTGAAATGGCAGGAGTGATGTGGCAGTGATTGAAGGTAAAACAACATATCTGATAACAGCTTTAGCTACTGCTTGACAAGAGCTAAGTCAGCATTTCACCAGGTACAAGTACTGCAAACTTATGGAGACCTCAATCACTGCTGTGGATTAACATTTCGTCTTTTGATAAAGGGCTTTGCAACCCCTCTCCTCTGCCATCTATATAAAAAGGGAGGAGGGGAGAAACTACCCTTTTAGACTAATGACACTATCGGCGTATACATTACTATTTATTACAACATTGTTACTGTGACTTTTGCCTCAAGACATCTTAATAAACCTGCTTCGGTGGATGCAAACTCTGGCTCTATTCCAAAGCATTTCGCTAAAGGGGAAACCGCGAAACAAATGCTGAGTCACAGCGGATAAAGAAGGAAGGTTATTTATCCTGTGCAGTGGGCACCCGAGACTAAAGTTCAACTTGCAGGGACGCTGAAATTCATCCATACCCCAAAAAACGTGACCGCAAAAAGAAAGAGTCTAGCAGAGAGAAGAGCAGAGCAGAGTGAGAGACTGCAGGGAGGCTTCATGTTTGTACACACATGCAGCACGCAGGTGGTGTCTATTTGCAGCCTTGTGTTAGGTGGGCAGGTGCACAGACAGACCTCACTCCCTTCTTCTCTGCCTCCTCCTGTCATGGACAACACTCAGGTAGAGAGAGGCATGTGTATGTGTGTGTGTGTGTGTGTGTCAATTTAAGCCGGCTGGTATTAGAGCTGTCGTCATGTATCACTCTATTGTTCCAACTTCCACTATTCCCTCTGCATGAGTCAGAAGTATTTATTACATTTCCTCACCGTGCACTGAACCAATATTTGCCTTTTGAGTCTCAGATTGAGAGATTGGATGAATTGCATCACATCACATATCAGTGTTTTGTTATTGTGTGTGTGTGTGTGTGTTTTCATTCTAAATGGACTTGAGGGTGAATAATTCAGTCCCACAGTGACAGAAGGGCAACAAGCATCACTGTTAATTATTCAGCGCAGTCAGGACACAAGGCCCATATGCTCCCCACCGTATGCAGGTCTTGTGATCGAGCGCATGTGTGAATATTAGAAAAGCACATAAAAAGGTGGAAACTTGGTCAAATGGAAGAACTTGAGTAGTGATGATTTTCTTGTACATCCTTCCCTCCACTTGTTATTCCCCTCCAAGCTCTCTTTTTCACAAGTTCAGGAAAATCATGTCTCTGTGTTAGAGATAAATACTTTAGCAGAGTATAAGGTCTTATCTCAAACACTGAAAAGATGCTGCTATGTACTGTAGGTAAAGTAATAAATGAAGAATCAAAATTCTAGGTTTCTGTTTATTCAGAGATAGATTATGTGTGTATATTTTGTGGGATAAAAACTTGGATTCAACATTAGTGTTATGCATTCCTGCACCACTTGGGCAACAAGAGTTATAATTATGAGTTACCATGTTGTTTGAATTCTCATGTTCGGGTTATTTTTTAATTTTTTTTATTTTTTTGGGGGGACAGGACAGTGGATTCGGAAATTAGGGACAGAGAGAGTGGGGAATGACATGCGGGAAAGGTGCCAGATTTGAACCCATCATGCCGCTTTGTTATTTTGCATTTCTTCTTTCCACTTAAGAGCTGTAAGTTCATGGTAACTTATCTTTGTTCAGCTTTTAGGTCTAATAATAGCTGCACTTCTATATTTAGCTCTTTCATTTTGTTCTCTGCACTGTGTGTGTTTAAAGAGAACTACTACAAAATAGTTAATGGTTAAAGCATTTTGTCAAGCAAAGATGACAAACATATCTTCATTTCAGTTTGTTTTCTGTTTGATGTTCTTTTTTTTTTTTTAAAGTTGTTTAGACAAAAATATGAATCACTTGATTAAACAATTAGCAGTCCCTTACCATACTGCTGTATATCACAACATGACAAATGTATCCAGAAACAAGCACAAGATATTTAAAGTGATAGTCAGTTTATTTAAAGGTCACATGTTATCCTCCTTTTCTACAAGTTTAAATACGTCTCAGAGCTCCCAAAACATGTCTGTGAATTTCTCACTAAAGACCCACTCTGATCCTGTATTTGATCATGTCTATAAACCCCCTCTATTTCAGCCCTGCTCAGAACAGGCTGTTTCTGTGTCTGTACCTTTAAATGCAAATGAGCTGTGTCTGACCACGCCCCCTCTCTGGAAGGGCTTAGGTGGATTGGGCTTTCTCGCACCATGCCCTATTGTTAACGGTGAGAAGGCAGACTGAGAGGTTCAGAACAAACACCTAGCTGTGGGAGTGTCACCCACCTGGGGGAGGGGTTACTGCCCTTTGTGATGTCACAAAGGGAAAATCTCCAAACGGCCTGTTTGAGCACACATTTTTTTGAAAAGCAGAGCAGGCAAAAGATGGAGAGGATTGACTTTTCTCATATTTGGGGAGTTTATCTATGGACACATATTAGTCTTAGAAAAACATGTTTATTTATAAGAAATGTTGTATTTTATTTACATTCACATTTAGAATACAGCATTTAGCAAAACTGTAAGATGACAATTTCTTTACAATGAATTAAACTTATAATAATAATAAAGTGTCATCGCCCAATCCCTGTGGGTAGGTGAGGGCATATGGTAAAGGCAAATGTTTCCATAAGTGCACTAAGCGAAAGTCAGCATGTGTGAGTGAGTGCGTATGTGTGTGTGTGTGTGTTAGAGTGTCCTCATCCTGTTGCCACCCTCTTCAGCAGTTAGAGGACACTCTATAGAGGAGGCCGCTGCTTTTTCCCCGCAGAGCTCTTTATGATGTTTTTTCCTTTATTTTCAAGGTTTAAAACTTTTCAGTTTATAGAAAAATCTCTGCTGGTGTGTGAGATCTGCTGGCACAAAGCTAAGATAAAGTTGGTTTTAGTGGGTTATGTTCTTTCCACCTGTTCTCTCCTCAGTCTGAGCCATGTCTTTGCATTCTGATGAGCCAGCAAAGGCGCTCAGGCACACAAAGCCGAGCCTGACCTTCTCAGCAAACACTGGGTCGCATAGCCAATGTGCCTGTTTAGCATTAGCAGTAAAGCATGCAGCATGGATCAAACTGTAGCTGGTTTGAGCTGGAGGAAGATTCATGCCCTCGACACTCTGACATGCCCAAGAATATAATGACACCCAAAAGATTGAAGCCTGTAAGAATCTATTACACAGACATGAGCAGGTATGTGAGGTCGATCGGTGAGTCTCTACAGCTGATTGAAGGACAGAGAACAGATCACAGGCCGTTGTTTTCTCCTTAGGGAAACAGGAGCTTTAATTACTGACACACCGAAGCAGGATGCCTATCACCCTGACAGGTCAGCAATGTATGACTGTGAGTATGTGTGGGTTTGTGTGAGAGGGAGAGAGAGAGAGAGAGAGGGAGGGAGAGGGGGGGGAAGAGAGGGAGAGAGCTTGACCTGGTCTGAAAGTTGGAAACCTGACATACTCAATAACATTTTTTTTGCATTAAGGGGACATCATTCCCTTTTTCAGGCCAAAAAACTTGAAATAACAGTGTCAGTATAAACTCTCTCTCTGCGTGAGAGTTAATAAATAATCTGTCCACTCTGCGGCTTCTCTAGTGGAAGCTTAAATGTAACTAAAATGATAAATGTGAGTTGGAATGAGCAGATGACGTATGATGTGCATAATGTAATTCCTGCAGTTTGAAACCAAGACAATGGCTGTATAGTATGATCCAAAATCGTAGTATGCAATTTTGTGTATGCGAGAAATGCCAGGATGTATACAGAACTCTTACATATGAAACAGAGCGCACTGGTCACACTAACCCAACCCACAACGCAGAGCGGCTTTCAGACTATCCAATCACAGAGCTCACCATCAGCATAGTAATAAAAGTAACCATACTGAAATACATTTCATATGTGGCCAAGTAATGAACTGCAGACTGCAGATGAAATCTATTTACAGACCAAGAATCGCGCTAGCTTGATGCTAGCATATTCAACATAGCTCAGACCGGAAGTAAAATCATCTGACCCGTAGTTTAGTATGTTGTAAAACAAACAGTGGGGTTAGTATGCGGTGTATATTGTTTCAGTATGTAGTATTTGGTTTCAGACTCAGCCAATAATAAAAAAAGTGGTTAAATTATGTGTTGGATCATGGGAGATGTAGTCTTTATTTTTATACCACCATCATAATTGTTAAAAAAAAAAAAAACTGTCTGACTTAACTCGGCAATAATCATGTTTACAGATGAAATTATGTATTCAAATTTTACTGATTTTATCATTTGATGCTAATTAAATTGCCACAAGTTACCTAAGACCACACTAACAGTTCAATGGATTCCCTCCAATATGTTTGATGAATTATCAGATGTTTCCAGAAAGACAGGCTCCCAATGAAACACACTGTTAGAAACATTTGGTAAAAAAAAAAATGGGCTCAAAACTTGATGTGAAATAAAACAACCGCTCTTTGTTTTTAGACATTTTAACGCAGACATGTTTCTTAATAATGAATTTTGAATCCAAAGTGATGTTATCTCAAGGAGGACAGTATGTTATGGGGTGCTGGTTTAGCTCAGCCTCTTGAGAAGGAGCTCAAAGCCCAGAGTCCCCAACTCATCGCTGCAGGTTCCACTCAGATCCGAGTTCCTTTGCAGCAAGTCTACCCCACCTTCTCCTTCCCAACAGATACTTCCTGTCTGGTTTTTTTTTGGCTTTCCTAACTAATAGAGGCCCAAACATAATCTTTAGAGGAAGTCTATTTTGATTATATAGTTAAACATGATAAATACTTTTCTTACCTCTCGTCCAGTCAGGACATGTCGTGCTAGCTTCACCTTGGCGAAATTCCCCTTCCCAATAGTCTTGAGGAGGCGGTAATTGCCAACATGAGGGTGCTCCTCTGTGGAGGTGAAGGAGTTGCGGCATCGCGGCAGGCTGTGGCGACTCGCAGACTTTGTCGGGGGGACGGGGGGCTCCACAAAGCCGTCCACCGACGAGTGCTGCAGGAAAAGTCAAACATGTGGAGATCAGACACTTTCGATTTGACAGTATACGTCTCTTAACGTCTCTGCCTTTTTGTGAGGACACTCAGTAAGTTCAGTAGTTCTCTTTCCACACCGGCTCTTCACGTACAAAAAACGATGCAGCAGAGTGCTGCAGTGGAGATTTGTGTTTGTGCCAAAGCTAGGATATCCTCTGTGCAAACGAAGATGCACACATTAACACAGATGATTCAGATACAAGAAAGGGATCCACTGTGTGGATGTGGATGCGGTGTGTTTGTCAGAGCATACATCCATACGTTTTCTGTGCATGCAGACACACAAAGTGGTACCCTGCTCGAAAAAGGACAAAGAGGAGGAGAGAATCAGGTTTCCTCTTGTCTTCCCTCCATGACACCTTAACCTCTTCACCTACAGACCTTATCAGTCCTCAGGCAACTTTTGATCAAAGAAAGAGAACTCCTTTGACTTTGCGCATTTGCGAAAATGTTCTGAGCAAAGTCTAGACTTATCACAACGTTAGCTTCAGCTTCATAGCTGAACACGCAAACAAAAAGTGTCCCTATGATTGGCACGCGAAGGTGAATGAGTAACAGCCTGGTATAAGTACTATGTTGGCACAGACTCCAAACACTCTCTGCTGGTCCATCTCCACTCCTTTATAACAGCTGCTGATGTCAGTCCAGGTCAGAAATCCCATGATCCTTTGCTCCAGAGCACCACACCCCAGCCAGAGAATAAAGCGTTGGTCTGGTTACCCAGGCTCCCCTGCTCTCATTTCACGGGGGGGGGGGGGGGGGGGGAATGCTACACCCTGCAGGGTGCGCATCAACCTAAGCTATCCCACATCCTGACAGAGGGAGAGCTACACTGCAGGATTCAAACACTTCCTGGTGTGACGTGATGTGAGAGAGTGAGAGCAAGGAGAAAACGCTGATCTGACGCCAGTCATAGTCAGCACCCCCATTTCTAATGCACCAAAACTCCTTCCATTACAGAGTTAAGTATGCAGCCAATAAATATTGATACTAAATTGTCTTCAGTCATTTCAACCAACTTTAAATCAGACTTGTCATTTACAGAATTCATCCTCTGTCACATGGGCCCATACACACAAACACACTCTTAGTGTAGCTTACTGTAATCTATAAGGCGGCATCTGTGCAGGCACACATCAAGACACAAAGTTTGTTTCACTCACCCAACCATTATGATGTTACATGTTCATGAATGCCAGACCTATAAAGTATAGCACACAACTGTGCAGACACATAAAAACAAGAAAGCCACGGGAGAGCTTCTTCTATTTTCCTGCGCTAAAAGCCACTCGTCTCTCTGAGTAATAAGCTGTTATGCAATGCAGTTCAGCTGCTAGTGGGCCTCGGGGCTGCCTGATGGAGTCAAACAGAGGCAGGCTAGGCTGGCCTGCTACTACTGCCTGTGCTCCTGAGCCGAGTTTTAATAGTTGTCCAGCAGTCCAGCATCCATGTCTACGAGACCTGAAGCAGAATTAAACTGTGTGAGACAGTTACATTAGAGTCCCACTAAACTGATGCACCAGCAGAGAAAGGATCAGATAGGACGCAAAGTTACATTAAGGGGACGTTACACAGCTTGTGAAAACCTTAATTGTGAAAACATTTCGATCACCTGAAGATGACAACGATCCTGCAGGTTCTTGTGATGATATAAAGGCCCTATTTTTAGACATGAGACTAACCTTTGATGGTCGGCTTCTGGCTATTTTCCACTGCTTGTACTTGTAACACAATCTAATAAGAGGCTTTGGCCTGTGCCTCATCTTGTTTCCAGGAAGAAGAAGAAGAAAAAAAAAATCAGACAAACCTAGATATGTCAGAGCCTGTCAGCATACACACACAGCAGTCCTCGTTTGGACTGATCTCAGCAGAGATACTCATTTTATCACGCTCTTCTTTGTGTGCCTGAGAAGAAGCCCCTGAGGGAGGAGGAGGAGGAGGGTGGTGGTCGTTCATAAACATTCCTTCACACGAAGTGAATGAGAAATCTGCATATTTTTCTTTAGCCTTTGAATAAATACTTGTCTGTGTGTGCTGCTCTTCAGTGTCGTGGCAGCAGAACGGTGAATAATAGCACTCTCCCTCCTCCTCCTCCTCCTCTTCCTCTTCCTCCTCCTTAGCACTGAGCGTGCAGTTACAACAGGGCCCAATAGGTGATGGATGTCACATTGCGATGCTACCAAGCGTTGCCATTGAAAAGTAGGGCAACATCCTCCCCCACCCTCCCGAAATATTGACGTTGTGGACCAGAAAATACCGACACAGTGGCAAAGAGTGGAGCGACATGATTTCTCCCACAGGCCTCAAAGGCAACCTTTTCATTCTGCACATTAACATTCAAGCTTCGCATGTATCGTTTAAAAAGGCAAGCACACTGACGCAGTGCGTTGTTACATTGTACACAGGCAACATAAGCAGACATAACCGACCTGCACCTTTCTATTCTGGGTTATTCAAGGCCGCCTGCGTTTTATTCCCGTCAGAGTGGAAAAATAGGCTGAGTTCCCATTGATCCGAGGAGCTCTGCAACACTAGCACCAAAAAAGCTCTGCTAAACACGTAGTGCCACACAAAAAAAAAGAAGAAAAAAAAAGCCAAATCCCCGCTGTTTATCCAGTTCCCACGGCCGATAACACGCCGGCGTCTGAGGACAAGAGTACTTACATTCTCGGTGTCACGCTCGTTCACCGTGGGCAATGGCGTTCTGGTCGACATCTTGTGTGCTTCACAGGCCGCTCGGCGATGCAGCGGGCTGGGCAGAGCAGAGCAGACACGGCGCGGTGCCTCCGTCCCTCTCTACATCCCCTGTAAACACCGCAAACAGCGGCCCGGGATTTACCGCAGCATAGCGCGCAGGGCCGAGACGACACGCCAGATTTTTTTCCCTTCTCGGCTTTCGTGCACTTCCCTTCAGGTAGGCAAAAAGGCAGACAGAAAAGGAGGAAAGAGAGAGACTGAGAGAGGGGGGGGGAGAGAGAGAGAGGGAGAGAGAGAGACTGAGAGAAGGGGGGCAGGCCAGGAAGATGCGTCGGTAACGGACGGGTCTGCGCAGCGCATCTCAAACCTCCCACCAGGAAGGATGGAGGGATCTCTCTCTCTCTCTCTCTCTCTCTCCCTCTATTTCTCTCATACACATACACTCCCTTTGTCTCTTCTTTATAGCTCATTATTCGAGTCACCAGAAAACAGTTAGGCACACAGTTGCAACAGTGTCCGCCAGATATAGACCAAATAAAACTAAAGGGCGTGTCAAACCGGTCCAAAGTCATTCTCGATGTCCTAAAAGCCTGAATATAACTTATGTATTGAGGACAATATGGGTAAATTAAAGGTTATAAAAAAGCTTGAATACCATAAATTTAAACCTTGTTTTTTTTTTGTTTGCATGTGTTTGTTAGAGATGCATTGTTTGTACCATCCTTGATATCCATCCTCCATATATAAAGGTAGAGAAGCTGAGTGATTTCCTTCATGTGGTGTTTGAATGTGGTAAACAATGTCCACATAAAGGCCTAGTTCATGAGTAAAGCCTGTCAATCAGGAAACTTGACAGATTACGCCATCTGCTGGTCAAC
The DNA here is from genome assembly GCF_963584025.1 of Labrus mixtus. Lineage (NCBI taxonomy): Eukaryota > Metazoa > Chordata > Actinopteri > Labriformes > Labridae > Labrus > Labrus mixtus. The sequence goes on along the minus strand of NC_083617.1, from coordinate 8,356,826 downwards.
CTCAGCATTAAATTCACAATTTCCCCTCAAGTTGTGATACTACAATAATTTCTCCCTGAGTGAGTAGGGAACAAAAGAAAAGTCTCTAAATTTGGAGTCATATATTTTGTATCTTTCATTCATGAAATCACCCTGAGTTTTTCGTTTACAAATTACACTAAATAAATAATTATAGACCTACAGGAAAGAGTATACAGGTACAACATGAAAAGAAGAAGCTCCATGGGTATAAAATATATATTTTTTGGAAGATGTATTTTTGGGCTTTTGCCTTTATTTTACAAGACAGTGGCAGGAGGTCGGATTTGAACCCAGGCCATCCGCTTGGAGGACCATAGCCTCTGTACATGGGGTGCAACCTCACCGCTTGGTGGAGCCCCCCAAAAAATACATTTTAAAACACACTTACAGCCATGATAGCCCTCTTAAATACAGACTGATTGAACATAGCCTACTGCTAATCCTCCTCCACAAAAGCAACACAACTGGGTTTTACATTGTTAATTTAATATATTGGCTTTGTCTGGAAAATGTTGCCAAACATTATTCAGTTATTTGAAATAAATATTCTCCCTAATTTTGCTATCTTTTTATAAATTTAACTGAGCATATAGTATAATATTTACAAATTTTAAAATCAAACCCCTAACAAGTCTCGCATTTTTATTTTGTAGGGTTTTCTGTTGCTAAATTAACAATCATGTAGGACTAATATTACCAACAACATTGTTGAATGTATTCTTTTTTCTGGGAGTGGTAATGTCAATGTGATTAGTCCAGGACTTTGTGCAGGACTTTGTGCATACACGGTTTGTCCACTAGGTGTCAGGCTGCACTAGCATTACATTGCACACGTGCATTCTAAGACACGCGGGGCCTTGAACGAATAATGACATGCTCATCTTTTTTTTTATCAGCTGTTATCCTTTGTCTCATGGATGTCATGGATGTTCTGTCATGTCATGTTTACAGAGAGACAAGCGCTGCAACAGGAGGTTAACGTCCAGCTCTGAGTCTCTTGTGTGAGATGTCACGTCTTCTTTTGTCTCTGCAGTATTATTTGTGGGATTCAGACAGACAGAGCACCTTCCTGGCTGTTACATGACTGATGGTTTGTCTCAAAAAACAGAGAGGCCCCACTTATAACAATGGACACAGCATGACATAACGTATCACAATAACTGATGGATATGAGACCTGAAAGCCACTGAGAACATGAGGTCTGTTTTTGTGGTTTTGAGGAATCTTTAAGACAACCTAGCTTCCTTCCCACATCAGCAGATTCAGGTTAGAGGTCTCAAGATGAATTCCCTGAAAAGCTTATGACTTAATACATTTTAAACCAGAAAACAAAAGGCAGAGAGATACTGTAAGATGGTTCAGCAAAACTAAAAAGTTATCCAACACTGAATGTTGGCGTGTGGATGGGCATTTTTGGAATTCTGCATCTGATCCCAGCATGGAACGGGTCCCAACGTAGCAGATTTTATCCTCTCTGAGCCCGAACAACTGGGACCAGCTAGATAACCCCACAAGATACATCCTCTTTCTACTAACAGTGAGATATTTTTTTTTTCTTGCTGTTATCTATTTTAGATTTGGTAACATTTACACAGTTTAAGGTGTGTTTTTTTAAATTCATACATTAACACGATGAATACATTAGATTCTTGTCTTATTTGTGCTCATTGTAGTGACTGACTTGTTCACATGGAATTATCAGTTGAGTGTTGAGGACTTCTCATGTGCTAAAGGAATGAAGCATTTGCAGACAGAGCCCAGTCTGCATGCTTTGGATTTGCATTCTGTACCTGAGCTGCACGCTGTGGAATGTAATGGGCACTGACACTGGTTTAATGAGTGCATGTACACCCAGGGCCAAATGCAATTACATGCTCTCACAGGCACCCATCAAAAAAGAGGCAGCTGTTAACCGCCATTCATCGCGGATGGTCATGCAGTTAGTTGTCTTTGCAGGACGGGGTGAAAGGAAAGGGAGTAGAATGACAGAAAGAAAGGGGGGGGGGGGGGTTAAAGTTATTACGAGAAAGATGCTGTGCAGTAGCATCTGTCAGCATTGGCACTTTACCACTGCTGTTTTAGCCTGACTCAGTCTCACCAGTGAAAGTCAACCCCCGCTTTCCAGTCCGTAACAGTGTTTGCACGCATCCTGCTGGACTGTGGGAAATACCATGAGCAGCCTCGTCAGGAAGAAGGATGTTTTGTAGAGTTTTGCATGTTCACACTAACCCCCCCTGTTTGTGCCTCTCCTGTATTAACATTTCATGTGATTACTGTCCTCAGCATACAGTTCTCTGATAAATAGATGGAGATGTTTGATGTATACCCTGAAGGCTGTTTAATCATCGTTTCATCACCTTCATGAGAAAGAAAAAAGATTTGATGCAACCTTCCCTATCCAGCTAGTGGAAATGACTCTTTGTGCAACACAAAATAATTATTATTTTGTACAAAAATAGCAAATATAGAAGTGTTGGATTCAATGGGCAAAATGTCACATTAATGCAGCAGCACAAGATATATAATTTTTTCCATACTATTGTTCCTTGACAATACATCACCCCAAATGCAAATTGCTCGCCAAAAGTTTGGTCAGAGATTCAGGGGGTTTATGATAATGTAGCTTCAGAAAAGGTGTGGGCAACAGAGGTGTAGTTAAATCACCTCTTTGTACTCAAACCTCAGTAGAGTTTGAGTTTTATTTTCAAACATGCAGATTCAGCAGAAAGGCTGACTCATGTGACATCACTTGAGGTAAGGGGAAAAAAAAAGGTTTATGTATGCGGCCGATCCAATCAAAAACCTGTAAACTGGGTTGGGGGTTTTACAGGTAAAACAGTCCTCATTTAAGCACACATGCAATTCTGGATGCCATATATTTTGGTGATTAGAAAAAATGGAGTTGGAGATTGGGTAAGGGTCAGAAAATGTATTTGAGGGAAACTATGTTTTTTTTATTTTGCAACATTGCAGTGTGTTGTTTTTGGAGAAACTGTTTTAAGTGTTTAATCTGTTGCGAGCTCATGGTGGACTCATCTGGTGTAGCATGAAATACTAAAGAAACATGAGCAAACATGACTAAGCCCAGTGTTCAATTACTCCTGTTACAGCACATGTCGAAGTTGTAGTCACAACACAAATGATCGATTTGATCTAAAAGCATGAAAAACAATTGCAAATTAGAAGTCATCAGCAGACATTCCTGCTTCAGAAACCTGTTAACTGCACACCTTACAAGGCAGAGCTTGCAGTCGGCTGTCTGCTCTGACAAGTCAATAAAACCCACTGGTATGCTGAACATTTTTGGAAGGCAAGATAGATATGAGGCTGCTGTGGAATTTGATCAGGCACCAAGCCAGCCTTCTGTTCATTACAGAGCTCTCCAGCAGCAACACACCCTCCTGGTGAGCACTCCTCGACCTGAGCAAAAGTATTACTGACTGGCACGTCAAGAGCCCGCGCCCACCCCTCTGCCTCCCCTCACCTGCCTCTCTTCATGGCTGTCAAACACATGCCTGTGCTCACTGCTCACACACTTTACATACAGTACACATCATGTTCTTCTGCTCCCTCTTGATTTCTCTCCAAAGTTTCATGGGGAGGGATGGCAGGAGGGTGGAAAATATGAAAAGGCTTCAAAAATCCAGGGCAGATGTGAGCTGACGGGGCAGGAGAGATGGAAGTGGATAAATCGGTTGAAGCAGGAATCTCAAGATTCTGCTGCAAAACTGTGTCTTTATACCAGCTTTTCTTAAAACAGGTTGAGTTATGTCTGTTTAACAAAGTGATGCAATTAATAGCATGCAAACAGTGCTTGTATTTTGGGAGACTGGCGAGGCCTCCTTTTAGTCTGAGATAAAGTTTGAAAACATTTTCTTACAGAATGAGGACATTAGGAATGGATTTCTAATGGACCAAAGAATTACAGAAATACCAGTGTCAATATTTATCTGGGCTTCTCACTGGACAGACTTGAAATATTATGCACCTAAATTATCTGCAGCTCAGTATGGGTAGGACTTCCATGAAGCTAGCTCTTAAATAACCTTGACTTGGGACTAATCAAAGCCCATTTCTAGCCCTAAGGCTTTTACAATGATTTGGTAATCATTTCAATGAATAATACATCAGCACAAAATCATTAATGGGGAGAACATATTTCTCATCAGGTTTTTAATAATCATTTGGCTGGCTTTCCTCCTCCTTCACCATGATACTCTCTCGCGTTGGCTAGCGACTTACATCGAATGATGAACAGTCCCAATATTCATAGCAGTTTGAGCACAGGTGTTACCTCAAACATTAACAAGGCTCTGTTCTACTCAAGTGTTTTTGTGAGTCATGACAGAGTGACAGTGACGCAGCGCACACAAGGAAACCCCCTTGAAACTAAATACAGCCATAATTGATTATATTATAGACACGAGTACTTTTCCTAGTAATAAAATAATAAACATGCTTAAAGATATCAAAGTCGAGGGTCTCATTAAGCATGAGACAGGGTCCAAGTTAAAATAAACATTTTAATATTGTTAAAAAAACAACTTATGGGGCGCTGGTGGCGCAGTGGTTAGTGCGAGCGTCCCGTGTATGGAGGCTGTAGTCCTCAACGTGGGCGGCCCGGGTTTGAATCCAACCTGTGGCTCCTTTCCCGCATGTCAATCCCCACTCTCTCTCTCTCTCTCTCCCTGATTTCCATCTCTGTCCACTGTTCTATCCCTCCATTAAAGGCACAAAAGCCCAAATTTTGGAGGACGCATTGGGCTCTGCTAACTTAAAATGATTCTTTACAATTGGCCATCACACTATCCATAGAATAACCAGCAGTTAGCATATACATACAAGTGTTAGCTTGTAGGATGTTCATTTTCCCACAAACAAATGACGCAGTTTTAAATAGGTCTGTAGAATGAGATTGTGGTAAAATACTTTGAAGCTAAGCTCCCCTTGTTGACACTCAAAGACGCCCTTCATAGTGTAACCTATGTTAAGATGAATTTGTGAAAAAATAAAGTGTCATTCATGTAATTAATATCCAAGTGTGACCGTGCACAATTCAAACCCATTATGCAATTTTACACACATTTAAATGACAATGTTTTGAATTTTTAATCAATAAAATTGCAGAATTTTAGATTCTTACTATTATGTTCATAATAACCTTTATAATGTAGACCAGTTAGAAGCCTGATTTGACTTTTGTGTGGCTTATTATGTCATACAAAAAGGCCTGTTAAAAAGGTCCAGCTAACTCACACAGGTGTTTTCAGTTATCCTTGCTGATTGCATCTCTGCTCAGGTTGAAGATGGACACACCACGTTAGAAACAAAAAGTTGAAGGTTATAAAGGTGTGAGATGTCCTCTGCCCTTTAAGGTGCAAAACAACTAACAGGTGTTGGAGAGAGGTGCCAATCAAGCAGAGTCTGAACATGCCCACACAGTCCAGAGAGTACTAATTAAGCAATGTAAGTGAAAACACCTGTGTGGATCACAAGTGTGAGGGGAAGCTTTGATGCAGCTGCTTCCTCACAATGTGGTAGCGACTGGAACGTGATAAGGAGCTCGTCTTATCACAACAAACGCCTTGAATTCTTCATGCAATAACTAAAATGATTTTTTTGCAGTATCCTCAGATATTCCTGTTTCTGTTAAGTGTGGCACTTCAGTCTTTCACTATTTGCATGCATGACCATTAGCTAACTGTATGTGTTGCCCAGCTTGTTTGTGTACAATTGCAACAGATCAACTGAATAAGGTAACACACAGAGGATGTTGTGGCCTAGCGTAATGCTTTCTCGGTCCAGGATATTTCATCTTTAGTCCCAGCAGCTGCTGCGCTGTGTACCAGGCCCACTGAGAGAGAAATAACTTGTATCATAAAAGGCAATGCATTTACTGTTACTGTACTTGGGGATAATTATGATCCTTGTATATCATGTTTTCCCTTGTAATTATGCCATAATTCAAAGGCTTTCCTGGCGAGCCATAATCTGACAGGTTCCTCATCATATAACAAACTTCTCTGAGGAGCGGGCCTATTAATTGTCAGGATATAATTACATTCACAACACCCCGAGGGCCCGTCTCGTTTTGTCATCTCAGACTTACTGCTCCAAACTATAATTAGAAATGGTAATCACACAGGTATGGACCTCCAGGATTTATTTTTCAGCCCGACTGGAGGCTGATTGAAACAACATCTGTGGTTGAGCACCAGGCCGTGTTTACAACTTGGCACGTGTTCAATAACCACATGCAGTGGCACTGGGTAACATCATACCAGCAGTGTTCACCAGCATACACAAATGTGCACACATGGACTGTGGTTCTGCTAATTTGTTTGGCATGTATATTTTCCTGTTAGCTTGAGAGTTTCTTGAGTGGCGTGCGTGCATGTGTAAGTTTGTTTCCCCGTCAGTGCCCTCCTATGCTTGTGCCACCCTCATGTGACACTTTCTGCCAGTGTTAACAAGTGACCTCATCTCATTATGGCTTTCCGATCTCAAATGCCATCCAATAAACTTCTCATTTCTCACCTCTTCATGCACTCTCTCGCTCCATTAAAACACCCTTTACCTTTCTCTCTGACACGCACTCAAAGAGAGCGAAAGACAGGCAGAGGAGAGCATTGATTAACAGCACGCTATGAAGTGACTGTGAGACGTTTCTCTGTGAGAAGTGATTAATCATTTCAGTTCAAACAACATTTAGGTAACGCAGGCCCTGCTTTCAACCCGGAAAAATCCATTTATGTAACACTGTTGTACACCAAAGATTAGAACATTGTCTTATTCTTGGGTTTTAGTGACACGCTATTTAGGCCAAACTTTGTTTTAGGGATGAAAATGTTGGTCTGTTGCTCATTTTTTGTGGTGTGTTGGTTTACAAATATTGTGTGGCATATGATGACATTTTGTTCTGCAGAAAAGCTGAAGTGTAGACTGATTGGATGTCTGTCAGTTCTAATTTACATGCAACATTGTTTGTCAAACATTTGCACGTAAAATGTACCAAAAGGCACAAGCCTCACAAACACAGATGAGACACACTCCTATCTCTCGGGACGGCCTTGCATATGAAGCTGTTTTAGACGAGGACTAGAGAAAAGAAGAATAACACAGCCTACTCACGGCTTATTTGGATGTCATGTAAGTGTGTTTTGATCTTGGTCGTTCCGTGGGTCAATTTATGTGCAATACGAAGCTGAGTTAACCAAAGCGAGCTAACATTAGCCTGCTAACAAAGCAATGCAGGAAACAGGTAATTGCAGCTCGAGCAAAGGACAATATTGTCCGCCGCTTGTGCTTAATGGTGCTTAATTATGATGCGTTCTAATTCATAACTCCTTCATGCAAGTTGAGAGGAGTTGGAGGTGTGCCCAAACAGCAGTTTGTTTTGGATTAATGCTGGTGCTCAAGGGCGACATCTACTGGATCAAAAAGTCACACATTCTTCCTTTAATTAGTAGCTGCTTGCAAGCTGTAGCTTACCTTAGCCCAGTGACGTTAAGAGCATACTTTCTGCTCTGGATATTATAACAAACAAAATGTATGCGACTCATTCAGACAGTCGTCTTCTCCTTTCTCCTCATAATCCAGCAAGCTTAACAACCTGAAGTCCTCCACACATTCTTTGTTCCATAAAGATAAGAAAAGTTAGGTAATCAGCTGATTAGTTCATACACACACAAACAAACAAACTTTTGTTATTTCACTGAAAATGAAAGTTCACATTTTTGTTTCCTCATTGCCAAGACCAACTCATTTATGTTGTCCCACACAGGCTTTACCCATTTTCAACCAATCAACCAATCAAATGTCCAAAACAACAGAGGTCATCGCAGATCACCGCAGGGCTTCTGGAGTTGAAGGTTTGGTTTTGGTAACTGGAAGTGATTTATTGACTGTATTCGTCACATAAAACATTAAATTACAGTAAGTTTCATGGGTAATTCAAAAACAGTTTAAAAAACAGAGTTATATTCTCTTTATGCTTCACAAGAAAAAAAAGATTGTTTTAATGAAACTTCTGTATCACTTGTAAGACAGCAGCAGAACAAACAATAGTCAATTAAATTCAAGTTTATTTGTATAGCACGTTTAAAACAGCTTCAGCTGACCAAAGTGCTTTACAGACTTTGTCTTACTCAATGTTAACCTGCAAAAATCTCTAATCTCTAGGCTTTATTACAGTTTACAAAATTGGGGGTTTCCTGGTTGGTTAAGCTTTTCTAGTCTTCAGCAGTGTATCTGTAGGCTGAGGAGATTTGTAATGCAGGTGGAGTACATTCATTACCTTAGGGGAATAACAAACCTGACCTCTAGATTTATTATGCAATACAAAGAACAATTACTTTACTGTACATGAGGAAATCTCTATTTGCTTTCTGACAAGGCAGTGTAACTATGATTGTTCAGTACAGAAATCTCTTTAAGATCGGATATCTGATAACAAGTTCAGATTAAAACAGTCAAAAAAGAGGGGCCGTTATTGCATCACTGGAGTATTATGGGGAGGTGATGACACGGGGCAACACAAACTCAACTCACTTAACTTTCAGGACTTTTTTTCTTTCTTTTCCAAGATCTTCATCCAGCTGTTGCTTTGATCCATTTAATACATCTTACAGTGATCAATGAAACGTCTCGCTACATGCAGGGATATTAAGTTAGTGATCTTCAGCGTTTCCTTGAGTGGAATATAAATTTAAAAAAAATAACAAGAACCTGAAAATGCTACTCTTCTTATGAATTTCAGCACATGGGTGAGTCACAGAAAAATTGGGTGAGCAATGTTTTCTCCTCGGGGTTGAATCATGCACAAACAGCAGAAAAACACAGAGTCCCAATGAAGATGGGGTTAGGGGAGCAATGACACATAATGTATCATCTTACAAGTCCCCACAGTGCTCCGACTAAAGCTCTACACAGCAGAATGATTGAGTAACAACTTACCATAAAACCACTCCCAACCAGTTTCACATCTAAATAAGCCATGTGTGTGAGTGTGTCTTTATGTGTGTGCAGGCTTCACATTTAGTCCCTCAGCACACTATATGACTACATCCCCTCTGGAGCTCTTTAAATAAGATAGATATGATGGCTAGGGCATCATGTTCACTGCATTTATCATGGCTATATTCCGATGAAATCATCCTCACCTTTTCCAAAAAGCATGGAAAAATCAGCGAAGCATTTCACACGACTGCTGCGATTTCCAGTCGACTGTAAATAAAGTCAGATCTTGTTGCAGCGCTGCACTTCTGATGGGAAGTTTTTACACATTTGTTGTTGTTGTTTTTTCTCTTTTCTTTTAGATATTACAAATAAATAAAAAAACACCTAGCCCCATTTATCCATGAAATTTTATTCAACAACATAACTTTTGCTCTCAGAGTACAATCAATACAAGATACGTATGACAAAATAGACTTTAAATAGAAGCGATAAACATTAAGGCATTTTAATGAAGGAAGTTGACAGTCTCGATAAGTTTAGTGTACATTTTTTGTGTGTTTATACCTCTAAGGCACTATGGCATGCTCACTGCTGTAACCACATAAAAGACCAAAGACATGGAGAACGTTTTACATGTTAAAAAAAAAAAAAAAAAAAAGGTGACAATGTTTTGGTTTTTATGCGGTTTTCAGTGCTGTGTGTCTACAGTGTGAAGTGTTTCAGAAATACGCCAGAGCAGACACGTGGAGTCATGAAAGGCAAAGCAGGTAGTGAGAGATTTTTCGTTCGGCCAAAAGTGTGGTGGCATTGTATTAACACTTTAATAATCCCCTGTGTCACACATGAACCAGCTACAGGGGAAAGAGCTGTAATTACGTTTATCACGCAAGCCAGCCTGGTGCCAGTGTGACTTCTAGACTGGGACCGACATTAGAAAGCCGTTCCTCGGGAGAATCAAAGTGGCACCAAAGAGAGGTTGACTGGCAAAGGTGTGTTGCGAAAGCCGTCATTTCTCTGTTAATGCCTCTGCGACGCAGGGATGGCATCACAGAAACACATAAAACAGCTCGACCACGCATAAAACTCCTTCTCACTCTTTCCCTCGCTCAGTGGTTCACACTTTGACTTTCTTGCATGCACAAACAAAGACAGGGACACACACTCACACTAAACATCCACACACACATACACACAGATTTTTTTTATATAACTCGGTATGTACATGACTTAACTCCTGTGAGTACTCGGACTCTCTAGGACTCTCTCAACTTACAGACAAGTTCCCTCCCTTTACACTTCTGAACTGCTCTGGACTCACAGGAAATTATTACTCACGAGTAACTCTGTACAGAAACTTGCACTAACAGTGTCGCGCAGCAGTTTTATACTCGACATTTATCAACAGAAGCGATGATTTACATGGTCAAAAGCTGCTCATATTGGATATTCATCATGTACATTTCTATAAAAAATATGATTTCCCTACAACAGAGTGCTCCACTGATGCAAACAGATTATAGTACGCAGTTTTGGTTTGTAGTAAGTGATAATTGTACGTAATTCTGCATCAAAGATCCATCACAGGTAGGAAATGTGTCCACTGGGAATCTTTTCCTGAGTGCCACTGCACTGCCATCAGTTGTTTTTTCTCTGAAAGTAGAACACAACCACTTCCAAGTGAAAACCCCGCTCCCTGCATCTTTCTTATGTTCACTTCAGGCACTAAAAGTGAGACACGTTTGGAGTCTTTACATTTAAAGTTTAACTGTTGAAGCAATTGTGAGTAAAATGTATTCCCTGTCGATTTTAGAGGCCTATTTGGACACACTCTCTTCGCTGGTCCTGTACTGTACATATGTGCTAATGTATGTGTGAAGTACTACAAATACATCGCATATACATCCTAGTCCTGCTAGTCTACTTACTAATGGTCTATTTTGCTTTGTAAGTTATTTGTACTTTGTAAATGGAGTCTTTTTTTAACAGTTTAAATCTTGTCAAACACAAAGCCTGTTTTTTCAGAAACTAAAACCCTTCATGGTGATGCATCCCAGGTCCTCTAGAGAAAAGCTGCCCAGTGGTCACATAACAGTGTGGACTTGTCTGCTATATAAAAAATAAAAAAAAAGCCTATTTTAACTGCTGTGCTGCTTTATGAGTCTGGCTATGTCAGCCTATGTTATATGTTGTATGCATATTGTATGAAAATGAACAGTATGTTTTGCTGGCGTCATTTGTGTTACACTGCTGTTTGTTGAACCAAAGTTATTTAGGCCGCTGGTAATTGCGGTGCTCAGAAGGCGTACGGCCCGACTATGATGGTGAGCCGCAGCAGTGAGTTGGAACGGTAGCTCATTGACAGATGTTGAGTGATCATCTCCAGATCCACCACATACTCCCTGGGGCCAGTCAGAGGCTTGGTTAGCACCAGCATGGCGCTCACATTGCTGGAACGCTGCAAGAAAATAGGATCACACAATATGTAAGTATGTTTCTCTACAATTTACCAGTGACATGATGTATTTAGTTTAAAGCCAGGTTGGAGGCATAGCATTATCAACCAATGTTTGCCTGCTGTCATTAGCATGTAGCTTAACCCGCACAGAAGCCTCAAAGAGTTGTTGGTTATCATTTTAAAGGTGGGGAAAATATTATTTTAACTAAATGCTTAACAGCAGCATGTAAGCAATGCCATTGTGGGCATGGTTAGCATTCTTATTTTAGCTCCCAGCTTCATCCAAACAAAGTTGAAATGATGTCTACAGACTCTTTGTCTTCAGTGCCAACATTACTGACACCCTCCCCCATCTTTTTTAGAACACAAAAAAACATAATTCTCACTTACACGCAGGAAAAACTCTCCTGCTTCATTGCCAGCTTTGATCCTGAAGGTATTGTGTGTGTTGGCGTAGATGTTGGTGGCCTGAATCTGGAAGACGTCCGCTGGCACCGTGCGCTCTGCCTGGATGCTCATGTATTTGTAGACAATTGATGGAGGAAGACCAGTGCACTCTGCCTGAGACCGGCAGATACAGCGACTGCAAACATACAATTACAACAATCTCTATGAAAAAAAGCTGCTTTGCCTACAGTGAAACTTAAGTACTTGATAATGTTTACTTACTTTTCAGAGGTTTTGCCGTAAGGCGCCTCGCAGGGGTTTCTGGGATAACAGCGGAAGCCTCCGTAATAGTTCCAGCACATTTCATCATCTTGGCAGTTATGGGTCCCCGTCTCACACTCATTTATGTCTGGTGATTGGCAGAGTGACAGAGAGGGAGAGAGAAAAAGTGTGAAAAATAGTCAGAAAAAAGCATTGGATTACAATGCAAGTGTCCCCCACGTCCAAAAAACACAAAAACTCTCAACGCTTGATGACACAGAGCTATGAAAACACGGTCAAAGTTCAAGAGGAGTACCATTTGGGAACAGTGTTTTCACATTGTAACTTTATTTCTAACAGCTGTGGAGATGCAAAGAAACACAAGAGGGAAGCCTGCACATTTGTTGTTGAGGGAAGCCCCCAATTCAACCCCATACAGGCCTAACTGCTGTGCTTTTCCTGCTGCGTGATGAAAATAACCCCATCAAACGTGCCCCAAACCACAGGGCTATTTCTGGCACAGCAACCTGGATTCATCACCAAAAGGTCCCTTCATGGTTCCCCCTGTAAAACCTGCACCTGACTGAGGGGTGGGGGGGGGGGGGGGGGGGAGAGGAAAAAATAACAGCTCCCTCTTTGAACGAGCGCCGGAGCTTCAAAGAAATCCACTTCAAGAAACCATCATCATGCATATAAATTCACAGAGGTGGCAACACAAAGTTGCTGTGTTGTTTATGTTGCTTATCCGTTGCACTTTTCCATGATAGTAACCAGGCTGAGAGCGGCTTTCATCCCTACTTTAGAGGTAGACTAGATGATGATAGCACGAATGATTTAGTTATCTTCAAAGAGCTGTTAGAGATAGATAGGAGGGTTGGAGGAAAGGAGGAACTTTGTTGTGTGTATGAAAACAGAGAGGAAGAAATAGATGAAAAAATCAACTAAAGATGGATAAAAGAAAGATTTATGGAAGGATAGTGCAATGGATGAAGGAGAACTGTTGTACCTTGACACAACCGGTTTCCCTGGAGCTGATATCCATCTGGACACTCACAGGAGTAACTCCCTGGGCTGTTGATACACTGGTACTGACACATGTAGCTGGAGAAGCTGCACTCGTCAATGTCTGTCCAGAAAATATGAATACACGTAAATGTGAGGGCAAGAAATGTGATAATTCTTTGATCTAACAATGTTTTTGTCACTACGTTTTTGGAGTGTTTGCGTGTGTACCCACCTTGGCATGAGACGGAGTCCTGTGCAAGCTCGTAGCCCTGGTCACACTGGCAAAGGAAGGAGCCAATCAGGTTGTAGCAGTGGTGCTGACAGGGACTCTGCACATCACATTCATTCACATCTGGAATGAAAGACAATCTTTCATATATTAATGATACACAATAAAATAATTCTGGTTCTTCTTTTTATGTGCACTTTATGTACAATTTCAGATTATAACAAATATTTAATGTCTTCCAACCTGTTTTCAACCATGACTTTCACAGCAATTAATATGATGAACGCAATGTTACTATAACATACCAGACAGCACAGTAACTATAAATACTTTCTAATTGGCTCATGTATTTCCAATTTGCAGATTTGGCTTTCCCACTACAGATTCAAGGTGGGTAAATAAGAGATGCAAATAAACAGATGTAACAGCAAAGCTGGAAGGAGGTTGAGGGTTTTGATGGATTTCTATAATGTATGATATAATCTGTTCTCTATTACAGCACAATATCTTCCTTTAGCTTCAGCCAAAGATTTGATGTGTGGGTTCTCATGATAGGTGAAAGTTTACAGGCGATAAAAACACTATTTGTTTTGTTAAGCCATAGCTGACCTCAAAATATCTAGATGGTAAATGTACTTGAGCTTGTATAGCGCTTTTCTAGTCTACTCAAAGTGCTTTTTCACTGCATGTCACACCTACCCATAGAAACTGACTGTTTCTATGTAATTAGACCATCAGAAGTAAATAATCCCATTCATACACATTGATACGCTGCAGACGAAGCAGCGGGAGTAATTCGGGGTTAAGTGTCTTGCTTAAGGACACATGTTGCTGCAGGAGCTGGGGATCGAACCCCCAACCTTTGGGTTGATAGACAACCGACTCTACCAACTGGGCCACAGCTGCCCTATCTGCATCTTGAGAAAAGTAAGCTTGGTAGTGTTAAGATGCGACTTTGGAAGCTAAACCTGAGCTGACTTCCCCTGAGATAAAAAGCATTTGATGCTCTTTGTTCTACTTTTGTTTTTTACATGATACTTTTTAGCAATATAACTGATGGTCACTAACATTTTTATGTTAAATCACAACCACAACTGTTAAAGTCAGTCCGGCAAGAGTTTATGTGGATATTTATTTGACACTAAATGTCCAACAGCTTGGCTACAACAAAAAAAAACACAAATAAATTAGTATCACACAAGAGGGAGTGATGTTCCGAATATTGAAATTTCACACGGCGGTGGCGGTCGAGGGCACCAGGCTGCAGGCCGTGTGTCGATAATAATCAGTAATGGTTATGAGAATACCAGCAGCGATGGAGTGATACACCACTTAAGATTCCCAGTGATGTTTTTCTCATGTATCAGCACTGAAGGAATGCGTTTTATTAGCGTGTTCAGAACTAACTGATGCATTAAGCAAAATAATTATTTAATTTGATACTGTACACTTTCATGCATGCACACATGGGTTATGGTTTTCAGGGACTTACCCACACAGCTGTGGTTGTTGCTGGCCAACTTGTGACCTGCGTTGCACTCACAGTAGTATGAACCCTGTGTGTTCACACATCTGTGCATGCAGTAGTGGGTCAGGTCACACTCGTCTCTGTCTGCAGGAACACACAAACACATACACACTCGTTAATATGTGGGACGTAAAAAAATCCACCTTTAAAGGGGCTTTTTCAAAAGCTCAACACAAGTTTTAATCATAGAAAGAGAGGAGAAAATGTATTCTGCTCACCTACACAGTGATCTCCATTCCTCTGGTAACCTGGTTGGCACTGGCAGATGTAGGCACCTCTGGTGTTGTAGCACGTCTGGTCGGATCCACATGTGTGTCTACCTGTTGCACATTCATCTATGTCTGCAAAAAAACACACAGGAAAAAAAAAAAATCCCACACTGAGAGGAAGCCGCGTCAAGTTAATGCCTTCTGTGTGCAGGGACATATGGCAGACAAAAGCAAAGCAACATGTCTGGGCTGTATGTACTCTGTGATCTGTGATCTGTGATGTGTGAACTGTTTTCCACAAACAGTAGAAACGTGTGATCACCGACACCATCACATCACACACGTGGGCATAAACACACATGTTCACACAGAGGGCAGGCGATTAAATAAAGAGGGCTTTTATGCAGCAGCTCCGGGTGCAGGGGAAACACAGATCCTATCTTCTACAAACAGGACAGCTCCTTAAAGGGGGGAGTGTATGTGTGTGTGTGTGTGTGTGTGTGTGTGTGTGTGTGTGTGTGTGTGTGTGTGTGTGTGTGTGTGTGTGTGTGTGTGCGTGTGTGTGTTTGAGAGAGAAATAGAACTCAACTGATAAGTCTTGCGCTTTCTACCTTAACGCCTCGGTTTCTCAACAGCCATCCATCAACCCAAAAACACACAGATCCGGACACATGCACTCCCTATCTCTCATCCTATCATGAATACGTTATATAACATGATAACTGGTGGATTGATGAAGCATAGAGGAACAAAGCTTCTGCCAGAAAGATGCTACATTGCAAAAAGATTTGTAATTCTGTGTAAAAAAAAAAAAAAAACCTACACCGTTAACCACTCACCAAATGAATCACTGGAAAACTCAAAAGTTAGTGCCAACATGTTTAAATAGATTAAGACTGTACCTACAATAAGAAGTGAAAGTGTTGGGACCATGTGGTATTGTGAAGGTTAGTGTTTAAACTAGTGGTTTAACCTCCAAAATATAAATATAAATCAACCTTTAGCAACAACAAAAAAAAGTATTTCAATAACAGCAGTGAAAATATTCTCAGTTTAAAGTAAATCCAACAAACACTTTCTCAATTTTGGTTTGGCTTATTTTTTAGCTAAACTCCCATCTTTCTCTTTCTCCCCCACACACACTACAAATATGCCCATACTGTACACTCTCATCTCTGTGGGCCCACCAGCAGTCCTCTTGGGTGGTCTGACACAACCCATCATATGCAGACAGCCAGTGGGCATCAGTTTAAAAGAATGACAGACAGTTATCCCCAATACCACACACACACACACACACACACACACACACACACACACACACACACACACACACACACACACACACAGAAAAGGAGGAGGGGAGCTAAGATTTTTTTTGTCTTTTGAGAGATTCCCAACCAAACCAGGTCAGGGTGAAGAACCTAAAGTTGTGCAGAGATAAATAATCATATTTTTTAACAGTTTGTACACCCACACACAAACTAAAAAAAGAGAATGGATGATGTTGGTGGCAACAACTTGCTTATCGCCTTTGACCAGCAACTGGGATGCTAATTGCCAAAGCGGTGTTGGTGAACATGGAGGATAATGAGGTCGCAGAAGAGGACTTGCCAAACAAGCTGCATTGTTTTGGAAGTTAGCATCATGAACTGAAATGATAACTGTCATTTGCTGTGTGCCTAATGCTAAGTTAGCTACAGCAGGCAGGTAACTGCTAATTAGCTTAGTTTGTGTATTGTTGTTTCCATAGTTAGGCAAGACAAATCTGCTTTAACCTAATCTAGTCAGTGGGAAAGTTTTTTTTTTGAAGTGATATAAATCCACAGATATTTCATTGGATCATGACACTGTTTTTCATTCTTAATGGGAGGTATTAATCGTGTTTGCATTTTACATTCTGTCAGTGCACTCATCTTCTATATCCAAGGTAATCCAATCTTATTTTTTTGTATTATACATTATTCTTTGTCCCATCATTGTTGCTAAATCACTTATCACCAGCCCATCCCATTCACAAATCCATTGTGCCACTGCTGTATGTCAGTCCCATAGTCTACTACAGGATCCAGGTGTACTGAGGGGGACAGAAGGGAAGCTATCTTTGAGGAAAGAATGAGAAGATGGCTATAATGTGCTTATCTGCATGTTCACAGTGATAAGGTGGACTCCCTACATTAGGGACAAAAGCGGGGCTTGAAAGAGAACAGGTGCAAGACACATACAGAGAGGAATGCACAGACAAGGCTTGTTTCTCACTGACCTGTTAAGTAAAGGACAGAGATAAAAGCAGTGTTGATCTAAGAAATCTACACTCTGATGTGGCTTGAAAGGCATCTGGGAGAGTGCACCAGCAACTAGCAACAAGTGTCAAGACAGAAACCAGATGCTTTGAATACAGCAGAAGAATCAAGCCTTTGGATACTAATCCACCTGCAACAACCCGGGGGGCCTTTGTGACATGTCTGTCAAATAAAAGCTCTACATTTCAGGCTCTCTGTTAGTGGTAGACATAAAACATCCAGAGTTAACCTCTTAGGTTGAACATTTTAACTTGTCCGGATGTGAACAAAAATATTTCCCCATGAGTTTTGTAAGGAATCAGGTACACATATACATCTACAATCAAAATGAATTGTTCTGGGTTCACCAGACTACTGTACATCTGTCTGCATGGCAATATCAGTACTGTCTGAAGTCATCCCTTCATTAATCAGTTCATTGTAAATTCAGGTCTTATGTGCATGCCAGGGCACTGCCATTCCTGTACTAAACATAATGTGGCACATATACCTCCAACATGTTGACACAGCAGTTGGCCTCATAAATAAGCAACACAAGCTAGATAGTCTGTCAGAGATAAAACTAGAAAGAAAATTCTGTTTACATTGGAGCCTGACCCATAAATCTGTTTGGGGATATTTCTGAGCCGATATTGACGGATCACAAATATACTAGTATTTGTGTATATTGTTTCCTATATGCCAAGGTTTTTTAGAAAACATTTCAGAGTTAATTTGTGAGTGATTGAGAAATTATGCATGATCTACTGTTAACATTACTGTTAGAACTGTCTACAGCACATGAAGCTCAGATTGACAGCTGAACAGACAGTGATCCTTGCTTGAAATGATTGACACTAATAATGATACATGTTCTGTAAGAAGTTTGTTTAGTTCCAGAAATCTTCTGAGTACCTTTGCCTTGTTTAATTTGGTACAAAATCAGTGCACAATCCAGAATAGATCTATTTTCATATAGGCTTCAGGATATTGGCCGCCAGACCAGTGATGTTTGAATTTTCCACTTTCTTATATAAGTATCAGCCTCTTCAATGTAACATTGGTCTAATCTGAAGATTATACAATCCTGGCAAAAAGTTTGAATGAATGCCAACAATCAGTTAGACTTGGGGAAGCATCAGTGAGATCTTGTAAATAACAACCACGCCTACTTACTGGATATTTTAGGTGATTCATTGAGACTGGAAATGCCCTGCCCTCTGGCATTAGATTTCGACAACACAAGTCTGAGATTCCTGTGTTCCTGAAGCCGCAACAGTGCCAAGATTCCACTGAAACGTTACGGTTTTCCAGACAGAACTAAAAAGAAAATCAACTTTCTTCAGGCATGTCATGTCTCAAAATCTACAAGTAGCAATGCTAGTAAGCCAATGTTAAGCAGGTTTCCCATTTATAATTGTAACCCTTTTAGTTTTCTGTATTAGCATGATAATATTTGCAATCTAGCACTGACAAAACTTGATGTGAATGTGTACATTTTCACCTGTATTTGTTCATAAACGAAACTCATTTTAATTCCAACCTTTGCTATTCATTCGAAGAAGCAGCTTCTTAATTAACGAGATTGCAAGGGCATTCATTAGCTAGGTATATTTGTCTGTCCTCAGTTTTTATTCTAATTTCTGTACTGGTTGGAGATACACAACCACAAGTTTAAAGAGATTTTTAGTGAGAAAGTTTCTCCCAATGCTAGTGGCGCACTTTTTATTTAGACAAAATCTAAACCAGAGCTCGTCAGCATATGGCTGACAAGATTTTTCCATGAATCCACTCTTGATAGCAACATTTTTGGGCAATTGACTTAACAAAAAGGTGCACTTGACTTCAGGTTAAATAAACTGCCATTAGTCCGACAACTGTCACGCCACTTTTGGCATGGAAGAGATGCTTTTGGCTCCCTGGGTAGACTATAAAATCATCAAACAAGAAGTTGCTGGTGCAAGCAGACATGCACCAAAAGTCTCCTTCAAAAGATGCAGATACAATTAACTGTCATGGAAAGAAGATACTGTACATGGCCAACTACAAAATGTTTGAATGCAACCAACAAAGTGATGCCTCTAAGGTTGTCCTGAGTATGGAAAAGCCAGAGTCATCCACATTCCCTTCAAGAAAGCTTGGAGAGCGCTAAATAAAAGCACATGTGCTGTATGGCATCCAAAGGTTCATTCACGGGAATATCTTGTGGTAACTGCTACTTTGTCACTAAACCTTTAAGTAGCTGCCAACACAAAGTTCCACAAGAGTTTGCGTGTGTACAAGTGTGTGTACAAGTGTGTGTAAGTGTGTGAGTGTGTGTGTGTGTGTGTGTGTGTGTGTGTGTGTGTGTGTGTGTGTGTGTGTGTGAGTGCGGGTGGGGTGGGAGGGCATCCCACACTGGCTCGATCTTGGGTCCCATAAAGTTCCAGAGCTTACAACATGCTGCAAAGTCCATATAGTTTACATGGGAAAACAGATTTTACGTGACAAGCCATCAAATGTGATGATGTGTTGCGTGTGGAGGAGAAGTGACTCTGTTCTCTGAAGTCGTTTTTTATTTTATTTAACACAGCTTAGAAGTTTCTTGTAAGAGCGAAGCTGCGGTAACATGACAGAGGGAGATAAGGCCGTCCAGCAGACGAGTGGAAGATGTGAAAGGAAAAAATGAGGAGAGAGGGTGGAGGGTCCTTTTTTTTTCAAACAAAAAAGGGCTTTCTAAGATTTGAAGTTAGATTTACAGCCGTGTGTGCTTATGTGATGTCAGAGTTAAAAACTCCTTGCTTTTTAGGGAGATTAATTCTAAATGCCTTGTGGGAGTTGGGGGAGTGACGGGGGATGGCGGCAGCTCAAAGAATGTGTGTGTGTGTATGTGCTGACAAATGGGCGTGTGTGCATATGAGGTCCTGTTTTAGGTGCTGGAACATTAAATGGTGTTTTTTTTATTTTACAGAAAGCAGGGATACATTACGAAGAAATATATGTTTGATGAGTATGCACGTCCAAAACAGAGACTGAAATCTGTTTGGCCTGAATTCAGAACAATGTGTTATTTGCCCCAGATTTATACTGACATGATAGGGCTTGTTGTAATTATCACTTCAGAGCATTTAGTCTTGTTTTCACTGAACCACTGCAATGGAAAGCCGGAGCTGTTCCAAAAAACAGTTGGAGCCATCCTGCTGTTGGACAGCGTCTCTGTTTCCCTCTGATTATTGGATAATTCAATCTTTGGGAAAGCAGGGGGCAAGAAGTGTGATGTTAATAGTCCATAAAATTTCACAATGTCAAATTTATTCCCATGTCATACTGTACACTAGCACACGAGCATTCAGCTCTCCTTAACCTCAAGGACCTTAATATTACCCCTAATGGAAACTGCACTGAAAGTTGATTGCGTATATTTTTATGCTGTTTAGTTTGAAAAGCATCTTGAACACCAGAAAAAAAGGAATGGTAATGTTTCCCTTTCAAAGCTAGTCTCAACTCAAAAGCAGATAAGAAATCGATCGATTCAACACACTCTATTTCTATACGTTTTAGAACATGAAGTATTTCCATGCTCTTGCTTTTTGCACCACTCCCCAAGATTCCCCTCTCATCACTCGCATTGTTCAGGAGGAACAGGAGTTTTTAGTCGTGCTGACACCCAGAAACTGATTTGTGAGTTTGTTCCACACTCTTCTAAAGGTCGGGCAGAGTCTTGACATTCTTGAAAATCCATCCAGTGTGCCAGCTACATTCCCCACTGATAATAATCCTTCCTGTGACTCTGAAAACATCTAAAAAAAAATAAAAAAAAGTCCTGTTATTCAATATGAAGAAGATCAATCTCTCCGTCCACTTGACATTTCATCAATAAGTATGTAGCCATTCAGGGCCTTAAAAGCCAAATTTATGGCATGAAAGGAGTGAAACCTGTACACACAGACACTGAAGAGAGGAACTATGAGGTACAGAGACCCTGAGATTGCATGCAAGTGTCAAACAGCTGAGCGCAACAGTGATTTATAGCAACGCTGTGTCCCTTTCCATCATGAGGTAAACGGAAAGAGCAACACATCAGAGGAGGAAGCAGCTGGACGTTGCACAGGCACCGACCTTAGAGAGAGAATAATAACAACAACATTAAGCAGTAACACTAAGGACGCACGGTAAAGCTGCTTCCCCCCCTCCCGCCCTCTATGCCATCATGGGCGTGATGGCAGGGAGAGGGTAGGTGCAAAACAAAAGAAAAAACAACAACGCAACTCAGGGCAAAAGATGGGCTCACTGCAGGATGGTTGGGTTAAATTAATAGTCTGAAAGAAACTCTTGTGTATTCAGGGAATGCTTTAATTTTTACTCTAAAAATCTTGGTTTCTTTTTAGCTGTAAAACATTGATATGGCCTTAGAGACACTGATGTAAAAAAATACACAGTTCTAAAGAAATAGCATTAAAGACATTTCTCTATCAGCAGCTGAGGAGTTGCAACATCAACAGGTTTTCTGGCTCACTTTTCAAAATGGAAAATAAGTTTTGAAGCCAAAAATCTCAGCAATGTTGACTCACAAGTACACACAATAAAACATGACCAATATAGCATGTTTGATCACAAACTAGCTTTAAAATAGTCAGGGTAATAAATTATTTTCCATATTGCTTCTTTTTTTTCCAACCCAAAAAATAATATGTAATAGAAACTCTGTGTCATAATCAACACAAATCTGGAATTTCTAATTTCTTGTGATTTGAGATATTGGCAATCACTTATGATAAGCTATGAGATCGTATCAGACGCTGACTGATCTGTCAAGTTAACAAGTCAATCTTGATATAAAACTAGTCAAAAATCAGGATTTGGTCTGTAGTTAATACACTTTTAAATGTAATATTCCATATTATGATTATTTAACAAAGAAATTCAATGGTTATACTTTTTTTTTTTTAAATAGGAAATTTATAAGAACGTCAGCATGTGCTGATATACACATGTGTTCCATGTTCACTATCTCAGCGTGCAGTGTTTGCATGCTAACATTTGCTTATAAACAAGTCCGGCTTTTATAAAGAAAGTTTTGCAGGTATCGTAATCCAAAGTTTAGGTTCAACAACTGGTTCTTTGTTTTAAAAAAAAGTTAAAATTAGTGTATCAGCATTCTAACAAGCAGAAAAGGCTACTGGAGGGAACCTGAAGTCATTTCCAACTCATGGTGGTTTCACAACAGTGGGTAGTAAACAATATCCGTTTAACAATTTCACTCTTTGTTAACGATCAGTCATCTTCAAAAACACCTACAAAAGGTGTATAGCCTACGTAAGGTAAGTAAGAGCTCGTAAATGAAAAAAAAACATGAAACTCAAAACAGGCGGTGGTTCAGTTGGTAGAGTCGTCGTATCTCAACTGGAAGGTCGAGGGTTTGATTCCCATGTCCTGCAGCGAGATGTCCAATGTGAAGACAGTTAAGCCTGAATTGCTCCCGCTGCTTCGTCCAAATGGGATTAATTACTTCTGATGATCTCCTAATAACAACCACTGCCGTCAGTGTGTGAATGGCTTTGAGTGGTCAGAAGACCAGAAAAGCGCTACACAAGCTCACGTCCATTTACGATGTAACACCACAGGAGAAAAGGACCCCAAAACACCTTCACCCACACGCACAGTTGAAAAACTGTGACTCCCCTGACTCTCCATCCCCATTCACCTGTGACTCCTTTTTCTCCCTACTTGTGGCTGTGATTACTGCCTATGCCCAGGTGCGCAGGTGACAGAGCAGCGGAAGCTATTTTTACACACAATGCTAACCTGACTTACCACACACACACACACACACACACACACACACACACACACACACACTGTAACACGCATCAAATTAACGACAACAACTAGAGTGAAAGGTAACACGAAATATTTCCCAAAATATCCCGAGAGTGGCCACGACTATCTGTGACAAGTTCCATGGCAAAGGGTTCAACTCCGAGCGGGCCACAGTGCTAAGCTATCAGACACATTTCAATCTCTAAGAAGCAGCTGAAATTCAAAGGCTCAATGATGCAACTGTGGTTGTTGAGCTGAAGCTGCGGGGTAGCAGGTGCACTGAGATGTGTGGTAAAATCACAGGGCACGAGGACAATCTGACAGTGAGGCTGTGCTGATACAGGACTTTGGAAATCATCAGTCTGAGAGCAGCTGAAAGATGAGAGCGCAGCCTGTAATAGGAGGGTTCAACATGCACAAAGGCCTCAGGTGTCTTTTTCTTTGAGTAAACCTAAACAAAGATGGTCAGTTTTCATCAAGCAAAGGCTTTGTTTTTGATCCCTCTTCCTCCTGTTGTGCAACAACATTTCCGCAGAATGTTTTTTTGATTCGAGATCCTTTATACCCGGCTCAAATCACCTCAGTGTTAAAATGTTCCATCCCTGTCCATGCAAATCTGTGTTGCATATCTGCCGGAGAAACAAACACTAACAGGATAACATCTGAAGGAATTTCCGGAAAAACTTCAATTGCTCTCCGTGCACCCTCACATCTTTTTTTTTTTTTCCATTGTCCTCTAATCGGAAAAGACTGGTGGCTGGGGCTTGTTTCTTCAAGTGCAAATGTCAGGATGAAATCACAATACGGGAAGCTCTAAAGAACGAACCGCAAAGGTCAAAATCCTCGAGTTGTTCTTGTTCTGCTCTCTGCATTCCTGCTCCTCACAGATCGATCCGATGCTTATCTGTCAAGGTGGTGAGTAATTCCAACCATCACAAAAGATGGGAGCAAACGGAAAAACAACAAACCAACGCTGACATTCCAGAGATATCCCTCCCAAGTGCATTGCATCTGCGTGGAAAAATGTTATTGCATGCGCTTGGCCTTGTTTCGGAAAAGTACACAAGTTCTCTGTCACACAGGGGCTTACCGGCCTTTATAGAACATACTTTAGGAGAGATTTCAGGCCTCTGTAGGTGAAGGCGTCCAGACGGAGCTGGAATTAGTCAGGCATGTAGGTGGTAATGTGGCCAACATGACCTCAGGAAACCAGACAGGTAAACAGGGATAGCATGTCTTTTCATGCCCAACACTGCAGTGAATGAGTGTCTAATTTAGAGATGAAAAAATAAACAGGTTGATCAGATATGTAGACTCAACTCTTGCAACAGAACTCCCGAAGTGTAAAACATGACATTATGGGGACGTGGCGTACAGGTTAGTGTGCGGGCATCATGTACAGAGGCGGTAGTCCTGCAAGCAGGCGGCCCCAGGTTCAAATCTGACCTGTGGCTCCTTTCCAGCATGTCATTCCCCACTCTCACCCTCCCTGACTTCTGACTCTATCCACTATGGAAAGAGTGTACTTTCAAACTTTTCTACTACTTTTCAAATGTAAAGACTGAAATGTATAATTTTTGACGGACAGGCTACATTTCTAGGAGCTCATGATGTCATCTCTGCTGGGTTAGAAGCTAATATCGAACACAAGACTACAAAAAGGCACTGTACAGTAAAGTATCTCTCAGTGTTTAACACAGTAAAGTGTGTGTGTGTGTGTGTGTGTGTGTGTATATGTTTGGAGTTGGGGGAGGTCATGGAAATGTGAGGCATCATTAAGTTGTCACACATACATGAAAAGTTCATGGTTTTCTCTGTGTGGTCGAGCCGGAGCAGGGCGCCAACGTCCCGCTATGTGTCAGTGCAACAACACACTCTTAAGCTCGGGTTCAAACCCAGGGCCGAAGGGATTTATAATACATTTCCAAAAAGTCATCAAGGAACGGGAACGGGAACGGATGTTAATTTAAGGGTAAAAACTATCAGAATGACGTGTTTTATGTAATATTTTGTGGCTTTCTTGCTTGGAATCAGCAAAAAAAAATATTAGTAAGAAAAAGCAATTTTTGCTGGAGAAACTGTTTTTGTTTTACAATTTCAGTTGTACTCTGGAAAATTGGCTTCATTTTTTCCAGTACGTTTAGCTGATCCCTCTTTTATTCGCCACACACTCAGCAGTAAGTCACCCAAAACAACTCAGCAGAAGCAGCACAACCCATGACGTTGGTACGACCTGGCTTGGTCAGTGCTGCTGCTCTTCTGTGGTTATTTAGTCAGTGTCAGCCTTCATCCTCCCCTTTACCCTACCTGACTCTGCACTCCAGGTTTCCTCCGCAGAGTGGTGAGTTAGCAAGGAAGGAGCCTGATGTAAGCGCTATTCGATACATTGAGGTTTCCCCCCCCTCCCCCCCCCCCAAAGCTAATGGGAAGTCCTTCGCTAGCAAGATATGTGGCTTTGCAGAACAACCTCTGTGTGGAACCAAGAAGAACAATCGGCTCATTGTGGCGAGTCAAAGGTAATGACAGAGAAACCAGAGAGTGATGTAAACAAAGATTATATCACTCTACCTGCAAAAAAAAAAAAAACACACGCCCACATAACGGCACGAGACGCCCTTCCAGTTAAAACTCAAATCATTTCAAAGCATTAACGCTGACAGCAACAGCCTATCTTTGTTTAGCCCATGCACTGCCAGTGAATGAATAAGTGTTTTACCCCTGCCAGCCTGCTTATGTGGTTACTTCAGCTGATATGCTGCCATGGTTTACACTCTAATAAAAGCTAATTGGTTCCAATTCAGAGAAACACATAAAGCGCCTCACACGGCTCATAGCCCCAGGTGTAAAATCAAACTTGTTACTTTCACTGGGGTTGTGTGACCGCAGGCCTCACCACACAGCCACTGCCGCTGCCTATTGACAATAGTTTCAAACCACCAAACACACATACTGTAACATTATGTATTTCCCCCTTACGTTACATTTTCTGTGCAGAGATTTGTCTCTCAGGTGCAGCTGTGAACATCCAGCCCAGCAGCAGCCAGGGGCACCAATGTTTGTGTGTGTGTTTGTGAGGCAAAACTGTATCTTTCAACCACTCCCCATTTGTAAAGATCAAAGATGTCTTGCTGAAACACAGGGTCACACCCACACGATCTTGCGCGGCTACCAAAATCCCGACCTAGTCAAAGCCCAGAGAATCCCTCCTGTAGGAGTGAAGGAGCTTGCTTTGCCCTTCAACCACCAGACTACCTCAACACACAAAACAAGACAAATGTTTTATGTCAGGAAGAAGCTGGCCCCCCCCCCCCCAAAAAAAATCACATTCTTAACAAGCAGAGTTTAGAAAATATTGCATGACAGAGAAGTCAAGCAGCGATGTGTTGTTAAACAATGGATGGCTGTCTGAAGTATGGATGAATGGTTCACATTTGGGGCTCTGCTTATTGAGCCTTTAAAGTCGTTAGCAGGTAATTATTAAATACCTGCCCAGCTCTGCAAGTGGCACATTCAGACACAGGTTTATATGCAGCAGCAGTGCATTTGGAGAAGTACAACAAAAGCTCATCAGTTTAGTGCTCTGTATTGAAACTGTTACATTGCATTGTCCCTATTAAAACAATAAATTCAATAGGACACGACTGTTCAGAATATAAAATACAAAAAAAAAAGATATATTTTTCAAGTATGCTGCAGAATATCAGAGTACTTCTAATACTCATCACAATATTGGTATAAAATGCAGGTATCTGCAATTCTCATGTCAAGTATTGGCTGCAAAAATCCCCTGGTTTCAGGTGAATTATCATCATTGTTGTGTGACAATATTCATGTACAACTGTGTGATGCTGACAGAGAATATCAGTTAAGTCTAAGCTCACAAAATGTCGGCAATGAGTGTTTTCCCATCATGTATATTTTGTAATCACACTAGCTTTGGGGGAACTCGTCTAGGTATCAGAATTAGTATGGAGTGGAAAAGTGGAGCTCATGTTAACCCTTTGAGTGGTAACACAGAGTCCAAATTATCCCCTGAGGAGCTTGTCAAAAGAAAAAAAAGCAGTAAAAAAAAAAAAAATGAAAGGATGCTTTTTCAAGCTACTTTGAAGATACAGTGGATCATCTTTACGGCCTCAGAGAGAGGAGGTGGAGTGATTGCCTGCCTGGGTGTCTGATCTTACCTCTGCAAAGGTTCTGGTCATCTGCAGTGAATCCGTTTGTACAGCGGACTGTCCGGCCGGACTGAGTGTTTCTCTGGTCGCCTGAAAACACCCGAGGGAGCTGCGGCTGAATTGGTAGGGCGGGAATGACAGGAGGGATGGGAGGGACAGCCTCTGGCAGTGGCACCTGCTCGCCCTCCTTGCTGATGTAGATGACGGCGCTCTTCGGGAGGCAGAGGTACCCACCAAAGTGGTTGATACACTGCATGCCCCCTTTGCAGGCATCGTCTAACAAGGCACACTCGTCGATGTCTGACACAGGAAAGAAAGAAGATGTTGTATACACTCAAATTATTTTAACTGGATAGAAGGAAATCTTCTGTGAGGCTGACATGAAAACTAATGAAATATGAAGACATTGTCAAACTCGTTGGGCATGAAGATAGGAAGATTTCAGACACATTTTTACCTTTGCACTGCTCTCTGACTCTGTCATACTCATAGCCTTCTGTGCACTGTGAAGGACAGATGACACAACACATAATTCACTCCTCTAACATGTCACTACATACACAAAATAGAAACACAAACCCTGAGTTTTACATCCGCAAATGAAGGCGCACATCATCTTTAAAGCAAGTTGTGTTAAGAAAAATTCTCTTCACTTACCGTGTATGACACTGGCTCTTCAGCCTCCTGACAGAGGACATGAGTGAAAACCGCACAAAGACAAACGCAGATACCCAGCATGTCGACCAAACGTCGGAGCAGCACTGTAACGAGATGCAAAGAGGCACCGAGTGGATAGGAGCGTGCAAGATCATTTTTCACTTGACAAGCCTACATGTTTTAATACCAGTTATTACATCATTGATGGCATTGCTTAACGAGTCCCAACATCTCCCACTGCTGGCGTGATGTTTATGTTGGCGGCGCTCCAGCTAAATCTGCGACTTCAAGTAGGTGAAGTGTTTTTCTGCTGTTTTTTCTCCAAAAGGATTAGTGCGTAATGCGCGTAAAGATGCGTGCGTAAACATGCCCCTTGTGTGTCAGGGAAAATGAACGATCAATCAGCCGTCCAGAGCTCGTATTTATTAAAAATCTGCTCATGCAAAAAAAATGATATATACAACGTGTCCAATGCAACATTAGATATGGGTTGTCTTTAATGCTGCCTTGTTTTAAGATACGGACACTTGCAACCGTACATATCCAGAAGGAAGCGAATTATATCATAATTAACTGCGTATTTTACTCACTTTATCGACACGAACTCTCCTAAAGCAACTCTTCTGTTGTTGTTCCCACTGATTTCTGATAAGATTGCTGATGTGTTGTTGCTTTGTCGTCTTTTTGTGTCTTAGCTCGCGACGTACCTGCGATTACCTGCGGATCTCCAATTCTCCTGGCGTGCTGAAGAAAAAAAAGAGGTCCCCGATTGTTGTTGTTGTTGTTGTTGTTGTTGTTGTTGCAGATCCGAGTGCGCGTTGCAGACTGGTCTTGGGTTGGATGTTAGGTGATGTTTGTCGGGGCTCAAGAGCACTGGGGATGAACACGCGGATCGTACAGTATGACATGCTGGGGGCGGTGAACCGGGCAGGTTGAGCTCAGTGTTCGTCTCTCACCGGGATGCAGGAAACCATCAGCTGGAGGGATACACTGGCTCCCTCTATGGACTGGCTGATAGTGTTGAAAAATTCTAATTTGCCATCTAATGTCAATTAAGTTTTAAACTTGTATCAGTAGAAATCGACGGCGTTATGTGAACCACAGTATCTCTGCCTGGGTTCGTAAGAACACACAATTGATTATTTAGTTCAGCAATATGATCGCCTTTACCGTGTCAGTGTTCATTAACAGACACGCAGAGAAGAGTGATTTGTTTCCTCATTTTAATCTGATTTAAACGTTTACTTTGGAGGCAATCTGGAGTAACATCCAGTTTGATTACTCAAGGCGAACACTTCGTTACTCCAAGTTTGACCCCCATGACTTCTTACGTTCTTCTTACGTTGTTGCATGCAGCCCCTTCCTTGCTGATGGGCCTCGGTGACTTTATAAATGTATATGTACAGTAGGCTATGTGAGTGCAGCAGGTGGTAAAACCCAATCATGTGTTGATGGCATCTGTCAGTGAGCACTATATTAGCCTCTAATACATTTTATGGTGTTTACAAGATGCCTGCACTTCAAGAACATCTGCTGAAATTGGCATGGCTTCCTGGATTTCCCATGGGTAAAGAGACTAAGTGAGTGTGTGTGTAGGCATGTGTGTGAGTGTGTGTGTGCCAACAGCTTGCTGATGAGTGGACAGAGATGGACTTGGCAATGCCTCTTTGGATTTTGACCTTTTAAACTGTCCTTTTAACCTGTCTTTAAGTGAGTGGATGGCAGAGGATTGGAGAAAGATTCTGCACGGTGACACATCCTGATGTGCAAGAAAGTAATTTCTTCTTTAGTCAGATTCTTTTAGGATTCAAATTTAAGTTTTAGTTGAATCTTTAACCTGAATAGTTGACTTTTAATCAGTAATTCTAGCAAGTTAAACCCATTCAAAACTTGAAATATAAGAGCAGATAAATGGCCCAGTGTGATGTAAGGGCACTAACATCTGATTGCATGATGACTGAATGACATGGAAAAACTATAAGAGCTAAATAACAGTACAAGCATGGATGACCCCAAATAAATGCACAAGGTTTGACTTTTCACTAAAGGTTTATTCTCTTTACAAGCAATCCAGTTTCACATAACCGCACCAATATTGACATAATAAAGCACCTACCATAATTAAACAGTTTATGGAGATAAATAGATTTTTATAAAATACTGTTTAAAGAGAGAATCAGAGGATATTTACAGGGGAAATTATAATCACAAAAGGCACAGCAGGAGTGAGTCCAAATAACGTGTTTAAAATGGCCTTAAACACAGTGGAAGTGATTTCCAGAACAAAGAAGGAGCTGATACTTTGTGACGTTTCTTTCGATGCTGAAGGCAATGCATCAGGTACTGTTGGCTATTGAGCATCAGCCAATCAGTTCCTGATGCAGTATCATCCACATCAGAAAGCTCTTCCTTCACTCCAACATCAGTGCAGGGGCATCAAAATTAGAGCAGTTAAGAACTTCTTTAAGTCTTTCTAAAATATCTCCTACGGGTGGGAGGTATGATAAAAAAAAAATCCAAACTCATAAAACAAGCCATTAATATTCTTTTCATCCTTTGATAACACAATAGCCAATACTGTACAGTACACATCATTGTAAGTCAAGATGGCAGCAGAAGCATCTGGAACGTGAATTCATGCAAATTAAAAATGGGCATGTATTATGAAGGAGCTGCAAGAGATGAGGCTGCACTTCAAAAGACTGTCGAAAAGAAATTTTTAAAAAGTGGGAACGGGGGATGTGAGAGGAGGAAGAGCAGACAGAGAGGGTGTCTGTGAAACGCACATGTGTAATTGTAGTGACATCTTCATTGAGAGCCCTCCATCTC
Organism: Labrus mixtus; assembly: GCF_963584025.1. Taxonomy (NCBI): domain Eukaryota; kingdom Metazoa; phylum Chordata; class Actinopteri; order Labriformes; family Labridae; genus Labrus; species Labrus mixtus. Next base: position 8,326,034 of record NC_083617.1, on the reverse strand, counting down.
TTTCCTGTGAGCTCCAAAGGGCGTCTCTGACGCCGGTCGATGGGGAGAGCAGCCGAGGCGCTGTGTTTAGCATAATCCCAGAGGCCATTGTGAGAGCAGCTAGTGAACGACTCACAGTTGCCAGCTGAGATTTCACCAAAACACAGCAGAACACAAGAAGAAGGGGATGAGACAGGAAAAACAGAGGTGGAGGGGGGAACGAGCAGGCAAAGGACTCAGGAAAGAGAAAGGATTGGTAGTAATGAGGAAAAAAATGCAGGTGTGTCAGATCTTACATTACACAGAATATGTAGAGAGATATTTTTCACATTAGAGGTGTGGCTCAATGTCTGCAGGATTAGGGTGTAGTAGGTTTTCTGTGGTTAGTGTGCGTCTTACCCAGCATCAGAGAGGCAGAGCATAAGGTGTAAAACATGCTTTCTTCCAGGTGGACTGCACCTGTTGGCCCATACTTAGGACAGTACTTGATTGTCATTCTTCTTTTAAAGAGTCACTGGCAGCATTGATTTGTAACAGAGGCATGAAAAGATGAATCTAAAGTGCAGCATGACACGTCAATATGTCTTCTATTGTGCAGATATTCTTACCTGAAAGTAGTGTGAAATCCTATTTGATCAAGCAGATGTTTTTTGTTTTTTTTCTTTAAATCAACCTCAAGTAAACGGTTAGGTCCCCTAATATGCTGCAGAACAATTAAATCCTAACAATTGCAAGGATTCTTTATGACTGAATGGTTTCTGATAGAAAAAAAACGAGTAGAATAAATATACCGTAAACATAGTTTTAAGGTTTACAGGGTACATATAAGACGAACTGCAGAATCTCTCCAGGTGATTGTGAGAATATAAAACATCATCACAGTTGCCTGCAGAGATTACCCAGTCAGCCCAAAGATTCCTCTCACACACATACCCCCCCACCACACACACAGTCTGTGGTGGGTATGTGTTATATCCATAAGTCAATCTGCAACAGACGGTTAACACAGATCAGGATAAAGACGGAGCTTTGACCCCCGCCCTCCCCTACCGTTCCAAAAGGTCCTGTGTTACCATGGTTACAAGGCCTAGGCACGTGCCTCCTTTTGTCGAGCAGTATCCTCCAGGGTCAGCTGCATACCCAGTTAGAGGTCAGATGTCACCCTGGCCTTTCACTTAGGTCACCACTCACCAGCCTTCAGCCTTTGACCCCAACAAACACTGAAACAAATTGAGAAATGGGGGAGGGAGGGGAGAGAGAGGGGAAGAATTGAACATATTTACTCAAAAATTCTGAGGATCAGGGTGTAGAGCAGCTTCAGGCTTTTTGAGTGAGGATTAGTTGTGTAGTCTTGTGCGGGTGATGTATATAGTAAGGTAAAGTATCTCTCTGCAGGTTACAGTATGTCTCCCTCTTGTGGTGAAGTATAACTTCTGATTTTTTTTGTGGACTTCTGTCCCACAGAAAAGGAGAATATGGGGCATCCTGGGAGTCAGTGCTGTATATAAAAATTCTATTACATCAATTGAACTCTAGTCCTATACCTTTGTTTAATTAACCAATATATTTCCCAGGTTTTGTCTAAATTTACACTGAAAATCTGTTGCACAAGCATATCAAAGAATGTACACATTATCCTTGAGGTCACTAAAAGGCATTCATTAAATATCCACATATTCATGGTCACATAAATCACGCTGAAAAAAAAATTGTTGACCCAATCTTAAGCTTAATTCACAAAAAACCTTCAGGAAATCAGACCTGTGTCCACACATTTGGGGAAGTCTCTGACCAGAGGTGCCATCTTTCCCATTGAACCTCAGTGCATGTTGGGAGATTCAGGTCATCGAGTTGCAAAGTGTTGCTCGGGCGTTGACAAAAGAAAAATCTTAAGTTTATTAAACGGAACAGGCTGACAGTCCACACTTTGTTAGGCAGTGAATGAACAGAGTGGTTTTGACAGGCCTAACCTCTTAAGCTTCGGGTCCCACTGAGCTCGGCACAGCTAGAGCTAAATGCCATCTGTCCCAACATCATGAGGCCCCCCCAACCTGTCCCCCAACAGTTTAGCATAAAAATCAAGCAACACTGCTATTAAGGAAGAATAACATTTCATTTTAGCCCATAAATTATAAATAATACAGATTAATAATTTCAGTTGTGCAGGTTTGATGTTCTACAAACAATTGCTGTTTATTATCCACATGCCTTGATTTTCAAAAGGAAAGGTTGGAGGTATTTGCACAGTGGATTATAAAAAACTTTTTTATTAAAGACTCTAATAAAAGTGAATACTTTTTCAGACCATAAAAACCCGAAATGATCTCGTATCTTTTTCTCCTACAGAGCCTTGTATAAGTAATCAACCCCCTAGAGCTGCTGCATATGTTGTCATGCTATGACTGCAAATTAAAAGAGAGTTCATCGGGTTGTATGTAACAGACACAAAATAGTCCATCATTTTGTAGAAGTACAGGGCGTGTACAGGCTCCCCTGAAGTGTAAGGGGGTTGGAAACTTATGTAAGGAACTGTACGCCTTTGGCCTGAATGTTGGACATGTGCAAATGCGGCGTCATTAAACTTAAATCAAGGAGCTGGACTTAGTTGACGGTAGAGCTGAGCAGATACTGACAACCTATAAAGTGTCATTCCTTAACTATTACTATAGAGAACCAGTCAAATAAGAAAAACAAGTTTTGTAAAAGTTCAGATAGTGTTAATAATGCTATTCTTGCTGCACATGTTGACCATGTTTTTTTTTTTTAAAGATAAAGTGTGGGATTTCAGTCTAACAGTGCACGGTCAGGGTCAAGATGCACGTTACTGATCAAACAATAATGAGCAACTCAAACCATGGAGCATTGTTTTCTTCAGTTAGTCTCTCACTGTGACTCATCAATGGCTATCTTAATTCAGGTTTTGAACAATTTCATTTTACGCTTTACTGACTTCCACTTACAGCACCGAACAATAAAATAATGATATCACCATATGAACTTTAGTCTCCATCCTTTCACAATGTGGTCTGCTCCGTTAGCTGTCATCTAACGTTAAGAGCACTGAGTGACCTTTGTGCCCACTAGCCAATGTGTGTTCTTTAGCACTTCATTAAGGCCCTGGGCCTTCTCCTTACAAGCAATTGTCTTCCTCTAACAAAAAGACTGACGCATTGTATCAGTTGGAGGTACATTTTTCAAAGGAGGCCGATACAATAGGCAGAGCAGTGCAAATTATGAATCAGGTCTGTAAGGGGCCTCCTGGTGAGGCATATTGTACTGTTTGTTGATGGTCCAGTTTGAACTGAATGACATGTGGTGGGATTCAGATAGCAAAGGTTGCAGAGTGTGAGAATATATGCAGAGAAATGCAGATGTACAATCCGTGTACAATGTGTGAGTTAATAAATGTGAGTGCATGTGCAGCATGGTGTGCTCGAGTGGTGTAAAATGATGTGGGGTCGCGTTTGGGGGATGTGAGCACACGCTGAGAAACACAGGCAACCCGTAGACCTCCCAGAGGTGCACACTGGCTAAAAACAATGTGGATCTCCATGAACTGATGTGACATGTGTAAGAGTCCAGGCCTTTCCGTTAGAGGAACGCTACAGTAGAGGTAGAAGAAAGAAAAGAAAAACTGCACGAAGAAAGGGAGGGGAAGGAGGACGGGAAAGTAGGATGAGGAAGGGGCACAACAAGGACTCTGAGCAGTTGTACCGTTGTAGCTCGATTCATTTTACTCTGCTCAGTTTATCAAATATAAGGTCAACAAGATGAACATAAAAAAGCATAAAAATACTAAAACTGGAAGACTTAGTGAATATATGGTTTTGGCGTGTTTCATGATAAAGTTCTGTAAGTGTTTTTGTTGATAGTTTAATTAACATTTATGCAAAGGGATTATGAATCTTTTAGTCTGCCTTGATTTCATTTATTAATCTTTTTTTTTTTTTATTGTTAGCGTTAGTATCTTGATCAAAGCTGTCTGACGAAAGGATTTGCTGATTTTCTCTTCTATACCACAGTTACTTCATTTCTTTGTTTCCAACCGTTGGATGAACAAAACACTACATTTAAAGTCATGCTCTTGGACTCTGATCGTCCTAAAAACACATTTAAAAAAAAAACCTTCAGACATTTTACAGACCATGCAAATTGAGACAGCGATTGGGCGATTGATCAATAATGAAATAGTTTGTAGGTGCAGGCATGACAAATCTTAACTATTAAAAACCAACGTGCTGGCAGGTGAACCAATGCATCGAGACTAGATTCTTCATTTCGTATACGCTCTTCTCTACAGTACTGTAGAGACCAGTCTTCAATTGCCATTTGCTTGGTGTGAGGACTGGCTGCCATTTAGCTCCAGCTCTGCAGTCTCAGATGAAATGGGCCGATAGCACATCAGACTACTGACTGTCCGGACCATATTTACATCCCATCTCAGTTATTGGACGCGTAATTCCTCCACACATCTCTTCAATCTTATATCGGCTGCACACACATACACACAGTCGTCTACGATTATAATTTCATATGCCACAGTGTATCAGCCACCCGGGTAATTTTCTGCCATTTAAATGTGAATTTATGTCTCATGTAAATGAGTGTGCAGTCGATTTAGGCCCATTGGAGGACTGGCCTTTTCCCAGGGAGCATTCTGTTATAGGCCTCTGGTCGTTTCAAGGTCCCCGTTACTCACCTTGACTTAATAGACTGCACTGGCGCTGAATGACACCTCGCTACCGCAACTTAATACCGTTTCTCCAAATCTAACACGGGTATCAACAGGATGTACACATTATACAGCTAGCTGGGCTAACAATCATGTCATAAAAGAGCATCTAGAAAGAATATGGCCCTTCTGTTGAAACATGGGCTCCATTCACCGAATAGCTGAAATAAGCTTGAATGAATTGAGTTCACACAGTTGGACTGTTTTTCTTGTTCTTATAAAAACCCAAATAACTACCATCAAACACTGCAGTTCATTCAACATTAAGAGAAATGTGGATCATCAAATAAAAATGTATTCAATTCAATCTATGGTCACGTTGTCTGTAGTGGAGGCTGTTCTCTGCTCCTCTCTGAACTGAAGGAACAGCACAGAGCTTAAACTGTGCTAACCTTCACTGCAGCGCTGTGTGGGTTAACTACGCTTTCTACGGTGAACATGTTTACACTGTGAGCACGTGTATCAATTGAAACCCACAGTTCTTAACAGAACAGAAGAAAATCTAAACTTCTATTTTGTTTCATGTATTAAAGTCTTTTTTTTTTAAACTCCTCATTGGTTCAGTCATTACCCAGGTTCATAGTTCCACAGTGTCATGAAGCTGAAGTTTTATTTTTTAAATTGCGTGTTTTTTGAACCCTGAGGATTAAACCGTTGACAAAACATTGTAAGTGGTTCATGTTTCACGAGGTCAGTTATTGGCTGTTTTATTGGCAGCTTCATAACAGAGCATGCGCTGATATGCGACCTTTATGAGGAAGACTTCTTAACGCGATCGCTGAATCACTTCAGTACGACGTAAGAGAAGGATGTTTTATTTCTACATGTAAAAAAGCATCTGTATGTGTCTTAATAGTCACATATGCCCCCCTGCACCATGAAGTTAAACATTTAGTATCTTTAATAAACTTGTATTCTTAAACTCACGTTGAACACATAGAATCCAAAGATTATTTCCACACTTATCACAGGAATAATATATTGAGTTTATTGAATGTATTTAGGCGGGATAAAAGTTTTTCTCCTATTTAAAGACTTGTGAACGGTGAGCTTTTTTTCCACACAAGAACACTTATCTCGTGTAGTTCAGGAGATAAACATGAAGGGAACCTTTCAGCTGATCAAACTGTGGCTGAAAGACAAGACCTTGACCACATGATCGAACACACGCTCTTATCACAACAATAACCGGTCCACCTGCTACCAATCACACGCGCTCCTAAATACTGCAGCCAGCATTGCAAAATGCACTCTGCACCCTGGTTACTCAACCTCCTGTCTTATCCAAAACCCAAGGTCTTTACGCCCATCCATCAAATACAGTTCCCCCCCTCTACCCCCAACAAAGAGCTACGGTCATTTTGATGTTTTCCTGGTTTAGATTTAAACGCATTGTTACATTTTAAGTTTTAATTAATGAACCACAGCAGTTGAGGTAATTCTAAGCAACAATGAAGGTTAGACTTGATATTTTTAAGAAAGCCAAAAAAGAGAAAAGGAAGGATGTGCCTATTGATGAATTTGTTCACTGTGAGGACAAAACAGAGAAACTGTTCGTTTGGGAGTGAGTCGCACACAGAGCTCTTTCAAAACTGAGATCAGGTACATGCAGGGAAACAACACGTCAAGCGGAGCTGCAGAAGCATTGCTGTGTAGCTAACAAAAGGTGAACAAAAGTTGCAGATAAGGCAACTATTCAATATTGTACGTACTGATGCTCCTTACAGTATTAACAGGGACGGGATGTTACATGCAAATTGAAAGAAGCGGCCGTACTGTTAAGTCTTTGAAAATGCCAAAATCATTACAGACTTCACCCTTATTCACATATTACTGCAACATGAGGCCCAAAAATGATCCAAACAGCAGGTTTTACCATGTGCTGACTGTGAGTTGTAAGTAACGTCATTAAATTTCATTTCTCGTCAGAGTTAAAAGACATGGCACCGCACAAATGTATTGCTTGAGTTACGGTACAGGGTAAAGACAAGGTCCAGAAAAAAATGCAGCGCTGCAGGTAAAGTGCTGTGTAATTCCAGCCCAGAGAACGGACTTGAGGGACCAGGAAAAGAGCAATGCGGCTCACCGTGCATTTGTGATTGATGGTCTCTGTCTGTGCAAGAGCTGACTGAGCAACATGTACATCTCTCTCATTCACACACTTAATGGCATGCACACATCCTCTGGTGTGCTCTGTCCAACTTATATGCACCACAGCCCATTTATGTAATGTGCATGTGGGGCTTCCCTTAGAGTCATATGCATTAGGCGTCTCATGGTGGCTCATTTGGCAAAGGAACGTACCACGTTACCATGACATCCTGGTCCGGCCTGGAATCCCTGTTGAGTGTCTCCTTTCATCCCCTGCTTCTGTTCTATTGTTTCCTCCTTAACGAAGCACTGTTCAATCAAAAAGACAAAGCAGGAGAAAAACATCTTAAATCTTTGAGATCCGTCACACAAAGCACAAAATGCAATTCACTGTACTTTATTGATTATATGGATCACCATACCGGGAGGTGTTATGAGCATATATTCCTTCAATCTTTGATCCTGTCACATCTTCGCTGTCTAGTGCCAAGACATGCCTGGTCTGGCTTTAGGCCAGGCTGGGCTGGTCGCCACCACGGCCCCAGCATCCAAGCAGGCAGGCCTAGCTTAATGCTGACACATCGCTAACATCAGCCAGGGAGAGGAGACCTCTGGGAGATGCTGAAACATCAGCACAGCACCATTTCAGATATACCAGGAGGGATACACTTGCTCATCTGCAGTAGAATTTAAGAAGTTGTCACACAATCATTGTTGCCTTTAAAGGCTCGATAATCACAAAGCATTTAAAGATACCCGTGAGGCCGAGATGAAAAATTGTGCAAGTGCACTAAAACAGCCACACCCCCTACAAATGAACCTCTGATTGTCCCCATAAAGACACTATTAAACTGCCATTATGTTTTTTCCTTGACAAGAAAAACATGTAATTACTATGTTTATAAGAGTTCACCTGCGTCATGGTGTAGGGTGGGTGAGGGTGTAGCCTGCAGGTGTACGCACTGGATAAACTAGTACATTATCAGTGCAAATCAGTTCAATATTGAAAAATACAAATCTATTTTGTTTTGGGGGAGATAAACATATATTTAAGGCAAGATACAAAGATGAAAGAATTATTGATTCCTGCAAACAGCAATGTCTGTTATGAAGACATTTCTTCTATTTGAAACTGATTAAGCAACATTATCATTTCTAAAAAATGGATGGCATTTAAAAAACGTAATGAGGTCCTTTTTTAAATGTCTGCATATGAAGTGAGTTACGATGATTCAAAGGGTAAAAATGTATAAAAAGGCCTTCACGTATTCTTCGTTTCATATTTTTTCCACATTTGTGTGACCATAATGGCCGCCCTTTGTGCTTAGCAGAGCCATGCAAATGAGATTGGCAGAAACAAGCAAGTGTCAGCGATAGGCTCACATATAAGCAGAAGTGCTGCTGATTGATGATGCAAACCTTCTCCCTATAGCCTCCGTCCTGACCTCTGGCTTCTCACCCCTCGAGGGGTTAAACTTATTACCCTTTGACTCGTGTGACCTCTACTGTGAAAGGAGCTAGATTGAAGGATGACCAGAGCTTAGGTCCTATTGGCTGCTCTCTGACCAAACTGTGGCCAGAGGGCTGACCATCCAAACCCTAGAGGGATGTGACCCTGGCCCTGCCACACGCTCTGTGGATAATACTATTAACAGGTCAATACAAGCCTAAAAAAAAAAGGGGGACGGGGGACGTTGCTTTAACCTAAAGGATGAGCAGAAGAAAGGGATGAGGGGGAGATATTGAGGAAGGAGCAGATTTGCAGGATGGATTTAGAGGTTATTTGTCAGATCTGTTTGAACAAATGGTCACGAATTTGATTTCCAAACAGGGACAAATTCACCCAGATGGATTCTGAACAGACAATAAGAATAGGCCTCTCCTGAAGACTACCAATGTGGTTCAAATTACGCTCAGCAGTATTGCATCCTGAAAAATTAACAAAAGCTCGAAGCCAAATATCTTATTTAGATTGAAGAAAATCTTGGGATAGAATAAAACTGAACCTAATAGAGCCACGTTTAGGCAAGTCATCCCGTCGTCCCTGTAAATCCACTTTAACTAAAAACCTTAAACCGAACAAATTTGAACTTGTAATAGTGTCGCGTACAGAAACAAAAAGTTCATTGTGATATTAATTCATTAGACATGTGTTGTTTTATGCTGTACCTTCTCGTCTAGCTCTAGTGTGAGCAAAGGGGGGTGTATTGGGCGTTCGCCAATACAGCACGTTACATGCGAGACATGTGCTCTCTTCTCTCCCTTACACACGTCAGGTCAAAGGATTATTTGCCATTTTTGCTGCCGTCTTCCCTATTCTCTCGAGCACACTATCTGTTCGGGTCTTCGATACATTTGTTTATTCTTGTACTTGTAAATTGACTTTCTTGTAATTAAAACATCAAAAATGTGCCAAATGTCCACAACTCAACTCACTAATAATTCTTTAAATTTGGTCGCTGCTACGGAAACAAATGCTGGGCAAAGTGACAACAATTATACACAGAAAAAACTGTTAATCTCAAACTCTTTCACACTCACCATCATCACACCCAAAAACCCACATTACTCCGGCTGTTACCGTTAAGATGCTGCCATGTATCTCCACCAGACTTGATTTGACTAAACGCTTCTATCCAAACATCAAAAATCCGCATATAGAGGGTGTACACCGGGCAAACGTAATACGCTTTGTCTCCTCCAACCGAAAGAGTTAAGCGCCAATAAAAATAATAAAATACAAGACTAAATTATGCAACAAGCAGCTACAGCCACGACCCCCTACAAAATTTAGTTTTGAAGAAGGCATAAGAAAATACAATAGAGCAGAAACGCATGTAGTTAATAGAGTCCGCTCTACTAAAGTTGTCAGACCTGCGGCTACAGTAGAGCTTGTAAACAACCATACAAGCATGCATTCAGTGACATGTAAACGCACATGCAATCTCACACAAACACATAAGCAGGAAAGGATCAGAGATTACTACGAACAATGTAGAGAGGAAATCTTTGAAAGCAATAAGGGGGAAAAAAAGGAAAAAAGAAAACTGAAAAGAAACAGAATAAACTGCCAAAAAGAACAACAACAAAATTGTAATAGTACCTTGTAAAGCATCCATGTGCTGAGAGAAGGGTGGGACACCTGCAGAACCTTGTATGGTCTATCCAGAGCTCTCCAGCGACTGCTCCCTCTCAGAGCAGAGTGTGTGTATGAGAGTGCATGTGTGTCGGTGGCTGAGGGAGGGGATCCTACCCCTCCTCCTTAGGACTGTGCCTCCTTAACAGGATGGAGGGGTAGGTGGGGCCACTGCAATAAAGCAAACACACACACACACACATTTTTCTATGGTTGTTATGTCCTCGCTTCTCTGGCTCTTTCCCGCCTCCACACTTCCATCTTTCTGTCTCTTTCCAAGACTTGCTCTCAACCTCCTTCCCTTGCAGACTTGCTCTCATTTCTCTTGCCTCGTGCTTCCCTCTGAATCTCAGTCTGTCTGCAAGTCTCCTATACTCTCCCCCCCCAGCTCTCATCTCACACCCCCTCCCTACCCTTTTGCCCCTTCCCCTTCCTCTCTGACTGTATGGTAATATTAACATGCTTTCATTAATCTGGAGACGAGAGGGACATATGCCGTTTCTGGCTGGTGGTCCACAACCTGCTCAACTCCTGGTGTGTGAGCGCGTATGTGTGCTGCGTGTGTGCGTCCTGTCGCTCTTTAGTCTCATGATACTACAGCGCTTAGATTAAACGGGACAGTCAGGGAGCACAGAGTGTGTTTGAGAGATGAAGGAGGAGTGCGACAGCGGGAAGAGGCGAGGAGTGGTGCCACGATCAACAGCAGCCAAGCACACTTTTTTTAACCTCTTACTGTTCTTCTTTCTCTGGGTTTCTGTGCCACCACCCCTCCTCCTCCTCCCCTCCACTCATCCAGTCACCAAATACATCTGATTCAGGGAGTAGCCATCCCTACATAAATCATTCCCTTATTCCATTGGCCACACATTACATTGAAAGTATTGATCCCCAGCTACCCTCCACCCCAGCCACCACAGCACTGATTGCAAGGAAACCCTTCACAAGTCACAAACAGGAAATGGAAAAACAAACCACGGGTGTGCTTCGATTGACCATAATGGCGGATTCTGAAGCCTCAGACACAGTCACTGAAGGAGGGAGAACTATGCTGTCCTGCATTAAGCACGTGTGATGGAAATCCCAAGAAGGCATGTAAAACATAAAAATAGCAGGTAAAGCTTTAGCATTTAATCTATTAAACATACTAGGCAGTTTACAATGATACTGCAAAAGTGGAAACATTTTAGCTACGCTTACAAAAAAAGTTGCCAGGAAACATCAGTACTAAGACTGCATAAATAATGCAACAACATTTTCCATAAACATTGCAAAAGACTGAATTTATCTCAAGGAATAAAAACAATTATTTTGAGGAAACAACCAACGCTTTTTCACTCAGCATGGGTACATTTTAACTATCGGATGAAGGCCTAGTTATATTGTCCACGAGAGAAATGGAGAGAAAACTGATACTGCAGATGTATTAAACTAAGATTTTGGTATGGTTGACATCATTTGTGATAATTTGAACCTCATTGATACCTGTTTGAAAATGACAACGATAATCGATGGTACCAAAAAGTATCAAAGCTTTCGAAAAAACTTGGGATCTTCATTCAAATGTATAACAAGCTGCAGCAAGCAAAAGAGAGGGAGTACATTGCCATCATATCAGTACTGCCGATGTAGTTGCAGAATGTAGACAGTTTGCCAGCAGTTTTTGGTAGTTAAAAACAAGAAATTACCCGATAAACAGAGCCTAGGACTTTCATTTTTGTTGCTGAGGTACCAACACTGGTTCGGATATTGTTTGGTTTTTTACCTATATTGATTTAACTTTGAAATTAGTGTTTCATGACAACCCTAGATTTTTGATTAAGGACAGACATGTTGCAAACATAGGTCTTTTGTAAAACCTGCAGGAACAGCATATAGGCATAGATTCAATTTATATGCACTCTATATTTTTTGTTTAATTGTCTTCATTTTGTTGCAATACTGAACAATAGAACTGCACGTCACATAATATTTCTCATATCATGCAGGCCTAATAAGTACTACTTAAAGAACCATTACTACATACTTTGTAATAGCTCTAAATCTGATTAGACCGAATAAGTTTTGTTGCATAACAAAAAACACACTTTGGAGCCTTAAATTACTTAATGGCAAATTTCCAAAAGGGGAAAAAAATACAACACAAGCAAAAAGTCCACAGTCCTTGGATTAAAACTGACCATCAGAGGTCCAAATGCTGTGGTTTCCATGACAGCACAGCTGAGGATACTTTGCACTTTGACCTTATCCCCCTGCCTGTGCTCTGAAGCGATGACCAAGCCCAGGGTCAATCAAAAATTAGGTCAGCAAGGGTCAAATGGTAATGACCTCACTCTGGTTACACAACCACACCGTATCAAACTCCTCCAAGGAGCATCCAAGCATCATTCATCCTAATCAGAGCGCTGCACCTTTGCAGGAGTAAGGGGTGATGGTAAACCTGCGTAATGCGATAAAGGTGACAGTTTCTGTGATGATGCATAAATGATCACGATACAATATGGATAACTAAAATAAGAAAATGTCCTAAAACTAAATGAGGGATGAAGCTTTGAAATGTATCTGTCCATTGTTAAAGTACATTAGGCCTGCACAATATCGGAAAATGGTGCTTTATGTGACAACATTGGGGTAATGGTACAGTATGAAGTGCAATGGATAAAATGCCTATGACACTTTTTCTAAGTGCACTTATGTTTTACACAACATCTGTGTATGAAATAAAGTTTTGTTTTTTTCACAACAATATTGGCACCAATTGATCTAAGGCTAATGAGCTTCTTCTGACTGCATAAAATGGTGTGTAAACATAGCCATGTTATCCAATTGGATGGAGGGTTGGATGAGTAATATATATGCTGCAGGAGAAAACGTTTTTTTACATATATCATTTGTTTTATTTATAGTGATAAATTCAGATTTTTGCTTTAGACTTTATTACAAATGCTCATATTGTGATAATGATGAAATTACATGCACGGCCGTACAGTACATGATAACACTAATATCCTGTAATAAATAATCGCTTCAAGTTCTCCTTTAGAAGAACATTTGGCCTGATCTATCTCACGATGACGTACTGCCACTTGGGATAGAAGAGTGCCGTGAGGACGAGGAATTAGAGCAGATAACATAATTCTGGTTGAACTAAGACATCTCAACACATATACACATAGAAAGGCCTGAAAGTTGAGAAGCTGCACAACAGTTATCAAAAAAAATGGTGCAATATAGCGTGGCTTGATTTTTCATGTAAGGCGCATTTGAGGTTCGATGAGTCAGCAAAAAAAATACGAGTGGATTAAACCACTGGTAGGACAACAAAATATCAAGATCTCTAACATAAGTTATGTAGGACAACTTTCTTGAAGTACGAGATTTGTCTACGGAAAAGTTTAATTTAAAAGACATCCCGAGTGGCAGAGGAGATGATCTTTAAGAAAGGATGACACCGTCTCAGGGTAGAGAAACTGGGTTGGAAGAGAAGGGGGTAAGACAGATGAAGGGGTGGAGGGACTGATCAGAGGGGTGCCAGACACAAAGAGGCCAGGCCATGGCCAGTGGCACGCGATGGGCAGATTAACCAGCGTTTCCTCCCCTAACTGAAGCATTAGGACACCTGACTGAGTCCCGCCAATGGCAGCCAGCCAAGGATTTGGGTGTGCGTATGGGGGGGGGGGGGGGGGGGGGGGGGGGGGGGGGGACAAGCTGGGGCTCGCCTTTCAACACTCAGGCTCCTCAACAACACAAAGAGGGGTGGGGTGGTGTTCGTGGGGGGGGGGGAATAGGGGCTGGTGGCTTGGAGTGGGGAGGGGGCACCACAAGCCTTACCCCTCACCATCTGCTGCCCAGGCTAAGTGAGGACAGGGGTAGGGCCAGAGTGCGGGGTGTGGAGTATGTGAGCGCGTGCACCGTAAACACACGTGTATCTACGTGCACGCACCTGTTAGTGTGTCAGTGGGTGGGTGGGGTGAATGGGATGGCAGATGGACAGGGCATACTCTTGGCACCAGAGCTTCCATATTAGTCATCCATCGTATAAGGAGTGTCCCCCCCACCCCCCCCACAACATTCCTTACCCCTGCTACCTAATCCACAGTGCCAGCCAATTCTTTATGTTTTGCTCAGTTTGATTAAGACATTCATGATTAGAGACATTATGGGCTGGGTGAGAGAGTGGGTGTGTGTGAGCCGCTTACTCACACGCTTGTTTACTGTAAGCAACGCTAAACAGACGGACCTTTAACCCTATTGCCACTCAACCGTTTTAACCACTTCAATAATATTACTTTATTATTTTCTGAAAGTGTGGTGAATGATATGTTACGGGGAAAAACCATGAAATTAAACCAGATCAAATATCTGTACTATATCTATATATACACACACACTACTGCCCTAAGCCAAGCTGCACCCTATTACACATCAGATACATACAGTAGCCTATTTGACATAATTCCCCCCCCTCCCCTCCTGTGCTGTGTGTGTTTATCAGTGAGCTGCCCATTTCCCTCCATAAAAAAAAGGGGGTCAGAGGAGCAGACAGTTCAGTCTTGCTGAGCAGTAATCTGAAAATGCCTGTAATCCTCCATACAGAGCCCTTCTGGAGACCGTGATTGTAGTGGGGAGAGGTGTAGCCTCGTCTCCGTTTAGCAGCCATGTGTCTGACCAAGCTTGACACGCAACCAGAGCCTTACACAGCTGCCAGGACACACACTGAGAGATGAGGCACACTAGAGCTGCCCCCAGTCACTCACTGGAATAATTATGCCGTTTTTTAACCCTACACAATGCAGAGTGAGTGAGTGCAGGTCAGGGGAACTTTTACAACACTCTGTAAGTGGCGTATCAGAGAGAAATTAGTCCCCTGTTGTTTTTAACATATAGGGTGTTCAAAAACAGTTGTGAGCAAGTCTACCTGGTTTTTGGGATGAACACACCATAACACTGATTAGTATGCGAATTAATGTTTACTAGGCATCAGAAGCAGAATCAGTCACATTTCTTCACAGAAAGAGTCCGCAAATGTTCCCAGGGGATATCTGTAACGATGAAGTGGCACTGAAGTTCCTGAAATAAATGAAAAATTAGCGCATCCTTGTAAAATTTTCCATAATGACAAACTGCACCAGGGCATGAAAATAAAGCAGGCACTCAATATTATGCGTCACTTTCGGGGTTGCTCTACTTTCTGAGGGCTTTGCAGCACTTATTTCTTGAACTTGCCTCGGGTCCAGAGTCAGAGTCGTAAACACATGGCGAGCTGTCAATCTTGCACATGGTACGTCCAAGCAGCACATCCAGGATGTAGTTCAGTCCCGCGACCACCTTAGAAAAAACACATGACCAGGAGTCATTTAAGCGTGTTCATGGTTTGAAATCACCCTCACCATGCTTTGAGAAGTTTTACCTGAATTTTCGCCGAAGTTATGTTCACAATTTTGTAGTCAAACTGATGCTCTGCGTTTGCTCTGTTGAACTCAACCACAGCAAACCGTGCTGCATTCAAAACCTTGGTGTTGTTTACTAGGACATCTCGTGGCTGACCGGTTATCAGTTGTTCTGCGATTAAAACACGACCAAATGACACAAAAAATACCAGATAAACGCAGAAAAACATGCTGGCCCCCAACAAGTTGTTTTACAGTAGCCTACTTAGTAAGAGTCCTGTCGGCTGTGAGTGACCGTGTTCGCATTTAAAGCCGAGTTAATCAAACGCACACCTGTTTCCTATCTGTTAATTAGGCTACAATAATGCGAACTTCTGTGGGGCACGAAGCTGCTGCTGCTGCTGGCGGGAAAAAGACAGGAATACAATTTTAAAAGCAAAAGTAGGATTAGCCTATAATGGGAATAATTACTTTTAAGAGAAATAGAGCAATGATTCAGTTTCTTGATACCTAAAGTAGGCTTACAAAAACTTCGAGGGGAAAAGTAAAGTCAACCCTCACACATTGACATAAATATCCAAGTCAAATTCCAATTTTTAGTCACAATAAATTTCACAAATTAAGTGAAGGAAGAGAAAAAATATATATTCACAACATCATAATTTAAGTTTTTTATGATTTCCATACTTATCATCACCAAAATAGTTCAATATCAGTGTAATTAGGCCTATAAAAACAGATAAAAGAGTCAGAAATCATCAATTGTAATAGGCTATAAATTATACCATAAAGTTATTTAGAGTTCACCTGTATGTGTTCAATGTGTGACAAGTTATTTTACCTAGGTGTTAAAAAAACAATTTCTAGTCAATTTTATGGCAAAAAGCTCGTAGGAACATACAAATATATTCTATAATTACATAAAAACATGTGTCAGGGGGAATTGTCACCATTAATGGGGAAATCATTACCCCTCGGAATAGGAATATTTAACGGCACTACTGTACATTTAAAAATGTCAAGCTTGTCATAGGCTGCTAATGCAATACATTTTGGAAGTAAAACATCAAGCATGCACACCTTCACCTGTAGAAGCAGCTCCATGCTGTTGGGATCCTTTTCTGCTGCAGGCCGTAATGGCTGATAAAGGTAGAAGCTCAAATCAAGTCTGAAACTGCTGCCAAATGCAGTCAATCAGTTATTCAGTCAATCACTGCTAAAAAATAACAATAATATTACTTCCACTTGTGAAAAATTACAAAGCTGGGGAATACATTTCCTGATTGTTTTTCCTCAATCAACAATTACTTCGATAGTTACACATACCACTCTGAAACTAAAGCAACATTCAATATTTCCAACATGTATTCAATGTTGATCACTTTAAATATTTTTTTAAAAATATTTTATGAAAAGCATCTTTAAAAAATTCTACTGATAAAGTCTAATTAAAATACTTAAAAATGAGTGATGGCTGATAAAAAAAAAAAAAAGATTTCCAGAATATAAAGATAATGCATATCCAACAGTCTGAGACCACCAGTCAAGTATGTCTACCTTGCATTTTAATTCAAATTTAAATCTACAAATGAAAGTAAATGGACCAAATTGGGTTAAAAGTTGAATCTTTGAAAAATGTCCTCGGATTTCAGAATATCTCAATGTTGTGTGTCAGCCATTTACTCTGATGACAGCGAGCGCTGGAGCTGGCAAAGACACGAAAATTCTGTGCAAAACCTTATGACCCGTGTTATCCCAGCATGATTTGAAAATGGTCCAAGGATGTGATGTCAGGGACTGCTTGGCTCTCTCGGTCACAAAGTGTCCACGTTAAGGTCTGACTGGGTTCAGGTCAGGTCAATTCATTTGTGGGTAGGATTTTCTCCCCCAGTAATGATCAGTGAAATGTTGGTATTTCTTCGCCAACCTCAAGTGTTTGTCCTTGTTCTTCCTTCTGAGAGGAGGTTTAGAAACTGCAGCTTTCCTCAGAGACTACAACAAGCGGCCGTCTTATACTGTGACCGAGTGTTTTCCATTCTTTATGTACTTTATTATTGACCTGTGATCATACTTTGGATATAAAAATCCAGTTTGCGGATAGCTCATATTCCGTCCACTTAGAAACCTTTAATTCTGCAATGAGTTGTTGCTGAAAAAGCCACTCTTTGGTTTGAATACAAGTTCCAAATTAAGTGACTTGAACAAGCTTCCGCTAATAGACCAAATCAACCTGCAGTGTCACCTAGAAGCATTCTTCAATAAAGAGGTTACAATTCAAGAAAATCTGACCTTTGATTAAAAATGACTTACATTGGTCAATGCCACAAATTTGTGTTATTTTAAATTCTGTCCAAGATGCAGAATGTTGACTGTAAATAAAATGTCTTCAGTGTTTTTCATCATGTTTCTATACGTTTTGGAATCTGCAAACTCCAGAACCCTGTGGTTATAATAAAAACATTAGACACATTTTTGGCAGATTCTCAGTTAACTGCAGTGTAAATCTGAAGAGAGGCTCATGCAGCCAGGAAGCAGCAAAGGTCAAAGAAGGAGGAGAATGGTGCCTCTGGATGGGAAAATGGAGATAACCGGATATTTCAGTTCAGTTTTTTATTTTAATTCACTATAAAAAAAAAACATAAACAAAAAAGACAGTAATACTTGACAGCATTAGTTAACCAAAGTGTAGTGTGGGTGGAAGAGAGCATACTGAAGGTGGGTGTAGGGCTTTGTTTCTTCTGTGCTCGGAAATTATTTTTTTCTGGGTACAGGAGGGGAAGGTCTGCAAAAGGTATTATTTTCAATGAAGCAATTATTTCCTTTATGATCAATTTATTAATCAGAATAGTAGCCAAAGATAGAATCATTGAATTTATTTTTTCGTCTTTGATTTACAGTGAACATATGGGTTATTTAATATTGTATGAAGGTGGACCTACAATATATTTACCCAATCCCTTTATAGACCTCAGTCTTGTTGAGCTAACCAGTGCAAAACACTACTCGTCTGAGGCTTGTTCAAGTTTTTCCAAATTGTTGTCAAAATTATTAGATAAATACTATGTTTTTTCAAGCAAATTGAAGGAGAATGTCAGGTTATTTTTTTAATCAACTGTAATGGCCGTTCATTTCATAAGAGTGGTGATTTCAGATCATTTATACATTCATATTGTCTAACATTTAAGTCAAAGTAAAAAATATAGCCTATCCAATTACGAGTAAGGGTCTTGCTCTTGTAATCAAATATAGTTAATTTTAGGTATAAAAACTAAAAGAACCATCAGTTTTTTTTTTTGCAGTAACATTTATAAACATCATTTAAAAGTTGCTTGGGAGGTGGACCTATTTTATACTGGTTTGTTAGGGCCTTGTAGCCTATAATGGAACAACTTTTTATGAAAACCTTAATCTGAGACCTACTAAGAAGAATATGGAAAATATATGAGAAGAGTGAAAACAAATGAAATATAATTAAATGTACTTAAAATCTGTAGAATGAGCAGAACTTGAGGTTACGTGTAAACAAAGTCACTGGTAATTGCAGTAAGCCTACAAATTCAGCGATACCTCTTTAATTAAGCAGCAGCTCGGGGTTGCTAAGGTTACGTTCAAGCCAACCAAACTAAGATGTTTGCATATCGATATTACTCATTACCAAGTTCTAGTGGATGGGTTGTGTATGGAGAATACATTCAGGCAAACATGACTGCCCTCTGGAAATAAATATCAACCCATGTGAATTAGTTTATTTATTCCTACAGATTTCTAAAAACAAAGATCATCTTGTTTAGTTAAGCAGCCTTGGTCAGTGACGGGTCTTCATCGTTACGTTTCGAGTGATGTCGAATAAGCAAGGGGTGCATTACTTCCCCCTATCGACTCGGAGTATGAACTGAATTTCAAAAGAAAGCAAAATGCCTTTAGAGAACACCTAACGAATCCCTTCTTCCCTAAATAAGTATTCATTAAAAAAGGAGGTTGACCCCCAAAAGATCAATTAAAAAAAAAAGTATAGAGGTTATCACCAATTGCAGATGGGAAATTGATAAAAAATAAGCAAAGGAATAAAGAAATTTAATGCCTAAACACTTCAAATGAAACGGTCCAACTTCTAAAAGAAAGACAATATGTCCATATGGAACATTTACAAAACATTTTTTTAAGCTTTCTAAATCGAAAAAACTAGAAATAATTTCACCCAAAGTGAAAGCAAGATTTTCATTTTATTTAAAAACAAAATAGAAACCACATTACACCTTTTTAGAAGACTATTTTCTCTTTTGTACAGTGTTTTAGTGTTGAACAAGCTTCTTTTTTTTTTTTTTTTTTCGTAAGATGGCCTCATGTGAACAAACAATTTATAAAGACAGAGAAATTGATTCACTGGAGGTTTCAAAGCTTTTCCTGTTCTTGGGAAAGTATGATCCAAACATTTGTTTTATTTTTATAATTAAAACATATCTTCACTGCAGACCCATCTGTATCCATTTTTAAATTTGCTCACCCAGTGCCAGAATACCTCCCAAATATTTTGCCGTGAATCTACACAACACACTCTGATAAACAGCTCACTAAGGAGAAAATACATCCAATTAATTCAATTAAAAAAGTTATCCCTTAGTCAATGAAGGAATGTAGTGCTTGTTCAGCTTTTCTCACAGCTGGTAAAACCAGTACAAAGACATACAGGGCACAAATAAAAAAAAAAGAACAGAATCACAGCTGTACAACTAGAAAACAGAAAAACTTGGATCGAGCTACAGGCTAGTTGTGAGTCCATCCTTAGATCATCTTTATTAGACCTATGTTTGTTATTACCTTTTGTCTGTTGGACACATCTGGTCCCATTTGTCAAACAAAGTGTACAGTGAGTGTTTTGGCACTATATATGTGGCTTTCCTAACTGTAGTATGATATGTGCACTGATTTAAACAAGCCATTCAAACAGTACTTGGGCTGTGTAATATGTGCTGATAAACAAAAAATGGCAAATTGCAAACCATCATTACCCTTAAATACTGAGCGATATCTACAAAGTAGACAACTGTTGTTCTTATTTTAACAACACAACCTGACTTCTCCTTTCCTTCAGACAATTTTCTATAAAGTATCTTCACCCCATCATAGGGCACGTCACACCTGAGGTTCCATGATCACTTTCTACTGATTTATAATCTGCATCGAAGCTTCCAAGATTTTTCATCCTTTTCTTTTTTTGATCCCACGATCTGTTCCATATCAGCCCTGACAGCAGCACTGTGGCCACACAACATATCCGTCAACACTAACCTCTGAAATAAAAACATTTAAAAAGACAAAAAGGAGACAGACTCCTTCTCACAGGCTACTGCGGCAGCTACTGTCTACACCACCTTTGTCGTTTGGATATCAGCAGACTAGATGCATATTTCTATTCTGTGGAACTTCATTTTGTGTGGATGTTGATGTCCTCTATGGACAAAGCACTTTATATATCTGCTATTCCTATCCTGTACATGCATATGCACTATTCTCTTAAAAAAAAAAAAACATCCCGCTTTCTTTAACTGGCTAACAGTCAAAGGTATAACTGTAAATCTCTGCTCCCTGGTGGCAGCTGAGACAGACTTTAAAAATAACTATCAGGTCGTTAATATTCTTCCTGATGGTCCGGTATGCCTTTGTATTCATTTCAGTCTTGTTTCATTCCCAAAAACAAACTCGTCGTTGCACGTTTAAATATTAAACCACAGCTTGCATCTCAATTTGATTCCAATGGTTTTTTTTTAAAATCCAGCTGTGTGCAGGTCCTTGAAGTGTTATTTTTGGTAACTCTATAAAGTCAGTGCTGCACAGATATGGTTAATCTGCTCTTTTTTTAGATCGTCTTTTAACACAATCTTACACAGAAGCAGATGTTTCTTTAATCTGAATTATGTCCATAGCTCATAGGTCTCCTTTATTATTATATACAAAGTAATGGAGTAGATGTTGATAGGATTCAAAAGAGTGTGATACTTTCCTTTTGAACTGACTAATAGAAAGATAATACTGATGAGTGCGAGAGGTGAAAATAAGCGCTGTAGACCTATTGAAATCAGGGAGTGTTGACAGTTATGTTAGATAGCACCGCACTGCCCCTACTGGAGGATGAGAATGGAAGGAAACCCTGTTGTACACATCACTCTCGGGCCCGGCCTTCACTTCTTCTTCAGTCAGTAAGGAGTCCATTAGATCCACTGTGCGTTCCTACAGGGTGTTATTCTCCGGGGAGAAGAGAGCTTCCAGGCCCCCTGCTTCAGTGTCTGTTACATCCTTTTCTTGCTTCGGCTTCTTAAAGAGCGATGGAAGGTTCCGGATATGAACCTCCTTCCTGAACTGCTGGCACAGAGCTTTCTGTTGAGAGAGGAGAGGTTATATGGAGCCAATCGAAGATGTAGCAGAATGAGTTTCATTAGATTGTACGGCCCTGT
Organism: Labrus mixtus; assembly: GCF_963584025.1. Lineage (NCBI taxonomy): Eukaryota > Metazoa > Chordata > Actinopteri > Labriformes > Labridae > Labrus > Labrus mixtus. The sequence continues at coordinate 8,304,257 of NC_083617.1, read as the reverse complement.
TGAGCTGCTGCAACGTTTGTTTTCTGCAGAGCGCAGAAGATTTACAGCACGGCCAGAATCACACTGCTGAGTAATGACTTGCATTACTGGGCCGGAGCCTCTCTACAGCAGCCAACAGTAAGATGCAGTAGATAAGTGCTGCTCTCTAGTGGCTAAATGTGGCATTACCACAATCAGAATCCGCTTTATTGGCCATGTATGCTTACACAAACACAAGGAATTTGTCTTCAGTACCTGAGCTCTCAATGTACAAAAAGTACCACATTAAATATGAATGTAATATAAGCAAAAAAAACTAATATATACAATAAGGCTTAATACTATAATAGTACAGTGGTGAGTAGTGCAATGCAGTGACGAGTATTTACCCCAACAGTTCCTGCGATGAGCTTCTTGAAGTGGTCTTTCCTCTTCTTGGGTCCGACCTTCTGGGCATTGGGATCCATGAGCCTGTGATCGTACAGGTCCAGAGCCTCCACACTGATGTTTGGGATCTGGGCCATCACCGCTCTCAGCTCCGTGTAGCGAGGCCGCTAATACACACAGACAGGCAGATGAATGCACGAGTAAGGATTTAAAAAAAAAAGAGATGCATTCTTAGAAATCACCTTCAAATTACAGAAATGAGACACCAGATTTTAACAACAAAATGTGAAACAAATGTGGCAACTTACAAAGGAACTACTTGAATAATCAATACATTTGGAATAATAATTTTTCAGACAAAAATCTTAAACACTCACTGATTCAAGCTTTTTAAATCGGAGGACTTGATACTTTTACCTCATATGATAATAAAATATACATGTTTGGTGTTTGTGACTGTACTTTGTATGAAAGAGTTGCTCAAGATTTCATATTTAGAATGATGATAATAAAAGTAGTCCGACATGACGTTATAAAGAGTAAAAAAAAAAAAAAGGGAGTAATCAAGAGCTCAGAAGTGATTGGCATTAGACTCACCAGGTTGTCATAGATGAGCATAGCCAGCTGACACAGAGTCAAGTTGCAGACCTCGTGCTGCCCGTGAACCTGAAGGGCTCGAAGGACACTGGTGTAGAACCACGTGACCGCCTCTGGAAGAAGATTGCCCCCTACGACCTGAAGAGACAGAAGATATATATAAAATGGCGTTGGTGCATATGTCGTCCTACATGTGCCGATGAGGAAACAGTTTACACAACACATAATGCAGAACACTTTCCTTGGGATAATTAAAAACTGGTGTCACGTGGTTAATCCAGCTGAGAGCACTCTGCAGAACACTGCAGAAAGGTAACATCTGAGCGCTGGTATTCGCTTAAAGGTACAGTACGCAACATTTTAAATATGAATGTAGTAGATACCAAATATATCCTGACAAAGCTAGAAAATGCCCAGCGTCATCCTTTATTCAATAAAACTAATTCAATTAAAAACACGTGTAACATTGTGGGTTCTACCTGTTGCAGGAGGGTCCAGCAGATGATGGATGCAGTGCGGCGACAGTTTGTGGTGTCTTTCCAGGACAGTGAGGTGAAGGACAGGGTCAACAGATTCATGTAGATATTCTAATTAGAAAAAAGGAGAAACTTTAACAAGAGCTTTAATAACATAGACTTTGGTTTCATTTGAAATGTTGCGCGATGTGTCTTAGGTCGACCTCGTGTTTCGTCAGGCACTTCCCCAGCTCCGTCAGCTCCTCCGTGTGCTGAGCGGGAGACGCCGTCTGCACTTGATCCATCATCATGTCTTCATCTATGAGAGCACATTTCAAGACACATGGTGAGACACGTATCAGAATAAAAAACAAAAATAACAGACTACATTTTGTTTTTAAAATTGTACTCTTACCATCTACTTCCTCCTTATTAGCAGCTTGTTCAGGTACCTTCCTTGAAATACAGCTTACACCTAAAAGAGAGGGGAGGAGTTGAGTAGTACATCCACATAAATACTAGGCAAGGCAAGAGGTCAAAAAGCTCCAGCAACACTTGTAGCATGAAGATCAATTTTATTAACTTTATTAGACGAATGCATTTTAGCTAGTGGCCTTAATCAGGGTCATAAAAGGTCACCCTTTAACAATATTCTGCAGATGACCCTGATGAAGGCCTCAAGCCAAAACGTGTCGGTCTTTAATAAAAATGTATCTTCATACTGCAAGTGTTGATGGAGCTGTTTGACCGCAGCAACAAGGCAATTCAACGTGCTTCACACAAGACATCAAAAGGCATCACGGCAAAGGGAAAACGAGACTACTAAAGTTCCCGGTTTATATCCAGTCTGAGAGTAAACACTGATCAAGCAGTTATGCTCTATATCCTGAAGAACCAAAGCCCCATACATTTAGGCATTTACGTCTTCATATGTAATGTCAGATCTATCCATATTAGTCAGAAACAGTGTCATCAATGTGTTGACTCTCAGCTCTATGTAGGAACTGTAACTGACGGACATTCATTCAGCAACATATTTGAGCTCCTGTAGCTGTTTGTGAACACAACTTTAATTCTGCTGATGCTCTTTGGACTTGGGGTAAAGAATAAGCAATGTGCTTCACTTCATGCTCTGCTTTCCATTTAATCTACACAAGGAAATCATATTACTGCAAAAAACAGGTATCATTAATTTGATAAAAAAATAACCTTGTTTTTTCTTGTTATTATTATTAATCCAATTTACTTAAAACTCCTGTGAGTAATCTTTAGTTTGTCATGAAACAGCCTGATACTAATACTGACGTCCCTTCATAACCTACTAAATCAAACCAGACTATAAGCATGAAGATTGATTATTTCTCTATACTTATTGTCAAAGTAAGTGTTTAACTGCATGCTGAATCTCAATGAGTGATATGTTTGACTTTTAAGAAACACTACTTACACATGTACGAGATGAGATTAGCCAAAAAAATCAGATGTACCACAGGAGGCACCAAAACTGGTACAAACTTCACAGGAGATTAAAACCAATAACTGCACAGTGACTGGCTTGTACAACTACATTGCTCACTGACAAACTCCTTACTCAGTTTATTCTGTTAATACCGACATATGAGGTGATCGTTAGTATCACTAGATTATAAATCACTTATATGTCATTACAAAGCAACACCTCTTGGTTTAACTTGTGTGAAAATCGGAGCAGTTTAAGAAACGTACCGAGTAGATCCAGCACCTCCCTGGTGAGCAGGCGCACCAGCTGCTCCTCCAACATCTCCTCCGTCACCTGGCTGTCATGACACAAAACCTCCTCCTCCTCCTCCTCACCACTAAAACACAAACAAAAAACAAAAAGGGATAACCATGACAGAAAGGAACTGAACATGCAGTGTGTTAGAATAAGCACATTAAAGCCTTCTATTAAAGAGCTCTTTTACCCACTGCATAGAGATTTATAGCATGTTAGTCTAATAGATGTTTTAGATTAATGTCTGGTTCTTCTTCAGCGTCACATAAAAATGTAGCTATAATGTGTACTGGGATTTAATAAGGACGTTCTCGTTTAACTTGAGTGCTCATAAGTGTTCCGGTAATGTTTCACAACAGCCTCCATGGTAATCAATGAAAGTTATCTTTTAGGACATAAGTGTACCACCTGTTGTAAATCCACAGATTTCCCAGCCTCTGAAACTTCACTGTCATAAATAACATGCACTCACTGATCCAATCAAATATCCCCAAATCCTCAAACGCCTTCACTCCACCTACTTGTTTGAGGTCCTCTGGTTGATGACCTGCCATTTGCTGTTGAGTCTCTGCATTTGGAAACATAAGGAGGGCTGTGAGTCTTGGCAACGAAAACAAGTGTAACTGAGTGAGTAATGCATGTGACAATCATGATTTTGGTTGGGGGGGGGGGGGCGGGCGGGTTGACCTGCAGCATGTAGGCGAACAAAGGGCCCAGGAGGGGGCAGAGTAGACTGTTGTAGTGCTCCTGGGGACATGACAGCACCAGCTGCCTCAGAAACACACGTTACCATAAGTTAAAGAAAAATGGATGTTCACATAAAGCAGCAGCTTGGTTTTATTACTGGAGAGAAGGGTCTGTCTAAATGTGCACAAGAAAAGGATATTGTGCATAATGGTAACAAATAAAGGATATGAATCATTGGGCGCAGTCTGTAGTCAGGAACATGATCCAGGGAAGAAAAAGCAGAGCCAGTTATTTCTTCAGCCAACTTCTCGATGGTGTAGAAGTCCTGCTGCAGGGACGGACCTGCATTACCCAGGACGTGGAAGCTACAGGGTTAAAGAGAGCAGAAGAGTTGGTTTTAAAATATTTTGCAACAAAGCGTGAGGTATAAACTCTTTTTTAAAAAGAAAAACGTTTTGGGGAAATGAACAATAATCCTACCAGTTGTCATACAGAGTGACGACAAACCCCTGCATGCGCTCCAGGCTGGTTCTGTACACAGGAGAATCATAAATATCCAGGAGAGGCTGAGAGAGACCTGCAGAAAGCACATTGGTGAAGCTTTTACGACAGGGTTTTAAGAGGATGTCAGACTGCAGCTTAAGAAGCGGACCAGAAAGCTCCTCTTACCGAGAACAACGTTTTTCTCTGCATCCATCACCTCGTGGGCCCTGGAGAAGGTTTCACTCAGACGAGCCATGTTCTCCGGCAGGAAGAGACTGTTGTGAGTCCTGAAGTGAGGAGGTCACAGGTCAGTGTAAGAGCAGAAATGATTAATAGAATATCATTTTCACTGTAGATCAAAGAACTGATTCTAGTGGGTGGGTCGAGAATTTAAAAGTTCCCATGAATTTAACTGAAAAAAAATCGTTGCACTAGTCGCAGGTTTGACTCCCGATCCTGATATTATTTAGTGCCCCCCCCCCCGCTCTTTCCCCACATTTCCTCTCTTCTCAGCAGTCCAATCTAATAAAGGCAAAAAAGCTTTTTACTCTAAATGGGACAATGACTAATGAACATCGACCTGTTTTGAAGCCAACTTCAAACTACAGATTTAGACCCTAAACTCCATCAGGTGGAGTCTCCCCCTGCTGGCAACAATACAGATTACACGTTTAAGGCATTTGGGCATTGGCTTCACTTACTGCCTTTGATTCAGCTGTTGTGTCACTGAGGTCTTGATTAATAATGTGTTTGTTCTCATTAACACTGAACCTATATCATGGAGTAATATGAAGATGCTCCTCTCATCAGGTTTTATGTTTTTTTTATATTTTGATTTAACAAGGAGGATTTCTGGGCGCACAGTGTGAGCGTAGGGCGTACCTCATTAGAGCCAGCAGGTTGGGCAGCAGGACCAGGAACTGGTCAGTACAGGGGTTTCTGTAGATGGGAGCTCCGGTCGGGGTGTAGCCCACAACAAAGCCACCAGCCTTGGCTTCTTCCACGTCTGCAGGCCAGCGTGACTTCTTCACCACGGCCAACATGGCATACAGGCAGAAGCTTATCTAGAGGAATGCCAAAAGAGAATTGTTGAACTTTTAATGAAACACTTTAAGAGCTCCTGTAAGTTGTTTGAACATTTCTGCCTTTTTCTGCATTCTCTGGGTTAGAACCCAGAGTTCACAGGTACATACTTACCCGCCCTCTATTTAGGCCTGCTGGGTCTGGATCTGTACTTAGATCAGGGACCACTTGATCAGCTCCAATAAAGGACAGGAACATGGCAGGGTCCCACAGCACACTGAAACAAAACGAGAGAATAACAGTCAAGCCTCCGTCATAACACTCATTCAAATATAAAAATGAATGAATTCAAAACGCACCGTTTCATCTCATCTGAGGTCCAGTCTGCGACCACTGAGGCCATCAGCTCATCTAGAAAAGCCTTCTGCTTTGCAAAGTCTTTGAACTGGTTACTGATGTGCACCAGGGCTTCCATCAGCGAACACTTCTCCAAGTGAGTCATCCCCGAGTCGCCGGAGAACATTTTCTTCACGTGATTGTAAAACATCTCAAAACAAGGCTGGAGGCGACAAAAGAAGAAAATGTTTTACTCATTCTACAGTTCAATAGTTTGTACACTTCCTGTGCTTAAAAGGCTCGATCCTTCCAGGTTCATTTTACTCTCATCACTGATATTTACCAAGATAATGTGAGGGTAATCCCGGCACATTTTGATGATGGAAGAACACGCATGCCTCCTCACGTTCTTCACAGCTCGGGTCCGTGGTACCTGAAGATGTCAGGTGGAGAAAAAAAAGTTTTGATCTTGGACATGAAAGACGAGTCAGAGTGTAAACGTATGGTCCTGTGAGGACAATTTACCTTATTGTCTTGGCCGATCTCAAATGTGATGGCTTTAAACAGCTGAGGGGACAAGAGAATAACACCGAGTGTTGATGTAAATGAAAATACAAGAGATTAAATCACACTTTCTTAACATGGAAAAACTATTTTTAACCTGAAAAAGTACTTCAAACATTTCTCAGACACTCTTCCATTATGAGCCGAACATATTTCAAACTTAAAAATCTCCCACGAGTCCACAACAAACCCACTCATCACATCTTACCAATGTGAAAACACTTAAATAAATCATGTAATTCTTTCTGAAAAGCCTAAAGGTGAAGTATATAAAAAGAAGAAAACATGCATGGTAGATGTACATCAATAACATCCAGCAGCCAGAGATCAATCAGCTGACCTTGTAGAGGACCTGTGGCAAGAACTGAGGCCTTCTTGTGACAAATGGGAAGAGCGCTGAGATGTTGGAGAGCACGCAGGAGAAGATGAGCGGGTCTTTGGTGTCGTAGTTCAGCACAGCCTGCAGCAGCTCCATGCCCTGATCGACGGGCAGCTTCTACACAACCACAGCAAGAAAAGGGAAAGAGAAATGGGAAGTGGTCATCGTATCTTAGAATCAACATCTTTTTTTTTTTTTTTTGTAAACCGTTTTACTTCAAAATATGTTCCTGTTACCTCCTCCTCCATGTTTCTGAAGATCTGTGTGACCATACACTCCATGAAGACAGTCATTGCATCCCACTGAACCACCGATGGAGACAGGAGGGAGCACAAGCCCTCAGCTGACTTAGCTGGGGAAACACAGAGAGTGAGAGTAAAATGAGGTCTTTGAATAGAAACGTCAGAAAAGTTCAAAAATATATTTTCCTTATGCACGTTTATCTTTAGGCCTGAAGCTGTTTGAATCTTAATTGGTTATATTGATATAGAAGAGCAAGACCCAGAGCCCACCTGAGTCATTCTACACCTGAATAAGTTCCAAACTGCTGCAAAGTTGTTCATATTTAATGAATCAGATGCACCATAAATCCAAAAAAACAAAAAGGGGAATCAAACTTCCATCTCTGAAAAGTAATCGATCCCCCTCTGTGATAGCATTTTAAGAATACAGAAAAGCACTTACATGTGGTATCCCCAGTGTCAATAGGGCTGGTGATTTGATACTGCAACCATTCTGCTGCAATCTGGAAAGCCTCCAGAGGAACAATGCGACACGCACTCCTCACCACCTCTCCCTGCTGGGCTCGAAAAGCTGACGCGCAAGAACATAAAGAATGAAAAACATTAAGGGACGAAATGAATGCTGCTCATCTACAGGGAACTATAAGCCAGAGCTTTAAAAAAAAAACGTACAATTAAAGAACGAATTGAAGTCTTCATCGCTGTCAAAGTCCACACGGGAATACACGCAGCTCGGGTTATCGTCTCTTGATGGAAAACCCGCCTGAGGGAAAGAAAGAAAACCTTAAGTACCACCAGATTTCAGATTCCTTTATAATGGATGTACTTGCATCACTATCTCACCTTGACCAGGTTGGTCACAGAGGCTCTGAGGTATTTGATCGCCATCTCCATAACAACCGCGTCCTTAGACAGAGTCTCGTGTCTAAACAGAGCTGCCCAAGTGGCCAGAGTGGAGGACTTCAAGAACTGCACAGAAAGAGGGAGAAAAACATGAATTCAGCAAAAGTGAATCATTCTGAAAACTTCAGAAGTAGTCATTGAAACATTTTACATTTGAGGTCCAGCAAAATGTTTTTTTTCATCTCACCTGACTGGAATGTTTGGTAAAGGCTAACAATGCCTCCAGGTATTTGCTCAGATTAGCAGGCGCCTCCACCTCCACATCTGAACCCTGTGGGAGGAGAACATACGATTTTCTCACTGATCAAATAAATCTTATCAAATCAATTATGTGTGTTCCATGGTAACTAACACATGACCAAGCGAAAGCAGGAGTTCATTTAAGAGTGACAGACAGATAAACTCACCACTAATGAGCAGAGCTGGCCTCCCAGAGCACACAGGACCTGACATAGCCTCTTCAAGAAGTTATAACTCCGCTCCACCACCTCCACAGCTCTAACAGGGTCAAAGGTCAGAGAACTGTAAGTCACAGCTTGTTTTATTAGCTTTATTTTATTTAAATATGCTTTCTGTATTTGAAAGCATACATGATCTGTATTTTACTGTTGCATAGAAAATTTGAGGCAATCTGAAAAAGGCTAGTGACAAGAAAACAGAGGCAGAGTACATCTGGATAGAGAAGCATGAAGAAATACAGAGTAAGATTTTTTTAAATTGTGCTGATTAGGGAAATTAAATCTTCTTTTATTATTATTATTCCTCCCCTCTTTTTACTTTTGAAGTTTCTATGTAAAAGTTATATTGTCCATGTAGGGCTAAGAGTGTATGTGTGTTTCCACAAATGCACAAAACCCCTGAAAAGAAGTTTTAGTGGCGAGTCGATGTGTGAACACAGCCAGCAAAAATGTAGCTAAATTCCCCGTGATGAAGCATTCAGGGTGACGATGTTTGCATCAGGCGACCGGCTTCATTTTTCATGCACGTATTGATGCTGCTTCATCCTCTTTTTCTGCTTGCGCAAGTATGTTTTTTGTTTCCTGTTGGTGATTGATACTGTGAATATGTCCAATTACACATCAAATTAACATAAAGGAAAAAAAGAACTGTCATTATAGAAACCTGATGAAGCCATGCAGGCGAAACACATTGTCTGTTTGAGTATGTAATTAAATAAAAAGAAGAGGGCATTCAGCCCTCCTGTGAGCGGTGAATCATCTCATCTGCTCTGTCAAGTTTATGTTTCCTGCCTTCACCTGCACCAAGCTACAGTGTAAGGACTGAGTGCCGTGCGGGGCATCTACTTTTGTATGACTTTACTGTCATTATAGTGTTGGACTCTGTCGCTTCGTCTGCAGTGTCTTTTTTATGTCATGGCTTGCCTCCTGTGACAATTTCACAATGTGAGGGGCCACTTGTTGATAAGCAACGCAGGGAGATTTCATGGCAGGCTGTCCTGAAACGTTCTAGAAATGTTAAGGAGTGCAAACTTGTGTTGATAAGGAGTTTAATGTTAGAGAATATCTCCTCTTGACCTTCTGGTTTTTTTTTATCATTTTTGCAAAGGCATTGAGAAAACGTTATCTAAGACTCACTGTGATTCAGGGGATTTCTTACATATTGCCAGTCCATCTGCTGACCTGCAACCATACAGACAAGAAACCATTCACTTACAGGGACAATGACGCTTTGAGGAGTGTTAAGATGGATGATGAAGGGATACACTTGTACTCACTGTGCTGCAGAAAGGATGTAGTGGATGGCCACATCATCATACAGCAGCATAAATGGCTTTCTATCCTCCAGCTTGCCCTGCAGAAACAGCACAGTTGATTAAAAATGGCTTACTAATGCTCCTTTCTTTCATGCAAATCTCCACTAACTTTCCAGGCTATTGACCATACTGCAGCATGACTCACCTAACCCACAGTTCTGCAACTATAGATTAAAAAAAAAGTCACACAGAGGGACTATACCTGCTGCACAAACCTCTACGTGAGTATTTTTGAGTAAAGTCACCTGGATGAGCATCAAGCACACACAGAGAGACAGTTAACGTTGATTGACTGATTCGAACCAGGAACCTCCTTGCAGTGAGGCGACAGCGCTAACCACTGCACCACCGTGCTGCATGTTACCTTAATGTTGTAAAATGTTATAACCCATTCAAGATTCAAGGTCACTCATGTCACATAAGTAAAATCTACAGGAATGCATATCAGAAAAAAACATGCAATTCGTTTGACTTTCCTAGAGTCTGTCATTGTATCAACTTTCATCAAGAAAAATAAAATTCAAAGGAGTCTTAATGAAATGAAAAAATAAAAACTGTCTATGAATACAGAGAAAGGGAAACTTTACAGTTCAGGAGTAAGTAAAGAGCTATAAATCTGTGTCATAAACAGTAGTCATATGGTAGCTCTGTTTTTTCTTTAAGATGTATCTTGACAGGACAGTGGATAGAGTAGGAAATAAAGATGAGAGAGTGTCATGCGTGACATGCAGGAAAGGAGTCACAGGTCGGACTCAAACCTGCTTGGAGCACTAAAGCTTCAACACATCGGGCGCAACCTATCCGCTAGGCCAACCACCGGCCCCACATGGTAGTGTTGAATATGCACAAATTCTTCCCATGACCATGGCCCTAATTTTGCAATTAAATGTATTCAAAACTGGTGAAAGTTTTTTTTGAGATACCATGAAGTTGTAAAGTGTGAGAGTGTAATCTTTTACAGATATCAGAGCGAGCTTTATGGCTTAACCACAGCCTTTAAGCTCTTTTTTTTCCCTCCCTGCTACATACCTTCCTGCTGATAGCGATGAGCAGACACTCAGCTGCCTCCAGCTGCAGCTCTGGTTCACCCAGCAGCAAACACAACATCTCCAGCAGATGACAGTTTCCATAGGTAATGTGCACCAGAGACACCCAGTCTATGTAGCCTGCAAGTGTATTCAGGGTGGCCACAGCGACTCGGCAGTGGGCTCTGGCCTGGGAGTGGAAAAAAAAAATCAAAAATTAACCATATATCAGAAGATATTAAAAGGAATAAAGTTTGAAAGCGGTTGAGATATACAATGTTAGCTCACCTTTAGTTCATGTCCAGGCAGCCCTTTCTGCATTAGAAAAACACAAATCAGACCATTTTACAGCCATTTCCCTGTTAAATGTATTCCCTAAGAATATGCAGGATTTCTCAGAAGACACATTTAAAAAAAAAAAAAAAACGTGATAATACTGAGAAATGACTTTTATTTTTTTTATAGGAAAAGAGAGAAATCCTCACTGACCAGTTTGCGGTAGTCTTCCACATTAACTTGCAGAATGGCCATCATGAACCTGAACATGCTTTCCATGTTTTGTGTGAGGGTCTGCTGGATGTCTCTGCGTCGCTGGGTGGGCAGCGTCTGGAAGGTGATCACGTCCTCTGCCAGCCTCAACAGGATCAACATCACCAGCTCTGTCTGAGCTTCCTATAAACAGCAACAAGGACATTTAAGACTTTATTCTCTTACGGGTGACAACGAGGATGAACTTTGAAAGTGGCAGAAGGTGACACGACGACATCACACAAAAACTGACTTATCCAGGACTGGTGCTCATTTGCATGTTAGGTATTACAGAATAAAAACTTCAAAATGGCAGGGCGGACGGAAAATGTCACAACTGATATGCAGTAACAGACTATTTTCCTGTTGTATAGAAGTTACTCACCCCTTGGCTAGTGAGAGCCTCCATTTCTTTCAGCATATCTGGCCAGTGCTGCGGCCATTCTCTCTTTATCATTTCCACTATGATACGTGACAGGACATCTTTAATGTGGCTCACCTCCTCCAGGATAGAATGAGTGCCCTGATAAGAAAAAAAAAACAAGATATTAAAAGTGTCTCCTTATACGACAACAAGCTTTAGGCGTCATTCAAACCATAAGAGAGATTGTTATGCCATTAAAAAGTGTATAAATCACTTACATTTGCTAACAGCTGCATGGCACACTCCTTTAACTGGACTTTCTCTTGTTGCGGCATGTCGTTCCATCTGAACCTGTAACAACAACAACAACAACAACAATAAACTCTCTTTTTTTTTAAAAATATGCAGCTTTTACCTTATAATGTATTCATGATCATTTTTGTCACACTCACTTGATGACGTGCTCCAGGATTTGCAAACCAAAGTGTCTCACTACAGCTGGCTGTGCTTTGTCGGCTAGTCGTAAGCCACATGTGACGCAGTAGGAGCTTGTCTCTTTAAATTCTTCGCAGAACTGAGGAGGAGAAAAAAAAGACACAAAGCGGACAATATAAACTACAAGTATAAGAGGGTTGGAAGTCACACTTACATGTGCTTAACCATGCCGTTCATGTGGGATGGCTCAATGTGGGATGCCTTAGCGACGTTGCACTTTAAATACTTAAAAAGCGCAAAGTGAATATACGATCTAGGTGCCAATGCTGCAAATAAAATCACTTCAATTGGCTTTTAAGTCGAGTTCTGTTTTTCAGTCACTTACAACCAAGTATCAAAAGCAAACCAGATACAACAGATGTTAGCATTCCCCTGAATGAATGAACAGTGGCTGAGGTGATGAGGTGATCTTGCCATCATCATTGCACATGTTGCCAACCTTGCTGAACGTAAACATCCTGCAGTAGCGATGCTATTCCTGCAAAACCTCTGCTTAAAACTGACTTTCTACTCAGTTCACTTCCACATCAGCTCTAATGAATGACCAGCTAAGTTAGCTGGCAGCTAGCTAGCAACCCATAACGATGCTACCTTTAGGGCCTCCAGTCGGTAAATCTGGCTCGTTTCTGCATCCATCATCGCATTCACAGCTTTGACAAGCTGCTCACACATGGCAGCCACCGGGTCAGCCATGACTTCAGGTACTGTCTGACACGAAAGGCGAAAGGAAGAGGCTCCCTTATGCAAAACACCTGCACTACAGTGTGTTCCAAATGCTCAAGGAGGTACCAACGTGCACAAAATGTGCAGCTTGCGCGTTTGAACCCTTCGGCTCGCCGTAGGAAGGGAATTCTGGGAGTTGAAGTTGAGGCGATATTTTTTAAACGATCGTCTATAACTGAAAGAGTTCTCACTTCTGACATAACTTTAAGGATTATCGAATATTTTTTTTAAAGATAACGACTCAGCGTAATACACATTATTTCATAATTTTCTTACTCAAAATACCTTTAAAGTTATACATGTTTACAGTTATAATTGTTTTCCCTCTTACACATTTCATTTTTTATTTTTTTTTCACAACAACGTATAGGCTTACCATCGCTTCACCTAACAGCGTATCCATTTGTTTCAGGATTAGTTTCCATATCTCACCTGCATGCAAAAACACTTTCATAATTTGTGAATTTTACATGTGAAAATATCAATTCTTGCACAAAATACACAAAATAAGCACAAAACCAGTTGACAAACAATGACTGTAGCCTACGCTTCAGAGCAACCAAAGTCCTGGAGCCCTGCTTGCTTTGTAGTTCAGCCATGCTATAAATCATACTATCAAAGCTATATGGAGGAATCAATACAAGCCTATAGGCCGACAATTCTTCAAGTCAGTCTGTAAGCAATATCATGACTATCCTATGTGGCTTTACAAACAAACATTTGTATTGACTCACAAGAGTGTCATAACAAAAACATGAAAACTGACGACAGAAAACTGAAGTTTCAAACTTATTTTGACACATTAAATTTGAAATTGTTTAGTATTGAACCACCCGAACATTACATCAAGTGGGCTTGTGACTTTTGTATTATGATGTCATTGGGGGAAAAATGCACACCTATCCCTTTACATTTCAGAAATAAGGAATCATAATTACCTGTTTTTAGTCCTTGTGTTCTTTAAGTATTTTTATTTTACTTTTATTTTATTTTTTATTTTTTAATATTATACATAGCCTACTTTATCTGAACTATAAAGCCAAATTAAGTTGATGGCAACTTGTAGATTCATTAGTAATAAGCTTTTTTTTAAAATAAGTTACTAAGTAGTAGCCATAGTTTAAATAGCTTCACTTTTACCTGCTGTAATGTATAGTTTTCAGAAAATCCTGAAGCAGACTAATCCGTTTATTAAGTAGGAGTCGGCCTACTTTTACTTTTGTAAGGCTATTTAAAGTGTACCTTGATGCCAGCAGTTAATTACTTCTATTAGGCAAGATTCCAGCAGGAAGATAAATTGTCAGCTGAGACTACAATCTGAAAGCTTTCCTCATTGTACAACCAGACCCTGAAAATAATGGACAAAAAACATGTCCGGTGTCATCACTGCCACATACTGAAAAATACAACCTATTAGTTTCAAGAGCTTTATGCATTTATGTTTTCTCAAACTACTCAACAATCTCACTCCTAAACCTCTTACCAAATATGTTCAAAGACAGGACATTATCACTAGAAGCACGGTGAATGGAAACTGCAAGTCAAATTTGTAGATCTCCATTTGGACAATCAGCTAGGCTTACGCCCTCTTTGCACAACACAAGTTTCATGCTTTGTATTGAAACTATGTTGAATAGCATCACCTTATTAATTAAATACATTCAAAAAGAGATCATTCTCACACTCTCACTGCTAGCTCATCACAAATGTAGGAGCCATTTTATGTTCATTGTTGGCATGTCATATAGATTTATCTTGATATATCATTTTCAACACTAGGAACACTGGGGGTGTGTCTATATATATTAGTGACATAGCTGACAGGAAGGGGAAGGCACAGGTAGGGGGAGCACATACAGTTCTCACCAGACCGGCATTCATTGTTCAGACAAGCAACAGGTATTCTACTGGCTACATTTTCCCTGGAAACGGTATATATTTTTTTCATATCTGCATTAATTTACTTCAATAAATCTTCAACTCAACTCTAAGAACGACTTGAAAATCATTGTTTGCCTCTGCTGAAGACTTCACCCCATACCTGTGTATTAATGGCAATAATTGGAACATAGTGAAACAATTGGAAAATTGCCATTACAATGAAGTGAGAACTGTACGTGCTCCCCTACCTGTACCTCCACTCTTCCTGTCACCTATGCCACTATACATATATATATATATATATATATATATATATGTATCTACAAAGCATACACACCCCTGTGCATTCAGTGTCTCATAGTTGAAAACAATATATCAATATAAATCTACACTTTAATTATTTTACATGCCAACAATAAACATAAAATGGCTCCTACATAAATGTTGCATTTTACACCAGTGGTCAACCATAAATGAACCTGTAATGTGATCTCTTCAAAGCTTTGCATGGTCAAACTCATAACCCCACCTACTTTAGTTTAAGCCTCCACCCTGTCAAATACGAGCGAAGTGAGACCTCCTCGTTTTTTTCCCAATCCGACTTAGATCGATCCCTACTATGACTTTAAGTTCCAACATGATGCGAGAGATCCCAATAATAATCATGTAGAATTGTAATACACTTTGTCGACAAAAGTTTGAGTTTTTATTCATTGCAAGTGTGTGAAAAAGAAAACAGTACCGTGGTTTAATCCGTCACGGGGTTTGTCTTGTGTTGCAGACGGGGCGGGGCTTAATATTTACAGTCTATGGGCGGGGCTTGAATTCCAAAGTGGATCGAGTTTCCTCCCGATACGTCACTCCGGGATAGGCTGCGAGCTATTGAGCAACGCTGTCAGTCAACGGGGTTTCGGGCTGGTTACCTCCGCGTCTACGGGTAAGAAAAACCTAGAAAATAGTTAGTAATTCCCGCACAACTATATTAAATGTTCTTTTGTTAACGTACCGACTAAACGTGAGGTTTTGTAAGTGACCCCTCACGCTTAAAAAATACCAGTTTGAAAGTTTTTAAACGGTGCACATAAAACTAGAACGGAAACTTTTGTCGTGAAGGCCTTGTTCTTGTTATTTTGTTGCAACAGGTCCACTTCACGGCAACAAATTAACATACCTGTATTTTCTTTTCTTTCTTTTTTTTAAAGTCGTATTAGTTTAACTTCCTAAAATAACGACGTGCTGTGTGTTTTTTTTCTAATGCAGAATCGGACCCCCCAGACAGGAGAAAGTAGCCTTGCCCATCGCGGGTTTAAGGCTCTGGGATTAAAGTGATCGCCAGTCCCGCAGCTTTCGTCGAAACTGCCGGCGGGGATTCATGCTGTGTTGGGTTAGCTAAATGCGGTACGAAGCTAAAATGATGCCGGTGAGTTTACAATTTATTCACTCAAGCTACAAGTTTTATCGTCCTGTGGCTCTGTATTTATGTTGTTAACATTGTATTGCCCAAACAAACACGTAATGTGTTACCACTGTATTACCGGCTGGACATTTAAATTGGATGCGGCGGTTGTTACCTTGGTGTTATTACTATGGCAACACAAGCTTCTGTAGTGAAGTTTATCACCTGTGACAGATGTTAGTTATTGTGATCAGTGCATGGCGGTATAAGTTACATCATTTATTTGCTTACTGGGATGTGACTCTACATGTATATCTTACAAGTAATCCAGTTCAAAGTCTCCATGCCTTGTCAGGTACACAGAGCCAGTTTTGAGACTTACCTGATAGGCTGTAATAGTTAATTCACTTGCATGTGTATGTATTCATAAACATCCAGGCTGCTAATAGAGTATACACAACAAGCAAACATCACCTGCCAAGCTTTGCTTACACTACTATGCAAACCTTAGCACTAGACTCCTGCCATGTTATCACCCATCATCATCATCATCATCAACATCTTCAACACCGTCGTCAGAGGTACATTACTTTTGCTGCAGTGCAAGCCTCTATTTCTCAGCATTACTTCGATATGTGTAGAGAGGGCAGCAGATAGAGGTGTTCCCTGTGTGTGCTCCCTGTAGAGAAATACCTTTCAAACAATTCAAAACAGTTGTTTTTAATAATGCAGGATAACTTCTCTGTTGTGGCTGCTTGCTGGAAATAAACGAGCAAAGGTTACAGAGGTGTTAACTGGATTTGTAATTATTAATCATTTGAAACCAGCTAAAAAATCTCATGTCTATAATTCATCTACCTGAGAATGGCACAGTTTAAAGGGCAGCAGTTTACAAGTTATAATTGTGAAGGATTTTGTAAAAATAGTGAAAAGCACCTTTCCAAATTTCTCAGAGCCCGGGGCAACATCTATTTCTTCAACTTAGGGACAATGAGAGAGATTTTTTAACTCAACCATCATATTAAAAAGCTGAAGGTCACTTATTTATGAAGCTGAATGGAGAAATTGTTTGGCTCTTTGGATTGTTAATCAACCTTATGATTAATCTGTTATCGAAATGATTGCCTGTTCATTTTCTGTGAATCGGCTAAATCCTGCATAATCTTTTTGTTTTAAAACGAGTACAGTTCCAGCTCTCGTGGCCCAGAATGTTTAGTTTATGGAGGAAAGGACTGTTATTCTCAGAGCCATGGTACCTTATCACAACTTGTTCTGAGCTGAGTTTCTCTAGGTATTTCTGGACTGTTTTTGTCTTTGGTGAACAAATGTGTAAAGTCACAAGCTGTACAACACACAGGTACACTTTGTTAACAACCAATGAACATTCTAGGGTAATCCTCTGTTTCTGTATGTTAAGATACTATTGTCATCCATCTCTTCTCTGAGCTGCTGCTGCGTTTCCACTCACACAGCTTGATTAGTGAATTAATCATTTAAGCTGTGGAAACAGTCGTATTTAGATGACTCCTGTCTGGTGCATGTCCTCCGTCTGCTCTTGACACATACTCATTTGTTGTGACAAGGAGCCCTTCTTTTGGACGCCAATGTAAATTCAAATCGCTACATTAACATGTGAAATACAAGATCTGTTTCCCAAAGGCCCCATCAGACCTTTTTTTTCACAAGCACCTTTATGCCTATTCTGTCACCAGAGAATATATCGACGTGTGTTTTGTTGTGTTTGAATGAGATACAGCTTCTGGCGTTCACCTGATAAACACAAAATGGCTTCTATATAGCCATGTCTGATGCCATGTATTGTCTTATGAATTACAGCCATAGTCCATGACCCTGCTCGTACAGGCCAGGGGCTCGGGGGTAGTGAGAGTGTAGTGTCGTAATTGCTGGCTGGGATGGTAAATAGGGGGTCACTGTTTCCTGAACACAATGAGCTGTAGGAACGCTTTAAAAGCATGTTGTTGGGAGCACATTGTGTGTGTGTGCCTGTGCTGTGGCAGCTCCCTGATAAGGGACGCTTGCTCTTTATTGAACCATAGCATGGTTTAACTATTTTACGCCTGATTTACTGGTATGTCTAAATAGGTCATTGTTGTGTAGACACTTATTAATGCAGCATTAGGGCCTGAATTCTCTGCTGGTTTATTATTCCATATTTAATTTTTGTGTCTCTGAAGATAAATTGCGTTTAATAAGCGAGAACAGAGAACAAACAGGATAAAGAATATCAGGGAAAAGTTTTTACATGACTTTGGATTTCAAATGTTGCCTGCACTTGTCCCTTCCTCATTCCTCTCCCATGATACGAGTTGCTTGTTGTGTAGATTTCAACGCTGATAAACGTTTTGTGCCTTGCACGCATAATTTAGTTTTGCATTTGTTGCCCAAACACATTTGTACCTTTCTCAATCACACGGTACGACATATCCCACTGTTGCCTCACTGTGCAGCACTGTCATGATTGGTGGGAGAATACAGTGATGCTTGGGAATCCTGATTTTGCTGTGTGTGTGTGTCAACAGAAACCTGAACAGGCTTTCTTTCTGTTCACCATAGACATTGTGTTTACTCCATGGGAGAGTGTGTGGTGGTTACGTAAGCAGTCAGACACAACTCTGATAGCAAAGGACATTGAAGGGCAATATTGTGGCTTTTATCTTTATGAAGAATAGTTATCAAGATTATTGTGTTAGCTGAAGAGACTGTAGTAAAAACAGCAGACGCGCCATGCAGTGATTCTCTGCTGCCAACCCAGCATTACCTAACCCTATTAATTAATACATCCACACATTCAAAGTAGCAAAATTATTTTGTCAAAGGAAAACTAATAGATAACACAGTCAATGCAGCATCACATTAACCTGCGTTTCTGAGTAAAGTGGCCCAGAGTTTACCTGAGCAGGTATCATCGTACCCACATTGGAATATTGAGTGACAAGTAATCATGCAGCAAGGACATTGTGACAGCATTGTCTAAGGTTGCAGCACTATTCTTCTAGCCGTGGTGAAAAGGGAGGCCATGGTTCAGAAGTGTATCCGGGGTGGTCTGAGAGTCCGCCTTGACCAAATGGTCCCAGGAATTAAGGTTCCAGCAGATACTAGCAGAGTCCCGAATATAAAGATCCTTTTGTGCCTTCCACTCTGCACCATGTCTAAAAAGCCATGAAGATAAGTTAATTAGACTGATAACAGAAAGCCTTGTTACTAGAGGCAGAGTTTTGTTTTCTTGTGTGGGGAGACAGCAACACAGTACAATGTTCTTTGTAATTTACAGCTGTGTTTATAAGTGGGTGTTCTGTGCATTATAGCTTGGTTTTAATATCAAACATTTACTGGCATGGTAGGATTTTAGGCTCTCTTAAGACTTTAGTCTAGGTTTCTAAAAAACAGTACCTGCTATAGCTTGTGTGGAGACAAAAACTATTGTTAATGAAGTCAATTTAGATCCTGGTTCCTGAGGTTAGAACTGTAGCTTATGTTCCAGAAAATGTTCCTTTATGTTCCTTGAAAAGTTTCTGTAATGGAACCAAGCTGCAACCTCTGGTCTTAAAAACTGAAGCCGATGCGGAAGTGCACATTCCTACAGTTACTCGAGTATCCGCTTGAGGCTGGCTCCAGGAACACTGGAAGTCACATACACATGACTGGCAAAAAAGCTATTTTTACAGCATAAAGAAACATCTTAACAGCCTGGTACAAAAATCGGAAAATGTCTGATTAGTTATTGTTAATGTGATTTTTTTTAATAACGGCTCTGTTTTGATTTTGAAAACGATACTTGTTATCCATAGTTAGGCGCGTAGCTGACATGATTGACAGGTGGGCGCGATGTAATGGTTTGTCAAGAGGCTTAAAAACCGCCTCAGCTTCTGTTCTTAGCTTGTCGTTAGGTTGACTGAAAGTTAGGCTAAGACAGGATTTCCAGCATGGCTGCGGCTGCTGATGAGCCTCCAGCGCCCCCTTGCCTTAAAAGATGGCTGACGTCACCCAGGCTTCATCCATTAATATTTACAGTCTATGAGTGGAACGGGGCTTTTGTGCTCTTGCCTCCATTAATCACCTGCACTCCTGCTTGACCAATGTCTTTTTTGTATATCACAGATTAAAAACCACAAAGACATCATTCAGTGTGCATTTTTTTTCCCAGGAAGCCAATTAGTGTGTTTGAATTGCTGCCTCTTGGCTTTCAGATTCCCGTTTGAGATAAGTTTTGCATATGGTAATTTACCATGTAACAGTGAATGCTTCACTTGTAAGTCATTTTGTAGCACTTGTAAACTTCAATCTGTGTACATTATGCGATATAATTACCAGTTTTCGGTGGTCTTGTAAACTCTTGTTACTCTAAATGAACCTCATCTGACAGTCGAAGAGGGCTTGGGGAAAAAGAGGAGACATCCTTTCCGTTCTGCTGCATAGTCTCTCCCATTTCCCTCATCTCCAAGATAAGCACAAAGTTGGAACTGTCTCATCACGTAGACCAGAAATGGAAGAGTTTTACGAGAGGGTAGATTATAAAGTGATAGGCTAAGTACTGCAGTGCAGACTGAGAGGAGAGGTTGTCCTGATCGGAGAGGTTCAGCTCTCTGCAGCTTCCGTGTGTTGTAAAAGCTGCTCTGGTGTTGTTGTTTTTTTCCTAAATGTTGCAGCTGAATGAGACTTCTGTGCATTCTGATTCCCTCTGCGTCCTCCTGCTGGTTGCCCCTGACCTTTTCTCCCTGGCCCCTTCACCCCTCACTTTGCAGCATAAAGAAACTAAGAGAGAGAGAGTGAAAAAGAGATGAAGAGGAATAATGTATAAAGTCATTAGGGAGTTTCTGCTGCCTTGCCTTTTTGAAGGACTGCTATGCTGGAACCGTGTCAACTCTCGAAGCCGTGGCAGGGAGAACCGAGACCCACACACGAGAGGATGATGCTGCAGTGTCTTACACACTCACTGTAATCAGATTCAGAGGTGACTCCCTCAACGAGGCCTAGTTGACTCATTCGCTTACCACAGCAATATCTTAATTGAAAGTGTGTGAAGACAGAAGGCCCAGCAGCCCTGAGGTGAGACCCCCTCAGGCATGGTCAAAATATACTGCCACTGTTATCTCCTGCTGCTGTCACCCTGCTTCAGTGTCCCCTTTCCATTTTACTTCACTTTCACTTGTCCCATTTCGCCCAAAGGCATTAAATCTGATGTCGTGTGTGTGTGGAAGTCAATCCCAAAGTATTATATCAAGCCTCTCCAACACTCTGCCTATTCGGTATGACTGTGCGAGGTCCTTCAGGACAGGATGTATTCAGAACATGCTTTGCTTTTTTAAAATGTAGATGCATCAAACTAAGGGCTCCCTTTAGAAGTTCTTATCTGGTTATGAAACTGACTGAAATGAACACTGATGCCTCTATATGACCTACATACCCAAACTAGAGTTAAAGCATGAAGATTGACTTGATCTATATAGTAAGTTTTAAAGCCTGTTACCACTAGCACCGTGTCTGAACAGCTTTCGGCCCTAACAGCCTTTGATTACATTTTCCATGAAAAATCCCTGGAAAAAAATCACAGTGAGTGACATGTCTGACAGTTACAAGACAGAAGGGGGAATTTTTCATTAGAGAGCACTACCCACTCATCAGAAAAAAAACAGTAAAGAGATAAGAGCTTTGCCCACAGAGGCCCCTATGCAGTAACTTTAAAACCTAAGTTACTGATGTGTTTTTTGTAGTATTAATTACCGCACTCTCTGATAGTTGGCTCTGAGAGCACGGCAGAAGCTAGTTGTTTACCTGTGAATCCAACACACATTAATGGATTTAGTTTGTTTTCAGTATAACATTGTTATCTTAACAAAGTTTCAGTCTTTTGTGAGCAGGAAGTTGCAATCAGGTCTACCTGCAACCGAATATAAAATGCATGGTTTAACATATTCTGTGCTCTAAATGAAACTGGGTTATTCATCACCATGACAAGCTGAAAATATTATATTTTACGCCATTTATTACTGAGAAGTGGCCCTATTATTTAACATTAAAAATATTGAAGTTATTCCTCGATGAGAGAAACTGAACTTTTTTAATTATGACTTGTGAGTACATGAATAGTAGTGAGTCCTGTGTATGAGTAGGACCGTGAAAGAAACAGTATGGGCCTAAACAAATGTACCAGTCTTTTAAGAAACGGTGAAAGTAGTAAATCCGTTAGCTTATTGTGTTTTTGAAACCACCACTAACATAGTGATTTTCAGATGTAGTTGTTTTTGTTGTATTTGTTGTTGTTGATTTGATGTGAGTTGAGTGACATTTTTAGGCTTTTATTTGACTAGTTATCATGATATATCCGAGTAATACCGTTATAGTACAATCCCGGGTGAGACGTCTATTTCTGGACATGAGAAACTGCAGGGTCAGACACTTTTGAGTACTCTCAACTCAATATGTGACAAATAGCATTTGGACAATGATGTTAAGCGACTAATACAATAGAATTGACCCTCACAAGGACACAGTAGGTTGTCAAGGTGGGACACAGGGGCTGATAAATAAAACATGTATTTTAAAGTAACACCATTAGAGGATTTATTTTTCTTTTCTAACGGTTATCTCCTTCTACCTCTGTTTTGGTGCGCCACTATCTTTCTGCGATGCTCATGTATGTTATCAGAGCGATCAGTGGGAGTGCCTTACACACTGACTCACCAGTCCTTCTTCTAATTGGTAAAGGGTTCAGTGTTGATCTTTAAACCAAAGTTGTGTGTTAGTCGCTGTCTAAACAACTGGAGAGTCTTGAAAAGCCTGTTCCCCTCAGACCTGCAATCAATAGCTCTCTGCATCAGAGCCCCTCCGGCTTGGAATGTGAAAATGATCCCGATTACACGGCAAAGGGCCAAATCAGCATCTTACTGAATGTAGGCTTTCTTAGTGTACACTACAGTATATTGCAGAATCCTTAGAAGGGCTGCAGCCTATACACCTTTTTATAGAGAATAGAATCATTGATAAAGACACCTGCTGAAATGAAATAACCCAGTATAGCTGATACAGTATCTTTCTTTGTGTTTCCCTTCTCTTTCTCAACCTCTCAGTCTTTCAACTAGGCAGGTCAAGTACCTGCTGCCAGCTGCAGTCACTATCTCAGTGTTTTTATACAATGTCTTTTGTCTGAGGTTTTGATGTTACAGCCTTTCATGTGTGAGAGACACACTCTGTCTGTGTTATTGTGTCTAGAATTGATGTTCTAAAGTATGTGCCACTGGTCCTCAAGTCTCAAATCACTACAGTACCAATGGTAGGGATTAAAACACCCTAAACCAGCCACTGAATAGTGAAATGTTTTTATTGGAGCGAACACCTGCATACCAGGCCTTGGTTCCACAAAGGATACTCTTTATAAAACTTTAGGCATAGTGGCTGGAGCCTGGCTGCAGGCTATTGAATTTAAGCTTACTATTGTAGTACAGAGCCAGTAGTCTGTTGAAAGGCTATATTTTTATATAGCGGATTAACTTAATCCCTGAGATATAGCCCTACTGCCATGGCCTTATAGCAGCTCTGCTCTGAGAATATCTACAGTGCAGGCTGCAGAGTTAACGGTCAAATTCCTTTTGCGCTGGTTTGCTATAATTGTCAGTTTGCAATTCTGTGCTGTCACACCAAGCCCAAACCCAGTGCGACAGCGTTTGACTGTGCTCATGCTGTGGTGGTACCGAAAAATCTATTGCTATAATAGCAAACCCCAGCAGCAGAGGCAGCTTGTCCCCTTCTCCTTCCCCTGGGCGATCTCTGTGCTCCGTCTCAGGTAGGAAGGAAGTGCGATTCAGCAGATCCTTCTGTCTGATAGACAAACATAAGGGAAGTGCAGCATGTCTTTGTCTTAAATGGTTCTACTCAGCTCCCTAGCTGTGTATCCAAGGTGTTTCCTCCTGGTCATAAGCCATTGTTGTACTGTTTGTCTATTTTGAAAAAGACGTATCGGGTTGTAATTGAAGCGTTTAATATTGCTAACTGTTGTATCTATGAATATTTAATGAACTCTCTAGATGTCTGGCCAATCCAGAGCAGGAAGTCAAGGTACTTTTCCTACCTGCTTGTGTAAGTAACACACATAAGGAAGCCTTCATCTCCGTAATCAACTAGCAGAGGCTTTGGAGTGGGGCTGAACATTATGACACACCTTAAATAATCGCGGGAATACTTTACTCATATTGGTATTCTGTATATCCGAATGTCTGGTTTTGCAAATGAAATAGATCTGAATTTGCTTAGTTTATTTTATTTTATTTAGTTTGTCAGGGAGGAACATGTACAACATACATTAATCTCAATTAATGAGAGGAGATGCATTGCACCTGATTTAGCTGATTAGCTAGATTCCATCTTACACACACCGGCCTAAAAATATGGGAAAGTCAGATAGACCTGTCAGTTTCTACCTCTGTGTTAATTCAGAAAGGGATATTGTTAATCCTGATGAACAATGTTAATAAAAAAAGTTCTTCAACATTCTACAGTGAGTGGAGATCAAAATTGTGAATGTATTAACCTATCCCTATTATGCAAATGTTATCTTTACCAAAGCAATATGCAAAGATGTATGAAATTAGGCTGCTTAGCTTAATTAATTATACATGTTTACCAAACATGAGTGAAATGTCTTAGCCCATAAGAAGTGTCAGCGTGCAGATAGATGAAGGTCAGCAGCAAAGTGCTAGCTCATCTGGATCAAGGCTTGGACTGGGTTGTGGTGGTCCTGGGTCATTAACTTTAGTGCGGAGGAGAATTGGCAGACAGTTTCAGCTTTGCCACCCCCAAGACTCTATTCTCCTCCCATCAGGGTTTCTGTCTTCTCCCTCTCTTTCACTCCTGCTCTTTCCCACCCTCCACCCCCTCCCTCCCTCTGTTGTCTCTCTTTCACTCTCCAAATATTAACAGGGTCATTTGAATGTCCTACATTGCTGGGAAGTTGTGATGATGTCAGCTGCTTTGCGCTGATCTCTGAGTGGCTCTTTTGTAAAATGCAGACTCATTAAATTGATACCAGGTTTGGTTTGTCTATAAACACCAGCTATAAAAGTGGGATTTATTGTGTGATTCAAATTAACAACGTGCTAGATACAGTAAAACTATTCTGATTAGCAAACAGGAAAGGAAAACTCTTTGTTTTGGTTTTTTTTTTCTCAGGGGTTGTCTTCTCCAATAAGCTGTTCGTTTTGGCCAGTGACTAACACAGCCCTCTGTACTGTAGATTACAGAGAAGGATGACTCACTGCTGACTCGCTGTGTTTATAGGGATCTTTCATTTACATCCCCATGGAACAAGCTAGTTGAATCAGGTCCTCTGAGTCAGCTATCCCTTGTTTCAACCTTTTACTATTCACAGTGAAAAGAAAAAGTCTTCCCTGGTTGTGTATGGTGGTACAGACATTTTCAGAGGAAACGTGTCACATACCCACTCATTCAGTGGGCTTCATTTGAACAAGAAAAGGGGGAATAAAGCCTCTTATCTTAAGGCTGTTGTGCTTTTGCTCAGTGCACCCCACAGTTCAAAAGCAACCCAAATACTTTTGTTTCGGTACCGCGGCTACAGCTGCTCTGCATGCTCACCCCCCCGAAGCCCTTTGTTCTTGTGACCCTGTGGACCCGATGTTCCCACCATGAGTGCCCCTGTAGGCACCACCATTCACAGCACGCTGGGAATAGGAAGACCTGAAAGTCTAACCTGAAGGTTCAATAACACCTTTCTAATCATTTCCAGTTTTTTTTTTTTTAATTCTCAGCCAGGCTGTTCTGCTTCTTTTGCAAAAGTCCTTGAGAGGACATTTCACTGTGGTAAAACCTGAGGCAACAACAGGAAGGTTCACAAGTTCAAGTCACCTCCTCCTTAGGACACCTGTTTTGTAATATTGGTTTTATAATGTCCTTATCAAAGCTCTTGTTACGTGTGGTGAGATTACAGATGATAGGATATTCCAGCTTGGCCCTTAAAGCCTTACATACATCGGTTCATGATGCCCCAGATAGACTGCTTTTCACTTTCATGTTTACCGTCAGTGTTTACAATGGTTTTAGAGTACCACTTTGCCTGAATTTGACATTTCACTCCCAAACTTTCTCTTAATAAATGGGACTCCCAATGGCTAGCATAACTATAAATGAAAGTTAAATACTGCACAGGCTTTGAGTTAACAAACAGGTTTGAAAGCAATACACTAGCTGTCTAAGTTTCAGTGAAGAACGTGACAGGAATACCAACATTGTGGATGTTTACTGTGAGATAGCTCGACTTTCTTCTCAATTTCAATGTGTTTATTTTTTCTGCAAAGGCTGAAGGCTTTGCACAATCCACTTCTATCAGTGACAGCTTTGTTGAGATAGTAGATTCCTTTTTAGATCGCTCGAAACCAGTCTCCAGTACCATCTGTCAATCACACACTGACATATGCATCCAGCCTCTCCAGAGTCCTCAGTGGTCTGCCCCTTAAGAGGTTTTGGCAGGGGTATTTAGTGTGGGTTTGTGTGTGTCTGTGTGTGTGTGTTTGATAGAGGGATCTCTCACAGTGGTGACAGCACTAGTTAACAGTAAGATGGTACAGGCTGAAATGGAATTCTGGGAGCTTGCCTGCAATTTTCTCTGTTGAGGAATGAGAACTGGGAAACAGACACTGCTACTATCTGTTTCCCATTTCAGACATGCACCCATCTATGTTCATCTGACCACCGTTTGAGTTATATGTCTCTTGTGTAAATAAGCAGCCTGGCTTCTTTGGGTTGGAAAGTCACATAGGTGATTTCACTTTGTCTTACTTTGTAAGATTTCTATTTCACTTAAAACATGGCAAAAGTCAAAACAGAATTCTGCAGAAGATAAAGTACACTTGTACTGCCTTATAAGTTATTAAGGTCATATCTCAGTAGTTTTCTCCTCTGCTCAAAATCAATTGGAAAACACTGAGATGTTTTTCAAAAGATACCTCTATCAGATAAGTCTGGAAAAACACTTTACCTCACATAGCGAGCAGAAAAGAAACTGTTAAAACCCCTCATAAAACAAATGAGTCATATCAACAGTGGCTCCTTGTATTCTCAATATTCATCCAGGACAGTGGATTTTATAAAACAGGCAGCAATGAATTATCTAATTTTGTTTAATTATCTGCAATTTAGTAGTTTCACTGTTAGAAGCAGCAGTGGTGAGTGTCCTCAGGCTCGCAGTTTTCATCTTAAAAGCAGCAACAGTTGGCAGCCTCAAGGAGATAATTTAAGATATCACAACATGTATTTCAGTACATTGCGCCTGACTGTCCCCCTCTAACACAGGGTGCAAAATATTCAGGGAGAGTGCTGCTCTTTCTGATTGTAAGATGTCAAGGCACCTCAGTTTGATGGACATAATGCCATCACTTTGACATAGACAGACACACTCTAAACCATAGGGAAATAAATCACCTGTTACAGAGATTTATATTGATGATCACTTTGTAATCATCAAAGCCACCAGGATCTACTATCTTGAGTTGTTAACTTTCCTATCTAATCTGAATGTCTATCTGTCACTCCCTCCCTCCCCTCCCTCTGCCGTCCCCAGATGTTCCTGACAGTATACCTCAGTAACAATGACCAGCATTTTACTGAGGTCCCCGTTACCCCGGAGACCCTGTGCCGGGACGTGGTGGAGTTGTGCAAGGAGCCTGGGGAGACGGACTGTCACCTATCTGAGATGTGGCGTGGATCTGGTGAGTATTCTGAAGAGTTAAAGTCACATGTTGTTTTGTTTGTGGAATATGGCCGCAGCCAAGGGACAAGAGAGTCAGTGTGCAGACACTTGTTTGTCTTCTCCCTTTAATTAGAGGGAAATTGCTTTTCTGAAGTGGACCATATATGGAGATTAGCAGTATGGTCAACTGTGGTTTCTTTCTGAAGGGCTTATCTCCTCTGCAATGCAAATGAAGCAGAGCCCATAATCCTCGCAATAAACAGTCTCCCAGATATATCCCACAACTCTCAAGATTTCATGCCTTGCCCATTTTCCCCCGTCTCTGAGAGTCAGAGGGTATTCAGAATCAAAACTCAAGGAGCAAGGCTTCGAAGCTGTTCCCATGGTGATGCTGCCATAAGAGTGAAGAAAGTGCCAATTATTGTGTTTGAGTACTTCCACAAGTAGTCTGAAAAGAGACGCTAACTGCTGAAAAGATTGTCTCATTTTGCAGCCGTCGCTTCCTCCAGACTACAAATGACTCTCCTTGAAAACAGCAGTGATGTTTTTATGTGACATGAGATTCAAAGCTATTTATAAACTATTACACATGTAACTGATTTGTTTTTCAGTCATGCCCCTGTAAGGGATTGCTTTCATTGACCTCTACTTGACTGTAGTGTGTCAATCCATTTGTGTAATGAAATGGTCTAAAGCAGGTTGAAGAAAATGTCTGAGGAATTGATGATGAGCCCTTTGGCTCAGTACCAGCCAGAATAATTGACAACATATCACAGTGGTTTTCCCAGAGGTCATTGCTCAGAGAGATCAACTAGATGTGGTTGGAGCTGATGAAGTGAATCTCCTTTCAGTGTAGGCCAGCTGTGTCATGGTAGTGGTTGGACAGGATTCACAAAGCAAACCTAACATGTGTACCTGACCTACATTGGCATTACCACATGCTTTAACCTTACCAAGCTTAATTTAATAAGAATTATTCAATATTGACTTTATGGGTGTGATTTTACCTTACACCAGAGTGCTGACATCTTATGATGTATTCCATCTGCAGAGCGAGCTGTAGGTGACGGGGAGAGGATGCTGGATGTGCTCCAACGATGGGGACAACACAAGGCAGAGGTGCGCTTCTTTCTGCGTCACAATCGAGCCCCTAGCAGGGATTCAGGTAAGTGTCCTTACCAACACATTAAATACAACAGGTTATAAAGCAAGGAGGTTTTTATGGTCTTTTTTTTTTTTTGCACACAAGAGCATTTTTTTTGGTGAAGTGCTGCCCTCAGACAAAAGACATTTGGCACCAATGTAGTAAACTCCAGAGATGCCTGCAGCCTTTGAACAGACACAGACCCCCTTTAGCGTTTAGCATTCAGAAAAAGCAGTTTACATTAACAGCCTGTCAAAGCTGGACTGAACCAGACCACCTCTCCTCTAAAACCGCAGAGGTTTGAAAAATGTAACAACTGCCTTTATCCAGGGAAGGGTTTTGCTTTGGTGGGCCTCAAATCCTTAAACAAGACTTATTTAGTCTGACTGTTGGAGAGCAGGCTGAATGCAGAGTGTGTCAGTGACATCGTCATAAGCTTGTTACTTTCAGTTTTCTTAGGAACACAGAAAACTCAAGTATTTTGGTCGTACGGTATCCTCTCAGCCCCTGGTTGCGTAATCTAAGCCCTTTTACCCCTCACAGCTTGAGTCTGGCCCAGGGATTAGACGGCTGTTTTCCCTTCCTGTTATCTTAGCCTGCTCTTGTTTTCCCACACTGTTAGCTTAGCGCTTGTCAGTCTTTGCGAGACAGTTCTGTGTTACGTTTTTATTGTCCTGTTTTTTTTGTGGGGCTCAAACTTTACTGGTAAAATAGTAACACTTAAAGTCAACCAAACATGTTGAAGTGAGTTCAATGTTGACAGGTCCTGATGCTGTGCTAGTATGTTCTTGAAGATCAGGTCGGAGAAAAAGTGTGTTCTCTATGTATTGAGCTAGCTAAGTAATCTCCCACCTAATGTCATAATGTCACTTACCGAGTGTTCTGTTCACACTAGTTCTTAGCATGTATTTTACATGCAGACTGTGTGTCAAGGGTCATCCAAAGCCATTATGCAAGCTAAAGGGCTTTGGTCATAGGCTAAGGCTTTAAAGATGGGATCTGACGCCCCCAGCCCACAACCCAGTCAGCTGTCAAATGCCAGTAGCATGATTGGATAAAAGTGCATTTGTTTAGACAGACACGCTAGTACGCAGTTGTGAGACCAACGGCCAGACGGTTATGTATTACGTTAAATCCTGAGATTATTGCAAGTCTCAAAGAGCACTGATCCCAGTTGTTTCCCAGAGGAGCTAATGCCATTCAGAACTAGCCAGTCTGTTGGCCTGGCTTTCTACTGATATACACCCTACTCTGCAGAGAAAGCTGTGCACCTGAGTGTGTGACCTTGTTTGTCAGAGACAGCGCAGGCAGAACGGCAAGAGGAATTTCAAGTCATTTTTCACAGCTGTCTGTAAAGGCCAGTAGTTTGTTAGTTCTCTGTTTCTTTGGACTTAACCGATGCAGTCAACCTTTGTAAAGCTCTGCATTAAATAGTGGTGTCTGATGGAGATTTCTATTATGTTTGTTACTCAGGCGGGTCAAGAGGCTCAGAACCAAAGAGGAATGGAGTAAAGGGTCCTCCGGATAGAAGAATGGAGAACGGGGTGAGTCATCTTTTTTTAAACACCCTCTGAAATATGTGCTGCAGGGTGCTTCTTTCTTTTTCTGATAGTTAGTCTGTTAAAGAGAAAAAAGTAACAAAATGTTATATTTTTCAAGAAAGCACTATATACATGATATTCATACATTACCCATTAACTGGTTTTAATTAGAAGTGTATTTTGATGCACCTGAATGGAGTAACAATAGCGTTACTGTTGCCTCCATGGCTCCTGGCAGACAGAAAATGTTCAGCTGCATCACTATATAGATGTTAGAACTTCATTCATGCAATATGGGTCATAGATCTGATTATTTATGAGTTCTGTAACCTAGAATAATGTTTTGTTTACTTAACAACTTGCAAACTATTGCTCCAGGGATACTTATTAATTCAACTCACAAAAACATCCTGTAGTGTAAAAATGCAAATACAAATTTAATCAAACATCAGAGCACTGACGCGGCTCTTCATATCATTATTAACCAGAGATTGTCACCCTCTGGGTAAGAATGTAGTTAATGTTATGAATCTTGCCATCAATGAGAGATTTCCTTATGTTGTCCTTTTTAAGGGTTTTTACAAGTGATGTAGAGGATTTTAATACTTCACTTATCTCCTCCTGTGTTCTGCTTTTTAAAATACATTTCAGTGTCTTCTTTTGCTTTTCTGATTTCAAGGCTACACTTGTCAATTTTCAGTGTAACTTACAAAACAACCCAAGTATAAATGAGCTCTCTTTGGTCCTTCAATCTATCCCTGCGCAGGTTGTGACCCCCCGCATGGACATGACGCTGGCCGAACTACAAGAGATGGCTGCCAGACAGCAGCAGCAGATAGAAGCTCAACAACAGCTCCTCGCTTCCAAGGTACATGAAGAAGAAGTGGAAGATGAAAGGGGAGATGGGGATGGCTGGAGTGAAGGGATGATAGGAAGAGGATAAGTGGTGAAGATGAAAGCAAAAGGAGAGAGAAAAAATAAATAGAGGAAGAATAAAAGGGGGTTATTGGGGAAAAAGTGGGGTGATGGTAGAGAAACTAAGCTCACTGAAACAAGTCTTGTGCACTTATGGAAATAAAGATCCTAAGATAAAGTGCTTGTTATGCTTCTGATAGACAGGTTAGATGAACTGCTGATGGCTGCAGGTGTAGTGTTTATAATTTGAGAAGCCTGAGACAGCTGCGTCCACTTACTTCTCACTGTGCAGGACTCGTCTGGTATTTGAAGATCTTTTTTTTTCCCTCTAGCTTGAGATTTGTTTCTCATCTTGCTCAGGATTTGTGGACAATTGCAGGAAGACATTTGACAGAAAACAGACTGACCTTTTTTTTTTCACTTTTCAATGTTTCCATTCTGCAGATCCAAAAACATGCAGAAAACGTGTCTTTTCTTTTGTGCTGTTCTTGAAATATGCCCTCCAGGCTACAACACATGTCATCAAGTAACTTTAATTAGTGTGCCTGAGGATGAAATAGCAAGCTGTGGAATTTTTCTTCAAGCAGTCAAGTACAGTTGCACATGTCAAGTAAACAGACAGGCATTTCCATCAGCACACATTGCCTGCAACAGTTACGGCTGGAGCCTGTGTTGTGCTCATTTTGGAACCAGTTTGGTAGAGCTCTGTCAAGTTTATATTATATTACACTGTGTCATAGTCAAAGACTGATGATTGTTTTTGAAACATGAACACTGTTAAGCTTGAGAGAATGTTTTCTTAACTCTGTATTTAATCAGGCATGTTAATATGAAATAAATTCCTGATAGCCTGGAGAGGCAACTGCAGAAGAAAATATATTCCTTCACTCTTTCACTGCCAGCCCCAAAACGTCTTTGTAGAAAATGTACTTTAATGTCTTGCCTGAGGACAGAAGCTTTTCAGGAAAGCTTATTCAGCAATGTTTACTCAAAAAGTGTACAGGGATGTCTTTAATTATGTTTCTGACATTTGCTCTATGCTCCCTTTTTTCTATCTTGTCTCTCCAGGAGCAGCGGCTACGCTACTTGAAGCAGCAGGAGCAGCGTCAGCAACAGCAGGCCTCTGAGCAAGAGAAACTGCAGCGTCTTCGAGAGAACATCGAGAACCAGGAAACTCGGCTCAAGAAGGTCAGGGCCATCAAGGGTCAGGTGGAGCAGAAGCGCCTCAGCAATGGCAAACTGGGTAAGCTCACAGACAAAGTACATTTATGAAGATATTCCTTCTTTGAATTTGAAGGATTTGAATCTATTAGATTTAAACGTTAAAATGTCCTTCCTCCTCTGTACCGCTTGTGACCTCTCTCCTTCTTCCACTCCTCTTTGTCTAATCTCCCTCTCCAGTGGAGGAAATAGAGCAAATGAACAACCTGTTCCAGCAGAAGCAGAGAGAACTAGTGATGGCTGCATCAAAAGTAGAGGAGCTCAGCCGACAGCTTGAGCTGCTCAAAAATGGCAAAATGGACAATTTCCATGATAACCAGAGCTCTGTGGCCGAACTAGATCGCCTCTACAAGGAGCTGCAGGTGTGCAGAAACAAACTTACATGAAAAGATCATGATCATCTCAAATGTCAGCAAATGTTAAGTTTCTCTTTGTCCTCATGTCTTGTCTTTCTTGGTGGTCAGCTGAGGAACAAGCTTAACCAGGACCAGAACTCTAAGTTACATCAGCAGAGAGAGAGCCTGAACAAGCGCAACCTGGAGGTGGCTTCCATGGACAAACGGATCAGTGAGCTCCGAGATCGGCTGTGGAAAAAAAAGGCAGCACTGCAGCAAAAAGAGAACTTACCTGTAAGTATAATAACACCACACATTTTGGAATAGCCTGATACAGATCCCTGCCACAGATCATCTTCTGTATTTGACTGGGGGATTTGGTTTTGATGAGAGCTCCCCCTACTGGCTGTTTTTTTAATCTCTTTTTTTTTTTTACCGTGGTAGCCTCAGATGCCCTGGCATGCAGAGCCTACCCATGCCAATGTAAGGCTCCTTATCCTCACTATCTTTCAAGGAGTCAATTCCTCTCCATCTTTTTTCTTTCTCTTTCTGACATATAGCTGGTTTGGGATTGATCATTGTTTTGATCATGTCACAGAGTTGCATCCGAGTTCACACTTCTTCACTCAGCTGTGTTTTCAGTCCCATTTGGCAGAAGCAACTCTTGAGATGAGAGAGGAGTAATGAGCGCAGGCTGACATCACAGACAGGCAGGAATGTCAGGGGAGATGTTATCTTTTCTGGATGCATGCTTGACAGAAACAGGAACAGGCAAATAACAAGATTGCTAAAGGCAAGCAGGCATCTTACTGAAAACAAGAACACATTTTATACCAAAATACAGGACAAGATTCAACACATGATGGAAACAGAAGGCTGAATAATTGCGTCTTTGTATCAGAGGTGTATAATGGGTGTCAGGGTTTTGGCTCTGAACTCGCTGAGTGGTGTGTCCCAGCTCCTCTGCTCCTCTCTCCCCTTGCCAAAAGTTGTTTTGCACACAGGTTGCCATGGGACTATAAATAAGAGTCAACAGAGCGACCTATGAAACGGACTGTGAGGAAAGAAAACTCGCTGCTCGAGGTTGAAAACATGTGTAGGGAGGGAAAAGATGAAAAAAAGAGAAACAGAAAAAAACACAATAATCTGATTGTATGATAAATGACTTCTCAAAAATCATGTTATTTTCCTCCGTTCTCTATGCAGTGATCAGGTTAAGTTTCTATCTGACAGGATTTGGGCCTTTTATTCACCTTCATCATTCACTTTCTTTCTTTCAAACAAATTAACACTCAACCAATTAGTTTCAAAAATAGTTTTTCATTAATTATTGATGATTCATAACTTTGGTATGAAATAAAAACAACGAGATGTTTGTATTCAAGGTGCTCTAAAAAAATGTGTATTTGTTGTATGTACAAAAAATGTAGCCTCCTGAGTATGCAGCATTGCATGTTTACTAAGCAAATGCATTGCATAGGATTTAAGTGGCCTATACGTTTGAGCATAAAATATTCATGCTAAAATGGAGATTTCACATATTCTCCTGAGGATCTACTGGAAACCCTTTTAGATAAATGAGCAACTTGCTTAGTAATGGAACTTTAAAAAAAAAGATGTCAATTCCCCCTGACATGTACTGTATGATAAAGTAGGAATAGAACAGTGAAGTGTACGTGCATGTGTGTTTGAGAGCATGCATAATGTGTGTGTGTGTGTGTGTGCTTTAGTGATGTAGTGCCTGAATAGGCCCTAGTGAGGAGGTGATTTGCCCACGCCCTGCCTGGAATCATAATGAGCGGCCCTTTTTCACACTAGCACAAAGACACACTCCATCCAAGCTGCTCTCTCCTCCAACCAAACAGCCAACGTCTGGCTGACATCACCCAAAAAGCACGTTTGACCACACTGACTGAACAGAGGTAGTCTAAGAGCTGCCAGTTAGGACACATCCCACACAGTCTTAAACACAGAGTTGAGGCAAAAGGCTCCTATTACACTAGAAAAAGAGGGAATATTCGGTATTTTTGAACCACTGTTGCATGTTTCTGCTTTTGTTTTTTTCAAGAATGGCTATCCTGGTAAAGAGAGGGCTTCAAAAGACACTCATCTTCAGGTAATTAGTATTGGAGCTTAACTTTATCTGTCTCTTTTTTTTCTGATCTGACCTTTTTGAGCATGATTTAGTACCTCAGATTCATCAGTCCAATGGCCAAAGTGAGCCCCGCTCATCTTGTCTGAAAGTGACAGCTTGTGAGAATGTCATCATCTGCAGAAAAAGAAGTTCTTGTTCAGAGGTTGAGTTTGAAATAAAATTAAAGCCCCAGCATATTTTTTTTTTTTAATCTTTGGAGAGCATAATGGAATTGTGTTCTGTAAAATGATGCATGTAAGAAAACAAACATAGTCTTCTAACGTCCAGATTATTATTTAAAAAAATACTCAAATTAAACTGCAGGATTCAAGAGATGGTACTGTCTTTAATGGTTTTACATCACCTCTCATAGGTGGACTGCACACATCGTGTGCAGATTCTTGTGAATTGCTTTAAACTGAAAACTGCATGCTATTCAAATTTCCACATTTTTTATTACAAAAAAGCACTGTGCTTAGAAAATTGGAGGGATTTAAATTTGATTAATCTTAAACCTGTAAATCTAATCCACACATTTTCTTGGAACAATGTAGTTATTCATTTGTGACTAAACCGAGTAAATTCTAAGAAATCTAAATTACAGCCAGGGTTGTTTAAAAACAAATATTTTGTTATATTCCAACACTGTTTGGTAATTTGTTGCATTTATTGACATTTAGGTTCCTTCAAGAATAAAACCTTATTACTTTAATCCCCTGTCCTGTCATCAGACCTACAAGTTACAATTTGACTTATTCCTGCCTACGCTTCCGGGCAGTACACCCACAGAGCTTTAACAATGTTCTCACTGTAATGACCATTCTGGATTAAACAATGGAGAAGACACAGTTCCAATCTTATGTTGTAACGTTTACATGATAGCCATTATAAACCCTTAGATTTGAACAACATGTCCTACTCTGGCACTACCTTCCGGGCAAAGTTCACATTTTTGTTACTCTGGTGACGAGGATGTAAAAGTATAAAAATGGTCTCTGTGTTGCTTTGTTTTTTATTTGATGAACGATTCAGTTTTAAGGAGCTGCTGTTGATTTTAATCGTTGTCATTCAGTGCCTCAGTATTAACAATCATTTCAGCATGCATTTTGTAATAGTCATCTAAATCTCAACCATCAACACCAAAACACTGAATAAAAGATTTAGATACCTGTTTTTCAAATGTATCTTAATGTGTTTTTTCTCTTTCCTTTTGTCTGTGCAGGTGCCCTCTGATGGCCAAGCTGGACAGCAGTCAGGTCCATCTCGCGTGGCGGCGGTTGGCCCTTATATCCAGTCGTCCACAATGCCCCGGGGCCCAGTGAGGCATGAGCTGCTTGTAAAACCTGCCTACCCAGACGGCACTGCCACCTTACCATCCCACGACCCACAAAGCAAGGCCAGCCCAGGTGAGCAACGGCAGTGTACACACTGTCTGCAGCATTTTACCTCTCTACTCAAGACGTTGTCTTTCTCGGATCTCTGCTGGGGTCGACGACTTGACACCAGGTTGTCAATTTGCAAAAGCTTTCTTTGCAGCAGAGTTCTGAAATGAAAGTTAGTCATAATTGCAGATTAAAAGGAAACCTGTGCTGAAGCATGTCTTCAACCATTCTGGGTCCTCTGCTATTGTTCTCCTGATTTCTTAGTCCTCTCATGTAGTCGGATGTGTGTTTGAACTCCAGCAGGAGCAGAGGAGTCTGGGACACCTGCTGTATGTGATGTCACTCTGAGCACAGAAGGTAGCGAGTTGCCTCGTGGATGGTGTGTTGTGACCTAGTATTGCAGAGCTTGAACATCACACTCTTTTTTCCCCCACACACATTTTCTGGAGAACTTATATGTTTTGCAGTGATTCAACCAGTGTTTTTATTGCTATGAGTTGTGTCTGTATTTTTTTACAATATTGGCAATATCTTGTCTTAAGCGTGTATAGCTATTTATTAATACTCTGTCAAACAAGCAGATGTTTTGAATTATGACCATAGTTTATTTTATTTTACTCAGTTTCAGGAAATCAAAGTTTGTCTTGTTGCTCAGTTAAATGCATACTGTACTCAGTATCTTAGGACTTATAACCATAACAATCACTGATTGTGATGCATGTCAAGTCAGTCTTGACTTCATATGAGAACCATTGATTTCAAACCCTCTACATATTTGACCTAGAAGTTTGTTTTATTTCCAGGATAGAATAAAACCAAAGACAGTTGCGGTTTGTCTCCATTTCAAAATGACATTTTGAGAGGCAGCGCAGAGTTAGCTGCTATTGCTGCAGCACCCTCTCCCCACGGACTGCAGCAGCATGCATGCTGTGCAAGAATTCCCCTTCAAGGAATTAATAAATCTATTCTTATTCTTAATGGGGGTAAGAAACCTCTGACGGACCAGAGCAACATCTCATTTAAAATACGTTCCCTGTGCAGAAATGTCACAGTTTCTCTCATGTGCTCCATGTCTATGCTCACTCTCTTAGCCCTAACTCAGTCCCCCAGTGGGTAGTGGGCCAGCAGTGCACTTCATATTATTAAAAATGAATGATCCAACGCCAAAATAAATCATCACAGAACAACAGCAGAAAGCCCCCCCCCCCCACTCTCTTTCCATCAACCCATCTTTTCCTATTTAAAGCAATTTAACACTAAGAAAGAAAAAGTTTGAGGCTGTATTCTGTCTCTCTGTGATGATGTTGCACGCAATTGTTTCTGCATGCTGAGTTGATTTGCTGTATGGAAAGAAGAGAGAGCGAGATGGGAGGAGATGCAGGAGAAACTCCTCTCGTATACATCCATTTCAAGTTCCTCTAGAAGGAAGGATGTATCGAAGATGTGTGCATAGTATCAGGTGTGCTCCTTGAGGTTGTGATGGTCTCTGTGTGGCCCTCAGGGGAGGCCCTACCTGGGCCAAACCAACACAATGTCTGGACTAAAGGGAGATCTAAGGCTACTTTGTTTTTCTTGTCTTTTGAATGCATCTTCTTCAGAAGCCATGTTCTTGCTTAAGCCTCTGAAAGAGCTGCGGGCTAAGAGAAAAGGTACACACTTGTGTTTGCGTGCGTGTGTGTGTGTGTGTGTGTGTGTGTGTGCTAGTCAGTGGCTTTCTTTCAATGTGTTTGTTTTCCATGAGAGTAGATCTCATGGAAAAAAAGACACTTTCATAATTTATTGGCAGGATCTTTTGTTCGGTTCTGCTTGTTGCTCTTTTGTTAAAGCGTGTTTGTTGAGCTTTCTCCTCAGTTGTTTGTTCTGCTGCTCTAAATGGCTCTGTTGGTACAAACAGAAAACCTTTAGTTAAACTGACAAGCTGTGTGGATTCTTCTGACCAACAAAACCAAGTCTTTTCTGTTGCAAAATCTGTGTTGGGTGTATTTGCACACCATCTCTTGGGATTGAGTTTTTAACTTCACAAGTCCTGAGGCACTGCGATGGAAATCTTCATGTGTTAATTATCTTTGATGTGATGCTAATCTTGCTAGTTGCAGGAGCCTCATGTTTTTTGTGGCTCATCTCACTGTCGATGTCTGAAGACGTGTGTAGCCACTGGCCGGATCTTAGTCAGTCAAACAAAAAACGACCAACGAGTAATGAGAGGAAAATGTCCCAACATTGTTTAAAATAATCTACTTTGGTTTTCTGTGTGTGACAAACATAACACACAGATCTGTGGACTTTGTGTTTATCTGGATAAATATTGGCTTAAGCTACTTTCCCCTCTGTGTGTCATTTGTTTCACCTCCTGTCTATGTGAAATCCTTTGGTGGACACTGTAATTAACATACTCTGTGTTTTTGCCCTCTTCTCTGACTCCTCTCCCCCTCGTCCCCAAGGTCTTCAGCCTTCCAAAATGGCAGACTGGGGCTCTTCAGGTCCAGAATCCAACGGTCATGGTACAGCATCAACACTGCCCCGAATGACCTCTCACTCCAACGCTAACGCAGAGCAAGGTAAAAGACATGCAAGCACCATATGCATAAACGGTGTTACACTGAAACTGCACTGAAATGCCTTTTTATCAGCTGGAAACCAGCAACTGCTCTTTATGCAGAACAAAAGCTTCAAAAGGGTCCTATTGTTCTGTGTTGTTATGAATAACACAGTGCTTAAACATGAGACAAAACTAATTATGTTTTATTTTTATGATCTGTCGATAGATGAGACTGAACAGAAGAGGGACAGAAAGGTGCGTCCATTTTCCATGTTTGAGCCAATGGAGGCTCCTGTCTCCTCCCTGCGCAAAAACCAGAGCAGTGATGACCTGGTCAGGGACGCTCAGGTAAGAAGGAACAAAAAACACACTTTTTACATCCGTACAGGAAAAGAATGATGGGTTTAGGTTTTTGCTAACAGCAGTAATAAACCCTCACATTTTATTTGCAACCTCT
Source organism: Labrus mixtus (assembly GCF_963584025.1). NCBI lineage: Eukaryota > Metazoa > Chordata > Actinopteri > Labriformes > Labridae > Labrus > Labrus mixtus. The sequence goes on along the minus strand of NC_083617.1, from coordinate 8,264,899 downwards.
ACCTCTTTGTCTCTCCAGTCTGCTCCCAAGGCTTCGGTCAAGGTGCCTCCTCCTGTCCCAACCAAACCGAAAGGACCTGGTGTCATGCCATATGGCAAACAGGGCCTCAACACAGGCACCTTCCCTAAAGCCAAGCCCCACAGCCAGCAGCCCCAGGTCGCCCAGGGCCGCAGCCCTCTCCCACCCTCACAGAGCCAGACACTCCCCCTACCCTCCAAACAGGACACTCCACCTGCAGCCACGGTACGGCCCTTCACACCAGAGCTGCCCGCCTCCAAAGACGGCAGCATGAGTAAGCCCCAGACCTTAGCGGCCAGCTCCATCTACTCAATGTACACAAAGCAGCCTGGCTCAGGGAAGCCTTTCCAGCCTGGAGTGCAGGGGGCTCTCAACAGGACTCAGAACCGCACCAATGGATTTGTCAGTGGTAAGAATATTTAGTCATAGCTTTTTCAATCATTTTTTAATCCATACAAAACATACAAAAACAAACAACCTACAAAAATATAATAAACGTGCATCTGTCCACATCTTAAAAACACTGAAGTGATTAGAAACTTTAAATAAATAAGTAGCGCCGGATTTCAGAAGATGAAACATTATGTAAATAGAAAAGTTGAGATTGAAATACAAGTGCACCAGCATCTTGTGTCACTTGAGATGAAAATCTCTTTCCTGCTGTCCTCCTCAGCAGACTCACAAGGAAATATTCACACGCCAGACCAGAGAGGCAGCGAGAGAGGCTAACCATATGTTCTCTCTGTTTCTTCAAACAACATCCTAGGCACATGTTCCTACTGCTACTGATGGGAATGGTGGAGATTAAATGGGTTTTTTCTTTTTTTTAGGGCTAAGTTTATTAAGGATTTTAGTTCTAGTTGTTACAATAATTTAAATCATTATTTATCTAAACTTTGTTATGTGAAAGGCCGATGTGGGGTTGTAGCTATCTCTCAAAATAAAAAGACTTATTATATTATTATTATTATTATTATATATTATATTTTCAGTTAGCTACATAGAATAAGGGTCAGTCATCAGGTTATCAATCTGGTAGTGGTGATATCTCTGTTTACATGACAGTCCTGACTCTTGTTTTATCTCTTTGTTTGTAGTGTACGGTAAACCAGTGATCCCCGGTGGAGGCTCCCCACATCCAGAAAACCCTTACCAAGACCGCCGCTCCCCTGCCTTTGAAACTGAAATCGACCACAATGGAGCCAACTATGTGGGTCCAAGCCCATCTGAGGGCCCACAACCAGAAACTGAGCGTATTCCCCGGCCCCTCAGCCCCACCAAGCTGCTTCCCTTCATTTCAAACCCTTACAGGCATCAAAGTGATGGTGACCTGGAAGCTCTGAGAAAGAAGCTGTACAATGCACCTAGACCCCTGAAAAAACGAAGCTCAATCACTGAACCAGAGGGTCCTGCAGGTCCTAACATCCAGAAACTCCTCTACCAGAAGACCACACTGGCAGCTATGGAGACCATTGCAACTACACCAACCACTCCAACCTTTGCTGGTGATGCAGAGAAGGCGGCTGAGGGCTCTGTTCCCAGTCCTTTGAGTGGAGCAGAGACCCACCCATCAGAGATGGGGCAGACTCTGGAGGGTGGTCATCTCCCGTCTTACATTCCAGGTGCTAATGTCCACGTTCCAGCCCCTCCTGAACAGACCAAGCCACCTTCAGCCATCCCAAAGAGCGAGGACATAATCCCCCCTCCTCCACCATCCCACCCAGCCCCGAGGCCAGATGATGCTCTTTTCCCGCCACCGCCCCCTGCTGGCTTGGAGGATGCAATGACTAACCTGCCGCCTCCACCTCCAGATGGATTCCTGGAAGAGTTCCCCCCCTACCCACCACCGCCATATCCCAGTGGAGCAGAGCAGGACAGCTTAGGAGAGGACACCTTTAACATGAAGGCACCAGAGGTCACCGGCCAGGTCACTCTGCCACCGGTATGAATCCTAAACTGCTTAGTCACAATTAAAAGTATCTCTTAGTGGGTTGAGAAAAAGCAAGGGAAAAAAATATTTCCCTTGTTTGCGTTTGTGCTGCATTTTTATTTAAACCCTCTCACATGTTTGTTTGCTCATTCCATGGGGGCAGGTCATTAGTTACAGTAATTTCACTTTATTCTAACACTAGTGACCTGTTCTGGTGTTATATAATTAGATAATCCATATCAAACACCGCCATTGTTTCTGAAAAATAATGTGCCCTATTCCGCTCACGCTAAGCGGATACCAACTCTACTTTCCCTCATTTACTTACACATTCTGTGTGCGAAATAAAGACCAGTTTACATGTTCTTGTTCTTAAGCTCTCAGTGAAACCCCTTAAGTGGGTTTTATGACGAGGCGGCAGGTTTTAACGCAAACCAAATGAGAAATCAGTGTTATGACCCATTTTTCGCCCCTCGGTTCCCTCCCTCTGTTATATCCATTAAAGACCCATTTGGTTGCATAATGGTGGTTTTGGAGCAATGAATTAGTTTCATACAGTTTGTGCTTACAAACTGGATTAGCAACACACTTAGAGCTAGAAAACAAGTCCCTCCTCTGCTCTCAGTCCAGACTGAGCACTGCAGGGACTGGAAGCTTCCACCAAAGCTGGACAGACTTGGGGATGAGAATCTGCAGTCTCACATTTCAGATGTGATTTTTTTCTTCACTGTCCTTAATGGCTTAATTATGACTGTGTCTTTAGGGCAAGAGGACCAACTTGCGCAAGCTTGGCTCTGAACGCATCGATCACAGTATGAGAGTGAAGTTTAACCCTCTGGCTCTGCTGCTGGACTCGTCTCTGGAGGGAGAGTTTGACCTGGTCCAGAGAATCATTTATGAGGTAAGACAGAACTTTTTAAGATTTCCATTTCGTTTGTATAAGAGAATTCTGGATAAAAAAAATATCTAAAAGTAGTCATTGTATTTCACCATTATGTGACCCTCCTAAAATCTCACAGGTGGCCGATCCCAGTCAGCCCAACGATGAGGGAATCACTGCTCTACACAATGCTGTCTGTGCCGGACATACAGAGATAGTCAAGTTTCTGGTTCAGTTTGGTGTCAATGTCAATGCTGCTGACAGTGACGGCTGGTAAGTTATTCAAATTTCTTGACATGTTAGATATTTGTTTTTCAAGTAAAAGCTGAACAACTTTTACCAGAAACCTCCATTACCCTTAGCTTTCCTCTATATCCCTCTCTCGTTTCTCATTTCCTCTCCCATGTCTTTCTCACCCACTCTCTAACACAGGACCCCTCTCCACTGTGCTGCATCCTGCAACAACGTGCAAGTGTGCAAGTTCCTCGTGGAGTCCGGTGCAGCGGTGTTTGCTATGACTTATAGTGACATGCAAACGGCCGCTGATAAATGTGAAGAGATGGAGGAGGGCTATACTCAGTGTTCGCAGTTCCTCTATGGTCAGTGAAAGCTATATAATTCTTATTATTATTTCACACCGTATGCATGCTAAGTGTCCTGTGGAAATGTTTCTGTTTGACAATGTTTCTGTGTTTCTATCCTCAGGTGTGCAAGAGAAGATGGGCATCATGAACCGGGGTGTGGTTTACGGTCTGTGGGACTATAGCAGTGAAAACCCTGACGAGCTTCCGTTCCGTGAGGGTGACTGCATGGCCATCCTGCGCAGAGAAGATGAGGACGAGATCGAATGGTGGTGGGCACGCATGGGTGACACAGAGGGTTACATCCCCCGTAACCTCCTTGGGGTGAGTCACGAGTCACTGACACTGTAACCAGAAAAAGAGCCTTCATGTACAAATGTGCATTGTTGACGTGTTTGCTTTGTTTCTTTAACAGCTCTACCCGAGAATAAAGCCGAGACAGAGAACCCTGGCTTAATATACAAAGACCCCTGCACATTCCAGTCTGCCACACACGCGCGCACACACACACACACACACATATGCACATGCTTTAACAGACTGGAGAAGAGAAGGACACAGCTGAAATGAAGAAACAAGGACAGACCAAACAAAATGAAGGATCTCCAGCACTTTCTATTCCTTACCTAATACAGAGGGATTCTCTCTCCCTTATTTTCCAGGCTTCACTGTGTACTGTGTACTTCAGACACTATTGGCATTGTTTTTCTTTTATCAAACTGTTGTTGTTGTTGTTGTTGTTGTTTTGTAATTATTGTCTGATACGATCTCAAACAGAAACTCACATGTTGGGAAGTAACTGGAACGAGCAGTATTTTAATTGCTGCAAAGTGATTTTTTTCCACTTTGAAATACTCTTTTAAAACATGTTTTATGCGCCACCAGTTACTTTCCAACATACTTCTCCCTGCATCTCATCAAGTGGACTATGATGAAATACTCTTGTTACCATGACAATCTTTGGGGGCTTGTTTCTCCTTGTTTCTCTGTATAGCTGCACTTGAGATGTTAAGTTTCTGTTGTGAAGTCTCTGTTCTGGATAAAGAAATGAAATGATGTGTAGAGAAAAAAAAAAAGCTTTCGATTGATCTATTGCTGTTATTCTGTGGTCTATGAAACCCAGAAAGCCAGTCTGCTTTCCTGCATTGGCACGTGGTTGAGATGCCATAGATACCGAGTGTTCACATATTTCTGTCACAGAGAATAGTAAAACGTTACTGTAGGAAAGATTTTAATTAGGAAAATGTGCTTTCGAAACTCTTAAGAAGCTCTTTTTACCAAGACAGACAGTTGATGCAGTATGAAGTTCATATTTTTTTACAGCCATTCCATGAAAAATACAGTCAAGAAAGAAGACAAGCCTAATTCAAGAAATCTTCACGTTTTGTAGTTATAAGAAATAAAAATGACTGACTATACTGTAAGGTCATACGACACTTTTTATGTCAAAACAAAAAATGCCTTGATATGTAATGAGTTCCCAAAGCTCAACTCATCATGCAGATGTATTTATTTTTGTTACCTTTTTTCTTTTGCCAGGACTATAACCACAAATGTACTGTAGTATTTCAAATATTTACAATAAAATACTTTGTACTAAGTTTATAAAGTCTTCTTTTTACTGACCACAAGTGCTGACTGAAATCCAGTTTTCTTCTCATGCCGTTTAATGTTCGGCAGATATGACGTGTTTGGATGTACTTACATACTCACTGTAGTTTGACAAGATGTTTGCTGCCCTCTGCTGGACATGAGGTGATACAGTCGCATGAAGCCAGATATGATACATAGAAAGCGAGTTTTTTTTTTTTGCTATTACTTGTGTTTGTGATGAGTATAATATAACAGGATTTAGCAAGACTTGAAAGAAGATACCTGACTGTCTTTCATTTTCTCTGTTCTGTAGACCAGTGGTTCTCAACTGGTCTAGCCTCAGGACCCTCCACCAAATCCTTCATTAAGATATGGGACCCAAATTTCTGCCGTTTGGATCTCAGACGGTACAAAACGTGACTGAACGAAACAAACGTGCTTAAAAAACTCTTCAAATACTTTATGACATAATCTTTTTTTCCAGGCACACATTCCTGACCCACTGAAAACGGCCCCGCAACCGTTTTTTGGGTCCCAACCCACAAGTTGAGAACCACTGCTATAGACTTCACTGAGCTTGCTGTTGGTGCAATAAGTTCTATAAAATATTGATAATGTGTTTGAGGCAGTCCTTGTAAGGTAAGCTTATTGTGCATCTCACAATTATAGGAGATGATTAGGTTAAGTTTTAACACAGGACACTTTTACAATCACTCCTGTGGAGAAGCTGTAGTTATTATCAATATTCTGTTGAATATATATTTCTGCAATCTTTTTAAGAGCATTCATTCATTAAGGAGATTAAGTCATTCATGATGAATCAATTCTGTATTTTGTAAGTTCTTTTTGCTATTAGGTGGTTCATCAGGATCCAATTCTAATTGAAAAGGCAACGAGCAAGTACTTTTTAGTATCTCACAATGTTAATGATTTGTACGTGCATTTAAGAGAAGATATCCACCATTACAATCATTTTTATTTGTGTAAGTGCCTACCTGATTACATAACCTGATTACAATTATTAACCTGCTTTAAAAATCTTGAGTTTCAGCTTTAAGCTCCTGTTAGACTTTGCTCTGTGTTGTCTCTAAAGATCTGTGTAAAATGACCTCAAACAGGTTGAAACAAATCCATCTATTTATCGGTGATAATGAAAGGACATCTTCTACTACAACTTAAAATATATTGTTCATCGATAAACAAGCTCACCATGTCACCGCAGGTTAACATGACAACTGTCTGTTGCCATGCTAACACTGTGCATTGAAGCCCCTCCCTCCCTCCCTCCACGAGCTGCAGTGAAGTTCTTCTATCATGTCCCTCTGTGACTTCATGGGGTTAATACAGCTGAGCGTTTCACACACAACCTCATACGCTGCACAAATCCCCTGCTGACTTACAGTGAGGAGCTGAGATAAAAGGCTGAATTCAGCATCAACACTGCCCACTGAACACTAACTGCATAATTAATAGACACATTCATTATTGATTGAAAAGTTCTGTATACGTGAGAGAAGAAAGTCATATGTGGAATGACAGATAGATGCTGTTTTTTCCCTTCATAATCAGAGCTCTGTGCGTGATGCAGTCTATGAAGCTCAACCATTGCAGTGGACATCTATTCATATAGATGACGTTTATTATTTTGCCTTGTGCAATAAAACGACTGGAATCCCATGTATAACCCCTCTGGGTGGGTTATTTCTTCTGTGTATCTCTGGGTGTAAGGACAGGAGAGAGTTATAGAGCCAGCTTTCCTCACAGGCATCTTCATTAAGTGTTGAGCCTCTGTGTACACCAAATCCACATTCACTGGGATATTGCTCTACTGGAACATGAATCAAACCCTTTGCACAAATCAAACATGTATTATTATTTTTTTTAACCCAAGGGTCTGGAGGAGACGAAGAGGGTGGGCAGGAAACAGATTATGGAGCAGCAGGTGAAATGATGTCTGCGTGCCTAAAGGGGACTAATGTGGATCGTCTACAAGCAATTGAGAAGAGGAAAAACCTCAGGCACAAATGACTGTCTTTAGATGGAGAGCCAAACATCCACTGTCTTCTGCAGTAAACACCCATTAATTTTCAGTCAAACATGCCGTGACTAATTGGCCTCTTGGGGGAAATGTTAACATGTTTACGAGACAAAATTGACAAATTAAGAACTTGTTAGCAGCAGTCCCTTATTTGAAAATCCACAACAAATGGAACTACAAATCTTTTTATGTTAAGTCGTGTTTGTAAAGACCTGATAAATGAAAGTCCTAACCTATTGATAGAGAATAAATGTATATCCTTTTACACCTGTACTCAATAAAAAGGGTCCTGTGGAAGTCAATGAGAATTTCTGAGTCAACCATACATAAAGATATAGTTACGTTTAACTATTTGGACTATATGAAGATAAAACAGGTACGTCCTACTGACAAAAAACGTGCAAATTGAACCTGCATCTGCTTTCCCCCAGCTCCTATTTTTGAGCTCTGTAATATCATTTAGCTCAGTGTTTTGGTTTTAGGGCTCCAATTGTTTTAGTTCAATCTCAACACTCTCACAGTGTTGTTGTTGTTGTTTTTTTTGCAGCAGAAGGAAGTATTGTAAGTCAAATAGCAAACATGCCACATGAAAAGAGGGAGAGTTCAATATGTAAACAACTTTTCAATATTAGGAGTGTTCTGAAAAAGTCGTGAAAAAGTTGTGAAGTAAATCAACACACAGCAGAAGTCAGCAAGTCTGCCGTTTGGACCTCAGACGGTACAAAACGTGACAGAACAAAGAATCTGAACGAAACAAACGTGCTTAAAAAGCGCTTCAAATACTTTTTGACATAATCTTTTAGTTTAGTTATTATCAATATTCTGTTAAATATATATTTCTGCAATCTTTTTAAGAGCATTCATTCATTCAAAACAACATTTAACATGAGAACAAAACAGGGGAACCAGAAAATCAAGAGAACTGAAAACACAACCTGAAATGAAATGGCTACTCATTTACGACAAACGTTGATAGCCTTTGCAACATTTGAACTTATCTCAGCTACTGCAGGTTTTTTTTTTTTTAATCTCAATATAAATTGAAACCATAGACTGTAAATAATACAGTGTATTATTAATATATTATTATTAGACTGTAGTTGAAGCCTTATTCTCAGGGGCCTCAAAGCAACAATTGTTGATTTCTTTAAAAGATTCATCATACTGCATTTAATTAATCATCAAACGTTTGACTTGATTAAATCATAGGCTACTCTCCCTATTTTTATAGGCAGCACTGGTTTGCGGTTACAATAAGAGAGTGACCTATAGCTATATATTAACACAGGCAGGATGAACTTTCAATTAATTAAAAAAAGTTTACACTTTACACAAATTAAAAACAAAACGGAAATAGCCTATTGAAGATTTGTATATTTTCTCCGGGGAAATTGTAATTCTCGCTTTGGCCGCTAGGTGTCAGTGTGACGCTGTCCTACTCTTTAAACTGAACAGGTTGCCTTCACGCACCTTTTCTCCCACTTTGCCTGTCACACTGTAAGCGTCCTCGCACAGGGGCTGGAGCTCATGATACACTGCGATACAACACATATAGTAGGGTAACGAAAGAGAAACTCTTATCTTTAAAAAAAATATCATCAACTTGGTGGCGAAAAGGGACAAGACTATCTGACAGAGAGGTTTTGTTGGTCGATGAAGAAAAGGTGAGCGTCGTGGGAGGGCGGGCCACCTGTGACGGCAAATGAGTGGAGAGGAGCTCCAGTCAGTCCCACTGTCAGAAGCCTAGCCCCACTGTGTGTGTCATCCAGTGGGTGTTTGTGTGTCAGTGTATTCACAGGCGTTTAAAGTCCAGTTGGATTATCGGGAGCTCAAGGAAACGTATATCTTTATCTTCGAGGAATTTGTACAGCAGGTAAGACACACTGAACATTACACTTCTTATACCTTCACTCAGTGTTGAGTTTTCCTTCATATTTGTGTTACAATTGGGTACCTTTACAGTATTTCTACGTTGACCCTACAGTGAAAGTGATATGTGAGACAGTGAGATAATTGTATCACCTCCTCTTTAAACTATGTGGGAATTGAACATAATTATGCGTTATTTGCTCTTCTGTAGAAGCTCAATTCAGACTAAACTGATGAGAGATCTGACATCCCAAGTTTGTGCAGTATCATTTCTGCATTTAAAACACCATTATGTCTCTTCCTGCCTCATTACACTGCATCACAGTATGCCTCATTTACATTGGTGGTATGACTTTCAGTCTGATAAGTGATCAACATGCAAACTGAAAGGTGCAGCTGGTGATTCATAGTATGTGAATGAGATGTGGCAGTATGCCAGCTGAACAGGTCTGATTAGAGTAAATCAGATGTAAACACATACTGATGATGTTGAAGGTGCTTAAAAGCTGGATTAATCTTTTCTTAAGAGGGGCAATCAGCCATCTCCTCATCAAGCTGATGGGTTTTTATACCTGCGATCTAATCATTAAAGGAAACCCAGTGAACACACTTATCAACTTGTTTTGTCTTTTAATGACCGAGGATGGAGTAGTGTATTAAGTGAAAGGAAACGTGTTAGATATGCAAAGTCCTCGTACACATAACAGAAAGAACAAATGATAATCACATTATGTCCTTCATGTTTACTTCCTATTTTTTTTTCCAAAGGATAGTCTCACTTGATTTGAACTCATTCTTATTTAAATGTTAGTTTGGTTCATTTATGATCATGTTTGTATAAAAAGCTTCACCACTGCTTGTTATAGAAACTCAATATTCTGCTGCAGCCTCTAATTTAGATTTGGCACAGTCCAAAGGGACAACACTGATAATCTTTATGAAAAGCTCAGAGTCAGGCGTGACGTCTGCCCTATCAGTGAAAAACAAAAGGATTTATTCCCCTTTGCAATATCTTCACTTCTAACACATATCCAGAGTCATTTTCAACATACTGTAGGTTTGCAGACGTCTTATATCGTATTAAAAACACGTCTGTCTGTCTGTCTTGGAAGAGGAATTCTGCCTTTGTTGGTCTGCCTCACAATTTTTCTCTTTTTCAAACCGCATTTTTCAGATCCAGTTTGTGATTTGGGGCTAGATAAAGTTCAGACCATTTTATTTTTCTCTTTTCTTTTCAGCCCTTTAAAATGTGAGCTATGATAACACCTTTTGTCAAATGAGATTGATCAATGTTAGATAGGTTAAAACTAGAGATGATCCAATACATTCTTTTGTGATTCCCATAACTTAACTTTAATTTTGGCCAACACCAAGAAGCCATCTTCTCCAGTGCAATAACAAAGACGTTAATTAAAAGTTGTAGGTTTATACCGTTAACTCTGTTTGGTATCATAAGGGCTACCCCTACTCCTAAAATGGTGTCAATGTCTACATCACTGTAGACCTTCTAAAAAAACAGACATTTTAGCCATTGGCAATTTTAGACTCCCATTAAACCTGGAGAGAGCCAGCGTTTAGTGGAAGACTGTCACAGACACAAATAAGACACAAATAAGCTCTGTTGTGTCGAATACAAAAGAGTGTAAATAACAAATTAGTACACTGACAGTGCAACGCTTTATCGCAGCTTTCAAACTGTGTCAAAAGTCCCAAGAAGCCAGTGTTACATTCACAAGAAAGTGACTGTACAAAGTATAAAGCTACAGTATTGAGAGCAAACAGAGTTCAGTTCAGTTCGCTTCCTTTTGTCTGTCTGTTAGACAAAAGTGCTTAAAAGCAGTCTGTCTCTGTTGAAGCACAGCTCAATGACTTTGACTGTAATCTTTGTCTATCTTTTGTCGCTCATGCAGACTCAAAAACACACACACACACACACACACACACACAAGCGCACATCCAACTCCAAAATAGAGAGTTTGGAGTCCTCTGGGACAATTGTTGTCTGTTGATGGAGCTGTCACCGCCGCGCTCCGCTCTCTGCTATTCAGGCAGGTTTATAGACACTTTATAATTGCCTGATAAAAAAATCTATTTCCACGGATGAATGTCATGGGACTGAGAGCCAGCAGGAAGATCAGGTGGAAGACAGAATAGAAAGTTTAGGTGATGTGGGTACAGGCACCGTTTCCTCCGGGTCATTTTTGTTTCCAACATGTCTCATTTCTTCAGGTTTTTCGACTGGAGTGCTCAGCAGCCAATTAACTATTAAAGGCTTCTGCATTTAGGGGCTTTCTCAGAGCAAGTCAGGAAAATGGTTTTAAGATGACAGAGAATTGGAAATGTCACTATTTTCTCCTTTTTGCTCATTGCTTCTGACAGTATTTCTCACCTGGGTTTTTTTTCTGTTCTCTCTCTCTCTCATTTGCCATATTTCCGTTCTCTCTCGTCATTTTCCTGTGAAACATTTGGATCCCAACAGACTCCTTTTCCCTCGCAGATTATAAAACTGCATGAAGCCCACTTTGCCTTACAGATTGAAAGGATTCAGACCCTGCCTGTCCATTTTAGTGATTTTCTGTGTGTGATTCAGATATATGACTTGTAAAGACCTCAGTCCACGTCCTCTGCAGCCTTTTCAAGGGGAGCTTAGAAAAAGCTAGGAGGGTAATTGACACACCTTAACGGTGTTTAACCTGGCTCAGGAGAGGAAATACATCCTGTAGGAGAATGTTTGACTGAAATAATTGCTGTCCCTAAAGTCTATTTGCCATACTGGGAGAAAGAGCCGTAAAAACCTATAAAAATACTCAGGCAGAAAGTCGTATTTCATACAGCAGACTTGCTTTCTGTATTTTGAGGACATTTCTCCACCACTGGAAGAACATAATTTGGCTCCACATTACATTTCCAAAGATTGATTTCCATCCGTCTAGCCCCTGGGTTTGTCGCTCCAGCACAGAGAGCAGAGACCTGAAATCCATCACTGTGAAGATTTTTGTCAAATGTACTTTTATCTCAAACTTCCTTTCTGTCCAAGTAATGAAATTGCCACCAGGGACAGTTTTTTTCTTCTTCTTTGCTTTATTACAAGAGAAAAGTGGAACATTTAGTGTAACCCACAGATAACCGTTTCTTCTGGTGGGTTATTCTATTGATTTTTTTTTGCAGTTAGTTGATATTGTTTATTTAAATGTTTAAAAAAAAACAACTAAATATTAAACATTTTCAAATCCAAGGGGACATCTTCAAATTGCTTATTTTGTTCAAGCGTACGACTAAATCCAAAGGTATTTTAATTAACAGAGGAGATACAAACAAAAGAAAGAGAGAAGCTGCTAATCCTCACACTTCAGGAGCCGGATCAGAGTTAATACTTCATTGTTGATAATTCATTTTCTGTTGAGTAATAATTTAAAAGAATATGAAAGTTTCTCGTACATTTGCTTGTTGTTCTTATTGGCTGCAATAGTTCTGGCACCCGACCAAGCTCAGATTTATTGAATAAACATTCTCAACTTGAAAATGCATCGCAGGCAGTTTTATCAAGAAGGAAGTCCTCTGCTTCGATGGTATCAGAGGGAGAAAAACAAACTGTAGATGGTGTCTGCAGAAAGGTTTGAGCGTGCAAAATTCCATTATAAATATCCTGTATACTGTGTGGTGGGAGTCGGCCATAATAACAGAGCATAATGTTTTTTATTGCTGTGAACGGTACTGTTGTAGAGAAGAAGAAACAAGTTGATTATTGTATCAGAATCAATGCGTTAGCTGCACATTCACTGAGCCAAGTTCCTGCGTTTTAGGCTGCATGGGAGGCATTTCTTATCCTGGTGTGTGGATCAGATCATCTGGAGTTGTAGCAGTCCATATAAGTCTTACAGAGCTAACATCATGGAACAGTGGGTAGTGAAAGACAACATATCACATGTATAGAGTATACTGTTTTCTGTCACTACCTGCTGTTAAACTCACAGTTAGCAGAGTTTCTTCTTCTCCACACCTGCATGCGGTAGTGTTTTTATGTTACATCATGCAGCCTGTGAGCCTGCCATTTTTATGATGGCAACCCTGAAGGACTGTGAGGACAAAAGAGGGTAGTCAAAACCCTTTTATACTCTTTTTTTTTATTTTTTTATTCGTTTGTTGGTCGGCCTATGGTTGCATCCATCCAAGTTTCTATGTAGAGTTTTGCTGGTGTCTGTGTTCATAACAGATGGAACAAGCAGGATCTCTGAGTATATCGCTTTTTAGGGCACGAGAGGCCAGAAAGATTTGAGTGTGAAGATTTGGAGCTGAGAGCATTTTAAAGACAGAGGTGGAGTGTTTAGACAGGAAGAGAGAGGGAGACAGGAAGAGAGACAGGAAGAGAGAGGTGACCATTTATTGTTGGTGATGCTCCACAGTCTGTCTCTCCCCCCCCCCCCCCCCCCCTCAGTGTTTGTGTGTGCACTGGTGCATGTGATGGTGACACAAACACATCATCTACTCCCTCTGCCTCCTCTCCCTCTCACTACTCCAAAAAAAAAAAAAAAAAAAAAAGGGAGAACAACGTTGGCATTCACGTCTCATCACAACACCTATATTTCACAGATTATCACATCTCACAATCTCCCCTCCCTCGTTGCATTTGGCTCCTCTTCAGGTACGTCTACTGTTTGAACTGGCTTCACACCTGATCTGCTTGGATTGCTCCACATGGACGTTTAATCCCCACGTGTTTGCTCGTGATATCGGCACGTAGCTCTCTTTGACAGCCATTGTTTGGTTAATGATATTTTCAGCCGTGTGTTTAGACTCGGCAGCTGCAGACGTTGCAACATGGAGAGGCGAGCCCGGGTCTCGCAGAGCCCCATTGATCTACAAAAGCCTGCAAAATTTTATAAAGTCAAAGCACTTTGTGTGTCTTTCATATCTCTGTCGTCATCCTTGTGAAATCCTCCACATCAGCTCTTTTACTTTGTTTGGGCTGTTTAACTTCGACAGCTTTTTTTGAACACCTCTGACCGTCTGAGGTGACGTGTTGTGTTCCTTTGTGTGTGATCATGACTTTTAACACAGTTGTTTTTGTGTTTTATGTTTGCAGGTTCTTCACTCTCATCTACAGCAGTTTGAAAGAGCCAGAGCCCAGTGTGGTTGTCTTGAGTGCGTCGGTGTGTGTTTGCAGGGGTCTGTGTGAGTCGTGGGCTGAATATGTTTGTGTGAGTGCTTCACATGACTGTACACCCCGGTCCAAGGAGAGTAAGAGTCCCGTGAGACCCTCAGTGGAGATGCAGGGAGCTGGATCCCCTGCAGCGCGGCTCCTGCTGCTGAGCTGCTGTGTGTGTGCGGCAGCCGGCTACCCGTTTAGACCGCCGCTGGACCTGGATGTGACCCCACGCATCACTGTGTTGAGCAGCGGTAAGAACTAACACAAACACAAAAACAAAAACAAAGAGGGTTTTGTTCTAAAGTCGGAGTGTTTTTTTGTTTTTTTTACATTACAGGTGCATAAAATTGTTCTAAAATCATTATGAGTTGACCTTTTAATAGATTTAACAGTTTTTCTGTTCGATACCTTGAGATGTCTCATAGCTTATTTTCATTTATGAAAATGAAACCCTCATGTGTGGTACTGACGTGGCAACAAATGAAGCCAATGCAGAAGTGCAAAAGAACTGCAGTTCCTTGAGTGTCCACTTGTGTTCCTTGCTGCAAAATCCAAGGAATCCCCACAGGAGCCCACATTAAAATACCCATTTCAATTTCGTCTTGTTTACAGCTTGGTACAAAAATGGTTTTGGACTGTATATCACATTTTATTATAACGCATCCATTAAAAACAAACTAAGACTGAGAGTTATGCATACATTTGCATAAATCGGGGTGCAGCTGAGTGAACTGACAGCTGAGTGTGTTGTAGCTGTTTGTCAGGAGGTTTAAGGCCTTCCTCAGCTCCACTTGTTTGTCTGTTTCTACATTCATCAAAAGACAGGCGGAGTCACCATCTCCAATATGTGATCGATGGGCTTTTCAGAAACCAATGGGTGACATCACTGAGACTACATCCATGTTTTAAACAGTCTATCGATATTTAACCCTTGCACATTGATCATTTTATTCAGTTAAATACCTTAAAATGACTCATAGCTCATGTTTTAATTAAAAGACAAGCAGATCTGTCTTAGTATTGCAAGTGCTGCTTCCTTCTCTTGAGCTTGTCATCAGATATCAAGCAGATTTTCTGAAACCATTTTTGGTACATTGTCAAATAAAAAAAAAGAAAGAGATAGCTTTACGCACATCAAGTAGGTGCAGGGCAAAAACAGCAAAACTGAGGAGGAAGATAGACTCGCACACTTGCTCAAATGCAGTACAAAAGGTTTTAATGATCACAACGTTTTCGACCAGAGGTCTTCTTCAGGTGATAATTTAAAATTATAATATTGTTTCTTCCACATTGTCAAATTAAACGTGTTTTACCATGTGACCCTTGAACATTGATCAGAGTTTCTGTAATAAGTAAAGATGACTCTTAAATCAATTTTTAATGGAGCATGTGAAATTCAAGTTTCAAGGCCATCCTAACAGACCCCTAATCTTAGTATTACAGGTGCTGCCATCTTTCTTTTAACATTAAAGTTTTAGACAGTTTGTGAGCAGTTTTGGGTTCATAGAATTGGTCAAATAATTGTAATGTAACCCTTGAAAACCTTTAAACAGTTCTTCTGTTTAATGCATAAAGAGGCTTCCTAAAGCGCTGTTTAATGTAGCGTGGTACAATCAGGCTAACAGATCGCTTAATATAGTCTTGCAGGTGCTGACACTTCATTTAATAAAATTTAAAAAAGCTGAAATAGCTTTAAATGACCTGTGATTAAAACATTAATGCCATGCTTTACATTCAGACCAGCAGATCTTTTATTATCACAGGTGTCACCCTCTTTATTTATATGGTTCAGTTTTCCTTCATCTCTCTACTCTCTCCTGACACAATCTCCACATTTCACAAACACCTGCCTCCTCCGTAAACCATTTTGAACTCTTTTCTTTAAATCTAACTGGTGTTAGTTGTATTCATTTACCCCGTGTGAGTGAAGGTATGCAGCCTGAGGTGCTACAGAGTCACTGGTAGGTGAGTGAAGTGCTTACACTCAGATCCCTTGCAGAGCATCCAGGGAAACTGACACGACTGTAGGTAGATGGAAGAAGCACCGTAACCATGACAACTGTTGTAGTATGGCGCATCACTCCTGTATAGTGTATTTTTTTTAATTTTGTGTGCGTGTGTGGGCAAGTGTGTCTCCTTAGAGTTGTTATCTGATCCTGGACTTTATTTGTTGATACAACGCCGTGTGAAAGAAATCTTCCTAAGTCTCCACACTTGTAGAGAAACACCTCCGCCTCTTTTTTTTATATCTTTCTCACACTACATCACTTACTTACCCTCATTATCAATCTTCCCTCCTCCTGCTCTGAACCGCTCTTAATACCTTTATCTCAGTTTCTGTAAGTCAGCGTTTTGTGCTCGAGCCGGCCCACAGGTCCTCCTACACATCTCCTTGCCTGCCGCCCCGTCGTCTTTCTCCTCCATCCCCCTCCTCCACCATTCCTATCTCTACACCGCTGCACTAAAGCTCTGCCTCCTATACTCAATTTTTTTCCTTATTAATTTGAACTTCTCCTGGCTTCTCTGCCCTCGGTTGATACCTCGCCCTATAGCTCGGTTTCTTTTGCGTCCCTCTTCCTGATGAGAAGACTTCGATATGCAAATTCACAGCTAATCCCTCTAATCTCTGTGTTTCTTAGCAACCTAAAAGCAGAGCCTTCAAACCTGTGTGGGGTAGTTCAATCACACAGGCGTGCCCACAAGGAAACTTTGAAGCATATATGCATTTTGACAATCGAAAGTCTCATTTTAAGAGGCGTAAAACACTATTCCCCTGTTTGGAGATACTGAAAGCTGACAAAACAGTGAGAGCACGTTGTCAGAATAAAAAAAAAAAAACTTGTGTTACATCGCTGTGCCTTTTTTTAGTACACAAACTGATTTCAACCTGTCAGGTATTTTGAGAATTCTGCCAGACTTCAAACAGTTTCAGTGGATGGATTTAACTTTGTTTATTCAGTTTCTTCAGTCAGCTTGTTTTCATGTCAGAATACTCTGAACCGTAAACAGACCTGACGCTGGACTGTGAATTTTTATGTAAGGTTGTCACGTCACAGTCCAATGCCTAGAGGTTCAGCGAGTGTACCTGCATGTGTGTGTGTGTGTGTGTGCGTGTCCCTGAACACTGTGTACTGTGCTGATCAGCTGAGGTCCCTCCAAGTGTTTGCTCAGTAAATAATATCATCTGGGCTCCTCTCGCCGCCTCCTTTTCTTTCCCTGGAGAATAAATCAAACATGCCTCTCCTCTCACCATCATGTAATCCGAGGCTAAAATGTGCTCGTCAATAAATCTTCCTCTGCTGCGTCACACTCTCGGCGAGGTTGTTTTTAGTTACCTGGCTCCAGCTGTCAGGCATTGTGTTTTCTAATGCTTGGATTACACTGAGGAAACTTGGGAATTGTCTCTGCTTTATTGCTTCGTCTTCCTGCACAACGACACACACTCATACCACGGCGGTATTGTTCAGAAAATCCCGTACAGGTGATACTCTTCTTCCTCCTGCTGAGAAAGAGGGAGGGAAAAGTAGATAACCTGATCACCCAGGAGCAGGGTGAGATGGGAGCTGACTGCTGCCTCTGCCTCTGCTGCAGTCATCGTGAGCAGAGTGGATTGTGTTTTGCAGCAGCTGATAGGAATCTTAATGACAGCTTTCTTGATAACATGCAGTCTGCTGGGGTTGGGAGGGGAGAGAGAGGGGGGGTGTGGATTGGCTGAAGATGAAGGAAGTCTGATGTTTTCCTGTTTGGCCTTTTTGAGCTTCTCTATTCTAATAAAAGTGGCTGCCCGTCGAGTTTCTGTGGTTTTAATGTTGCCAAACCTGCTCAGCGTTAGTGGCGTCAGATCTTTTTTAATTAGATGCTAAATTAAAACACAACTTGTTTGTTTTCCAAATAGGATGACGCTGTGTGCTGACCTCACTATTGTACTGTGGAGGCATTGTTGTAGTTATAGCTTGCCTTGAGGCTTTCTGCGACTGTGAAGTACGTGTGTGTGTGTGTGTGTCAATAGAAGTGTAATGTTTACCCAAGCTAAGTGGAGTCCTGATATATCGTATGTTTAGAGCTTACGTAACTCTGCACTGCAGCATTGCATTTCTGCAGTGAGCGACTTCAAGTCTGTGTATTTGCATTCTTATGTATGTTGCTGTTCTTTATGGCCCCGCTGAGTGTATGCGAGACTTTAACTTGACCTCTCATACAGAAGCTTCCCAATACAGTCTGAAAAAGTGTACAAGGGAGTCATAGAATCAGCAAAGGGAAAAAAAACAACATCAAGTAGAGCTGGATCTCTAAAATCTGATTTGTTGGGCCTCTTTTCATTATTTTCTTCCTCAGCAAAGCCACGCTGGATAAACATAATCCATGGGCTTTTGGTCCACAGTGAAGTTATATTTAATTGTTCATGTCCTTTCTATATATAACTTCATATAAACCAGAGAAAAGCTGAAAATCCTTATTTGGGATGCTGATGCGGCCAAGTTTAGATGTTAGACCATCACTGTTGTTAGTCTTGATGAGAAAATTTCACAATTAATCATCAGAACTGCCTGCAATATTTGTGTATTAACAAATCGATTATTGAATCTAGGGTTGGGCGATATGACAAGAAATGTCAGTCGATATCGATAATTATCACGATAAATGTCAAATCATTATTTCTTTAAATTTAAAAGCTGATTTTTGCTCCTCATTGAAAGTTGAAGAAACCAGATGTTTAATTGTTGTTGAACCATTCTTTATTGTCTGAACATGACCAACTACACTTGAACAGAGGAACATTTCACAGTCATGAGCATAGTGCACGGTGCTGGAAAACGCTGATGTGACACTTTGCTGCTTTGCAGTGACTTACTGGCCCGGTGCTTCACACTGGTTTGAGACGTTTGGTCATTTCAGTGTGTTCTTCTAACCGGTGATATTGTTTCAAATGGTGGAAAAGGTTTGTTGCCTTTAACCTCACATGTCTTCTGATGTAATTATAGGTTTAAATCTATCAAACAATTATTACATTTATTGTGAGAAAAATTATATCATGATGATTATCGTTATGGTTTTATTGAAACATCATCTTTTCACAACAAATAACATTTAAAGGCTCATCTATTTAATAGTTTTAAAAGAAATCTGAACCCTAAACTACTGCTCCTGTCAGAATGAAAGAAAAACATGCTTTGCACCTCCTTTTTTAAAATATTTTCTTGTATCTTATTAAAGGAGCCCTGAAGTCAAGTGGAGAGAGTGTCAGTGCAGCTATACAGCAAAGTTTAATAGATGAAATAAAAACTCGCAGTCTAAAAAAAGAGCGAGGCCTCCTTACCACTTTCTTACTGACGTTCAACAATGATAAAGCGAGAAATCCATCACAGAGGATGAAGAGATTTCTATCTCTGCCTTTATCCTCGTACTGTCAGGTGTGATTGAAAAAGAGCTCTTTCTCTCTCTTGTACTGTTAACCCGCCCCAGCCTGAGAGCAATAACTGTACATACGGGGACAATTAAATTGTAGATGTGCTACTGTATGAATGTACACCAGTGTGGACTTGTTTCATCTTTTTTTTTTTTTTTAATTTAACATAAAAATCCAGATGATGATTAAGTCTGTTTTAGTGATGAATCATCGAATACTCATGATATGATACACATGCCTACAATGACGATAATATCACGATGCAGCAATTCTGCGATAATTGATGTTGCAAGACAATCATACATCATCAAGTCGTGATATCTAATGAACTGAATAATATAAAATGCCCTTTAAAAGGTAATGTGCAGAATAAATGTGTCACCTCTAATCACGCTTCATCTTTTTACTTCTTCTCACTGCTGTCTTCTTCTTCTTCTTTTATCCCGCTACGGTATTGTTAGTACAAGTTTTCATGAATTCATTCATCTTGATTATAATGTGGATATATTATTTACTTCTGTCAACCATCTAAGAGTTATTCTTCTTTTAGGACTGTGAAGCTGTAATACATTTGTGTAAGAGACCTCATAGCAGCAGAGTTATATTTGGATTGGAGCCGTATGAAGTGAGTGTATGTTGTGTGAGCGGAAAAGGAAATGTGACTCTCTGAGGTTAAAGAAATGTATACAGTATGTCTGACATTTACACAGCATGGTAATGTCTTCTTACTAGCCTATTGGAAGTCCAACCGAATGGAAAGGAACGTGTAGCCTGTACCTACTAACAGAATATAATCAACACTGTTGACATGAAAAGTTTGTCAGCCATGTGTTTTCTGTTGCTGTGTTGTCTGACCACGGCCGAATAAATTCTAAGATAATCCACAGTCTGTTCCACGATTTCATCATTGAACTTCTACAGCAGAAACAGTCCCCACCTAACCGCTATCAACTTCTTCTCTGCCCAATTAAAGGTCCCATATTTTGCTTTTTCTGGTTTTATATGCTCTTTAGTGTGTTTTACATGTATCCTCTGCATGTTTAGGCACATCTATTTTCTTTAGCTATTTTGAACACTTTAGTAGGTACATAGATTAAATATACGAACCCCAAAAAGGGCATAATATGGGCTCTTTAACACCTTAACCTTATTCATGTCATAAGCACCACCATTAAGAGTCATGAAAGGACGCCACGAGTCAAGTCGGCAAGGGAATCTGTTTGCATCGTTGTTATTGTTTTTTTAAATGAAGGTGACGATGTTAGGCATTAGTGCTTCAAGATAATTGAAACACAAAAGTCAGTGTAACAATATATTGCTGCATCAGTATTTTATCCCACCCCAAGTCTGTACGGTTGGGAATTTATAAGATGCAGCAATCAGACTTTTTATAAAACCATCCAGTCAATTTCCAGAAAATTTGAACGCAAACAGAGAGGTCTTGTACTGGGAAGTGTTCTGTGTTTGCACAAACGTGTTCCCATAGAGACCGGCTGTAATCAACAGCAGTGGATGTGCCCAGGAGGTAATGTGTGTAGCTTTATGACTGACAATCAGGCTGTACCTAAAGAACTCCTACACACAACACAAAAAGGTCAAGCTCATCCTGTTCTTTTTTTTGCTTACATTAATGTTTGGGTCTGTCATGTTTACAGTTTCACCAATCCTCCATTGAAGAAGCAATTAATGTGCATATCACATCGCTGACTCAGCTAATGAAGAGCATGTTCTTTGTTTGGATGTATGTGATGTAACTCTTAAGAACATAATTTGCAGGTTGGCTTAATAAACCAAGCAGAATCAATCAGGGGTTTAAAAAAGTACACCTTCATTAACAGCATATCCTCCTCTCCTCTCCTCTCCTCTCCTCTCCTCTCCCAGGTCTTCAGGGCTGCAGGCGTTTCCAGTCGTCTGCAGTCAACTACAGCACCATGTTGCTGGAGGCTGACAGCGAGCGTCTCTACGTGGGTGCTCGTGGGGCTGTATTCGCTCTCAATGCCTCTGACATCTCAGCCGGCTCTGCTCTCACTGTGAGTCTGTTTGTTTGTTTCTGTGCAGCTGCGAGTCGTCTACCTCTGTTTCCGTATCTTTAACGCCGCCTCGCCTTCATTTGCATCACGCGGCGCAGAAACTTTTTTCAGGCAACGCTTTTTCATTTTGAGGCAAAACTCTTTGCTCCCCTGTTACCCCCTCGTGTGTTTTTGTTCGTGTGTGTTCACATCACTCTCTACACAGTAATGGATTAACAGCACAGGAGGATATGCTGCATAAATTCACATATTAATGAGAAAAATAACTGCTGTATCGTCTAGAAAATATCAACTGTTTCTCCTCACTGTACCTCAGAGTAGATACACATTTCAGATTGAAGCAAGGTGACACAGAATTAGTTTTTTAATGAATGCAATAATTAGCATTTTCTACATTTTAACACAATCTGGTTTCTGTTCAGGCAGTATTTTTGGAAAATGGGGGAATATTTGCATCAAGAAAAAAGTTAATGGTCTGAACATCAATTTGTGCAAAACACCAGTTTGTAAAAAATGTCCCACTAAAGAGACTACAGGGTTCAAGAGGATTGTTAAGATTCTAATTAATGCTGAATATAAATATACCTGGATATCTGTCCTTCTTCTTTCTCTAATTAATAACATGATCATTATAAACTGACTATTTTCTTCAGCCAATGTTTAATGCAGATTCAATGCAGACTGAAGTTTATACTGTTATTGCTATTGAATGTATCTAAACTCCATGAATACATCTCCATGAATGCATCTCTGTATAGTTTTGCACATTCAAATTTCTGAAAAGGTTCTTCTAATGCCCGTGTCAGTCAAAGAAAACAAGACATTTATCTGTAAATGTCAATCAATGACACAACCTAGAAGAGCAAAACAGCCATTATTTGAAATCACATTCACTACAAAGGCTGTCAGCTCTGTCTGCTGTGTTTGTATGAATGTATTAAAGCTGTGTCGCTGCGACTGACTCTACTCCTGGAAGTATTGCTTTATGCAGGATAATTTCATTATGGGTGATGTTCTTTTTAGTGCACTTCCTGAAAACCCTCTTTCATCCTTCAAGCTGCTGTGTGTGTGTGTTTGCTACCTACTGACAACATGATGTTAAGCTGCTATGCTAATCCTGTTAATACAGCAGTGATGTCTGTCATTAGGCGTAATTGCTGATTTGTGTGTGTAACACTAACACAGAACCACTCCACCATGTCCTGCTTTAAAAACAAATGTGTGAAGTCAGTTTACTTTGTTACAGATAGGTTTGGAAAAAAAAAACAGAATGTCAATAAAAGTCACTCAGACATTAGAGACTGTAAATTATTAAAGCAAAGAGATATATAACTCAGTTTATATGCTGTCAGATCAACAGTATTTCAGTAGTTTATGCGAGTCAGTGATGTTCCACCATCACTCTCTCTCTCTGACTAACCGTGGTGTGTTTTAGATCGAGTGGGAGGCCTCCTCTGAGCAAAAACTTGAGTGTATGCTCAAGGGAAAAGACAATAAGGTAGGCATTTAGTCGTTCTTTCTCCCTCAGTACATTCTTTTCATCTTGTTCTTTCTGCTTCTCTCCTACGAAATGATATTCCCTAAACATCATATCTTTTCCGATTTTCTCGTCTTTTTCCAGACGGACTGTTTTAATCACATTCGCTTCCTGCAGAGGTTCAACTCCACTCATCTCTACGTGTGTGGGACTTATGCCTTCAGACCACTCTGTGCATACATAGTATGTCAATGCAGAATACTTCACAACCCTTTTCAGTGCCGATCGTTTGTTTCTTTACCTTTTAGTAGTGCAATTATAGTCTGAAAATAAACGTTGCATTCACAAAAGACACAAACTAAATCATCTCCCTCTGGCTGCTGTATAGAACGAGGAGAGGTTTGTGATATCATCTCAGCCTGAAGATGGTAAAGACAAATGCCCCTATGGACCCACAATGGGCTACACGGGCCTCATCATTGGTAAGCTCTTAGCGTCTGTCAGTCATTTCAAGGGTTTTATAAACTACTGGATAACCTGATTCTTTTTTTTTCTTTCTTTTCTTTCTGCAGACCAGCAGATGTATACAGCTGCCCAGTATTCTTTCAGGGGCTTTCCAGATATCCGACGTAACTCTCCTTTTCCCACGCTGAAGACAGAAGACGCCCCCACTCGCTGGCTGAACGGTGAGTTACTCTCCTGGAATGATAAAGCTTTAAGGCATTTGTGACAGGGTGGCTCAAAAGGTCAACGTTTCTCTCTGCCAAAGAGCTAAAACCTGTATTAAGATTCATATCATCCAAAATATTTTTTTTTTGCTGGAGAAGGCAGTGCAGTAAAGATGCTTGCTCCTTTTACAGAGCCTGTTAGAGGCCGGACTCTTTAGCTGTAGTTCTGAAGTTCTGTTCTGTATGAAAGGCATTAGCCCCTTTTACACATGCACTCAGGAACATTTCTCAAAATTGCCAGATGGGTTGTATGTGTTATGACAAATGATCATATATTTCACCCTGACTTTATTCATACTTTTCCAACCAGCCAGCCTAGTAAAATGTCCTCAAGAGGTCGGGGTGTGCCGATTTGTGAATGCAGCAGATAATATTCAAGAAAATGAATCCCCAGCGACCAATGTGAAACTGGTGGGATCTAAACTCACATAATGAGGCTGCTTCATACTCTTTCCTGCTCACCAGTATGTGCATTCCACTCATTGGTTTATACTGGTAATATGTCCAATTACACGTACATGTTCACTAGTGGGGGACGAGTCGATCTGCTGTTTGCAGGCAGCATTGGTAACAACAGAGGCCAATCAACCTCTAAATGTGGGAGCCAGCAGGACAGCAGGGCTCTGTGTCTGTGTGTGTGTGTGTTTTTTGTATAATGCTGGCACTGTTGGCACTCTTTGCTCCCATTATGCCAGCATGCTGTGTAAATCACACACCAGGGCAGCAATAGTGCAGCAGTTGCCTCACTAATTGCTTTGTCATTACAACTTTGTTTTATATACTTGGACTGTTTTTTCAATCAGCAAAACAAAAGCTACTGCAGCGGGGATTGCGGTGACATTTTCACGGTTCCCAGACGTAAATGCTAATGACTCCGATGATCTCCCGGTTCTCCTGTACTGCTTGTAGGTTTCCATTTGTAATGTCTCTTCTCTTGGATGGATATCTTTGGAATTTGGTGGACACAAACATGTTCCGCCTGCAGCATATATCATAATAACTTTGATGATCCCTTGTACTCTCTATCTTGCACCATCAGCAATTGTCCAAGACTTAGGTTTTAGATTAAAGATCCAGAGAATGAATACAAAAACTACACTTTGTTGTGCTCACTGCTGATTAACAAATGTAAGCATGTGGCCACCCTTCAATAAGACAGGGAGCATAAAACATGAATTCAAACGATATTTTTTTAATACAACTGAAGCATGTTAACATACTTAGTTCTTCTTCTCCTTTTCCCCATTCTGTGTGATTGTCTTGACTTTGCCCTCTGTTTACACAAGAAGAAGCTTCAGTGTTAAAGTTGGTTATCTTCAAAGATTCCACGTTTAACCGTTTTAAAGACACGTGTCCGGGGAACAGTGTAACTACTACTACTAATGCAGTGACCTACTTACCTAAATGAACCTCTATTGTTTAAATACTGTGAAGTGGTGGTTACGTTGTATGAGGTGTTCAAAGATTTTGTTGATTCATTTCTGTAGATGAATAATGTATAGCTTGAGTAAGTGCATGCTTTTTCTTAAAACTCCTACAGAGGCGGACTTTGTTGGCTCTGCGCTGGTGAAGGAAAGTTTGGGCGGCAGCAGCGGTGGCACAGATGATAAAATGTACTTCTTCTTCACGGAGAAGAGCCAGGAGCAGACGACGACCTACAGCCACAGCAGGGTGGCACGGGTGGCGCGGGTCTGTAAGGTGAGTGCAGACGGGAAAAGAAAGAAAAAAAAAAAAAAGCTGTAGGATCTGATTTGCAAGTCTGTCATCACACTGGATTGAGTGAAGCGTTGCTTGTTGATAGCTGAGTTGTACTATAATAGACGATGGGCTGGATGTGAATGCATTTGTAACAAGGTCCTGGTGTGACTAGATGAGCCAACTGATGAATGTGTAGCAGAGTCAGTGTGGCTCAGAGTAAGACTGATGGATGACTGCAGGGGAGAGACGTACTGGTAAACATCCTCTGATAGCTTTAAAGTAAATATTTTATATTTCCTCCTGCCCAGGAAGGAGTTAAAACTAGGGATCTTCACTTTTACTGTGTGATAACCTTGCTGTTTCCTCCCTGCGCTGATGAATCAGTACTGATGAATCAGTACCATATTTCCATTCCAACTATGTTGTAGTTTAGCATGTGTCCTCATCAACTTCTAAAATTGATCTCATATGTGGCCAGCTAATTTGGACAGGCAAGTTTGTTGCTGTACTGTGGCAATGTCACATCTTACAGGTGTGGAAAATTGTGGACTTGGTCTCTGAGCTTGTCTTCAAAACTTACTGCCATTGTGGTTCATGCTGCTGTGTTTACAGTTTTTTCCAATTGCTAACACACTAAAATGACATGCATAGCACAATTATTTAAACTGACACACAGAGAGCAAAACCTCTTCTCAAGTCTCCAAAAGTCTAAACACATTGTCTGCTTTACACACATTTTGCGATTCCAAATGGCACTTTTTAAATGCACTGAACACGGGTCTCTGCATAAGACACAACAATCTGACATGAAGTCACATGTTTGCCATTTCAAAACACTGCCATTCAAAATTACACTACATGAGTTAATTGGCCAATATATGTGCCACCTGGCCAAACACCTCAATGGTTAATTGTTATCACTTCAATCAGGAAGTAAGCACTATGAAAAGACCACAAGTGAGCACCTTTTTTTTTTTTTTACAACAACAATGGAAGACGTTGCAGAGAGAGGAAGAGGAAGAGGGAGGGTGAGAATGAGAGGAGGAGGAAGAGTGAGAGGTAGGGGTAGAGCTGGTAGAGGAGTTCATGGCCAAAGAAGACAACAACTTTCAAATGAAATCAGAGCAACCTTAGTTGATCATGTCATCAACCATGGGGCTGACAATGTGAGAGGCTGGACAGAGAGTGCAGCCCAACTTGAGCCGTGTTACTGTACTGGTATATGGTGCACTGACTTGTTTGGTGAAAAATAAAAAAATAAATGTTTCAACAGCATGTGTGTGTATCTGCAAATATTTCTGTGCATGTGAACAATCTGAAGAATTTTCTACAATTTGAACTATGTTAGTATTATGGCAAAGCATACTAAAGATGAGAGTGCTTTTCATTATGCCCAACAGTGTGTAGTTGGTTAGACAAAAATCTGGTAATATGAATTAAGTGTGTGCCATTTGGTGCAAAAGTTTGATTTTGATAATGCTATATGTAGTTTTGGTTGCAGTGCTTCATTTTGCAGGATATATGAGGTATTTTGCAGTTTGGGTGTGTGGTTTTGTGAATTGTGTTAAGTATTTTTGATAAAACCAGCCTAGTTTTTAAAATTGTGTTTTAGCAATTGGAAAAAAACTGTAATCTGTCACATCCCCTCTGCACATACCAGTCATGTGCATTCTGATTCGTCTGACGCAAAGCTGTAACTTTTGGAGGTTGTGCACATCCAGCACTCCGAACACACAAGAGGCAGCCATCAGGTGCTTGTGAAGGTGTCGTAAAAAATCTTTAAAAAAAAGAAACATGTAGCATAGTTAACAGCATAGCATTTAAATGCATGGTATCTGCATGTATGACATCTGCAATTTGCAGCTGTCTGAATACATTACATGTTACAGGCAAGGACAAGAGAAGGCTCATTGCATGACTTCTAAAGGAAATGTAGCGTTGCATCTGCCTGTTTCATTGTGATCCTGTTAAAAACTTTCCACCTCTAAACACACACTCATGCAAAGCCTTGTCATTGCAGTTGGGACCAATGGGACAGCATTACCTTATTAAAGCCGTCATTATTGCTTCCCCTTGCCATCTGTTGCTCTCTTTAGGAGGTTCATATTCACTTTGTTTACCACCTTGAGCCGAGCCTTCAGTTTGTTTTGTCATTAGTCCAGCTCTTACCTCATATTAATCCCTTCCAGGCCTTACCTAATTTGACCCTCTCTGCTCCCCCCCCCTCCTCCTCTGTTTGTCCTTCTCCTCCATCGTTCTTCCCTCAGGGGGACCGAGGAGGCCAGTTCACTCTCCAGAAACGCTGGACGTCCTTCCTCAAAGCCAGGCTGACGTGTTCTCTGCCCGAGTATGACTTCCACTTCAATGTGCTGCGGAGCATGTTCGTCATGCCCGGCCAAGCGCCACAGGAAACGCTTTTCTATGGTATCTTCGGCTTGGAGTGGTGAGTGAAAAACTGGTGTGTTATCGAGATCTCAGTCTCTCACAGGGACTTAGAGGACGCAAATGTAAATGAATGGGAAAAAGATGAAAGGAAGAAATCGATAGGTTGAGCCAGCTGAAGAAGACAGGAAGGGTCAAGATGAAAGAGAGGAGAGAACTTTTATTTATCCCAATGATGTGAAGAAGACTGGTGCAGGAGTTTAAATAAGTTTAAGGGGAGAATATTGATTTTAAAAATGCAGATTCAGGGATTAAAAGAAGTTTGAGTTAAGATCCATAAGATTTCAGCTCTGGTTGTTTAGGGACATCTCTGGTGAGCTTGTTGTTCTTTGACTTTCTTGAAGGACTTATGAATTTATTTTTGATGAGCATTTACCATCGTATGCACAATAAATCATACTTTTATTATTGTTGAGATATAAGCAGTCGCAATAAACACGTTGTTAAAGTCTGAATTTATTTCAATAAATTAGAAAATGATTTAAGGTAAAAACGTAGCTTCCTCATTCAGCATGCTACATTTTCTACCAATTGGAATGAGACCTGGGAAAAGTGTCCATGCTTTCCCACAATTTTGATGCAGTCAGATCAAGCTCCAACTGGCTACCAGCTACCATTAGATTCATTTGTAGACTATTTAGTGGTTAAGGAAATGCTGAGTGGAACCATTTTGGAATCAGAAGGGACGTATTGTAAATAGAGGTTCAGTATAGAACATGAACAACAGCCGATATACGTAAAATGTCTGTTATTACTAATATGCAATTTTTAATATCAGTGTATTTATGTATTGCAATATTGAATAATGTCATGCAGTTTTTGTCAGAGACAGACACATTTCCTGTGCTTGCTTCACAATAAACGTTTGCAGCCTATTGCCTTTTGCTCCTTTCAAAACAAGTTGTGGAAGTAGTAATGGTTTAAATGGAGGCTGCTCTCAAACATGGAAATGTTGCAGATTAAATGCATTCATTATTTTCAACAAGTCCCTTGTTGGTGAAGCACGAAATTAATGATCTTAATCTAGTCTTAAAGTTTGGACTTTGCCGCTGAGAAATTCTACACCACTCTGAAACCATTTTGTAGTTGTCACCTCCTTCCCTCCCTCTCTTCTCATCTTATCTTCCTTGTATGATCTCTGACCGTGCTGGGGTCCCCTCTCTCTTCTTCCTCCCTCCCACATACTTTCCTCCCATTTGTCTCGTCTTCATTTCAGCTAGGTGAGCCTCTCTTCGACTGTACGTGTACTGCCGTCCCTATGACAACACTTGGTTTACTGCTGTTATTGTTTAAGGCCATGTGTTCTGGTCTTTTTCTTACTCTCTCTGTGTGTGTGTGTGTGTGTGTGTGTGTGTGTGTGTGTGTGTGTGTGTGTGTGTGTGTGTGTGTGTGTGTGTGTGTGTGTGTGTGTGTGTGTGTGTGTGTGTGTGTGTGTGTGTGTGTGTGTGTGTGTGTGTGTGTGTGTGTGTGTGTGTGTGTGTGTGTGTGTGTGTGTGTGTGTGTGTGTGTGTGGTCAGGAAAAACGTGAAGGCGTCTGCGGTGTGTCGGTTCTCCCTCTCTGAAGTTCAGGAGGCCTTTCAAGGACCCTACATGGAGAACCAGGACTCTGGCTCTAAGTGGAAGGAATACACTGGAAAGATCCCTGACCCAAGACCTGGAACGGTATACACACACACACACACACACACACACACACACACACACACACACACACACACACACACACACACACACACACACACACACACACACACACACACACACACACATATACAGGCACTGCTGATTTCTCAGACACTTAAACACATGAAAAAAAAATGTCTTCCTACTCTTCATTCCCTAATATTTCACTCCAGAAAATCCCTCGAGAGACAGAGAGAAAGAGAGAGAGAGAGAGAGAAAGTGATCCAAGTAAAAAAGCATTAAGAGAGGAAGCAGAGGGAAAGATGGAGGGAAAAGGAAACAGAGGACGAGTGGCAGCCTCAAGAATGGAGCTCAAACACAACCAGCTTATGTCACTGAAACCCATTTGCATGGCGATTAATTCCGGCCCGTAGCTTTGGCGACAATGGCTTAGTGTGGCAGTGGTGGATGTGGCATCGTTGGCAGTACTAGACATTATCCACTGTAGTGTCACTTCAACACTTTGTAGGACTTAATTTTAACATTGCTATTAAAAGGAAAGGAGAAGCGGTCAAGGGTTTAAACGTCAGTACGTGAAAGCCTCTTAGAGGAGCTGGCTGAGGTCATTTAAAAAGCACAGATGAAGAAAGAGAAGATGTTCCCTTAGTCAGGTGCAGAGATAGCTGAGTCTCCCGCGTGTCAGCACAAGCCGTCTGCTGAACCCGCACACACATCTCCTTGTGGCCCCGAGTGAGAAGTTGCATTTTGCACAGACGCAATCTTCCACAGGCTTAAGTTTCCCTGCAGACCATCTCTCTAAGCCTCGTGACATCCTTGCTTCCTTCCACTTTCAGCCTCTATATCTAGACAACTTTATCACAAACGATCCAAAAATGTCTCTTTTCCCCCCTGCAGCCCACATCCCGCCTCCTAACTTACTCATCACCTCCTCATCTCATTGCTCTCTCTGACTTCTCCTCCTGCAGTGTATAACAGACGCTCTGAGGGCAAGGGGTATAAACGTGTCCACCTCTCTGCCTGATGATGTGCTGGATTTTGTCAGGAGGCATCCTCTGATGTCCCAGCAGGTCCAGCCATCAGACAGACGTCCGCTTCTGTTCAGGAGGACCACAGACTACACACACATGGCCGTACAAATGGTCCAAGGCTTGGATGGACAAACATACCATGTGTTATACATGGGCACAGGTGTGTGGGAATCTATGCCGGATATTGATTGCGCAATCTGTCAAAGTGCATTTTGTGAAATATATTTCCCTTTATTCTGGAAACTTAATCAGAATACTGATACAAATCTGGTTAACTGTAAGATAAATATGAAGTTGAATCGTGTTTTTATTAAAATCTTCACCTTCTTGTTGTCGCTGTGATCATGCTAGCTGTCTCATTTACTGGTTGCACATATTTTAGACAAATTTCTTACTTTCTAGTCACATGGAGATTTACACATTTTGTATTTAAAAGGCTAAAATGCCAAGACAAGCCCATTATGCAGCGACAAACATGCAGCCGAGATTTATTTTGAAGGTTTACATCACAACATCATTTGTATGCTTTACGTTGCAGTATTGTCCTGTTAGTGTTCTCTGTTTAAACGTGTTCTCCTATGGTGAAACTTCTGTGCATCTTACTACCTCCACATTGTTCTGAGCCTTTTTTTTTTAAATTCTTGCATTAAAAACATTTATTTTTACACAAGAACAACACATCTTAGGTGTTGGAACTCACGATGTGTGCGATATGACTGCAATTACAAACGCAAATTAAGGCAACAAACTGGCTTCAGCGGTAGCATAGTGGTTAGGCCAAAGTTCACTAAGCGGGCGGCCGGGGTTAGAATCTGAACTGTGGCTCCTTTATTGCATGTCATTCACCACTCTCTCTC
Source organism: Labrus mixtus (assembly GCF_963584025.1). Lineage (NCBI taxonomy): Eukaryota > Metazoa > Chordata > Actinopteri > Labriformes > Labridae > Labrus > Labrus mixtus. The sequence continues at coordinate 8,233,533 of NC_083617.1, read as the reverse complement.
TCTCTCTCTCTCTCTCTCTCTCTCTCTCTATCTCTCTCTCTCTCTCTCTCTCTCTCTCCCTGATTTCTGACTGTATTCACTGTCCTATCTCTAAATAAAGGTATAAGCCCAAAAAACGTTCTAAAGAAACTTGGTTGTAAAAATGAGTAGCTAGAAAAATAACAGTCAGCATCTGTTTCATACACTTTAAAAAAAACGAATTTCCCCTCGCGGGATCAATAAAGTATAAATTCTTCTTCTTCTTCTTTAAAACACATTTCTTATCTTCTATGCAGAAAAGTTTTTCGGCTTTTGATATTAAAATGTCTTCAAATGACATATAGACCATGTGTTTATTAGCAGATATGCATCACAACCATATAACTATGCAAAGTGACATCCAAGTGTGGTTCTGCTGTTTGTTAAACGTTATAATGCATTTACCATCAACTATGAATTAATGTACAGTAGACTCATAAATAAGATAGAAGCTAGATAATGTATCCAGAAGTGGATTAAAAATAACATCAAGTCAACAAGAGTTATATTTTTAGGAAACTGGCCAACAGAAACACATTAGACTGAGCTTGCAGTGAGGCTCCTTTATGATCGAACGGTGCTTAAATTTAACTGTTCCTCCTCTGTGTTTGCATTACGCAGATGAGGGCTGGTTACATAAAGCTGTGGAAGTCGAGGGTCAGCTGCATATTATCGAGGAGCTTCAAGTCTTTGAGGAGCCGCAGCCTGTTAACAACCTGCAAATATCTGCAAAACAGGTAGTGTGTCTGACCATCACAAACACATTAAAGGAGAATTAACCATCCTCAAGTATTAAAAATCCTCTCCCTCTCTCTGTCCACAGATGAGTGTGTATGTGGGCTCTCCTTCAGGCGTGGTGCAGCTCCCTCTCTCTTATTGTGGCAGGTACACCTCCTGCTATGACTGCATCTTTGCCAGGGACCCAAACTGTGCCTGGAGCGGAGTCCAATGTGTGGACATCATGTCCCAGGCAGAAAGGTGGGTGCTGAAGGGTTAATTTGTGTGTGTGATTGGATCGGGTGTTTTAAGTGCTGCAGGTGCCCTTTTGTGTGTTTGATTTGAATAACCTGAAGTATCACCATGTCACAGTGTCGGCTCACAGAACTGTTACATAATCAACATGTTGGCAGAAACTTGATGCTAGCTGTGATAGTAAACATAGCGTGCAGCTGTGTACTTACAGTGTTCTGATTGATATGGACACAATCACTAACTCAGTAGAAGATGTTATGGAGGTAATTCATGTAGGAGGTATGAATGGCAGAAAAAAAGCCACAAAATACTGGAATAAATATACTCCAACAATACGGGGCATTTTTAAAGCAACAGCCAGTAAGTGATTATTCTTTGCATTAATGAGTTTATTGTTTTATTTTCTCTTTTCTAACAGATCCACTTTAATCCAGGATGTCCAGCACGGGAGGAAGGGATGCGAGAACACACAAGATGGTAAACAGGGGTCTCATCTTGTGCTGTATACTTGTTCTATTTGAAAAATGCAATGAATAATGAAAGGCAGGCAGAAAATAGAGATCGTAAGGAGGGAGTTGAAAGATGTATAGCCGTCATCAGACAGCATGAAGGACTCTTTGAAAGTTGATTATGCACACTGCGTTGGCAAAATCCTCTTCTCCCTTCTTTAATCACATTTTTGCCATCTCTGGAGAGGAATCTGTTTGATATTCAAGTCAGGATAATGTCTTCTCTCACTTCGCACTTTGAATCTGATAAAATATAGAAACTTCTGCCACGCTAAGTTGGTCTTATTCTATCCAAGGTAATACGTTGGCAGGAATTTAAATGATTCAGAGATTCTGCATTGTTAGCTAAGAGTAAGCTTTTATTATTAAGCAGACGTTAGCCAATTAACATGTAAAAAAATAAGACAGAAGCTAAAGGGCTGAGTTTTATTGTAATCTAATGTGAGATCATAGATTAGACTGGATAAAAGAAGTGGATGTGGTAGTGTAATGTTGGTTTGTGAGCCCCCTTTTGGAGCGTCAGATTTGGGAATTTAACTGTTGCCATCTTGATTTTTCTGAAGCCAGACATGACTCTATGTGGACAACATTGTGGAAACACATTGTTACGTTATGTCTCCGTCCTGGTTGACAGGTTGCCGTAAAAGCAATTTGTCAATCACAGGTAACCCCTCCCCCCCCCCCCCCCTCCGTCCAGCATACCCTGCTTTACCTTCAATGTTAAAAGTAAAGAGTATTACATCAGGATTTATTGAAGAAGACTTGAAACTAGCCATCGAGAAGAATAGAGTTATCAGGAAAATGTTATTTGAGTTAAACAAATCTACTAATTGGTTGGTCTGCCTTTGTCCCTGGTTACAAACAGACAGCTTTTCTTAACAACTTGAGTCATTCCCTGCAGGCCGTAAGAAAGAATGCAGCTTCAAGACATTTCTGCTTCACTTTTGAAACTTGAGGCAACATGTGTTATAAACAGTCTATGTAGAGATTCAATTCAATTCAAACAACTTTATTTAGACCTCTAGGGGCAAGTAGTTCACTGCAGCTTGTTCATTCAAGACAGAGGTGAGCACATGGACGTACAGACAACAATAAATTATTCACAGAATAATTAAAATATGAGATAAGATCTAAAAGGAATACTTACATTGAACTAAATGAAAAACAAATATATTGATGGAAAAGGATCAGTCGTAATTAAAGGCTCAAATGATCGGTTTCCTAGGAGCCCTTTCTCACTGTGTTATAATGTGTGTGTTACAGATGTCGCCCTTCGTAGTCGCTCTGTTCGTGTTGGTGATGACGTGCTGCTGCAGTGTGAGCTTAGCTCCAACCTGGCCACGCCCCTCTGGACTCTTGACGACAGCGAGCTGCAGGGCTACGGCCTCAACTCTGGCTTCAGGACCGGCACCGACGGCCTGCTGATCATTGAGGCTCGGCAGGACCAGAGCGGACTCTACACCTGCTACGCTGTGGAGAACAGCATCAAGGTTCCCATAGTAACCTACAATGTCACCATTCGCCTGGACCTGCCGCCTCCCCCTCCTGTCGAACCAATAGGAGACTCTTACAGTCTCTTCGGCACTATGCCAGCACCCACTGAGCATTACCCAACAGAGAGGCCCCTCCCTCCTTCTCCAGCTTCTCTCCTCCCGCACTCAGAGCTGCTGTCTCCCAGGAACATGGAGGCCATGTATCTGTCCCTCATCACAATCCTCGGAGCGCTTTGCGTGGTCCTCACCGTGGTCCTCGTCTACGTGGGTTTCTGCCTACGACTTGGCAACAGAGGAAAGTACTCATTACGCGCCGCAGCTGCTGCCTACCCCGTCCATAAGAGGCACAACAGGAACAGGAAACAGAGCCGAAACTCCGCCCACATGGAGCTGAAGACCATCTCAAGCCACTGCAACGGCAACAGGATTTGTAACGGAGTGTCTAAGCACCATAATGGCGACATTCAGGAGGGAGGCTTCCTTCAGATCGTGCCCGGTGAGGGTCACACATCAGCCAATAAAGGGCCCCCACCCCCAGCCCCCCCTCTACCACCAACTCCTCAACATCCCTCTCCAGAGTGCGAGTTCCCAAACGGGCTGTCAGCCACGCTGCCTAACGTCCTGCGGAGGATGAACGGCAACAGTTACGTATTGCTGAGGCAGAGCGACTCTGAAAACACGTCCCCACTCTGCTACTCCTTTGCTGAGGAGCTCAACAAGATTTTAGAGAAGAGAAAACACACTCAGCTGCTTCCAAGGCCAGATGAGAGCTCTGTATAGAGTGATGTAGCTCCCCCTGTGGTGGGAGGACTGTTGTTGTACCTGGTGCTGAAGTGCTCCGCATATGGCTTTTTTTTGTTGTGCGGACCAAAGCCACCTCAGAGTCTTCTCTACATTCTTTTCTTTGGATTTTTTTCAATGATAGTACATTCCAGCCTTTGAAACTTTGAGCTGTTTGTCATCTGTAATTATCAACTACTAACAAGGTTGAAGTAAAAATTCCAGCGAGGGATCAAGAATGAAGTGGAAAGAGTAATCTACCTCACCTGAATACTGCCCCGCTGACATGTGCAGTCAGTCTGATCCCACAGCTCTGATCAACAAAGCACAAAGCGGGACTCACGGACTCTGACAAAGAGCAGAGCCCCGCAGGAATATAAATACATGTCAAGACTTCAGCTGTGAGGCGGCCATATTTGGCTCGATTTCAAGTGGAGGGCAGCTAGCCAAAGTTTGTTTGCACTGACAAGTGCACAGATGGCCTATGCATTTTTAAACCATGACATTCACACATTATAAATATTGAGGGAAATGGAGGTGGTGACCGAGGGAATTTGGTTGGCGATGATTTTCGAACGGACTCAACCAAAATAATAAACACTAACTCATGACAGCACGTAACACTTTACACCAGCCTTCATTAACAAACGGTGAGCTAATCATTATTGAAGTATTTAACATCACCTGGAGTGAGTGGGAGTATTATTCAATTGTTTTCAATTAATCATGTCATCAGTTCTAATGTGGTTAAAAAATCAATAACCTTTGACTGCATATGTTAACAGTTTGTAAGTAATTACATTATATACAGGTAAACATAATACAATGCAAACTAAATGGTTAAAAACACCTTAAAAAGGTTGTTTCAAGTCATCAAATCTGTTAACAAATGGCCATTAAATGCATATTACTTAAGCATTATGTGGATCCATATTTTACATAAAATATCAATTTATATTAAATTGCACCAGGCAAATACAAATAATGTTATTAGTTGAAGAAATATTAAATAGTGATTATTTCACCAGTTGGTAAAAGGCGACATGAAGGATATGACAGTATTATTGCTTTAAATGCACTTTAAATAACTGTTTTAAAGCGCTTTGGGAAAGTGAATGGATGCTTGTAAGGACCTTGACTCAAGAAGCAGCAGGCTGGTGGAGCTTTTATACCGTCTGTCTCAGTGTGAAGAGCTGCATGTGTGTCTGCTGGACTTTGATTGACACAAGTGGATTAGACGGAAACATTGACTGTGTCCACTGAGCCCCCAACCACCGCTGACTGAGTTACATCCTGCAGGAGATAACAACAGAATGAAGGACTGTGAGAAGAAACGAGAGAGCCAAAATCATCCCAGGTAAATCTTTTTTTTTTTTCTTTTTTTTTACGCTAACAACACATCTCCTATGCAGGCGCTTTGCCAAACAAGCACTTAAAAAAATGAATTACCGAATAAGTGCATTTGGCACTGCAGGAATGTTTTAAAGACCTGACACTTACAGAACAGAGAGTGCAAAATGTTATCTTGCAGTATAATTGATTTGAATCCATCTGCATGCCAACAGCTCGTTATGGTGACTGTGTGGTTGTATTTTAATTTGTTGAACGAGGTTAAGTTCAGAGATGAAAAATGAAAAGTTCTGCTGTGGTCTGATTCACAGATAAACACTCGAAAAGCATGTTTAATTCATAAGAGAGCATGAAGAACATTATAACGTAAACTAAGTGCTTCTTCTTTTTTTTAATCCAGCTAACTTTTAGGCTCTCAACACTCACTTTTCTTTGCAGTTTAAACTTCACAAAACTTTACAGAAAACTTTAGCTCTTCAATATCTTTCTGTTTATTTTCTTTCTGTGTCTCCTCTCGCTGCCTCTCACTGTTGTTCTCCTGTCAAAGGGCAGTGTTAATTAAACGCCCATCTTATGACATGACTGACCTTATTGCAGAAGGCAAGAGAGACAGACAGAATGAGTTAGAGATCTCCTCAGAGATTTAGAGCATAAAGCACTCTCAAGCTCCCAATTATTTTCCCATAACCTCGGGCTCAGGCTGGGGTTTAGTATTTTTTCACTGCATGTCACAATAGAAGCTGTCAAGTACACATCATATGCTTATATGTATGCACATATACAGCTGAGCAGTGCATACCTCTACAATACATAGGCGATCCTGTTGCACTGTTGCATAATGCATTAAGGCACATTTTAATGAATCTAACAAGCCTGCAGTGTCAGGGTGTGAGACGCTCTTCGTGCTGCTGTGGGTTTGCGAAGCACAAACACTTGAAGAGCTAAGCTTTGCAGTCATTGCAATGATCAAAGACATGAAAGGAGAAGGACGGAGCTGCACGCTTTGCACATTAATAGCATTCAGTGACCTCCTTGGACCTCGTTTCAAAGCACAACACAAGGTGAACACATCAGCAGGGATTTTATTCATTAAGTTTTCATGTCATATTCCTGTAACAGCTCCTCAAATCACTGTTGCAGTATGTAAATACAATGAGCTGCTCTTGCAAGGCTGTAATGTGAAGATACTGCTAACAATTAACGTGGGCGTGACTGTTGTTTTCTCTGCTTTTTGTTCATAGGTCTGATGTGCAAGGGTCAGTTTGAATTCTTCTGAATTTCTTTCCCGGGGACACCAACTCTAAACCAGCATCAGATGGCAGGACCGGCCGCAAAGATGTTCTTTTAATGAGCAGTGAAATGAGATTCGCCATCATTAGCGGACATCTGAGTCACAAGAGAATAAAAGGCTGGAGAAAAAGGGCTACTGCATGAAAGTCTCTGCACCTACAGCTTTGCTCACGCACAACTGGAATGAAAATTCTCGGCTGCAGTGACTCACCGAGGAACGCTTATCCCTCAGACAGCCGATCTTTGTGTGCTCAGAGCGATCGCCGCGATGCAAACTCTGACCTTTCTGTCACACCTGCTGCATGAAATATTTTTCAACAGTTTTTTTCAGCTCTTGAAGTCAAGGATAACTCATGTTGATTTTAATGAAAAGTGCCAAGGTTGATGTTAAAAATGTGCTTCGTGAGCCCTTTTTTTATTGCAAAAAAAATGAAGGAAAATGGTTTTTAAATGAGGCTTATTTATTTTGTCATTTTGTAACTTGTGTTTTTGAAGTTATTGTCAATGTTGTTTTTCAGTGCCACTTGTAAAAAAAAAAACCTTCCTGGTGCACAAGTCGCCTGTGTTGCACAAAAACGTGATTAATAGGAGCACGGTAGCCAAAAGCATGCAGAGGCTGAACCAGCACAACATTATTATATTTATAACCGCCTTATAGGAGGACAAAAATACTTCAATTAACCTTTCTACTATAACCCATTTATTAGACATCATTCGGCTTTTCTGTCACTTTAATGTCGTCCACTTTTAGCTTGATTTCTATTTGCATGTTTCACCCACTTTGTGCACAAAGCAAATCTTTGACTAGACTAACACGCAGACTAACAGGGCAGTGGGGTCCTTCACATTTCAAAGAGTTCAAATAAAACTTTGTACTTAAACCTCTTTCTCTCCTCATCATTGCTTATGTGTGGTTACACTCTGCTTCTTCAATCAATCAATCAATCAATTTTTATTTGTATAGCGTCAACTCATAACAAGTGTTATCTCGAGACACTTTACAAGAAGCAGGTAAAATACCTTACTCATTGCTATGTTACAAAAAGCAGGTAAAGGACCTTACTTATTGCTATGTTACAAAGATCCGGCCTCTTATGTTGGTCAAAGATGAAAATGGTAGGCTAATCTAAGAAGAGGCGTAGCAACTTTTGAATATTAACAAAATATTGTTAAACATTAATACGAATTGTTACTAGAATCAAGCAGGATTTTTTTTTTGGGCTGTTAAAAGCATGGCACAGAGTGTTACGGAAAAATGTAGCTGGGAGGTTGATGTCCTGGCAGGGCTGTATCAGATCAAACTGGAGTGTGTTAGACTACTGTTGTTGGCATAAAACCCCCTCACACAGACATCACGTGTCCTGTGTTCTGCAGGTGAAAATGCGACCTCAGTTTGTGCACCTTTCATAAAAGAGCCTTCATCCTTTATCCAAAGCCTTCTGAATTGCTCTGCTAGAAATGCCACAGTCAATAGATAGAACAGATTTTTCCATCATCCATTTAACCTTTTCTCATGTTCCCGGGTTCAAGGGAAACACCCAGCTTTCACACAGTAACTGCTGTTATGATATATAACCGGCAGCACGACAAAACAGCCATAAATAGGACAGCCGTGTTCCGCACACGCAGACAAACACAGCCACAGGGCGACTTGTTAAAGCGCCAGGTACCTGCAGTGCATGCAGCTTGACACGTTATTAACAACCTGTCACGCTTGGCGTCTAATTTACGTAAGGCTTCTTCAGTGTAATCAGGGTCAGCATGAAGAGCTTCTGCCATCTGAGTGGTATATTAACATCGCGTTCCCTTTAAATGTAGATCAAATAAAATGCTGCTTCTGTGAGTAGATGTGTGCTGATTGCTTAGCCGCCGGATCGAGCGAGAAGCCTCACCATTTTTTTTCTTAAATGAAATGATGAATATTGTGAAAGTGCAGGATGACAGGAAGTGTTAAGGTCTCAATGCACACACACAGAAGAGATGGATCTTCGCAGGCAGGGTTTTTAACAATAGGGTCAAGACCTTCACAACCTGATAGATCAAGAGATAAATACTGATGGGGAAGCAGAAAAAGAGCTCTGGTAAATAACTTATTTTTTTTTTAAACATTTTTAATCTAGTAATAGCTTCTTTTCATGACTTTTCTAATGGCTATGTATGTAATGTTCAGAAGAGTCCACCACTTCAAGCCAGATAGAAAAAGTGCAGTAATGGATCAACATGTTTCCCTGATAATGAATCATACAGACAGACTCTCATGCTCCCCTGCCTCTTCCTTTAGCACTGAAATAAGGTTCACCTTTTTTGGTCTTTTCTTTGAAATGTGTCAACATCATTTACTTTATATAAATATGGACAGCGCATCTCCACCTCCTTCTGCTGTACAAAAGCTGAAGCAAGAATAGCCGCTGCAATTCGCCCTGACATGATGGTGCCGGTGGTGTCATTTGGAACACAGACGTGTGCAGAAAGGTTCTGGCTGGTGGAGCCGCAGAATCAACGTCGAGCCTCTCCCGCTAACCAAAGCGTGCGTTGAACCTGGTAATGAAACAGCAAAGACCCCGCAGGTTGATGCAGTCCACAGCGGAGCAGATTCTAGTGTCAGTATGAAGCAGACACTCACAGTTATGAAAAGTCTACTGACTCTGGTGTCAGGGGAGGTTACGTTTCCTCTTGCCTTTCCTTCTATACTCTGCTATTTGTTGAAGGGGTCACAAACTAATATGGTAAGAGAGCACAGCTGGATGAGCTACTAGAGCTGCTAGTGACAAGCTTTACCAAATAAATTAAGGTTTTAGGATTGACTGCAATTGATGCCTTTATTGTCACTGCTATGTACAAATACAACCGCTGTGCATCTTTAGAACAAGAAAGTAAGATAAACATTTGTATGGATTAAAATTCACCAGATGGGATACATGTCTTCCTGTGCGGTCAAACTTTTGGTAAAAACTCCTCTAAACGTATTTGGTTCAGTTCAAGTCAACACTTTATTTGCATCATACTTGCATGCAGCGCAATCATAAGCATAACGAATACTTTACATTTCTGCAATTTAAATCTCTGTTGTACGTTAATATTATCTTTGTAGAGTTGTGTTGTTGTTTAGAAACACTCCCAGCCAATGATCTGCTTGTGTTCTTTGTAAAAACCCTCCACCTCACAGACATAACCTGTCAGGCAACTTAATCACAGATTAAAACATCTGTTCTATTCCTGGACTTTATTTACAGCTCAGAGAAAAATGATTTCCACAGATCTTTTTTTTTTTTTCCCTTTTTGTGTGTGAATCCAAGTAGTAGATAAATATCATCCCAGGAAAGACAGATGAAAGGGCTTTCAGTGACAGACGATAATAAAAAATAGATTTTTTTTTTTTGTTGCTTGCAGACATCAATCACATATCAAGGTAACCTTCAGTGAGACGGGGTAGAGAAGAGAAGGGAGGTGTAGGACTCATATCTGTGTGGTTGATGGGTCCCACTCCTCTTGTTCTTCCTTTGTTCCTGCCGTCTCTATTATCTCCGCTCCGCTTTGTCTCGTTTCTTCATTCCTCTGGATGCACAGTTAGACGTGCGCAGAGAGACGCTTGTGGGAGGGTTTGGCTAAAACCCCAATAATGAAATGACACAACCGTAAAGCATGTGCATCCCCGTACATATTGGTTCACGGTTTGAGAAGTCAACAAAATGTCATCGAAGAAATCAGAAAGTCAGTGTGACTCATGGAGACTGTGGAGAGGACAAATAGCTTTGACATGACTTTCTACCCATTGTTGAGCAACACTGTCTGCTTTGTAAAGAATACAAAACAACAAAGACATGAGAAAAGAATCATCTTATTTCAAAGGTTTGAGGTCTAAAGGTTAATTTATACCCTTTTGCTTTCCTCCATCTACCCCCCCCCCCCCCCCCCCCCAAACCTCGGTGGAGCCTGGATCTTTGCTCTTGAAAAAGATTTGGTATTAAAGTTCTGACAGTCAGGATGAATTAAGAGGATCTGGTGCCTTAAGTAAAGTACGACTAATGCTGCTAGGACATGCATGACACAAAGTCATCTTTCTATAAGTCCTCAACTGGGGGTCTTGCATCCCAAAATAAATGGATGGAAAAGAAAAAGCAAATGTTTCACCCAATCAGAAGTAGATTTTAAAGAGAACACTTACTTCTGTGTGTATAGTTCATTGTATAGCTAAGATTATCACACAAAAACAGACGCATAATGTTTGTCACTGTCTCCCCTCTGAGACTCTTTTGTGGATGTCACCATTATGTCTGTCAATTGAAGTGACAAAAGGGAAGTGTGTCACTCTGCACTTTTCTTCCCCCCAAACAAACAGATACTGTTGCTGGTTCCCGCCTCCTCCCGGACCGGTTTGACACCAGAGAAAGAGCAGCCACGCGTCTAAGCCGTCACACACCACACACGCACACACACACACACACACACACACACACACACACACACACACTCCCAAATCAATCAGCCCTTTTATCTGCTTCCTCCACTCGACTCGACCGCATCACTGTCTGTCTGTCACAGGAAGACACATGCCAGTCAGACTCACACAGTGCTGGCATCTGAAGATAACCTGATAAACTTGCGGGATATTTTGAGAGAAAAATCCACAAAAAGCTGTGTCAATTATTCAGAGATCAAACTACTTTTTCAAGCCTATTGATTATATTTCTTCAAAGCCTGGCTGAATATAACACTCTAGGTTTTTGCTGTTTTGTTGTTGCCCAAACAGGAGCCAGTTTTTCTCTCATATTTTTCCCTTTTTGCAGCCAACAAAATCAATATGAAGGCAGCAAAAATGCATTACAAGATGCCCTGTGGTTTTTTTTTGTTTGTTTGTGCGCAGCAGGAGTGGAGGAAGTAACATGAGAGGGGAAATAAATGTTGTAGCCACAAGAGAGGGCAGAGACACACCCATAGTGACTGTATCCAGGTGACACATCACCTGAGTGATCAACACAGTCACACACACACATGCCTGAGTGTCACAAGTGTGTCTGAGATGAAACTTTCACTCGTGGTAGATGTTTTGATAGAAGTTCAGTTTCTGTTTCACTTGAAACTTTGAGAGTTACAACACAAAAACTGGCCATTGAACATTTCCTATTTCTCATGACATGACAAAAAAAAAGAAAAAAGATTTGGACAAACAGAGACTGCTGCTGCTCAGGTGTTGTTTAACTCTAGATGTTAAGGAGATTCATAGACATCTGTAAACACAAATAGCATGCTGAAGCAGACACGGGAACGCCAAACTTTGACTTTTGGACTTTAGAAATGTTGACAGTGTGCAAACATCCTCCGGCCAGTGCGGCGGACGTTTCCTGCTTCTCTTTGATGTTTGAAACTGGACGGAAAGAACAGAGCCTCAGGAACCTGCGCTGCAAGTTTTGGTTGAATGTTTGTTGTGTGTATCAGTAATTAGTGTGTGTTTTTTTTATGATTGTGAGTGTGTTTTCGTGTAGGCCTGTGTGTGTTGCCCAAGGCTATGCATTGGCTTCCTCGTTTGACTCTGGATCTCATCCTGATTCGTTCATTCCTACACCTGTGGCGCCACCTAGTGATTTTCCATTTTCAGTTACTATCAAATGTAATTCTGCTGTTCACCATTAGAGGTCAACATCAGTCTGCTTATTGGAAACTACAGGCCTACATACAACATCTCCCAGTGTGAACTCTAAAAATCACCAGCAAATATACTGGCTTTTTAGATGAATCCTCTTTTTTTTCTTCTTTTTTTTTTATCCACCTGCCCTTCCATATTTAATCGTATTTCCCTGTTGGTAGGACACAGGGATGTTCTTGTCTGAGATCAAACAGCTGTGGAGATAATCTGAGGGAGACACAACAAGCAGAGGTGAAAGTAATCTAATTGTGTTTCATAGTAAGTGTGTATTTGTATTAACAGTGTGTTTATGTAGTCCAGATTCCAGTAAAGCTTTCACTGTCTGTCTGTCTGGACGACATCTGGCCTGAAGAAGCGGGATTACTTCTCTGTGTGTGTGTTAGATGCTGAGTAGCAACAAAACAGGTCAAATGTAAGTCAGTCAGTGACTCACAAGAGATGAGCTGATTTCCTTTGACTCTCTTGTTTTACTTTCCTACAAGTCCATCTGGTGAAACCAGTCTGCAGGTCTGAAAAGTGAGTCGCACACTAACCTTGGCACAGAAAACCTGGCCTCGATCCTTCACGTCTGCAGGAATCCAACCTGATGAATGTGAAACAATGCGGCTGAACTCCTGCCAGCTGCGAAAGCCCAAAACCGAGCGTGACTCCTGACCTGCCTGTGCTAGAGAGAACTCATCCAACTTTAAAAACCACATTTACATGAATCTTTTACTGAATGAAAACTTTAAATCTCTAAAACTTTTCCCTGCATGCATTGCACATGAAGTTTTGTATTTGGGTTTAGTAGCCAGCTAATAAGGTTAAAACAAGTAATGCCTCCATAATAACTATAAAGTACCGCCTCAAGATTTTATGCTTGTTACTACAACTAACTTATAACTGAGACTATAAGAGACAGTTTGATGAAAATATTACAAAAATGGAAAGACAATTATTGACGTCATTAGGAGAAGAATAACTCTTTATTTACTCTATTTATTTAAGTAAGGAGTGAGGAGTTTTTAGCTGGTTATGAAACAGACTGAATTCATTACTGATGCCTCTCTACGAGCTACAGAAGCAAAAGATACCATCAACATAAAGATTGATCGTTTCTATTTTCAAAAAGGTTTATGTCCAAATTTACTGAGGTGGGTAAATGTCAGGTGAGCTGAGATACATCACACTTGCGAAATAGATTTCTATGATCTATTTCTGCATCTCCCTCCATCCCACTTTTCCAACCCCAACACAGTTTTGGCAGACAGCTGTTCAGCATGCGTCTGATTCTGCTCGAGGTTTCTCTATCAATAAACCAAGCATTAACCTCGGGCGTTGAAAAATGAAGACGTGATGTGGATGTGCAAAAAAACTGCAGTTCCTCCAGTGTCCACTTGAGGCTGGCTGAAAAAGCCCCTGAAGTCACACACACACACACATTCTAAAATGTCCATTTTTATGTACTGTACATGTTTACAGCCTGGTACAAAAAAAAAGAATTTCGTCAGATAGATAGAATAGCTTATTTCTTTATCTGTACTCAGTGTCCAGAGTGTGATTTTTTTTTAAAACTCATCAGTTTGAATGGTATTAAGGTTAAGGGTTCATAATAAGCACGGTGTGGCTGATCAGACTGATGGGCGGGCTCCGCCTCTTTGCCTGTTACAATGGTCGACTAAAAGTTAGTTTGAGACCAACATGGGGACTGCCATCGAGCGGCTTCAGAAGTGGGCTCCAGAAACCAGTGGGTGACATCACTGAGACTATGTCCATGTTTTATACAGCTTATGACACGTACCAAAAGTTCCTCAAAGAAGCTTAAAAAAAATTGCAATAACAGCAACAAAAATGTTGATAACAAGCATAAAAATTTAACTCTCAAGTACCCAAAAAAAAATCTGGGTTTTGCACTGAGCAGGTGTGTTAATTGATTATGAATCAAAGTTTTTATCTAAAACATGAGACTGTTTTTTTACTTCTTTCAAAAGTTAGATAATAATATTAAATCATGCCATCTGTCTACAAAATCCCATTCAGTGTTGACTAAGAAAAGTTTGGCTAAAACACATATTTTACTGGGAGAAGCTGAGACAGAGTTACACAGAAATACATTCGCTGTAAAGTTTACCTTCGTTTGCAGAATTTCACGACCACACGGCCCTCAGCAGTCCCACCTCGCTAACTGGAGGAGAAGTTAGATTGGTGGCTGGTTAACTGACCGGAAAGCTCCCTTGTTGAACAGCACGTTCCCGCCATGCATAAATTCAATCTCGCAAGCAGAATATCAAATCTCTTTCAAATTGGTGTAAGCGTGGGGCAAACGACTACGACAAGACACACACACCGTACCCACCGTACACACACACACACACACATTGAATCTGTCATGGGGTCCCAGCTCTTGTTTCACTGAGTGTGAAACACAATCAACGGCAGGAAGGAAAGGCAATTTCAGGCTTCAGCGACGAGAACACTTGTCTGTATTTCAGTGTCATTCTTGTTTAGGGTGGATGGAGAAGTCAGACGTTGTGTGTATGTTTGTGTGTGTGTGTGTGTCTCATTTCTGCTGACTGATACCACTTCGCAGCTCCTTCCATCATTTTGTTCCCCCATTTATTGGAAGCACATGTTGCTGGTGCCGTCTGAACCTCAATAAACTGTTACATTTTTCCATAAGAAAAATCTTTGCTGCTGCTGTCGCTCACTTGCTACTATTGCATAACAACGAGAAACCCTGAAAGTCTGAGTGTACCTTCTTCTGGAACATATACATTGTATAAAAGTGTTTCATTTCATGGGGTCCCCGGTAGCCTAGCCGTTATTTTTGCACGCCCCAGAGGCTATAGTCCTCCACTTAAGTTGCATTTCTTTATCTTTTAGCAGACAATATTAAATCCCAACATCTTTAATTTTTTTAATTTACCAAAGGGGTGCCTGGCAGGAAAGGTCTGGAACCCCTGCTCTAGCTAAACTTTTAAAACCTGAAAGCTGTGCTTTGTATACTGTTTATAATATTTCTGAAACTGCCAAACTTGAAAATGAACCAACTTTAAGACCATAGACACAAGATTTTCAGTTCAAATACCTCTCACTGCTATGAATAAGTTCAGCTTTAGTTTTGGACGTTGATTGGATATCAAAATGATGATATTACTTATGTGAAAAGATTTAAACTCCCTGATAAAGGATACAGAAAAATCAAAAGTCATGACTTTTCTGGGTTCACTTGTTCTGCCGCAGAAGATCAAAAGCCTGGAAGGAAGTAACAATTAGTCAAAGACACACAGTTTTTTAGTCTGTGTACATCAGTTTAAAGGGACAGTGTTGAGGATACAGAGAGTCAGAGTCAAGTGACGACATTGTTATGTAACATCACACAGAATACAAACAGAAGGGAGCAGATGACATGAACAGAGATGTCATTTTTAATAATCTTGTTTGCACGTACTGAGAGCTTTACAGAAACATAATGCGCAGGTGTGTAAGACTTAAAGTTGTGCGTGATTGTGTGAAACTGTGTGTGAAGGGTAGAGATAGTGGGATGATAGGGTTAGTGTTAGTTTTAGGATTTGGTTTATAGTTAGTAGATTTAATGAGTGTGTTATGTGTGTGTGTGTGTGTGTGTGTGTGTGTGTGTGTGTGTATTTAACTGAGTTACAGGATCCAGTTCCAATCCCGGATTAAAGCTCCTCTTCTCTGTGTTTATCTCCCAGCGGACAATCTGAGAAGCAACAGACGGGTTTGACCCAGTTAGACACACACACATACACACACACACACACACACACACACACACACACACACACACACACACACACACACACACACACACACACACACACTGCAAAAGCTCACCAAAAACTGCAGCAGAGTATAATGAGGAAATGTGTGTGTGGTGATTGATTAACAGAAACAACAGTAGCAGGTGGCGAGTCAGCAGGGAGCTATTAATGACTTTAAAATGAGACTCTGTGAGTCCACTTGTTACCTTCACCTCCGGCTCAGTGACGTGTGTTCCTTTTAGATCTGCATTGCAGCAGCTTCGCTATAATCATCATCAATACCTGCATGATGCAGTTACTGATCCGACTAATGAGAACATCTTCCTTTACTTTGAGATGCATCTCTTTTTACGAGGAGGCAAAGACCTACCAACTTTAATCACCTCTATCTGTGAGGAGGTCTTACACTGGCTGATTTATAGGAGTGATTCAGGAGAAATATTTTTAAAAAAGCAGAGCTGCTTCACATGCAAAAAAAAAAATCTGAATCATCCTCCAAAGTTTAATTACTGACATATGAATCTGTTTGTTTCTTCTGTTTGTGTTGTTTGTGCTTGAAGTGAAGGACATGAAGTATTAAAGGTTGAGATTCTTGTTTTTACAGCACCACAGAGCCCTTTATTCCTCCCCTCTGCTTCCTTCCAGATCATGGCATGATGTAAGTTTTAATGTTGTTGTAGTTATGAGCCCAGGGGCCACCCAGGGGCCTCGGTAACATCATGAGTATGATCTTTTTACACTCCCAGACGCTTCCCTCTGCCTCTCTATAAGTGACATATGAAGTGTTCTATGAGCATGAAATGATGTCGTCGTCCAGAGAGGCCTCTTGGAGCCTTCTAGTCGTGGGTAAACCGGAGTGAAAGAATCACAAGGTTCAGTGGAGGACATGGGAGGAGCATGAGAAGCATGTTTCTAGCAAATTCTCCTCCTTTACACGTGAGAAATAACAAGGAACACTCATGAGTGTGAGAGGGGAGACATTTTTCACAAAGAGCAGAGTTCAAGCGGCTGGATCCCAATTAGATGATCTCTTTTTGAATTATTGAACAAGTGCTGTTTGATTGAGGTTTATTGACCTCTAATCTTCTCCAGATTTCCTTCAACAGGAGAAAAAAAACGAGGACAGAAAGAATAAAACCTCCCCTCATTTCTTTCCAATCCTTGTTTCTGCACCCAAAACCGCACATGCTAATCTCTTATGTAATAATGTTCCACACAAACACACACATACAAAAGCACACACACACACGTTTGAATTATTTCTTAGGCCCCCACTGCAATAACACTCCAATATTTTTATAGCCTTCTGCTATCAAACAGAGCAGCCGTGACTGACCCTGGGCCGGGGGAGGAATAACTGCAGCCTTGCTGTCGCTGCTCGCCGTTATCCAACTCCTCCGGGAAGAGCTCTGTTTTTTTTTTTCTGCTCTCTGACGGTAAAACAAGAAGCTCTTTAGAGCACAGTGTGGACATAAACACACAAAAAATGGACTCGGAGGGACTGGAAGAAAAAAAGAGAGGTTCAGGATGAAGAGGACAGATGAAGATGGATTTTTAGAGACTCTAAAAACAGATGCTCCCGAGACTTGCCCCGTCGCCCCACATTAGTTCAGTGTACCTGCTTTTCTCTCCTCCACTGTCATCATCCTCTCTCTCTTTTTTCTCTCTCTACTTCTCACATGTACCACCTCATGTAAAAGGGATCACACAGTCCTTCCTCATCTCTCTGATGCGATTTTCTTTACAACCTAAAAACTGCCTATCCCGTTGTCCTGTGTGTTGAACCCCGATGAAGACAATAGTCTACCAGTAAAATGCGTTATTGTGTAACAACTCAATCTAACCTCAAACACCAGCTTACAACATGAGCCAGGTGGAGAGTCAGGTTCATCTGAGGGCCAGGAGCAAAGAAATAAAAAAGGATGACACTGGCTGGATGTGGGATGAAGTCCTGATGCTTTTATGACGACAGTTTTAAAAACACTTTTTTCACATTGTGTGACAGATTTAAATGTTAAGATTTAAAGCATACATATTAAACTGATTGTTTTTTTTTCCTCTTCTGGAAGGGTGCCTACGTTTGTTTTCATATAAAGATGTTAACCCTGTTTCTAAATGCATGCGCTAAACTCACAGTAAGACACAATGGAAGGAGTGTAATTACATGGTGTGTATATGATGTATGGGTGTGGTAACAGTGTGTAAACATTCTGACCAAACAAAGATGGGACTAGAATCGAAGTAATGTATATTTAAATCAGTCTGTGGTTAACAGTCAGTGTGCAAGAGTTACAATTTTAGACAAGGGAGCACTTCTGTTGCTTTACACTTTACGTTTGGATCATTATCCCGTTTTTTTAATTAATCACAAAGTGTGTAGTGTATGTCGTGGGTATGATCATGACACATCCTAAAGGGATGATGATCTCATGCTCTTCATCTAGATTTAAAAAAAAAATATATATATTTGTGTAAGCGAAAACAATCCCTTGTCTTTCATTAGGTAAAAGGCTGGGAACAGTATATGAGAAGCATTTTGAGCCTGAGCCATATGAAGAACTATCAGACTCCTGTCATTACAACACACACTCACACTCACACACACACACATAAACACTCTCTGCACAGCCTTTTACTGTGACAAACAAGGCAGGCGTGCAGGACGTGCAAGACTCATGCTGAGTTCAAGGACTCTGCGACGACATCATTTATGGCCCCTGTTGCATTTGGAGTGAGGAGGCGTTTTAGAAATGTCTCTGCGTGTGTTTACACACATCTGCCGAGTGTCTGGAGAAAGTCACGCTGTTTGCATCACCTCTGCCAAACCAAACATTTCCACAGCGGCCAGTTTGAAATAAAAAACCCCTCATTCTGGTGTCCACACAGCGGCTGCATCTGTCTGTGTGTGTGGTGGATTTATGGATCATTTCTCAAGTTTTGTTGCAGATGTTGTTCACCTTCATTTTGTATGAGGGAGTACTGAGGCACATGTTACACTCAAACACCTTTCTGAGGATTCTATGTTTCTTGATCCTCACTCACCTGTAAGCATGAAGATTATTTATAGGCTGTGGTGTCCTGCAGCCACGTCCTTGACCTGTTTTGATATTAGAAACATGCTGGTAGGTGGAGCAATAAGTCACCCACCATCAACATGTCACTGTCCAACCTTCAGCAGCAGCACTGTGACGTGCACAGGCACACATCATTTGACTGCAATGCAGTCACATAAACACACAGGAAGATGTACAGTGACAATAGTCCAAAATGATAAACCTGCAAGTTGATTATGTTTAACAAACTCTTAAAAAAGTGTCTTAAACAGCTGTGGTCTGCTGCGTGGTGCTGGAGTGTTTGAATCATGTGCCCAAACAAACCCCCAAAACGCTGCCGGGCGGGCGTCCCCGCTGCCGGTGCTTCACGTTCCGGGCTACCTGGTTGATCCTGCCAGTAGCATCTGCTTGTCTCAAAGATTAAGCCATGCAAGTCTAAGTACACACGGTGTGTGAGTGAAACTGCGAATGGCTCATTAAATCAGCTCACAAAAACAAACAATATTACTTAGAAAAAAAGGTTCTGTACTATTTACTTGGGAAATGCTCATCACTCAATTTACCACTTATTCACTTTTAATTCAGAACATTGAGACCAACACTTGTAGTAATTCAAGTACAAGAAACTGTAAGCTAACGTATGATAAAGTTGTCCCATGCACTATTGGACTTCTAACGGTAAGAACCAACAAATCAAATCAAGCTGCAACAGTCAATGTCATCATCATTCCCTTATAGAAGTCATTACGTAAAAAATGAAATATGATTTATTTTAAAATACATAATATAGGTACAAATAAAATCCAAACCACTCTCTCTAAATGTTAAAGTTACATTATTATTCCATAAATAGTTTTCATCTTATTCAGATTACTGTGAGGAGGGGGGACTTAAGGGGGATTCAGCCTTTTCAGGGGGAGCCAAAGACCCTGCCAGCTCCCTCGTCCCGGCACTGTCGGTCTGAAGACAAACACATTTGGTCATGATTCAGGCATTTAAAGGTCACTAAACTCTGATGGTCACTGAAGCACAAAATGTTATTATTCATGTAGTGCTGATGGCGAAGAACAGACAGTTATTATTAGGGTTGCAGAATGTAACGGAACAAGCGCTTGGCTGAACGTTACATAACTTTCGTTTTTTTGCCCCCTTGTATTCTCATTCATCATTTCTCCAAACGAGCCATAGTCTCATCATTAACCTGCAGGGGAAGACCGATTTCCTGCAGTCAGATCTACACAACATGACAGCGTGCTGCCTGCAGCCTTTGCCTGACCAAAAATAACCATCTGCACTGAGTTCTCTGGGACACGTGCAGCATAATTCATTGCCACTTACTACTAACTACAAACACAGACACACACACATGCATGCTCTAATCTGGGTCACTTACTATGAGAGTGCTAAACAGTTTTAATCCACAACCACATAAAATAAATAAGCTGAACTAAAACTATTGTCCAAGTATGATCGGGTTTCATCAGCTGGCATGTTTGCATTGGATTGCTCATGATAGAATAATCAAAAGGCAAGAATTACAAGGATTATGTGTCAGTAGTTTTTATGTATTTCTTTAAATACTGCAGCATGTGAGATGTAAATGCAGCAAGTAAACGTCGAGTCGAGTGTGTCTCTGCTTGTGCAATTGGTGTCTGCATTTAAAAATGATGTCAAATGAATTCTACTCAACCACCTACTTTCTCATGTCACAAACAGAAATTAAACCAGAAACCCCAAAGCACCCATCCACGGGCTCATGTTCTGCTTGCCCAAATATGTCTGTTGAAGCTCCTTTCTGGTTTCTATGACATTTACTCACTGATTTTTTTTTTTTTTTTTTTTTTTGCTTGCATATCAATAATGCAGGATTATAATTGCTTTCCTTTGAAGTGGCTGTTTAAATAATCCAAGGAGGATTGCTCCTCTTGGCATCCCATTTTCGGCTCAGAGAATGAAATAAGCCGCTGCAAAAAAAAAAAAAAAAAAAAAAAAAAGAACCTGAATCTTGAGGTTGAGGATGAGAAGATGTGCGAGCTACTGGAGGTAGTTAGCTTTAATCTGTCGGCCTGGAAATCTGCTTAGCTCCATTAAGCACTAACAGTGTGTTCACATCACAAGAAGGGGCAGAAGAAGGATGTCGGGGCAGTATGTAAAAGTAAAACCTCATTGATGTTCGGTATTTGGTGCCCCCTGAGAGATTAGCACGAGGCCATCAATTACTTTTTGGTTAATTAAGGCTTCTGTTGACGGGGATATTACATTTTCATGATTTTCAAACTTCAATAAGAAATGCAAATATAAAAAGCAACCCCTGTTTTAGTCTTCTGGCCGACAACAGACTTTCTACTTTAATTTTGGGACTGCCGTATTTATCTGCTATCAGAGTACATTGTACTGTAGCTGCACTGCTGAAATGTCATCTTAAGGTCACTTCATTTATGTCTAGCCAACCAGAAAAAAATACCACAGAACAACAAAACAGATCTAGAAATACAAGCTACATCCCTTATCATGTTTTGTTTTTTTAATGTAGGGTGTAAGATTGGACTTCTTAGACGAGGAAAGCTACTTTGGGGCCATTCTTACAGGATGGTTTTAAGATGGATTGCACATGTTTTCAAGAATACAATGTAAGCTCTAAAATATTCATATGTGAGCAAACGCTGAGTTAAGAACAAGGCTTGGTTTTCTGTGTCCATAACTTGCACATTAAAACCAGACTACAAGGTAGTTTTCATCGTGCAAAACTTGATTTAAACTTCAGATCCCCTTTATGCTACCGCTCTGTACAACAAGATGAGAACACACAATTCATGCATAAATTCATACATTTAGAAAGCACAAAACATTTACATAACCCTCTTCTGAAGAGCAGCGAGTTTTCTAATTATACATTGATGAGGACAAAAAAGTCTGATCTTCAATGTTCTCAGAGCATTTTGTGAGTTCCTTCTGTCGTCCCTGTGCATGTTACGGTCGCACTACTGCGTTTTATGAGTGCTAATGATATCTTTCCTTTATGCGGGGGTTTTGGTTAGGTCAGGGTTCAGTTACAGTGCACGGCATGGATGAGCATATGCGACTGTAATTAAAATGTATGAAAGTGCATCAGGACGGGGAATAAAAGGGAGATCAAAGTGGTGGCTGTTGACTGAATAAATCATCTTTGTGGATATTCTTGGCATGATCCTAACAAGCACGTGCAGAATAGTGGTATTAAAAAATCATCTCAAGTGGTTGAAGCAAGTTTGCATTGTATATCACAGCTACAGCAGCAGAATATGCATCAGATATAGACTGAGGAATCATATTATTTTACATGAACAAACTTGACAGCAAAGGGATGAGAAGCACTGAACAGACAGCAGTATCATAACAAAGATGTCCCAATTCTTCTTCTCTTCCCAGCCTCGCTCATTCTGCTCGCAGACAAAGAATTCAATATTGGATGAGCTTTCAGGCTCAGACCAGAGCCGGGATCTGAGGTGTTTCATGCTACACTGCACTCTCCGTACTTGACCATTATGGAAATATGTAAATAAACCTCCACAGAGTGCTGCAGCTCCGGTATTGGAGAGCTCTAATTGGGAACATGACAGAGATGCCTTGTAGTATCTGCTCGATTTCTAAAGGGGCGAAACAAAGATAATGGCGTCATTCAAAATCCATCCTGGTTCATCCTGCATGCACTTTGAGCGTCATTGTTTATTGAACAGCTTAAATTCATCAGGATGGCAAACGAGACATAAACAATTCATGACTCATTAGACACAAAGCTTGGACAAGTAAGCGGCGCTTCATGTAGGAACAGAAGAGATACATTTTCTCAAGTTGTTGTGAATAATTTTAGAAGCGCCGCCGCGAGCCCTTTGATATTTCTGAGTCATGTTGAGGCTGAAGGTCGAGCTCTGGTCAGGTATCTGGCGGTGGATGAGGACCCTGAGGGGACAGAGCATGTGTGAGTCATATGATCCAGGCGTTCGGCCTTCACACAGACAGCCTTGGACAGACCAAAGCAGATTGGAAACAAAGGCTCGCAGTGTGTTATTCCTGCCGAGGCGTGAGCGTGAGGAAATCTCCATTAATCTGTTTCATCTTGTTCTATGAAGCTGTTACACCAAACACAGGGTGAGATGTGTCACTTTATTTGTTCCTCAGAATCCCCCCTCTGGGAGCCCCATGCCCGTTCTCACGGTATCAGAGCTGCTGTGGAGGCATATGTGTGCTTGACTATCGCAGCATGTATAGAGGAACACAGACTGTATGCTGTGTTAAAGCTGCAAATGGAAGAGAGGCAAACACAGTATTTGAACCAAAAGTGACTCCAACAAAAGCCATGTTGTTACATTACAGCTTCTTTTTGAATGTCTGATTAAACTAACATCTCAGGCTATGACCACAATCATAAGTCAGCTCTCTGAGGCTAACATTTGGACACATTGGTTGTTTGAGCAGAATGCTAACACCAAAGTGCTAACTTGCTTAATGCTTTGCTAGTTTATGAGAGACATGTGAGTGACAGGCGAGTGGCAGGACGCAGCACTGTATCTGCAATGTTGAGAAGAGTGCCTAAATGTCCAAGTGACAGCATTGTTCACATGTTAGCCAGCTCAGCTGAGTAGCTTCTGTGTGAATATCCCTTGCTGTCCCTTTTAGCTTGCTGCACGTGAGATGCATAAATGAGCAAATTATATGACAAACCTTACTTACTCTGTTCTGATAAAAATAAGCAGCATAAACAGATGAACGAGCCTCCTGTTCATTATTCTACACAGAATGCGTACGTTGGCTACAGTTAGCTCTAAAAACTGCTCTGAAGGCTCATTGTTTTGAATGTTTTGGAAAAAATGTAAAGGTCAATAGTCAAAGAAACACAAAAACTATGCAATCCATCATCTGGGGAACATGAATGTTTATACAAAAGTTGCCAAACACTTCACTTGAATCCAAAAATATAATTTCCAGGGAAGAAAAAACGCCAGAAGCTCAAATTAGGGGACGCTGGATAGCCAAGTGGTTATATTGCACACCCAATGTCTGAAGGCCATATAGTCCTCGATGCAGCGGCCGTGGGTTTCTGCATGTTGTTGGATTGACTTCTCCAGAGTCAAACCAGCTATGACTTGCTAAAAACAAACCATTTAAGCAAAAACACGAGGAAAAGTCTGCAGGACTTTTCATCCTCTCCTTAGGTATTGTGAAATAAACAGTCTTTGCCTTATGCAAACCTCATGGACTGCCAAGGGCAAGGACTTCTTTTAGAATACACACTTGAGCAAGCAGAGATTAAGTCAGACACACAAAGCAATACACACAGACACACAAACACACTCTCTTTTTTTTCTCAGAAGACAATAAACTTAAAGGATTTGTGATGCTGGGAAAAATAAGTCATTCTCTACCCACAAACATTGAAGCCCAGAAACTGTTTAAATGTAATCCTCTGCAGTTGTGCCCACCGCGGCCTAATGAAGGAGACTCCAATGGGAACTCACTGGGGATAAGCAGAGACTGCAGCACATTTGCACGTTTCATTTCAGCTGGAAATCATATTAGCGTCGCGGGCAGCAGAAGCCTGAAGTTGAAATGAACCATGGAGGCAATTTAAAGGAGAAAAGGGATTGAGAAAAAGAAGAACTGTGGTTGAGAATTGGTAGGGTGGAGGCTGAATATGTCAGAGATGGAGCTCATATACAGCAGCTGAAACGAGAGGAGATGAAGATTAGAGAAGGGAAAAGGAAGCAGAGGTGGAAGACAATCTAAAGGGAGAAATGAGCAGGAGAAGAAACAGGGAGCAGGAGATGGAGGAGGCGGAGAGGTGGGGTTTATATACTTGGCCTTGGTGCAAGAAATAAATTGGTATGTTGTAGGCAGAAGAGGGGAGGTCAGGTGGAGTTCAGCAGTGACAGGGCTCCTGAACGTACTTCTCCTCGGGCAGGAGAACATCAAAGACATAAGGTGATGCCGAGCAGGTGTCAGGTAAAATGTAAAGCTGCACTTTTTAAAAAAAAAGTATCGAACTAAATGATTTTCTTTCACTTTTTTGTGCTTTTAAGAGTTGTACATAAAGAACCAATTTAACCATTAAAAATGCAATAAGGCTTTTTTCTAATGTTACCATGAGAACACCATGATGTCACGTTGATTCATGAATAATACTTAATGTAGCAAAAAAAAATTCAATGTGAATCAACCTGATAGTCTTCTTGAAACACTTTCGTTTCTCATGTATTTTGAAGACTTTGCTACAAAAGGCACGAGGGGAGTGCGTGAAGAGGAGGTATAAACTGTAAAGAAGGTATTCAGAAAGATGCAAAGCTCACGGTCTGTGCAAAGGTGAGTGCAGCATAAGTCAAATGTGCCACCCGTCATTTACTTTTTAAGTGGGTGTTTTCAATCATTCCATCTTAAAGATAGTTTTCCTGTCCAAGTGATGCTTCAAAGAATGTATTGCTTGCTTTCCTCTTCCTTTAATTAACAATAAACCGTGACATATTTCTTTTTCAAAAATATATGCATGTTCTCTTCATGTGTACACATTCATAACAATTTAGTAAAGCATTGGTCAGATAAGGGAAAGTGTAAGAATTGCACACATTGCAAGCTGGCCTTTCAAATGTGGCATTAAGAGAAATACAATAGATAATACAAAGAAAGAAAGTTAAATTAGTAAAAAACTAAATTTGCTGATAAAAGGGCTGGGTATAAGAATGATATGATTTGTACGGGTGAATTTTGTTTAGTGGTGTACAATACAAATGGGTTAAAGAATCAGTACACCACTAAACGAAACTGTGCAGGCTCTAACAGCGAATATGATCAGTCGCTTCCTGTTTTTAGATATGATTTTGGAACAAATGAAGTTTTGCCAGTGACTAAGGTTGCCGCGTTTGGTCAAAGGGGAATTTGCATTGGACAATGGTTTTGAAATCATTGGCAAGATTTTGTTTTTATAACTAAAGTTGATATTTTATCTTAAAGCAGGACTCAAGAGAACCTGCAGAACCTCCATGCTAGCTTATACTAATCATGACTGGCAGGTCTATCGCACGTGCCTACATTAAGATGCTCATATTACTCACCACTGCAGCAGCTGCTTATTTTGAATGGCAGAGATTTTAGCACCTTGAGCCTCTTTTAGAAATCAATCCATACATTCCTTTTACAAATAAGGTCATTGAGGTGTTCATGCAGCTCCTCTTTCATCGATGAAACAGGCAGGTGGCAGTCCATTGTGCTTAGAAGAGAAGACCCCAGATTGTGTTTCCAGGGTGGATGAGTGGACAGAAGGCAGGGGGCGGAAATCTCTCCACCTTCAGAGTTCAAAGTGGGATACAGCTAAGAAGGAGCTCACCTGCATATTTCCTGCTCCCCTCCTCTAATCCAAGAAAGATTTTGGAGTATATTCATTTTAATGCTAACTTTACATCATATTATTTGTATCTGTGCATGGATGACTACGTTTCTCCAGGTAAAGGGGCATCCCCGAACCAGTGGAAAACTAATCTGATTTGAACCAAGGTCCTTTTTGTTGCGAGGAGACAGAAAAAATAACTGGAAAAAGGGGATTTTCTACCCTTTTGGTTCAATACTTTTAGTGCACTTTTTTTGTCCTGCAGTCCCTCAAATGCATCCCATATATATGTCTCTATGACAACATGCATTTTATCGTCCCATCAGACAGCAGTTCCAACCTTGGGATCTGGTGCAAAGATATCATCATAGTCACTAAATCATTTAAAGTTAAAAAACCATATATGTATTTTCTGGCTTCCCTTTTTTTTCTATAATATACTGACTTTTCCTTCCTCTTCAGAGTTTTAACTATGCTTGAAATAAGATATGGAAAGTCACTCTGTGGTCAAACCGCTCTCCAGGTTGCACAGTAAAGTCATACTTGGGACAGGGAGTCACAAAGATATCAACTTATAGCTGTGAAGCTGTTAAGTTAAGTTGTTAAGTTAAGGCAATCAGCATGTGGGCAGCACAACAGAGTTAAAAATAACACATTACGTATTAACCATAAACAGACATATCAAAGTAATACAATCGTGTGAATGCTGTGAATTATTGGGCGCTCACTCCACCCACTGAGCCAAACCAGAGCCCTGATAGGACCTTAATTAAACAAGAAACAGACAATGCAACATGACTTTAAATGTGCCTGATCTGGGCCCCTTCTGATGGATGTGACCCAGAGGAGCCACTCACCATACGCCTCGGCAGCATATGGCTACACTGAAAACAAGCTCTGTGTCCCAAACTGACCCTTTCTCCTTCACTTCATATTACACTCCAAAGAAAGTTACCTTTATTACTTTTTAGGAGATAGGATACCTCAATTCCACCTCAGTTTAAATATTTAATCAGCAGTCCATCAAATGTTAAAAGCAGTAATTTACCCTGACTATTACAATGCAAATATTAGATATATGTTAAAAAATATAAAATAAAAGTTATTTAAAAACAAAAATGTCAAAACAACACTGATTGATGAAAAATAACTCTGCAAAGTGGCCATAATCATAAATCCCTGCTGGAGATACCGCTCTATCGCTCGTCGCTGCCCCCCTTGCGGACCCCCCCCCTGCTCTGTCTTCCCTGGTCCTAAACCTCAGTGTTGTGGATCATCAGTCGAGCCCCCTGCTGGAGCACAGAGCAGCCCGCCCGCACAGGGGCAGCAGACCGGGCTTTGACGGTGACAGAACCAAACACACTGTGGCAGTCCGGGCAGCAGCAGCAGCAGCAGCAGCAGCAGAGAGCGTCGGATCCGGATCAGCAGCGGGACCAAAACCGAGCTTCTGAGGACTGGACGGGTTCAGAGTGAGGAAACAGAGAGTGAGGAAAAGAAGTGGACTGCGAACTGTTCCAAAAAAAAAAAAAAAAAAAAGTTGAAGCCTACCCTGTTAAAAAAAGACGAACGGGGATATTCGCTGTTGGATATTGCAGCTGGTTGTGAAGAACATCTTGTTTAAAGTGAGTACATGAACGTAGCGCTGCACAGGGATAGACACTGACATGCTGACATAATGTGCTGTATTTTCTCTTAAGTTAAGTTATTAGCTTTGTTGTGAAGCTTTCATTAACGTGTAGATGGATAACAACTTTTTTTTATCTTGTTGCCTAATTTTATGCAAAATTAGACGTAAACAAGTCGGGTTCAGCTCTCAAAATAGGGTCGGGGAAAGTTTTCGGTTAATGTTGCTGCATCGGTGTGTGAAGTAGCTTAATTCTAGCTACATAATTGTTTTTTTTTTAATAGTTTGACATATCTGAGTAATTGAGGCACTACAGTATAATCTGTTCAGTTGTTCAGGTTGAATGCAGTGATTTAATTTTCCCACCAGTGTGCCAGTGCACTGCATTCAGCTGTTTCCCCTCAAAATGGTATGTGGAGTGTGTGTGTGTGTGTGCGTGTGTGTGCGTGTGTGTGTGTGTGTGTGTGTCTGTGTGTGTGTGTGTGTGTGTGTGTGTGTGTGTGTGTGTGTGTGTCTGTGTGTGAAGGGAGAGAATTGTGGGTACGAGGGAGAGAGAAACTAGAGAATAAGCATTTCTCTGTTATCTCCATCCAGCTGTTTCAGTGAATGGGGTCTTGCTGCACACACACACACACACACACACACACACACACACACACACATTCACTTACACACATACACACACACAAACTGCTTTTGCATGCCACTTCTGTTGTTTTGGCATTTCCCTCCCTTGATATCCGCAGTTCCTTTTTGTGATGAAAAGGAAAGGTCACACAAAGAGAGAGAGAGACCGTTGCTCCATTTGTTTTATGCTCTCAAGGCTGATACTTAAATATATGAATTAGTAAGTTGAACTGGAAACGCCCAGGGGTCTTATTGGACCATAAATAACTCCACCCGGGACCAGATATAAACGCTTGAGATCCGCTCTCCATCACCTTTTCTTCTGTGGCGAACGCCCTCCTTGCAGATGATTGATGAGTTAGACGTCATGTTTTCACAGCTGTGAGACTTAAAATTATAATGCAAACATATCGACAGCTATACTCAAATGCACACACGCTGCTTTTTAAAAAAAATGCTTTTGCAGGCACATGCTGCATCCTTTGCTGCACAGATGTTAAGTTAGCATCACACCACCTCGCTGGGAGACCCTATATCATCCTGTCCTGTCACCACAGCAGAGCAGACTAGAGGCGGAGGGGGGGAGGAGGAGGAGGAGGAGGAGGAGGAGGGAGGTAGCAGGACACACAGAGGGAGAGAGATAGAGAAGAGAGAAGTGCAGATTTGGTTGTGGTGATGGTGGTGGTGAGGAGGGGTGAGTAGCCAAGCTGTCGGGCGGTTGTGATTGGAGCAGCAAAGGAGGCAGGCGGAGGGCAAGGTAGGGGAGCAGGGTTTGATGCTGAGGGATCATTTTCATCACATGGCGACTTCACAGGCCCAACATTGTTTTTAAATGAACTGATTGAGTAATTTGATTAAATTAATTAAATTGCAAACTTTTTTGATGATCGATTTATTGTTTTAGTGTTTTTCATGCGAACATTTCCCAGTCCTATAGCTTCTTAAACGTCAGAATGTACTGGTTGTCTTTGTCTTTTTTGGCATTAAATGGAGATTGTAGAATCTTGAGTTTTGGTTTAACTAAAGAAGAAATCTCCAGACATCAAGTTGAGCTCTTATAAATTGTGAAGAGCATTTTTTTTTTTTTTTTGTTGCAATTTTTTAACATTGATAGACTAAAAAATGTAATCCTGAAAATAAGTTGCAATTAATTTTGATTATAATAACTAATTTCAGCCCTGGTTTGATGCAGTTTTGCAAGAACATGAGGAGAGTAAGGGTCAATGTGCTACTTTTTTTTCCAATGGACTTTCTGCTCCTATAGCTCCTATAAATTGTCCTCTATCTCCTCCAACCATGTCGTCTACATAAAGACCTACATACATGCGAGTCGAAAAACCAGAACACAGCTCAGGGCACAATCTCAGCTTATGCACATCTGCTCGCTCTACCTCTGAAGACGGTGAAACATGGAGACACGCCTTCTGTTTAAAAAAAAAAGTAGCGACAGCTTTTTGCAGCTTAATTCGCTCATTAGATAACCTCAGCAGAAAGCAGCACATAAACGTGCACACAGGGCCACATCTGTGCCCTGATGAGCACACTTGCATAACAAGTAAAGGAAAGTCCCACATATTTCACATGAAACTGATGTACTGTAAAAAAGAGGGAGCAGTTTGGTGGTCCCCACCTGTGATGCTCAATTAGTAAAATGCCTCCGCAGCCATCTGGGTCTGCCATTTCATTTTGCTGCAGCCGTGATGACGCTGAGCAGTAGATGTGATTAAAAGCATGCATGTAGTGTGTCAGCATGTTTAATTTATCCTCATCCATCATGATGTAACAGATCAAGAGACACTGCTCTTTTCTAATGCCACTGTAGGTTTGAGTGATTTCTCTAATGTGAGTTTGAGTTTTCATGATCAAAATCTTTATTTGGAATATCCTTTCCAGGGAATCGTGCGCTCAAAAGGAGCTCTTCAGATATGTTTTTTTGGTCTTCATATAACGTTACAAGTAGGTCTGTTTTATGTTGTACATCAGTCCGGTGTCCCCTGTGCAGTTTGTTTTCTTTTTAAGATGCCGTTTTCTAAGGAGTGATGTTTGTTCTGAGATCCGGTGTTGCCTGTGATTCCTCTCAGCTGTGATGTGTTGAACAGCGGGTGTGTCATTGAGAGTTTCTCACTGTCAGCCCATTAAAGAGACAAGAGCATGAGCACAGCGGGAGGGAGACAAGCTGTCAGTCAGACTCACAACACACACACACACACACACACACGCACACTTGCACACACACTGTATTAGAAGCTGCCTATGTTTGCAGTGACCTTTTCTTTTCATGCTTTTAAATGCACGAGGGTGTTAGTGTGTAAGGGCTTCACTTATGGCTGTTGTTTTCAAAGTCATGAAGCAGCTGTACTTTCAGATGTACAGTATTTTGAGGCTCTAACCCTTTACACTTGGAAAGCAGCATGTAGTTCTCAGAGCTGTCAGAGGCGCAGGTCAGGGCTGAAGTGCAATACGCTGTCAAACTTACAAAGTTGACAGCAAAATGATTTATGTGGTCACACACACAATGCATGTTCTTTGTTTCTGGATGCATTTCATCAACATGCTAGCACAAGCTTGGGATTGTGGGCAGAATTACAAAAAAAAGAACACTTATTTAGCTCCTGCTTATCTGTAATAAATGTTGAAAGACATCTAAGACTTTTTCAGAGTCAACTGGTTGAATAAAAACCTCTTGAGTTATTGCACATCCACATTTGTTTAAATTATTGAATTCTAGAAGTTTATCAAAAGCATTAACAAGAGAAAACTCCCAAAAACAAGTGACATGTGGTGAATGTTTTCTGCAGAAACATAAACCTCTCTGTGTGGATCTATTTAGGACATCCCAGCCTATTTTGCAAATCTTTTCTTTTGGATAAATCTTCTTTTTTTTTTAACTGGTGCACAAAAGGACATGGCCTAAAATCAGACCAAATGTGGACTTTTTGCATTTTTGACCCTGGCTGACGTAAAAAGCCAGCTGAGCTATTCTAGGTTTACTGGGCTCTTTGTTAATCTCATAAATCTCTGGAAATGAATGAATAAAGCGTTTAAACTCTGACATTTTAAGTCAGAGGTTATTCAGAGGTCTTCCAGTCTCTCACATTATTCAGACTATCCAATCAGCAAAAGAAAAACACTTCATTAGGCTAGTGATTGCGGCAGAGGCCGTCGCTCGTGTGCTGATGATAATGACCAGGTCTGTGCCGTGCCAAAAACAAACACAAGCAATCACTTCTGTGTGAGGAAAAAGAAAGAGAGAAATGAATGCATTCATATTTCTTTGAAGAGTTTTAAACAAAGTGGATTCAGAGAGGCTTTGGTAGTTATGATGCTCTCCTGACTGCTGGACTGATTAATTATAAATGATAAATAACAACATTTGTCAAACGATGAATACGTTCAGGTGTCTCATCCATCAAGCTGCACAAGGTCAGGTTGGGTCTGCCCAGGGAAAGGACAACTTCTACCTGCAAAGATTTATAGTGTGAAAAAGGGCGGTGTTGAGTGTTTTCTATACAGATGGCACCATCAGTCTGCTGGTCCTCCACTTTTATCCAGGCTGAAATATCCTGAAATATGGCCACAGATAAGACCAAGAGGGACAGAAAACAAAAAACGTAGTGATCCTTTAACTTATTGTGCCGTCATGAGGGTAGTCTCTGGTTTTGCCTAAAATATCTGAACTGTATAGATAATAGACAACGCCACAGTGACATCACTTATTGGTTTGTAGGCTGCCTTTTTCAAGTGTAGATCCTGGTGTTTATGAAAACTCAATGTGGTTCTTTTGGAGCCATAAGTGACCATATATATATATTTTTTTTTTTACCGAAAAGGAGGCTCAAGCAAGCTAACCTAAAAAGTGAAGAGGGACATGGAAGCTCATTAAGGATATGACATCGGGGCTCCGGTAGCCTAGTGGTTAGTGCGTGCACCCCATGTACGGGAGGCTATGGTCCTCCAAGCGGCAGCCCAGGTTCAAATCCAACCTGAGGCTCCTTTCCTGCATGTGATTCCCCACTCTCTCTCTCTCCCCGATTTCTGACTTGATCCACTGTCCCGTCTCTAAATAAAGGCATAAAAAGACAAAAAATGAACCTCTAAAAAGCAAAAATGGATATGACATCATACACTACATAGCAGCTTCCCTGACAATGCATCAGCCTCAAGGTGTGGCCGTTCAAACACAGGTGGACCCCTTCTGCTTTCGGTCTGTCATCAGCAAGTCAGCATCTGTCTCAGCCTTTCATTAACCCCCTCTTGACTTTTACAGACTTAAAATCACCCCAGTTCATGGGGCCTTAAAAATGCCCCATGTACTGTACCATGTCACTATACTTATCTATTGTCATGCTTTTGCAGAACCCTCTTCAACATGAAACATAAATGTGAAGGATTTTCCTGTGCTAGTAGATTTCAGGTGAATTAAGTTTCTGTTGGCATCTGATAGCTGAGACGGCAGGCAGAGATGGGACCTGAAAGCCTTTACAGTCTGTAAGAAGAGACAGAATCAATGCAGAGTGGAGCAGCCGGTCTGTGTATAATGGACTTTAGTGGGCAGATCTCTGGCACAGATCACATTAAAACCAGGAGTGCTGAAGTCTGCCAACCGCTCCAAACATCCATTAGTGTACCAATCAAACTATGTTTTCCCAACACTTTGTACTGCACCACATACTCTACAAAAACTAGATTTACTTAAATTAAAGTCCTCATTTTGACATGATGCATCAACGATCACATTTGTATGTAAGCAGATTTTCTTTTTCACCCGTATGCGCCCAGCACGGCCTCGCTCCTCTCCTCTTCCTCTCCTCTCCTCTTCCTCTATCCTAGACGAAAGGAAAAGTGGCCTCTCATATGTCACAAAGCGTCTCTTCACTGCTGTCAGGAGGTTGATGTATGAGGGCCGAAATGGCCAGTGCTGAAACAGCAGACCACACACACGCGCACACACACACACACACACACACACACACACACACACACACACACACACACACACACACACACACACACACACACACACACACACACAC
This sequence comes from Labrus mixtus, assembly GCF_963584025.1. Lineage (NCBI taxonomy): Eukaryota > Metazoa > Chordata > Actinopteri > Labriformes > Labridae > Labrus > Labrus mixtus. Next base: position 8,200,022 of record NC_083617.1, on the reverse strand, counting down.
ACACAGATACACACAAACACAAGATTGATGGATGACACCAGTTTTAGGTCCAAAATTTAGGTAGCAGACGAAGGGGTTTTAGGAGGTCGGGGAGACGACCTGCAGGCGCACCGATTATGTGTTTTCATTGGCTGCAATCGTGTCTCTACCGAAAAAAAAAAAAAAGCAAGCAGACAGTTTTTCTTCTACCAGAAAAAAGAGAAGAAATCTTCTGTTACTAACAATGTGTTCTTCCTCCAAGTGAGGAAGCCATTGATTAAGTAGTTTGTATTGATTTTCTTCTATTGAAACCCTGATTTGTTCAAGCAAGGGTAAAACGGGAATTATTGATCCGGTTTAAAAAGCTTATCCGCCCCTGCAGCTTTGATTTGGCCGCAATTTCCTCAGGTTTTTTTTTGTTTTGTTTCAAAAGGATCCTCTACAATATGATTTTGTCTTCTCAGCCCTGTCTAATACAACTACCTCAGCAGAATTGAATCAGCGCGACACAGAGCAGCGATGCTTCTCTGAGGTAATAACATAAGCAAAGATCTGTTGACACCCAGTTGTTTGGACATGTGTCTGATTTATAGATTAGATTTTCTCCACCCTCCTGGACGGCTTCTCACCATGTGTGTGTCTGTGTGTTGAGCTCAGCGGAGTGAAGCCAGCTCGGAGGACGCGTCTGCCAGATGACCCCTCGGCAGAATGCATACTACATAATGCCCCTCCCCCTTCCTGAGTTAGCCGGCTTGCTTTGGTTAACTGTAAGGGAAAAGGAGGGGAGGGGGGGGAGCTGGGAAGTTTTTCATGAGCGAGTGTTTACATTGTGACCGAGGCGTTTCTTTGCATTTTCTCAAAAGTGAAAATATGCCACTGATCCCTTCTCTTTTAATTGCCGTCAGATGTTCCCCTCTTCGTCTCTTTCTTTCTCCATGAGCACATGTCGGGCCCGGATGTTCCCAGAATTCTTTCGGGAACCTCTGGGATGCAGTCCCAGCCGTGGTCTTTGTAACATAACTCCCACCGCCCTCTCGTCAGAGCCGGGCCTCATCCCTCACGGTCCCATCTCACGTGCACAGAAAGGACTCAGCTGGCCTGGAAACTTCTCCTTCACGCGCTTATGAAACATATTGGCAGAATTTAAACACAGTTGCAGTTTTAGTTGCTTCAAGTTTCAAGGGGACCAATGGCGTGGGCTCAGACTGACGGAGATGAAGCTCGTAGGTGTTGTCGGCCTTTGTGTCACGGTGTCTTTGTCTGCTCTGCATTATCCTGCAGAGAATTGGTTATGGAGGATTGTGTCCATCTGCTGAGTGAGTTTTTTTTTTGGGGGGGGGGAATCGAGAGACACAGGATGGATGAAAAGTTGAAGGACGGAGTTTGTCTTGTGGATGATCAGCAGGAAAGTGAAATCAATCCCTCAGCACGAGTCATACAGTGTGTGTGTGTGTGTAATGTGTAATGTGTATGTGACCAGTTGAATTTTTAATTTTTTACTAAACAATGAGTCCACTGTGATTCTTTCACATACACGCGTCCTCAAGCCTCCACCAGCATCCCTCTGCGATCTGACGTTCAAAAGACGCTTTGTCCGAATAAGCCTTTGATATTCATATTGTTATTATTAACAGGCTAGATCAGCGTGAAGCTCGCTGTGTTTAGGGTCTTGGCGTTTTTTTGTAACCCCCCCATTAGCCCAGTCTGAGGGCCGACAGAAGTAGGTCAAAGTTTAGTGGAGCGTCCTGTCTGAGCAGAAGGATTGGAGAGGTGGAGGGGGGGGGGGCAGTTTTGGTTGCTCTTGCACAAAGTCTGACCCTTGGTCTGAAAGAAAATCGCTGAAAGTCATTTGGACGGGAAGGGGGGGGGGGTTATTTGGACCAGCACGTGTTTACAGTGTTGGATTTCAACTGAAGGATTGATTGCTCATGGTACAACAGAAAAACTCAATAATAAATGTAACAGAAGTTGACTGATGGATATTATCTGGTGGTGATTTAAGATGAATGCAGCTCCATTGTTGCACAGATATGCATTTTTATTTCTGGCCATGAAGGAAAAGTTTCACTTCTGCAGACCCTAATGTTAGAAAAAACCTTTAAAGTTAATGTGACTATATATTAATCTTTAAAGAACTGATTTGAAATGGTTTCCTTTATTTATCACTCATAGTTGTTAAACTTCTCACCTTGCTTTAAACTTTCTTTAAATATACTTTTTTATAAAAATGTCAAATTTGAGTATCAGTTGTGCTCTTGTGTGGGGAAAAGAAATGTTTTTCTGTTAGCTATGTAGCGTATTAAATCAAATAAAAAAAGTTAGCATTTATAAATAAATAAAAAGTACTTCCTCTTACCTTTTCCCCCAAAGTACTACAAACACATTTTCTTTCTAAACTAGCTAACAGCCATGTTAGCAGCTTGGTAAGACCGTTTTTTTGTTTAGCTATGTTAATATGCTAACATGTTCACAGCTACTATGCTAACAGCAGATGTCAAGGCCTCTTTAATCCATTGTGATTTGATTATTGATATCTTTTTTTTTCTTTATATTTTTTTCTGTATATTACTAACCATGTTCAAACTTCAAAAGTAAGTGTTAGCCTGCTAACATTTGCTACACAAAGCAAACACAAAGACTATGACGGTGTATTTTTTACTTCCTGTTTCCTGTTGAGATGATCCAGTCAATAGTTTGGTCCGTTAATACCTCGTAGACTAGTGAGCTAAGTCTGCCGGCCTTGGTGACCCTTTGGAGCAAAACATACCTCAACAGATTAGGCTGTTTGGGTGTCTGGGTGAGACCGGGTTTAGAAGAGGTCCAACTGTCGGGGTCAGAGTTGTTATGTTATGGTCATGTGGGAACGGGGCTACGCCTTTATTAGTTAAAATGTAAACCGCTGTATTTAAAAGGTTAATTTGTGTGTCCACAAGCTCCTCTTTTTGAGCACAACTATCTGGCATCACACTCTGTAAAGGATCTTAAAATATTTATCGTTGTTGTCAGCAGAATTTTTGAACAGGATTATGTCCCATTCCTTGCGTTCCTGTCTCGGTGTCCTTGTTGGCTTGTGTTACATAAGAGCGCTTTGAAAAATCAGATGTTAGCACTGATATGAGCGGAAAAGCCCGAGGACGAGATGCACCTTTACAATTAAACCACGAGTTATAACTCAAACTTCTGCAACATTGTGAGCAGACCAGGATCTGCTGGTATGTATATATATAAAAAAAAAAAATGGAGATGTGGTGTGCTGTCAGAGATCAAACAGATAGACTAAGGTGGAGTTGGAGCGGTTCGGAGGAGGAGCAGGCGGCAGATGCAGAAATGAGCGGATGAAATGAGGCCAGTGTCATCCAGTCTCATTTGCTATGCAGGGTTGGGAGGGGATTAGCCTCGCTTACATAACTCCGTCTCCCGCATCTTCACCCCTTAACAAGCCCATCTCCCCCTGTGCCCCACCTCTCACCCACTCCTCCCTGAGATCGTATTGGTTTTGAGTTACGTTTTATCCAAAGTATTTTGGATTTCTTTGTTTTCTTTTTTTTTTTTTTAGCTCATTGGCTTTTCAGAACTTCTTCAGGAAGCGAAGATGATAAAGGTGAGGCGCAAATAAAATAGGAAGGAACAGGGAGAAGATGGAGGAATAGGAAGGCAAAAGCAATTTAGAGATGGTAACAAAAGGTCTGCAGATAAAGCAGGAAGAGGAAAACTGGAGAAAAAAGGGTGTAGTGGAGGGGGAGTGTTGGGATACGTCTATTTATAGTTTATCCCTGCTGTTGGGTTAGACCGCCTGGCCCAGCACAGCACAGCTCAGCATCCATGTCAGTCTTTATGTCACCTCCCATTAGCTCCATACACACATACAGTGTACACCCCAGAGGGGGGTAAATACAGACCGTCACCAAAACGGGGGTCTGCTGACCTCTGACACTGAAGAAGTGGGAGTAAAAAGGGAATCACACACACATGATTCCAACCATTTGTGTCTGCGTTTGTAGCGTGTTTTACTTTGTGTGTGTTTGTGTGAGGTGCAGGAGTTAACTACCCTACAGCGCGTGTGACATAAATATGCTGTGAAATGGGGCTGACATTGCGTGTCATTTAGCTCAGGGGACGAAGAGATTGTCCTTTGAAGCAAACGGCGCAATTAGAAAAAAACTGTGTGTGATTTGAAAATGCACCCAAGATCTGTTTTCTGTTTAAATATAATATATATATATATATATGTAAAGCAGAGTAAAGAGGGGCTGTTAGTACACAGGGAGTGCCAAAGTTTACCCAAACTAGAGGTTCATAACATTAGCTTTAAAAGAACTTGTCTCCCACTCCTCCTTCCCGACAGGAGTGTGAGGGACATGTGTAAACAACCAATACAGGAAGAATTCAGGGGCAGCCTGCCTGAAAATTTTAGATGACTTTTCAGGAGTGCATTTGTTAAAATGTGAATATGGAGCTGATTTTTCTGCATCTACTTGATTTTGGAAACAAAATACCATATACCATGTTCTACAATTTTTATTCTGTTGTCAGATGTTTGCATATCTGTGTTTGTCTGAAGCGCTCTAACATACTGTACATACAGCAGAGCCACAAGCACTTATGAAATCCAACGTGAGAGAATCGTGTTCCTTCTCTCACAGTGCACAGTGGGCTTACCTTCTGGCCAACATGGATGACATCAGTGCACTTGTTTGTTGTACCTGCTGCAGGCAAACACACACACACACATAAAAATACACTCTCACACAAACGTACATTCATATACCGATTCGCAGGCAGAAGAAACAGCTCCTGTTTTGAACTGAATTCTGAGGTTTTCAGTGTTTTTCTTTTTTGGCAAATAACTGTGTAGGGTTTATTTCTTTATTCATTATTAATGTATAGCAGCACAGACTCAGGCTTGTTTTGAATTAATTTTTAAGCTTGTATGGTCCCCGATTTCACCCTGCTGCTCAAAAACAGCCCTCAATGATTGAATCTGATAAAGGTTCATTCTCATACAAGGTCGGATTTTTCTTGCGTCACATCAGCTCCATTTGCAACATAGAAATTAAAGACAAAATCCCAAAATACACAGCTTTAATTTTACATTACAATAATGAAACCCGGTATTTAACTAGTCAATATAACTTCTGTCTGGAGTCAATCTTTGTATCTAATTTCAGGATTGACTTGTGTTGAAAAGACTGCTGTTATCTGTCCTTATTAAAACGTGAAGCGATGTCCAGTCTCCAGCTCCGGTAAGATCTAAATAATAAACTGAATTCACTGTTTAATGGTGGAGTGTCAGTAGCATTCAAACTGGGCCCCCCCCCCCTTCTGGGCCCTCATCGCCCCAAGAAAAACCAACAAGGTTCATCCTCGTTTTGAAACAAGCTTTATCTGCTTGGCGTTTTTTCCTCATTATGATAATATTTTCTCTTCTTTGCCGCTACGACTGTACGGTCATATTTGTATCCACTCCTAAACTCACCTGCTCTCTGTCATTGGCTGGGGGAAACACATCAGCTCCCCGCCCAGAAACGTCCCGTGTCAACCACCCAAACAAAAACTTGGAAATGTAGTCAGAGGACATGGTCTCTGCATAGACAGTCACCACCACACAGGTATGGAGATCCATATTAAGTGATGCTTAATGAGCGGCTTTACTTTTGTATAAGTCTGTATGCGTGCTGCCTTCTTTGAGGACTGTATCCATGGGGTCTAACGCGGACTAACCACTGAGCCACCGTCACCCCATGTATTCACGGTTAGGTTGTGATTGGGTTTCAGGTTAGAGACAAAATAAGCGAGCCTTGAGACGTCAAATTATCTTTAGGTTGAGTTGCTTGACATTAGTTATGTCTGCTTGCTTCAGTGCTTCAGCTATCTAGGTTGCTATAGGTGACCAGGGCAGCGCTTAGGGGGAAAAGGGTTAGCGGCAGGAACTGCTGGTGATGCAAATGGGGAATCTTTGGCAGACCCAACCGTCTCATTTCAGTTTGGCCTGAGTGGTCTACACAGACTAGTAAGGCTGTTACTCCTGAACAGAGACACAGAGTTTCTCTTCACAAAAAGTAAACACAGGTCGCCCAGCGGCTTACCCCAACTTTCTAAATAAAGAGTCAATGACAGAAGCTCCACACATTTGCTATTTATATCTATTTGTCTTCTGGGAGGGGAAATGCCAGAGCCCAACTTCATGTTATTTATTTACCCAAGTTGCTAAACTTTGACGTTGCATTAACAAAACGTTGAATGAGAAGTTATAAAGTGTGAGCTGCAGTCAGGGAGGACCGGTCAGCAGAGTTCCTTGGTGATTCATGGAACAGTCCCGGGGTTGCACAGGACCTCATTTGTTTCTGCCCCCGGCTCACCCTGCTCCAATAACACACTTACACTGTGGCACACTCACACACAGACACACATTCATGTACGCACATGAACCCGAGCGTTCGCAACATGTGCAGAGGCGTCTGCGCGCTTCCAGAGACAGAAGTTACGTATGCACTCTCGGGTTTTCACTCCCACCTCCTCGTGTGGCAAACAGAAGCGGTTCTCCTGTCTTGAACTCTCCCTTGCTCTTTCTTTGCTCCGCTGTTGCTTATTGACCACACTCTTGTAAATAAGACCTTTCTCTCTGCTGTGAAAGATAATGGCATGCCTGTGGTCGAAAAGTCATTTACTTTGAGGTCCTTGTGCTTTATTTCAGTGTTTCGGTTTTCTTGTACTTAATCCTCCTTCTCCACTAAATCAGAGAGAGAATCATTGTGCTTATAATGCACTACATGGAGCTATAGCTTTTAGTTTTAAAATATCACATGAAGAACAATAAAATCAATGTGTAAAACATGCAATTATTCCTTAAAAAAAAGATAAGCCTGGAGTCTTTAGTCTAGCAACAATTGTTTGTGACCCAACAAAAGACATTTTTTCCCATCTGAATTAACATAAAAGTAAAAATAGTACAAATGTAGTGTATACAATTACCTTTGTTCTTTTGAGCTCTAAGTACTTCTTCATCCAATGATCTGAGGACAATAAGTTCTCTTCTTGTGCTCCCTCAGACCTGTTTCTGCGTGTTCTCGTGTGTCAGCACAAACCCTCCCGCTGTGGTGGTCACGGATGGTGAAACATGATACAGACAAAAAAAAAAAATCTTTCAATTTTCTGCGAGCGATATGAACCGTGACAGCAGCAGCTCTCATGCCGTTTGTCACACTTCTATTCCACACATTTATGTTCAATGCACAGTCTCAAGCGCTGCCAGATGCTGACAGGTGCTCCAGTGAAAAATGTGCAAATCTCCCCAGCCTGTGCATAATCTGTTTGAGCTGAGGCAGAGGGAAGCATGGGCATATAAAATGTATTTGCAATAATAGAGGGAAAGTTAGAGACGGGGAGAACAATGAAAGAGAGTAAAAAAAGAAGATATACATCCTCCAGACAGACAAACTGTGGCAGACTGAGACAGATCAAATCCAATATAAATCTGTTTTTACTCTTCCTGTGGTTAATGTGCTGAAATGATTAAAAACAACATCCTCACAGTATTTCTTCCCCTCATTTGATTATTGAACTCAAATTTCCCACACATAGAAGCCCCTCATTACTCATCAGCTGTCTGTAAACACTAAAGATCATCCTATTTTACTAAGAAGGCTTCCACAGAAGAGGTCAATTGTTTTCTGCAGCTGATGCTCGGCCACAGCTGCAGCTCTTCAGATCGCTCACACAGATAGATTTGACCCACCACCACTGCTGCTGCTGCAACCCCACCCCTCCTGATCTCATGTCATCTAATCTAATCTGGCCACCGGAGCGACTTAAGATGTGAAATCTGAGAGGAATGATACAGTGTGGAGAGAGAGGAGAGTTAGAGGAGAAGTGTATCGATCAGCCATTCAGCGGGGACTGAGGCTTGAACACGATGAGGTCATGGTGGAAGTATGTACAGTTCTTAGGCACGTGAGTAGATCAAATCTTAAAGGTTTTTTTTTTTTTTTTTCCAATTTGAGCATTTCTATACTTCTTAAGCACAGCACATTAGGTTTGAACAGAAGGGTCTAACTTTTTCTGCTTAGTTCACTGGGTTCGCTTGAACGTATTCCCCTCTAAATGTCTGAGATGTTTAAAAAAAATTGTTTTTCTATTATAAGCCCAAAGAGGTTAATAAACATCCAATATGGCGCCAGTGGCCAAGTGGTTGGTGCTCTATCCACCTCCTGTATCTGGCTAGTATGGGAGCATAGAAAACCAAAAGATTACACCTTTGAAACAAAAATCCAATATCATGTGACCCCTGACTCTGAGGTTGGGAAACACTGGATGAAATAAAATAACACTACTAATAATAGTACTAACCTGATGCTTCACATTAATGGATCAGTATATAATGTAATAT